>NC_136068.1:1092358436-1093558436 GCF_964261635.1 Lissotriton helveticus
AACTTAATATCAATAGGGATGTCGAAATACTCAATCAATTCTCGTCCCCGCCCGCCATGTGCTTCAAAACTGCATACGTATCTCGTGATTTCAAGGTTCTGCAACCAGTACACAACAAGGAGTTACGAGTCCCATTTATTCCGGCGCCATTTTGGGCGAGGACGGGCAGGTCCAGGATATAGTCAAAATGTCTCTACCAACCATCGACTATGATGATGTTCATATGCTGTATTTATAGAGTAACACTCATCTGTCCACATGAAATTAATTTGCCACAATCTAAACATGTCATTTTAATCTTTCCAAAGTTCTTCTAAATATTTGGGACCGTTTCCCTTGCCTCTGATGCTGTCAGTGCCACTTCTTTGATGAATGTACTGGCAGGTCGGGGGTTCTCCTCCAAATCTCTCTTTTATGCAGCACTATAATTAATTGGTGCCACCTCTCCATATGACGATGCATGGTATAGTTACCATAACTATATTTTTTTTCGGTTCCTCTGGAGAGTACATCGTGGCAGATGAAGCGTATAACGTACCGGGCATTTACCTTTTTTTGCATGTAGAGGAAAGGAAAAAAAAATCAAGCGTCCGAGTTCTAAGGTGTCCCAGGGCCATTTTAGTGGACCAGGCCCAAATCCAAAGAACAGGCCGCCATTTTGAGAGTCCTGTTGCAGCCGCCTGTCGCTGTAGCATCAAGAGCGGCCAAAACTCAGCTGAATGGCAACTGAAACGGTAAAGGGGCGCCCCACTACAGCAGACGAGCCTCCACCTAGGAAGGCCCGTTCACGCCGCCTCCCCCCCCCCCTTCGGGCACCCCACGCCGTTATTCGGAGCAGTATTGTAGGATGGCCACACCAGTGCAGCAACTTGCTAGACACCACCTCGGTGGTAACCGAATCTCAGCGCCTTGTGGTGTCTTCTATTCAGAAAACATTGTTGTGCTGCCTTCGACCTATTCGCCGCAAGTGCGCACGCAACTCAGCTGCATAGCTTGCTAGACACCACCTCGGTGCTAACCGAATCTCAGCGCCTTGTGGTGTCTTCTATTCCAAAAATATTGTTGCGCTGCCTTTGGCCCCATTCGCACATCGGTCCGCTACTGCCGCCATCTCACAGGCCAACGGGGCGCCCCACGCCGACTTTCAGCATTGTAGGATGGCCACACCAGTGCACCTTACTAGACACCACCTCGGTGCCATCCGGATCTTGGCATCTCAGCGCCTTGTGGTGTCTTCTATTCAGAAAATATTGTTGCACTGCCTCTAGCCCCATTCGCACATCGGTCGGCTACTGACGCCATCTCACAGGCTAATGGGGCGCCCCACGCCGAGTTTCAGCATTGTAGGATGGCCACACCAGTACAGCAACTTGCTAGACATCACCTCGGTGCCATCCGGATCTTGGCATCTCAGCGCCTTGTGGTGTCTTCTAGTCAGAAAATATTGTTGCGCTGCCTTTGGCCCCATTCGCACATCGGTCCGCTACTGACACCATCTCACAGGCCAACAGGGCGCCCCACGCCGACTTTTACCATTGTAGGATGGCCACACCAGTGCCACAACTTGCTAGACACCACCTCGGTGCCATCCGGATCTTGGCATCTCAGCGCCTTGTGGTGTCTTCTATTCCGAAAATATTGTTGCGCTGCCTTTGGCCCCATTCGCACATCGGTCCGCTACTGACGCCATCTCACAGGCCAACGGGGCGCCCCACGCCGACTTTCAACATTGTAGGATGGCCACACCAGTGCGGCAACTTACTAGACACCACCTCGGTGCCATCCGGATCTTGGCGCGTTGTGCTGCCTTCGGCCTATTCGCACATCGGTCCGCTACTGACGCGAACTCACAGGCCAACGGGGCGCCCCACGCCGACTTTCAGCATTGTAGGATGGCCACACCAGTGCTGCAACTTGCTGGACACCACCTCGGTGCCATCCGGATCTTGGCGCGTTGTGTTGCCTTCGGCCTATTCGCACATCGGTCCGCTACTGACGCCGCCTCACGTGCCAACGTATTTTCTCCGCATTTTATACCCTATGCCGCATAACAGGTCATGTGACTTGTTTATAAAACTTTTCATTGGTTCATTTTACTTTTGGTTTCCTAATGATGGAAGGCTTGATCATATGACCTAAAAATAACACTTTTCATTGGATGAAAACTTTTTTTTTTCCCAAACGATGAAAGCCCCACCTTGTTTCTGGATGTTTCACACTGAAGCTGGCGTCACCATGAAAGCACCACCATCTCGTGGCTCCGTCGTGGTCATTCCGCGAGCAATCATGGCAGCCGCTCCCCACCAGAAGCCTGCAGGAGTCGGGGGCCCCCAAAACTTTTGTTGAATCCTCAAGGCGGAGGGGACGCTTTTGAGAATGGGGTCCAAGACCTAGCAGACAAGCGTCCGATTTCCAAGGTGTCCCAGGGCCATTTCAGTGGACCAGGCCCAAAAAGAAAAGAGCCTGCCGCCATTTTGAGAGTCCTGTGGCAGCCGCCTATCGCTGCACCGCAAGAGTGGGCGCAACTCAGCTGAATTGCGGCTTTTGACACAGTGGACCAAAAGCGGACGGAATGGCAACTGAAACGGTAAAGGGGCGCCCCACTACAACAGACGAGACTCCACCTGGAGAGGCCCGTTCACGCCGCCTGCCCCCCCCCCCGGGGCGCCCCACGCCGTTATTCGGAGCAGCATTGTAGGATACCAAAACCAGTGCGGCAACTTACTGGACATCACCTTGGTGCCATCGTTCTGCTGCCTTGGAACTATTCGCACAACAGTTTGCTACTGATGACCCACCCCCCGCGACGCCCCACGCCGGATACCGAAATTAGTGCGGCACCCAGGCAACATCACCTGGGTGCCGTCCAGAAATCTGGACGTTGTGCTGCGTTGGGACTATTCGCACAGCCGACCGCTACTTCGTTGTTTTTTCCTAAAAATGTTTATATGTTTTTACTGTTTTTGTTTTGTTGTATATATTTATAAGTTATTAAAGTTTTATAATCTTACTACTTTGTTGGAGTGCTATATATTTTTAATGTGACACATAATTGTAAAAACTTTGATGTACAAAGAGTCATCCCTGGAATCTTCCGCTTCAGGCTCGGTCCCCTCCCCAATCACAATACAGGATGGTTTTCAGATAGTAGGAACGCGTGTGCTGTGACGGATCTCATCGAGTGTGGGCCTTGATCTACTATAACTCCTTTGAAGAGGGGTGATTCTTTACAGCTGGGGCCATAAACTACATCTGCAGGGCTAGCTGATAGCCTAGGACCGGCCTGGACAATCGGACACAGAGGAAAAGGAGTGTCAGAGGGTGCGGTAGTGAATAGGGCGAAAGGGAGGTGTCGGGCGGGCACAGGGTGTGATTCTCAGGGAAGAGCAGCGCAGATGGGGGGAGGTTTATTACCCATGCATAAGACAGAGAACGAGGGTGACCAGTGCCTGGGGGAGATGCTTGCGAGGGTGGGGAGCCATGCTAAGGATCGACAGCGTGCAGAGAGTGGGTCTGGTCAAGGCATCTAAAATGACTGCCGTGCACGACAAAAGTGTGGCATTTGAAAAAAGGCAAGATGGCGCAGACAATGTTTTTCAACACTTCCTGATTTCCTTCGAATCGAACGTTAACAGACGTTGGGGCATATTACCAAAGTTAAGCGATATTTATCCCTAACGATGCTTAGCAACGAATTTTTTACCGCTAAGCATCGTCAGAAATTATCGCAGATAAACCTTGCTATTATCAAGGTTTATCGCAAATGCCATAAAAAACGACCGCAATGCATTAATATCGCTGAAAACTCAGCGATATTCATGCATTACCGAGCTAATGCTCTTAGCCATGTTATCCACCTCCCATTGGATAAGATGGCTAAGAACTGCTCAGGGCAGGTGGTAGCTTTTGGAGATATTCGCGCTTAGCGCGAATATCTCCAAAAGTTGGTAATAGGAGATAGCGATGTTAGCGACTGTTTCCAGTCGCTAACATCTTGGCATGCCCACTTTGCATGTCATTAGTGATAAATATCACTGACATGCAAAGTGGGGCCCAAGATGGTCGCTATCTCCTACTAGCGGTCGCTAACTGGTGTTAGCAACAGCTAGGTAATACAGAGATAATTTTATCTCCGCGAAGCGGAGCGCTGTTACAGATATATATCTTTTTTTGAACGTTAATTTCTCAAAATCCACTGAAGCAGATATATTGAGACCTAGCAAAGGCACATCGAGCTACCAGTCCCTACAATTTTGCCAAGTTTCGTGCAAATCCATTCAGCCGTTCGATTATTATTATTAATTTTTTTTTTGCCCCGCGGGGCCCTTTTAAAACCTCCACATCAAACCTAGGGGGTCAGGGAGGATCTACTATGCCCCCTTATGGTCATTTGCCCCTTCGCTTTGGCCTCCTCTTGTCTCTCGATCCTACCGAGAGACAAGATGGCGGCCGCTACGGACTGTTTGGAATGTTTACAGACGCCGGAGAATCAATCAGCTTCGCAAAGCTCCGTTACGCGAAAAGTACGCGAAGCGGAGCGCTGTTACAGATATATATCTTTTTTTGAACGTTAATTTCTCAAAATCCACTGGAGCACATATATTGAGACCTAGCAAAGGCACATCGGGCTACCAGTCCCTACAATTTTGCCAAGTTTCGTGCAAATCCATTCAGCCGTTCGATTATTATTATTTATTTATTTTTTGCCCCGCGGGGCCCTTTTAAAACCTCCACATCAAACCTAGAGGGTCAGGGAGGATCTACTATGCCCCCTTATGGTCATTTGCCCCTTCGCTTTGGCCTCCTCTTGTCTCTCGATCCTACCGAGAGACAAGATGGCGGCCGCTACGGACTGTTTGGAATGTTTACAGACGCCGGAGAACCAATCAGCTTCGCTTCACAAAGCTCCGTAACGCGTAAAGTCCGCGAACCGGAGCGCTGCCTGGTCCGCTGTTACAGATATATATCTTTTTTTGAACGTTAATTTCTCAAAATCCACTGGAGCACATATATTGAGACCTAGCAAAGGCACATCGGGCTACCAGTCCCTACAATTTTGCCAAGTTTCGTGCAAATCCATTCAGCCGTTCGGGCTAAAAGTGAGGCCAACCGCCCTATGGAAAACTCAATGTTAAAAACACGTTTTGGGACCCCCCTTTTTTCTCGCCCCCCCCTCGATGAACCCCCCCAAATTTTCAGGGGCTGCTCAGAAACAAAATGTTCCATTTTCCTGAAAATTTCAGCCAATTCCGTCCACAAACGCCAAAGTTATTAGACATAGAATTTTCAAAAATCCCATAGAGAAAAAATCCTAACTATATATACCTACTGGCGACCGCCAGTAGGTAATATATGTGTGTGTATATATATATATATATTCACTGAAAAAAACATAGGTTTTAGGGGTGTTATAGTTTTAGGGGTGTTATAGTTAGCTGGACATTTCACTCGTACAAAACCATTGAAATTCCTCCGTTATAGTTAGTTGTACTAACTATAACTCGCGCGCCCGCAATCCACTGCGGATGATGTCACATATTACATCATTCATGACAAAATAATATTAAGTTTAAAAATTCTTACCTGTTCATGCTTCTCATCCTCGCTCCAAAGTATCTCTGTAGGAAGTATGATGTTTAACGTTATCTGCACAAAATAAAAAGAGGACTTTCTTCTCATAGTTAATTTATTTAAATGTAAAAGTCTAGACTTAAAATAAATTCCCATGGTTTAATATTGTTTTCAATGGAGTAGAAAGTCCTTTTTTTATTTTGAGGAAAGATAAAAAGCGTGACGCGGATAACGTAAAACGTCATACATCATACAGAGCAAGAAGGCGAGAGGAGGAGAAGCATGAAACTTAGAAGAACAGGTAAGAAGTTTTAAAGTAAATATTATTTTGTATTTATATAAGGATTATAAATGTTTATAGATGAATGCTTAGTAATACTAGAAATAAAAGGAACGTTTAAAGGAATTGCAAAGGAGATTGAATTAAGGATAAGGATGACTTTTTGTGGGTGTTACAGGACAGGGCAAGGCATGTCCACGGATGAAATGCGAATTTATAAAAAAAATATTGAAAAAAGAAATGGGAATGTGATCGATTGCCGGAAGTGCGGCGGAGTTTGTTTTAAAGTAGTTGGCAAATAATTTGAAGTTGTTACAGGGTAGGGCAGTTTCTGTCCATGGATGAAATGTGTAGATTTAATAATATTAATACATTTAAAAAAGGGTTTGTAGAAAGTGTGGCGGACTTTGTTTAAACGGACATGGTATTTCTTGGATTGAAATACATCCACAAAAAAGGCACCAACAACTCCACTCCCACGCGATGTAAACACATGTGAAGTAATGTTCTGCTGAAAAAAGACACTTATATAGTTATCCATGTCTTTGCAAAGTAATAGCAGGCGAAGTGAAAAAATGCATAGAAATGGCACTCGCAATGTAAAAACATCGTAATTAAAGCATGCGTAGTAATGGCATGCTAAGTAACATCATACATTCGTTTTTTTAGTGAATTTCAAAGGTTTTTTAAATGCTAATTCCTAACTATAACATATCTGAAACTTATGGTTTTTTCAGTGAATATTAAAGGTTTTGTAAATGACAATTTTTAAATGTATTAATTGTTATATTGAAGGAAAATAAAATCGACATTATATATAGTTGTCGTAATATATCCAATATAACGTTATTACTTTGACGGAAACACCCCTTCCCCATGTATAGCCTGAGAATCGGGTTTGAACTAAACAGGCCCCATCTTGGTTTCATTTCCCGGAGCCTCTTTCGTTAGTTAAGGAAGCACGTGACATGTTGTTGAGAGGAGAGCCTGAAAGGTCGGCCTGGGCTATGAACAGACCATTGATTCTAACTTAGGAGACTCAAGATCACATCTGCCTACAAGAGTAGGATGAGCACATTCTTGCAGGCGCCATGCTTATACTCCTGTGCACCAGAATGGACGGGAGGCACCTTTACTGACCTACCCCCGGAATAACTTGAGCTGTGTTTCGAATCAATCAGTTGTGCCTTATATGGGTTTTCCTGTTGGTTTCTCATGAACTGGTACTTTTCCATGTATGGGGTTTCTATGAGGTATGCCGAAATTATGTATGCACTGTTTTGAATGTAATCCAGCAGTCTCCTCTGCACACCTTTGAGAGCTGTGGCGAGAGGGAGGCTCCCCTATATAGGGCGCTTTTGCAAAATAAATGATTGAACCTTCTCCATTGCCGGCTGACTTATTCTTGGTAACTATTGTATATGGGCTATTGGTAAGTATAGCTCTATGGTATAATTTTAGTACTTCAGTTGGCGACTCCGCCAGGACTCCGCGATAGGGTTGTCCCCTCCTGTAAACAGGAGAAGAGGGGCGGTGAGGGGTACTGGTCGAGGGGGTGGCCTGAAAAAGGATCCTAATTGAGAAACCAGTTTGTGGTAGTAAAGAAAAATTCCGCTCTTCAGCCCAGTGACCTTCCCAGCTGCTAAATAACCCTTCGCCGGAGTCCTTCGGGCTTACCCCGGGAACAGCTGACTGTGTTGGTCTATAAAAGAAGTCGGCAGTGGAAAACGCGCAATCAGACCTGAGTGCACCGGGTAAGTGAATTGTATGGTAAATCCTTTGTGGATTTTGGAACGAGCACCTTTTTTTTTGAGAAGTGGCTCAGAAGAACAGTTAACTGAGTATGGTATGTAGTGGTTAGTGAACCACAGGGAATCTGGGGCTCTGACGTGGCAGAGGTGTAACTGCACGGGCAGATGCTCCACAGACTTGTTTGGTGATTAATTGGGACAACATTGGATGCCTTAGTGTTGCACGGTGGGTGCTCACTCGGCCGAATCCTCTTCGGAACGACCCGCAGGCACAACTGGGTAAGCGCGGGGTCTGGGGTTGCGCCCATAACGCCCGGCCCAACCAGCACAGGACTGCGGGATAGTCTGTAAGAGGGTTCGTGGTTCACCTGTCTGATAATCCCAGGGCAGTCTTTGGGGACTGTATCTTTTGTGAATTCTTTTTAGTGGTCTAGAATCCAGGGTGATCGATTCCCAGAACAGGAGTCGACGAGCTCTGTTCGAGTATGAGACATGTCGTATGGAATTATAAATTCGAGACCGGAGTACCTTTATCGATCAAAAACGTATGCACTTTAGGTATGTTATATGAATAAAATTGATTTGAGTTGATCAAGTGAAAGAGCGTGTGGTGAGTGGACGTGTCCTTGAGTATGATTTCAGTTGAAATGGTATGATTTGTTGAAGTTCATAAAAATGTTGTGTTTCAGTAAAATGTGTTTTGGATGCTGCCGCCAGAGAAGTGGGCGGCTGGAAGAAAGACAGCCCGCTCCTCCGGAAGGCAGTCCTAGTTTTGACATGTACGTCAAACATGGTAGTTCTCCTATTCTGTTTAATACATTGTGGAATAAATATACTAAAGACAATGCAGAATTACAATGGCCTTTAACTGGGTCTTTTGATGAAAGAAAAATTAATTATTTACAAAATAAATTGTTTTTATGAAGGAGCCGTCAGACTATGTTTGAATCCTTAACCTTATGGTTAAAGGAGGCGGAGCGACGGCGAATACAAGAGGAAAAATTAGGGAAGATTAAAGCAGGACAGACTGTAACCCAAAAAGCGGTGGCATATGAAAAGGAGAAAGTAAAAAAGAATATTGAGCAATTAGATAGACAGTTTCGATTACAAACAGATAAAAGTTATGTGACCCGACCCGAGGAAGAAGATGAAATAGAAGAATTATTAGATGTTCGCCCTCCGCCTCCATATGCCCCCCAAGGTCTGTACCCGGCGGTCCCAGTGGACCGGACCGGAAGAGCGGGAGCAGCGGTGCCTGCAGTTGCTACCGCACCCGCGGCCATACATCCTACGGCCCCGTTACCCGCCCCTCCTACCCTTCGTCCAACTACCTCAGATTTAATTACTTTGATGCCTGGGGCAGGTGTCCGCTCTCCCCTGTCCCCGGTATTTTTAACGCCCCCAACTAGAGAGGCAACGGCCAACCCTAAGGGGCTGACCGCTGCCTCATTGGATGTCACGCCACGACGCCCTATGGATGGAATGGAAGGTCGATGAGTTTTTACTCGGTCGTCTTTAGGGAGTGAAGAGAGACAGGCTCTGGTGATTCAGGTGTCCCAATGGATGCGGAACCCGATTTATACTCTGGAAGATATTTAGAATACTATGAAAGATTTTGAACCAGTTACGCAACAATTAGCATTGGAACATATGGCAATTAGACTGATTTCCTTGTGGGAACAATGTTTTCAGGAAGGATTGGCCCCGCAGATATTGTGTGATATCAAAGATCG
The DNA here is from genome assembly GCF_964261635.1 of Lissotriton helveticus. Taxonomy (NCBI): domain Eukaryota; kingdom Metazoa; phylum Chordata; class Amphibia; order Caudata; family Salamandridae; genus Lissotriton; species Lissotriton helveticus. The sequence goes on from NC_136068.1 coordinate 1,092,367,772, forward strand.
AGCTTATAAGTTCAAATTACAAGTTGAAGAAGTATTCCAAAATGTTGAAGTTCTGATACAATATCGGGATCGAATGAATAGGAGGTGCCCGGATGTAGGGACTCAGTACCTTATGAGAGAAGTGCACCCTATTTTCCATCCAGAGATTCCCGAAGTGTTGGATGGAGGGGGCCAAGTAACCAGAGCACATGTAGAGGCACATTTTCAAGAGCAGTGGATTTATACCCCGTGGAAGCGAAGTGAGGTTCTTACTTTAAGAGCCCAACTTCCCGACCCGCGAAAAAACCCCACGGCTTATTATAAAGAGTTGACCGAAGCCGCGAATTCAGCCGTTATGACTTTATCTGACATCGAGTTATTTTTCGGTCTTTTAGTCCCAGTAGATATATGGAGACAGGTGCATGATTCCGATCATGCTGCCGAACTAGGGGGAACCTGGGATCAGATAAAGACATGGGACAAAGATTGAAAACCGGGCAACAAGCGTAAAGACAAGATATTAGGTATACCTGCTCGAATTATTACTTACATGCAAACTCTCATTCCTCCACGAAAGGTGGACAGGGATAAGCTAACGGCCTGCATCCAAAAGAAGGATGAAAATGTCTCTGATTTCTTTAAACGGTTTGAAAAAGTGTTTATTGATTTTAGTGGACAAGATTTGTCCACAGAAGGTGGCATACGACTCTTTGTAAACAGATTCGTTACTAATTTCCTACCAGAAATATAAACCCGTTTACAGGCTGCTGAAAGTACATGGACCACTTCAACTCCCTCAGTCATTCTTAGTATGGCCCAGTATTATGAACATCGAGAAAATGAGAGCAAGGATAAGTCGGACAAGAAGGTTAAGGAGTTGAAGACCAGAGTGCTGCTACAGCAAGTCAGCAGAGGGCAAAACGGAAGAAGGAGAGGAAGGGGCTCCTTCCCTAGAGGAGCAATGATGAGAGGAGGTGGAGGTCAGGGTCCGTCTATACGAATTAACCAGTGTTCCAATTGTAGGCAGGAAGGACACTGGCGAGCCCAGTGTCCATTATTATATGAACGGGGTGGTGGTTTTAATCGAGGACGAGGAAGAGGAGGTACTAATCAAAATAGTATGAGACGTGTTGACAGGTCCGGTGATGAGTCAGGAAAGAATTATTTTGATGATTTTCAAGGAAGGCAATACTATAATGAGGATTATCGGGAGGATGGATATGATGGACACAATTATGCATGAGACAGCCATGGACAGAGCGGGGGCCATATATCAGTACCAGTTGACCAACAGGGGCCTTATGTACAGGGGCAATTGATGGGGACATCTGAGACGTTTTTGGTGGATACTGGAGCAATGAATAGTTTTGTTGCTCATACATTGATCCCAGGGGCTGCTCTGTCTGGGCAAAATAATGTATCAGTGGGATTTTCAGGGATCCCCATGGTAAGCCCCGTTTCAAAGCCACTTCCCTTTACTATTGGCCCTGTCACTGTAGACTCACCATTTTTGCTTACTTCTAGTTGTGGCGAAAATTTGCTAGGATTAGATATACTAAAGAAGTAGCATGCTCGTATTTATTATTCTCCTGATGGTGTGTTTCTAACATTGCAGCCCCCTATCAAAAGTATGCCCCAATGTTTAGTCAAAGATGCAACTCTCCCTCCTGAGTTTTCAAGTATACCCGACACTCTTTGGGCGAAAGGGGACACGGATGTAGGATTTTTTAAAATACCCCCTGTATCTATCACGTTGAAACCTAACGCGCATCTCCCACGTATTCCCCAATATCGAATTTCGCCAGAAAGTGAACAGGCTTTATTGCACGTCATTCGTGATTTAATTAAGAAAGGAGTGGTAGAGGAAACGGCTGCAAACATTTGTAACAGCCCCATTTTACCGATTCTGAAAAAGGCCCCTTTAGAGGGTGACCCTGATTATAAAGATACATATCGTAATCGACCTTAGAGAGGTTAATAAAATAGTGATTCCTCAATATCCTGTGGTCCCAGATATTACTGTAATTCTGACTATGATTCCTCCTACTGCACAGTATTTTTCAGTAATATATCGGAAGAATGCTTTCTTCAGTATCCCGATACATCCTGACAGCCGTCATATCTTCGGATTCTCGTTATCTGGCCGAAGCTTCAGATTCTGTCGCGCACCCCAAGGTTATACTGAAAGTCCCAGTATTTATAGCCAAGCCCTCAAAGCAGTATTGGATGAATTAGCTCTGCCCCCTGGTAATGTTCTCATCCAATATGTGGATGACATACTGGTGGCGTCAGATACAGCAGCTGGTTGTAAGGAAGCCACTGTTAAACTGTTGCACCATTTGGCAGCTAATGGTAATAAAGTGTCCTTGTCCAAATTTCAGTATTGTCGACAGGAAGTGACCTATCTTGGTCATCTACTGTCGAAAGCGGGGAGAAGACTAACTCCTGAACGGATAACTGTTATTACTAACATGTCTGTGCCCCGTACTCAACGTGATGTTCGTGCTTTTCTAGGCATAACCTCTTACTGTCGCCAATGTATTCCTAGTTTTTCTCTTCTGGCTAAACCCTTATTGCATTTGGTTACCAAAGATGTGCATGAACCTTTGCCCTGGACGGATGAATGGCAAGACGCTTTTAATTCTTTGAAATCTGCTCTGTGCTCTGCACCCGTCTTGGGTACTCCAGACTACCGAAAACCTTTTGCACTTTATGTGCATGAGGTGGACGGTTGTTCTCTTTCAGTGCTAACCCAGGGTTTTGGCGGAAAGCAACGACCTTGTGCATATTTTTCGGCAGTATTGGATAATGTTGCCAGGGCCCTTCCCAGCTGTTTAAGGGTCACTGCTGCTGTGGCAGTGGCCATTCGACAGTCGGAGGGGATTGTTTTAAATACTGACCTCACAGTGATGGTACCGCACGCTGTGGACATATTATTGAATCGAACAAAAACTCAGCACCTCACAAGTGCACGATTGACTGGGTATGAATTGACTCTATTTGCACCTCACATTAAAATTAAAAGATGTGCCACTCTGAATCCAGCCACGTTACTACCCCTCCCTTCGAGTGAACAAAAGGACGATGTCCATGATTGTATATTTCGGATTGAAGAAGAAACGAAGGGACGTGGAGACCTTACTGACTCTCCTTTATCTGACCCACAAGGGGAGTTGTATGTGGATGGCTCTTGTTTCAAGTTACGAAATGGCACGACAACAGCTGCTTATGCTATAACCACCCTTAGAACAGTAGTGGAGACAGCTCGCGTTTTTCAGCATTCAGTGCAAGCAGCTAAACTAATAGCGTTATTAAGAGCATGTGAACTGAGTGAAGGTTTAAGAGTAAATATTTTTACAGACAGCCAATACACCTTTGGCGTGGCCCATAGCTTCGGGCGACTGTGGAGGGAACGAGGGTTTCTCACCTCCCATGATCAAAGAATACCACATGGCCCTTTTTAATTAAATGATTGTTAAATGCTTTAACCTTACCAGAGAAGGTGGCTATTATCAAAAGTAGCGCCCACAAGAAAATTATTGACACTACAGGAGCGGGAAATACCTTTGCCGATCAATTAGCAAAAGAAACAGCACAAACTAAAACGTCCACAATGTTTCCTAGTGTAGCAGCCCGATGGGTGACGGAGACCACAGTATTCGATAATACTATCGAAAGTGTTAGAGAATTACAGAAAGAAGCCCCTCCTGATGAATTATTGAAATGATAACAGAAAATAGGACGACTAGACAAAAATGATTGTTGGATTGACTTAACTGACAAGCAGAGATGGCTATTGCCCAATGCCCTGGTGCATGCAGTAGTAGTGATGGCCCATGGCACTGCTCACATTGGAACAATAGGTATTTGTGCATTATTAGACCCAGTGTGGAATAACTCAAATATCTCCAAGACTGCTGCTCATGTGGTTAAATACTGCATGGTCTGTTTACAACATAATGCCGGTGGGAGAGAGACAGTTCTCAGTGGAAACTTTGCACCCCCTTCTTTGCCGTTTGAAGTGCTACAAATGGATTACATTCAATTTGACAGGGTGAATAACCTGAAGTATGTACTGGTGGTGGTGTGTACGTTTAGCAAATGGGTTGAAGCCTACCCCACCAAAGACAATACTGCCTTAGCCACTGCAAAAGCCCTGATTAAGGAGTTTCTGCCTCGATTTGGTTTGCCCCGAATTATATGGACAGACAATACGGTGCATTTCAATGCAGAACTCGTTAAATATATTTGTAAAGGGCTACAGATAAAACAAAAATTTCATGCAGCACATCACCAGCAATCTGCAGGACTGGTCGAGAAATATAATGGCATATTGAAATTAAAGATGACAAAGATACAGGAAAGCACGGGTTTAAGTTGGCCTGATGCGCTGCCTTTAGCATTAATGTCAATAAGAGTAACCCCTCATTCTCGGGTTGGGCTCTCACCTTATGAAGTTGTTTTTGGCCGACTAGCCAATGTATGGGGTGTCCCAAGGCCTAGATCCTTTCGTGATCTTGATTACCCTATGATGACAGACTATTTGTACGCTTTAACTAAAGATCTGCGTTCCATTCATCAACAGGTGTCAGCAGTACTGCAGCCGCTGCCGGAGGGTCCCAGACATCATCTGGAACCAGGACAGTGGGTCCTCGTGCAGAATTACCAACGGAAATCGAGTCTGGAACCCAGGTGGAGCCGTCCTTACCAAATCCTCTTGGCCACTCGAACAGCAGTGAAAGTAGATGAGAAGAAACATTGGTTTCACACGTCGCATGTAAAGAAACTGCCTCTGCCGCTTCCTTCTGACCAGCAGAATCGAGACGGAGTTTTGACACAAGAAGGAGAGCGGAGGTTGCGCTTTGTGCCTTTCTTGGATGCCATTGAAATTGAGCAAGAGGAAGGGTTGTTGACGTCGCAAGGAAACGAATCAGCCTCAGTTTCTAAAACTCGTGATAAGGCTGATACCCCGGAGGCTCCTGAAAAACGTGTTGTACCAAATGTCCCTGCTGCTGTGTTGTTCCATGATCAGGAGCAACCTGGCCATCTTCGATAAATTTACGGCCCCGAAAACAGCGCGATACCCCAGTCTCGGGTTGCAGGAGATAGGGAAAGACTTGAGCTGTAGGGCTGAAAATAAGCTTTTTACTGGGGTATTGAGCACGACACTGGTCTGAACCCGATGAGAGCACGGAACTGTCATATTGGTCTGTTCAGAAAGAAAGACTGTGTAATGTTAAGGGCCTAAATTGCAACGTCAAAAGTACAGTGAAGATTGTTTTTTGTGGATGGATAATAAGAGCCTGCCTGTGAGGCTCTAGACGGACACAGGGAGAAGAAACCCTCTGGCAGTTGGCTTGCATCTCATCTCCGAGTTCTGTTTGGACTTTTAGTTAGAATGTATCCCTTTGCCCGGTTTGCCCTCGAAGACGAAAGACCTCTTGCTCCCAGACCTTTCCTGGAGAATGTCCCCATGTTTTCTCGTTGGGCTACCAGAGTGAAGATAGCCTTTGTAATCACTATTGCAGTAATTATGATTATATTGATGAGTGTGTTTATGTATTTGGAATTTCAATACCCTATGCATACGGTATTGGGTACCACCACAGCCCCACCTGAACATTTCTTTTACACCTAACCTCCTCACAAAGAGCGACATCGAGAAACCTATGCTAAAAATGTATTCATAGAAATGTTGCACGAAGCTCATAGCACTACGAATAAGACAAACTGTTGGGTATGTGGCCTTTTGCCATCTGTAATGCATCGTCATGATTTATTCATCTCTTTGCTATTATCGCACTTAGCGAGCTGTGAAGCCTGGTTTCAGTTGTTATCGCTAATGTATCTGGATTATGTAGATGATCCCAAAAGATACAGGGAAAAGGATTATGAGGCGGTTTTAAAGTATATAGAACAACATCAGGGATTCGATGCCCAGGGAAACCAAGGGGAGGGATCTTTAGATCCAGATGCCTGTATGAATATGTACACCACTTACGAAAATGCTACTTGGTTAAAAGTAGAAATGTTACATTTTGAACAATTTAATTCCACGCATTTCCAACACTTTCAAGACCGAAATGTTACTGATGATAAGGCAATGCCCATTCCTATCCTGAATAGTACTGCTTCCTTTTGTATACAAGGACAAGGTCATGTTAAAGTAGGAGATAGTACATGTAACTATACCTACACCTTGCATACCAACAGCACCCCGCCTTTAATAACTCCGCCTAATGTATATTTTGTATGAGGTGAGAACGCTTATACTTGGCTCTCCAGAGGTTGGGCAGGGCGATGTTACCTGTCCTTCCTTTACCCCCCCGGTGTATATAGCCCCTTCTAATTATCACAAGACACATCAGTTGACCAAATGGAGTTCTGATTCTTACCGAATTAGTAGAAGTATTGATACTGATGGTAGTGATCAGACAGTTACTGCCTCCCAGCAGTTTGTAGATATAGCAAAAGGTCTCTTCCCTATTTGGGGTCCTATTTTCACTAGTAGAGATGTTAGGCGCCTCTCTAGAGTGGTGGAAAATGTAGTTCAAACCACTACTGGGATTTTGACTAACTTGACAGTGGAGCTTCAGGCTACGAGGCTTGTTTCGCTCCAAAATCGGATGGTGCTTGACGTCATCCTAGCGGACTGAGGAGGAGCATGCCGCGTGATTGGCAGCTCCTGCTGTGTATATATTCCAGATTCTGTTGCAACCATACATTTGGCCATACAGAAATTACACCGCTTAGCTGCAGAAGTCCATGCGGACACTGGTACTTGGTCTTTGACCGGGTGGTTCTGGGACCTCCTCTCTACTTGGGGATGGAAGATCTTCATGATCCTAGCTGGAGCACTTGGAGTGGTATTTGTTTGTTGTCTGTGCCTACATTGCGGGCCAGCATGTTACTCTTTCGGTGCTGCCAAGCTCACTTCCTCATTGACAGTTTCACGACAGGCGAAGATTGAGAAGCAGTTAGTGCAAAAGGAGGTTACTGACCTCATGCAAATAGACGAAGGTGTGTTCTTAGGAGATTTGTTGTATTATATATTGGCTATATCACGCCAAAAGGGCGGTCTGAAGGAAAATAAAATCGACATTATATATAGTTGTCGTAATATATCCAATATAACGTTATTACTTTGACGGAAACCCCTTGTAAATACCCTTTCCCCATGTATAGCCTGAGAATCGTGTTTGAACTAAACAGGCCCCATTTTGGTTTCATTTACCAGAGCCTCTTTCGTTAGTTAAGAAAGCATGTGACATGTTGATGAGAGGAGAGCCTGAAAGGTCGGCCTGGGCTATGAACAGACCATTGATTCTAACTTAGGAGACTCAAGGTCACATCTGCCTTTCTTGTAGGATGAGCACATTCTTGCAGGCGCCATGCTTATACTCCCGTGCCCCAGAATGGAGTATAAGCACCTTTACTGACCTACCCCCGGAATAACTTGAGCTGAGTTTCGAATCAATCAGTTGTGCCTTATATGGGTTTTCCTGTTGGTTTCTCATGAACTGGTACTTTTCCATGTACAGGGTTTCTATGAGGTATGCCGAAAGTATATATGCACTGTTTTGAATGTAATCCAGCAAAATAAACGATTGAACCTTCTCCATTGCCGGCTGACTTATTCTTGGTAACTATTGTATATGGGCTATTGGTAAGTATAGCTCTATGGTATATTTTTTAGTACTTGAATATTTATTTTCTTGATACTGATTTACTAAAAAATTTTAAACTATTTATTTTTAGATATTTTATTTTTAATTACATTATACATTACATTACAAAATATACTTTCTCAGATTGAATTACTTTGCAAATAGGCAATAGACTTTTAAGTACAGCAGTTACAGTTGTTGCAATGGGCAACTAAATTTCAAACACAATGCAACATTGAGCTCAACGTGAATTTCTAGTTAAATGCAATTAGTTACTTTATGGATTACTTTTCTAACCACAGGACTGGATCCTATATTCAGTCCTTGGACATCTCCTGTAAGCAGTTGAGTAAAAGCATTTTGGTTACAGTAGTGATTTTTAAGGAATATTATTGTATTTTAAAAGTTGACCCAACAGTTTTTTCACATAGAATCACCAATGTTGTCCCATGGGAGGAAATTCACTTAGCAGGTAAGTAGGGTTATTGTTACTTTTTCTTACTCAGTGGTGGATCCTGGATCCAGCACTGGTGCATCTCCTGTAAATAGTTGAAAGAATGCGTTTAAGTCATACAGGAGATTTTTTAGGAATATTCTTAGTTTGTGAAAATAGACAGAAACTTTTCAGGTGAAAACCAGACAATGGATTCCTATGGAAGGAAATACAAGTTACTGGTAAGTACGGTTAGAATTACATTTCCGGATTAGTACTGGGCTCAAAGATGCAGCACTGAGGTCTCTCCTGATAACAGGTGAGTAAATTGAAATTCGTAGTACATCCAGTAAGCGCCACAGAGCTATGTAGCAGAGAGATGTAAAAAGGGGCACAGCCTGCACCACCTCTCTGCAACGCAGAGCAGTGGCGCTTCTTGGAAGCACCCGGTGGTCTACTTGGCCCCCATGGTCCCTCAGGTTTGAAGTGGAATTTTTTCCCCAACTTAAAACGCGCCTCAGGGCGTGTTTGCACACATCATGTCAGGCCACATCCTCCCCCTTCACCACTGTGTAAATGCGCCCTGTCACCGTTCTAAGTTGAGAAATTAAGTCCCCTTCGATCCTAAGGGTCCCTAGGGTCAAACTAGCCCAATAGGTACCTCCAGTAAGCGCCACAGAGCTGCTTTGCAGAGAGGTGTAAAAAGGGGGGTGGGCTCTGAACACCTGTCTGCAACGCAGCTCCCTGGCGCATACTGGAGATACCTGTTGGGCTATTTGGCCCTCAGGGACCCTCAGTATTGAAAGAGAATTAATTCCCCAACTTAAAACGCACCTCAAGGCGCGTTTGCACAGTGGTGAAGGAAGGGGGCGTGGCCTGAGGTGATATGTCTGCAAACATGCCCTGTGGCCCATTATAAGTTAGAGAATTAATTCCTCCTCAATCCTGTGGGTCCCTGGGGGCCAACTAGCCCACCAGGCACCGCCAGTATGCGTCAGGAGGTTGCGTTGCAGAGAGGTGTTCCGAGCCCATAGCCCTTTTCACAACACTCTGCAACGCAGCTCTGTGGCTCTTACTGGAGGTACCTGGTGGGCTAGTTGGCTCCCAGGGACCCACAGGATTGAGGAGGAATTAATTCTCTAACTTAACACGCCTCCTGGGGCCAATTACCAAAGAAGGGCGGGAGCCCGCGCTTCGTTTTTTTTTTAATCGGCATGATCCGCACATCCTGCGTGGATTTTGCCAATGTTCTACCAACACTGATTTGGAGTGTTGACAGCCAATTATCATGCAGCTCGTGCATGGCAGGGTGCGCTTAGGATGCACAGATCCTGCACGGCCATAGATATATATGTACTTTTAACTGTGATTTTCTCGGGAACTACTGAACAGATTTACACCATTTAAGCAAAAGGCACGAGTCTGAACTAGGGACTACCTCTTTGCCAAATTTGGTGTAATTCCGTTCAGCAGTTCGGGCTGTAGCTACGGCTAACGGTCCCTATGGAAAATTGCATGGGGAAAACACGTTTTGGGACCCCCTTTTTTCTCGGCCCCCGCTACACGAATCATCCCGAGACTTTCAGGATAGGAGCGGACCGGAGCGCCCCATCAGTTTTGAAAATTTCGCGAAGATTTATCAACCGGCGCCAAAGTTATTCCAAATAGAATGTTGCGGATTTCCTATGGAAAATAGGTCCTAACTATAACTACCTACTGGTGACCGCCAGTATATAGACAAAGAGGAGGTCATCAAAAGAGGAAAAGAGGCAGAAGGGGACGGGGATCTGTCACCCAATAGAAAAAAATACAACCAGTCGAACAATTGTCAACTTAACATCGTTGAAATTGACAACTATTGAAGAGGAAATCCTTAAATTGGGACTCACCTATGTGGCACCTTGTAACTTTAATTACCCAGCAACCAGATGTGATATATATAAGGCAGTGAGAAAATTAAAACTACGTAAATTTCATATCCTGAAGGAGAAATCTGAAGATATATCACAAACTTCATCTTCAACTGGGAATGCCAATGCTAATGTGAATGTATCTCAAGGTACACGGATTATTACCGAACTTTGGGAAACGCATGGAGAGGGTTATGAGGAGTCAGTTAACCCAACAGTTGAGAACAAGGAGATTTACCAATGGGGCAACAGAACCTCAAGGAACACCCAATTTAGACCGCCCTCAACCTTTTGTCCCATCCTACCTCGTGATAACCTTGATATATTTCATGAGAATGTGGTGGCAGATCTCAAAGAACTTCAAATCCACATCAGCAAGAATAAGAGACATTTTGATACCCAATCACAGCAATATACAGCACTTACCACCAGATTGCAAAAGGAAAAAGACCTAGTGGTGCGTAATAGTGACAAAGGAGGCAATGTAGTCCTCATGACTAAGACTGACTACGATAAGGAAGCATATATCCAGTTGAATGACCGTACTTGTTATGAGCGCATACACAGCCGAGTGTTAATGACTATCAAAGGGGAATACCACCATAAACTGTCAAAGTGGAGATCGTCCAGATTAATTACTGAGGCTGAGTATAAATACCTTAAAAATGACAATCCAATCACACCCATATTGTATTTTATACCTAAAATACATAACGACCCCCTGCATCCACCGGGAAGACCCATCATCTCTGCCAGAGGCAGTCTCCTGGAACACACCTCTGTGTACATTGATTACTTTTTACAGGGGTATGTGCAACAACTGGGATCATATGTTCAAGACACAGGGGACTTTTTAATGAAAATCAAAGATGTGGAAGTGGTAAATGATGATTGGCTCATTGCATTGGATGTCTCGTCATTATACACGAGTATAGCTCACAGTGATGGTTTAAAGGCAGTTGAGCATTATTTATCAAGAAGGTGCCCTGATTGCAATGAACATAATGCCATGCTCCTAGAAATGTTAGAATTTTGCCTGGTTAATAATGTTTTCCTTTTTAACCACCAACTATACCGCCAACTTCAGGGAGTAGCAATGGGGGCCAGCTTCTCCCCGAGCTTTGCATGTTTACACATGGGGGCTTGGGAGGAGCTGGTCCTAGGCTTTGAATACCAACACAACATTCGTAATAATTTGGTGGCATGGTTTCGTTTTATCGATGACCTGTTGGTAATTTGGAGGGGTAGTCAGGAAGGAGCATTAAAATTCATTAATGATATAAATGACAATAAATTGAATTTAAAATTTACAGCTACCCTTAGTCAGGAAAAGGTCACATTCCTTGACACTGAGTTATACGCTAACAATGGACACATTGAATCCAGAATCTTCCGCAAGGAAACGGCTGGTAACAGCATTTTACATGCTGCAAGTGCACATCCAGCACATCTGGTGTCAAGTATTCCCTATGGGGAAATGTTACGACTACGACGAGTCTGTAGCAACGCTGCTGACTTGGTCAAGGCACAGGGTGAAAGCAAGATGCGTTTCCTTGAACGAGGATACTCGAGCCAGTTGATTGAGAGGGCCAAACAGAAATCCATGGCATTTTCTAGGGAGGAACTTTTGGTGAAAAAATCTGATCGCCAAACAGAATCTACCTCAGATAAGCAAAAAGTAGGTGGGAAGGAAACCAGTTGTTTTCGAATAATAACAGGATACAACAAACAGCACCAACAAGTGCGTAAGATTGTCGATAAACACTGGCCACTGGTGATGAAGGACAATATTATTGGCAAAACTGTTCCTAACAGAGTATCTCTCACCTTCAGCAAAGCTCCATCCCTATGCGATCACATAGTGGTAACAAACCCTGAACCTTTTGTAAATTCTCCATGGTGGCAGGAGAACAAAGGCTTTTATAGGTGCAAAACCTGCAAAGCCTGCCTACATGGAGAAAATACTAAAACATACAAAGATGGTTTTACCAATATTCAACATCCGATAACTCAGGTCCTCACCTGCAAAACAGAATTTGCAGTATATGTTTTACAATGCCCCTGTCAACTCAAATATGTGGGCAGCACTAAACATGCTGTCCACAAACGCATCCTCCAGCACCTACGTGCAATCACCAATGGTGACAATACCTATCCTGTGGCACGTCACTTCAGGGATGTCCACCACAGTGATAACACCAGCCTCAAATATTGGGTGATTGACGCAGTCATGAACAGTAGGAGAGGAGGTGACAGGGATGCTAAATTAAGAAGGCTTAAAACTAAGTATATCCTCTTGCTTAATACGAAGACCCCTGTAGGCCTGAACGTAACAGAAGATTTGTATACATGCTTGCCATAATAACTCAGTACATAAATAATTTTATTGGTTATTGGTCTCCTTCCGGTGGTTTGCACTTGTGGACAAAACCCGGCTGGGTGAAACCACATGCGCACCAGGAGAAGGCTGCGACCAGATTTACATCTAACAATAATTACTGAACTCTGCTGCTACCTATAATGAATTGTAATTTAATCTTTTAAAAATACACCTTTGTTGAGCACTTTGCACAGATAGGGACTGTACGGAACTTTATTCCTAAGCAATCCTCTGTGATTTAATTTTTTGCGATTTTTTACAAACACTCATATAATGTATGGACTGTTTAGCATATGTTTATTTACTATGATTAAAATAATATGATGAATCTAGTGGGTTGTCGATAGATATGAGCAAACTAAAAACAACAGGTTATTAATATGATATGAATATAACAGCTGAGTATATACACCTGACATACATTTTATTTTTGACATAATGTATAAACAACTAACATGTAGTATAAAGTGGGACTCTGGTTTAGGATAGGAGAAAGTAGCGTATTTTGCACTTGAAGATGGGGGATATTATGCCCAAACCTGCTGTATTTTGCACATTTTGAGATATTTTGCACTATTATTATGTACTGTAAGCAATATTTGCACATCTTTAGGAAAGCACTTGCACTTTAAATTATTCCCTTTCCATGAGTCCATTTTTAGATATTTATGTATGTCAAACAGCATGATTGAACAGAGGACAATAACTGTTCGTTGATTTTGAGACAATATTGTATAAACCTGAATGAATCTATTTAGCTCATACTAATAATTGTATTTGACTATGATATTTTCCTTTGATTCTCATGTTTAAACCCACATTTGTTTATTCTTGAGATGTTCTTTAAGCACACGTACTTGTTTACGGTATTTGACTGAAATTAGTACGTAAACATTTCGACAAAATTGCTGTACCTCTATCATAAAACTGACGGAGTATGTCTTTTATGTCCATACTTTAAACTCACAGGTGATGTTAATTATGTTATAACACGTGCACTTTAAAAGGGCTGTCCTCTCAAAGTAACGTTGTCATGTGAACAAGGCTCCGTTGAGCCGAAACGCCTTTGACTTTTTTCTGCAATTAAAAACTACAGCACCTAACTGGTCCGTGTCCGTGTACTGCTTGCCGGCTGGTGAGAATCCTGAGTGCATCGGGAAGCGGAGTAAATAATATATATATATATATATATATATATATATATATATATATATATATGTATATATATATATATATATATATATATATATATATTCACTGCAAAAACCATAGGTTAGAGACCATATATAGTTAGCTGGACATTTTATTGACATAAAACCAATGAAATTCCATATATAGTTAGTTGCACTAACTATATATCGCGCACCCGCAATCCACTGCTGATGATGTCACATATTACATCATTCATGACATGGTCAGTGACATCACTGATGACATCACTGATGACATCTCAAATGACATCACTGATGACTACATCCAGTGACTGTATAATTCTGTAAAGTTAAAATATGTCTTACATATTGAAGAATGAGTGGATGTATAAGTGTCTGGACGAAGGATTTAGTAGGTGCATGACTGAATGTATGAGTGAGTGATTAAATGTGTCTCACTGAGTGCATGGGTTAGTGACTAAACTGTCTTAATTTGTGCATCATTATGTCTGTTGTTCTGTAAACTGCTGCATGTGTTGATCAGTAGCTATATGAGTAACTATATGGGTTATTGATTGATTGCCCAAGTATTTGTATGGGAGACTGAGTGTGTGTGTGGCTAGCTGGGAGGTGTGTGACTCTGTGCAGATCAATCTGTACTTGTATCAATGATTGTATAAGAAAGTAAGTATGTGTTAGTACATGTTTGAAAATGTAAGGTGCTCTATGTTTAACTGTATAGACAAGAAAATGGAAGTCTCATTGATTCTTTACAGGACTGACTAGGTGTGTAAGTAACTCCATGGATGAGTGGCAGACTGTGAGTGTCTGTATAGGTGTATGAGTGCATATGATAGTGTTGTAAAGATGAGTGATTGTATGTATGAATGATTGTATGGGTGAATGAGTGAAGGTGTGTGTAGACGTAGCAATCAGTGAGTGCGTATGTAGTAACTAGTATTGGTGTGTCAATGGTTTCAAAAATTATACTCTTTTTAACACTGGGTGAAACAGAGGTTATATTAAAATGTGAGGAGATGCATTGTATTGTCACATGAATGATATCATCAGTGATGTGGTCATTGATGTCAAATGAGATGTCATCAGTGATGTCATCAGTGATGTCATTTGAGATGTCATCAGTGATGTCATCAGTGATGTCACTGACCATGTCATGAATGATGTAATATGTGACATCATCAGCAGTGGATTGCGGGTGCGCGATATATAGTTAGTGCAACTAACTATATATGGAATTTCATTGGTTTTATGTCAATAAAATGTCCAGCTAACTATATATGGTCTCTAACTTATGGTTTTTGCAGTGAATTTTCAAGGTTTTGTAAATGCTAATTCCTAACTATATATGGTCTATAACCTATGGTTTTTTCAGTGAATTTTCAAGGTTTTGTAAATGCTAATTCCTAACTATATATGGTCTATAACCTATGGTTTTTTCAGTGAATTTCAATGGTTTTTTAATAGCAAATATCATAAGCTGTCGAATGTCAAGTACGTGGTAAGTAAAAACATTTTCGTGTTTATGCACACTGATCTGCTTTGAATGCTGCCCCCCACCCCTCATTTCTATTAGGAGTACTCTCTCTTTGCAGATAGCGAAGGGTAGTTAACGCAGCCCTTTGCCCCCTTTGTAATCCGTCGTGCCTGCTTCTCTCTCCATTTGATTGATTGTTCTCTTTCGTTCATTCTCTATTTACAAACAAGCACAGAGTCAAAATACTCTGTTTAGTCTTTGCAGATAGCGAAAAACCGTGTAAAAAAACAAAAGGAATCGAGCAAAATCAGTAGGCCACTAATGGGATCTCTTTTTGACCTCGCTAAAATAGAAACATTAGGAACAACCTGTTCAAAATAGCAATGCGTATGTACATAAGCGGCGTTCATTTGTGTTCACAGTACCCCTTGTTGATTGTTTGAATCGAGCATTGAATTGTTCGAAGTTGGTTCTCTTAAGGATCTTCTCTGCCTGCAAACGAGGAAGAATAGGAATATTCTCTCTCCCTTTGCAGATAGTGAAGGGTAGGTAACGCAAGCCTTTAACACGTCGTACCTATTTCATTCCTCATTGATTGATTGATTGTCCGAACATTGACTGTTTGGGAATTAGTTCTTTTTGGAGGTATTCCCTGTTTGCAAATAAACGTAGGAAAATCTTTGCAAGTAGTGAAAGGGTACGTAATGCGGACCTTTCTCCCCCGTTGTAATCTGTCATGCCTATCTACTCCCCACTGATTGATGCACCTGTTTCACCCGGACCATTTACTAGACATACGTCATCTGGCCCGACCAGAGAGCACCCCTAGTGAAAAGGACATATGCAATAATAACGAAGTGATCACTGTATCCTGTTAACAGAAACTTTAGCATGAAACAACCTGGAAAGAAAAGAATAGGAAATCGAAAATCAGTAGGCCACTGAAGAACATGACCTTTTATTAAACAACGAACAAAGAAACGATAACATAACGTAATGATAAAACCTATTAATGTCCTAGAAACAAGAAAACGTTAAAATATGCCAGTGGTGAGAGACCAGAAAAACAGTAAGAGAAACCAAATCACCCCTCGCTGTCCCACCGCCTGCCACGCCAAAAAAATCGATAGACTAGGGAAAATGCAAGTCAGTAGAACATCCGCCCCCACTCTGGAAACTTCCAAGGTGGGGCAGGGTTCCGGCTACGCCCAGCCGGGAGCAGCCCATATAAGGCAGGTCCTGCTGCCACGCCTCGGCCAGGAGATCCTAACGTAGGGTGTAGCCGGAGGAGAGGCCGAGACCAGCGGGACCCGGCCAGGGGATTGCCTTTACAACGCTGAACAGTTGCAGGGGGGGGGAATGTCTCCTCGACCCTCCCCTCTCTCTCCCAGTCCGGCCGCGGTGGCCCTTGAGAGTTGCAGGTAGTCCCGCCACATGCTCTTCCGGTCCGGCCACCAACGGTCGGGGGGCCGAGGCCGACGGGATCCGGCTGCAGCCGATAAACCAAGAAACCCGTTCATGGGGCCAGAGCCAGGGGCGTCCGGCCGACATCTACCGGAAGCCCGGCCCGAAGACGGACGGGACACTTCTTCTTTCTTGTATAATTGCTGCAACAACCCTGGGGGGGGATGTCTTGCACATGCCTCCGACCCCCCCCCCCTCGTCCTCATCGCCTGGTCCGGCCATAACAAATCTCAAGCGAGACGCCGTGGGGTGCACTGGGAGGGAGAGACGGTGCGAACAGGCCTCTCCCGCCTCCCCAGTGGAGGCTTCCCAGCTGCACCCTCAGCGCTCCAGGCGCCCGGAAAAGAGTTCTTCCACTGTGGCCATGCTGCAACGTCTCGCCCGGCAGGGTGGAGCCCGTCCGCTCATTTGACCCCGCGATCGCCAGTAGCTACCGAACTCTCAAAATGGCGGTCGACCTGGCAAGAGCGGGCCCAGCATAAAGAAATGGCCCGGTCACTGGTTGACTCCACCACCGTAGTCCTCCACGACCTTGAAGATTCTAGAGGAGCCGCGGGAGTCTCCGACCCCCGATGGGGAATGACTGCCATGATCACCCGTGGAGTGACGAAACTGTATCCGCGGGACGTCGGCGCCAGCCTCACTTTGAATTACTAGAATCCTGCAGACCTCACTTCCGGTGAAAGCACAGTGTGACCCGGTAGGAAAAATTGTTGCACCCCCTCCCCTTTTTGACTGATAGTTCAAACCACCGATCCTTTCCTTTGCCCTTTTAACGGAACTTTGGACTGCCTCCCCCTCTTTTACATTTTCTAGAGAAAACAAAACATTAACCACTACATTAGCATAGCAGTTGACACCAGAACTGTTTTCAAATTGAAAACCAACAACATCTTCAACAGAATCCTTTTTGTTTCTGCTGTGACCCTGCTACAGCACAGGCATTGTCCCCAGCAGTAATTCTGCAATGCCGGTAAAAATAGCTGTGGTGCCTACTGGACTCACTCACCCCCGCGGCGCCCCACGCCGTTATTTGCTGGGCGGCAACTTGCTAGACATCACTTTCGTGCCATCTAGATTTCAGCGCGTTCTGCTGCCTTGGAACTATTCGCACAACAGACCGCTACTGACAAGAATATTTCATTATTGGTGCTGTCAATTTCAATAAATCTATTGGATAATTCAAAAGAAATTGCCACGGTCTCTTCGTTGTTTAAATGTTTTTACTGTTTTTGTTTTGTTGTATATATTTATATGTTATTAAAGTTTTATATTCCTACTACTTTGTTGGAGTGCTATATATTTTTAATGTGACACATAATTGTAAAAACTTTGATGTACAAAGAGTCATTCCTGGAATCTTCCGCTTCAGGCTCGGTCCCCTCCCCAATCACAATACAGGATAGTTTTCAGATAGTAGGAACACGTGTGGTGTGACGGATCTCATCGGGTGTGGGCCTTGATCTACTATAACTCCTTTGAAGAGGGGTGATTCTTTACAGCTGGGGCCATAAACTACATCTGCAGGGCTAGCTGATAGCCTGGACAATCGGACACAGAGGAAGAGGAGTGTCAGAGGGTGCGGTAGTGAATAGGGCGAAAGGGAGGTGTCGGGCGGGCACAGTGTGATTCTCAGGGAAGAGCAGCGCAGATGGGGGGAGGTTTATTGCCCATGCATAAGACCGAGAGCGGGGGTGACCAGTGCCTGGGGAAGATGCTTGCGAGGGTGAGGAGCCATGCTACGAATCAACAGCGTGCAGAGAGTGGGTCTGGTCAAGGCATCTAAAATGGCTGCCGTGCACGACAAAAGTGTGGCATTTCAAAAAAGGCAAGATGGCGCAGACAATGTTTTTCAACACTTCCTCATTTCCTTCGAATCGAACGTTAACAGACGTTGGGGCATATTACCAAAGTTAAGCGATATTTATCGCTAACGATGCTTACCAACGAATTTTTTACCGCTAAGCATCGTCAGAAATTATCGAAGATAAACCTTGCTATTATCAAGGTTTATCACAAATGCGATAATAAACGGCCGCAATGCATGAATATCGCTAAAAACTCAGCGATATTCATACATTACCGAGCTAATGCTCTTAGCCATGTTATCCACCTCCCATTGGATAACATGGCTAAGAACTGCTCAGGGCAGGTGTTAGTTTTTGGAGATATTCGCGCTTAGCGCGAATATCTCCAAAAGTTGGTAATAGGAGATAGATATCTTGCATGTTGTAATGCAAGTTATTGTGGTATATGGAACTCATACCATAATCTCTCAGGAAAGCAGAAACTGATCCTTTTGGGACCGCCTAAAAAGGCCTAGGGGGTGAGGAGTACTCTACTTTGCCCCCTTTTCACGTTCCGAACTATTTTATTTTACTCTCTTCTGTAATTACACAAAATAGCAGCGATAAGATGCATCGGAGACACACAGTGAGAGAAAGGAGGCCGGAGATGAAGAAGAGATGTCAAATACACATTGGAGATAATATAGTGGCAGAAGGGAAGTAAATATGAGTAAACTTACCATGTAACATAAAAATGTTGCACTCTATACTATAAGTCTCATTTTATACTACAATCACTTCGCTACAACCTCATATATTAAAAATAAAAATGAATAATGTCTCAAACAATTTTTGATTTCTAAATATAAATTTATTCTTCAGAATTTTCTAAATTTGAAAGAACTAGTAACATGTCCTCATCAGCAATGTCCTCATGAAAAGTCTGCAATAATGATTCTTGTAACTCTATGGTCTCCAAACACTCGATAAATTCGCCATCAAGAGATTGATCAAAAAAATCATTCAAGTCATCTCCTCCTTCTGACAATATTTCATTATTGGTGCTGTCAATTTCAATCAATGTAGTGGAATCATTCAAGTCATCTCCTCGTGACAATATTTCATTATTGGTGCTCTCAATTTCAATCAATGTAGTGGAATCATTCAAGTCATCTCCTCCTTGTGACAATATTTCATTATTGGTGCTGTCCATTTCAATCAATCTAATGGAATCATACAAGTCATCTCCTCCTTGTGACAATATTTCATTATTGCTGCTCTCAATTTCAATCAACGTAGTGGAATCATTCAAGTCATCTCCTTGTGACAATATTTCATTCTTGGTGCTGTCCATTTCAATCAATCTAATGGAATCATACAAGTCATGTCCTCCTTGTGACAATATTTCATTATTGGTGCTCTCAATTTCAATCAATGTAGTGGACAATTCAAAAGAAATTGCCACGGTCTCTTCATTGTGAGCCATTTTATTTTGAAATTGCTTGCTGTAAATTGCAGAAAAAAATAATCACTTTCATTTATCGTTTTTAGTAATACATAATATAAAACTAACTTTATCAAGTATTTAGTATAACAGAAGGACTGCAAATAAATAACAGAAAACATTTTTTAAATTATCTTCAAGTGTACAACATAGTTCCCCTTACAAATTAACAACTCACCTTTTTAAAAGTAGGAAAAGTGTTAGTACTGTGTAAATCAAACACCAGAAATTCACCACCAAAAATTCCTCACAAATGTACCTCAGACAGTAGTATCACAAAATGGCTGTGGTTTCCTCTCATTTGACATATATACATAACCAATTAACTTTCATCACACACAAATACAAAACCAAAGTAACATTTTAATTGGTTCTAAATTTCAACACTTTCAAATGTGTTTTCCCCATGCAATTTTCCATAGGACATTTACATACGTCTACAGCCTGAATGGCTGAACGGAATTACACCAAACTTGGCAAAATGGTACATCAAACCTAAGAGGTCAGGAAGGATCTACTATGCCCCCTTATGGTCATTTCCCCCTTCGCTTTGGCCTCCTCTTGTCTCTCAATCCTACCGAGAGACAAGATGGCGGCCGCTACGGACTGTTTGGAATGTTGACAGACGCCGGAGAACCAATCAGCTTCGCAAAGCTCCGTAACGCGAAAAGTACGCGAAGCGGAGCGCTGTTACAGATATATATCTTTTTTTGAACGTTAATTTCTCAAAATCCACTGGAGCACATATATTGAGACCTAGCAAAGGCACATCGGGCTACCAGTCCCTAATATTTTACCAAGTTTCGTGCAAATCCATTCAGCCGTTCGATTATTATTATTATTTTTTTTTTTTGCCCCGCGGGGCCCTTTTAAAACCTCCACATCAAACCTAGGGGGTCAGCGAGGATCTACTATTCCCCCTTATGGTCATTTGCCCCTTCGCTTTCGCCTCCTCTTGTCTCTCGATCCTACCGAGAGACAAGATGGCGGCCGCTACGGACTGTTTGGAATGTTGACAGACGCCGGAGAACCAATCAGCTTCGCTTCACAAAGCTCCGTTGCGCAAAAAGTACGCGTCCTGGGACGCCGCCCGGTCCGCTGTTACAGATATATATCTTTTTTTAAACGTTAATTTCTCAAAATCCACTGGAGCACATATAGTGAGACCTACAAAAGGCACATCGGGCTACCAGTCCCTACAATTTTGCCAAGTTTCGTGCAAATCCATTCAGCCGTTCGGGCTAAAAGTGAGGCCAACCGCCCTATGGAAAACTCAATGTTAAAAACACGTTTTGGGACCCCCCTTTTTTCTCGACCCCCCCTGGACGAAACCCCCCCCAATTTTCAGGGGCTGTTCAGAAACAAAATGTGCCATTTTCCTGAAAATTTCAGCCAATTCCGTCCACAAACGCCAAAGTTATTAGACATAGAATTTTCAAAAATCCCATAGAGAAAAAATCCTAACTATATATACCTACTGGCGACCGCCAGTAGGTAATATATATATATATATATATATATATATATATATATATATATATATATATATATATATATATATATATAAATATATATGTGCTCAAGGGCTCCATGTAGTCCGAGACGCGTCATGGCGGCAGCAAGCACTAAATAAAGATTTGCAGCACATATCGAAGTGGAGTCCATTCTATTTCCTTTACCGAAGAATCAAAGGAAGGTCTTTTCGAAATATATATATGCAAAAAAAGAAGGAGAGAACTCTGGGTAGTTCCCAAGTATTCGCATTTACCACTCCAGGCACAATATTACAGCTTTGGATTGGTAAAATACCATCCAAGCCAACCTGAAATGAATAAAAGCAACCCCTGACATGTGTTTCGCTGTCATTACAGCTCTTCAAAGAGGTTTAGCTTTCTCCAGACACAAGGGAGCACCCAGTATAAGTCAAAACAATTCCCTTGCAGGCATAGAGTGACGCACAAATTATGCAAAAAAAGAAGGAGAGAACTCTGGGTAGTTCCCAAGTTTAGGTGGAAGGCAGCTCCTGTATAGAGCACCCTCAACAACAGCGACACTCTAAATTTGCTCACCTCAAATGTCTGCTTTTCTATCAAAATTGTTAAACATAGGATTAGCACAGTGCTATCCACGCTGAGATAGAAATGGACAAAGTCTTTTGCCATTTGTACAGCAAAGTCTTTAAGCATAGGATTACCACAGTGCTATCCACGCTGAGCTGTAAAATGACAAAAGCCATTTACCACTCCAGGCACAATATTGCAGCTTTGGATTGGTAAAATACCATCCATATCTATATCTATATATATATACACTTCCTGGTAGAAGTGTTAAGTGTTGGCAGCCAATCAGATGTCAGCACGGGGACTGTGGATACATGAGTCCACTGCAAGGATCTGCATCACTATATATTTATATTTTTGCCCTTTAATATCTTGAAAACTGCTGAACGGATTTACATCAAACCACAAAAAGCACACTTTCTGGTCCAATATCTCGCTTTCTGCAAAAACATCACCAAGTCAAGCAAAAGTTTTGAAAATTTTGTAAAGCGGCGCCAAAGGAATGAGCAAAATAAAAAAGGCTCTTCCTATGGAAACTAGGTCCTAAATATAATTACCTACCGGTGATAGGTATATATATATATATATATATATATATATCTCCAAGAAAGCTCCTTCCGAGATACTGGGACCCAAGAGGGGTGGCGCACACTCCGGCGGAGCGTGCCGGTAGTCACAATCCAAAATCTCTTTCCACAAAAAGTTAGTGCGCTCTCTGGAAATGAGTCAAATAACACGAGTAGGTTGAACACAGGTTTAATCCACACAACGTGTTTCGCCTTGCAGCTTGTTCACGTGTACAAGCTGCAAGGCGAAACGCGTTGTGTGGATTAAACCTGTGTTCAACCTACTCGTGTTATTTGACTCATTTCCTGAGAGCGCACTAACTTTTTGTGGAAAGAGATTTTGGAGATATATATATATATATATATATATATATATATATATATATATATATATATATATATATATATATAGATATATGATCCAAACTCCTGCTATACCTCCCGATCGGATATGGATTCCGAACAAAGAAAGACAGGTATAGACCACTCCACAGCGCTATGATTGAATTCAAAGGTGGTTTATTGACCCCTTGTCGCCAGCATGACGCGTTTCGGCTACGTCACAGTAGCCTTGATCACATGACTAGAGGAACCAATACTGGTGTTTAAATACTGTGCACCATTAACAACTGAGGGTGTTACCAATCCATAAACATAGAGAACATACTTTGACAATTGGTGTCACTTCAAGGATGAATCCACGTGTTAAAAAATTCCATAATTGTAAAAACTTTTCATAATTCATTATTACAATATATCACAGACAGCACCAAAATATTGTACATGATCTATCACTAATACCTCCTAAACAATGTAGGCTGAGCATATACTAGTTATAAATAAACCATAGTACAAAACAGTCTATGAACTCTAGGATGATATGAATGTTTAGGACGACCCCAAGTACAAAAAGTGCTAGTGCTACAATTTATAGAAAAAAGTGCCAAACGTGCAAAGTGCAAAGTGCATGATCAACCGTGACTTTGAGATAGGAGAACTACCTAACTCATATAATCTTCAGTCAACAGTTGATTAATAAAATTGGGAAGATAATAAACTGATGCATGTTGACCATATTATGAAGGTTTACATGTTCTGTTTAGAAAATATTAACAGATGTTGTAGCGGCACATCCTACTACGGAATGACAACAAATCATTTTACTGACAGCTTATTGTAAGAAAAGGAACTCATGGCATAGTGCCCGTTTACATCCTATATCTATAACGCTGTCTAGCGAAGCTTATACTACATTAAAATTTATCATAACAGATGCAGCAGCCATAATTAATATGAAGATAAAGTGCTAAATTACGACATCACCACAATCAGGAGACTAGATGGTAAATTCAGAGAAAAGAACAGCAAATAACTCTATAGCTGACTTAAATATTATAAGTGAGCACAAACAACACAGGATCCTTTAGGATATAAGAACTCTAGGGGTGCTGGACAATAGCTAGAAGTCTGCCACCCTTCTATTGACCCTCAATTATAAAAAACAATGCAGGTCCTCCCCTGTGTTCATTCCATTTGGAATCCTAGTGTCTAAAAGCAGAATGCATTTGCTTTCAAGTTGCCTCAAAACTTTCTCTCTGTTACCCCCACTGATGTTTTTGGGCACTGCATCAATAATGAAGTATTTCAGATCATTCAAGTTTTTCTTATGGACCAAACCAAAGTGGCGCGCAACTGGATAATTTTCATCAGAGTTGACGATCGCCCTTAGATGTTGAAGGATACGATTAAAAGCCTGTAATTTGGTGCTCCCAATGTATTTGAGCCCACACGTACATTGGAGCACGTAGACCCCAAACTCTGTGCGGCAAGTGTAATGACCTCTAATCTGGATGGGCATAGGATCAAATGCAGAGTAATATTCCTTGGTGTTCATACCGAATTTGCATGCTCTGCAAGAGATACATTTATAAAATCCAGATTTATCAGACAACCAGTTTTTCTTTAAAACCACCGCAGGGCTCGATTTAACCAGAGCATCCCTCATTGAGGGTGCTCTTCTGAAAACAATGGATGGTTCATCTGGTAACAGGGGTGCCACACTAATGTCGGTCTTCAACAAGGGCCAGTGCTTTTTCAATATCCCCCTCACCTTCCTTTCCTCGCTATTAAAGGTAGTGATTAAACGAACCTTATCAAGGGCTTCCTCTGTTGACTCTTGCACATTGTGCATGCGCTTAACACTGATGGAAGTGAAATAATCATCTCTGTTCATACCATTAGCCTTATCCAATGCCTTCTGTAATACAGATACATTATAGCCTCTTGCACAAAATCTCAAAAATGCTTCATTCTGGCATTTCTCCAAGTCTGACTTGGAACTGCAAATTCTACGTATCCGCAGAAATTCCCCATAAGGGATGCTTCTGACCAGATGACCTGGGTGCGAACTGTTGGCGTGCAATATTGAATTGCCCGCCGTAGGCTTTCTGTGGAGTCGGGTTTGCAATTTACCATCCAAGATATAAATTTCAACATCTAAAAATTGGATCTTGGTGGTACTGATTTGTGAGGTAAATTTTAGATTCAATTGGTTGTCATTGATTTTACTGACAAATTCAGTAGCAGATGCTACCGAACCCCTCCAAATCATACAAATGTTGTCAATGTAGCGTCAGAAATGAGCTATTTTATTGGGGAATAATTTTGCAAGTGAACCCATGAGGACATGCTCCTCCCACCACCCTACATGAAAACATGCATATGTAGGGGTGAAGCATGCCCCATAGCCACTCCTCTCAACTGTTGGTAGATTTCCCTATCAAACAGCAAATAATTTTGGTAAGGCATAAATTCAACATTTTCAATAGCATTTTGCTATGTTGACTGAACGCAATGCTACGCTTCCCCAAATAAAACTTAATGGCATTCAATCCATCCATATGGGCTATGCTTGTATATAGTGAATCTATATCTAAGGCTATTAACACAAACTCACTATCCCAAACAATATCATTGATTTTTGAAAGAAAATGTCCAGTGTCTTTGATAAACGATGGCAAGGCCTCCACATATTCATGTAGAAAATGATCAACATAATGTGAGATAGATTCCAATAAGCTTCCCTGAGCTGAGATTATAGGACGGCCAGGGACTGGTGAAGTCTGCTTATGGATTTTGGGAATCAAATAAAAAAAAGGTGTTATCTGAAAATCATTTTTTTAAAAAGCATGTTCTTGTTTGCTCAGTAATCCATCACGCTTCCATTGATTAAGTTCCTTGTGGACAGTGTCCTTCAAGCTGCCTTTTCTGTAACATGCTGAATCGTTCAGATGCCTTTCCGCTTCCTCCATATACAATGTGCGGGGCCAGATAACAGTATTGCCCCCTTTGTCGGCTTTGTTTATTATTAGATTGGAGTTGCTTCTTAGTTTTTTCATTAGTTTATTATTCTGTTTTTCCGCATATCTAATTTGTTTGGTTCTCCGTGAGATGGTGCATTGAAGCTTTTTCAAATCCTCCACCACTATGTCACCAAAAGCATCAATATTGTCTTTAGGCATCATGGGATAAAACGTTGATGGAGGTTTGAACTTGGTGGCACACGGTTGATTTGTAGTGATACCCATATTTGAAAGATTTTGTTGGGTGGTACCAATTGCAATTTCCTCATCGAGAGCCAACTCTTGAGCAACTCTCAAAGCCTTAGTATCAGATATTTGAAACACACTGGAAGGTTGAGAATTTTCCACAATCTCAGATGCTTTTACATGAGCATTCGATATATATACATATATATATATATATATATATATATATATATATATATATATATATATATATATATATATATCAGCTCAAAATTTCCACCGATCAAGAAGTAAGTGGCCGCACTCTCGTGGTAAGTTTCAGCAATCTTATTATTATTATTATTATTATTAAAGGCTTTTATATCGCGCTCTATTACTAAAAAAATAGTATCCTGGCACGTTGAAGGCAGAACAGTTGGGAGAGGACTAATGACTAATAACTTGAACATAAGAAAAAACAGTTTAAACTATTGTATTAAAAAGGTGAGTTTTTAGTCCTTTCTTAAAAACATTGAGAGTCGAAGCAGTTTTTAGGTGAAGGGGAAGGGTGTTCCAGGATTTTGCTGCTCTTACCGAAATAGATTGGCCGCCAAGTCTGCAGTATTTGAATTTGGGAACGGACATTTGGCACAGGTTGGCCGATCGCAGGAGGCGATTAGGAACATACAAGCGGAACCTTTTCCACAAGTAGATAGGGCCGATTTGATGAATAGCTCGGTAGGCCATCACTGAGATTTTGAACTGAATCCTGAGGGCAACAGGGAGCCAATGAAGAGCACACAGCAAAGGGTGTGCACTAGAACGCCTAGGAACATTGAATAGGAGCCTGGCAGCAGCGTTCTGAATGACCTGGAGGCGGTGAATCAGGTATGCTGGTAGTCCGCCAAACAGACCATTCTTAGTATTTATTTACACACAAACAGGATGCGTTTGGGCATACGTGCCTTATTCCACTGTGTCAGCGCGGATAGCGGCTCCCGCCATTTTATACATTCAAATCATACGTTTTTTGCCCAGAAGCCCACAGTTCATGAACATAGAAAGCGGACAGAACATTTTTGTCGTCACTAGTGGCCATTTTGGAGTTTGTCTATTGACAGTGTATACATCAATTCGTATGTATATACAACAAAATAAGAGTTGAAAAAACTCAAAAGTCATTCTTCCAAAAGAAATGCAAACTCTAGGTCATATGTACATAGCAAAATTATATGCGAAACAAATTTTTATGTACATTGGTGACAGTTAATCCCGCTTTGCTACTTCTGTAAACAACAAAATTGAGCCCTGAATGGGCAAAATATATTTATATACATTTATTTACAACATGATTGAGCCCTGAATGGGCATTAGATATTTGCAGAATAATCAATTCTCACGGAAATCGGGTGTGTTACTCACAAATTAAATTAATTCTTCTTCGTAATCATTTTTAAGTTCAAACCCCACAATAAGTTCATATATTTATCATAATACAAGAATACCTAACAAGTATGCAGAAACATCGCTGTAATTTAACTGCAGTAGCATCAAAACCCAGTTATTAAGATGTATTGCTAACTCTTCTTCAGTATTAAGGCCAAAGGGAATAATAGTGTGCAGATCAATTATGTATCTCGATTCGAGTCTACGTAATTTCTGTTCCCTATTGCCGCCTCAGGAACGTGGTCAATGCAGAATAATTTGAGAAGTGTGCGGTCGCTATTATGACATTCAGAAAAGTGCCTTGCCACTGGGTATGAGGGATCACTGTTGTCAATGGCACGAGCATGTTCTAGAATTCTGCGCTTAGCAGGATGTATAGTACTGCCTACATAGGTTTTCAGGCATGGACATACCAGGCAGTAAATACAATAGGGTGTTGTACATGTTATGAATTTATTAATCTTCTTCTTATCTTTACTGCCTGGGACCTGGTAGGCTAAGACTTTAGAACTACTCTTTCAAGCCTTGCATTTAGAGCAAGGAAAACATCCTGTCATGGTGCTCAACTTAGGAACAAAAGGGACTGGTTGGTAGTGGCTCTTTACTAGATGATCTTTAAGTGATCTATTACGTCTAAAGGTCATCTAAGGATATTCTGGTAGGTCCTTACCGACTACCAGATCTGCCTTTAGAATATGCCAGATACGATACAAAATTTGTCTCAGTGCTCCTGCATCGCCAGAAAATGTAGTGATAAATCTACATGAATCAATCTCACACTTAGTGGGTTGTCTCTTTTCTTTCAGTAGACTCCTACGTGGAATTTTATTCACTTTCTCAAATGTTTTTGATAACAATTCAATCTTATATCCTCTCGCCTGAAACCTGCCAATCGCCTGATTAGCTGCGTGTTCAAAATCATCATCTTTTGAACAGTTTCTTTTTAAGCGCAGCAGTTCACCATATGGTATACTATTCTTTAAGCTATTTGGATGACTGCTACTGGCTTCCAGAGTTGCATTGCCCGCTGTCCGTTTACGAAACAGCTTTGTGCAAATCTTGCCATCTTGGATAAACACTTGTAGGTCTAGGAAGGATACTTCTTGTTGACTCATTTGCCCACTGAAATGGAGATTCAGTGAGTTCCTGTTTAGTTCTGCAATATATGCTTCTGCTTGTGATTTAGGACCTTTCCATAAGATAAACAGGTCGTCTATATACCTTTGCCAGGATACAGTGCAGTCCACCCATCTACTGTATTGATCCGCCCAGGCCACAGGCCACCTGCTTCTCCCACCAGCCCACAAATAAATTCCCGTAGCTGGGGGCGAAGCAGGTGCCCATCGCGGTCCCCCTTATTTGTCGGTAATGTTGTTTGTCGAAAAGGAAGATGTTATGTTTAAGAACAAATTCTGCAAACTCCAGTAACATTTCGTTATGTTCTGCAAATTCAAGTGACCTTCCTTTAAAAAAATACCGGACTGTCTGTAATCCCTTCTGATGTTCAATTACTTTATATAGACTAGTTATGTCAAGAACAATCATCCACATATCCTGCTCCCATGTTATGTCCATAATGCTTTTGAAGAAATGTGTAGAGTCTTGTATATATGAAGGTAGTGTTCGGACAAAGTCTGAAAGAAAATGATCAATATATTGGGACATGGATTTTGTCAAGCATCCAACTGAGGAGACAATAGGTCTACCGGGTGGCCTCTTAGTATCTTTATGAACCTTTGGTAGGTGGTAAAAGGTTGATGTTACGGGGTGAGAGCATGAAAGGAATTTCCTTTCGTTGTCATTGATCATGCTCTTCTCTGCCCATTGTAAGATCAATTGATGATATTGTTGAATACTGCTAATATATTCTCCTTTGGTAATTTGTTGGTAACAGTTCTCATCTGATAACTGTCGCATTGCTTCTTGAATGTAGTATTCTCTTGACATCAACACGATATTTCCACCTTTGTCAGAGGGCTTGAATATTATATCCTGGTTATTTTTCAGTTCTTGCAGGGTCTTTTGTTCTCCTCTTGACAGATCATATTCAAATTGTGGCACTGAAGAAGTTCTCATTTTAAGTAAATCTTGGTTGACTGCCTCTTCAAATACGTCTATGGCATCATAAGACGATGGAGGTATATAGGTTGACTTAGGTTTGAATTTCGTGAGTGCTGATTTTTGTTGGATGCCGTAACTCATTACTTCTAGTAAGTTTAAGTCTGGATCTTGAGAGTTAGTTGGTTCTTGACTTGACATCACTTGTAAGGTTCTGACATCTGAGCGGGTCAAGGTTGTCGTATCCGTACTAGTACTCGGTTCTCCAGGGACATGCATTTGATTTTGCCCTTTTAATTTGAAAAACTTGCGTAGCTTCAGTTTCCGAGTGAACAAGTACAGGTCAATACGTGTTTGAGTGTATTCTGATTTCTTGGAGGGGCAGAAGGTTAGTCCTTTCTTTAAGATTATATACAAAAAATTGGTGGATTTGCTATATTGATTCGCACATCAATGTTAGTTTTTATCAGTCAAATCATAGTTCCATTTTACACATAACACACAATGTAGAGTGCTACTTAGGCGTTGGATGCACATCCAACTAGAACATCAAACAGTGACCACCTGTCCCTAACGACCGTCAGGGCAGTGAGTCACCACAATGTAGAATATAACACCAGTGCACTTCCAAGATAGTCACTTTGATCCATACGCTATTATAGCGTTTCAAACACAGTCCATATCCTTGATCAGAAGCCAAATCCAACACAGATAGACGATGTAGAAAATTCAAGCCTTTATTTTGCACATGCTATAATCCACAGCCGACACGCGTTTCGCCCGCTTCGGGCTTTCTCAAGGCTGTACAGCACACATGTAACAAAAAAGAGAAAATATGTATACTAAATCCCAAATCTTGAATAAAAATTTCTACACATATGAATTTTATCAACTTTTTACATGCACTTTCAATAGGTGTAATGACCATCTTAACCTTCACCATGTGAATAAATCAAGCATTTGAGAACCACCCCCAAATTCCAGGGAATGGGTGTGCTCTATAAGTGATAGACCCACTCGGGATGAACGAGGAGGACCGCACACAATCCAAACCATCCAACCATCCTTGATGTCTATCCCTGTGTTTATCCGTCATGCATGACGGATAAAATATAAAACAACACTTTCTTATAAATTTGTACACACTCACAGGTCGCTGTCACAGACTCATCTACTCATTTGTAAACTTACTCAGACATTTATACACTTATTCACATACCCACTCACACACTTATATATTCACTCACATACCCACTCAGCTACTCATGCACCCAGTCGCAAACCCATTCAGATACTCATGCACCCACGTAGAACCGAGGGACAAAAAAGCAGAGAAAAAAGCTCGCAAAACACAAAAAGGGGGCAGGGTAGAAACACCGTGACCTCTTAGGCCTGCTCAAGGGGTCCCACAAGGACCCCCAAGGCCAAAAAAAAGAATTTAAAAAAAAAGAAATCACGGGATGCGCCTAGGATCCTGCCTCTGAAACAAAAACGAAGCGCTGGCTCCCGCGCTTCATTCCTAATTAAACCCTGAGGGGCGTAGTCCCAGGGTCAATGTGTATAATATAATGGGGGCCCAGAGGGGCCCCGGGGACTGCCACACCGAGGCTTTATAAAATTATGTGGGGGGCTCTCAGCCCCCTCAGCCCCAGGAACCACCAACCCCAGGGCTACAAAATGAAATGGGTGGGGGGCTCTAAGGCCCCTGAAAGCCCCGGGGACCGCCATCCCAGGACTTTACTTACATATTTGTGGTGGGATCATGGCCCACCACAGCCCCGGGGACCGCCACCCCAGGGGTTGTTTAAAAAACGAAATAAACTCCCTGTGGGGGCTCGAGCCCCCCCACACGCCCGGGGACAGCCACCTCCCCGGGGCACTAAGTATTTAAAATAGGGGGTCCGTTATGGACCCCCAATCCCCAGGGACCACCACCCCCCGGGGCTTTGAATTAAGTGGGAGGGGGGCCGTGTGGCTCCCCCCTGGAGCCAATGAATGCCCTGAGGACCGCCATCCCCATGGCTGGCTCCTGCAGTGTCCCGGGTTGCCCACCCCGGGACACTGTAGTTTGCAATGACGGGGTGGGAACGGAAACCTGCTCTCGCTTCAATGAAGCAAAGCAGATTGCTTTTCCACACGGGGAGCAGCATTTTAGGTGCTCCCCGTGTGGAAAAGCAATGCCGGCTCCCGCAGGAGGCGGGGAGCTGGCTGGGACCTTGGGGGGATTGGGGACCCTCCACGCTCCCCACCAAGAGGCCAGGCCCCGGGGGATGGGGTCCCTGGGGCCATAAGTGGCCCGGAAAGGGGACCCCGCGGGCTAGTTTGACCCTAGTAACCCTTAGGATTCAAGGGGACTTAATTTCTCAACTTATAACGGACACAGGACACGTTTACATGGTGGTGATGGGAGGGGACGGGGCCTGAGGTGACGTGTGCAATCACGCCCTGTGACGTATTTTACGTTGGGGAATTAATTCTCCTTCAATCCAGAGAGCCCCTGGGGGCCAACTAGCCCACGAGGTGCTACCAGTAAGTGCCACTGCGCTGTGTTTCAGAGAGGTGGCCCAGGCCGTGCCCCTTTTTACACATCTCTGCAACGCAGCTCTGTGGCGCTTACTGGAGCTACCTAGTCTGCTACTTGGACCCTAGGGACACTCATGATTCAAGGGGACTTAATCTCCCAAATTAAAATGGACACAGGGCGCGTTTACACAGTGGTGAAGCGAGGGGATGGGACCTGAGGTGATATGTGAAAACACGCCCTGTGGCGCGTTTTAAGTTGGGGAAATAATTCCCCTTCAATCCGTGAGAGCCCCAGGGGGCCAACTAGCCCACCAGGTGCTTCCAGTAAGCGCCACTGCGCTGTGTTTCAGAGAGGTGGCCCAGGCCATGCCCCTTTTTACACCTCTCTGCAACGCAGCTCTGTGGCACTTACTGGAGGTACCTAGTTGGCTACTTGGAGCCTAGGGACACTCAGGATTCAAGGGGACTTAATCTTCCAAATTGAAATGGACAAAGGGCGCGTTTACACAGTGGTGAAGGAAGGGGATGGGGCCTGAGGTGACGTGTTCAAACACGCCCTGTGGTGGGTTTTAAGATGGGGAAATAAATCCCCTTCAATCCGCAGTGACCCTGGGGGCCAAATAGTCCACCAGGTGCTTCCAGTAAGCGCCACTGCACTGCATTGCACAGAGGTGGCCCAGGCCGTGCCCTTTTTTACACCTCTCTGCAAAGCAGCTCTGTGGCACTTGCTGGAGGTACCTAGTGGGCTGCTTGGACCCTAGGGACCCTCAGGATTCAAGAGGACTTAATCTCCCAAATTAAAATGGCCACAGGGTGCGTTTACACAGCGGTGGAGGGAGGGGAGGGGGCCTGAGTTGACGTGTGCAAACATGCCCTGCGGCACGTTTTAAGATGGGGGAAATAATTCACCTTCAATCCTGAGGGCCCCTGGGGACCAACTAGTCCACCAGGTGCTTCCAGTAAGCACCACTGCGCAGCGTTGCAGAGAGGTGGTCCAGGCCGTACCACTTTTGACACCTCTCTGCAACACAGCTCTATGGCGCTAACTGGAGATACCTGGTGGGCTATTTGACCCAAGAGACACTCAGGATTCAAGGGGACTTTATACCCCAAATTAAAAAGGCTGCAGGGCATGTTTGCACACGTCAGCTTAATCCGCCCCCTCCATTCACCAGTGTGCAAACGCGCCCTGTGGCGCGTTTTAAGAGGTAGTTTTAATCCCCCTGCCCTATTATGTTACAGCGTAGGTCATTCTAATCACAGTGTTCCCTAGTGTATGTAGGTGTTTTAACTGTATTCTAAGTGTCTTTTAGCATAGCACTGGCTCTAGGACTGGTTAGTCAGAGTCAGTTACCACCAGTACCCATCTGAAAAAATTGTAAAAACTGCACCAAAACCCAAACACTTATAAATTCACCAAGGCACTCTCCTTGCAGTACTCGAATCATTCAGTCAGTACCCAAGTACTCATGCAGAGAGCCAGGCCCTAGCACATGGACTGCTTCAAACCGCTATCCACTATGCATGCAGTCCTCTAACACGCTTCAAACCCCTATCCACGATGCATGCCGTCCTCTAACCACCTACACACTTGTCTTTCACACCTTCATTTCCCCAGTCAGTATCCATACAGTTCCAGAAAACACCCTGTCACTCCTCTTGCACTCCTCTAGTGACCCATTCAGCACCATGTACTAATCCATTCAATGCAACAAACCCCAAACACTTATAAATGCACCCAGGCACTCTCCTTGCAGTACTCTAATCATTCAGTCAGTACCCAAGTACTCATGCAGTGAGCCAGGCCTTAGCACATGGACAGCTTCAAATGCCTATCCACTATGCATGCAGTCCTGTAACCACCTACACACTTGTCTTTCACACCTTCAATTCCCTAGTCAGTATGGATACACTCCTGCAAACACCCTGTCTCTCCCCTTGCACTCCTCTAGTGAGCCATTAAGCACCATGCATTAATCCATTCACTGCGCCAAAACCAAACACTTATAAATTCACCCAGACACTGTCCTTGCATTACTCTAATCATTCAGTCAGTACCCAAGAACTCATCCAGTGACCCAGGCCCTATCCACTATGCATGCAGTCTTCTAACCACCTGCACCCTTGTCTTTCACACCTTCATTTCCCTAGTCAGTATCCGTACACTCCAGCAAACACCCTGTCTCTCCCCTTGCACTCCTCTAGTGACCCATTCAATAGCATGTACTAATCCATTCACTGCGCCAAAACCCAAACACTTATAAATTCACCCAGGTACTCTCCCTGCAGTACTCTAATCAATCAGTCAGTACCCAAGTACTCATGCACTGAGCCAGGCTTTAGCACATGGACTGCTTCAAACCCCTATCCACGATGCATGCCGTCCTCTAACCACCTACACACTTGTCTTTCACACCTTCAATTTCCCTGTCAGTATCCATACACTCCAGCAAACACCCTGTCACTCCCCTTGCACTCCTCTAGTGACCCATTCAGCACCATGTACTAATCTCTTTACTGTGCCAAAACCCAAACACTTATAAATTCACCCAGTCACTCTCCTTGCATTACTCTAATCATTCAGTCAGTACCCAAGTACCCATCCAGTGACCCAGGCCTTAGCACATGGACTGCTTCAAACCCCTATTCACTATGCATGCAGTCTTGTAACCACCTGCACACTTGTCTTTCACACCTTCAATTCTCCAGTCAGTATCCATACACTTCCAGCAAACACCCTGTCACTCGCCTTGCACTACTCTAGTGATCCATTCAGCACCATGTATTAATCCATTCACTGCGTCAAAACCCAAACACTTATAAATTCACCCAGGCACTCTCCGTGCAGTACTCTAATCATTCTGTCAGTACCCAAGTACTCATGCACTGACCAAGGCCTTAGCACATGGACTGCTACAAACCCCTATCCACAATGCATGCAGTCCTCTAACCACCTACACACTTGTCTTTCACACCTTCAATTCCCTAGTCATTATCCATACACTCCAGGAAACACCCTGTCACTCCCCTTGCACTTCTTCAGTGACCCATTCAGCACCATGTACTAATTAATTCACTGCGTCAAAACCCAAACACTTATAAATACACCCAGGCACTCTCCTTGCAGTACTCTAATCATTTAGTCAGTATCCAATTACTCATACAGCGAGCCAGGCCATAGCACATGGACTGCTTCAAACGCCTATCCACTATGCATGCAGTCCTGTAACCACCTACACACTTGTCTTTCCCACCTTCAATTCCCTAGCCATTATCCATGCACTCCAGCAAACACCCTGACACTCCCCTTGCACTTCTCTAGTGACCCATTCAATAGCATGTACTAATCAATTCACTGCGCCAAAACCCAAACACTTATAAATTCACCCAGGCACTCTCCTTGCAGTACTCTAATCATTCAGTCAGTACCCAAGTACTCATGCATCGAGCCAGGCCTTAGCATATGGACTGCTTCAAACCCCTACCCACTATGCATGCAGTCCTCTAACCACCTACATACTTGTCTCAACACCTTCAATTCCCTAGTCAGTATTCATATACTCCAGCAAACACCCTGTCACACTCCTTGCACTCCTCTAGTGACCCATTCAGTACCATGTACTAATGCATTTACTGCGCCAAAACCCAAACACTTATAAATTCACCCAGGCACTCTCCTTGCAGTACTCTAATCATTCAGGCAGTACCCAAGTACTCATGCACTGACCAATGCCTTAGCACATGAACTGCTTCAATCGCCTATCCACTATGCATGCAGTCCTGTAACCACCTATACACTTGTCTTTCAGACCTTCAATTCTCCAGTCAGTATCCATACACTTCCAGCAAACACCCTTTCTCTCCCCTTGTACTCCTCTAGTGACCCATTCAGCACCATGTACTAATCCATTCACTGTGCCAAAACCCAAACACTTATAAAGTCACCCAGGCACTCTCCTTGCATTTCTCTTATCATTCAATAATACCCAAGTACTCATCCAGTGACCCAGCCTTAGCACATGGACTGCTTCAAACCCCTATCCACTATGCATGCAGTCTTGTAACCACCTACACACTTGTCTTTCACACCTTAAATTCCCCAGTCGGTATCCATACACTTCCAGTAAACACCCTGTCTCTCCCCTTTCACTCCTGTAGTGACCCATTCAGCACCATGTACTAATCCATTCACTGCGCCAAAACCCAAACACTTATAAATTCACCCAGGCACTCTCCTTGCAGTACTCTAATCATTCAGTCAGTAATCAAGTACTAATCCAGTGACCCTGACATAAAACACAAAATTTCAGTTTCAATATTTTAAAAACATTTTTATTTCCATTTATATAAAAAATATATAATGTAATTTAAAAAGTATTATATGTAAAAATAAACAGTTAAAAAATTGTAGAAAATCAGAATGAAAAAATACGTATAATTATTATTACATTTGGGAATTATCATTTAAAAAACCTTTGAAATTCACCGAAAAAACCATGGGTTTCAAGGCTGTTATAGTTAGCTGGACATTTCACTCGTATAAAACCATTGAAATTCCTCCGTTATAGTTAGTTCTACTAATTATAACTCATGCGCCCGCAATCCACTGCTGATGATGTCATATATTACATCATTCATGACATGGTCAGTGACATCACTGAAGACATCACTGATGACATTTCCAATGACATCAGTGATGACATCATCCACGTGCTAATCAGATACACCTCATCATACACTAGTACAACCTTTCATCACTCACTGTAAAATACAGAGTACCATATTTAAATCCATGGACACACCATAACAAGTTTTTAAAAACCCACTCAGTGATTCCTAGATCTACACACACATCTAATCACTCACCTATAGATTCACTCCTACATGCTGTCAATGATCAATAGAACAGTATCCAATGTACGTATACACCTATATCGACGTTACACACCAGCACACATCTTATTCACTTATGCAGTCATCCTACTCACTTATGCAAACAATGAATCATTCTTACATTTAATCAGCTACAGACTTATACAAACACCACTTCATTTATTTATATAGATAGTAACTCATACTTAGGGTGTAATAAAATCACTATAACAAGTATACAGTTATCCATACAGTCATTCATACAATCACTGAGTCTTATGAATACTTATTTATAAACAACTGTCACATACACTGCCTTTTTTTCTAGTTTGTTGGACATGTACCATTGAGAGATATGTTTGCTCATCACCACACCAATAAAGATATTCACTCACCCAAACAACTGTTATAACATGCAGTCTTAACCTCATATACCTACAGAATCAACTATTCACACATCTTTGGGCAGTCACACCCCCCCCACCAAACCACACACACATTCACTCTCCCATACAAATACTCAGTTAACTAATCAATGACTAATATTGACTTACACATAGCTAATAACCAACTGGTGCAGCAGTTTACACAATAACTGACAAAGTTATACTGATATTCACACAGTTTAGTCACTACCCAATATATTTAGTGAGACACTATAAATTAGTCAAGTAAACAGTCAATCACACTGCTACTAAATACTCCATCCAGATACTTATATATCCACTCATTCTTCAATGCAGATTGCTATACATATTTAAATAACAAACCAAACTATATTCACTGGATGATGTCATCAGTGATGTCATTTGAGATGTCATCAGTGATGTCATCAGTGATGTGACTGACCATGTCATGAATGATGTAATACGTGACATCATCAGCAGCTCAGCTCGTCATGAGCACCGGAGCACCGTGGCTCATGATGAGCTGAGCTCGTCATGAGCACGAGAGGGGTTAAAGAAAGGGGCGTTTCATATTTGATACTGATAGACATGAATAGTTGTTCGGATAACTCTTGTCAATGTGACCCTGTATCCTCATGTTCGATATTCTATGTATTTAAAACAAACAAATCAGTTATATTTATTTGAGCTCCCCTCCTGTTAGCTTTTAAACCTAGAAAATGTAAACAATTCAATCCTCCATAGTCTGTTGTGGATGCCCCATATAAACATACATTCATAGCTGCTAATCAATTTGTAATGACACCACAAGAGAATAAACAAAGTGCTTCAAAGTGTGTATAAAGTGTACTGTGCATCTAAACAAAAACAATCACAATCAGATATGTTAGAATGTGAAAATTAAAATTAACATTTTAAAAGCAACCAGTAATGACAACAAATTATACCGCAAAAATTGTTGCCATGTTACTTTCTTGTTGATATGTTATATACTTGATCTCTACGACCTCACTGGAGAGATTTGATTGGATAGGTAGATAGAAAAGTTGCCCTATTGTTTGTTCTAATCTTATAAACTATAGCACCCATTATGACATGATAGAATTCTATAAGGGCCATGATTACAAAGAGAGGGATACATGCAAAAAGTATTGAAGAATATAAACATTTGTCTAAATATATATTAAATATGGTATTACGAAATTGATGTTAAAATCATATTATATTAGTTTCATAAATAACCATAAAAAATTGTATTAATATTCATAAAAATGTATAACATTCTGTAAAACTCTCGCATAGAAAATTGTACAGCTCTTCCCCATTGTTAAGTCCATTGGGAGTCCAGTTTTACAATGCTCAGCACCGTATAGTCTACTCCCCTATGTGCCAGTTTGATCTGTTTATCATTGAGATTGAATTCTGAAAACAGTGATGTAGTGTTGATTAAACGCC
This sequence comes from Lissotriton helveticus, assembly GCF_964261635.1. NCBI lineage: Eukaryota > Metazoa > Chordata > Amphibia > Caudata > Salamandridae > Lissotriton > Lissotriton helveticus. The sequence goes on from NC_136068.1 coordinate 1,092,406,456, forward strand.
AAGGCACATAGCCTGAACGAAGGTTTTGTAACATCCAGCCTAATAGCATTATAGAACGTAATTGCTACTGACCATGTTTCAACATGACCAAGTCCTGTTCCATTATGTCTATGACAGAGGATACTATGCTGATAAAGAATATATCCTGGACGACAGAAGCGTTAACCCATTGTCAACTACAGAGAGAGATTTCTCTAAATTAATACAATCAATTTCTCGTATTCGTTCTGCAGTCTCTGCTTGCGTAATCTTTCATGCTTCATTATAAGCAGCATAGAGACTGGTGTATATAAAACGTTTATGACGCGGTTTAATAGGTCCTTGTAAGAAGTCCCTCAGATCAACGCCATCTTTAAGTAAAGGTAAGTGTTGTTTTACTTCCTTTAGTGTAGACTTGTGTAGCTATTCAAGGCACAGTTTCCCTACAATGTATGTTGTTACTATTCCTGGATGCTGTCTCTGAACATATCTTGGCTCTGGCCTAGCGAATGTGAACCCTTGTGTCTTATTCAGGAATCCATCTGGGCAGATGTTTGTGTCTGTGGGCCAGATTAACCATTTTTTCCAATCTGGATTTGTTCTGTTGTGATGCAAAATAGTATGTACGTTGACCTCCCCCTCTGAAGTGTTATTGATATCAGGTGTAGGTGTAGGTATGGACGGTTTGTTTAACTCCTTGACCTTGGCTAACCCAAGACAAGATGTCTGTTTGACAGTGTCATTCAAAAACATTATTGGCTCTGGGATGATGGAGGCTCTAAATAAGGCTTCCAATCCCTGCACCTGCCAGTCTTTTGTGCCCAAGACAGTTTTTGTCTCAATGTTGTCTTTCCAAAAGTCGAAACCTAACGAAGACAGCTGAGCATAAAAGGCCGCAGAATAAATTTGCTTGGTATTTGTCAACATACTTTTCATTCCTGTCCTATTAACATTTTTAAAGTAAAATGATTCTGGATCTGAAACATTAAAACTTGAAAAGTATGGAAATTTGTCATAAAATGTTTTTCAGCTACCATTTGGTGGCGTTGGACAATGTTCCCATTGGTTATATTTAAGTACATTTCTAGGATTTGCAGATCTGTGCAAGAAATGATGAACATAGTGATTATAACAATACATTTGTTCATAATCTGATGAAGCTTCTAAGTATTTATGATTTGTAAATACAGCAGACATTTCTAAGTCCGACACCATATTATTAATAGTCTCGAAGTCCCAATAATCAGAAAAGGTACTAGATGAAACTAAGTCATTGAAGGAAATCTTGAACTGGTGTGGAATCTTCAACAGCTCAGCCGGACCGAAAATGCCATAATCAGTTCCAAGCTATACCACCAGGTATAGGTGATTTGTGTGGCTTGAGGGGTAAGCTGTGTCCTTTTTAACATATCTTCCATTTATCAGCATTCCCAAAGTTATTACAAGAGTCAACCAAAGTAGAAGAAAAAGTACACCCAACACAATCCAAAGTTCAATCCATGGTGAAACCAGATAAGTCTTTTCCAGGGGATGAAAAAGTTCTGTTGCTTGTTCTTTGAAAGTTCTTTTTACTGGCGTTGTCTCAGGTTTGCTGGGATCCTCGGAAAACGTATCAAAGTTAATGAAATAGCCAGAGGCAGTTCTGTCAATTGTAGGGATTGCTTCAGGATTCATTGAAATCGCTGGAACCACTTGATCACTTGTTACATTTGTATAGTCAGATGCTATTTCATTGTAGACAGGCATTTCTTGACAAACTGTTATTGGGTCTCAAGAGGTACACGTTCCATGGCTTTGTTGCCTAGTCCTTCTTTTTGCACTGCAGATTCTTCAAAGGGGATGAGTGTCTCAGTTTGAACCTCTTGGAGAGTAGCCAGATTATGGCATCTGCTACATCTTTGGAGTCCACTTGGCCTACTGCTTATGATCGGCCACATGATGTGGTTTGACCAGGCCGATGGACACAAAACTGTTCTCCTTTTTACCAGCAAGGAGTGGCAGTAACACTGTTCTTGATCCGTGGATTGGTAGGACAGGTACTGGTTATCTGTAAGAAGGCCCAAATTCTTTCTTGTCCGCAATCTTTTCTCTGACTAGCTCCCCAATCTTTGGAATCCAGACAGGTCTTGCTGGGACGGATGGTTTTTCTTCAGTGGTCATTGGCTTCAGGAACACGTTACTTTGGCTTTTTCTTATTTCATTTAAGTCCTGCAAAACAGCCAAACGGTCTTTGATATCAAAGGGTTTTTGTTTTACCACTGAAGTCTGACAATCAAGATCCAAAATAATCATTCATGTTCCAAAAAAAATATCATATGGAGTGATTCCCCCTAGAGAACTTCTTGGCAGATTATTAAGACTACGTTGGACACTTATTAAATGTTTGACCCACCCGTCACCTGAGCCTAATACCCTAGCTGTTAAAGATTGCTTTATGTCCCGTTTTTTTCTCTCCACTACCGAATTTCCCTCAGGATGGGATGGACTAAAGTACTGCAATGCAACGCCCAATTTGGCCATGGACTCCTTGTAAGCTTGAGAGCTAAACGCAGGAGCCTGGTCAGAATGTAGCGTGCCGACTGTGTATGTGCCGATAAAGACTCACAAATCTTTTATAACAGTTCGAGCGTCAGCCGAGCGCTGAGGCCACATCCAAATGAACCTTGTCTTAATATTTGTGGGATCGCATTTGTCCATAGGGACGTCTGCATGTAGATAGTCTAATGCTGTCTAACAATGGTGTCTGTGCTGGGCTGGCTACATTGTAGTCAGGTATCTGGCGGCGTTCTCTACTGCGATCTCTGTTGCAGTTATGGCAGTTAATTGCAAATGTGTGAATGTGACCATTCATCCCTGGCCACCAGAACCTCTCTTTTAATTCTAGTATAGATTTAGAGATCCCCAGATGTATCAGACCCTCTCCCAAATGTGCTTCATGTATCAAAGCTACTCTACGTTTCCTGTTTGGAATTACTCTATCCCCCACTCCAGGAATTCGAGCAAAAGGTACGGAGTTTGCGTCAATTATGTATGAGTATTTGAGTGGATAGTTTTGAGGTAACGCTGCACCACTGACTTTGCTTGTGGCATTGACAGCTAGCAGTATTTCGCCGTCTATTTTAGTTTTTGAACGAGTGATTGCAGCTACGGAAGCTGTTTGCACAGCTGCATTCGCGGCTTCATTAGCCAATGAATTCCCTGCAACGTGAACACCATCACGTTGATGACTCAGTGTATGTATCACGTGGGCCTTTTGTAGTTCTTGTCATAACTGAACTACTTGTTCCCAAAGCAACTTATGCTTGATTGTGCCACCTTTTGCATCATTGTAACCGTTTTGAATCCAGTTTTGCAAGTATTCATTGTAAGATTGAACACAATAATACGAATCGCACACTATGAGTGTGGGGAATTCGCGATCAGTATTTTCAAGCGCCATCTTGAATGCTTATAGTTCAGCTCGCTGAGCTGTACAATCTCCTAGAAATTGTGTTTTAGTGACCATAGGTCGGAATTTACCTTTGCGCTAGCGACCTTTAACAATCACGCAAGCAGCACTATAAGTTTGTTTAATCCCGTAGCGGTTGGACTGATCTGTCAGTATAAATTATACATTCATACTGCTCTAGAGGCAGAATTTCAGTAGGCAGAGGACTTTCTTGTTCATATTGTAGAAATGCTTGTGTTTTCAAATATGGGTCAAAAACGTATTCAATGTCTGTTGCAGCAAGAGAATTAACCCATTGCATCCATCTCGGATGTAAAGCTTTAGCATTCGGAATGCTCGCTTTCATCACTGCCTCTAAGGCAGGTACAGGATTAATGACCATAATGCGCTTACCCTGTGCGAGGGTTCTGCGAGGGCTCTCTCTTTTGCTACTGCAGTTTGTACCGCTGTCAGAATTTTCTCTGTTGAAGTGAATTTCATTTCTGCTTGTGTACAAATGTGATTTGTAAGCTATTGGTACTTTTTCTCCTTCATTAAAGGTTAAGTATATGAATCCGCATTATCCTGGAATGATTCGGATCACCTAGTTGCGTATGTTTACGAGTGTTTGCATTGAATGCAAAATTTCTGTGTGTTTTTGAGTCCAATGAACTGTTTTGAAATCAGGTTTGATTAATTCGTAGAGAGGTTTAACCCTTTCTGCGTAGTTTAGAATGTAAGTTCTTCCGAAATTTAGGAAACCTAGAATCGACTGTAAGTTTTTCAGCGTTTTTGGAGGTTGGAGCAGTGCACACTTCTCTAGAAAGTTTGCTGCCAGGCTTTTGCCTTCACTTGATAATTTGTATCCTAGAAAAAGGACGTTGAGGTGGGCAATTCTCGATTTCTTAAAATTTAATTTATACTCTTCAGAGGCAAAGTCCAATATTATTGTGTTCACCCTGTTCAAGTGCCTATCCAAGCCATCGTCTATTAGATAGATGTTATCGACATATGATAATGCCTCATCATCATAGGTTTGTAGTAACTCTGTTACTCTGGCTGAATATAACCCTGGACTATTCTTGAATCCCTGAGGGAGACGACAGAAGTGACGCTGTGTCCCCATAATTCAGAAAGCGGTCAAATGCCTACTTTGTGGTGCAATGTTTTGACAGAAAAAAACTTTATAAGAAATATCTAATGTGGTTTTATACTTTTTACGAACATTGTTATTCATTAATGCTGCACTGTGTGCATTCTGTACTGCAAATGTTTTGCAACAAGAGTTTAAATGTCTGTAATCCAATACTATAAGATATGTATTGTCTGGTTTGGAGACAGGAATCAAAGAATTGTTCATGGACAAGGTGCATGTTTCAATTTTCCCTTGGTATTCAAGTTGATCTAATATCTCCCTGACCTGTTTTTTAGCTTCTTGCTTAACTGGGTACTACCTTTGTGCAGTTAGTTGATTTTTTAGCTGGATTTTATTGTGAGAAGAATCCTCATCCCATCCTACATGATTTTTATATAATGCAGGAGCCTGGGCTACAGCCATTTCCTGGCATAGGTATATTTTAAACGAATTGGAATGTGGTTGCAGAAAGCCGGCATAATGATTTCTTCATCATGTGGGCACTCCCTGAATAATTCAGGTGGCCAGTCTTGTTCAGCTAGAAGAATGTCCTAACCCTGAGAGAGCTAATCCCAAAAGAGTGCTCTTATTTTTCTAGTTATGTCCTCCTCCATGCGGAGTGTTACTTCATATAACTTATGTGGGACACTAACCCTGGTATCTGCAGTTTCAACTTGGATGTACTCATTCAAGTCCACTGTCTCCAGATGATCCTTCAAGTTCTTGCGAACAATGGTGACTTCTGCTGCGCTGTCCAACATCGTTTGAGCCCATTCCCCATTCTTGAGTTGTGTCCTCAAGATCCTCGGAATATCTGATTTTTAGACCTGCTACCTTCTTTTTTTTTAATTGAGTTTTCTTATTTTTCTGAACGTGTTGATTATCTTTGGACTTCACGCGTTCTTCCTTTTGTTCTGACCGTCCTCTTCTTTCGGATTTCTGTGACGAAGTCTGAAAGGTACAAGAGGAACGTGTATCAGTATCTTGATATCTATCAGGTTTTCTCAAATTATCCCTATTCCTGAGGTTATACCTCCTTTCAGAGGGCTCCTTTTGAGGAGACCTACCTCTGGATTGGGAACGCTTCTCTTTAGAAGTTTGTTTAGTGTTCTCCCACTTCTTTTTAGGAGGAGCAGGACTGTTTTTAATAAAGACCTTTAACTATATGATTCAATTAAATTTTGAATATTACTAAGTAATTCATCATCTGACATTGCTTTAATGTCAGGGTCAGGTCTGTAGTTGGCTAAATCTAGCCATGTCGCTCCTGGTCTACCTAGTGGACCAAGCCTGGTAATGCGATGTATGTTTTAGGGTGCCTTTAAACCAGAGCGCATGCTCTTGGTATGTTAGTGGAATTTCAATATCCTCAAAAGGAATGTATTCCTCTGGTGGTTCATCTTCTTTGTAGAGGTGAAACACTTTTGTTCCTGGATTTGCTTCAGGGAAGACTATCCAGGAATAGAATACCTCTGTCTGGTGATATTCATGTACCTCTATCACAAAAACGACCCTACCACCTCTTGTGAATAGGCCATTTCGTATGAGTTTTATCGTGATGGCTTTCCTTAAAGTTTCAGGAATGCTTATAGCATCATCGTCGGTCTCTTGGAAACCTGTAAAGTTTAAAACTTGTACGGCTGCATCTGCTGCAGCTCCACCGGTTTTGGTGTTGTCGCCGTTATTCAACATTTTGTTGACTGAAAGTTTGCAAAGCAAGTTTCAAGGAAACAAAGATAAGGTGCACAATATTTTGGAACACTGTATCCTTCAACGTTGAAACAGGGTGAACAACATAATTCTGGGGTTCGCCACTCTGGGCTACAAATGTAACTTTAAAAAATCAAAAATTGCCCACCTCAATATCCTATTTTTGGGATATTAGTTATCAAGTGAAGGGAAAAGCCAGGCAGCTAATTGTTTAGAAAAATGTGCGCTGCTCCAACCTCCAAAGACTCTGAAACTTTTACCATCCATTTTAGGATTTCTTAATTTTGGCAGAACAGACATTTTGAATTACACAGAAAAGGTTAAACATTTCTATGACCTAATCAGACCTGATTTTTCAGTTCAACATTGGACACAGGAACACAAAGAAATTCTCTGTGTTGTACAAGCTGACATGATAGCTTCCAAACACTTACACACACACATGGAAATACTACTAATTTGGTGATCCGTGTAATTGCGGGTCAAACAGGATACATGTACCTCACATGCAATGAAGGCGAAACAGTACCCATAGCAAACAATTTTTTTAATTTTATTTATTTAAGAAGTTTTGTATAGCGCTAGCCAGACCGCAAGGTATCGGCGCGCTTCACATAATTACAAGGCGGTGCAAAAAGAAAGCAAACAGAGCATAGCAAAGTACAATACAGTGCACAGAGACATTCAAGGTGCGAGTCACAGTAGGAGGAAGAGGGAGAAATCCATTACATGTTTTTTTTGGCCATCCCCGTCCGGGCGGGGAGCAGAATCTCTTAGGACATTCCAGGGTGATCCTATCTGATAGTTAAGGAGCGATTAAGGAACAGGATTTTGAGCTGACTTTTGAATTTAGGGAAAGAAGGAATAGTTCTGATGTCGGGGGGATAGAGTTCCAAATTTTGGGTGCATTCCCGGCGAAGGACCGGTCCTTGGTTTTTTGTTTTCGAGTTTTTAGTGGGATCAGGAGTAGGGTGTTAGAGCTACTGAGGTTCCTGTTCTGACCAGATTTTTTAAGTTTGGCCGCCAGATATTCAGGTTTGCCAGTGTGAAGGGCTTTGTGGGTGAGACATGCTGTTTTAAAGTTCGCCCGCAATTCTATTGGTAACCATTTGAGTTCTGTTAGTGCCGGAGAGATGTGGTCAAATTTCTTTATTCCAATGACCAAATCTCATTTGTACACAAATGCTGAAATGCATTTTGCATCCACAGAAGACATACTGACAGCAGTCCAAACGTCTCTAGTGAAGGAAAGAGCACTAGCACAGGGGAAACACATCATTGTCGTGACTCAAGTACCAACCTTAGAGGTTGTTACGAAAGCAAGTGTTCCTAATGCAAAACCACTGCATCCGCAATGGATACAGTGGGCTAATTCTCTCACTGCAACAGATGGAGACTACAAATTTGATTCTACATTTAAAAAAAATGCATTCCTGTAGTATGAACAAGACTATCCTCTCCTGAATTAAATCCTGTCTCTTAACCAGTACGAATACTTAATTTATACAGATCGAGCTGCGCAGCCTGCCTTAGGACGTAAACAGCAATTCAGCGTAGCATGTGCGATTGTGACAGGACGTAAGCTGGTGTAGTGTAGTTCCTATTATCCCAATAGGCTCTGCGCATTGGAATAATACCTCCAATAGTATAGACCTAGACCAGACGTTAACTAGGTCTTCTACTGTCGATATTAGACTTAAAGTTTTGGGTTTGCCAGCTAGCTCAGAGTTCACTAGAAACTTTCTCGAATAGGCAAGGAGGAGTTGAACCTCCCTGGATAGACAAGAAGGGATTTAGTTTCTGACAACCATAGAACATGACAACTTTGCTCTCCCCTAATCAAGAGTGTATCTCTAGAGTCGTGTGAAAACAAAAGACAACTTATTTTACTCAGTCAGTACGTGCATTCTTAGTTTCACCAGATTGTAGAGAAAAGGAAGAGACGGGCGTGTTCAATAAAAGATGTTATTTATTGATCAGTCTCTTTTCTCGTACAAGAGAAATGGATCGATATTATCGCAATACTTATGGTTAAGTAAAGTGCATACAATAAAAGCAGAATTATAAAATAATACTGTAAAAACATTGATATGGTTTCTAAGCCATACGTTATTTAAAATGGATAAAATAGATACATACATATAAACATTTGACTAATCGTACTCAACTGGTGCTTCTAACTACGCCTACCCCAGTGTACCTGACCTAAGCCTAATACGTGGGCGGGGATAGAAAGTAGCAGTTTAAGTTAAGTTTGTTTTGCCAAGTGACTTACTCAAGAATTCTCTGCAAGGGGTTATTCAGTTCCGTACCTTGAATCTAGTATGATTGAGGGATGGTATCTCTCATCTTTGGTCTCGATATTCCAGGCTGCCTGCAAGGGCTGCTCGGAAGCGCCGGAGCTGGATTTCTCGGCAGGAGAAAGGCAGCGTCTCGTTCTCAGCGCGTCAGGAAGGCGGGGCAGCGTCAGTGGGCTTCACTCTCTGCTGAGCTTCGGCAAGTCTCGCTGCTCCGATCTCGTCACCACCGCGTGTCTTTGCTTAAGGCAATATCGGTAATATTTATACCTGTAAGGTGCCGAGATTGACGTAAGGATGGACATAGATACGTCAATAAGGATGTCATACGAGCTGGTCGTTAGCACATTCTTTTACTGAAGTTCTTTGAGAAATCAAAACAATGGCCGCAGGGATTTTCCCAGGTTGTCATAGGTTTGATTTGTTTTGAGAACTCCGTATGCCTTATCAGGGGCTGGAGGAATATTGCTTGTCTAATTAGATGGCAAGCGTTATGACCTAATCAGATAACGCGCTCCTGTGCCGTGGTCTGGCGTAATCAGATAACGGTTTTTGCATCATGGGATGGCTGCTAGTTAATTTGTTAACCAGAATAGGGTCAGGAATAGGGGGATCGATACAGAACCTATAGGAATACATCACACCCACTCCACGCTAACTATGGCCATATTTACGAATCTAGGCATAGTAAAACATACTGTAGAGTATCGTGTATACCTTACCACCCCAAAATACACATAATGCATTTTGAAATTATGTAACATACGGGAAAAAAATAGTCATATGTACTATATGCACTCAAGCAGTAGAATAATGCTAAAATAATCACGCATATGTATACATTATTAGTAATTGAATATTAGAATTACACATGAAATGGCTCTTAATACAGAAGAAAAGTTCGAGACCACTTCATCACAGTTCAAAAATATTTATGAACATACCAGCGGGCAGCTAATGTCTATGAAGTTTCTAAAAATAGAAATTAGTTCTCTAAGAATAGTTCTTACTTTAAGCAGAAGAAAAGTGTCCCGTAAAATTTAAAAAAATATTTTGGGGCTGCTAAAAAAATTGCTGTCCGTGGACTGGAGGAAAAGTTGATCTTGCTACTTTATTATTAAAGTTGAAGGCCAAATTCAAGGTGTCGGGAACGCCGTGTGCTAGCTTGTTCAAGAGTCATTATTTCTGCTCTGGTGAGAACATCATATCATTGAGACTGCTGAAAAAGCTATCAACAGCTTCCTGTGAGAGTTCCACTAACTCGGAAAAGGATGTAACCATGCATTCATGTGCATGATTGTCTCCATTGACGTTTTGAGTAGTATTGCTGACAGAAGGTTGTACCTGATCGATGCTGCTTTCATCTTGATCTTCACTACCCCTTAATCGTAGTGGTGAAGTTTCCACGAATGCCGTCATCAGGATTGGCAGCCGTTGAGGGCAGCACAATGCATGAGCCTTTACCGGACCCAACAATGTTTCTGCATCCATTGGCGCATCCGATTGTAGCGTCAGACAGGTGTCCAACACGCATTCTTCTCCGCACAGCATGCACCTTAGTACAGGTAAAACACATCTTTGCCATATCGGCTGAAATGAAAGAAACCAAGTCATGTTCAGGTCTCTAAGCCGGGTTAGTCCCAGGATTTTTGATATCCGGTCCCGGTATCCAATGGCTCGGATTGTTTCTTCCCTTGTCGCGGGTGTTTTGTCTGTGACATGGTTTGCCATAACGAAATATAAGGACTAAGAATAGGATTCCTGCAATTAGTCCAAAAATGAGGGGAACTCCTCCAAAAATCGAATGGACGAAGTCTGGAAAAATACCCAGTATGGCTTTGAATGGTGTTAATGCCATCGAAAATACTGTCTTAAATACATTTGAGACTCCACTGGTATCAGAAATATTTAAGATTTCATTCAGGATTTCTGCGAAATGTATGGGGGAATTAGTTGATAATAATGAGTGTATCTCTGCAGTCGTCCTTGCGACTAGGAGATCATACATTTCTTTTGATGACGTGAGCCTGGTCGGCGTCTGAAGAAGCACTGTTTTCATTCTGCTTAAAGTATCAACTCGAATAGAAGTAATTTTCAAGTTAGGCCATGCCCTTGCCTCCCTGTCTGGAAAGGAGCTGGGGAACAATAAGCGTCCACAGCACATGACCTTCGCAGTCGTACTAACGAGATAAGGAACCCCGGGCAGTAGACTACAACATCTGCGATCCACAATTAGAATGTAACTCCCGTTATAGAGTCTTTTAAAGAATGGTTCTATCTCTGTTGCAGGTGTGCCTAGCTGGTGACATGAAAGGTTATTTGAATTCCCTTCACAGGCTCCATGCAAACTAATTCCATTACACAGAAGTGTACCGCTTAGTGACCTCGCACAATTATTGCCACTAAGAAACACTTTCTGTCCTTTATTACTGACACATGCATGTGAATAGGGCAAGTTCCATGTTGTCTTAATGTACCCTTTACCCAATTTTTCGTACATGCCAGCCTGTATATATTTTTGGCAGTATTGAAACCTGAAAGTCGATATTGGAATATTAATTATCCCATGTATTATCCATTCAATGACAGGTCGTTCTGACATTGTCAATGGTAATCTCTCGAGTTTCTCAATGCTCAGGATTGTATAATCAGCACCCTTTTGTGCCATACTGATTTGTTTATCAGTAAGGTTAAAGATATTGAATAGTGACGTTGTGTTGATTAAACGCCAAGGCACATAGCCTGAACGCAGATTTTGTAACGTCCAGCCAAGCTGTACAATAGAACGCAATTGAGACTGACCGTGTTGTAACAACAGTAAGTCTTGCGATATTATGTCGATTGCTGATGACACAATGCTGTCCAATGAAAAGATTCTGGAGGACAGAGTCATTAACCCATTGTCCACTACAGAAAGCGATTTTTCCAAATTAATACGGTCAATTTCCCGTATACTTTCTGCTGTCTCAATTTGAGTTATCTTCCAGGCCTCGTTGTAAGCTGCATATATAGAGGCTGCTATGAAGCGTTTTTGACGCTGTTTGCGCGGTCCCATAATGAAATCACGCAAGTCAGCACCATCAGTAAGTAAGGTTAGGTTTTGCTTAATCTCTGTCAGTGTGGAAGTTTGTAGCCATTGAAGGCAGAGTTTGCCCACACTGTAGGTGGTGATTATCCCTGGGTGTTGTCTTTGGGAATATCTAGGGTCTGGCCTGGTCAATGTGAACCCCTGTGGTTTGTTCAGGAATCTATCTTGACAGTTATTAGTATCTGTGGGCCAGATCAACCATTGTTTCCAATCAGGATTTGTTCTGTTTTGGTTTAATACAAAGTTTACGTCTATCTCTTCATCTGCAGAGTTATTGCTGTTCATTGTTGGTTTTGGAATAGATGGTTTATTTAAGTCTTTGATTTTGGCTAATCCAAGACAGGTAGTTTGTTGAATAGTGTCATTCAAGAATATAATTTGTTCTGGGATCATGCAGGCTCGAAACAATGATTCTATACCTTGTACTTGCCATTCTTTTGTACCCCAAACACTTTTTACTTCAACATTTTTGTCCCAATAATCAAAACCAAATGTATTCATTTGTTCAAAAAATGAGTCCGAATATATCAATTTTGTGTTTGTAAGCATGGTTTTTGTTCCTGTCCTATTTGACAATTTGAAATAAAATGTTTCAGCATTACTTGTGTTGAACCCTGAAAAGTATGAATATTTGTCATAAAAGGTTCTTGAGCTTCCTTTTGGAGGGGTTGCACAATGTTCCCATTGATTATAATTTAAAACATTTCTAGGTTGTGCTGATTTATGTAAAAAATGGTTACCATAGTGGTTGTAGCAGTACATACTGTCATAATTAGTTGAACCCTGCAAATAATCATGTTTGGTAAATTTAGCAGACATCACTAGGTCAGACATCATGTCATTAATACTTTCAAAGTCCCAATCATCAGCAAATGAGTTTGGTTTTACAAAGTCACTCAACGAGATCTTGATTTGGTGTGGATATTTGAGGATTTCAACCGGACCATGAATTTCATAGTCAGTATTGTCCCATGCTACCCCACCCGGTATAGGATTGGCTGTGAAGTTGACTGAAGAAAGTTCTCTTTTCTCGACGTGTGAAGACGTGTGTGGCTTGAGGATCAAGTTGATTTTCTGGCTTGCTGTGTCCATTTTTGCATATTTTCCCTCAATGAAGCGTCCCAAACATGGTATCATGATGAGCCAAAGTATCAGGATAAATACACCAAAGGACACCGAAAATTCAATCCATGGAGAAATCAGATAGGTTTCTTTCAGCTGTTTCAAAAGTTCCTTAGCTTTGTCTTTAAAAGTTTTTGTTGATGGCTGTGTCTTTGATTCACTTAGATCTTCAGAAGAATCATCAAAGTTGATGAAGTAGCCGGATGCCGTTCTGTCTATTGTTCCAATTGCTTCAGGATTACTGTTTCTTGCAGCTTCAGCATATTCATTTGTTACTTCATTGTAGGTTGGTGTGTCTCTACTAAATGTTTTTATTTGGGTTTTCAGAGGTGTGAGTTCCATTGCATTGTTGCATATTCCTTGTTGTTGTTCTGTAGGCGTTTCGAATGTGATTAGCCTTTTAGTTAGCACCTCTGTACTTGTAGCAAACCTCGGTGTTCTACTACTTATCGGGAGTCCACTTGGCCTACTGTTTGTTATCGGCCACATGATTGTGGTTTTACCAGGTCGATGGATACAACTCGGTTCTCCTTTTTACCAGCAAGTGGCGGTAGTACAACTGATCTCGTCCCGTTGATGGACAAGACAGGAACTGCTTTTCTGTAAGAAGGCCCAAATTCCTTCTTTACCGCGATCTTTTCTCTGACTAGATCCCCGATTTTTGGAATCCAGACAGGTCTTGCTGGGACAGGTGGTGGTTCTTCAGTGGTTGTTGGCTGCTGTTTCAACTTTATGTTGCTCAGGTCTTTTCTTGTTTCGTTTAAGTCCTGTAAAATAGCCAAACGATCTTTAATATCAAAGCTTTTTTCTTTCACCACTGAAGTCTGACTGTCAAGATCTAAGACTAGCATCCTAGTCCCAAACAGTAATTCGTACGGACTGAATCCCCTCAGAGAATTTCTTGGCAAGTTGTTTAGACTAAGTTGGACACTTATTAGATGTTTGACCCACCCAGCTCCCGAACCTAATACCTTTGCTGTAATAGATTGCTTTATGTCACGGTTTTTTCTTTCAACAATTCCGTTTCCCTCGGGATGAAATGGACAAGAATACCGCAATGCAATGCCCATGCTGGTCATGGCCTCCTTATAAGCTCTGGAGCTAAAAGCAGGACCCTGGTCAGAATGTAGCACGCCAATTGCGTATGTGCCGATAAAGACTCGCAAATCTTTTATAACAGTTCTGGCGTCAGCCGATCGCTGGGGCCACATCCATATGAATCTCGTGCATGAATCCACTGCCACCAAGATATATTTATAGTTACCATCCCTTTGTAAGGGACCACAGTGGTCCAGGTAAACACAGGCTAATGGTTTATCCGAGATTAGAAGGGGCGTCTGTGCTGGTCGTCTTACTGTTGATACTTTCATTTTTTGACATATGTCACATTCTAGAACATAGTTCCTGGTTTGTCTTCTCATTTGTGGCCACCAGTATCTCTGTTTTAATAACGATACTGTGGCTGAGACGCCAGCATGTACAGAAGCAAGTCCTTCGTGTGCCGCTACGATGAGTCCTGACCTATGTTCCATGTTTGGAATTACTCTATCCCCCACTCCAGGGATTCGAGCAAATGGAACATTATTTGCATCAGTTATGTATGAGTACTTTACTGGAAAGCCTTTCTGGAGTGTTTCTATCGCATCTTTTACTGTAGTGCTGACAGCTTGTAATATATCGCTGTCTATTTTTGTTTTTGACCGAGTGATGGCAGCTACGGAAGCCGTTTGCACAGCTGCCTTCGCGGCCTCATCAGCCAATGAATTCCCTGCAACGTGAACGCCATCACGTTGATGACTCAGTGTATGTATCACGTGAGTCTTTGGTAGTTCCTTTTGTAAAAGAACTACTTGTTCCCAAAGCATTTTATGCTTGATTGTGCCTCTTTTTGCATCCTTAAAACCATTCTGAAGCCAGACCTGTAAGTATTCATTGTAAGACTGAACGCAATAATACGAATCACACACTATGAGTGTGGGGAATTCTCGATCGGTATTTTCAAGCGCCATCTTGAATGCTAGTAGTTCTGCTCGCTGAGCTGTACAATCTCCTAGAGATTGTGTTTTAGTGACCGCTGGTTTGAATTTCCCATCGTGCCAGCGACCTTTTACAATCGCACACGCAGCACTGTAAGCTTGTTTACCTCCTACTGCGGGTTGTGCTGATCCGTCTGTATATATTATACAGCCGTAATGTTCTAGAGGCAGAATTTCGGTCGGCGGCGGACATTCGAATTCATATTGGAGAAACTCTTGTGTTTTTAAGTTAGGATCAAATTTGTATACAACGTCTGTTGCAGCAAGAGAATTAGCCCATTGTATCCATCTCGGATGGAGCGCTTTAGCATTCTGTATGCTTGCTTTTGTTACAGCCTCTAGGGATGGTATCGGTGTAACGATTATTATTCGTTTACCTTGTGACAGGGCTCGTTCTTTTGCTATAGCTGTCTGTGTTGCAGTAAGAATTTTTTCCGTTGGGCTAAACTTCATTTCAGCTTTAGTGTACAAGTGTGATTTGAATGCAATTGGTACCTTTTCTCCCTCATTAGAGGTCAGGTATGTGAATCTGCATCTTCCTGGGATGACTCGAATCACAAGGTTGCGTGTGTTATCACGTGTTTCTAGTTTTGTTTTAATTAACATATCTGTTTGTAAGGATCTCAGAATTTCTGTGTGTATTTGAGTCCAATTGGTTTTTTTAAAATCTGGTTTTATTAGATCATAAAGGGGTTTGACCCTTTCTGCGTAATTTGCAATGTATCTTCTTCCGAAATTTAGGAAGCCTAGAATTGACTGTAGGTTTTTTAGTGTTCTAGGTGCTTGGAGTACGGCACATTTCTCTAGGAAATTGTCAGCCAGGCTTTTGCCTTCACTTGATAATTCATATCCTAAGAACAGGACTGTTAGATGGGCAATTCTAGATTTTTTAAAGTTGAATTTGTAACCCTCTGCCGCGAACCCAAGTATTATGGTGTTCACTCTCTTCAAGTGAGTATCCAAGTCATCGTCTGTTAGGTATATGTCGTCGACATACGATAATGCTTCGTCATCATATGTTTGTAGTAACTCTGTTACTCTCGCTGAGAATAATCCTGGGCTGTTCTTGTACCCCTGGGGTAACCGACAGAATTCTTTTTGAGCGCCATTTATTGAGAACGCTGACAAGTATCTGCTCTCTGGTGCTATATTTTGACAAAATAATCCATTAGAGATGTCTAATGTTGTTTTATATTTTTTGCGCACTATGTTATTCATTAGTGCAGCACTATGCGAGTTTTGTACTGCAAAAGTTTTGCAACATGAGTTAAGGTGTCTGTAATCCAAAACTAGACGATATGAATTGTCTGGTTTGGAGACAGGAAACAAAGGGTTGTTCATTTGTGAGGTGCAAGTTTCAATCACCCCCTGGTATTCTAGTTGATCTAGAATTTCTTTTACCTGTTTTTTAGCTTCTTGCTTGATTGGATACTGCCTTTGTGCAGTAGGTTGTGATTTTAACTGGATTTTGTGAGGAGGAGACTCCTCATCCCATCCTACATGATTTTTATATAAAGCAGGAGCTTGAGCTACTGCCCACTTTCTTTGAAGTGTATATTTTTTATGAATTGGAATATGATTTGAGAAGGCAAGCATAATTATTTCTTCGCCATGTGGGCACTCCCTGACGAACTCTGGTGGCCAATCTTTTTCAGCTAGAAGGATGTCATAGCTCTTGGAGAGATTATCCCAAAAAAGGCCCCTTATTTTCCTAGTCTTATCCCCTTCTATACGTAAAGTTATTTCATATATTTTGTGAGGTTTGCTAACTCTGGTGTCTGCAGTTTCCACCTGAATGTATTCATTCGTGTCCACTGTCTCCAGATGATTCATAAGGACTTTGCGTGCTATGCTCACTTCTGCTGCGCTGTCTAGCATTGTCTGAGCCCACTCTCCGTTTTTCAGCTGTGTCCTCAGTATTCTCGGCATTGTTGAATACTTTAATACTGGCTACCTTCTTTTTTGGAAACTGTAATTTTTTATTTGGATGAGCAGGTTCCTTGTCTTTGGACTTGACGTGCCCTTCCCTGGGTTCCGATCGTCCTCTTCTTTCCGATTTCTGTGAGGAAGTCTGAAAAGATTGAGAGGGACGTGTATCAAAATCTTGATATCTATCCGGTTTCTTTATGTTATCCCTATTTCTAAGGTTGTATTTTTTCACAGAGGGCTCCCTTTGGGGGGACTTGGGTCCTTGGTCCGGAGATCTTTCTCTCCGCCGAGGAAACCTTCCTCTGGACTGGAATCTCTTTTCTTTTGGATTGGATTGTTTGTTTCCATCCCAGTTCTTCTTTTGACTGTTTAGATTATTTTTAATAAATATTTTTTCAGGACTTTCATTTAGTTGGGGCTTCACTGGTATTCCACCCAAACTATCTCTACCTAGTTCTTCATAGGATTTTTCTATAATTCTGGCAATTTCAGCTGGTTGGTCTGCTATATCTGTCTCTTTTAACCTCTGGCGGATCGCCACATTCGCTGCTTCTCCTTTTATGTTGGCTAGTAATATTGCCGAGACCTGCTTGAAGTCTTTTAGTAATTTCATACCGAGAGTTAAAGCGGGTTCTGGACTGTATTCGTCTTGAATTTGTTTTAGCACATCTGGTATTACCGACATGGATGGTACACCATGTGTTTTTGTGTAAATGGAAGCAAAGACTGTACCCCAAGTGTCACAGTCCTCCACGTGTGGTGCGATTCCCATTGGAAGACAGATAGTCAGAATCCTGTGTTTATCCACAGGGGTGGTGTCTGGAAACACCGCCTCTATTTGGGTGATTTTTTGTGCTAACCAGAATGGTATTTGTTCCCGTTTAGCTGGTACTTTACCTAGGCAGGCCTGTATGTTTTGTGGTGTAATTTTATTTGTGTTCCCCTGATGAGGGGTCAGCTGTGGATTTTTAACTGCTGGTTAGATTGTTGAAGTCCGCATTACATATTGGACTAGTTGTCTATATATTTTAATTAATTGTTTTAGTTGTACTAAAACATCTGCTGCAGACATTCTTTCGATGTCTGGATGTGGTGTGTATCCGGCTAGGACCGGCCACGTTTCTCCTGGTCTACCTAGTGGACCGAGCCTGGTGATGTGTTTGTTGTGTTTTAGGGCGCCATTAAACAAGAGCAGGTGCTCTTGGAATTTAAGTGGTACTTCTACTTCCTCGAAAGGAGTGTACTCATTAGGAGGTTCCTCTATTTTATAATAGTGGAACTCCTTCGTTACAGCATTTGCTGCTGGAAAGTTTATCCATGAATAGAATACCTCTGTCTGCCGATATTCGTGTGCCTCAATTACGAATATGACTGTACCACCTCTTGGTGTCAGTCCATTTTCTATAAGTTTTAACGTTATAGATCTTCTTATGTTGACCGGGATGAGTTTTATATCCGGGTCCGCTTCTTGCATAGTATTAGCAGCTTCTATTAGTTCAGCTGCTACTCTAGCTCTCTCTCTTTCATCATCACTTTATGGCATTTTACTGTCAGGAAGGTTATTCTGTTTGTTTGCAGATTTGGTTTCTTGTGGAAACAAAGATTAGATGCACAATATTTTGGAACAGTGTATCCTTCAACGTTGATTGAACCAAGAACCATACATAGGAGTTCCCTCCTGCGAGGTTTGGCGGATTTTACCTCTCACCCACTCCAGACGTCTTTGGAGTATTATGGGAAAAAGGGGTCTGAGTGAAAGAGCACGACTGAGTTACTCTAAAGTCTTACGTTAGTTTTATCGCCTATCCAAACACGTTGGGCGCCATGTAGTGTAGTTCCTATTATCCCAATAGGCTCTGCGCACTGGAATAATACCTACAATAGTATAGACCTAGACCAGACGTTAACTAGGTCTTCTACTGTCGATATTAGACTTAAAGTTTTGGGTTTGCCAGCTAGCTCAGAGTTCACTAGAAACTTTCTCGAATAGGCAAGGAGGAGTTGAACCTCCCTGGATAGACAAGAAGGGATTTAGTTTCTGACAACCATAGAACATGACAACTTTGCTCTCCCCTAATCAAGAGTGTATCTCTAGAGTCGTGTGAAAACAAAAGACAACTTATTTTACTCAGTCAGTACGTGCATTCTTAGTTTCACCAGATTGTAGAGAAAAGGAAGAGACGGGCGTGTTCAATAAAAGATGTTATTTATTGATCAGTCTCTTTTCTCGTACAAGAGAAATGGATCGATATTATCGCAATACTTATGGTTAAGTAAAGTGCATACAATAAAAGCAGAATTATAAAATAATACTGTAAAAACATTGATATGGTTTCTAAGCCATACGTTATTTAAAATGGATAAAATAGATAAATACATATAAACATTTGACTAATCGTACTCAACTGGTGCTTCTAACTACGCCTACCCCAGTGTACCTGACCTAAGCCTAATACGTGGGCGGGGATAGAAAGTAGCAGTTTAAGTTAAGTTTGTTTTGCCAAGTGACTGACTCAAGAATTCTCTGCAAGGGGTTATTCAGTTCCGTACCTTGAATCTAGGATGATTGAGGGATGGTATCTCTCATCTTTGGTCTCGATATTCCAGGCTGCCTGCAAGGGCTGCTCGGAAGCGCCGTAGCTGGATTTCTCGGCAGGAGAAAGGCAGCGTCTCGTTCTCAGCGCGTCAGGAAGGCGGGGCAGCGTCAGTGGGCTTCGCTCTCTGCTGAGCTTCGGCAAGTCTCGCTGCTCCGATCTCGTCACCACCGCGTGTCTATGCTTAAGGCAATATCGGTAATATTTATACCTGTAAGGTGCCGAGATTGACGTAAGGATGGACATAGATACGTCAATAAGGATGTCATACGAGCTGGTCGTTAGCACATTCTTTTACTGAAGTTCTTTGAGAAATCAAAACAATGGCCGCAGGGATTTTCCCAGGTTGTCATAGGTTTGATTTGTTTTGAGAACTCCGTATGCCTTATCAGGGGCTGGAGGAATATTGCTTGTCTAATTAGATGGCAAGCGTTATGACCTAATCAGATAACGCGCTCCTGTGCCGTGGTCTGGCGTAATCAGATAACGGTTTTTGCATCATGGGATGGCTGCTAGTTAATTTGTTAACCAGAATAGGGTCAGGAATAGGGGGATCAATACAGAACCTATAGGAATACATCACACTGGATGGCAAATTCCTTCCTAGCAATACACAGATGCAGTCTCTAGGAGATTGGACGGCACGGCTGGCAGAACTAAAAGCCCTAATACTGGCACTACAAAATACAGATCGGTAATTTTCCACACTTCTTGTGTGCGATTCATTTTATTGTGTCACGTCTTACAATCAATATCTCCACCATTATGGATAGAATGGGTTTAGAGATCACAACTACACAATAAAGCACAAGATGCTTTGGAAACAGGTGATCAACGGGATTCTGTCTAATCCAATTACCATCACTCGGGGCACCCGGCAGGGATGCCCTTGTTCCCCTCTACTGTTCGCATTATACATAAACCCACTTATTACAAAAATGTTAGCAAATCCAGAAATTAGGCTGGACGTCAGGCAAGGAGTAGAGACAAAAATCCTGGCATATGCAGACGATTTGGCGATAATTACACCCGACCCCGATAAATCCATTAGAGCCCTGGAATATGAGACACAGAAATTTGGAGAGATATCAGGCTATTTACTAAATAGAACAAAAACCCAGGTAATTATAAATGAAAACATAAGCTGGTCCAGCCCCCTAGTAGTTACAAAAGCCAAGTATTTGGGGGTAAGCATCACTGCAAATCTAGACGCAATAGTGGGGAACAACCTGAACCCACTTGCCAAGGATACGAAAAAAGCATTAAAAAGAATTGATAATCTACACCTAACAATAGTCGGCCGGAGCAACGTAATAAAGATGACTTACTTTCCAAAATTGCTATACTTTTTTAGAACCATCCCTCTAGAATTCAGCGATGCTACCCTCTATTTATTTGAGCAAATCTTTAGCCAGTTCATATGGTCTTACTCTAATATAAGAAGGTCTTACAAATGGCTATCTTTACCAAAAGTAAGAGGGGGATGGGCGCTACCAAATCTTAAATTGTATTATTGGGCGGCCGTTTTGCAGTATAGCCCTTGGCTGCTGCTTGATGACGATACACAGCACACCGCAGATCTTCCGTCTCCTTACATATCTTTGGTTGGAGTGAATGCTCGAAGAATATTATGGAGACAACTTGAATTTGGTTATTTCAAGCGGGTGCGGTTCAAGTCTTTTATAAATATTTATCGAGTTTTCACAAAAGTAGGAAAACTGGTAGGACTAGGCAGACTAAATTACTACACTCCAATCAAAGATAATGCAACACTACCAGCAATTTTTAAAGGTTCATATCTTTATAGATGGTACAACGCGGGGGTTATCAAATTGGGTGATTTGATTAATCAAGAAGGGGTTCGGACCTTTCAGGACATTAAAACATGGTTTCAGATAGATGAGAGCCAATTATTTCAATATTATGCGATTAAAAACTTTTTGGAACACAAGACCGGTGGACCAGTCGGATTTAACAAAAATGTTATTATGGATAGATTGCGCTCAAGTAATCCACCAAGGATAGGATCCATCTACTCTAGTCTTAATGATAAAATGCCGGATGATTTAGAAAGGATTGGGTTGAAGTGGCAAACAAAATTGAATATTGAGCCAAATATTTTTACTAATGCCCACGATATGTCTCAAAATTTTTTACTTTCCACAAAACTCCAGGCACAGTTTTATAAAACTGCTTTTTTTTATACATTACACCGGCCAGGATAGCTATTTGGGGGAACGGGGCGGGGACGCTATGCCCTCGATGTCAAGAATATGCTGCAGATCAGATGCACATGTTTGCCACCTGTGTCAAATTAAATCCCCTCATTCAGCAAATCCAATTATTTGTAGGGGCGGTATTAAATCAAAGGATTGAATTGACCCCTGCTGAATTGCTGCTAGGGTGCGACGGTAACTCTAGACCAGGTAGACCATTTATCTTTGTAGCTATGACTATTTATAGAATCTGCATTGCAACATACTGGAAAGACCCTAACCCTCCCTCATTCACACAGTGGCAGGCCAGATTGCTGGCGACTTATAAACTGGAAAAGGCAATCTATGCCAAAAGAGGGAAAAAGGCCAGGAAGAAGGGCCTTGCGCTCTGGGAACATCTAGAGAAATGGGCAGAGGGCATACAGAGCTGAACTAAGCTGCTTGCTAGCAAAAATTGTTCTTTTTTTCTGTATTTGCTTTGGAATGTTAAGTAGTAGTTTGGCATTAGGAACTGCTTGTTTTTCTCCTTGCTTTTTCTTATTTATTTATTTTCTCTTCTCTTTTTTTTCTTTTTTCTTTTGTACCTAATACCTTTGAACCTATACCCGATTATGTTTGAAAATACAAGAGTGAATGATTGTAAACAAATGTTATGAGTTGGTGCCGGGGGGGGGGGGGGAAGGGGGTCTTGCCTGAAGTGGAGCAAAAGTATAACTTGTGTAATGTTCATCTTTGGAAATAAAAAAATAAAAAATAAATAAATAAAAAAAAGGAAACAGGTGGTGAAGTTGAAAAAGTGCTTGCCACGGGTTCATAGAATTCACTCATTGAGTCATCATTCTGGTAGGAGATTTTAATGTACACAGTGAAATAGATACCTGTGTGGAGGCACAGACACTATTGGCGGATTTGGCCACTCTTGGCTTTAACCAAATGAATCAGGGACCCACACATATAGCTGGCCATACATTGGATCTTGTGCTTTATACCTCTTCAGTGATTAAATGTCTGCCTCCCATTCAAGTGGATTGGACAGACCACTCCATCATAGAGTTTCATACTCGTTCCAATCAGAGGGTAAATGGCATTCAGAGGACTATGGCGGATGTCAGAAGACCCTGGAACAAACTAACATCCGAGAGTTTTAAAGGAAAATACATAGAACCCAATTGGGTTGAATGTGGCGATAACGTCACCACTACATTAGCCAGGTTCAATGAAGCTGTAATTACAACTATAAATCTTGTCGTCCCTCTTAGGACATATAAACCACGGCCTGCCCCTAAACAAGAAGTCTGGTTTACGGACGATCTCAGGCAACTAAAGCTAACTGCGAGGAAGTTAGAAAAACGATGGAGAGTCACACGCAAGGTCGAGGATAGAGATAACTACAATATCTCCCTAAAAAGTTATCATAAAGCAATTCGGTCTGCTCGGAAACACCATATAGCAGCCCAACTATCAGCAGCTGGGGAAAACACTAAAGTCCTCTATCAAATTTTACAAACGTTTGTTAAGCCCATAGCATGTGAAACTGAGGGGATTGAGTCCCAGGAACTCTACAATAACATCTCACAGTTCTTTGTTAGAAAAATTGAAGGTATTTATGCTAAAATCTTGACCTCTAAAACCATCCCTAACAACACTGGAACTGTTGACAGTCTGGCTCATCCATACCCTAGTACAGCAGATAACAAGGCTAATAGACTTATTGAATTTCCGCCAATATCTTTGAAGGAGATAACCATTCTAATCAATCAAATAAAAAGTGGGTGCCCTTCAGATATAATTCCAGCACGGATTATGTCACTTCTGAGTGACGATCTGGGCGTTGGTATTCAGCAGGTCGTCAACTTGTCCCTGAGTACAGGGGAAGTTCCCCCTGATTGGAAGCATGCTCTGGTGCGGCCCATACGAAAAAACAATTCCATCCCATGGACCGACCTGACAAATTTGAGACCCATCTCTCTACTCCCTTTCCTTGGGAAGCTTACTGAGAAGTTTGTAAACCAACACTTATCTAAATATATTGAAAATACGGGGGGACTAGATCCATCCCAATCAGGGTTTAGGCCAAGGCACAGCACTGAGACCGCCTTGCTGTCCGTCGCTGACGATCTTCATATGCTACAGGATAAGGGTTACTCCGTTATCCTGGTGCTTTTAGATCTGTCAGCGGCGTTTGACACTGTGTCACACGAGATCATGACCTCCAGACTAGTTGACATCGGTCTGGGAGGCAAGGCGCTGGCCTGGTTAAGGAGTTTTTTCACCGAACGTACCCAAAGAGTCATACTGGGTCCCTACCAGTCTGAGGAGCTGGAGATCTCTAAAGGGGTGCCACAGGGCTCCTGCTTGAGCCCAACGTTATTTAACATCTACGTGGCACCCCTAGCTAACATCATGAGATCCCACGGGTTTATCCCCGTATCGTACGCAGACGATACCCAACTCCTCTTTCCTTTCAAAATCATGACTCCGGAAGTACGTAGCTCCTTTTCCCTAGGGATGAAAGAAGTGGCACATTGGATGGCAGCAAACTTTCTCCAGTGCAATGTCTCTAAGACTGAGGTGATGCTCTTTGGGGAAGCCAAACGTCTATGGACTCCTGACTGGTGGCCTCAAGATCTAGGCCCAGTCCCTGAACCCAAAGCGGTTGTGAAAGACCTAGGAGTTAAACTGGATCAGGAGCTCAACCTTAAACATCATACTAATCAAGTAGTGAGCTCCTGTTTCCATGTTATTGGGCTTCTCTGACGGATATTCCCCCTGCTACCTGATAACCTCAGGAAAACTCTAGTTCAGTCGCTCGTGCTGAGCAGGCTGGACTATTGTAATGGCCTGCTGCTAGCCGCCAATGAGGGGATTATTGCCAGACTGCAAGTGGTGCAGAACACGGCCGCCCGCCTTGTTCTCAATGCCCCAGCTCGCACTCCCTCTAAACCACTGCTAAACAAACTCCACTGGCTCACAGTGAAACAGAGAGTGCTGTTCAAAACTTGTTGTATCATCCACAAGTGCATCACGGGTAATGGTCCCCACTACCTATCACAAGAATTTCATCCCTATATCCCCTCAAGATCTCTGAGATCTGGAGATCGTGAATTGTTAGTTGTCCCCAGGTTCTGGAAGACAAGACAAGGGGGTAGGTCGCTGTCAGTAGCAGGCCCGAAGTTCTGGAATGAACTTCCGTATGAACTCAGATCCTGTAAGGAACTCTTTCCCTTTAGGAAAAAATTAAAAACTTTTCTGTTTAATTACTAGCTCTGACTGGATAATTAATCAACTATAGGATAGGGCTTCTGTGCTTTGAGACGCTGCCAAAGGCGCGGAGATACTCCTTATGGAGTCGATTCCCAGCGCGGTACAAGTGTGCAAATAAATAAATAAATAAATCAGCATGTTGGTGTGTACGTTGAAGGGAATTCTTTGGCTGATGAATCAGCCAAGGCGACAGTGCAAACTTCTGCTGTTGCTGCAATCGCTCGTTCCAGCACGAGGTTAGACGGACAGATAATGATAGCTGTTAAGGCTACGCGCAACAGCTCAGCCTTGTCAAAATGTTTTCCCCTCAAGTACTCAAGTTAGATGCGCAAAACATTCCATATGCTCAGATTCCAGGAGTGGTGGATAGAGTAATACCAAACATGGATGGCAGATTAGGATTCATTCTAGCTGCAAACGAGGGCCTGGTTTCAGCACTCGAAGGTATTTCTGAGACTGGTTCACTACTAAACCACAGGTATTGGTGGACAAGTCTAACTAAACAAACTAAGGGTTTTGTCCTCAAATGCGACATCTGTCAGTAGATGAAGGGTTCCACCGTAGCACGACCACAACAAACCCCATTACTGATTTCAGACAGACCTCTAGCATATGTCTATTTGGGCCACTGTGGCCCCTTACACTCTGACGGTGATTACAAGTACATCTTGGTGGCAGTGGATTCATGCTCAAGATTCCTGTGGGTTTGGCCTCACCACTTGGCTGACGCCCAAACTGGTATAAAGGAGTTGCAAGTCTTCATAGGGACATACGCAATTGGCACATTACATTCTGACTGTGGCCCTGATTTTAGCTCACAGGCTTACAAAGAAGCCATGGGAAGTTTGAGTGTTGCATTGTGGTACTCCTCCCCGTATCATCCTGAGGAAAATTTTATTTTGTAGAGGAAGAACTGAGATTTAAAGCAATCCTTAACAGCTAGGGTATTAGGCTCGGGTGACAGTTGGGTCAATCACCTATATGGGGTCCAGAGGGCACTTAACAAAATGCCAAGAAAACTCTGGGGGGCAGTTCTCCATATGAAGTCATGTTCAAGATAAGAATGTGGGTACCAGACATCGATAGTGGCAGCACAGTCGCGGATGAAAAATAATTTTCAATCAATGATCGTTTGGCTGTTTTACAGGAACTCAATGAGTTCCGGCCATTACAAAGCAATGTCCAAGTAAAAGGCTCCACCACTGGAGAAGTAAACGCTGTTCTGTAAGACCTGCATGGGTCCTAAAGATTGGGGACCTGGTCAGAGAAAAGATGGACAAAAAAGAAGGTGGGACATCTTACAGAGCGCCTGTACCTGCACTGGCTGTCGAAGAAACAAGAACAGACCTTGTTCCGCCCCTTGCCGGCTCCAAAGACAAGAGATTCTTCTCAATTAATCTGCTCAAACCACACTATGTGACCTATACTCAAAGTAGGCCGCGTGGTCTCCTGAGTAACCACCGATCTGTACATGGACATGTGTTTATATAAAAATACAAACGGCACACAGATCTCAATGCGGCCTAATTCCTCCATCGATGTGGATATGTCTTAAAAGGAGGCATCCGCCAGTTCCACAAATCCTGCTGAGCTACCAAAGATAGATCAGACTGCGTCTGGCTACTTCATCGATTTTGACAACTTCTCATTGTATCCAAGTGAGCCCGAGTCCCCGCCATCACCTGTTGCCCACAAACAACAAATTCATGATTTCTACCTTTGGCTGAAAATTACTTACTTTGTTTTTCCATGGCTACAGCTCTGGACTGCAATTAGTCTACTGTTCCTAGTCCTTTGGATTGTAATATTTTCTGTCTTTTTATTGCTCATAAAGGGACATTACTTCCCAGAATGCTCTGCATTCCAACATGTGGCCTTGGTCCTGAAACCGCATGCACTATCACACCGTGAACAGAGGGACCTCTCCTTAGTGAACATTACAGCAGTTCCAGTTTCAGAAGGAATAGCTTGGGACAGAGATCCCTATTATATGTATGGTCCTACTGAACTATTAAAAAAATATTTGTGTAAAATTTCTCTTAGTGATATCATCACCTCTATTACTTTGTCTGATGATTGGGACTTTGAAACTGTGCATACTATGCTGTCTGATTTCAAACAATCTGCTGCATTTTCAAATGATAAATTGTATGATGGTACATCTAATTTTGACACCATGGTTTGTTACCAACACTATGGTCACCATTTTTTGTATAAAGCAAGTATCCTACCTTGTGTTTTCACTCACCATCAATGGAAACATTGCCCAACACCGCTGAAAGGTAGTTCAACAACATTTGCACACAAATGTGCTTATTTGTCTGGGTTTAACACTTCAGACCCAGCCTCTTATTGTTATAAGCTTGCACCTACATCTGCAAAGAAAAATATGCTCACCAACGCCAAGCTGATATACTCTGCTTCCAGGACACTATAGACATAAATATGTCTGGTGGACTAAAGATTGGCAAGTTCAGGAAACTGAGGCCTTATTTAGAGCATGGCCCATACCACATCAATTGATTTTTCTGAAATACACAGTGAAACAGACTTCCTGTCTTGGGCTAGCCAAGTTCAAGGATTTGGGGGTTTGGCAAATGTACACACCACAGTGAGGATACATTAGATATAATACACACTTTCAATTCATCAGACCCTAATTGGAAGGGATGGTTGTTTGGCCTATCGACACAAATAAGTGTCAGTCAAGATTCCGGTGTACCACTGAAGGGTTTAGTATCCCTAGGCCTGTTCAGCGCTACGTACAATCCGAACATTTGGCGGCGGTGATATCTTACAGTGTTGGGTAGTTATGCATAGAGTGGCTAAAGAACCCTGACACTTTCCCAAATGAAACAGTAATTGTCCCTTTTCTCAAATGACATGGGTGTTAGGGATGTTTTGTTAGGTCCCCAGAAGCCACGTCAGAAGCTCTTCTTGTATGCCATTTACAAAGAGCTATGGAAAATCTCCCAACAGGAGGCTGCTGAGAGATTGAGTGAAATAGATAGGGTTAACCTTGAAAAGGCCTTGGCTGTGGTCGATAATGGTCTGACCACACGAACATCCAGAATGTATTCAATGGGCAACATTGCGTCATTTGCAAACGATATTAGAACAGGATTTGTCTATTTTACAACATGGACAATTGCAATTGCGGTTCATTATACTGCTAAGCTGGATGCTGCAATCATTGCGTTCTGGCCACGTGCTCTGGCGTTACATCAACAGTACAACTCCGTTTTCTGATTACTATCTAAGGAAAGATAGATTGTTATTGCATGCAGAGATGCCAAATATACAATGTTGCACATTGAAAAATTGGACCAAGTACCTTTCCCTGTGCCTGAGTCACCTTCCACAGAATGGTTAATCCATGACTATATTTGTGGTAATGATGACATAGGTGTCGATTCCGATCTGGTAAAATGCGCTCCGAATGGTCGTACGGAGAGTTTTTTCCCCGTACGAATCGTATCCGTAGACGTCCCGTACGTATGATGAAGTACGATCCGTACTAGGTGCCGAACTCCGTACGAGTCGTACACGACTCCGTACGACTCAAATCTCCATACGAATCTCACTCGGAACCCGCTGTACGCGACATCGCGGCACGTTTTTATGACCCAGCAAGTACGATTCGTGTCGGATACGCGCCGTACGACCCTTTTCCTACGGGAGCCGAAAACAGTCGTAAACGCAGAGTTCGCGCCGAAACAGGTACGGAGCGCCCCCCCCTGTGGTCATGCGGGGTACGTGCCGTACACCCAGCGTACATGGGGTACACACTGTACCCCATGTACAGTGGGTGTACGGCACGTACCCCATGTACGCTGGGTGTACGGCACGTACCCCGCATGACCACAGGGGTACGCCGCGTACCCCTGCGATCATGGGGGGTACGTGCCGTACGGTGTGTAGGTGATCGTGCGCTTTTCCGTACGAATCGACGTGTACCGTACGAATCGCGTACGGGTCGGCCGATCGGGATCGGAATCGTCCGGTCGTACGGCTTCTGTACGAGTCGTACGGAAACGGCTCCGGATACGATTCGTACGCCGGATTATTTTACCGGATCGGAATCGACCCCATACTGTAACTTGTAATCCAAGTAGGTTTATTCACAGGTAGGACCTTATCAACAGGTAGGTCATCATTAACAAGTATATAAGTCCTGTAGGCAGTCTGTAGGTGGAAATCAGCAGCCCCACCAGGAGCAGCCTGCTAGCTGCTCAGCCCCTCTAACCAACTATCACATCTCATTCAGTCACCCAGGCATTCCACTCAAGGTCCACTCACCAACATTCTATACAGAAGACACACACACAGGCTGAGCAGCTAGAGCAGAGAAACATAGGGAATAAAACATCATGTAAAAACACTACATATCCCTTCCCTTTTGAACAAAAGAATGAACGAAACCAACAACCTGAAAAAACATAAGTGTTCTCCGTGTAAGGAGGCATACAAGGTCTAAACCTATTACAAACAAAACATGTGACAAAAGTAATATTAAGCACACAGAGGAAATAACGTGCGGCACAAGGTGTCTTACGCACACAGGGAACCCAACCACCGCAACAACCAAATAACATGCACCACAAGGTGTCTTATGTACACAGGGAACCCACTCCTGCAACAACCAAATAACGTGCGGCACAAGGTGTCTCACGCACACAAGGAAAGAGTCTCCTTGCAACATGTCAAAAAGGGAACCCAACCCTAGGGCCCACCCTCATGTAAGGGCAAAATGTTATAAACACTTCTTACATAAATACTGTAAGAAATAAACTGTACAAAATATACAATAATTATCTAAACATATCTCACTATAAATGAAAGCAGTAAATACTGAGAAGATTGGAAAACTCAAAGACATACCCCATGTAAGGGTTGTACCAACTGCAGAGCATGGCTTTGGCAACATAACATTAACTATCAGCACATAGGTCAACAACTTTATTTGTTTATTTTATTCCAAAAACATACCCCATGTAAGGTTGTACCAACAACAACTTTATCTGTTCATTATATCCCACACAGAACTGAGTTGAAGACAAACTTCACCAAAAACATAATGACTTTAACTGTACAAACTGTCATCTTAGAATGGATGTGCAGTGTCTTTACACGTTACATGCAGCTCAGCGCTTGAGCTAAAGTCCGGAGGTCGACTAACCCATGCGGCGCTCCTAACGATCACATTAATCTTTGTCATCTGTTTTCCTCAACAGACACCCCTCACAGTGGGCATAATACATAGTCCAATTCCCGAAATGCCTCTCGTTACCGCACAGCCATTATGCTCCTCTCTACGTCTTTCTTTTGTACTTCAACAAGCTTTGACAGGCTTCCACAATGTGCTGGTCAACCAGTCAATGCTTCAAGCATGAGACGCACAAAGATGGCGGTATGTATTTGACGCGGAGCCGGATGGCTCACGGCACGTCTGTGCATTAAAGCATCCTACAGAAGCGCCCAGCCTTGCAGCATCATCACAGTAGAATCTTCGAGCCAACAGCGCGTCCTCAAAACAAAGTTAAGACGCGCGCATTGAATGAGACACACACCTCCTTTTGTAATAATTTTAAATGGATGCACTGGCGCAGGCTGCGCAATGGCTCAAAGAATGTTTAAAATAAAAGACAAAAAGGGGCTCACCTCCCACATACACCAATGGTCCGATGCCAGTACACCAAACGTGGCCTAAATGCTCCATGCCACTGTACTTGTAGAGTACAAGGCAGGGACAAAACCATCCAGTGAACAGACACCTAAAATCAGAATAGTTGCGTGCCACGTTTCTTTTCTCCTTTAAACTAGAAAACGGTGATTCGAAAATGTTGCAGACATGAGGTCAAAGTAAAATCCAGAAATCAAAGACAGATCGTGTCTCACCTCACTTTGTCCCCAAGGGCACGCAGGACATCACTGCTGTGTGCCCCCAAACACATCCACTCACATGTTGCTATACTGCCAACCACTGCTAATGTAAAAACACCCTGCAGCTCGAGATTCCGATGGAAAAGTCCATGTAAATCTGTTTTAGGACCTTCATGCGTGACTCTGTGGAATTCCCAGTGTGTAGCGAACTCCACTCCAACACAGTCAGAAATAAGGGACACATTTGTAAAGATTGTAGACACACACTGCGTAGCATCCATGAAATAAAAGTAGTGGCATACTGTACTGGTTGGCTCACTCTGCTGTCCGTCGTAATGGACACTGGTGGGGCTGCCTCGTGTGCTCTTTATGTTCCCTTTGTAAGTCCTTAAGTTTCTTTGTTTCATCATGTGGTACCTGTTTCTTCTGTCTTGTTACTGTTGTCTGGGCCTGTTGTCGTCTCCCTGTTGTATCTTCTTTCCAACATGTTGTAGAAGGCATCTTGATCAACTATAGAGTATGGGGAGATCCCACCCTCGCCACCAAAATTAATGTGGTAATGATGACATGCTAACTTGTAATCCATGTAGGTTTATTCACAGGTAGGACCTTATCAACAGGTAGGTCATCATTAATAAGTATATATGTCCTGAAGGAAGTCTGTAGTTGGAAATCAACAGCCCCACCAGGAGCAGCCTGCTAGCTGCTCAGCCCCTCTCACCAATTGTCACACCTCATCCAGTCACCCAGGCATTCTACTCAAGGTCTACTCACCAACATTCCATACAGAAGACACACACACAGGCTGAGCATCTAGAGCAAAGAAACATAGGGAATAAAACATCATGTAAGAACACTACAATATTACACTGCCAGTCACTACTTTCTAATTTCAATACGGTCTCCAGTATCACCAGGTAGGCAGATATGAAGTGCTAGGAGAAGGGTACATACATGAGTACTTGGAATTACCATACAGATTTAGATACAGGAATGGGGACACTGAAATTTTTCTCAATGGTTCGAACAGTGAAAGTGCTTTAAGTGGGTCCTTAGTTTGCAAGGACATTTTGCTCCAAGGAGCCTGTAATGCTTCTGTTTCATATATGTCCTGTCACTTGTAGGGTTCCCCAGCTGCTGTGATTTATCCAGTGTTTGACCTGCTCTTGAATGGTAGTTATCTGATGCTGAACGATCAAGGCTGTTATGGGATGGTATCAGGCATCGCATATCTGGTCACAGTGAGTTCCAGGGTTACTTATTTATGCAAGTATTGTTTCCAACGGCCTACACAGTTGATGAGGCAATGCTATGGCCTTCATTGAATGTTTCCTTTATGTGGTTTGATTCTATGAGCAGACTGAAAACCATGCTTCTTCAAAAAGATGTGGCCATAGCCTCAGCCCGAGAGACGTTTGCTCTCCAGGTTGTAAGGTCTTCATCTCAGATACAGGCACTAGTCCGCACAAACTTCCTGCTCTATTTCGGGGAAATGGTTCATCGTATCTTTAACATGTCTGATAAGAAGGGGATCGCGCACCTATTTAAACGTATAGGTTCTGGGCTATTGAGCACCTTTTGGGCAATCTTCCGATTTATTCCAGCATTCATACTCTCCGTACTGGGAAGCATTTTTGGAGGGCTTCCGCTGGTCCTACTTCATGAAGTGGGCATCCTGGTTTTAATTTTCCTGCTTTGCAATAGACGTCCCAGTTGATTGAGAGTTTGAGAAGGCGCTGCTAGTGCAGCGTTGTCATGAACGCATGGTGCTTCATCTGGGCACATATTGGCTCTAGGATCTAAGCTAGCATAGGTTCCTATCATTTAGACCAGTCCGGTTTTACTGCATCTTGCCTGTGTTCCATTGCCTGTTCTGCGGATACAAATTCGTGTTGGACTTGTGTCTGACCCTTCCATCGGGTCAAACACAATAGACATAGACGTACTACTGGAACTCGAAAAGGAACATGTGTATCAGTGTCCTCACATATTCTCATGATGATTATGGCATTCTTAGAGCCTCCACGGGATGCTTCAGCTCCTGGAGGAATAGACAGGGACTCTACAATAGGCTTACAGGTTCTGAGTTTTTCCTCAGCAGCTGCTGTGGGAACTGGAGAAGATCGCCTTTGCGCCATTGACCTGATACAGGAGGTGTTACAGGGACTGTCGTCTGTGAATTATAGCAACAGTGATGTTGCATCTCCCACACAGGACACATAAACATTTGGCTTTCCATGTGATGGGAACAATT
The DNA here is from genome assembly GCF_964261635.1 of Lissotriton helveticus. Classification (NCBI taxonomy): domain Eukaryota; kingdom Metazoa; phylum Chordata; class Amphibia; order Caudata; family Salamandridae; genus Lissotriton; species Lissotriton helveticus. The sequence goes on from NC_136068.1 coordinate 1,092,439,390, forward strand.
TGGCCTTTTTCCAAAATAAAACGGAATTGGAATGGAAACATTGTTCTGTTTTATTTTTCTTCTCTTCTTGCTGAGCACCATGGCTTTCGATGTGCTCAGTTAGTCTAATCATATATTGACCCTTTACTGGACCTATAGAGCTTCTTTGAATGTTGACAGCATCCTTTAAAAGACCATATAATAGGTTATTTGCAGTTGACTTAGGGGGGGAGGAGTTCTAGCCTGTGTTTATGTAGTGAACCTCATCTGCCTACCTAATCAGACTAAGTGAATCCATATGTGTTTGGTGTTAAGTTGTATAATGTACTGAGATTCTAGCTGTCTGAGTGATCTTACCTTATCTCCTCCTCTTTTGTTTACTGGAATGCTATAAATTATGAGGAATTTCAGTTTAGAGACATCTCTGTTATGAAAGGTGTTTAAATGTCTCATGACTGGGTATTGATATTCTTCTACATGTGTGATGGCTCTGGCATGTTCAAATATTCTTTTCTTAGTAGGATGTGTTGTGCAGTCTATATACCATAACACACCTGGGCAGTTCAGATGACAGATGATAAAGTCTGCGGTACATATGTAGTGTGAATGTATATTCTTGGTTGAACCAGTGAGGGGGGATGTATACTTAGTCATCGCATTGCTGTGTATACACGCTATGCAATCGAGGCATGGAAAGAAGCCTATTACGTCTGTTTGTTTGCAGGATATGGCCTTACAGAGCCTCCAACAATGCTTGGACTCACATGGGAACTAACACACACATTAGCAGTTTGTTGATCACTTAGATCTTAAGATCGTGGCTGCTGAAAATCAGAGTGAACAACACCCCACTCGGTGAAACATAAGTCTAAGGAAGGTAAATGGCTCCTGACAACTTTGCACTGACATTCACTCAACAAAACCACATTTTTGTTATGGCCCACCTTCGCCTATATTCAAATAATACTGATGAGCGAGCAACCTTAGTAACTTTGAAACATGTAACATTAGATTTCTACATGTACCACTTTTAAATGCCATACACCTTGCCTTTTAAATACAAACACCTGGCTGAACTATTAATATAAATAGGAAGTTTTTTACCTGTCAAAGGGTTTATTTTGACAGGTCTCAGTTCATGTTTGACACTGTTACAGTCAGATTACAGTAGTAGGCCCGAAGTCATGTTTGCTTTGCAACTATAATAGATGGCACAATAGGTGCTGCAGTACTTCCAGGCCTTGAATACATTTTGTATCATAAACTAGGGACTTAAAGGCAAGTTAAATATACCAATTAGGAGTATACCAATTCAACCATGTTTAAATGCAGAGCACAGGCACTTAACTACTGGTTAGCAGGAGTATATTGCACAGAGTTCTAAAGCCAGCACAAATATTGGGCCCAGCAAAAGGCATAAAATCAGGGGTAACCACACAGAAAGAACAGATTTACTACAGATACAATACAAAATGCAATGATGTATTAATGAAAGGCCGAAAGTGGTAACAAGGGGCCTTATTCACAAAGGTAATTTGGTTGTAAACATATGTTTACAATTGAATTTTGTTTACGCAAGCCTGTCAAGAATTCATGAAGGGATTCCTGGCAGGTGTAAGTCAATTTACATGTGTGGTGATCTCCACCTCAAGTGCTGAGATCTCCGCCATGATTACAGTGTTCGCACTACCTCTAAATCCCATTATATGGGTAGGAAAGTCGTCTTTACAAGGCATGGTTAGCATTGGAAGTTTGTGAACGCCCACCAACATAGATGTTTTCAGTAATTCACAAATTCCTGTTCTTGCTCTTTTGAACCTAGAAAGCGTTACATTTATAAACCAGGCAAGTGGTGGCGTAAATCCCTCTCCAGGGTAGGAAGAGAAATGGATCATCCCTAGATTTGGTGGTGGTGTAGAAAGAGTTTTTCCCACAGGAAAAATATTTTCCCATCTAGAATTTTTTTTTTTTTATGTGTGTTTGTAGAGGTAATCCTATTCCCCAGGTGCAGAGTTCTATTCCGCTGAAAATGCCACATAACCTTCCCAGGAATATGCATACATCCTGTGCCTGTTTCAGCCTTAGATGCATATTCCTGGGAATATATCAGAGTACCAGAAAGTAGTAAATCTACACTCACACATAGATGTAAATCTGCAAGTGCGTCTTCTTGCAAACTTTTGTGTACACTTTTACCAGGCACTTCACTGTCGGTAACAGAGCACGTTTTGTGTGTGCTGAAGGGTTTTCACCTTGGGTTTATATTTATAGTGGCTAAATTATAAATCAGGGTGGATTTAAACTTACATCCAGAAAACTAGAGTCTATAAATTTATTTTGATTTGTTTTGATCATACTAAAATGTTAGTATCATCATGCTCCAAGATTAGGAGGGGGAGACTTCAGTGGTTGTTTTTGAAAAGTTCATTGTGCTGCACTTCTGTCACTTCAAAGCACTACAAGTAACAGGTGTTAGTTTAACCCAGTTTTATGACACTCAAATTACCATCCTTGCTGGGGATTCACTCTCATGATTTTTACCTCACATCTGAGGTCAGTATAGTTTTTAAAAGAATAAGTGAGAAAGTTATTTTTTACTTCACAGGCTGTGAATTTTTTTAATCGTTCTAAAATGTACATGGTAAAAGCTCCTATATTTTTATGCAACATTTATGTTGATACCTGTGACAAACCTTAGCCTTCTTCAACATTCCTTTATGCCATGCAAGGCAAGAGTGTCACGAGGGCCATGCCCCTAAATGCCTACTTCTTGTTGACATAGAAGCAAAGGCAATCATGTTAAAAGTATTAACTTATCAGTGCCGGCTCTTCGGCTAAGGCGTTGCCCCACAGTAACAGAATGTTACTATTGTTTTATTTTTCTCTCCTGTTGCGGCAGCGCGTGAGGGGTGGGGCGGAGCTGCAGGGGAGGAGTGGGAGACACTCCTGTGCGCAATGACTGTTTGGTTGGTCCTCTCGGTCCGCCCAAAACAGACATGCGCATACCCTTGTTCTCCATGCAGGCTGCATTACAGCCTGCATGAAGAACATGCCCACCCCTACAGCCCCTGGCTGAGCACTGTGTCACGGTGATCAGACCAATCACAACACTCCATTGGAGCGTTGTGATTGGTTTAGGGGTGGAATCCTGGCTGCCTGCTTCCTGTTACGACCTGGAGTCGGACAAATACGAGCAGGGGGGAAGACACGCCCCCGGCAGTGGCAAGCTACTTTTTTAGGGCTAGGGCTCGACCTCTGCCAATGCGCTTGCGCATTGCAGATGTCGAGACATATTGGGGCTTAACCAGAGCTTAACCAAACGGGCGATTTGATGCTGTGCCCGTGAAAAAAGCGCGTGCACAAAGCCACCAGCCCCCCTCCCACAGGCTTCCCCCAGCGTGCGCTCTGGCATTTCTCCTCCCCTAATTATTCACTGCCCATGGCCGGCCGGCCGGCACATCAAAGGCTGCTGCTCCCTTTATCTTACTCTTGGAGCATTCTGCTTTCTCACTTTATGACTGGTTCTCAGTCTCTCTCCTCCTCAGTCTTTCCGCTTTGTCTTTTTCCCTCTCTCACTCTAGGTAAATGCATTATGAGGAAAAATAAGCGTTGGTCCCCCAAATTTGAGTGTCTCTGGCCCGCACCAGCTACCATTGGATCAAATTAAGCACAGACCTAAAGTAAATCTCTGTATTTTGTTTCAAATTTTTAACAAACCCAATAAATATTAAACTTGCAGTATTGTAAAGTAGCACCCTATTCACATGCATTTCATACGGGTCTAAAACTTTTTTATGCTGGATTTGCCTGGCGGATCATATGTTAGTGACTTCCCCCTACCTGGCACACCCCGTTGTCGCATGCCTTTTACAAATGCGGTACCGGCACTTTTGTTTTAAACATCCTAATCAAAAGCGTGGGTGCCGCATTGCTTTCAATATAAAGACATAGAAAAATAAAATTCAATGGAAAAGGGACTTGGGTCGGAGACTTGCCGTTATCTTAAGGGAGACACTAAAACAGCATTTAAATACAACTCGATAACCTGTTCTTTCATGGTCCTTACCCCGGATTATGTGCACTTTTTATCTCTCCCTGACCTGGTCGCTCCAGCTCAGCTCCTTGGAGGGTCTCTGTACAGCTTCACACGCAGTGTTGCAGCGCACAGTAACATGGCTCCGCCTCTAGGGAAATAATGTGGTTGTCAAGCTGTGGCGGATATGGCAGTGCGGGGACGGGTGACCATTTCATCCGCACTGAGCCGGTGGTGCCCTAAGAACACCCAAAGGGGGAGCATGGTCTTTCATCACTATCGTGCACCGCGCAGGCCCAGATGGAGAATAAAACATGCATGGCTTGCCCACAGCCCTGAAAATGATTGCGCTCATTTACCATAAACAAAGAAAGCGCATTCAGCCAAGTCACCACCCATCATGGTGACACACGTTTGCATACTGATTAAGTTTACAGATAGAGACAATGGCTCTGATATCATTAACAGTGGCGGGGGGTTTGCGATGCGAACAGCACAAGATAATTAGCGCCATCATTTTACATTAGGCAGCCTTACACTTCCACTGCACATCAAGGGGGCTCGGCTTCGGTGCATCTCACGGCTGCTGTTTGTCTGATCTCAGACTTGCAAAGAGAAACATTACGTCACTTATTTAAAGACGATGAAAACAGGACAAATATGTCGCCTGCATTTTCTTGTGGGCAGGAATAGCTTGCAATGAAAGGTAGTAGGCAGGATGAAGTGTGTTTTAGGAAGATGGGAAGAAGTGTTTTCTCCTCCCCTAATTATTCACTGCCCACGGCCGGCCGGCACATCAAAGGCTGCTGCTCCCCGTGCGTCTCGTCACCCTTACTCTCCCCTATTCTACCCTAAACTATTTCTGCTTCTGCACAAATGCATCCTCAAGCCTTTGCTTTCAGGACAAGCTCATTTTACCGAGCTTCACATATAATTTCGGCTCAAACTTCTTAATCGAGGGAGACCGCAGAAAACATTAATATTCTTTCACAGTCTCATCAATCCAGAATGGAAGTATTGTCAATACTATATGCCACAAAGCGAATATTGTTGCTTATTTATCTTATGCAACTAACAGCCCTTGACAAAGCCAATAACGCTAGCTTGTTGTAGGTAAACTTACTTTTTGTATTATGAATCTAGATGCAATCACAGAGGCAGCAAAATGCCAGTCAGGCGGCACTCTATGATCTGCACAGGTTTTTAGCTGGGGTGTTTTAAGCCACACTCTTAACTGCATCGGCCACGCCCCTTTGAGAGACACCCCCTCCACCCAGGTCTGATGGGGAGGGGAGCCCCTGAACTATCACAGCTCCGCTGGTACATCTTACCATGAATGACTGTTATTCATTAGTAATGTGTTCATCGGACAAATGTCACACTAGTGCTCAAAGGTGAAGTGGAAAGGAGGAGGGGCGAGTAAGAAGCACTGCTTGCCCCAGCAGTGGCAATTCAGATCATCTACTCTAGTCCAGGCGGTGATACCCTCAGCTGGTGAGCCGTGCACGGTCACAGCGTGCGCAGTGCATATGGGGCTGGTGTATGACGCCATGGCCCCAAGCGGCCTTTCACTCTCAACCTCGTGACTTTCCTTGTAGGGGAGGCTCGTTTTATTCATGTATCCAACAGCTCGGGGACCCCTTTACAGCCCCCTGAAGGCACTGCATGATTAGAACTCAGACTATCAGCTTTCGGTCGAAGGTTCATTGAAAAGACAGGCAGAGGCTGCGGTTTATTCACAGCGCTCAGACTCGAGTCACCCCAGCTGCAAACGTGACATATCCATGCGGAGGTTCAAGTATCTTTAAAGGCCGCAAAAGAAATGAAACTGCAAGATTAAAGACGTGAGATGGAGAGGCACCTCAACTCATGACTTGTCCGAGCCTGTTACTCCCGATTAAAGATCTGATTCACATAGAAAGATGAAAATATATAACATAAGAAATAAGTCTAATATTCTTATTGAATTCCCTATTGGGGACTTCTAAAATAATAATTACACATGAAATCGAAATACCCTCTCCCCCTCACTCCCCCCTCCCCTCCCTCTCCCCTCTCCTCACTCTCCACTCTCCTCACTCTCCAATCCCTCTCTCCCCTCCCTCTCTTTCCCCTCTCTCCCCACTCCCCTCTCTCCACACTACCCTCTCTCTTCACTCCCCTCTCTCCTCACTCCCCTCTCTCCTCTCCATCTCCCCTCTCCTCACTCTCCCCTCTCCTCACTCAACCCTCTCCTCAATCAACCCTCTCCTCACTCTCCCCTCTTCTTACTCTCCTCTCTATCCTCTCTTATTTTTTCTCAACTCTCTTCTCCTATCTACTCTCTACCCTCTTACATCTCTCCTCTCGTCCCGCTCCCCTCAGCACCACCACAGCATCACTCAGGGGCACCACAACATCACTATGCGCCACTACAGCATCACTGAACGCCACAGCATTACTCATCGCCACCACAGCATCACTCAGCACCACCACAGCATCACTCAGCACCACTCACCATCACCACATCATCACTCAGCATCACCACATCATCACTCAGCATCACCCCAGCATCACTCAGCAACACCACATTATCACTCAGCACCACCACATTATCACTCAGTGCCACCCCAGCATCACTCAGCACCACCACAGCATCACTCAGCGCAACCACAGCATCACTCAGCACCAGCACAGCATCACTCAGCACCACCATAGCATCACTCAGCACCACCACAGCACCACCCCAGCATCACTCAGCACCACCCCAGCATCACTCAGCACCACCCCAGTATCACTCAGTACCACCACAGCACCACTCAGCACCACCCCAGCATCACTCAGCACCACCCCAGCATCACTCAGCACCACCCCAGTATCACTCAGCACCACCACAGCATCACCACAGCATCACTCAGCACCACCACAGCACCACTCAGCACCACCACAGCACCACCACAGCATCACTCAGCGCAACCACAGCATCACTCAGCGCAACCACAGCATCACTCAGCACAACCACAGCATCACTCAGCGCAACCACAGCATCACCCAGCGCAACCACATCATCACTGGTTCAAATATGTTCTTTCAATGTTTCAAACTGTTTTCAAGCTTTCACGCTTTATTACAAATCACAAAAATATGTTAATATTTCACTTCTGTTCTTGGATTTTCGTCACAATAAAAAACACTGAACATAATCTTCACAAAAGTTATTTACAAAAGTTTAATCTATTGCCATTACAAATTAAATACATTATTTAAGTATTAATTATTTAAAAAAATTAAAAGCCATTGTTATTTGTAATAACAATACATCTAAGTCATGTAAATACAAAACAAGTTATAACTATTGGCATTGTAAATGACAAAGCTATTAATTTAGCTATTTTTAAAAATAACACATAAATAAAAAAAAATCATTTATAAGACAAATAGCTCAAACTTTCCTAATGAGAGCCCTATTGCATTTCCAATGCTTGTTTTTTTTAAACAGCCCGTGAGGAATCCCCCCCCCCCATAACCCGCACCCACACCTCCACCCATGAGCCGTGCCAGACGCTCCTGCAACTGGTAGTTAGAAAAAGTTGCATGACGTTTTGCACTCTACCTTTAACACCTTGACCGCGGCGCCGTAGCTGCGCCCTGTGCTGGACATTCCAGAACAGGGCGCGGTCGTGACGGAACCGTTCCGTCATCAGCACAGCTCAGCCGTGACTGATGACGGAACGGTTCCGTCATCAGCATCGAAGGGGTTAAACATGCAGTAAATATTGCCAGAAAAAAATGTATAGTCAGTTTTATTATTTCTTGTTTTCTTTCTGAACCCTTCCAAGTTTATCGGGTGATGCTGCAGTAATCTCCGCATCCGTACTTCCAGTGTCTCTGTATGAAATATCCTCTTAGAATCAGCCCTCTTCTGTCACATGAATTTATCACTGCACATAACCCCAGTCTCAAACACGTGCTCAAAAGTAGTTCAAAGTTCATGTTCAAATCACACACTATTTCTGGATACTTCTATGTAAATCAAAATGCCCATAGTACAATCCTTGTGGAACTATAGATGTTGATTCTTGAAAGTCCACATCCACTTCTGGTCACTGGACAATGAAATATTCACAGTGGAAACTCACTCGATTTAAGATGGTGCTGAGGCCGAGCGAGGGGCAAACCTTGAAAGCTGCGTGGAATAGCAGTGGATACCTGCATTAAGGTGAAAACTTAAGAGATGCACATCTTTTCTCATTGTCCGAAATATTTGGGTGTCTTCGTGTTAAACCTGAAAATGCTAATAAAATGTTTTATTAAGAAAACAAGCATCCATGTAGTGAAGTCAAGCTGATGCAACATTGTAGCACAATGAAAAAGGATCAATCATTCACGCCAAGAATTTCCAATTCTATTAAGGACACGGAGGTGGAGATTATCTTTCTCTATCTTTTCTGCAAAACTTTCAGCAGCCAATCAAAACGCAGTAAACACAAAAAACAACATTTCCCATAAGTCCATCAGCCAATCAGGGGCCACCATCCCGTACATATATAGACAACCCAGGATGGCCCCTCCACCTTCTTTGCAAAATAAGTTCACACAGCATAATGGAACTCCGAAAACCTCAACACATCCAACCAGCAAAGGCTCAAACAGTTCTTCGAACACACCAAAGCCAGACACAAGGCAGTCATCATAGAAAGAACTTCAAATATCAACCAGAATGTCACCAACAGGAACCAGACAGAGGATCTGCATCTCTGCAAAAGCTCAGCTTTGCTTTTGTTCAGAGCCTGCAAAGAAAAGGTAGGGCATAAACTCCATCAAAGAAGATAGTGGGTGAGAACAACAACACTATATACATATATCATGATAAACAATCACTGTAACGGTTGGGATAATCCTGGTCTCTGTGTCCTTAATAGAATTGAAAATTCTTGACGCGAATGCTTGAAACTTTTTTATTCTATGTCAGGACCGGAGGGCCTGATTATGCTTGTTTAAAGCTGATCCACTACCACAGATGCAACATTTACAATCGGCTTATAGTAAAATGTTTAAAAGTAGAATCAGAAGACCAATCAGCTGCTTTCATAACATCCTCTAAATGAGAGCCTAAAACAAAAGATTTAGAGACTATAGCATCCCGTACTGAGTGATCCCCAAACAGATACGTTCACCCCAGCCTCCACCAGCAACCATCTAACCCTCCGAGCTAACGTGGCTGAGGCCACCGACCAAAAGGGCTTCTGTAAAGCAATCAACATTTGCCCTGCAGGTCCCGTTTAATGGAACGGGTTGCTAGCTCATCAGCTTTCAGGCATTGGCAACACATACTGTGGAACATCAGAAAAACTAGGATAAGAAAAACATTTTTGTACGCCTGGCGATCTGGAAAGAAAGTCCTTCCTGAGTAAATACTCTACCTGCAAAGTCGAACGCTCTGATTTCCGATACCCTGCGACAGGATATGAGTTATTCTCTGGCCAATCCTTAAGGAACCAAAGCACCAAGTTGAAATCCCAAAGACAAGAGTACCGAGTCACTTAGCTCCACCTCAGTATCACTTAGCACTACATCAGCACAGCACCAACTGAGCACCACTACATTACGCCCTCCTCATCGGTGCACCACCACCTGTGCAGCACCAACGTAGCATCAGCGCAGCACTATCGTAGCATCAGAGCAGCACCACCTCTGTACCAGTGCAGCACCACTTTAACATCAGCACCATCTCAGCATCAGCACAGCACCACCTCTGCATCAGCGCACCAGCACAGCCCCACCTCAACACCAGCGCACCCCACCTCAGTAGCAACTCAGCACCAGCACAGCACCACTTCAGCATCAGAGCAGCACCATCTGAGTTTCAGCACACCATCAACTCAGCACAGCACAAAGTCAGCATCACTCAGAACCACATGAGCATCAGCTCAGCATTACCTGAGCACCAGTGCAGCACCACCACCTCAACATAACTCAGCACCACCACACCATCACTCAGCGCCAGCACAGCATCACTCAGCACACCAAAGTATTACTTAGCACCACCTTGGCATCAGCGCAGCATCTCCTCAGCATTACTCAACACCAACACCACCTCCACATCAGTGTACCACCACCAGCGCAGCACTACCACAGCACCAACACAGCACCACCTCAGCACCAACCCAGCACCACTTGCGCATCAGAGCAGCATCACCTTAGCACCAGTAAAGCATTACCTCAGCACCACAGCAGCACCAGCTCAGCATCACTCATCACCACCTAAGCGCCAGCACAGCACCACCAGGGCACCACCTCAATATCACTCAGCACCACCTGAGCATCACCTCCACACAAGCACCCTGCCAAATCAGCACCACCTCAGTATCACTCAGCACCACCTCAACACCAGCACAACACCATCTCAGCATCAGCGCAGCTCCACCTCCGCATCAGTGCACCACCACCAGCGCAACCCCACTTCAGCATCAACACAGCCTCACCTTAGCACCAGCCCAACCCTGCCTCATCAGCAATTCAGTACCATCACCTCACCTCAGCATGACTCAGAATCACCTCAGCATCACACTGCATCCCCTCAGCATCACTCAACAGCATCACCTGTGCACCACCACAACACTACCTCAGCATCAGCACAGCACCATCTGAGCTTCAGCACAGCATCACCTCCTCATCTTTGGGCCACCACAAGTGAAGCACCAATTCAGCCTCAGCACAGCACCACCTCAGCACCAGCACAGCATCACCTGAACATCATCACAGCACCATCTCAGCATCAGCACAGCACCAAGTACGCATCAGTGCACCACCACCAGCCCAGCCCCACCTCAGCACCAGCACAGCCTCTCCTCAACAGCAATTCAGCACCAACACAGCACCACTTCAGCATCAGCATAGCCACACCTTATCATCAGGGCAGCATCACCTCAGCACAGCACCACCTAAGCATGACTCAGCACCACCTCAGCATTACTCAGCACCACCTTGGCATTACTCAGCACCACCTTGGCACCACTCCGCACCACCTCAATATCACTCAGCATCACCTAAGCACCACTTGAGCACCAGCAGAGCACCAGCAGAGCACCACCACCTCAGCATGACTCAGCACCACCTCAGCATCACTAAGCCCACCTCAGCATCACTCAGCATTACCTGAGCACCAGCTAAGCACCACCTGAGAACCAGCGCAACACCACCACCTCAGCATGACTCTGCACCACTTCAGCATCACTCAGCACCACCTCAGTTTGACTCAGCACCACCTCAGTATTCCTCAGTATCACCTGATCACCTTCACAGCACCACCTCAGCATCAGCACAGCACCATCTCAGCATCAGACAAGCACCACCTCCTCATCAATACACCACCACTAGTGCAGCACTAACTCAGCATCAGCACAGCACCAGCGCAGCACCACCACAGCCCCAGCGCAGCACCCCTTAACATCAACACAGCACCACCTCAGCATTAGCATACCACCTCTGTATCAGTGCATCTCCACCAGCGCAGCCCCACCTCAGTAACAGCACAGCCCCACCTCAGCACCAGCGGAGCTCCATCTCAGCAGCAGCTGATCAGCACTTTAGCATCATAGCAGCCCCACCCCAGCATCCGCTCTGCATTACCTCCGCACAGCACCAATTCAGCATCACTCAGAAACACCTGGCACCAATCCAATCCCACTCCCTAAGCATGACTCCGCACCACAGCATCACTCAGCACCACCTCAGCATCACTCAACACCACCTCGATATCACTTGGCATCCCCTGAGCATCACCTCCGCATCAGCACACCACCACCTCAGCAGCACTCAGCACCACCTGAGTATCATTCAGCATCACCTGAGCATCACCCCGCAGCAGTAGACCACCACCACAGCATCACTCAACACTACCTCAGAATCTGCCATCTGTTTATTCTCCCTTAGTTTTCATCCACTTTTCGTGTTGTAATTCAGGTACTATTTCCCAGTTTTCACCCTCCCATTGTTTATGACCCCCATAACAAACAAAAAAAGCTTTAACAAACAAACAATAGAACATGCAGGAAGAAGTTGCCAGCACTGCAAGGGAAAAAAACTTGAAGACAATTTTGTATTGTATTGTATTGTCTTAGGCACTTATTTACCGCAACTGCCGATTATCGGGTAGATACCACACAGCAGAATCAATTGTCAATAAGACGGTCTAAGGACCGCCTTTGGGAAATAGCCACGTTTTCAGGCTCTTCCTGAAACAAATCAGGGAGTCAGCCCGTCTGAGATCCAGAGGTAGCTCATTCCAGGCACGCGAGGCAGTCACACCAAAAGCTCTGCCCCCCAGCCGAGATCTCTTAAATCAGGTAGATGTTATCAGATTTACATTTGAGGAGCGGAGCTGCCTCCCAGGGCTGTACCAGGTAAACATCTCCTGCAAGGGTACCGGGCCCTGACCGTGTGCTGCTCTGTATACAATGCAGAGAGACTTAAAGCAGATTCTCTCTTTGATAGGGAGCCAATGAAGGTCTCTCAGAGCCGCGGTCGTAGAGGACCTGCGATGTCTGTCAAGTACCAACTTTGCTGCCACAGACTGGACTCTCTGCAAACCCTGCAGAACATATTGTGGTGCCCCCATATACAGGGAGTTTCAGTAGTCCAGCCTACTCAGGATTACACTCCTCACTACGAGAGATCGAGTATCCTTTGGGAGTAACAGAAGAACCTTCCGTAACATACGCAGCAAGTTGAAACAGACACTTGCTGTTTTATTCGCTTGGGAGACTATTTGTAGATTTTCATCCACCATCACCCCCAAATTACGCACCACTTTAGCCGTAATCAGGGGCTCATCCGCAGGGGTTAGCTTGAACTCCACCGATAGATGGCGAGACACTCTAGTGGCAGGACAGTACACTACCTCTGTCTTCCCCCCATTAAACTGTAGGGAGTTTTTCCTAAGCCAACCAGCTGTCTGGCACATGCACTCCTGAAAGGTATCCATAGATACCGCTTGTTTCCCCTCTAGAGAGAACACCAGTTGGGTATCATCTGCGTAGTTGGCCAAGTCTATCCCATATGATTTAATGATGGGGAATAGAGGACGCAGATAGATGTTAAAAAGAATTGGGCTTTTCGCCGAGCCCTGTGGTACCCCATGTTGTACTGGGGACATGCCTGAAGTGAACGGCGTCAAAGACACAGCCTGTTGTCTTCCAGACAGATAAGATGTTAACCCCTGGAAAGCCCGTCCATTTACCCCTATACCTTTCAGTCTCTCCACAAGCACAGTATGGCTCACCGTATCAAATGCGGCTGACATGTCCAATAGCACAAGGACAGAGGAATTCCCATTGTCAGCACGCATTCGTAGATTGTTCATTACGGTTGCCAGTGCAGTCTCGGTGCCGTGTCCCGGCGGAACCCATATTAATCCCTATCCAGCAAAGAGGTATCTTCCAGATAGCACGATAGATGTTTGCTAACGGCCTTCTCTAGAATTTTAATAGGATATGGCAGTAAGGAGATGGGTCTAAAATTTGCTGGATTAGTAGGGTCCAAAGATGGATTTTTTAGCAGAGGAGTCACTACTGCTTGCTTCCTTACCTCCGGTACCTGTCCTTCCTCTAATGACTGGTAGCAGATTTTCCATATCCAGGGGAAGGTATCTTGACCAACCTTTTTCCAGATTTTATTAGGAAGAGAGTCTAACGGAGAGCCCGAGGATATACTTTGAGCTAACTGATTAAAAGTATCCTCCGTAGGGGCAGGGAAGAAGTTCAGCATGGCATCTGTTTGGGAGTCTATATCTGACTTCCGGGCACAAACATCTGAGTTAGCATGATGTAAGTGCCCCACAATTTTGGATATTTTGTCCTCGAAGAAAATGGCAATCTCGTCTCAGAGTTTCTGCGACGCGACAACCTCATTACTCATACAGACAGGATTAGATAGACCCCTAAAAACGTTAAAAAGCACTTTTGAATGTTTGGAGCATGCAGTATAGATTTAGCATAAAAATCTGCTTTTGCCCTGATAATAGATTCCTTATACTGAGCCTGGGCCAGTTTCAGGGTTTTCTTATCTAAATCTAAATAGCCCCTCCGCCATTTTCTCTGCTTTTTTACAGGCTGTCCGTAGCTGTCTTAAGTCATCATTATACCAAGGAGCAGAGGTTTTTTTCCTGTTTTAATACGTCTTACCAGGACTACTAGATCCAAGGTATTTACTATATAGTTACAATAGGACTGATAGTTTTCCCCTACAGGGGCAGAGGGAGTAAAAAGATTCTGATCTCGAAAGACCGGCAGGGCTCTGTTATTTTCCAGATTGGCCCATTCTCTACCTTTTCTGGAGGTCAGTGGCTGGTTATTACGATCTTCTACATTAGGCGTTATAATGCGGAAATGGATTAAAGAGTGGTCAGTCCAACTTTTTATGTTCATTATTTTAATTGGGTTGTTCAGTTGTACATAATGTCTTTGGGGTAATATATTAGGTAACAAAATGCACATAACACTTTTTTATTATAACTTTTCAACATGCTGCACAGCAATTACCGAGCTCCACAACATAGTAGGAAGACATCGGCAAAGCAAATATCTCCAGCTAAACACTTAAAAGGTCCCAAAGGCTAGACCTACTGGCTATGCCAAATTTAGTTTGCATTTACTATTTTTTGATTGGCTGCTGAAAGATAAAGATAGAGAAGCGTAATTAGAGCCTCTTGTCCTGACATAGAATTACCAAGGAAGGACGCTAAACACCACAGGAGAAGTTATATCTGAAGAACTAAAATATCTGGATGTTTTTTCTAGATGCTCAAGAGAGTCTGTGGCCTATTGGGAAATGTAGTTCACTGCTGATGCTCTACTGCTTAGCCCTTTCCCACTGCACACACAGCCTTAATCCCGTCAGCACCCACACAAACCCAGCTTGATGATAAACAACACTTCCAGCCCCCATCCGGACAGCCCCTTGAAAACCACACCATGTAGTTAAAACTGTGCCTATGATTGTGTGCCTGACATTCAACGTGCAGCACCAGAGAAAGCAAAATTGCATCCTGCGTTTGAGAAGAGCTGAGCTTTGTGTGCAGCATGGGCCTGAGTGCCGCAAGGGACTGATTGACTGCTGCGGGGCTGTTGAGTGCATTGAAGACCCCACGACACCACATAGGGTGTAGACGCTAGGCTCAGTTATAGTACTCTTTCAAACTTCCATGGGAGGACTGTGCACTCTGTTTAGGTATTTGGGCTTTACTTTGCCCTCGAGAAGCAAATAATCACTCCCCTGCTCGACCACAGCCCGTCTAGAAACCTGGGTTTCTGCTCGAGGAGTGGGGTCTCACGTAGGAGTCCCCGAAGAGAATCCATTGGTGCTGGTCTCACACCTGAGGTCCTCATTGCAGGAACAGCAGGTAGTCCCAGGCCCCTCACACCTAGACCCCCTTGATGGGGCTGAGAACTAGAATAGAATAGATCTGTGAGACAACAAGCAATATGGAATTTTACAGAGACAGACACTTGGGTCACTGAATTTGCAGAAAGCTCCTCACCTTGCATACAGTGAACAGCACCTGTCTAGATTTTCCACTGCAGCACATATTTCTTAAGTCCTAGTTAATATTATATTAGTAGTATCCTTTCATTTTGATGTTTCATATATTTGTGTAGAATTAAGTAATGACTCATTAAAGATCCTTTTTCTTTTCAAGTAAAAGCACTGGCTTGACTTTGCATTATTGCGTGGTGTTGGGTACATTGCTGAGTACAGAGTCATTAACCGATGACACCCTTGAGTCAGCCATAGACTCCTCACCTCCTCATCATAAGAGGCTAGTGCTAGAGGGATGCAGTTTGTGCTCGGTTATTGTCTATAGTATGTCATTTGCGAACCATCAGTGCTGAACTTACTCAACCACGCTGGTTCAGATCTAGTAACCCCAGTATGCCACAGGGCCCACGATAGGGGTCTTACAGTAAAGCCTCTACTTTGGAGGGCAGGGCATTCTACAGAAGGGTCAGAGTCCCTTCAGAAGGGCAGAGTTTACTCCACAGTCTCATGGACCTATTCAATGAATTCAACACGAAAGACTTTACGGGGTAGGCATCCTCTCAAAATGGTAGGGCTCACTCCAAAATGGCAGAACTGTTTTCAAGAGGGTAGGAATACATTCAAAAGGACCGGAAGCCATTTAGAGCGGCTGGTCTTTATTCTGAATGGCAGGGTGCCATTTAGGAGGGCATAGCTGTATTCTGAATAAAGAGGGCACTATTCAGAAGGCAATGGCTCTATTTAGAAGGACATGGCTCCTATTCAGAAATGCAAGGTTCTATTCAGAAGGGCAGGGTTCTATTCAGAATGGTAGGGGGGTAGTTAGGAGGGCATAGTTTTTTTCTGAATAGTAGAGTTCTATTTAGAAGACAGGGCTCGAATCAAAAAGTGAGGGCTCTAATAGAAGGATATTGCCCCTATTCAGAAGGGCAGGGTTCCATTCAGAGGGGCAGGGCTCTATTCAGAAGTTGAATTCTTTGTGGAGCTGCAGGGTTCTTTTCCGGCAGGGACGGCTCTCTAGAAGGGCACAGTTCTCTTTCTAGAAGGATGCAGACTTCTTCAGAATGGCATGCTCTCTAAAAAAGAAGTCTTTTCTTTTTCGAGAAGTAGGGGACTCTTTTGTGGAAGAGAAGACCACGCTGAGATGATCTAGAAGAGTAGGTTTCAATTTCCCTTTTCTCTCTGTCTTTCTCGCACTCTTTCTACCCCACAACTCACCTCTCTCGCTCTGTCTCTCTCTCTGTCTCTCTCTCTCTCTCTATCTCGCTCTCTCCCTAGAAGGGCAGACCTATAGCTCCAGAGTGCAGTGATCACCAGGTCTGGGCTGTCATTCCACCTCTCTGGCATTTCCTCGGTAGGGTAGGGTGCTGGTTCTGGAGCTGAATGAGGTCTAAAGTCCCTTGGCTCCATTCTAGTCATGGGCTCCTACAGTGTGTTGTTGAGTAGAAATTTTTTAAGGGCTGGTTTTGGTTCCTAGTCTAGCCCTGGTAATTGCTGAAAGTTCCAGAAAGTCAGTACACCTTCCTTGGCCTGCACAGGCAAGGGGGCTGGATTCCTAGTGATGCTTCACATCCTATTTACCATGAGGTGCAGTGATGGTTTCTGTTAGCAAGGGGATTACTCCATAGTGTTTTAGGGAAAAAGGCCCCCCTGCATAAAAATAACTTGCAAGAGCAGGGAAAAACAGCTACAATTTACAGCTACAATTTTCAATGCATTCTTGGGCAAGACAATTTTCACATGAGTCTGCGTGCATACAAATATCGACAAAACATGCAACAATACAAACTGGTCAAAAATTAACAATAGGACAAAAGTGTCTCTATTCAAAATAACATGTATAGTTTTTTTATTTTTTATACAATATTGAAAAAAGTACTAAAGTTAAAAGGTTGTTAAAAAATGTGTTAAACAGCTGTTTAAAAGTTGTCCTTTATGTACATTGATACAAAAAAAAGCATATGATAAAGCCGTTTTATCTGCGCCGGGGTCAGGACCTGCAAAAGAAAAAGTGGCTTCCCCGTAATATGGAAAGGAAGCGCCATCTTGCGATGAGCGGGAATATACTGAAAATGGAATAACAGGGCCCAAAAAGGTGTGTGCAAAGATCTAACTGCCTAAAACATTCGGTCAAAAGGGAGATGCTGGAATATGTGCATATGTTCAACAAATACTAAATGGAAACAGTATTTCCATAAGGTTTCACAAACACACACACAAGAGCCCCAAAACCTTATTCAAAAAATGAAAACTAACAACAAAGTTGCCAGTAGGTAGTTATAGTTGAGACCTTGTTTCTATTCAAAAAGAGTTTTTTTCTTTTGCCAATATCTTTGGCTCCTTTTAACGAATCTTTGTGGATTTTTCAAAACTAATGGCCCACTCACTTTAGCTGCTGTTGGGGTGATCCGTCAATCAAGGCCCGAGAAAAACGGGGGTTCCGAAAATGCCTTTTCTCCTTGTTAATTTCCATAGGAAACTGTTGACGCAGCTACAGCCCGAACTGCTGAAAAGAATTATAACAAACTTGGCAGAAAGGTAGCTCTTGGTCCAGAGTGCACTCATTTTGTTAAATGGTGTAAATCCGTTCAGCAGTTCCTAAGAAATGTAAACATTTCTCAGATCTACAAATATGGCTGCAGAGGATCTGTGAACCCTCCGTGCCTGAGATCTGATTGGCTGCCAACACTTTAAAAAAAAGTGTTGGCAGCCATCTTGTGACTTGGTTGAACCAAGTCACAAGATAAAAGGTCAAAAAAGGTTCAATTTAAGAAAAGGGGCCAGGGTAGAAACACCCTGACCCCTAAGCCTGCTCCACCAGCTCCACAGGGACCCCCAGGGCCATACTGTCAGGATGGTACAAGATTCTCACCAGTTGAGGAGTAGTGGCCCCTCTCTCAAACTAAAATGATGTCACACTTTCTGTCAGATTCCCGCTATGTGGAGTCAATTGGTTGCACAGGCACTACTTACACATAGTTAGGTCTCCTCATATTTCATACCTAACCCAACATGGCGGTTAGGGTTAGCGTTCTAGTCATTTCAGTCTCCAGTGACAGTTCAGCTGCAAGTAGATCTCGCTTCTAAACGGCGCACTGCAACTGAAGCTTCTCGCCGGTAGAGCGTGGCATTCAGAGTTCCTTAGGAAAATTCTTTTTTTTAAGAAGATCTTCGTGGAGTGTCGTTTTCTGGCTTCAGAGACTTTGTTATTTCAGCGTCAGCGAGGTTTCCGCTCGCATTGCAGTTCGTTTTCTTGCCGCTGAGGTGTTTATTTATCCTTTTGTCTGCTGCTCACCAGAGTGAATTTTGGCACTGCGGAGTATCCTTTTGAAGTGGAGCACGTATTTTCTGTTAGCTGTTCCACAGTGTAATTGCTGATTTATTTCTTCAAGAAAAGAAAGCAATACCAATCTGCGCACTCTTTTATAATTGCCTCTTGGTCGTGACGTATTTGAAGGCAATTATTATTTTTTCATTGTGAACTATTTTTCTCTTGCCTCTCACAGTTGAAAAAGGAAACTCAACAGTTTTTTTTGCAATGGCATTTCCTACAAACTCAAATTCACATTAAATGCCTAAGTACAGGAATTTCTACAGCCTTCACGTAAGTGGATATATATATATATATATATATATATATATATATATATATATATATATATATATATATATATATATATATTCACTGAAAAAACCATAGGTTTCACACCAGTTATAGTTAGCTGTAAATTTTACTTGCATAAAACCATTGAAATTCCCACGTTATAGTTAGTTGGACTCACTATAACTTGCACGTCTGCAATGCACTGCTGATGACGTCACATATTACATCACTCATGACAGTGTTTTTCTAAAAAAATTTGATTGGTTAACTGGCTTATTAAGTGTATCGTAGTGAATACATATATTAGCGAGTAATGTTTAAATATTTAAATATATGCATGAGTGATGTAATATGTGACGTCATCAGCAGTGCATTGCAGACGTGCAAGTTATAGTGAGTCCAACTAACTATAACGTGGGAATTTCAATGGTTTTATGCGAGTAAAATTTCCAGCTAACTATGACTGGTGTGAAACCTATGGTTTTTTTCAGTGAATTTCAAAGGTTTTTTAAATGCTAATTCCTAACTATAACTGGTGTGTAACCTATGGTTTTTTCAGTGAATATATATATATATAAAATTTCTATGGCAAAATGAAACCCCTCATTTTGTTCCTTTTCAAATTAAATGTATTAAGTGTTACCACTTTATTCCAATCAAGATGACTTCAGGTGTGCCATACTTTTGTCATAAGTAAGACTGTTAGCATTCTAGTTGTTCTTTAGAACACTCTGGGACATTCTGTCATTGGGCTATAGTTGGGCTACATCTGGCTGATATTTGGGCTACATTTGGGCTCTTTTGTCTCTGGTGGCCATCTTGGGAGACTGCATATCATAATTTTTGTAATCAAATATAAGAGGATTTGAGAAGTCACTCAAAATGTGCCCTAATTTTTCTTTCTTCAGCACTAATCATAATTTCTATGGCAAAATGAACCCCCTCATTTTGTTCCTTTTCAAATTAAATGTATTAAGTGTTAACACTTTATTCCAATCAAGATGACTTCAGGTGTGCCATACTTTTGTCATAAGTAAGACTGTTAGCGCTCTAGTTGTTCTTTAGAACACTCTGGGACATTCTGTCATTCGGCTATAGTTGGGCTACATCTGGCTGATATTTGGGCTACGTTTGTTTTTTTTGTCTCTGGTGGCCATCTTTGGGGTACATTGGGCTACATTGGGCTACATTGGGCTACATTTGGGCTCTAACATATATATAGCCCAATGTAGCCCAATATATATTTTTTCAAAGTTAATTTTCGTAACAACCACTGGAGCATATATCTTGAGACATAGCAAAGGCACATCGGGGTACCAGTCCCTACAATTTTGCCAAGTTTGGTGGAAATCTAGTCAGCCGTTCGGGCTAAAAGTGAGTCCCACCGCCCTATGGAAATTAACATGGGGAAAACACGTTTTGGGACCCCCCCTTTTATCTCGGCCCCCGCTTGACAGATCCCCCCCTACAATTTCAGGGAAGGAGCGGAGCGCAGCGAGGCAAAGTTAAGGAAAATTACAGGCAGATCCCTCATTCGGCGCCAAAGTTATTCCCAATAGAATGTTGCGGATTTCCTATGGAAAACGATCCTAACTATAACTACCTACTGGCGACCGCAAGTAGGTTATATATATATATATATATATATATATATATATATATATATATATATATATATATATATATATATATCTCCACAACACTCGATCCCAATCCTCGGATCGTTTTCCCAACAAAGAGCACTCTAGCCGTATTACGTAGTTTTATGCCATATTTTATTCATAGCATTTCTGCAGTTTCAAAGGTTTAGCAAACTCGATCCCAATCCTCGGATCGTTTTCCCAACAAAGAGCACTCTAGACGTATTACGTAGTTTTATGCCATATTATATTCATAGCATTTCTGCAGTTTCAAAGGTTTAGCAAACGCGTTTCGGCGTCTCCGCCTTCGTCAGTGTCAGACACTGACGAAGGTGGAGACGCCGAAACGCACCCCACCGTGCGGTAAGAGGCACCCGTGGACAAGTGGAGCAGCGGTTGGTGGACGAGAGTAAAGGGATATATATATATATATATATATCAAACAAATTCCTCTAATGTTTGTCCTGTTTTCCTTTTACACCTTTGAGAGAGAATATGACTACTAGAATAATAATATGAATTCTATTGCAATGTAAAAAAACGTTTTATTTTATGTCAACATTTTTGGATAAACTACATCTCCCAAGATGCTTCATTATGAGCTGATTGGGAAAAATAGTATATAAGATGAAAAGAGAAAAAGGACTAGTGGCAAACACTGTGATCAAGACCTGCGGTCGAAACGCGTAGGTGAATGGTGCTCCTTGAGTCTCTTGAATAAATACCCGTATATATAGCAATTGGACGTGTGCAGACAATCATTTATTTTTTGGTGAAGGATATATATATATAGATATATATATATATATATATATATATATATATATATATATATATATATATATATACTTACCTATAAATCCGTTTCCTCAGTCGCTTCTTTGGATTTTCATTCCTGTAGAGAAAGACAAGAAAGACATACATCATACTTATTCTGAATGCAAGGACATTTTAGTTACCAATATCATATAGAGAAAAATCAATGCTCTATTTTCTTCAATTGGCATAAGAGAGAGGCTAATTCCACACACACTAAGGTATAGTTCAGTTAGAAAGTTAGTTTGCAAATAATTATAAAAGTATTGGAGTTATGTGTCAGTAGTAATTGTGCTTTGTTACGGGTCAGTCAAGGGTCCTCCAGGAAGGAATCCAGTGACAAAACCAGTTTGGCAGTCTCTCTTTCATCCCATTTCCCTTTTCCCCCTGTTTCTGATATCAGAGTTATTCTGGTGCAAAGGCATTGGTGAGTAGGGAAATATTCATCGAGAGTCTTCAGCCGTTCAGCTCCTGCAGAATTTTTGGATTTTGCAATCTGGTTCTGACATATACAAACCATTTATTTATTTTTAAATTAATCAGGATTCGCATTGGATCTGCGAATCCAGCTGATTATTTACAAAAAACAAAGCATGGGCTCCCGCTCTTCATTTAATTAGGCCCCCAGGTGGGCCACGTCCCGGGGGCAATGAACAAAATACATGCGGGCCCATGTGGGCCACCTCGCAGGGGCTTTACTTTGTAAATACATTAGAGGCGGGGGCTCCAGCAGTGAAAATGCTCTTGCTTCCATGAAGCGAAGCAGAATTGCCTTTGGGCAGAGGGAGCTGCAAACTGCAAAAAGCATTGCTGGCCCACCCAGGATGTGGGGAGCCGGCAGGGACATGACAGGGAAATGGCCATGGACATGGCCATGCCCCATGCACGGCCCCCCTACCCATTTTTAGTTTTAAAAAAAACAAACAGGATGTGGCCATGCCCCGGAGGATGGGGTCCCCGGGGCTATACTGGCACAGGGAATAGTGGGCAGGCCCTGAGGATGGGGTTCCCAGGGCCAAAACTGGCCCAGGGAAGGCCCACCTTCCTTAAAATAAAATAAAATATTTATTTTCTTTAAAAAGGTCAGGCCCTGGGGATGGGGTCCCTGGGGCCGAAATTGGCTTGGGGAGGGAGGGCACAGCACCCTTCCATTTAATAAAAAAATAGCAAAGACCCAGGGGATGGGGTCCCCGGGGTGAAACCGGCATACCCATTTACTCACCCATACTGACACATGCACTCAATCACCAACACAGCTATACAGACACTCACTCACCCATACAACGTCCATGCAACAGTACCCCATACAGCCACTGAATCACTCACTCACTGATCCATACAGGCAGTCATATACCTCCTCAACCACAACAGACACCCAGACAACCATAGACATAGTCAGACAATCAATCAGTCACCCATATAGCCATTCACATACCCACTAACACACAAGTACACCAACTTAGACATCTACTGACAGACAGATAAACACATTCACACAACCAGTCCCTCACCCATTCAGTCACTAAGACACCTAATCACTCACTTATACAGTCAGTCACGCATCCACTGAGTCACTCATACACCCACTGAGTTACCAATACACCGTGGTGTATATATATTTAACACTCATAAACTTTTAAAAAACGGTCACTGGATGATGTCATCACTGATGTCATGAGTGATGTCATTTGAGATGTCATGAGTGATTGTCATGAGTGATATCTGTAACCATGTCATGAGTGATGTAAGAAGGGAGGTCATAAGCAGTGCATTGCGGGGGCGTAAGTTATAGTTAGCCCAGCTAACTATAATGGCTGAATTTCTTTGGTTTTGTATGAGGGAAATGTCAGCCAACTATAACGTACCTGTAACCTTTGTTTTTTTCTATGACTATATAAGTATATATATATATAAATCTACTTCCTGTTTACAGTAGGTAAAGTTGGGACCATGTTTCCAGTGGAAAAGCATTTTCTGACTTGCCTATATCTATGGCACCGGTAAACGAATCTTCACAAACTTTTCCCACAAAAGTGGGCCGCTTATTCTAGTTGTGCATGGAAAGTTTCGGGGCAATCCATCAAGCGGGGGAGAAAATAAGGGGAGTCAAAAAAAGTGTGTTTCCCTGTTAATTCCCATAGGGATTTTGAACATGACCACAACCTGAACTTTTGGATAGAATTACACCAAATTTGGCAGAAAACTAGCTCATGGTCCAGAAAGAGTGCTCTTTTGTTATTTG
The DNA here is from genome assembly GCF_964261635.1 of Lissotriton helveticus. NCBI lineage: Eukaryota > Metazoa > Chordata > Amphibia > Caudata > Salamandridae > Lissotriton > Lissotriton helveticus. Next base: position 1,092,463,221 of record NC_136068.1, read on the forward strand.
GTATGAATCTTTTCAGTAGTTTTAGACTTCATAAAATAAATCCAAATTAATATATATAGGGACAAGGATCCTCCGAGGATCTGACGGTCCCTATGTTGATATTTTATTGGCTGCCAAGACTTCAAGCAGGAAGTTTTGGCAGCCATCTTGGGACTTGTACTCAGCAGAATCCCCCAAAAAAGGTTAAACAAAGAAAAGGGGGCAGGGTGGGTAGGAATACCTTGGCAAAAAACATTTTCTTAAACATTTTGCCACAAAATCAAGACTGAGTCGTGAATCCACCGAAAAAGGCTCTTGTTCATAATAAAGTGCCTGGGTGGCCTAGGTCACGGGAGGTGGGGTGGCAAAAAAGGAGAGGCAAGCATGGGTCGCCACTTCTAAGGCTCTATTGAACCTCACGAACCCCCACCTCCCCAGGGCTTTATTATTAGAATGGAGGGGTTCGTGCAGAACATCCCTCTATGGGCTCAAGGGGGCTCCGGGGACCACCACCTCCCCAGGGCTTTATTTTTTAAATGAAGGAGGTCCTCGGGGACCCCCCTCCTGATGCTGTAGGAAGCCCTGAGGACCACCACCTCCCCAGGGCAAAATAAAAGGGGGCCGCATGGACCCCTGGCCCCTGAAAATCAGGACATACCAAAGGCCCCCGCTACCCCCACAGCGCGGGTGGGAGCCCCAGGCTCACCTATACTGGAGGAGGAACCCTCAGCCCCTACCAATTTGAATGTGAGGGGCCCCTTCAGCATATCTTGCAGGGGGGGCCCACTCACATTTTGTTACACCATTGCTGGTCAACACCACCTCCCTGAGGCCTGTGCAATAAATGCAAGTGAGATGGGGACAGGGCTACCCCTCACCCTGGCCATATATGGCCCCGGGGACCTCCACCTCCCTGGGGCTGGCCCATGCTAATTAAAGGAGGGGGGGCCGCATGACCCCCCCCCCCTCCGGAGCCATAATAGCCTTGGGAACTGTCACTCCCCAGGTCCGTCTCCCCAGGGCTGGCTCCCCATGACCAGGGGTGACCACCCCAGAATATAGTGACAGCTCCAACCAAGCAAGAGCAAACACTAACCCTGCTCCCGTAAAGAGGGAGCTGTCAAACTGCTCCTGCTTGCTGGGAGCAGAGTTTTCATCTGCTTCCCTGCCTACAGTCATTTGGGCAAGGAAAGAGGTGAAAAATTGCACCTGCATGCAGGGAGCTGCATATTTAGCAGCTCTCTGAATGCTGGAGCAGTGCCGGCTCCCGCAGGAGGCATGGAGCCTGCTGGAACCACTGGGGCCTTGAGGCTCTCCCCACACTCCCCAATGATGCACACTTGCCGTGAGTGGACCATGGCACCCTGGTAGACATGGCGGGCCGCAGGGAATATGGTCCTCAGGGCCAAAACCAGCTATGGAGTGGGTCAGCACCGTCTCCTCCCACATTGAACTTTAGCTGGGCCCCAGGAAATAGGGTCAGCCAGGGCCGAAATCATGTCTCAGGGGAGAGGGCCTGCCAAAGAGAGAAAATAGAAGGCATAAAATTAGCAGAAAAGGCAAAACTGAGCAGGAGAGGGCAAAACAGAGGGCAGAAAAATGAGCAGGAAAGGCAGAAGAGAGGGCAAAAAGTAGAAAAGGCAAAATAGAGGGCAGGAAAACAAGCAGAATAGAAAAACAGAGTTGAAGAGGGCAAAACAGAGGGCAGAAAAATGAGTAGAAAAGGTGAAATGGAGGGCAAAAAACTAGCATAAATTGCAAATTGGTGCAGAAAAATGAGCAGGAAAGGCAAAACAGAGTGCAGAAAAAAGGTCGAAAAGGCAAAACAGGCCAGATGAGGGCAAAACAGATGGCACTCAGGCTCTCATACACCCACTCACAAACCTACTCAGAGACTCTGGCACCCACTCGCATACCCACTCAGACACTCATGTACTCACTCACAGACTGACACATACTCATGGAAGCACTTGCAAACCTACTCAGACACTCTGACACCCACTGACAGACCTACTCAGACACTCACGCATCTACTCAGACACCCACTCAGACACTCACGCACCAACTCACAGACCCACTCAAAGACCCAGACACCCACTCACAGACCAACTCAGAGACTCACACACTCACTCACAGACCCACTCAAAGACTCATGCACTCACTCACAGACCCACTAAGTGATCCATGTACTCACTCACAGACTCACTCAGAGATTCACATACCTGCTCAGAGACACACTCAGGATCTAATTCACCCACTCATACACTCACGCACCTACTCACAGGCCCACTCACAGACCAACTCAGAGACTTATGCATTCACTCACAGACCTACTCCAAGGCTCATGCACTTACTCACAGACCCACTAAGAGATTTATGTACTCACTCACAGACTCACTCAGAGACTCACACACTCACTCACAGGCCTACTCAGAGACTCACACACCCACTCACAGACCCATGCAGACACTCACTCACCAACTCACAGACCCACTCAAAGACTCACATACCCACTCACAGGCCAACTCAGAGACTCACACACTCACTCACAGACCCACTTAAAGACTCATGCACCCACTCAGAGACCCACTAAGTGATCCATGTACTCACTCACAGACTTACTCAGAGACTCACACACCTGCTCACAGACCCATTCAGACACTCATGCACCCACTCAGAAACTCACTCAGAGATTCATGCACCCACTCACAGACCCAATCAGAGACTCACACACTGGCTCACAGACTTACTCACACACTCATAGAGGCACTCACAAACACACTCACATTCTAACACCTACTCACAGATCCACTCAAACACTCACACACCCAATCAGACACCCCATAGACACTCATGCACCCACTCACATCTCCACTCAGAGACTCATGCACCCACTCACAGACCTACTCAGAGATCCATGTACTCACTCACACACCCACTGAGACTCACACACCCATTCACAGACCCAATCAGAGACTCATGCACCCACTTACAGCCCCATTCAGACACTCTTGCTCTCACTCACAGACTGACTAGCACACTCATGGAGGCACTCACAAACCCACTCAGACACTCTGACACCCACTCACAGACCCACTTGGACACTTACAAACCCACTCAAATGCGCATGCACCCACTGACAGATCCACTGAGACACTTATGCAGCTACATTCCAGGCAAAGACATTCACACACCCACTCAGACACTTCTGCACTCACTCACACAATCAGTCTTAAAGGTTACAGGTTACAGTTAGGCAATAAAATTAGATAAAAACTTAGAAATTCAGTTAAAAAAACAAGGGTTAGAGGCACATTATAGTTAGACTATGAGTTGGGGCAAATTTATACTTTTTCCAAAAAATATGACGCATATCGGGCCACCAAAAAGAAATCCCAGGGCCAGCCTAAAGCAACAACAAGGAATAAGGATCAAACAAATTCAACCATATCCGATGTTAGTTCAGGAACAGGCAGTGAGTCGGATTCTGACCAACGGAGAACTTTGGCAACTGATAGTATGTCCAAACCTCATTCGGGACAAGAGATCCATTTTTTATGCCAGGAACGGATGCAATCTCTGCGGCCCGCGTCCAAAGGAACTACGGAGGAAATATGCAAACTACAGGCGCAGGTGGAGGCACAGGGCGAAGAGGAGGCGCATCCTTCAAAAGGAAAGCCAAGAACCAGTAGTTACAACAACTGATGAAACAACAATTATCAATTTGACCCCACTATACTTACCAAAGAGGAGGAAAATATCTTGAAACTTGGTCTCTCCTATGCCCCGCAAACTAATATGAACTACACTGACATAAGAATGGATGTGTACAAAGCCGTACGCAAGCTAAAACTCCGGAAATTCCATCTAATGAAAAGAAAAAATCTGACAGAGGTAATAGCACCGGTGATCCCGGACAATATTACTGCATCAGGAAGTCCTATGCCCAGCGGAATCGTTGACTTATGGATGACTGAAGGAATGGATTCTCAGGGTGCAGCAGATGGAAATACGAGTGGCAGGAGTAGTCAAGGCATTCCGAAGCAAATTTGACCAACTACTCCTTTCAAACCAATATCTACCTTCAGTCCCACAATGCTAAGGGATTCCATCGATATCTTCAATGAGAATGTCATCTCTCAGGTTAAGGATATACATAAGCAAATCAGCCATAGAAAACCTAGGTTTGACATGAGGAACAAGCAATATGAGTCACTAATCCACAAATTGAGTAAAGACATGAAAACCATAGTACGGGGCAGTGACAAGGGTGGCAACATCGTTTTGATGACAAGGTCAATGTATGACAAAGAGGCCTATTCCCAACTCAACAATAGGGACCACTATGAGCGATGCAATATGGCAATGGTGAAAACGATGCAAGCGGAATACCACAAAAGACTATCAAAATGGAGAAACAAAGCTATGTTGACTGACAATGAATACAAATATCTTAGGAATGATCATCCAGTAATGCCACTGATATACTTTATCCCTAAAGTCCACAAAGATATGGAGAGTCCCCCTGGCAGGCCTATCATCTCGGCCAGGGGTGGCCTCTTGGAGAAAACATCAGTCTATATAGACTATTTCCTGCAGGGGGCAGTAAAGTCATTAGAGTCCTATGTTCAGGACACTGGGGACTTTTTGTTCAAATTACAAGCAATTGAGTGGAAGGATGGTTACTGGATGCTAGCCTTGGACGTGTCAGCATTGTACACTAGCATACTACATGATGATGGTATGGCGGCGGTAGAACATTAATTGTCTCAACGAGAGGAACAATTCAAGGACCATACTACCATGATATTGGAAATGCTAAAAAAACATGTTTAAACAACAATGTATTTATGTACAATAACTTGATATACCGTAAGCTACAGGGAGTTGCTATGGGGGCCAGTTTCTCCCCAAGCTACGCATGTTTACACATGGGGGCTTGGGAGGAACTGGTCTTCAAAACGCAATTTAGCAAGGAAATGGATTCCAACATCATTGCCTGGTTTCGTTATATAGACGATCTGTTTGTAGTGTGGCAGGGGGACAGAGAGTCAGCTGAGGATTTTGTCAGGGCCATCAATGTCAACAAGCTCAACCTTAAATTTACGGTTACCATCACCCAGACGAGTGTTACTTTTCTTGACACTGAAGTATACATAGACAAGGGTAAGATAGAAACCAGACTATTTAGAAAAAAGACGGCCGGAAACACAATTTTGCATGCGGCCAGTGCCCACCCTCATCATCTCATCGCCAGTATCCCTTACGTTGAGATGTTGAGAATACGAAGAGTATGTAGCACTGAGCTAGAGCTAGTGGAGGCGCAAGCATCAAGTAAGAACAGATTCTTGCAGCCTGGGTATTCTGAAGCAGTGATTGACAATGCCATTATAAAGTCACGACTGAGGAAGAGACAGGACCTATTGGCCAAATATGACCATTCAATCACCAGTAACTTGGTGTCCAATGAAGTCCTTGAAGCAAAAAAAGAGTTTCGAATCATCACTGGCTTCAATAAACAACACCGAGATCTATATCGCATTTTCAATCGCAATTGGCCTATTTTGAAGAGTGATCCAATTATAGGCCCAACACTGCCACGCAGAGCCACTCTTACCTTTAACCGAGCACCTTCTATGAGGGACTGTCTTGTTGATACGAATCCTAAAATCATGGAAAAGACAACCTGGTTACAAAATAATGGCGGATTTTTAAAAATGTAAAGTTTGCAAATCCTGCACACACAGGGTCAATACTAAAACATACAAAGATGGTTTCAGTGATAGAAAGTATAAAATCGACAAGGTTTTAACATGTAAATCAGAGGATGCTATTTATGTACTTCAGTGTCCTTGCGCTCTCAGGTATGTGGGCAGTACCAAGTTGGAGGTGCATAAACGCATTCTGCAACACCTGAGGGCAATTTCTAATCAGGATTATACCTACCCGGTGGCGCGCCACTTCAAGGAGGTACACCAGAGCAATAACAGAGAACTAACATTCTTTGTTATTGATGCTGTTCCAGCAAGTAGGCGTGGAGGTAACAGGGAGGTTGCGCTCCGCAGATTGGAAACTAAGTACATACTCCGCCTAGACTCCAAGGCCCCGGGTGGTCTCAATGTCACTGAAGATTTGCACACTGTATTAGGATAAATATTTGATCTAATGCTCGTATTCACATTACAATTCTTGTTGGACAACTGATAGATACTGTAAATTCCTGTACATTCATGAAGTTGGTTTTTTCAATGATTTTTAGATGGTTTTATAATTTTGAAGTCATGGTTTTAATCATCTTATGTACTATTTATTATCTTAGGAAGTTTTAAGCAATATTATCAAGTCTTTATAACTGTGGAATACAATGATTTACACTTTCATTCGGATTAAGATGTGACCCAGAAAATCTTGCTACTATATGAACCTAGGCATGTTTGCACTTTATTTACATTGCACTTTAGCCTGCTATTTTCTAAATAATATGCTTAATTAGTGGACCCCATGAACATAATGAATTCCGTAGAAAGTTTTACATTCGGTGGTCACAAGTGATTAGTGGTATACGGTTTAGGGATTAAGGCGTGACTGGGCTCAGTCCGCCCACCTAATGCTGATATGTATTGAGTACTGCTGCTTACAAGTTATATTTTAAACATTTACAATGTTTTTTGCACTATTCAAGCACTTTGCACTTTTTTGGCACTTTTTGCACTCCCTTTTGTTTGCACAGCTGCAGGGATCTGCAGCGGACATTAGGTATTGTATGTTGAGGATATGACTTTGGGGATTTATCCCGATATTTTCCAACTGAGCAGGCACATACCCATATGGTTTCTATAGGCTATACATATAGACAGCACCCAAAATTTGATTACACGGTACAGAATAACATCTATGCCTGTCATATATGTAGTGGAGGTATTTGCACATTTATGTGAATGATTTTATTATATATATTTAGCCACTTATAAGTATCTTGATTTTCAACGAACTTCTGGGAATTCTTGATAGATACAAAGTTATGCAGCATATATACCTGAGGTAAAATATTAACAGTGCAAAGTAAAACGATGTGATTATGTTCTGTACTATTGTGCAAATTTACAAAATGCTTGCGTCGAAAAATGAATATTACAACATTTTTCAATGACATTTTGGTGCCATGTAGTCTGCCTTCCCTGCCTATGCTATTTCCAGCATCACGTGCAAGGGGTATTGTGACGTACAAAAGGGTGTGTCCAACATTTTCACGTTGTCATGTGAACAAGGCTCCGGGTAGAGCCGAAACGTTATGGCGACTAGCACGCAACTTTACAAATAAAGATAAGCACTGGAATCAAGGTCCGTGTCTGTGCTGTTTGGGCGGGCGCTGGAAGCGAGCAAGCTTTGACGCAGAAACAGAATTTGTGAATATATATATATACACCTACTCCTGACATGTGATCAAGCTCCACATGCGGAGCGAAACGCGTCAAGGAGAGCACTTGCTCTATGAATGCTACAAAATAAATCATCACTGCTAACACAATTGACGGTGTGATTGCGTTTCTTTAAACTTCGTTTGAAGCAACTTCAAGGGAGAGGTGGTCTGCGCCTGTTTGTGTCCGCGCTGATAGCGGTCAGGATCTTCTCCATATCTGCTGCCGGACTTTGGCTGTTTCCGGTTTCGCTGACCCTCCCAAATCTAAGAGGCACAGCGTTTCTTCAGCCAGCTGCGTTTTGGCGCAATTTCGACTTCAACTTGGAAGAGTTTTCGTCTGCTGTGCCCCCCGCTGATCTGAAACTTGTTCAGTAACGAGTACATCGGATTCTCTGCACGGCGTGGTGTTTGTGGAATCTGCGAGGTTGGCTGACCTACGAGAGCCCTGAACTCCGTGACCGGTAAGGCACCCGGTGCAAACCCTCGTACTGACTGTGAACTTGTGATATCTATAGCGGCCTTTGGGATATCTCCCCCAGTACTTTACATTCGACATTCTTTGCCATCAAGCAGTGAAATGGCATTTATTTTTGAGAAAGCTGTGTAACTTAACATCAGTTCTAATATGATTTCCAGCGACGCGCTCAGGAGTAGAGAGACGGCGGCTGATGCCCTTTATGAGAAGCTACCGGCGGTTAACAATGTACAGCCTTCTGTCAATCGCACAACAACAACCAGCAGCAATGCTAGGGATTTATTAAAAAATTTAGAGAAACTACTCCGTAATGAGTTGTCTAAATGCTGGGAGAAAAAGTCACTAGAGTAGTATTGTGACGCTAACCGTGTTCCAAGAGGCCTCCGGGTTCTAATTGTTCCCACATATGAGATCCCGGACCCTAAGATGCTACAAGAGTGGGCTGACAACAACTTACAAGCCTCTAAAAATATGTTACACATCTTAATAAAGTATGCCCAATCTGATAGAGACGCTTTGCTGATTGAAATAGATTGGATTAATGGATTGTTAGAAGCCACCGGTGAAACTGACCTAATCAATAAAACCAGGAAGGAAATAGATATTCGTTTGGTGAAACATGAAGAGTCCATTCAAGAACGCAAGATACAAAAATATGCGCGCGACCAACGCGACTATGCTACAGGTCGCATCTTCACTTTCGCAAGGAAGTATGACTCTTACAAACGAAAGGCCATGTCTATTCAACAAAAATCAGGGCCAATGGCTGGGCCATCTACAAACACCAACGTTGATCCCACTGATTCTGACAATGTGTCTTTGGCTTCCTACAGCGGGTCAGATGATAGCCGGTTAGGAGCTCACGTGGACCCAATTGATTTTACAAATTTCTCTGTCGTGGATGAACTGAATTTTGTCAGCGAGGACCGGAGGTACTTTCTGCGCCCCCGCAATCCTCAACAAACACAAGGCAGAGCAGCAGTCAAAAGGCCGCAACAGGAGGCGCAATACCAAAGAGAGGCGCAATGAGAGGCAACACACGCAGGAACTGGAACAAGTAACAGAGGAACAGGAAAATACTGTGATTAACTTGACAGACCTTGTTCTATCAAAGGCAGAGGAGCAGCTTTTATCACTAGGTTTGTCATACTGTTCACCTAATAACTTTTGTTACACTCAGGCACGCATTGACGTTTTCAAGTTTATTAGAAAAAATTAACTCATGAAATACTTTCAACTCCATCCTATGCAGGAAAACACAGACAGTGCCAACCCTGAAGGAACTTCAGGAACTGCTTCACTACAAGTAAAAAATCTTGGGGGGCTACAATCTCTTCTTTCATTAGTACACGAGGACAGCTCACAAGAAACACCCACAGTGAGTCAAGTCATCACAGTGAATAAACCAGCGTCTAGTCTTTTTCGAGGTAAATCAACTTTGTTACCCCTAATGCCTAAGGACACAGTGGATGTCTTCAGTGACAGAGTTGTCACTGAACTAAAGAATCTAAACAGGATTACTTTGGGAAGAAAACAACAACAAGAGTACAACAACAAACAGTACATGACACTAATAAAGAAAATACAAGACAATCCATCTGTGATTGTTAGAAACGCTGATAAGGGTGGAAACACTGTTTTGTGGGCTAAAACTGATTATTTACAAGAAGCCGCACGACAATTGGGGGAACCCACGTGTTACACCAAAACCACCAAGTTTGCCATGTTGAAAACCAACGAATCAACACGAAAAAGTATCCATCAATGGCAAAGAAAGGGACTCCTCATAAAGAAGGGGTTACATTCCTAAGCGTTCCACATCCAATCACCCCAGTCTTTTATCTTCTCCCCAAAATTCACAAACTCACCACCCCTGTTCCTGGTCATCCTATAATTTCTGTACGGGGCAGTATTAATGAATTTATCGAAATTAGTTGATTTTTTTCTCCAACCGCACATGACCTCACTCCCTTCTTACCTTAAGGACACCACAGACATTTTGGTTAAAATCTAAAATGTTAATTGGTGCTCTGATTTCTGTTTTTTGGTGATGGATATTGATTCTTTGTACACGAACATTCATCACTCTCATGGTTTGGAGGCCACTAAGTATTATTTAGATACACGAGACGCAGTCCTGCGAGAACACAATGCCATGCTGCTGGAAATGATAAAAATATGTCTAACTAACAACCATTTCCAGTTTGAGAAAGACATCTACCATCAAGAAAAAGGTGTGGCCATGGGCTCGTGCTTCTCCCCCAGCTATTCATGTTTACATGTTGGCTGGTGGGAGGAGCACGTGCTATACAAAACCCACCATCAGCGGCTTTCACATCTAGCCCACTACTGGCGTTTCATAGATGACATATTTGTCATCTGGAGAGGCTCACAGGATTAGGCCCAAATGTTTGTGAATGAGATAAATATCAACACTCGTAATTTAAAATTCACTGCCACGATTACTTCAAACTCGGCTGAGTTTTTAGATGTACAGATTTATGTTGAACAGGGCCAGCTACACACTAAGTTACACAGGAAATCAACGGCGGGAAATTCGATTCTCCACGCCCGTAGTGCCCATCCGTCCCATACCATAAACAGTATTCCCTTTGGCGAATTTATTTGCATTAGGAGAATCTGCAGTGATCATGACATATCCAACCAGTGCTTAGCAGAGTCAGTGCAGAGGTTCTTGAAGCGCGGCTATAAGTTAGATCTCTTAAACCGTGCACTCTCGAGAGCGTCATTACGCTCAAAAGATGAACTACTGACCCCTAGCAATTCGGCCATATCTGAATCTAATTCTATTTGTTCTGTCCATCTCATCACTAATTACTGTACACAAGAACGTAAGATTAGACGGATTATCAATTCTGAATGGCCTATTGTTCTAACTGATGTTATCTTAGGCCCGATTTTGCCCAAACTACCTGCTATAACCTTTAGGAGGGCTCCCTCCATGAAGGATGCACTGGATAAGTCTCAGCCTGAGTTAACTCCCAAATCCAACTGGCTGGCCAAAACAGGTTTTTACAAGTGCACTTCATGCCGTGCATGTTCCTTTGCAAAAAATTGAACACACTATAAATCTGCATTCAGTGACAAACCCATTGCTATAAATGAACATCTGACTTGTCGCAGTGAGTTTGTCATTTACAAATTAACCTGCAATTGCAACTTATCTTACATTGGCAGCACGAAGTTGCCAGCAAACCTACGCATTCTGCAACACGTGCGAGCCATAGTCAACTCGGATAGCAATTATCCAGTGGCTCGCCACTTCAAAGCTATCCATGAGAATAAACTTAAAGACCTGCATTACACACTTTTAGGCTCGGTCCCCAACCCCGGACGGGGAGGCGATCGCGAAAAACTCCTCAGGCAAAAAGAGACATACTTCATTTTACTGTTAGACTCATGAGCTCCAAATTGATTAAATGTAATTGATGAACTGCATAATTTTTTATAAATAAGATATTACTGTATAACTGTATCCATTCTACTTGGGTTCTGTGGTGAAACTTCCTTTTGTTAAATTGTTGTTGTAAATAATTAATTTTTCTTTAATATATTGAGATTTAGATATATAAGATGTACAGAATTGACAGGTTGCTTAACATGGGGCGCAACCCCCATAGTCATACTCTTGTTTATTAAAGAGTCTTTTCACCGTTTAGGCACCAGCACTTTAGTGAACTAGGCCCGCAGCAGACTGCCATTATCACTTCATTGAAAAACCAGTGACATTAGGAATATGATGCTATAGTGATTACATTTGCATTTTATTTTATTTTATTTTGATTATAACTTCTAGCGTAATTTGTGTACATATTCTAATGTATTTTGCACGTGCACTTTATTTCAACATACAGTTTATGTTTTGAGGTATTGTATGTACACAGTTTAATGAGGAAAAAAATCTTTGCACTTGCACTTTATTCTAAACGAATATTTGTGTATAACGCTATTAATCTTCAATGGGTAATTTGGCCTACGCCACTTACTGTCATCATGTATAAATTTTGTCTTTTGTCATTGAAATAAGATCAAGATATGAGCACTATGCTCACATTGCTGTCTTACATCTATTAGTTAAATGAATTGTATAATCTGTCAACCTCATTTTATGAATGCTACTGTGCCATTACACTTACTTGTGCCTTTCATCCGCTTTTTTATGGTTGTTAGGGCTTTTAATACACTTTAAATGCAACACCTACTCCTGACGCGTCATGTGATCAAGCTCCGCCTGCGGAGCGAAACACGTCAAGGAGAGCACTTGCTCTATGAATGCTACAAAATGAATCATCACTGCTAACACGATTGACGGTGTGATGGCGTTTCTTTAAACTTTGTTTGAAGCAACTTCAAGGGAGAGGTGGTCTGCGCCTGTTTGTGTCCGCGCTGATAGCGGTCAGGATCTTCTCCATATATATATATATATATATATATATATATATATATATATATGAACATCATTCCTGGTTAATTAGAGCCCGCCCTGCAGAGTTTGTGGCCCCCAGCAAAGTCGAGGAAATGTTATATATATATATGGATATATATATATATATCGACTAGTGTGCAAATGCGGCTCCTGGCTCACTACTAGTAGGAGGGATGAAGTTCCCTTGGCCACAGAGGATCTTGGGGGCCAATTACCCCACCTGTTCACTCCAATAAGTCCCACACAGTAGGTTTGCTGCTAGGTGTTCAGTGACCATGCTCCCTTTCTCCACCACTCTGAAAACGCACCTCCTGGTGCACTACTAGTTGGGGAATGCAGTCCCCTTGCCTCTTGAGGGTCCTTGGGGCCAATTACCCCTCCTGCCACTTCCACTAACACCCACACAGCTGGATTCTGAAGAGGTTGTCAGAGGCCATGCCCCCTTTCTCCACCACTCTGCAAATGCGCCTCCTGATGCACTACTGGTTGGTAAAAGTAGTCCACTTTAGTCCTGAGGCCCTCAGGAGTAGAGTGGAATTCATTCCCATAACTGGAAGCACGCCAGGAGGAGCATTTGCAGAGTGGTGCAGAAAAGGGGCTTGGCCTTCAAGTCCTCTCAGCAATCCCACTCTCTGGGACTTACTGGAGGTAACAAGAGGGCTTGTTGGCCCCAAAGACCCTCAGCATTCAAGGGGATTTCACTAACCAAACACCATTGCGCCAGAATGTGTGTCTGCACAGTGAAGGGGCATGGTCTCCGGTGACTTGCCATAGGTTTTTTAAAAATTAAAAATTTACTTTTTTAGGGAAGGGAAGTTGCCTAGTCCCCCTTCCCTCAGCCGATTCCCCCTGTGGTTCCCGTCAAATTGTTTTTAAATGTATTTTTGGGCTCTATGGGCCCGTCCAAGAGGCCTATGGGGTCAGGGCTTTTCTATCGTGCCCCTTTTTTTTTTTTGGGTTAATGTTTTTTCTTGTGACTCAGTTCGACCGAGCCAAAAGATGGCTGCCAACACTTCCTGGTTTGAAGTGTTGGCAGCCAATCAGGTCTCAGGCACAACATCGGGAGCTGTCGTGGATCCACTACGGGGACAGTTGAATATCTGAGAAATCTTTAAATTTCTCAGCAACTACTAAAGGTATTTTCTCCATTTAACAAAAAGAGTACTTTCTGGAACAAGAGCTACCCTTTGGCAAAACTTGGTGTGATTCCGTTGTCGCTGTGTCCAAAGTTTCCTATGGAAATTAACACAGAGATAAAAGTGTTTTGAGACCACTCCTTGTCTCGGCCCCCGCTTGACAGATCATCCCGAAATTTTCAAGGCAGCAGCTGAAGTGAGCGTCAAACTTGTTTTGAAAATTTCCCGTAGTGGGGCAGCTGTCATGGATAAAGATTAAAGGCGCACGTGGGGGCTCATTCAGAGCTTGGACTCCTAATAGAGCAGCAGTTAAGAAAGTGCGCCCATCAAAGGGAAATAAGGACTTCAACTCCCAGAACGCCGTGAGCACGATATGGCTCAAGAAATTAGCGTGGGGAGTGTGCACGTTACCTCCGTCGCTAAGCCTCTGAGGAAGAATCATTTGAAACGCGTCAGGCATGACGAAGGTACTGCTATCCTGTCTGCGTGCGAGTGCAATCTGTACCAGTGATTAAAGGTGAAGGGTCATACCTTTGCAGCTGTTCGAGTGTTCCCTCTTTTGTGTGGCAGACCCAGGAGCAGTAATATATATTACCTACTGGCGATAGCCAGTAGGTATATATAGTTAGGATTTTTTTCCTATGGGATTTTTGAAAATTCTATGTCGAATAACTTTGCCGTTTGAGGACAGAATTGGCTGAAATTGTCAGGAAAATGGAACATTTTGTTTCTGAGCAGCCCCTGAAAATTTGGGGGGGTTTCGTCAAGGGGGGGCCGAGAAAAAAGGGGGGTCCCAAAACGTGTTTTTCCCATGCAATTTTCCATAGGGCGGTTGGCCTCACTTTTAGCCTGAACGGCTGAATGGATTTACACCAAACTTGGCAAAATTGTAGGGACTGGTAGCCCGATGTGCCTTTGCTATTTCTCAAGATATAGGCTCCAGTGGTTTTTACGAAAATTAACTTTGAAAAATATATATTGGGCTACATTGCCCAATGTAGCCCAATGTAGCCCAAAGATGGCCACCAGAGACAAAAAAAAACAAATGTAGCCCAAATATCAGCCAGATGTAGCCCAACTATAGCCCAATGACAGAATGTCCCAGAGTGTTCTAAAGAACAACTAGAGTGCTAACAGTCCTACTTATTACAAAGGTATGGCACACCTGAAGCCATCTTGATTGGAATAGGGTGGTAACTCTTAAAACATATAATTTAAAAAGGAACAAAATGAGGGGGTTCATTTTGCCATAGAAAGTATGATTAGCGAATATATGACGAAATCCCGCATACCATCAGTCCGCAAAAAAAATCCCGCATGTACTATTAGGCCGCAAATTAAAAGAACGAAAACTTTTAGAACGACAATGCCTTTAGCATACACTAAACAACTAAACTACCCTAAACCCTAAAACACTACCCCCAGCATGACCCTACACTACACAAACAGTACAACACTACCCTAAACCCTAAAACACTACCCCCAGCATGACCCTACACTACACAAACACTACAACACTACCCTAAACCCTAAAACACTACCCCCAGCATGACCCTACACTACGCAAACACTACAACACTACCCAAAACCCTAAAACACTACACCCCAGCATGACCCTACACTACGCAAACACTACAACACTACCCTAAACCCTAAAACACTACCCCCAGCATGACCCTACACTACACAAACACTACAACACAACCCTAAACCCTAAAACACTACCCCCAGCATGACCCTACACTACGCAAACACTACAACACAACCCTAAACCCTAAAACACTACCCCCAGCATGACCCTACACTACGCAAACACTACAACACTACCCTAAACCCTAAAACACTACCCCCAGCATGACCCTACACTACGCAAACACTACAACACTACCCAAAACCCTAAAACACTACACCCCAGCATGACCCTACACTACGCAAACACTACCCTAAACCCTAAAACACTACCCCCAGCATGACCCTACACTACGCAAACACTACAACACTACCCAAAACCCTAAAACACTACACCCCAGCATGACCCTACACTACGCAAACACTACAACACTATCCTAAACCCTAAAACACTACGCCCAGCATGACCCTACACTACGCAAACACTACAACACTACCCTAAACCCTAAAACACTACCCCCAGCATGACCCTACACTACGCAAACACTACAACACTACCCTAAACCCTAAAACACTACCCCCAGCATGACCCTACACTACGCAAACACTACAACACTACCCTAAACCCTAAAACACTACCCCCAGCATGACCCTACACTACGCAAACACTACAACACTACCCAAAACCCTAAAACACTACCCCCAGCATGACCCTACACTACGCAAACACTACAACACTACCCAAAACCCTAAAACACTACCCCCCAGCATGACCCTACACTACGCAAACACTACAACACTACCCAAAACCCTAAAACACTACCCCCAGCATGACCCTACACTACGCAAACACTACAACACTACCCAAAACCCTAAAACACTACCCCCAGCATGACCCTACACTACGCAAACACTACAACACTACCCAAAACCCTAAAACACTAACCCCAGCATGACCCTACACTACGCAAACACTACAACACTACCCAAAACCCTAAAACACTACACCCCAGCATGACCCTACACTACGCAAACACTACAAAACTACCCAAAACCCTAAAACACTACACCCCAGCATGACCCTACACTACGCAAACACTACAACACTACCCAAAACCCTAAAACACTACCCCCAGCATGACCCTACACTACGCAAACACTACAACACTACCCAAAACCCTAAAACACTACCCCCAGCATGACCCTACACTACGCAAACACTACAACACTACCCTAAACCCTAAAATACTACACCCCAGCATGACCCTACACTACGCAAACACTACAACACTACCCAAAACCCTAAAACACTACCCCCAGCATGACCCTACACTACGCAAACACTACAACACTATCCTAAACCCTAAAACACTACGCCCAGCATGACCGTACACTACGCAAACACTACAACACTACCCTAAACCCTAAAACACTAGCCCCAGCATGACCCTACACTACGCAAACACTACAACACAACCCTAAACCCTAAAACACTACCCCCAGCATGACCCTACACTACGCAAACACTACAACACTACCCTAAACCCTAAAACACTACCCCCAGCATGACCCTACACTACGCAAACACTACAACACAACCCTAAACCCTAAAACACTACCCCCAGCATGACCCTACACTAAACAACCACCACAACTCTACACTACACTAACACAACACTACACTACACAACACTACACAATCACTAACCCACGAAAAAATTAACACAAACCCACTTACCTCTCTCGTCATCGTGGTTTTCACAACGCAAATGCATTTACCATACATGCCTTTAAAACGTAATTCTTTGTAAAGGCATGCGCGATAAATGCACATGCGTTTTGAAAAAATGCGGGATAATGGTATGCGAGGTCAATGACCTTGCGGGATAATGGTATGCGGACTGAAAGTCTGCGGGATAAAAAATGCGGGAAAATGGCTGCAAACCATGATTAGCAGCCGACTTCCCTGGTGAGCACTAGCTTTACTACAGTGATCTAATGAGCAACTAGAGTGCTAACATTCAGAATTTATGGCAAATGTGTGACACATCTGAGTGCCTTCTTGATAGAACCAAAGTAAACAAGCATTGAAAATGCAATAGATCTCGCCCTCGTTTAAGTTAAAGCCATTCTGTTTGTAATGAGGTGGCTTTTTAGCTTTGCTTTTATTAGTGTTTTTAAAACTTTCATGTAAATAACATGCATATGTATGCATATATGTATATGTATGCATGCATTTATATTTATATAGATATGCAGATTATATATGTTTATATATGTATATTACCTACTGGCGATAGCCAGTGGGTATATATAGTTAGGATTTTTTCTCTATGGGATTTCTGAAAATTCTATGTCTAATAACTTTGGCGTTAGTAGACGGAATTGGCTGAAATTTTCAGGAAAATGGCACATTTTGTTTCTGAGCAGCCGCTGAAAATTTGGGGGGGTTTCGTCAAGGGGGGGCCGAGAAAAAAGGGGGGTCCCAAAACGCGTTTTTCCCATTCATTTTTCCATAGGGCGGTTGGACTCACTTTTAGCTCGAACGGCTGAATAGATTTACATGAAACTTGGCAAAATTGTAGATATGGTTTGCCCGACGTGCCTTTGCTATGTCTCAATATATGTGCTCCAGTGGATTTTGAGAAATTAACATATAAAAAAATATATATATCTGTGACAGCGCTCCGGTTAGCGCCCCGGTTCGCGTACCTGACGCGTAACGGAACTTCGCGAAGCGAAGCTGATTGGCTCTCCGGTGTCTGTCAACATTCTAAACAGTCCGGAGCGGCCGCCATCTTGTCTCTCGGTACGATCGAGAGACAAGATGTGGTGAAAAACGAAGGGGGAAATTAAGGAAAGGGGGCAAGGTAGACCACTCCCGACCCCCTAGGATTGATGAGGGGGATATTAAAGTGCCCCGCGTAGAGGCGCGTCCCGGTAGGCGAACCGGGCAGCTCACCGGGCAGCTCACCGGGCAGCTAACCGGGCAGCTAACCGGCAGCGTAGCTGTCAACATTGTAAACAGTCCGGAGCGGCCGACATCTTGTCTCTCGGTAGGTTCGAGAGACAAGATGTGGTGAAAAAAGAAGGGGGAAATTAAGGAAAGGGGGCAAGGTAAACCCCTACTGACCCCCTAGGATTGATGAGGGGGATATTAAAGTCCCCCGCGATTTTTCGCGGTAGAGGCGCTTCCCGGTACGCGAACCGGGCAGCTAACCGGCAGCGTAACGGGAGTCCGCCATCTTGTGTTTTTGGAGCGTCCGGTTCGCGTACCGGGTAGCGTCCCGGTAAGCGTAACAAGGGGAAAACCAAGAGAAACAGTAAAAAAAAAATTAAGGGAATAGATTTCCAGCAAACTTGGCAAAATTGTAGGGACTGTTTGTTTGATGTGCCTTTGCAAGGCCTCAAGATATGTGCACGTGTGGATTTTGTCTAATTAAGGTTAAAAAAAATATATATATCTGTAAGCGTGCTCCGGCACGCTTACGTTATGGGTTTTGTTTGCGTTGCAGAGCCGATACGTCACGGTTATGCGACGCGTCATGAGGCGTCTCACGTGGCTACGTGATACGTCACGTAATAAAGAATATATTTTACAGCTATAGATATTAGCTTTTAAAAAACCAATGAAATTCACTGAAAAAACCATAGGTTATAGACCATATATAGTTAGGAATTTGCATTTACAAAACCTTGAAAATTCACTGAAAAAACCATAGGTTAGAGACCATATATAGTTAGCTGGACATTTTATTGACATAAAACCAATGAAATTCCATATATAGTTAGTTGCACTAACTATATATCGCGCACCCGCAATCCACTGCTGATGATGTCACATATTACATCATTCATGACATGGTCAGTGACATCACTGATGACATCACTGATGACATCTCAAATGACATCACTGATGACATCACTGATGACATCTCAAATGACATCACTGATGACATCATGACACACCAATACTAGTTACTACATACGCACTCACTGATTCCTACGTCTACACACACATTCACTCATTCACCCATACAATCACTCATACATACAGTCACTCATTATTACAACACTAACACATGCACTCATACACCTATGCAGACACTCACACACTGCCACTCATCCATGGAGTTACTCACACACCTAGTCAGTCCTGTAAAGAATCAATCACACTTCCATTTCCTCATCTATACAGTTAAACACAGAACACCATACTTCAGTGACATCACTGATGACATCACTGATGACATCTCAAATGACATCACTGATGACATCTCAAATGACATCACTGATGACATCATGACACACCAATACCAGTTACTACATACGCACTCACTGATTCCTACGTCTACACACACATTCACTCATTCACCCATACAATCACTCATACATACAGTCACTCATTATTACAACACTATCATATGCACTCATACACCTAGTCAGTCCTGTGAAGAATCAATCACACTTCGATTTCCTCACAGAACACCATACTTTTCACACATATACTAACACATACTTACTCTCTTATACAATCACTGATACAAGTACACATTGATATGCACAGAGTCACACACCTCCCAGCCAGCCACACACACACTCAGTCTTCCATACATCCACTCATTCTTCAATATGTAAAACATATTTAAACTTTACAAAAACACACAGACACTAGATGATGTCATCAGTGATGTCATTTGAGATGTCATCAGTGATGTCATCAGTGATGTCATTTGAGATGTCATCAGTGATGTCATCAGTGATGTCACTGACCATGTCATGAATGATGTAATATGTGACATCATCAGCAGTGGATTGCGGGTGCGCGATATATAGTTAGTGCAACTAACTATATATGGAATTTCATTGGTTTTATGTCAATAAAATGTCCAGCTAACTATATATGGTCTCTAACCTATGGTTTTTTCAGTGAATATATATATATATATATATATATATATATATATATATATATATATATATATATTCATTTTTCCCTTCTCCTGCAGAACAAACCCCAAAGAAATGCTTGCAGGCTGCAATTATTTTAATGAGACGAGGTGGGCTTCGATGGTCTCAGCCGCTCAATTTTATGAAAATGCAAAAATCACCGGGAGGCCAAGCACTTAATAAATGGGAACTGATTAAAATACTCTCCAGTGACGCTCGAGCTCTGTCTTTCACTGCCTGTGAGTGTTGAGCCTCTACAGCTGCAACCTTTGTGTTTAATCTGCGTGCCTATTATAGGAGTATGTCTAAGGGTGGAGTGTGTTATTTGTATGTCTCTTCTGCCTGGGTGACAATTATCTATCTATTCTGCATTTTATTCTGCTCTGTCTTAGTTTCTATTCTCTGTTTGTGCCGATTCCACGTCTGTGCCTGTTTTATGTATGTGTCTGTTCTCTAGGTGATATTGTGCATATATGTGTCTGTCTGTTATGTGTCTATTTGTGAGATACTGTATTTCTTTATTATAATTTCGTTTTCGCATGTTTATGCTGCACGTTTGTGTCTGTTCCGCATGCATGTGTTTCTTCTGCATGTGTATATTTTCAACTTGTGTCTGGTTGAACATTCTGTATGTCAGGAAATTCTATTATCTATGTGAGTGGGTATCTTTCTGTGTTTATATATTGTGTATGTGCTTCTTCTGCATTTTTTTTCTTTTCTGTGTGTTATATTTCCTGTATTTGTGTCTCCATTCTGTCTACAGTTGTCGACATTTCGTCTGCTTATTATTATTACCCTCTACATGTATGCCTGCCTTGTTTTCTGCCAAGGGGTGAATCGTAAAGCCAGTCCAGTCTCAGTATGAGAATCAGATCTAGGAAGCAGGCTCCTGTAAATCACTAAAACACGTGCTTCCATGGGTAGATTGAAGCCAGTCATTAAGTTTTACTTCGCGAGGGTGGAGGGTCAAAGGTAAAGGCAGTGCACCTTTGCAAGATTTGAAGGACAAGTATGCAAGGCAAAACTGTAGTGTTTACTAATTCACAAGTGTTGTTCGGGACCGTAAGCCTTGGAAGGGAAATATGTTCGAGGGCTTTTTAGAGCCCCGTGGTAAAACAAGGTGGTAAAACATAATGAGTGTGTTTTCCACCTTATTTAACTGTAGTGAGGAAAACGAGGTTTAATGTATGCAAATATTTTTAGGTCTCGTCTAAAGACAGATGTAACCAGCCGGCGGTCCGAGCAGGTATCAGTGGTGGGCCTTGGTGCCGGTTAAGGGGGGATTTCGGAGGATGATGTAGACTAGAGAGAAAATGAAATAAATAATTAATTTTCCCTCTGCATCGCCCCTCCGAATCCCCCCTTACAAGGCCCCGCCGCTGTTAACTGCATGGACTGCGGCTGGATTTAACTGTTTGTCGTTGCAAGAACTATGTGTATGTTTTTTGCATTTTTCCTCTGTGTGCTTCATTTTCTTGACCCCTGCTTCTTCCGTATTTCTTAAACCCACCCAGCTTGTCCTTTGTTTACCAGCCCTCCCTGCCCCACTCAGTAGGAGTTTTTGCTTTGCCATTCCCCTCGGCTCCATTGACATCGATTCAGCAAAATGACTGGGGTAGCGAAGGTGACATTATCCAAACATTCAGCCACTGATGACAGCACAGGAAGTGACATCACGTTACCTTTTGACCATGATAATAGCATTAACGCAGCGACACGGCTGAACTCGAAAAAGCAACAAGGAAAGAAAGATCCAACATTAAGTGCAAGATAAATAAAATAATGAATAATGTAACAGGTTTCTAAAGCAGGTACAAATCTATGTTTGTATTAAATATATATATATATATATATATATATATATATATATATATATATATATATATATATATATATATATATATATATATATATATATATACATATATACACATACATGTACACATACCTATTTGGTAATAACAACCTTCCTTCGTCAAGAGAGAGCCGGCACTCGGAGCAACGTGTTTCTGTCCAATTTTAATGGCTAAGCACCAACACGTTGCGGCCCCAAGCAGGACCTTGTTCACGGTATGGGATTGTTAAACACAGCGATATTTACATTCTCAGTAAACAAAACATAAACAAAGGACTAAAGCATAGTCACACTTTACATGTTTACACAGCAGCCATTATTGTCTGGGCAAAGTATATAGTATTGTGGTACTTCAACATCATTCAAAACAAAATTCTATAATAAATCAATACAAAAAAATTATAAATTATCACCGCTAGAATACCTCATTGTTAGGTTGAGCCTACTACACAGCACATGCGCTGTCTGTTGCGAGGCATATTTTGGCTTACTACGAAGATAGAGGGGCTTGGAGCCTATTGTTTACCATTAGTTGGCTTTCCTTGTCACTCTTACTCGCCTACTTCTTATTCACATATCAGCTTATAAATTTTGTGTTCAACCCTCTCGTGCTGCTCAACCACTTTTCTATGTGTGTATTTGCATGGTGTCTTTGCTCGATGTCAGGGATTTATTTTTTGGTTGAGACTAGCGCAGCACGCATGTGTTGCTCTAGGAAAAGGCCTTTTGGAAACACTTCAGCTTTTCTTCAAGCTCGTGCATGTGGTACTCACATGCTATTGGCCTTGGCATCTGGTTTTCAAAATTGAAAGCACACAATTGGCCAAAGGCTTGTGGATGTCCCAACTTTTTGGGAAATGTTTACTCCAGGGCGTTTTGTTCCCGGGAGCAAGCATCGGCGCACAGACTGCCATCCGTTTTGGGTCAGGTTTCATCCTTTGAGCGCCGCTCCTTGTACCCAACCCACACCCGTTTCTTCACTTTAGAGGCTTCCCTGGGAACACGCGAGAGCGCGCTTCAAAACCATTTCAGCATGTCTGGCTGCAGTTGTGTGCGCATGCACACAGTCCTGACGTTATTCCGCAGCGCCGAACTGTTGGTGCTAGCTTGTTTTAGTTCTACTTAAAGCCCTGTCTACAGCAGAGCATCTGGCACACCCTCTGCAGACGTGTGCCAGTGTTAGTTGATTTGTGGTATCTGACTTGGGACATCAGGGAATTGGTATAACACCAGTGGTGTTTCAGTCTGCTAATATGTGACAATGCGGTTTGCGTAAAATTAAAGGTTTTATAAACACAGGAAAAGTAAGGCGTGCCGAATTTGAGAAGGAACCTGCACTGCACAGATAGGTGCAGGGGGTCTCTGGCAGAAACCAATAGGCGACGGTATCTACATACTCTATCCTCAAAGTATAAAACAGCATTATTAAAGCATACAGGAGGGGGTATACTGATTGAGTTCAAATGGCGTAGAGATAGTGAAAGTCGATGCAGCTCTGTTCAGAGGGTACAACAAGACCCTTTGTTAATTACTAACCTGCCGTTCTGACCCTGTTGCACAACCCGAACCCCTGCAGAAGTTGCCCTCCGGGCCAAGGTACAGCGGTCCGAACCCTGTACCAACTCCACCTCAGACCTAACAGCGCCATCTCCCCCCTACTCCTCTCGCAGTAGTACAACCAATGGGGCACAGTGGTGATGATGTTTGAGAAATAGAAAAGAGACTAAGAACAATATTGGTGGAGATTTGTTGCTACTCTTGTAAATGCTCATCTGGGCACAGCGCATCCATGTTGGGGTCAGGCTATCTGTCACAGGTAAAAATGTATTTGGTGCGCTCAGCTTTATCTCGCTACGAGCAAGCTGGACAGTTGGCTTTAAATTAGCGCAACAAATTGTGTAGTCTGTGACAAAAAGTTGGTTGCATATATATGCCTAGCCCTTTATTCCGTTGTCAAAAACTAAAGGACATTTTAGACCACAGCATCTTTCGTTCTGATCCGTGTCGTTTTTAGAGCACCCAATTTTCCCAGTTTCATGTTTGAATAATTCCCTAAGACCAGGTTTTGAGATTTGGCTTGATAGCGCTTATGTCACCCCAGTAAGTGTTCCTCCATGATTCTAGCAAGCCTAAATAAGTCAGCAGCTCACTGTATATTGTGGACTAAGAACAATGAAGATTACCGGCAAGACACAAGTCCTAACAAGCATTTGAAATTCAATAGGTCTCGCATTTGCGAGGGTTTAAGCTATTAGCATGACAATGCCTTTTATATATGTTTTAAAACCCCAAAAAATAAAAGGCATTGTCATTTACAATGCCAATAGCTCCAACTCACATAAATGCGAGACCTATTGCATTACAAATGCTTGTTTTTTCTTTTTGTGTTAGCACCCATAGAGAGTGCATTTGTTTTCAAACCATCTCCATCATGTACATCTCTCCCCGCTCATGCTGCTGCCTTTACCTGTATCGTTCTCCCCGCTACTTTCCCTGTTGCCTTTACCCGTGTGCTTCTCATGTTGCATTCGCCCCAACCTCCCCCATGTTACTTCCATGTCCCCCTGCCCTCCCTTGTGTTGCTTCTGTGACCTCAGCCCTCCCCTCTGTTGCTGCAGACCTCTCCTGTGTTTTGCACCATCATTGCTTCTACCCCTGTTGCTTCCGCATCCTCCATATACTTAAAACAAATTTAAAATTGCATATTGTTTTCAGTTAAATTAGTAACTAAAAACAAAAAATCAGCTGCATGATTCTTTAAGTGCACACATACATGGTGCATGCTACTACAAAATAACGCAGGAAGCTAAGTAAAATGTTTTCTTTTGTTTTACTTTATTCACACTGCACAGCATCAGAGATGCTGTGCTGCGTGTCAAACAACCATTGGCAAAGTCAATAGGTCACAAAGGCAATAACGAATTGGCTTTGCCAATGCTTGTTTACTTTCTGTGTGCTGTCTCTACCAGCAACATGCAGGATCGGTGCACTATTTTCACTGAACTCAAGACAACCACTAGTGCAAAACGGACATAAAAACGGTTTGGGCTAATTTTAGTATTAGTGCCAGGTTTAAAAGACCCCATGTGAGTGTCGAGGTTCCTTTTTGAAACCCATGGATTGATGTTCAAATCCCCACGTTAGATGAAGCGCTGGATATAGTTTTGGGAGAAAATAATGAAAAGAAAGTTACTTTTCAGCATAGTTCATAAAGGTAGGTTGAATTTGGTGCTTTGAGCACTGGTTGATTTGGAGACAACTGAAGCCAGCAATAGAAAGATGTGAAGCCTCAACCAATCATAATGTGGGCAGAATTACTGGGCTTATCTGTTCCAAAATGGAAATATCAGTCATCGAGGGGATCCCTCCGGATGGATTTTCAACACCTCTGTGGAGGAGACGCCCATGAGTTACATATGAGCAAATTGGGGGGTTATCTCTTATTTGAATGAGTCAATCTCACGACCATCCAGCAGCAGTAGGTAATGTACAAGGTATGTGCATGTACCAGAGTAAAACATTTTCTGGTTAGGAGTGTTGCAAGACAGAGTTACAAAATAAACCTAACGACAAACAACCTCCTGAAAGACTCATCTTGTGGCTACAATGTTATTAATCAGGCAGCAGGGATTCTCTGCCGTGGGCCTTGAGATGAACTCTTAGCATAGATGTAAACATAATTCTTGCATGCTTTTGCTTTCTCAGCAAGGATGATGGCTCAGATTTAATTCATTTTGCTGCTGTTTCAGCCGTAAATCGCCCTAACCTCTGATTCAAGAAACTTGAGACAATAATGTCTTTGACTTTAACGCTGTGCTCTCATTCGTTCATTGCCACTGGACGTTCTTGCGTGCTTGACTCAAAGGTAGGGTGAGTGCATGGCTTGAGGTAGCGCTGAAATTCTCTGGAATATTGATTGTTCAGAGCCAAGAAACAATTTCTAGATGGATTTCTCAGTCCAGTTGCTCTCTGTTAACTTTACAGTCTTCTTCAATTGTTTGCCCACCAAGGAGTCAAATGCTGCTCCAGGCACTTCTCTTTGAGGTAGTGGTCTACCCTGCTGAAGGCGAGATACTGCTACAGCCCAGGCTGATCCTGTGAGAACGCATAAGGAGTAGGGCCTGTGCGCCTCCCAAAACATGCCCCGCTGATGCCAGAACTGCTGTTACTGACACCATGCTGCAAACCAGGGATGGTTGGAGGATCTCTACTTCCACCGCTCTTGTTTCCCAGCTGTGCTACATGGATTCAGCTGATACTAGCGGACAGGACTTTCTGAGAGCCGAAGTCCTTATAATCTGCAATGTCCCGAAGGAGGATTCCTGGAGGAAGATTCCAATTTCTCTGATGATTGCTGGTGAAGTTCTTTTGATGCAGGGTGGACATCTGAAGACAACATCTCAATATATCATATTAGGTCCACCCTTGGTTGAGTTTAATGTTGAGTCCTAAAGACCCACTTTGATCAGCAGTGGGAAGGAGATAGTCTTCTCTAGGCCGGTATCCCTAGGAGCCAGAAAGCAGCCTGAAAATTTGGTAGCGGTCTCAATAAGAAAGTACCCAGTGTTACATGCAGATTACAGAAAGGAAACTGACAGCGTAGGGCAATAGGAGGGCGTGACCAAAAGCGAGGAAGAAGTAATTGTAATTGCATTTATAAAGGGCTTACTACCCCTGACGAGGCATCAAAGCATTCTAAGTCTCTGTAAATGTCAGGTTCCTCCAGAGCAGGCATAGCTCCTGACAATCTCTGTGTTGTTCTAACAGACAATGACATACGCACAGAGTGGAAAGATTTCTCAGCCACACTGAAGCACCTTGACAGATAAACCTGTCACGAAATAAATACTCACATACCTCATGCATTCCAGGGCATTGGTTCGGAACCCTGTATCTGACAACAAAGCAAATGCTATCAAGCCAATAATTTCAGTATATATCAAGTTCGCTAATGGCAAACACTACACTGTAGCAAAACAAGTTTAAGGGAGGGGAGGGACTCGCCCTAGGCGAAGAATGGGCAGTGGGGCTGTTTCGCCAACATCAAAATACAAGTGATGAAATAAAGCAAGGATATGGCTTGGTGCCTATGGAAACCTCTCACCGTTTGCTCTTTTTTACAGAATCACGTTGTATTTACACTGTTCTTCTGTAGGAATATCTACATCAATGTTCAACATCAGTGACGTTATCCATTAACACTGATGATGTTAAACATGACATTGTCACATACAAAGTTATTATAGGTGGGTTACACTAAATTAAAATAAAATATAAAACAATCATTGGCAAAGCCAATAGATCTCCCCTTTCTGACCTATTGGCTTTGCCAATGGTATTTAGCCTTACTGAAAAGCGTCGCTAAACCTGTAGCGCATGGCTAAAGTTTTTTTTAAAAAAAAGCTTTTCACACGGCACCCACATAAATCTGTGCATGCACCACATGTGCACTCCTACAAAATTACATGGGCGCATTACTTTTCTTTTTATTTACTTTTTCAAGTTGGATCCATAAATAAAAAGAAAAGAACATGTGCCAAAACATTTTTCATTTTTAAAAGCGGATGGGTGGAGCAACAGAGAGTAGAAGCATTCGAAAGGGCGGGGGGACCAAAAACAACCTGATAAGTGGATACAAGGCGAGGGAACGCTGGTGCAAAATAGGACGCAGAAGGAAGACAGGGAGGTCAGGAGGGGGTAGAAGCAACACAGAATTGGGGAAAGCAACACAGAAGGTACGGGATGGAGGAAGCAACAACAATGAGAGAGGAGGATGCAGGTGGAGGAAGCAACATTGAGCTTGCAGGAGAGGCAATGGAGAGATACCACCGGTGAGCACGTCAGGGAGGATGTGGGGAGAAACACATGGTTGAAAAAAAGCAACTTGTAGTGCAGGGGGAGAGAAGTATACAAGGGAGACGGCTTGAAAAAACATGCACTCTCATAGACTGCTTAACTCAAAAGAAAAAAGTAGTAGTGCAAGCAGAGCGACCGCCAATTAAGAGATAGCAAAAGAGATAGGCAAGAGGCAATATTCAATGGGCTGGACAAACACAAGATTGACATGCTGGCATACAAATAAGAGGCAGGCAAATGGGAGTGACAGGAAAGCCAACCAATAGTAAGTAATAAGCAGGGGAGTAACAGAAGCCCCCTCAGCAGTGCCGGGGGGCCCGAGCTTTAGCGGACCCCCTCAGCACAGTACCATTGCCTGAGAGCTCCTGAGTGAGTATGGAGGGGCGGCCCTTCACGTACTTTGCCAGGGTGCCCCCTCAAGTTTCCTTACACCAGGGGTAATGGGCAAGCTCAAAGCCCCTCTATGCTCTTGGTAAGCCACATGATGTCTTGCAACAGACAGCGCATAATCTGTCTAAAAGCTTCAATCTCAACAGAATTAAACGTGAGATTCTGCCAGTGCAAGAAAGTCCACAGCTCTAGCATGTCTATTAAAGAGGTGGTTATTCCATTGGTACATGCGAGTAAGAATCAATCAATTTGTTCCAGGAGTGACTCCAGGCTCTGTCTTTACGGGCACGCTTCGATGCCGTGATCTGTGTTATTTAGGTTTTAATAGAGAGGTGTAGTGAGACAGATTTTGTTTTGTAATGTTGAGATTTTAACAGACATGCATGTCACTGCAGATCACTTGGCTTGCATAAATGGTCAAAAGCTGTAAAGGAAGGGAGAGGGATGGTGTGGACAACATCACCATGACCCTCTTATAGACACTGGGGCTCTGACATTCTGATTCACAAATCAGAGTAACCATAATATATGAACTGAAGGTGTAAATGCAAAATAAGAGGCAAATATGGTATTAAGATTACTAAGGTACATCCGGGCTAGTTGGACCCAGGATCACACTCTTTGAATCTGTCTCATAAGAAATTAAGAAACCTTTTCAGCTCTCCCACATTCTAGAATGAGTATAGTTGGCCTGGTGCATCAGCTTTCAGTGTTGTTGGAAATAGCCTTCCAATATGACAAATTCTGCTGCTTCCATCAAAACAATATCTGTTTTGCATCTACTCCTATCTGTCATAAAGCATGGAGGATGGAGCCTTCTTTTTATATAGTTCTCTTTTCATTACAGCTTAGAAGATAGCAACTCTGTGATTCATACACAAGAAAATGGAGATGTTGTTTTTCACCTTTGGGGTGTTCTGCATTCTTCTGTCACATCTTGTTACCCCTTGTGGCCTCCAACTCACTTTAAATGGAAAAGGCCTTGGCTCTCATTCTTCATACATGTTTTATAACCTTACCTTCTACCACTAGACTGATTGACGATGCAGATCTTAACTGTTTTCTATAATTTCCAGTCTCCGGCTCAGAGTGAGTTGCATTTTATGCAACTAACTTGGGGCAATCTATTTAACAGTTTCCAGAGATCTATTTGGCGTCTTTCACTTCAGAAACCATATTAACTTCTCCAATATCAACTCTGCTCTGCAATAGTGGAAACATTTCCATTACATCAGCCTGGGATAGAGGAAGCATCCATGAAGGTGGGCCACATAGTCACAGTTGCTTGCTACCAGCCAATCAGCATTGCATTATCCCATGTGCCTCATCTAGCCGGTTGATTTGCCCATAGGCGTACGCCCTATTATGTTGGTTTAACTTTGTGAATTAGACTATTGACCTTTAACCAGCACAAATCTTATAAGGGCAGAATTGTGGGGCTTTTCCCACACACGAGGACTGAATAGAGCTGAGAACACATTTCTCAGAAATCTCGCTTCTCTTCCTCCTAGTACTCCATTGTACACACTGTTTATGGAACTGGGAGTAACAGGGGTGTCGGGTAAAATCTGATTGTGCCCCCTACTGTATTGGAGACGCCTATGGACTAACCTTGAACTTGTTCCTTATGCTGAAAGTCTTAAGGATGTCATGAAGGATGATCAATTCAGCAAGGTTCCCTGGCTATCGAAAATTAAGTTCACTTTGTATTCACTCAGGGTGCACGACTTGTGGGACCACCCAGATTTCACACATTTCCCATCTAAGACCCTTTTGAAAAAGCAATATTGGTCATCATTAATGGCTGGGGAATCTCGCAGAGCAGTCTGTGATAAACTCGCCAGTGATTTCATTGACTTTAAGCCCACTTGCGGGTATGAGTCATTTTGGAATCTAGTGTGAGTCATGCTGAACAGGAAGTTATACTTCCAGTTGTGAGTTGGCACATTTCCTCTTAGAACATTCACTCAGGTTGGGTTGAAGGGGATGGTGCCATGTGTCCAGTTTGGAACTTTTCAGAAAAGAGTATCACACATCTCCTGGTTGTGTGCCCAGACAATCCCTCCCCTCGTCGCATTGGCTATCCCCTATTTGCAGGCTACTTGGTGTACACAGACACTCAGTCACCATTTGCATCGTCAGGGCAGATTGCCATCCAGTAATAGCCATTTCGATTTCCAAATTCCTGGGTGCTATGTGGGGGCTCCATAAGAAGGCCCTTCTTCTTTCCGCTACCTGACTCTGCCTAGATTCCCTACCAGGCTTTACCTTGCAGTACCGTTTTGTAAATGCCTGTTAGGAAGGTATTCATCTTCACTTCTGACAGCCATAGATATTGCCTAGGCAGCTAATGGGCGCTAGCATAATGTATGATTTTGCACTTAAGGTCATGTAAACCTTGTTTTATATATTGTATTCAGTTCTTTTATCTTCATTTTGCTGTAAAAACTTTAATGCGTGTGTTTATCTGCCTTATTCTTTTTTATACTGTTTTGACTTTTATGTCCCTGAAGGCAGAAATAAAGTGATTTAAACTGAACTGACTGTTTTGCTGGAAAGGCAGCCTTGGAGGGTTAAAGGCCCATGAGTGAGGACACAGTATCTGTCTTTATGTTCATTTAGTAGCCTTGGCACTATGTTGATGTCAGGGTGATTTCTGTTTGTTTTTTATCATTTCAGCACTAAAAAGAGTCTCAAAGAACTCACCAATCACTTTTATGTGTTCAATTCCTTGCACTAGAAGTTTTCTTTTCGGATTGTTGGCTTGCACTGCATGTCAGCAGGTTCCATGCTCTGTCTTCCATGTTCTGCTTGGAGGTTCGCAGCTTGTCCTGGCAGTTGCAGTTGGAGCTGGCCCTGTGACAGGAGGCACACGTTTTTCCAGGGCAGTTAATTAAGGCCTACCAGTGTTCTTTGCACGGTGCCCAACACTACACCTTCCTCTGCATAGCACTGCCACCCTGATCCCTCGAACACATAATTCTAAAGAGTGCTCCTTTACGAATAACTGAAGTATGCCTTTTTGGTGAGGGACACTGTGGCACAGCACAGCACTAGGCGCTGCTCCGCAATCCTCTTCCAGGTTCTCGGCCCCTGCCCTGTTCCTCACCCCAAAAGAGCCGATTCAGTGACGGTGCTTTGACCGCCCGAGAGAAGCGTCAGCGTTGTGCTGCCAGCAAGACATTCAGCAGCAGTGCCAAGTGATGCACGCTGAATTCTATGCATATGCTTCATGCCATAGCCCAAACTTTGATAGAGTTCCCTCTCATATGAGCAGTCACTGCTCAGACGTCTTCTGAACACCGCATCTATGTTTGCAATAAATAGAGTTTAGCCCCATCCAGAAGTTAAATGAGGCTATCTTTTCAGCTCCCTTTACTCTTTCATTCAGGATCATTAAAGATCTGGGGCCTCATTTATGAGGCTGTGCGTCACTTTTACGCCGCTGGTGCGTCACTTTTTGTGACGCACCAGTGGCGTAAAAAATGCACCTTGTTGCACCATATTTACAAAGTGACGCATCTAGGTAGATGCGTCACTTTGTAAACCCCTGCGCCACATTATACCTGCGCCAGGTATAATGTATGCAAGGGGGCGTTTTGACGCAAGAAAGGGTCATGGAAGTGACGCAGTGAAATCTATACGATTTCACTGCGCCATTTCTTGGCCGCTAATGCGTCAAAATCTTACGCCTGCTTCATGACGCAGGCACTAACAACATGGGACTTGCCCATGTGAAAGTACACATTGCTGGAGTTGCGTCACATTTGTGATACACTCCAGCAATGCATCACTTTTGCGCCTACAGATACGTCAGAAATACTGACGTATCTGTAACTCCTTGCGACATGATGCGTCATATTATAAACATGACGCATCAAGCATGTCGCAAGGAGTGCGCACTGAGAAGTGACGAATCGCTACTTTAACGCAGCGATGCGTCATTTCTAATAAATGAGGCCCCGGATGTGGCCATTTTTTCTACGTATTTGTGCAGCCTTTATTTTTTTCCTTAATTTTTGAAGAACCTCTGAAGTGGGGAAATTTGAGATTATTTAATTTTTTTAAGTTGCACCAATACTCCACTTATATTGCGAAAATTATTTTGTCAGCTCCATTTTGAATCACAGTTGTTGGACGAGAGATATTAGAACGATCAATCGCTGGCGTCGAAGAACTCTTGATGTCACTCAGAGATTACCATTTAGCAGCGTGTTTCAAATAAAAGTGTTTTGGACTTGGCAATGAATTCAGAGACATTACATACAGACGTGCGGCCTTGTGCCTTACCCTTAGAACAAATGCTCACTTTGACCCACAGAATTTCACTCTTTTCATTTAAAAACATCAAACAACCCGTATTTTGCAATGTAGGCAGGTCTGGTGCAATACAGGATCACCTGGGAACTCACGCGCTCTTTGTGAGCACCAGGTGGCCCCTCACCTGAACAAAAAAGATGGGGTGGCGCCGGAGGGGGAAGGGGGGTGGCTGGGGCAAGAATGACAAGCTGTCCGAATTTTTGCTGGTCTTTTGAGCCATGCAAAGTTTCTCTGTAAAAATTGCTTCCTGTCGCGGCTTTGAATTTCCCCAATCTTTACCCTTGTACACCTTTTACATAAACAAAAACAGGCTTGCAGGAAAAGCCCCGGGGGCAGATGCCTGGCATGTACTGGAAAGAAACTCAGTAAGAACTTAAAACCATAAATTACAGCAAATTGCATTTTTATTTCGCAAATAAGGGCCTTCTTAATAGTGGGCGCCATTAATGAAGTGCTGCTTCAGACGGGTTTTATTGACTCGAGCTTAGAGCTCGCCTGATATCCTGGGAGCAAGCTGCTACGCACACAGGCGGCCTGACTACCAACGTTTTTCAGCAGTTTAGTAGAACTTAGATACATAGAAAAAGCGCCTGGCGGAACGAAATTCCACCTCCTGATTCAGGGTATGTTTCAATCCTAATGTTCACCTAAAATGGTAAGAAACCCGCCCAGCGGGCGTGGACCGTGTAGTAGAGTGCCTAAAAATGTAAAATGCATTGAACGTGCCCAAATGTGTACGCTTCTGGGTGTTCCCAACACTATAAAGCCAGTTCTCGCCTTGGAAACGCACATGTAAAGTCACTTCTGTTCAATTGTTCTGGTTGCAAGCAGCAGTCGCAATTTGTGACCAGTCTTTTTATGTCTGAAAAATGTATTTGCAAACTGACCTATATAGTATTGTGTTTCCTAACTCGATATTACTATTTTATGCCCTTGTTCGGTTATAATCAATAATATCCCAATAACGGCATAGTAATCATATCCATATTCAGTCATAGCACATGCTGTCACATTAAGCAAGGCTACTTCCCCAGACTCCTAGAAAGCACAACGAGTTCTCTAAACAAAACAAACCTCCAGCAACCTGGGAAATCCCCCTTGCTTTTGTTTTGATTTCGTCCTAGAACTCCTGTAAAGCACTGTAAGAACGGCCAGTTCTTAGTGACATCTTTATTGACGTCTTATGTCCAACCTTACGTCAAACCCGGCACCTTTCAGGTATAAATATACCAACATTGCCTTAAGCAAACACACGGTGGTGGTTTTGGAACAGAGCAGCTATCTACTTGACCGAGAGCCCAGCTGATGCGAGAGCCCACGGACGCTGCCCCTCCCTTTTGACGCACTGAGAGAGACGCTGTCTTTTCTCCTGCCGAGAAATCCAGCTCCGGTGTTTCCAGATACCTTCGCAGGTTACTGGGATATCGAGTCCTGAGAGAGAGATACAAGACCTCCTGCTTTCTAATACCCAGGTACGGAGCTGACTAAAACCTTAGAGAGAATTCTTGAGTCAGATTCTTGGCAAAACCAACTTAACTTAAACTGCTACTTACTTACTACTTCCCACGTATTAGGCTTAGCTCAGGTACACCGGGGTAGGCGTATTTAGAAGCACCAGTTGAGTACGTTAGTCAATGTATATAAGTATGTATATATTTTATCTATTTTAAAGTATCTTATGGCTAAGAAACCATATCAATGCTTTTACAGTGTTACTTCTTAATCCTCCTTTTACTGTACGCACTTTACTTTACTATGAGTATTGCAATTGTGGCAATTCATTTCTCTTGTATGAGAAAGAAGACTGCTCAATAAATAACAACCTTTTATTGAAAACGCCCGTCTTTCTTTTCTCTGCACTCTGGTGAAACTAAGTATGCACACTTGACTGAGTGAAATAGCTGTCTAATGTTTTCACACGACTCTAGAGATACACTCTTATTCTGAGAGAGCAAAGTTGTCATGTTATATGGTTGTCAGAAGCTAATCCCTTCTTGTCTATCCAGGGAGGTTAAACTCCCCCTCGTTTATTCGAGAAACTTTCTAGTGACCTCTGAGCTAGCTGGCAAACACTTAAGTCTAATATAGTCAGTGAAGACCTAGTTGACCTCAGTCCTACGTCTACACTGCTGAATATATTATTCCAATGCGCAGAGCCTATTGGGAAAATAGGAACTACACTACATGGCGCCCAACGTTTGGTAAGGCGATAAATCTAACGCAAGATGTTAGAGTAACTCAGTCGTGCTTTTTCACACAGACCCCTTTTCCCGTAAATACTCCAAAAGACGTTTGGAGTGGGTAAAAGGTTAAAATCCGCCGGAACTTAGTAGAAAGAGATTTCTATGTATAGTTTTTGGTATAGTCAACGTTGAAGGATACAGTGTTCCAAAATATTGTGCACCTAATCTTTGTTTCCTTGAAACTTGATCTGCACCAAAAACGTTTCTGTCAGTAAAAATGTCAGAAAGTGAAGACGAAAGGGAGGCAGCTAGAATAGCAGCTCGACTCCTAGCGGATGACACAAGTCTCCAAGAAAATGACCCGAGTGTTATACTCATTCCGGTCAACATAAGGAAAACTATAACTCTTAAACTTATAGAAAACGGACTAACACCGAGAGGTGGAATAGTCGTATTCGTAATTGAGGCCCATGAATATCGGCAGACAGAGGTATTCTATTCATGGATAAACTTTCCAGCAGCAAACGCTGTCACACACAACTTCCACTATTACTAAATAGAGGAACCTCCGGATGAATACACCCCTTTCGAGGAGGTTGAAATCCCATTAAAATACCAAGAGCATCTGCTCTGGTTTAAAGGCGCCCTAAAACATAATAATCACATCACCAGGCTCGGTCCACTAGGTAGACCAGGAGCAACGTGGCCGGTTCTAGCCTGCTACACACCACATCCCGACATAGAAAAAATGTCAGTACCAGAACTTTTAGCACAGCTAAAACAACTGATTAAAATACATAGACAATTAGTCCAATATGTAATGCGGACCACAACAGTCCAACCAGCTATCAACATTCCACAGCTGACCCCTCATCAGGGGAACACAAACAAAATAACACCACAGAATATCCAATCCTGTCTTGGTAAAACACCCGCAAAATGGGAACAAATTCCATTCTGGTTAGCACAAAAAATAACTCAAATAGAGGCAGTATTTCCGGATACTACCCCTACTGAGAAATACAGGAATCTGACTATCTGTCTTCCAATGGGGATCGCACCACATGTGGAGGACTGTGACACTTGGGGCACAGTCTTTGCTTCCATTTACACTAAAACACATGGTGTTCCGTCCATGGCGGTAATACCAGATGTGCTAAGACAGATTCAAAATGAATACGGTCCAGAACCTGCTTTAACTCTGGGTATGAAATTACTGAAAGACTTCAAGCAGGTCTCGGCTATATTATTAGCCAACATAAAAGGAGAAGCAGCATCTGTGGCGATCCACCAGAAATTGAAAGAAACAGATATAGCAGACCAACCAATTGAACTTGCCAGAATCATAGAAAAATCCTATGAAGAACTAGGAAGAGATAGTTTGGGTGGGAAACCAGTAAAACCCCAACTAAGTGAAAATCCTGAAAAGATATTTATTAAAAATAATCTAAACACTCCAAAAAAGAGTTGGGATGGAAATAAACAATCCACTCCCAAAGAAAAAAGATTCCAGTCCAGAGGAAGGTCTCCTCGGCGGAGAGAAAGATCTCCGGACCAAGGACACAAGTCTCCCCAGAGGGAGCCCTCTGAGAAAAGATACAACCTTAGAAATAGGGATAATTTGAAAAAACCTGATAGATATCAAGATATTGATACACGTCCCTCTCGATCTTTTCAGACTTCCTCACAGAAATCGGAAAGAAGAGGACGGTCAGAACACAGGGAAGAGCACGTCAAGTCCAAAGACAAGGAACCTGCTCAACAAAGTAAAAAGTTACAATTTCCAAGAAAGAAGGTAGCCAGTATTAAAATAATTAAACATGCAGAGGATACTGAGGACACAACTGAAAAACGGAGAGTGGGCCCAGACAATGCTAGACAGCGCAGCAGAAGTGACCATAGCTCGCAAGATCTTGATGAATCATCTGGAGACAGTGGACACGAATGAATACATTCAGGTGGAAACTGCGGATACCAGAGTTAGCAAACCTCATAAAATATACGAGATAACATTACGTATAGAGGGAGATAAGACTAGGAAAGTTTTTGGGATAACCTTTCCAAAGGCTATGACATCCTTTTAGCTGAGAAAGACTGGCCACCAGAGTTTGTCAGGGAGTGCCCTCATGGCGAAGAAATGATTATGCCTGCCTTCTCAAATCATATTCCAATTCATAAAAAATATACATATGCAAGAAAATGGGCAGTAGCTCAAGCTCCTGCATTATACAAAAATCATGTAGGATGGGATGCGGACTCTCCTCCTCACAAAATCCAATTAAAATGTCAACCAACTGCACAAAGGCAGTACCCAATTAAGCAAGAAGCTAAAAAACAAGTCAGGGAGATCTTAGATCAACTTGAATACCAGGGGGTGATTGAAACATGCACCTCTCAAATGAACAATCCTTTGTTTCCTGTCTCCAAGCCATACGATTCGTATCGTCTAGTTTTGGACTACAGACACCTTAATTCATGTTGCAAAACGTTTGCAGTACAAAACTCACACAGTGCAGCACTAATGAATAACATCGTGCGCAAAAAATACAAAACAACATTAGACATCTCTAATGGATTCTTTTGTCAAAACATAGCACCTGAAAGCAGGTATTTGACCGCTTTCTCAATAATGGGGTCGCAGGAACATTTCTGTCGACTCCCACAGGGATTCAAGAATAGCCCAGGATTATTCTCAGCAAGAGTAACAGAGTTACTACAAATATATGATGATGAGGCATTATCTTATGTCGATGACATCTATCTAACAGATGATGACTTGGATACTCACTTGAAAAGAGTGAACACCATAATACTTGGGTTCGCAGCAGAGGGTTACAAATTCAACTTCAAAAAGTCACGAATTGCCCATCTAACTGTCCTGTTTTTAGGATATGAATTATCAAGTGAAGGCAAAAGCCTAGCGGACAATTTCTTAGAGAAATGCGCTGTACTCCAAGCACCTAAAACGCTGAAGAACTTACAATCAATACTAGGTTTCCTGAATTTCGGAAGAACATACATTCTAAATTATGCAGAGAGGGTTAAACCTCTCTATGAATTAATAAAACCTGATTTTAAACCAATCAATTGGACTCAAAAACACACAGAAATTTTGAGATCATTGCAAGCAGACATGTTAGCTAAAACAAAATTACAAACACGCGAAAACACACGCAACCTTGTAATCCGAGTCATCCCAGGGAGATGCGGATTCACATACCTGACCTCTAATGAGGGAGAAAAGGTACCAATAGCTTACAAATCACACTTGTACACACAAGCTGGAAAAAACATTCAGTATTACAGAAAACATTGTAAACGCGGTTCAAACTGCTGTAGCAAAAGAAAGAGCCCAAGCACAAGGCAAAAGGATAACTGTTTTAACAGCAGAATCAGCCTTTGAGGCATTAACAAGCCCACGCAATTTGACTAACGTGGCATTAGATCCAAAATGGATCGAATGGGAAAATTCTCTTGCTGCAGAAGACGTGAAATACTATTTTGACCCGGAAATTAAAAAATTAAAAGATCTAAAATATGAATTAGAATATCCTCTGCCAATCGAGATTCTACCTCTACAACTTTACGCCTGTGTAATATATACAGACGGATCAGCACAACCCGCAGCTGGGGGTAAACACAATTACAGTGCTGCGTGCGCAGTTGTTAAATGCCGGTGGCACAAAGGAAAATTGAGACCATTGGTAACTATGACTCAATCTGTAAAAGATAGTTCGGATCAACGAACTGAACTACTAGCTTTAAAGATGGCGCTCGATATTGCGGATCGCGAATTCCCCGCACTAATAGTGTGCGATTCGCATTACTGTGTCAAATCTTACAAATATGACTTGCAGAACTGGGTTCAAAACGGTTTCAAAGATGCAAAAGGTGGCACAATCAAGCATAAAACGCTTTGGGAACAGATAGTTCCTTTGCAGAAGGAACTACAAAAGACTCACGTGATCCATAAACTGAGTCATCAGCGTGATGGCTAAGCATGAGCGCAAAATCCGCTCCGATCGCGGATTTTGCGGATTTTTGGTAAATTCGCGGTCCGCGAACTCTCGCGAATTTACCGAAAATCCGCAATCCGCAAGCGGCGGATTCCGCGGTCAAAAGTTCAAAGCCTAATTTACGATGGCGCCGGCAAGCTGCCAGCGCCATCCTCAAATAGTTACTTAATTAGCTTTAACAGGAAGCTCTAATAGATAAGATAAAGCAGGGGCTCGAGCGCCTGCTTTATTTTATCAGTTGGAGCTTCCTGTTGAAGCTAATTAAGTAACTTTTTCAGGATGGCGCTGGCAGCTTGCCGGCGCCATCGTAAATTAGGCTTTGAACTTTTGTTGGGGAAAAACGGTGGTGTCAAACGGTGGTGTCCTCTTGAATAAATATGAAGGGCAGGGTTCATTCTGGCACGACGGTCCTGGCACAAAAAATAAACCTCAACAGGAAACACTTGCAGATATCAATAAAGCATGTGCCCTAGTTGAAGCTTAAATTCAGTGACTCATTCATCAGCCCAAAAACAATCGTGAGCGTTGTGGAGGCTGGGCAGGTGTGCCTTCTTCCCAAATATACCATCGAAAATCCGCTGTGATGCAGGCCAGAGGCATTTGCATCTTTGACTTTCACGAGCGCTATCCCCGTGCTGCTCTGATCGGTCTCTGACCTTTTAGGGTGCCTTCTTCCCAAATATAGTATAATATACCATCGAAAATCCGCTGTGATGCAGGCCAGAGGCATTTGCATCTTTGACTTTCACGAGCGCTATCCCCGTGCTGCTCTGATC
The DNA here is from genome assembly GCF_964261635.1 of Lissotriton helveticus. Classification (NCBI taxonomy): domain Eukaryota; kingdom Metazoa; phylum Chordata; class Amphibia; order Caudata; family Salamandridae; genus Lissotriton; species Lissotriton helveticus. Next base: position 1,092,502,653 of record NC_136068.1, read on the forward strand.
GGTCTCTGACCTTTTAGGGTGCCTTCTTCCCAAATATACTATAATATACCATCGAAAATCCGCTGTGATGCAGGCCAGAGGCATTTGCATCTTTGACTTTCACGAGCGCTATCCCCGTGCTGCTCTGATCGGTCTCTGACCTTTTAGGGTGCCTTCTTCCCAAATATACTATAATATACCATCGAAAATCCGCTGTGATGCAGGCCAGAGGCATTTGCATCTTTGACTTTCACGAGCGCTAACCCCGTGCTGTTCCTGTGACCAGGAGCTTCTGTCTCTTAATCTGCTGCTCTGATCGGTCTCTGACCTTTTATACACACAAGAGGCATGTGCGCTCGCATGGAAGCCCCGTCCGTTTGGCCCCGCCCACACACTCGAGGAAGCCCCGCCCCCAAATCCGCCGATCCGCAAAATCCGCGGATTTTGCGGATCTACGATCCGTGAATCCGCAAATTCGTGAATCGTGGATCCGCAAAATCCGCCCATGCTTAGTGATGGCGTTCACGTTGCAGGGAATTCATTGGCTGACAAAGCCACAGCGGAAGCAACTAATCCGGCTTCCGTAGCCACACAAAAGCGTTCAGAAAAATACATAGACGGGGAAACCATGCTGGCGGTAAAAACGTCTTTACAAGGCAACTGTGCAGCACTACCCCTGAACTATCCACTCAATTATACATACGTAATAGCTGCAAACTCCGTTCCTTTTGCTCGAATCCCTGGAGTGGGGGATAGAGTGATTCCAAACACGAACAGGAGAATCTTCTTGATTCAAGAAGCACATATGGGATTGGGTCTAAGGCACCAAAAGATTAATGAATCTCTGAAAGAATTACAATCAGAATATTGGTGGCCGGGAATGAGCCTGCAACAACACAAATTTGCAATAAACTGTCCAAACTGCAACAGAGATCGCAGTGGCGAACCAGCCGGAGTATTGCCATGGCTCTTCGTATAGATAGCATAAGGCAATCTATACGCAAAATCCAGCAGGAAAAATGCGTCCCATTTATGTTTAAGACTAGATTCACTTAAAATGCAGACACCAGCGCTCGGCTGACGCCAGAACTGTTATAAAAGATTTGCGAGTCTATATCGGCACATACGCAATTGGCATGCTACATTCTGACCAGGGTCCTGCTTTTAGCTCTCGAGCTTATAAGGAGACCATGACCAGCATGGGCATTGCATTGCGGTACTCTTGTCCCTTCCATCCTGAGGGAAATGGGATTGTGGAAAGAAAAAACCGGGACATAAAGCAATCTATAACGGCGAGGGTATTAGGTTCGGGTGATGGGTGGGTCCAACATTTAACAAGTGTCCAACGTAGTCTTAATAATCTGCCAAGAAATTCTCTAAAAGGTTTCAGTCCATACGAACTATTGCTCGGGACTAGAATGCATATTCAGGACTTAGATAGTCAGACTTCAGTGGTAGAAGAAAAATGCTTTGATATCAAAGATCGTTTGGCTATTTTACAGGACTTAAATGAAACAAGAAAAGACCTGAGCAACGTAAAGTTAAAACAGCAGCCAACAGCCACTGAAGATAAACCACCTGTCCCAGCAAGGCCTGTCTGGATTCCAAAGATTGGGGATCTGGTCAGAGAGAAGATCGCGGTGAAGAAGGAATTTGGGCCTTCTTACAGAAAAGCAGTACCTGTCTTAGCTGTCAGCGGAACGAGATCAGTTGTACTACCGCCCCTTGCTGGTAAAAAGGAGAACGAGTTGTATCCATCGACCTGGTAAAACCACAATAATGTGGCCAATAATAAGTAGTAGGCCCAGTGGATTCCCAAGATGTAGCAGAACACCAAAACGTGCTACAATACAAGACGTTCAAACTGAGAGACTAATCACACTTGATAAACCTGCAGTGAATAAAAAAGGACTATGCAACAATGCCATGGAACTTGTGCCTCTTGAAACCCAAATTGTAACAGTTCGTCAAGAAAAAACAGTCTACAACGATGTAGCCTCAGACTATGCTAATGAAACAAAGAAAAATGCAAAAGCAACTGAAAATCCGGAAGCGATTCCAACAATTGTCAGAACTGCTTCAGGCTACTTCATCAATTTCGATGACTTTTCTGAGGATCCAAGCGAACAACAAAAACTTTTAAAGACAAAGCAACTGAACTCTTTCATCAACTCAAAGAAACCTATCTCATTTCTCCATGGATTGAATTTTGGATTGTGTTAGCTGTACTTTTCCTCCTGCTTTGGCTCATCATGGTTCTTTGTTTAGGAAGATTTATTGAGGGAAAATACAGTACAATGGACACAGCAAGTCAGAACATCAACTTGGTCCTAAAGCCACACAAGTCATCTCACATCGAGAAAAGAGAACTATCATCAGTGATAACGGTGATGGATCAAGCCCTGATCTTTGGACTGGGTAAGAGTGGTCTGCTTAATTCAGACACTCTGTTCATCACCACCCCCTTTTCTGAATCGTTTTTGGCCACTATAGGTGTGGCAGGGTATACTCAGACATGAGTCCCTTGCTCACTGCTCCATCAGGATTCAAGCAAGCCGGGCCGACGACGGCTGAAATGCCAGAAACCGGTCCCCGGAACCTTGTCTCCTTTCTGGTGAAGAATTGGCTTGGTAGTTTGGTCTGCCCTGTTCCCATGATGCACTGGGCCAGGGACAGACTAATTTGCATATAGCCAGGTTCTGAGCTGGGATGGGGCAGTGAGCTAAATAACGGTGATGGATCAAGCCCTGATCTTTGGACTGGGTAAGAGTGGTCTGCTTAATTCAGACACTCTGTTCATCACCACCCCCTTTTCTGAATCGTTTTTGGCCACTATAGGTGTGGCAGGGTATACTCAGACATGAGTCCCTTGCTCACTGCTCCATCAGGATTCAAGCAAGCCGGGCCGACGACGGCTGAAATGCCAGAAACCGGTACCCGGAAGCTTGTCTCCTTTCTGGTGAAGAATTGGCTTGGTAGTTTGGTCTGCCCTGTTCCCATGATGCACTGGGCCAGGGACAGACTATTTTGCATATAGCCAGGTTCTGAGCTGGGATGGGGCAGTGAGCTAAATAACGGTGATGGATCAAGCCCTGATCTTTGGACTGGGTAAGAGTGGTCTGCTTAATTCAGACACTATGTTCATCACCACCCCCTTTTCTGAATCGTTTTTGGCCACTATAGGTGTGGCAGGGTATACTCTGACATGAGTCCCTTGCTCACTGCTCCATCAGGATTCAAGCAAGCCGGGCCGACGACGGCTGAAATGCCAGAAACCGGTCCCCGGAAGCTTGTCTCCTTTCTGGTGAAGAATTGGCTTGGTAGTTTGGTCTGCCCTGTTCCCATGATGCACTGGGCCAGGGACAGACTAATTTGCATATAGCCAGGTTCTGAGCTGGGATGGGGCAGTGAGCTAAATAACGGTGATGGATCAAGCCCTGATCTTTGGACTGGGTAAGAGTGGTCTGCTTAATTCAGACACTCTGTTCATCACCACCCCCTTTTCTGAATCGTTTTTGGCCACTATAGGTGTGGCAGGGTATACTCAGACATGAGTCCCTTGCTCACTGCTCCATCAGGATTCAAGCAAGCCGGGCCGACGACGGCTGAAATGCCAGAAACCGGTCCCCGGAACCTTGTCTCCTTTCTGGTGAAGAATTGGCTTGGTAGTTTGGTCTGCCCTGTTCCCATGATGCACTGGGCCAGGGACAGACTAATTTGCATATAGCCAGGTTCTGAGCTGGGATGGGGCAGTGAGCTAAATAACGGTGATGGATCAAGCCCTGATCTTTGGACTGGGTAAGAGTGGTCTGCTTAATTCAGACACTCTGTTCATCACCACCCCCTTTTCTGAATCGTTTTTGGCCACTATAGGTGTGGCAGGGTATACTCAGACATGAGTCCCTTGCTCACTGCTCCATCAGGATTCAAGCAAGCCGGGCGGACGACGGCTGAAATGCCAGAAACCGGTACCCGGAAGCTTGTCTCCTTTCTGGTGAAGAATTGGCTTGGTAGTTTGGTCTGCCCTGTTCCCATGATGCACTGGGCCAGGGACAGACTATTTTGCATATAGCCAGGTTCTGAGCTGGGATGGGGCAGTGAGCTAAATAATGGTGATGGATCAAGCCCTGATCTTTGGACTGGGTAAGAGTGGTCTGCTTAATTCAGACACTATGTTCATCACCACCCCCTTTTCTGAATCGTTTTTGGCCACTATAGGTGTGGCAGGGTATACTCTGACATGAGTCCCTTGCTCACTGCTCCATCAGGATTCAAGCAAGCCGGGCCGACGACGGCTGAAATGCCAGAAACCGGTCCCCGGAAGCTTGTCTCCTTTCTGGTGAAGAATTGGCTTGGTAGTTTGGTCTGCCCTGTTCCCATGATGCACTGGGCCAGGGACAGACTAATTTGCATATAGCCAGGTTCTGAGCTGGGATGGGGCAGTGAGCTAAATAACGGTGATGGATCAAGCCCTGATCTTTGGACTGGGTAAGAGTGGTCTGCTTAATTCAGACACTCTGTTCATCACCACCCCCTTTTCTGAATCGTTTTTGGCCACTATAGGTGTGGCAGGGTATACTCAGACATGAGTCCCTTGCTCACTGCTCCATCAGGATTCAAGCAAGCCGGGCCGACGACGGCTGAAATGCCAGAAACCGGTCCCCGGAACCTTGTCTCCTTTCTGGTGAAGAATTGGCTTGGTAGTTTGGTCTGCCCTGTTCCCATGATGCACTGGGCCAGGGACAGACTAATTTGCATATAGCCAGGTTCTGAGCTGGGATGGGGCAGTGAGCTAAATAACTGTGATGGATCAAGCCCTGATCTTTGGACTGGGTAAGAGTGGTCTGCTTAATTCAGACACTCTGTTCATCACCACCCCCTTTTCTGAATCGTTTTTGGCCACTATAGGTGTGGCAGGGTATACTCAGACATGAGTCCCTTGCTCACTGCTCCATCAGGATTCAAGCAAGCCGGGCCGACGACGGCTGAAATGCCAGAAACCGGTCCCCGGAAGCTTGTCTCCTTTCTGGTGAAGAATTGGCTTGGTAGTTTGGTCTGCCCTGTTCCCATGATGCACTGGGCCAGGGACACACTAATTTGCATATAGCCAGGTTCTGAGCTGGGATGGGGCAGTGAGCTAAATAACGGTGATGGATCAAGCCCTGATCTTTGGACTGGGTAAGAGTGGTCTGCTTAATTCAGACACTCTGTTCATCACCACCCCCTTTTCTGAATCGTTTTTGGCCACTATAGGTGTGGCAGGGTATACTCAGACATGAGTCCCTTGCTCACTGCTCCATCAGGATTCAAGCAAGCCGGGCCGACGACGGCTGAAATGCCAGAAACCGGTACCCGGAAGCTTGTCTCCTTTCTGGTGAAGAATTGGCTTGGTAGTTTGGTCTGCCCTGTTCCCATGATGCACTGGGCCAGGGACAGACTATTTTGCATATAGCCAGGTTCTGAGCTGGGATGGGGCAGTGAGCTAAATAACGGTGATGGATCAAGCCCTGATCTTTGGACTGGGTAAGAGTGGTCTGCTTAATTCAGACACTCTGTTCATCACCACCCCCTTTTCTGAATCGTTCTTGGCCACTATAGGTGTGGCAGGGTATACTCTGACATGAGTCCCTTGCTCACTGCTCCATCAGGATTCAAGCAAGCCGGGCCGATGACGGCTGAAATGCCAGAAACCGGTCCCCGGAAGCTTGTCTCCTTTCTGGTGAAGAATTGGCTTGGTAGTTTGGTCTGCCCTGTTCCCATGATGCACTGGGCCAGGGACAGACTAATTTGCATATAGCCAGGTTCTGAGCTGGGATGGGGCAGTGAGCTAAATAACGGTGATGGATCAAGCCCTGATCTTTGGACTGGGTAAGAGTGGTCTGCTTAATTCAGACACTCTGTTCATCACCACCCCCTTTTCTGAATCGTTCTTGGCCACTATAGGTGTGGCAGGGTATACTCTGACATGAGTCCCTTGCTCACTGCTCCATCAGGATTCAAGCAAGCCGGGCCGACGACGGCTGAAATGCCAGAAACCGGTCCCCGGAAGCTTGTCTCCTTTCTGGTGAAGAATTGGCTTGGTAGTTTGGTCTGCCCTGTTCCCATGATGCACTGGGCCAGGGACAGACTAATTTGCATATAGCCAGGTTCTGAGCTGGGATGGGGCAGTGAGCTAAATAACGGTGATGGATCAAGCCCTGATCTTTGGACTGGGTAAGAGTGGTCTGCTTAATTCAGACACTCTGTTCATCACCACCCCCTTTTCTGAATCGTTTTTGGCCACTATAGGTGTGGCAGGGTATACTCAGACATGAGTCCCTTGCTCACTGCTCCATCAGGATTCAAGCAAGCCGAGCCGACGACGGCTGAAATGCCAGAAACCGGTCCCCGGAAGCTTGTCTCCTTTCTGGTGAAGAATTGGCTTGGTAGTTTGGTCTGCCCTGTTCCCATGATGCACTGGGCCAGGGACAGACTAATTTGCATATAGCCAGGTTCTGAGCTGGGATGGGGCAGTGAGCTAAATAACGGTGATGGATCAAGCCCTGATCTTTGGACTGGGTAAGAGTGGTCTGCTTAATTCAGACACTCTGTTCATCACCACCCCCTTTTCTGAATCGTTTTTGGCCACTATAGGTGTGGCAGGGTATACTCAGACATGAGTCCCTTGCTCACTGCTCCATCAGGATTCAAGCAAGCCGGGCCGACGACGGCTGAAATGCCAGAAACCGGTCCCCGGAAGCTTGTCTCCTTTCTGGTGAAGAATTGGCTAGGTAGTTTGGTCTGCCCTGTTCCCATGATGCACTGGGCCAGGGACAGACTAATTTGCATATAGCCAGGTTCTGAGCTAGGATGGGGCAGTGAGCTAAATAACGGTGATGGATCAAGCCCTGATCTTTGGACTGGGTAAGAGTGGTCTGCTTAATTCAGACACTCTGTTCATCACCACCCCCTTTTCTGAATCGTTTTTGGCCACTATAGGTGTGGCAGGGTATACTCAGACATGAGTCCCTTGCTCACTGCTCCATCAGGATTCAAGCAAGCCGGGCCGACGACGGCTGAAATGCCACAAACCGGTCCCCGGAAGCTTGTCTCCTTTCTGGTGAAGAATTGGCTAGGTAGTTTGGTCTGCCCTGTTCCCATAATGCACTGGGCCAGGGACAGACTAATTTGCATATAGCCAGGTTCTGAGCTGGGATGGGGCAGTGAGCTAAATGACGGTGATGGATCAAGCCCTGATCTTTGGACTGGGTAAGAGTGGTCTGCTTAATTCAGACACTCTGTTCATCACCACCCCCTTTTCTGAATCGTTTTTGGCCACTATAGGTGTGGCAGGGTATACTCAGACATGAGTCCCTTGCTAACTGCTCCATCAGGATTCAAGCAAGCCGGGCCGACGACGGCTGAAATGCCAGAAACCGGTCCCCGGAACCTTGTCTCCTTTCTGGTGAAGAATTGGCTTGGTAGTTTGGTCTGCCCTGTTCCCATGATGCACTGGGCCAGGGAGAGACTATTTTGCATATAGCCAGGTTCTGAGCTGGGATGGGGCAGTGAGCTAAATAACGGTGATGGATCAAGCCCTGATCTTTGGACTGGGTAAGAGTGGTCTGCTTAATTCAGACACTCTGTTCATCACCACCCCCTTTTCTGAATCGTTTTTGGCCACTATAGGTGTGGCAGGGTATACTCTGACATGAGTCCCTTGCTCACTGCTCCATCAGGATTCAAGCAAGCCGGGCCGACGACGGCTGAAATGCCAGAAACCGGTCCCCGGAAGCTTGTCTCCTTTCTGGTGAAGAATTGGCTTGGTAGTTTGGTCTGCCCTGTTCCCATGATGCACTGGGCCAGGGACAGACTAATTTGCATATAACCAGGTTCTGAGCTGGGATGGGGCAGTGAGCTAAATAACGGTGATGGATCAAGCCCTGATCTTTGGACTGGGTAAGAGTGGTCTGCTTAATTCAGACACTCTGTTCATCACCACCCCCTTTTCTGAATCGTTTTTGGCCACTATAGGTGTGGCAGGGTATACTCAGACATGAGTCCCTTGCTCACTGCTCCATCAGGATTCAAGCAAGCCGGGCCGACGACGGCTGAAATGCCAGAAACCGGTCCCCGGAAGCTTGTCTCCTTTCTGGTGAAGAATTGGCTTGGTAGTTTGGTCTGCCCTGTTCCCCTGATGCACTGGGCCAGGGACAGACTAATTTGCATATAGCCAGGTTCTGAGCTGGGATGGGGCAGTGAGCTAAATAACGGTGATGGATCAAGCCCTGATCTTTGGACTGGGTAAGAGTGGTCTGCTTAATTCAGACACTCTGTTCATCACCACCCCCTTTTCTGAATCGTTTTTGGCCACTATAGGTGTGGCAGGGTATACTCAGACATGAGTCCCTTGCTCACTGCTCCATCAGGATTCAAGCAAGCTGGGCCGACGATGGCTGAAATGCCAGAAACCGGTCCCCGGAAGTTTGTCTTCTTTCTGGTGAAGAATTGGCTTGGTAGTTTGGTCTGCCCTGTTCCCATGATGCACTGGGCCAGGGACAGACTAATTTGCATATAGCCAGGTTCTGAGCTGGGATGGGGCAGTGAGCTAAATAAGGGTGATGGATCAAGCCCTGATCTTTGGACTGGGTAAGAGTGGTCTGCTTAATTCAGACATTCTGTTCATCACCACCCCCTTTTCTGAATCGTTATCATCAGTGAATGTCACAGCCAATCCAATACCCGGTGGGGTAACATGGGACAAAACGGATTACGAAATCTATGGCCCGGTTGAGCTCTTGAAATATCCACATCAGTTAAAGATTTCATTAAGTGACTTTGTAAAACCAAGTACATTCTCTGATGATTGGGACTTTGAAAGTATTAATGATATGATGTCAGATTTAGTAATGTCAGCAAAATTTACTATCCGAAGCCTGAAAATAATGAAATCCCTCTGACATGCGTCACAACTTATAACTGTCTCTCCAACACAGTTAGTAGATGCATAAACAGACACTGGTCGATCCTCACGAGTAACAACCACAATTGGAAAAAACCCCTCTTCTCCTATCGGAGAGCAAGAAGTTTGAGGGACTCCTTAGTCCATACACGGCCGACTAAACAAATGGTACAACCTGCAAACACAGTACTTAATGCGTGGGGGCTCCCACCGGTACTAGGCCACTATCCATGTGGCGGGTGCAGTGTATGCCACCTGACATCTGCAACTAAAACTTTGGCTTTAGAACCAAACAAAACATGGCATTTAAGACAACACACTAATTGTAATTCCACAAACGTAGTCTATCTTATAACTTGCCCCTGTGGACTGCGTTATGTAGGAATGACTACAAGACGTGTAAAACTCAGGATCACTGAACATCGCAGTAATGTCAGGTGTCTTAAGGATATGACAAAACTTACAACACACTACAAAGAAAAGAATCATAGCCCTAATGACATCAGATGGACAATAGTGGAACAGATAGTGACTGCCACAATGACACAGGAATCCCTGTTTGAGAAGGAGCAACGATGGGTGTACCGCCTCTCGACACACCTACAGGGTCTTAATGATAATATCCCTTGGGGTAGTGTAAGGCATTGTTAACCTTCTTCACTTGTGATTGCCCTAGGCAACCAGATCATTCCATATACAAAGCAGCACGCTTCTGATCAATGAAAGTGCTTTAAAAGTAGCAAATGCCCCTTTTCATGTGCAATCGAGAACGCTCTGTTCTATTTTATTAATATTGCAAACTACCCTCTAGTATAGCAACCAACTGTTAATACGAGCGTCTGTTTAGTTAAAAAATGACTGATAAAGTTATTCTGATCGGGATTACGTATCTACTTCCCCTTTAAAATCCTTTGAAAACAAACCAGTACGCCTGACGCCATCAAGGACGTAGTTGCCGATTCGGTGGGATCATCACGTGTGCCAGTTAGCGCGATATCCTCCGGTCAGCACTTCGCATCCTCCAGTATTCAGGCGGTGGCAGTGCCTTACGAAGGTGTAAATGCGGGGAGTCACCGGAATGAAGGTGAGTGCCAAACGGATACGTCCGTAGTTAGCTCTTACCCGCTCTGGAGGCTTAGATGGGTTGTGACATCGCCATCCCTTTCTCTTCACCAGATTATTCCGGTGTGAAGATAACCCGCCCCACCGACCTATGAAGTGAAGACAATTGTGCTTTCACGTAATTATAAATAGATTGTTTTCTCCTTTTTTGCGTATTTCCCCCAGGTCCGATGTGCGAGTACTGTGGTTTTTAATTTGTTGAAAGTTTTTAGATTTGCACAATTCCTTGAAAACCAAATGTGGTGATCGTGATACTTTATAAAATCACACCGTGTTTAACTAATTGTATAAACACAGTTGTAGGCGCATTTTTTGGCGCCCTCCAAAGTGGTTTGTTTGTGAGAGTGAAGAGGGAACTCCCTTCTGTAACCCGATCAAAAACAAACAAATTAACCCCATTTAAAATAAATAAAAAAAAGAGGAGAAGTAAACTCTTGTAGAGCACATAAATCGGTGGTGTGTTATAAAATAATTTCTGGTGGATAAAGGAACCCATGCATTTTTTCATGTCCATGATTATATGTTTGGCTCTGTTTCTCTGTCTTTATTCCACAGATTACAATATCCTGGAAATACCAGGGTGATCCGGTAAAAAACCGTGAGTCCTTTCTCTTTCTAGTACACTGAGGTTAGGGTACGCCTTAGCGTGTGTATACCGCCCAGTGTCGCAGTTTGGTCCTGAAGAAAGCTCGGCTAAAGGGGCCGCTATGAGCAGAAGCATGTCGACCATTTGAACCTTTAAGCAGGACTGTTTGACTCAAATTTATAGTCAAGCCTGTCCGTCAATCCTTTTAACATCGTGCCTGCTTCAACCTTTATTAAAATTAAGTCTAGGTTGGAACGCGCACTTTTTTATTCTTACACTTTAAATTCACTATCACTTTTTTGCACTGCTTTTATTCTAGTAACCAGCTCCACTGCAGTTGCAGGTGTAGTAGCACACCGGGCATGCACTTGGCATACCCGGTGAACAACCCAATGATGAAGCATGTCACCCAATAGATGGGTGAGTGAGGGTTTTATAAAAATCATTGTGATTCTTTTTCTATTACACACCCACGTGCTTTTTCTGTGTCTCATTTTGTTATTTTTCACTGTTTGAGTCACTCCTTGGTTGTTTAAATGATAGCAAAATTTACAGAACATGATTTCTTTTTTTATTTTATTTTTATTAAAAAGCTTGAAAACATTCACAAATTAGATCCAATTTACAAAGGCTATGCAAGGAGAACAAAAACACGGGATTAACAGCTGGCAATCTAATACAATTGTCCTAGATCCTAACTTATTTTAGAGAGCAAAATAACAAATATAATAAAACGTGTAACCAGAAATAGAGAAAGAGAAAAAAAAAAAGGGGGAATTTTTGCAAAAAAACCTAATTGATCAACCATTGCCTTAATGGTGCCCATATTTTTAAACCCCTCTCCCTTCTCCTCTTGCCGCTTCTCAAAAGCACAGCTGACTCCAGATTATGAATGGCCAGTAACCGTGCTCTCCAATTCGGAAAGGTAAGGGAGACTGGATTTATCCATTCAGAGGTTATGCACAGCCGGAATAGTGCCATTGCAATAGACAGAAAGGCAGATTCACAGTTTGATCTAGCACTGTGCGTTTCTGAACCCATTATCACCAGCTCCGCTGTGAACACAACTGGGATTTTTAAGGAATTATTAATAAACAACTGAACTTCCTGTTGGAATTTGAATAACTTAACACATGAAAAAAACATATGTATATCGTTCACAGCAGGCATTGCACACCTTGGACAACACTGAACTCCGCTGCCCCCCCATTTTGATATTTTATTGGGAGTATAGTATAAGTCAAGTGAAGCCATGTAGCTTTGGGAGCGGAGGCTTCCTGAAACTAACGCTGAGTGTGAGAGCTCCAGAGCCTGACCTACATCCGTGCCGACTGTCCCGAATTTCAAATCCAACTTCGCGTTCTGGATGTGAAGGTCATCAGGGAGACCGGACAACAAACTTTGATACAGGGTCCCAATCTAGCCTTCCTCAGGATCGTATTCATGAGTGGCTGATTGCCCAATGCGGTTGGAGAATTCTGCAGAAGAGTACCTATATAGCTACGCAATTGTAAGAATTTTAAAAAATCATGCGTACCTAAACCAAATTTTTCTTGTAAAAAAGAAAAAGAAGCCATATTGCCATCAGATACTAAATCCGCCAGCGTAATGATACCATGAGATCTCCACCTTATTACAACTGAATCCTGGAAAATAGAGGGTAACAGCCTGGCAGCAGCAAGAGGTGTGAAGATATTTATTTTAGGGATCGACCATTTTCGTCGCACCTTCTTCCAAACTGAGTAAATTGCCTTGGCTACCTTAAACGTGGTCTTTTTATAATAACTGGGCTCTAAAACTAAGGAAAGAATCCCATTAGCCTCCTCTCCCAACCCGATTTCAAATATGGAGGGACTAAGTGCTGGTGGGAGTGGGGAGCGCAGGCCGAATAAAGGCTGAGCAAGATGTTGCAAGAATGCCGCCCAGTTATATAACAAAAGATTAGGAACTGCCCACCCGCCCCTTTCCAGTGGCAAACACATCCATTTGGCGGCCCTTTGAGGTAGGCGGTAACCCCATAAGAACCTATTGCAGCATCTTTCTGCGCTATTGAGGCTGGACTAGGCAAATTCCAACGGAATGGTCCTAAATATATACAAGAACTTCGGTAGGATCAACATCTTCAGCACATTCCTCCTGCTGAATAAAGATAAATGCAAGTTATCGAGCCTACCGAGGGTGGAATTAACAGTCCCTATTATCGGTAAGATGTTCATCTCCGGTATCTGCTCTACTGCAGCCGTTATTTTAACCCCCAAGTAAGTTGCAACTTGGACAATTGGTGCCTCAGAAGAACCCATGGTAGGAGACTGAATCACCTGTGTTTTCTGGATGTTAAGTTTATACCCTGATATACGACCAAAAGATTCAGCCTGTCTCTTGATTTCTGGAAATGCCGATGAAACATTGCTGGTTAAGACAATGAAATCATCTGCATATGCCAGAACTTTCAATTCGACCAGGTTCGCCCTTACCGGAATAATTTCGGGAGAGAACTCCAATTTACTAATAAACAGGTCAATATAAAGGGCAAATAAAGGGGGCGAACAGGGACAACCCTGACGAGTTCCCCTATTAATGTCAAACGGCCTTGATTGAAACCTGAGATGGAGAGAGTGGCTTGTGGGGAGATATACAGCGACTGCAGCTCAAAAATGAAGCTATGAGAGAAACCTTTCCAGCGCATAACTCTCCACAGAAATCCCCACGCAACCCTGTCAAACGCCTTCTCGGCGTCCAACAGGATTGCGCCAAGGGGAGATCTCGTGGCTTGAGCCCAGTCCAATAGAGCTATGACTCGGCGGACATGATCCGCCGTATCTCTTCCGGGGATAAACCCATGCTGGCGGATAGAGACTATGGGAGATATCACTTTTGCCAATCTAGCCGCTAGTATCTTTGAAAATAACTTGCTATCAGCATTGATGAGCGAGATTGGACGGAATGATGCAGGTTCAAGCTCCGGCTTATCCTTTTTTTTCAACAAGATAATGGTTGTGAACCGCCAGGAGTCTGGAACCCTGCCCTGCTGTGCATCCCTCAAAGTTGTTAAAAGGTCCTCCCTAAGCTCCATCCGAAATATGCTATAGAACTCCAACGGAATAGAGTCTGGACCTGCTGCCATACCACTAGCTAATGAATTTAGAGCTGCGTCTACTTCTTCCCACTCAATGGGTGCTGCTAGTATCGCATTTTGATGGTCTGAAAGTCTACTAGTACCAAGTCCTTCTGTAAAGGAGGCAAACTCTGATTCTATCACTTGCGCCTTGACTTCTTCGGTATAAAGGGATTGATAGAATCCCGAAAAGACTGACAACACCCCTTCTGGGGTTTCTTGGATTACTCCATGCACATCCTTAATCTTATCAATGCAATTAGACATACCTCACTGATGAAGCCGCTTGGCCAATACCCTACCTGATCTTTCGCCATGCTCAAACATCATTGATCTATACTGTAGATATTTGGCAGCGAGACCCTGGCCCAAAAACTCGAGCAAAGAGGCTTTAATACATGCAACCTGTGTCTGCACCTGAGATATATCGAGCCCCCCCAAAATAACAGCTGTAAGCTGAACCTCTGCATGACGTAATTCGTCCATGCGGCGCTTTATTGTTTCTTTTATTTGCTTCTGACGAAAGAACGAATAACTTTTAGTTTCGCCGCGAACAGCTGCCTTCAGTGAATCCCATACTATGCTACTAGGGGCAGAGCCTCTATTAATATTCAAAAATCTGATGACCCAGGGCCTCATATGTTCTAAGTATAGCTCTTCTAGCAACAGCTTCCTCTCAAATGTCCATAATGTAGGGATTCTCACGTATCCTGACAAACAGCAATTGATGGTCAATAAGTTATGGTCCGAAATAACTCTGGGGGGACATGGAAATTGATGTACTTTCAGCTAAATGATTTGAAATAAAAAAATAATCTAACCGAACCATTTTTTTATGTGGGGCTGAGAAATATGTGGCACCATCTAAGTTCTTGCAGTGGTGGAACCAGAGGTCGGTCATGCGATGTTCTGAAACTAGGCCTTGTAAGGCTCTGTATACTCTTGGTTTCTGTCCAACATAACTCTGACCCCCTGCCACATCGAAATTTGCAGATAAATTAATGTTGAAATCCCCACACAAGCATACGGGCTGAGGCCATGAAGCCAGCTCAACATTTAGATGCTCTAGTACCGCAGGATCATCTAAATTGGCACCATACACCGTACAGAGCGTCAAAGAAGAGTGGCGAATTCGCAACTCTGCTATTGCCCATCTCCCCCCAGGGTCTTGACTAGATCTAACACAAGAACCCAACCCGTGTTTCATCAATATAGCAACCCCACGAATCATAGAGGACTGCTGTGAGCATACTACCAGATCAAACCCAGGGATTCTGAGGCAGTCCCTCTTGTTCCAGGGGATATGAGTCTCCTGTAAACAGAGTACTTCTAAGTGCAGTACTTGAATAATGCGTGCAAACAGAGCCCGCTTTTTTCCATTGTTAAGTCCGCACACATTCCAGGAGGCTATATTTACCTTAAGTGACCCCATTATGTGACTTTAGAGAAAACAAAAATACTAAAATTCTTACATGATTTAATCTTTCATTGCCATAATTGTCGTAATGGAGAACAACGTTATTCAAACTTTTTATTTTTAAATGCGCTCTTACCCCAAGCCCTACCCTCCCCCCCAACCCCCACCCCCTCTGACTACACCCCTCCCACCCAGCCTTACCCCGACACTAGGCAGGAACCGCAGTTCCGGTGATGGCGAGACTGGTGTTGGCGAAGCCCCCCCACCCCCCAGGAAATGTTGCTATCTATCTACACACTAAACCAGACCTTCGCGAGAATTGCTTTCTAACAAAGAAACCCCTAAATGGACTAACCACCAATTTGAATTTATAAGCAACAAAAAGAAGGGTTAATTCATATTCAAAAACCGAGCAAACTCGATTACTTCAGTCCATCAAGAAATGCTTTGGCCTGGATCTCAGATTCAAAATATTTTGTCTGACCTTGGTGTATAATTTTGAGCTTTGCCGGGAAAAGTAGAAAGACCTGTGCCCCCTTGGATTGGAAGTGAGTAATCAACTGACGGAGCTGCCACCTCCGTTCTACCGTGACTGGGCAGAAGTCCGGCCTTACAAAAAACTGACAACCTTTTCCCGACCTTTGCTTATCGGGCCTGGCTAAGTCATAGATTCTTTCTCTCGCTAGGAAATTTTGCATACAAATTATATTTGCGCGGGGTCTTTTTTTCTGCTTGACCTGCACGCTGCTTCAATTTGAAGAGGAAACGATGAGCTCGTTGAATCTCCATTCGCCAGTCCCAGTCTTTTACTTCGGGAAAGCCTCTGTAAATAAATCGACAACAAATTGACGAGCATCTGCCCCCTCCACCCCCTCAGGAACCCCCAGAATTCTTAGGTTGTTGCTCCGTGCCCGGTTCTGAATGTCGATTAGTTTTGCCTGAATGTCCTCCCTCTGCAGCTGAATTTCATCCACCACGCTTTTTTGTACCACCAAGTCGTCTTCTAATGTGGAAATCCTTGTCTCGCCTCCGTAACTCTGGAGGCTATATCCGTGCACGTCTTCATAACCCTGCGCAAAGAGTTTTGAACTCTTCGGCATGCTCCTTGCGCACGAGCGCTCTCTTGGCGCGTTTCCTCACGATGAGCCATTATAGTTTGATATATAACGGCTAGAGATATTTCAGCAGATGTTGAGCAACTGTTAGAGTCCATACCATGAGCTATTTGATCGTGGGGTTTACCTTATAGTACTGGCTGATTGGTGAATGAGTAGTCCCAGGTCAGAGAACCCGCTGCCGATGTAGAATCCTGGGGCACCTTGCGTACTGTAGATAAGCCATTCAAAACAGCATTAGTGCGCCAATCAGCAAAATCGCTGCCCTCCTCCTCATCTGTCCAGTCTTTATCCAAACTATCAGCTGATGATCCTGTATGATCCGATAGTGAATAGAAATCACCATCTGTATCCCCATCCGCCCTTGCGGAGGGTGCCGGAGCCATTAATAGAGGGTTTTGGGGGACTATACTCTGTGGGTTCAGCAATAAAGACTGAGGGACTACATCTCCCAGAATCCAGGTTGTGGTGCTTCCAAGCCCGAAACAGAGACAGTGCTTGAGAGCACTCCTGATGAATTATCCGCTGCCTGCACACTGTCCTTGTGTGAGAATAATGTTGCCGCACTGTCTCCAATATTTTTTTCACAAACTGCTGCCGGGGGGAATGAAGTACCAGTATCGATCTTACTGGTCAGAATCTCCGCTGTAGGTGCTGCAGGAGCTGTGGGGGAAACTGCTGCGTTGCAAGCGGCTTTACCTGCCGCACTCCCCCGAGGTTTGAACATTGCTGGAGTTGCCGCAGGAGTGCCTGTTTTACCAATTCTGCTAACCGCCGCTGAAGCTTTCTTTGTGATGTCCGGTTGGGGAGCTGTGCAAGGTAGTCCTATGGTGGGCGCGGATGCTGGTGCCGGCGGCAGTGAATCTGTTGTGGCTGCCGCTGCTGCTACGGGCGTTTTCACGGCCGTGCCCCGTGAAAGGGACTTAGGCTGGTTCTTGGGCGGCATCCCGCTGTAAAAGGGCAAGGTCAAGGAAACTCGAGCGAACAAAGTGTGTGCTGACGGGCACAGAGCATGATTTCTTACAAGGTTCATCTAATTATCAAGAAATGTATTGCTACAACCACTATGCACATCACTATTTGCACAAATCTGCTCAACCTAGAAATGTTTTTAATTATAATCAATGGGAACATTGTGCAACTCCACCAAAGGGTAGTTCGAAGACATTTTACGAGAAATTCCCCTACTTCTCAGGGTTTAACACAAGTGAAGCAGAAACTTTTTATTTCAAACTGTTAAATAAGACAGGGATGAAAACAATGCTGACAAACACTAAATTGATCTATTCGGAAACATTTTTTGAAAAATTGACTACATTTGGTTTCGATTTTTGGAAATATAACATTGAAACAAAAACCATCTGGGGTACAAAAGAATGGCAGGTCCAAGGTTTAGAAGCATTATTTAGAGCCTACATGATCCCAGAACAAATTATATTCTTGAATGACGCCATTCAACAGACAACCTGTCTTTGCATAGCCAAAATTAAAGACTTAAACAAACCGTCTATTCCAAAGCCAACACCTGACAGTAATAGCACTACAGATGTTGAGATAGAAGTATCCCATATTTTTAACCAAAACAGAACACATCCTGATTGGAAAAAATGGTTGATCTGGCCCACAGACACAAATAACTGTCAAGATAGATTCCTGAACAAAATACAGGGGTTCAAGTTGAACAGGCCAGACCCTAGATACTCCCAGAGACAACATCCAGGGATAGTTACAACATACAGTGTAGGAAAACTCTGCCTCGAATGGTTACAGAAATCCACACTGGCAGAAGTTAAGCAACACTTGACTTTACTTAAAGACGGTGCTGACTTGCGTGATTTCATAATGGGACCACGCAAACAGCGTCAAAAACGTTTCATAGCGGCCGGTATATACGCTACTTACAACGAAGCTTGGAAAGTGATGCAAATCAAAACAGCAGAAAAAATACGAGAAATTGATCGTATTAATTTGGAAAAATCATTTTCTGTTGTGGACAATGGGGTAATAACTCTGTCCTCCAGAATATATTCACTGGACAGTATTGTATCCTCTGCTATTGATATCATAGAGCAGGACTTACTAATGTTGCAACACGGCCAGTCCCAATTACGTTCTATTGTACAGCTTGGCTGGATGTTGCAAAATCTGCGTTCAGGCTACGTGACCTGGCGTTTAATCAACACAACGTCATTATTCTCTATCTTTAACCTTACTGATACACAAATCAGTTTGGCACAAAAAGGAGCAGACTATACAATTCTGAGCATTGAAAAACTTGAGAGATTACTATTGACAATGTCAGAAAGACCTGTCATTGAATGGAGAATACATAGAATAATCACAATTCCGATAACAACTTTCCAATTTAAATACTGTCAAGAGTATATACCAGCGGGCCAGTATGAAAGGTTGGGTAAAGGTTACATTAAGTCATCATGGAAATTGCCTTACACACACACATGTTATAGTGAAAAGAAACAGAATGTATTTCTTAGTGGAAAAAATTGCAAACAATCACTAAGCGGTATACTTCTGTGTCAAAGTATTGACCTGCATGGGGCCTGTGAGGGGACTACAAATAACCTTTCATGTCACCAGCACGGCACACCTGCAACACAAATAGAGCCATTCTTTAGACGACTTTCTAACGGGAGTTACATTCTAATAGTGGACCACAGCTGTTGTGGCATGGTGCCAGGAAAAGCCTATCTCGTGAGCGTGAGTTCCATGGTCACTTGCTGTATGCAAGTATTGTATCCAAATAGCACTCCAGATACGGAGGCAAAAATTTGGCCTTCTTTGAATATCTCTTCTATTCGAATTGATACTTTAAGCAGAATAAAGTCTGTCCTTTTACAGACAACGGTGCCCTTGACGTCATCAAAAGAAACGTATGATCTGCAAGTTGCAAGGACAACGGCAGAGATACATACCCTTTTATCAACAAATTGCCCCGTGCATTTCATAGAAATGCTAAGCCAAATCCTAACTATGTCTGATACCAGTGGTATCCCACATATATTTAAGACAATTTTTTCGGGACTGTTAACACCCTTCGAAAGAGTTCTGGGCATTTTTCCTAATTTTGTCCATTCTGTCTTTGGCGGCCTACCACTTCTGTTGGGACTCGTAGCAGGCATTTTATTTTTGATACTTCTGCTTCGATATGGCAAGCCAAGTCGCAGACAAGACTCCAGCAACGATGGAAGAAACGATCCTAGCTATACGCTATCAGGACCGCATAACTAAAGTCCTTGGATTAGCCCGGCTAAGAGATCTGAATATGACCTGGTTTCTTTCATTGAGACCCATCTGGCAGAATTGCATCTTACCTGTGCTTCGATGTATGCTATGCGGAGAAGAATGCGTGTTGGACGTCTGTCTTACACTACCATCAGCAGTACCATTGGATATAGATACTTTGCTAAGTCCGATAACGGCTCATGCATCGTGTTGTCCCCAGCGGCTACCCATTCTGATGACGGCATTCGTTGAGACTTCACCACTACGATTAGGGGGTAGTGAAGTACGAGATGAGAGCAACATCACCCAGGTACGACCTTCTGTGAGCATTGCTGATCCTGACATCGACGATAGCAATCATGCTCGAGACTGCTCAGTTGCGGCATTTTCGAACTTTCACCTGAAGCCATAGACAACTTTTTTGCGAGTCTGTCTGAAATGATGTTCTCCCCTGAACAAAAAGAATAACTTTTTAAGCAAACGAGCACACAGCGTTCCCTGAACTCCAAATTTGGCCTTCAGCTTTAATAAACAAAAGCTACTGAAAATATTTGGAACTATTTTCTCCCACTGAAAGCAAAATTATTTTTACTTCGATTCCAAAATATTTACCTTTTTCCTGGCACTTGTACTCTGCTTAAAGTAGAAGTATTCTTAGAGAACAGAGCTTCTATTTTTAGGAACTCTAGAGACAATATATTACCTCAGCCTCTAGCACATTTACAGCGACTGTATTTATATGTGATGGAATGGTCTCGACCTTCTTTTCTGTATTAAGAGCCATTTCATGTGTAAATTTCGCAAATCGTTCAGCTAATCTTATATATGCATCGTTTTAACTGAATGATCACACCGCTTGAAAAGCGTACAGTAACAATATCATTTTACGTGTATTTCGCATACACCATTTTACATGCAAAAAAATGTATTTTGGGGTGGGTTGGAATACACATGCACCTTTAAATGTTTACTATTGCTTAGTTTAGTAATGATGGACATTAGATCGTGGAGTGGGTATTGTGTTTTTATCCAGGAGCCTAAATCGATATTACTATTTTATGCCCTTGTTCGGTTATAATCAATAATATCCCAATAACGGCATAGTAATCATATCCATATTCAGTCGTAGCACATGCTTTTACATTAAGCAAGGCTACTTCCCCAGACTCCTAGAAAGCACAACGAGTTCTCTAAACAAACCAAACCTCCACCAACCTGGGAAATCCCCCTTGCTTTTGTTTTGATTTCGTCCTAGAACTCCTGTAAAGCACTGTAAGAACGGCCAGTTCTTAGTGACATCTTTATTGAAGTCTTATGTCCAACCTTACGTCAAACCCAGCACCTTTCAGGTATAAATATACCAACGTTGCCTTAAGCAAACACACGGTGGTGGTTTTGGAGCAGAGCAGCTATCTACTTGACCGAGAGCCCAGCTGATGCGAAAGCCCACGGATGCTGCCCCTCCCTTTTGACGCACTGAGAGAGACGCTGTCTTTTCTCTTGCCGAGAAATCCAGCTCCGCTGTTTCCAGATACCTTCGCGGGTTACTGGGATATCGAGTCCTGAGAGAGAGATACAAGACCTCCTGCTTTCTAATACCCAGGTACGGAGCTGACTAAAACCTTAGAGAGAATTCTTGAGTCAGATTCTTGGCAAAACCAACTTAACTTAAACTGCTACTTACTTACTCCTTCCCACATATAAGGCTTAGGTCAGGTACACTGGGGTAGGCGTATTTAGAAGCACCAGTTGAGTACGTTAGTCAATGTATATAAGTATGTATATATTTTATCTATTTTAAAGTATCTTATGGCTAAGAAACCATATCAATGCTTTTACAGTATTACTTCTTAATCCTCCTTTTACTGTAAGCACTTTACTTTACTATGAGTATTGTAATTGTGGCAATTCATTTCTCTTGTATGAGAAAGAAGACTGCTCAATAAATAACAACCTTTTATTGAAAACGCCCGTCTTTCTTTTCTCTGCACTCTGGTGAAACTAAGTATGCACACTTGACTGAGTGAAATAGCTGTCTATTGTTTTCACACGACTCTAGAGATACACTCTTATTCTGAGAGAGAAAAGTTGTCATGTTATATGGTTGTCAGAAGCTAATCCCTTCTTGTCTATCCAGGGAGGTTAAACTCCTACTCGTTTATTCGAGAAAGTTTCTAGTGACCTCTGAGCTAGCTGGCAAAAACTTAAGTCTAATATAGTCAGTAGAGACCTAGTTGACCTCAGTCCTACGCCTACACTGGTGAATATATTATTCCAATGCGCAGAGCCTATTGGGAATATAGGAACTACACTACAATAGTAATAGGTCGGTTTGCAACGAATGAGTCAGGGTAGGTCACAGAGTGTGAGTGACCCGCTCTATTAATATTAATTAGAGATTGGGTGCATATTGCGACTCAAACCTTTGGCCACAATCACAGGAATGGTGATCCTCAACTTGTTTTAAACAGCCTGATTGCCTTAAAGTAAATGTAGCTGCTTATACAAGAACGCTTTATTTTTTGTTAAAAGTATCAGTGACAGTTGTCAGTGGTCTCTGGGCGCCTGCCTCCTAACGCCCCTGAAACATGCACCCTTATTCACAAAAAGAAGAGGTCCAAATGAGAGCCTTTCCCTTTTGTGAATGAGTTACCACTCTGACTGTTGAGTCGGTAACTTTTTAGCGGTTTGCCACTGGAATTACAGTTGCAGGCCATCGATACATCTGGCGCAGATTTGGTATTTGGATGGTACACCAAAAACACATTACTTCCAAATATCTAATCGGTATCTAGTCACAATCAATCAAAGTCGATACAACTTTACAGGTTGCTAAAATGGGTTTTGTACATTCCCAAAAACTTTATTGCTGTCACAAACTCCGAATCCAGGTGTTTGCAACACCTTTGCCATCATACTTGCACTCTAATTTGGCTAACTCACCGCGTTTCGCGGGTCCCTCGCCCCTGTCTCGTGGCGGCCATCTTAGGTGAGTGGTGTTTGCGTGTGAGCAAGTCCTCTCTCTAGCTTGCTCGGAGAGTATTTAGACAGGCTAAGGTGTTAGCGCGCCCTATTCCAGCGTGAAGCGCTATTCTGGTAGCGCCTGTTTGTGGCAGCTCCTGCTTTTAAAATCACTCGTTTTTTAGTAGTTCTGTTAATTTTGTTCTGCCACTTATTTTGTGCTTTTAGCAGCCTGGCCTCTCACACCCCCACCTTTGCCATCATACTTGCACTCTAATTTGGCTAACTCACCGCGTTTCGCGGGTCCCTCGCCCCTGTCTCGTGGCGGCCATCTTAGGTGAGTGGTGTTTGCGTGTGAGCAAGTCCTCTCTCTAGCTTGCTCGGAGAGTATTTAGACAGCCATGCTAACGCGCAGCGGCCACGCGCAGCGGGGACGCCGGACTGACGCCGGAGATACGCCAGAGTTCAGCCCGTCTGGGCCCGTCCGGGCCCGGACGGGCTCAGGGCTGGTCTCCATGCCCAATCCTTCCGAGTCCCTGGACTCTTGTACTAGGTATGGGAGGGAGGAACTCATGTCCTGGCGGTTACTACAATCCACTACCTGTAATTTTGCCCATAAGAGAGGACAACCGTTCCTGCCCTGCAAGACTTGTAGTGTGGGTCAGGAAACGGCCTCTGTAAAATCGGTGCTCTCTATGGCCTTGCTAAACTGCCGGTCCCTGCCGAGTCACGCCACTGAAATCAACTCCCTCATTTTGGACCATGAGCTGGATGTGCTGTTTTTAACTGAGACCTGGATTTCCCCCAGTTCAGGACCTGATATGGTTAGAGCTCTCCCCCCAGGTTTCCTTATGTTTCATCTGGACAGGCCTGTGGGCCGGGGGGGCGGAATTGGCATTCTTTATAGGGACTCACTAGTTTGCAAAGCTCAGGATGGAGGAGTGAGTGATTGTGAGAGTTGCCAGTTCTCTCTTCGTGTGTCACCTACAGAGTCCATGACGGGACTTCTGATCTATCGTCCACCTGGAACGATGGGGAATTTTCTTAATTCCTTTGTAGAAACTGCCGCTCCTACTGGGAATTTCCTAGCCTTAGGGGATCTCAATATTCATCTTGATGACCCCTCCAACCCTCTGGGTGTAGAGTTGCAAGGTGATCTTGAAGCTCTGGGGATCAACCTGGCTAATTCGGGCGCTACTCATGGGAAGGGCCATCTGTTGGACCCCATATTTTCTAATTCGGACTACCTTAAAGCCTTGCCAGCGTTGGCTCTGCCATGGACAGACCACTTTATGGTGCCTGCCCAGTGGCAGTCCGATGCCCCAGTCGCACCAGCTCCGAGGGTATATACTGTTGAAAGAGCCTGGTCTAGGCTCCCAGTGGAATCCTGGGCGTTACATCTGGAGGCGTCTCGGCCTCCCCTTGGTTCCAACCCGTTAGTTGCGGATGAGAATCTAAACATCTGGCTCACCAATTCGCTAGACTCTCTCCTCCCCAAAAAGAAACAACTTATTAGGGGTAAGAGAGTGGGATCTGCGCCTTGGTATACATCTGAGCTGAGGACACTAAGGAAGGGCTGCAAGAGGCTGGAGCGGACCTGGAGGAAAGACTGGAGCGAAACGAGCCGGAAAGAATATCGGGCGGCTCTTAGTACCTATAAAGTCGCTATTCGGGTAGCTAAATCAGGGTTCTTTGAGGAGAGAATAGGCTGTGCGGCCAACTCCTCGAAAGAGTCATTTAGGGTCATTAAAGAACTTCTGAAAACTCCCGAACCGCAGGTCACTCACGAGGACCCACGTGAGAAATGCTCAGAACTCGCCTCCTTCTTTAAAACCAAAATAGACAACATCTTGGCATCTCTTCCTAGGTTACCTGAGGGGGTACCCGTGGATGGTAACCCGGGACCTCAGCTCAGGGTGCAGTCTGCGGAGCTGGCTTCTCTTGGTCCCGTCACAGTGGAAGAAGTCCTTACAGTTTTGACGGCCATGAAAAGCGGCTCTCCGAAAGATCCTGCACCCATGAAGTACCTGAAGCAGGTAGCCCCCACCATCGGCGGTCCAGTGACGGACCTTATAAACCTGTCTCTCACCCAAGGAGTGGTGCCCCCTAGTTGGAAAGGAGCGGTGGTTAAGGCACTCCTGAAGAAGCCTAACCTGGACCCAGCCGATCTCGCCAACTTTAGACCCATCTCCCTACTCCCCGGCCTTAGTAAGGTGGCGGAGAAGTTGGTGAACGGGTGCTTATCGGGCTTCTTGGAGTCCAATTCTCTTCTGGGAGATTCCCAAACAGGCTTTCGCCCCGGTCAGGGGACTGATACTGCCCTGCTGGCAGTCGTGGAGAATGCCAGGAGCATTCTGGATTCAGGGGGATCGGTGGCAGTGATCCTCCTGGACCTTAGTGCGGCATTTGACACCATAGACCATCAGGTGCTTCTCCAACGGCTGTCGGGGGTGGGGGTCTCCGGGATGGCCCTCAAGTGGTTTGCCTCTTTTCTGGAGGGTCGGACATTTGAGGTATGGGAAGGCCATGAGAAATCATCTTCAGTCCCTCTCCAGTGTGGTGTGCCACAGGGCTCATCGTTGAGCCCTACTTTATTTAACATTTACATGGCCCCTCTGGAGAGTGTGGTACTGCCTCTGGGTATTAAGATCATCAGCTACGCTGATGATACTCAGTTGGTGGTAGGGCTTTCCCAGTCGGCTTACCATCCCGACCGGCTGCACACGTGTCTTGATAAGATCTTCACGTGGATGTGTAGCTCAGCACTCAAGCTCAACGGCTCCAAGACTGAGCTGATGCTGCTGGGGAATTCCCCTCCGTCCTTACCACCTGGCAGCTGGCCTAGCTGCCTGGGAGCTGCACCCATCCCCAAGCAGGAGATCAAGAGCCTGGGGGTGTGGTTGGAGCAGGACCTCTCCTTCAAGACGCACGCTAAAAAGACCGCAGGCGTGTGCTTTGGTCTGCTCCGATCAGCTCGGAAGATCCTACCTCTCCTCCCAGTCGCCGCCAGGAGGCTACTTATCCAGGGGCTTATCATCTCGCGGCTGGACTTCAGCAACGCGCTGTTTTTGGGTGCTCCTGAGTCCACCCTAAACAAACTGCAGCAGGTGCAGAACGCGGCCGCCAGGCTCCTGACAGGTCTCCCTAGGTGTCAGTCAGCACGTCCTGCGCTGAAGGCGTTACATTGGCTCCCTGTGAGGGAGAGGGTGAGATTCAAGGCACTTTGCATGGCCCACAAAAGTTTGCAGGGGAAAGGCCCTCCGATCCTTCGGGATTTGGTTCAACCGTATAAGGCCTTCCGCTCCCTCCGTTCTGACCATCAACACCTATTGCAGGTTTCGAGGGTAAGGAAGGCAAGAACTGGTGGTAGAAGGTTTTCTATAAACGTGGCCACTCTGTGGAACTCTCTCCCTTTTTATTTGCGCTCGGAACCGAGCTTTTTACGTTTCCGTAAACTTTTAAAAACTTATTTGTTTCCTGCCTAAATTTTTTTGTGCCTAGTAGGGTGACGCTATCTCTCTGGATGAGCGCGGGGATGCCCAAGGGTAACCAGGCGCTATACAAAATTCATTAATAATAATAACTGCAAAACAGTTTTGGACAACTGACCTAAAGTGCCTTTCCAGTCACCAAGCAAACGTGCAAAGAAAGCTAGGAAAGACAGCCTTAATTTAGGTGATACCAGCCTCCCAAACACCTGGTCCCAAAGTCACTGCTCTAATGACAGCTGTATATCTGGAATACTCCCTGCGTGCCTTTGGGGTGAAAGTGAAGGAAATGCACAGACAGATTTTGGCCATAATTCCCTCCCCCTGATTGTCCAAGAAACAAACATTCCCATGGTAAGCTCCAGTGCTTCAATAAGTAAAAGGCAAACCTTAAAACACTATCTCGTGGTGCTTCCTATTAGCAGCACGGGGGCCTACAAAATGGCATTCGGTGTATCTACAGAAAAGAGCACACAACAAACACAGTTATTTGAAGCATAAAGAATCATTTTCATAGCAGTGAAAAAAGAACCATGAATCATTGTTGCTGTGAATACATAGAGTCTTTCTAGCTCTTAAACAATAATGTTTTCAGTTTTATCCGATGACCAGCAAAGTTTTAACCCTGAAACCTATGGGCAAGGAGTTCCATAATCTCTGTCCTATTACTACAGCCCTCCAGTCTCCCTTCCAGAGGAGTTTGACTTTTGGTACACGAAGAAGGCCTAAACTACTTGATCGGATGTGGGCAAGCATTGGAAAAAAAATGTCCTGTAGTCACACTAGGGAAATTCCCTTGGTAGGTTTGAAAACTGAGCATTGCAACTCTAAAGATATGACTATTCACTGGTAAGCAAATGAAATGTCTCCTTAAATTAAGCACAATGTTCTACAAATATTGCAGCTGCCCAGCCCAGTCAATATTGTACTAGAATCCAGATGAGAATCTTTCCTAGGAAAATGCTGCCCGTTCTATCTTACCAATGTGATGATCAACAATACATTTGTCATCCCATATGACGCCCACATTCTTTGCTTTTTTGCACGTGAGCAGTTCGGGGGCTGTCGAGGTTTTTCAACATTCTGCAACTTTTTGCTTGAACCTTAGTCTTTGCACCGTCATGTTTGAGGCCACTGCTATTCACCCAGGAAGTCATGCTATCAGACATTTCTGAGCGGAGAACTGAGACAGATGGCATGAAGAAAAGGAGGAGTGGTGGTTTTCTTGATATAAACACCATCACGAGAACACAAGCAAGTCAAAGCCGAGCCATGGTCAGAGGAGGCATGTGATGGATCTGCAAAAAGGAAAGGGCATTGAGGAATGGGGAGAAAAACAGATAATAGGAAATTAATAAGAGGATGAAAATGAGAACTGTTGAAGCCAGTTCTAATTATCTAAAAGGAGAACAGTGAGGCTTAGCAATCAGGGATAGTTTAATTTTAATTAAATAATAATGTCCAGGAATAACAGCCACATTTCTTACAGTTGTGTATTGAAATTCAGTTTGCATTAGGTACATGGCATGCTTTATACTGTACAGTGAGTGCAATAAAGTGAATGGTGTCCCCCTTAGGCAGGAAATACTGGAATAGTGCGTCATAAATTGTGTGATTAGATGACTGATCCTACTCTAATAGAAGGGTTCATAAATACTAACTGGAGGTCAAATTCTGAGGTGGTTCAGGTGGGTGGGTAACGCTAACTACTAGGTATTGTTTTGGCTTTCACTGATGAATGAAACTGACCAGCTGCTTTTAGGCCAAATGCAAGCCCTCTGCTGTGCATACATTTGTGTTTATGAGTGTGTGCATCTGAGTCATTTCTTTAGGTATTACATCCTGGGGCCATGTTTGATTTACTGCTGCAATCTTCCAGGTGTGTTTGAGGCTTGTTTCATATTTGGTGTCTCCCACACAGGAAGTGCTAGGGGTTAACAGAAGGCAGCTGTGTCATGTTGATCTAAAAAAAGGGTCATTTTGAAATGGAAAAAAAGTGTTTTTAGTGAATTTGGGTAGCGCCAAATGTGGGTGCTGGATTCCTAAGAGCAGAACCTTTCTATAAATTGATCTGATGCTAACATTCCCCCCTCTTAGTTGAGTTATCAACTACTACCCTGACTGTTTGTGTCTTTGTCTTGTGCATGGGGGTTTTCCTGTTTCTGGCTTGTGGTGTGCGTAAATCCCTTGGCACTGGGTGTCCTAACCAGGTCTATTCCCCCTATTATCAAGGTAGCCTTTTTCACACAGGTAGATATTAGTTGTTGTGTGGAGCACAGCAAGAGCAAGATTACAACTACTGGTAACATGGCCTTGCATAGGCATGTGATCCACTTTGGTACCCAGGCAAGCAAACCTGTGAACCATTCTTTGTTTGGGGCACCTCCTTCTTTAATCATGACCTGCGTTAGATTGGGCAGTGCTTGGATGGTAATAGTGTGCCATTGTCCAGGTTGTTCATGGGGATGGTGGTCCAGCATGCTGCACCTATCAAGGGCGCATACGCCCCCTTCCATTGCGGTCATTAAGTTATTAAGTCCTCTGCATTATCATGAGGCGGATATCACATATTTCTCCTTTGATTACATTGAGGCCATTTTCTGTGGTGTTCTTCCTTTTAAGCAGTTCCCACCTGTTGGCCTTGGTTTGCATGGTGAAGAAATTGATGGAACCTCCTACATCAATTTGCACTTTGGTGAAGAGCTAGAACTCTACATGAATGCACTTGAATCTGTCCCAACTTAAATACTCAGCTGACCTTCTTTTGCCTACTTGGTTTAGAAGTGCAGTGCCTTTGCTCATGGGGTGGTGATGCAGTGTAGAAAGAACTTCAATGGGAATGAGCAATATGGGTGTGTAGATTGTGCCGAGTGAGCATATCTCTCTCCAGTCTAGGAGAAGCTGGGTGTAGGCTTACCCACAGCATTGCCAGTAGCAGTCCATTAAGGTGGAGGTGCCCCACTGTGTTATATTTCAAGGTTAGGCCCAAGTAGCGAATCAGTTACTTTCTTACATTGTCCTCACAATAACAGTTCAGCTGTGAACTTTTGTTCATATTTGCGTGCACAACAATGTTACATGTATTTCCCAGAAACGAAACTTGTTTACACATCTAGCTTTGCACTACATTATCACAATGCCCTAAACATCATGTACAAGGTCTCATTTCGCACTATGGATAAATGTAATCTCTATCTTCATCTACGGGGCAACAGGGTGGTCTACATATTGATAACATCACTAATCTATGCGTACATCGCAAGGCTGCTTTCTATTGTAAAAGATTAGCATCCCAATAGATTAGGAGAGGAATGCACTTCCGCTGACACCAATGGTTTCTGCATGCTGAGACTTCACCACACAGCGGTCTGACATCTTGTGAGGGTTGTCCAGTTCGTGACCAAGACAGGGACTTTCATTCTCTCCCATCAGGTAATGGGGTTGGATCATCTCTTGGGGCGATTCTTGGCTTTACACCTACACAACCTGTAGGTACACTTACAGCAGGGTACACACCGTAGTACGCTTGATTACTTACTTGCATTATATGACTGCATATACACACTGTTTAAGCACCATTGTAAAACTACATTTACTATTTTCACTTTTAGTGCTTGTAATCACATTTATCTGTTTCTGTCTATCAATCATTGCAGCACATGTATTTTATACAAGAATAACGATGGTTCAATAAATATATTGAAAACGTCCCTCTGTGTATTCTCTGTATACCTCTCTGAGAACAAGTGAGCACAAGAGATTGAGCGAAAGGCTCTGTACTGTTTCCACAATAACTGGTGGATCAGAGTTGTCATGTTCAGTGGTTGCCGGAAACCATTCGCACCCTGGTAAGGTTAGGGGGGCTAACAGTGGGACTGTGAGCTAGCTGGTCTATAGGCCAAAATATCTGGTGGGGTGTCCACAATCAGTCTTGGCACCAAGCCCCTAGTTTGCATTGTTCAATCAAATGTGCCGATCCTACAGATTAGTAGGAACTACATGACAACTGCATATCATTATTGTAGGTTATACACTTGCAATTGCTGTTCACCCCAACAAATCGTCCCATTCCCACCGAAACACAAGGAATACACTGGTAGCTTCCTGACTACTATGGGTTCTCCCTACCCTCTATACATGTGTACCCTCCTGCCTCAGAGTTTCAGCTGTCTTGGCATTGCATCAGTAGATTGTCATTCAACCTGCCCACAGGGGACCTGTTGTCACTTTTGTTCCCAAAATTGGTGGCTCTCTAGGTGAACTGAACGTTGGGGTTCCACTTGTTGTTCATAAACACGGATCCAGTTACACTAAGGGCTAGCCTTGGTCCACAGATTAGTACTTGAACGGGCACATTATTATACTGGGCTAATGGCTTAGTGAGCTCCAAGAAACCTTGATGAGGTTGGTTTTAGGCCCTGTGTTCCAACAACGTGTATGCCCCTTTTTCTTGAGTTTGTCTTATTCGGACTGGATCTCATTCTGCTCTGTCAGCATGTAAAGGACTTTGGGTACGATATCGTACTTTCTTAGGTGCACTGTGACTTCCTGTGGTGCTAGAGTGTTGGGCTGGAGTTTGGCTTTTATTTGTTAGAAGTGTAAGTGCATGAGGCATAAGGTTTTGTTGGACGATACCTTCTGGGACAAGTATAGTCTATCTGAAACTACTGCATGGGTATCAATGAACAAAAATTAG
Organism: Lissotriton helveticus; assembly: GCF_964261635.1. Lineage (NCBI taxonomy): Eukaryota > Metazoa > Chordata > Amphibia > Caudata > Salamandridae > Lissotriton > Lissotriton helveticus. Next base: position 1,092,533,316 of record NC_136068.1, read on the forward strand.
CAGGAGTTGGTAGATGCTTGCCTCCCTACTGAGGTCATGTGCTGATACCAGGTGTTGTGAATAGTCCGCTGTGTAATGCATATCGGAAGCCATTGTTGTGTGTGGTGAAGTTGTTTGTTAAATTGGTTAGATCCCAGGACTCACGCTGGACCACTTTACCTGATGACCTTGGCCAAAACTCGACTTGTTCATGTACCATAACAAATAGCTAAAAACACACCACAGCACATAGAGCAAAAGACAAAACGCATGTGAATAGTTTTAGTCAGGACATGAAAGAATCGATGAAAAGTCCGGGAGAGCCCTATGGGCGCTCCTATTCAAAAAGTGTTCGCAAAGTCTGGGGAAGCCATACGAGCACTTCTGTCCCCAAAGTGTTCACGATTCATATTTGAAAAGTCTGTGATAGTGACTCCTTTGGTGGTGGTAGTGATGGGTCCAAGTGAATATCTGACAAGTGGTAACATGACTCTTTACCTTCAACCTTGACAGCTGAAGGAGTTGAAAAGACTACTTTGAAGGGCCCTTCAAACTTGCTGTTTTTCCACTGTTGATGAAAGTTGTGGATCAGGACTCGGTTGCCGGTCTGCAGAATGATATAGGGTAGGTCCACGTAGGTGAGCACCACCTTCCTTTGAGTAATCTGTATAGAGAGGAGTCTGCAAGTTTTGGTCAGTTCAGAGATATATATATACATTTAGTAACCTAAGGCCTCGGAGCTGGACTCTGCGCTCAGTTTGGTTCTGCTCTGAGGTATTGGCGTCCGAATTGTCCTACCAGTGACTAGCTGATGTGTTGTGTGGCGTTTTAAGCTCTGAGTGAATTTTCCCCATTCATCGCCTTATATAGGCATAGAAATCAAGCCCTTGTTTAGGCATAGCACATGCTACCCAAATACAAGCATGGCTACTTCCACCCGTACCAAACGTCACAAAGACTTATTGGAAAACCAGATTAAGTAGTGAGGGACTTCCCCTTGCTTGAATATTGATTTGTCCAAGAACTCAGTTACTTTACAAAGAACAACTATTCACTAGGGATTCTTTCTTGACGTTCATATGCCCGACTTTACTTCAAACTATGGCATTCCTAAACACTTTCAAGGTATAAATATACCTTCATTTGCTCCAGCAAGATACGGTGGTTCGGAGCAGTTCGAAGACCTACTTGCCTGACGCAGCTGGCTACAGCAAGTGCAGAAGGATTGGAAGCCGACTCTCCAACTGACGCACTAATCAGGAAGCTGCCTTTCTCCTGCCGAGAATCCAGCTCCAGTGTTTGCGGCTACCCTTGCAGGGAATTCGAGTCCTGAGACAGAGATACCAGACCTCCTTCATTCTAACACGGTATGGAGCTGATTAGAACCTAGAGAAACCTTTGGTAGATTCTTGGCAAAAACTAAACCTATGCTACACAATACTTACTTCTTCCCTTGTACTAGACTTAGGTTAGGTACATTCGGGTAGGCGTATTTTAGAAGCACCAGTTGAGTATTTTAGTCAATGTTATTTATGTATGTATTTTTATATGGCTTAAAAAACATACAATGGAGGGGGCGTGGCTAGCAGCCGGACATGGCGGCAGCGTAGAAGGCGAGCTCCGTGGTTGAAGCGGCCTCCTTGAAGATCCGACTAATGATCCGGTGATAAATATTTACCTGCGGCAAGGTACCGAAGCCCGGGACCGGGCGGCTCAAACGGTGGCGAGCAGAACGTAAATCCGACGGAGGGAAGTGAAGATAGAAGTGCAGTCCGTTCAGGCCGCTGCGGAGAATTGGAGCCGGGGAGCTGCCTGGCGCGGAGAGCCGACAGGAAGTGTTCCAGGCAGGGCGAGGAAGCACCGGAAGCGCCCGCTAGTGGATGACCTCGGAGTGACGGAGGGAACCGCGGAACAGCGCCGACACCGGACTTAAGGTGCCCCTGGCTGGGGAGACAAGCATCGCTGTCTACTGCCCGGCGAGTAACAGGAACGCACCTGGCCAGCGGACGGAGGCGGTCGGTCCTACCGACCCTGGGGCCGGTGCCGCCATCTTGAACTCCGAGCACTGCGGTACCTGGGGCACGGGACTGGGGAAGAACCGCTCCAGTCTGCACGAGACCCGGCTAACCTGCAGGGGTCGGAAGGTGGCGATCAACAGACTACGATCTACCCGGTAAGGAGCACTACGGACCCCTGGGGCAGCCATCGGGCGGAGGCACAGCGGCAGACGGGGACACGCCAGCACGCGATTCCAACAGAGTCGCCTTTACACAGACACTGTATTCAGGTCACGGACCCAGTATATCGGGGCCCTACACCCCATCGTGTGTGGCGGAGCCTCGGACGTCCATACCGGGGCATGGGTGCACTCAGCCCAGCTCTCCTGCCCTAATAAAGGAAGGTTTACATCGCGGACGGCGGTGCCCCCGACCACGGCGGTTGAGAGGCGCTGCATGCACATCCACAGCGGCGGACACGCGGGCGCTTCCTGGCTGCGGCCGAAGTGGTAACGGCCTGAGCACGGAGACCACCGCAGACAGAGCCTACTATCTACTGCTTAAGGGGAACACGGTGAGGACGGCGTCCGAGGGGCCGCATCACCCCTGACACTGTTGCCACGGACAACTAGCGCCAACGGAAAACCACACATGAGTGTACTCGGCGGATCGCCAGGTGACATCGACACTACAATATAGATCACAAGCGATCTACCCCTGAGCGCGGTGAATAGTACTGGTCGCATCCACCAGCTGCCTGGTAGAAAGAAGGGGAAGCTCCGTCTCCTGGTGCGCATCGTCACTGTACGGCCCATATAATTCCGAAGGTCGCGAGAAACGCTGCAAGCCTCCACCAGGGATACTTTCCGACAAACTCAGCTCCATCAAAGACGCTATTCACAGCGGACACCCTGCTACAGGACCCTACTGAAGTGACCACCAACATGACCGGTAAAGGGCCGAAGGGAGGGACCGCACAGTCGCGTCTTGAAAAATACGCATATGATAAAACAACTTCCTCCCCAACAGACGCTAAAACGCAGGCGAGCAAAGCCGTCGAAACGGTGGGAGGTAACAAAAGCGACTCTAGATGATGTGATGCGGGCCCTGACACAAGTGCAGGTGACAGTGGGTTCGATCTCAGCAGAAATAACACTAATAAGAGCGGACTTCCACAAAATGTCGGAAAAGGTGAACACAATGGAAATAGTGACCAAATCGTTAGTGGACGACGTATCAGAACTGCAAATAAGTATGGAACGGATCTCGAAAGAAAACAAGGACCTGCGTGAAAAGCTGGATGATCAGGAAGGGCGCTCAAGACGGAACAACAGCCGCATAATAGGGGTTCCAGAATCGGAAGACACGAGAGCGATGGACCTTTACGTAGAAGACCTGATCAAACAAGAACTCAAGCCTAAGGGTCTTTCCGATTTTTTATCAGTGGAAAGGGCACATCGAGTCTCGGGGGGCCGCCCGAAAATGGGTGCCTCCCCAAGGCCGATCATTGCTCGGCTCTTTAATTTCAGAGACAGGGATGCGATACTGCAAGCAGCACGAAACTCGCCCCCCATTAAAATCCAAAACTCTACATTAGCGTTCTTTCCAGACTATACGGCGGAGGTCGCACGTAGGAGGAGGACATTCTTCGAAGTGAAAAAAGAACTTAGGGCAAGAGAGATTCCTTACTCAATGCTCTTCCCAGCCAAGCTACGGATCGTGGCGGACTATAAAACGTGGTTTTTCGACACACCGGAGGCTGCGCAGGACTGGCTGGAAGGCTGGAGAAATGGCACCGCACTCACCTCTGAGCGCAACACCAGAGACTGAAGATAACGAAGAACAATGACTTCCCGATGTTACCTTTCTCGGCCGAATGCAACGCTGACCGGGCGAGCCGCCAAGGACACTGGGCGGAGGTCCTCCGTGGACAAGAAGGGGGGCCGCTGACTCCGGAGAGTCCTTCACCCCAGCGTGCAAGTACTGTGTTTTGGGTTTGGGTCAGGCACTCTGCTGAGTTGGGGGGGGCGGGCAGTTTTGAGTCCGTTTAGCAGGGGGGCAGGGAGGGGGGAGTTGGGGGTTGGGAAGTTTTGCAAATTCTAGATTATTTCACTGGTCGAGATTGGAAATATGAGGCGCATGCACGTAGTATAGCGAGAACCCGGCAATTAAATCAAACTCAGTTGGTATGGCAAGCAAGTACTTTCAACCACAGAAGCTATGGCACACACCACACGAGCTGACACGGGGAGGGGGGAATCTAGAATGGGGCCAGTGACACCGCTGCAACTCATGTCTTGGAATGTGAGGGGACAGGGGGAAAGGTCAAACGAGGCTTAGTACTGCAAAGTATAAGAAGATTAAATCCGGCCCTGGTCCTATTACAGGAAATGCACTTGACGGGCACAGCAACACATGCCCCAGACAGAAGAGGTTACCATATGATTGTTCATTCTGAATTTACTAGGGGGTCCCGTGGTACGGGGATCCTAATGCACCGCTCTTCTAGATACATAGTCCAGTCCACGAAAGTTGACACACAGGGACGCTTTGCGGCAACACACGGACAGTGGGAAGGGAGGCCACTGAATGTGGTCTCGGTGTATATTCCGCCGGCACTGCACGCAGTCGCTCTCCCGGAACTGGGGAAATTCCTGCTGGAACTCCCGGAGGGAGATCTCATCTTAGGAGGGGACTTTAACGCGGTGGCACACAACACACGAGACAGATTCCCGGCCCGAGCGCAGACTTCCGGGCCTTCCCGGCTGAATGGCTTTCTAGAAGCACAGGGTTTGGTGGACATCTGGAGGCAGTTCCACCCAGGTGACCAACAATACACATACCACTCGGCGGTCCATGACAGTCTGTCACGGATTGACTACTTCCTAACACTCTGCGACGGACTCCTCACTATTGATGACGTACAAATTAAGCCAAGGGGTATCTCGGATCATTCCCCGTTGACGCTGGTTCTCTCCAACCCAGAGCGGACCCGAAAGCGCATCTACCCGATATACCCGGGGTACCTTAAGGTGCCACTAGTGGCTAAAACACTGAAGAAAGCGACAAGGTGCTACCTCGCAGAGAACGTAGGCTCAGTATCATCCCCCTTTGTCCTGTGGGAAGCCTACAAGACGGTTCTTCGAGGGCAAGCTATATCCACCATAACAAGGTACAAGTACACCCAGAAACAGGAACTAATAGATTTAGAGGACAAACTCGCTAGGGCTAACGAAGAACATATGGCTGATCCATCGAGGGACACGCTGCACATGCTCCGGCTGTGTCAGCAGCGTCATACCGATCTTATATGCCGTAGAGTAGTAGAGAATATAGCGGCCACAGCGCACAGGATATACAATGTCGGGGATAAAGCTAGTAAGCTCCTAGCCTGGCTAGAAAAGAAACAGGGAGGGCAGAGAAATATACTACAGTTGAAGGACTCTGCAGGTGTAATACAGACCCGTCCATCACTGATAGTTGGACTATTGGCAGACCATTTCCAAATGGTGTATTCCCCTGAATTGGACGTTACACAGGAGATGGCAGAGACGGCTCTCGTGGGAGTACCCACCCGCACCCTGTCACAAGACAATGTGGAAGAGCTGGAAACAGACCTAACCGCTGAGGAGTTACAGACGGCTATCGCAGCACTACACTCAGGGAAAGCACTGGGCCCCAACGGGATACCGATTGAGTGGTACAAAACCATGTCAGAGACGCTTACTACACCCCTACTCAATATGTTTACTGAAAGTCTGGAACAGGGACAATTGCCGCCTGACCAATGTGTGGCTACCATAGTGGCGATCCCGAAACCCGGCAAACCGCCGGAAGAATGCGGCTCATACCGTCCAATATCCCTCCTCAACGCTGAAAGCAAAATCTTGGCGAAACTACTGGCCAACAGATTACTGCCTCATCTAGCACACCTAATACATCCAGATCAGTCGGGGTTTATGCCGCACAGGAGTACGGCGATGAATCTCAGACGATTACATGGTGTGATGGCGCGAGCTCCTTTATTGACAGAACCGGCAGCAATCCTCTCGCTTGACGCCAAAATGGCGTTTGATTTGGTAGAATGGCGCTACCTCTTCGCGGTCTTAGAACATATGGGTTTCGGCCCAAAATTCATAGCGTGGATTAAATTATTGTATAGTAACCCAGTGGCGCGAGTGACGGCGAACGGCCACATCTCAAGAGAAATACCGCTAGCAAGGGATACGAGACAAGGCTGCCCGCTCTCGCCGCTAATGTTCGCCTTGGTGCTGGAGCCGTTAGCCACTATCATTAGATCCACCCGGCTATTGCGGGGCATAGACTGGGGAGACAAGTGGGAGGACAGAGTGTCACTATATGCCGACGATATGTTAATATACCTAACGGACCTGGCAGTGGGAATTCCAGTGTTACTGGTGCTGTGTGAGAAACACGGTACAGCCTCAGGTTATAAAATTAACTGGTCGAAATCGGTGATTTACATGCTGCATGGAACGCCGCCTAACCTTGGAGAGGGCTGCCCATTAATATTGGAGACCGCATCCTTCAGGTACTTGGGGATCCAAATCACGCGAAACCACACGACATTTCAGGACCTGAATCTAAGGCAGTTGCTCGAAAGATTGAAATCGGATGTAAAGCACTGGAAGACCCTCCCATTGACGTTATTGGGCAGAGCGGCGCTCTTCAAGATGATGGCGCTGCCCCGTTTCCTGTATGTCTTGGAGAACACGCCGGCGATGGTCCCATCGTCGTTCTTCAGACAGGTATCAGGTCAACTGTCGGGCCTACTATGGGGGGAACCGACCAGCTAGGGTCGCACAGGTGAAACTGGTCAGAGACTGGTACAGTGGGGGGGTGGCTCTCCCCAACCTGGAACTATACTACTGGGCGGCTCACCTCAAGGTGATCAACCAGTGGATGCATGCACCGCAGGATGACCCGGCGTATTTAGCAGACAGGAGGCAGCTAGGTACTAACACCCTTCTGGCCCCGCTCTACAACAAGGGACTGACGGCAACACTGATCGGCCCAACTAGACACACAGCGACGCTATGGCATAAAGCACAGGTACGACTGAAGTGGGAGGGTGTGATTACACAGCTTACACCCTTGTGGGACTCCAAGACCCTGGGTACCCTAAGGCATAGTAAAGGGTTTACCCAATGGGATAACATCGGGATATCCACTGTGGGTGATATGTGGACGAAGGATGGGGTGGTTCCATTTGAGACCCTGAGGGAGCAGTATGATCTGGGCATTAATGAGACATACCGTTACATACAGATTAGACATGCATTAATGAATGCAATTGCACCAGGTACTAAGGTCCCGGAATCTGCTCCGTTGGAAGACCGCCTACTCACAGACTACATGGAAGCCAGCGCCACTTCCCTCACCTACCGCAAACTGATAAACAATCTACCCGACCCGTTGCAGAAACTGAAAGAGAAATGGGAGGACGAATTAGGGGAGATGGATGAGACAAATTGGAATGCAGCTATGGCGTCACCTAGAGAAGCTGGTATCTCGGTGAGATTTCGGCTAGTGCAATTTAAAATATTACACCGAGTATACTACACGCGCACCACCCTACATAAAATTCAGAGGGCAGACCACCCTTATTGCTTGAGAAACTGCGGAGAAGAAGGCACACTGTTTCATACACTGTGGTCCTGCCCCAGCATGATAGACTACTGGCGGCGTGTTACACACACTGTTGCCCAGACTCTACGAATCTCCGTCACACCTGACCCTAGAGTATGTTTATTGAATGTATGGGGCCCGACCAACCTGACGTCGCACGGACGGCAATGGGTGGTTATCGGAATGATGTTGGCAAAGCGAGACATAGCGCAAAAATGGGGGGCATCGGAAGCACCAACCTTAGCGCAGTGGTGCAGAAACATGGATATGCTCATGATGGCAGAGAGGGCGGTGTATCAGCAGAGAGCTAACCCACGTAAATGGAATAAAATATGGTCACCTTGGAACACGTATAGGGGGATCTGTGTGAGCCACTGCCTGAAGAGGAGGATATAGACAGCTCAGGGGAGGAAGATGACATAGATGAGGGGTGACAGGAGAGGTAGGGATGCGCAACGACAGGAAAGGCTCCAGGATTCCCGTGCTCTCCCGGCATGAATAATAGATATGCGAACTGTGGCGTACAGGGCTTTAACCGCTATACTACCATGATTAAGCAAGACGATGTATATATTGAATGCTGCTGAACTTCCAATCTATGACCCTAAAAGTTGAACGTTGCAAATAAAAATGGAACAGTTGCGCTAGCGGTTGGATGTAGCTGAATGTTGACGCTACACTGACGACTGAGTACTCCTGCTAATGTGTATGTGTATGTCTTGATGCAACAATAAAAACAAATTTAAAAAAAACATACAATGCTCTTATAGTATTATTTGATATTACTGTTTACGCTGTACGCATTATACTTTGCAGTTTGTATAACAACTGTAGCAGTTCACCTCTCTTGCATGAGAAAGAAGATTGTGGCCGATCATAAGCAGTAGGCCAAGTGAACTCCAAAGATGTAGCAGACGCCCTAATCAGGCTACTAGGTTCAAACTGAGAGACTAATCACCTTTGAAGAATCTGCAGTGCGAAAAGAAGGACAATGCAACAAAGCCATGGAACTTGTACCTCTTGAGACCCAAATAACAGTTTGACAAGAAACGCATGTCTACAATGAAATAGCATTTGACTGTACAAATGTAAGAAGTGAGCAAGTGGTTCCAGCGATTTCAACAAATCCCGAAGCAATCGCTACAATTGACAGAACTGCCTCTGGCTATTTCATTAACTTTGATACGTTTTCTGAGGATCCCAGCGAACCTGAAACGACGCCAGTAAAAAGAACTTTGAAGGAACAAGCAACAGGACTTTATCATCACCTGGAAAAGACTTATCTGGTTTCACCATGGATTAAACTTTGGATTGTGTTGGGTGTACTTTTTCTTCAACTTTGGTTGACTCTTGTAATAACTTTGGGAATGCTGTTAAATGGAAGATTTGTTAAAAAGGACACAGCAAGTAAGAACATCAACTTACTACTCAAGCCACACAAATGATCACATCGTGAACAAAGAGACTTGTCATCAGTGAACATCACAGCCGTTCCTATACCTGGTGGTATAGCTTGGGACATAACTGATTCTGACATTTTCGGTCCGACAGAGCTGTTGAAGATTCTACACCAATTCAAGATTTCCTTGAATGACTATGTTTCATCTATTACCTTTTCTGATGATTGGGACTTCAAGACTATTTTTAATATGATGTCAGACTTAGAAACGTCTGCTGTATTTACAAATCATGAATACTTAGAAGGTTCATCAGATTGAACAAATGTATTGTTATAATCACTATGGTCATCATTTCTTGCACAAATCGCAAATCCTAGAAATGTATTGAAATATAACCAATAGGAACATTCTCCAACGCCACCAAAGGGTAGCTCAAAAACATTTTATGACACATTTCCATATTTTTCAGGTTTTAATGTTTCAAATCCAGAATCATTTTATGTTAAAAATGTTAATAGGACAGGAATGAAAAGTATGTTGACAAATACCAAGCAAATTTATTCTGCGACCTTTAACGTTCAGCTGTCTTCGTTAGGTTTCGACTTTTGGAAAGACAACATTGAGACAAAAACTGTCTGGGGCACAAAAGACTGGCAGGTGTAGGGTTTAGTAGCGTTATTTAGAGCCTGCATCATCCCAGAGCAAATAATGTTTTTGAATGACACTGTCCAACAGACATCTTGTCTTGGGTTAGCCAAGATCAAGGAGTTAAACAAACCGTCCATACCTACAAATACACCTGATATCAATAACACTTCAGAGGGGGAGGTCGATGTACATACTATTTTGCTTCACAACAGAACAGATCCAGATTGGAAAAAATTGTTAATCTGGCCCACAGACACAAACAACTGTCAAGATAGATTCCTGAATAAGACACAAGGGTTCACATCCACTAGGCCAGATCCAAGATATGTTCAGAGACAGCATCCAGGAATAGTAACAACATACAGTGTAGGGAAACTGTGCCTTGAATGGCTACACAAGTCTACACTAAAGGAAGTAAAACAACATTATCTTTACTTAAAGATGGCGCTGATCTGAGGGACTTCTTACAATGACCTACTAAACTGCGTCATAAATGTTTTATATACGCCGGTATCTATGCTGCTTATAGAGAAGCATGGAAGATTACGCAAGCAGAGACTGTATAATGAATACGAGAAATTGATTGAATTAATTTAGAGAAATCTCCCTCTGTAGTTGACAATGGATTAACAACTCTGTTAGCCAGGATATATTCTTTGGACAGCATAGTGTCTTCTGCCATAGAAATAATGGAACAGGACTTGGTCATGTTGCAACATGGTCAGTCGCAATTACATTCTATAATGCTATTAGGCTGGACGTTACAAAACTTTCGTTCAGGCTATGTGCCTTGGCGTTTAATCAACAGTACGTCACTGTTTTCAGAATTCAATCGCACTGATAAACAGATCAAACTGGCACAGAGGGGAGCAGACTATAAGGTGCTGAGCATTGAAAAACTGGAAAGATTGCCATTTACAGCTGCTGAAAAACCAGCCATTGAATGGATAATACACGGAACAATCACTCTGCCTATTACGATTTTCCATTTTCAGTATTGCTTAAAAATTATACCAGCAGGCATATATGAAAGGTTGGGTAAAGAATACATCAAGACATCCTGGGAATTAGAATACACACATAAATGTTGGAGTGGAGGGAAAGAAGGGTTTTTTAATGGTAAAAATTGTGAAAACGCACTAAGCGTCTCTCTCCTTTGTCAGGGTATTAATTTACACGGGGCCTGCAATGGTTCCTCTAACAATTTATCCTGCCACATGCAAGGTTCACCAGCTGCAGTGATTGACCCAATTTTGAGGCAACTTTCTAATGGGAGTTACATTAAGTTGAATGATCACAGCTGCTGAGGCATGTTGCCAGGTTTAGCCTATCTTGTAACTGTGTCATCCAGGGTCACTTGCTGTATGCAAGTATTGTTTCCAAAAACTAAGACAGACCGGGAGTCGCTGTTATGGCCTTCACTGAACATCTCTTCTATACGAATTGATACTTTAAGCAGAATGAAAGCCATTCTTTTACAGAAAACTGTGCCACTGACCTCGGACAAAGAGACCTATGATCTGCAAGTCGCAAGGACTTCTGCAGATACACACCCTATACCTTTTGAAGCAGTCCTAGGGATATTTCCAAACTTTGTGCACTCTGTGTTTGGCGGAATGCCTCTCATTTTGGGACTCGCTGTAGGGATACTATTTTTGCTCCTACTGCTTCGATGTGGCAAGCCAATCCACAGCAGACACCCAGATCACCGTGGAAAATACTCTACTGGCGATGAAATGTCGTGAACGCATAGTCCAAATTTTGGGATTAACTCGTTTAAGAGAATTGAATACCACATTGTTTATGTCATTCAGACCAATCTGGCAAGATTGCATCTTACCTGTTCTATGATGCCTGCTATGTGGAGAAGAATGCGTGTTTGACATCTGTCTCACACTCCCATCAGGCCTGCCAATGGATGTTAATACTTTGCTTGGACCAGTGACGGTTCATGCACTGTGTTGTCCCCAGCAGCTACCAATCCTGATGACGGCATTCATTGAGATCTCACAGACGCAAAATGCTGACGGTGAGGTACGAGAGGAAAGCGGCACACAGGTACCATCCAATTCGAACATTGCTAACACACAACGCTGACGGCGATGCTTCACATCTATGTGCGATTAATCTTCTTAACAAGGTAATCCAACTTTCACCTACAATGGTAGACAAATTCTTTACAGACTTAGAAGATTTGATGTTTCATCCAAACAATGACACTGATTTTTGATTTCGCACGCAGTGTTCTGAGAGACTCTGAATCGACCTTCATTTTTCAAAGCAAAGTTTCTAACTTTGGAACTCTATTTTTTTCTATGATCAAACTTTTGTTTTTCCAAATTTTTATTTTTTCATTTTTTAGCACAAAGTAATCTGCTTAAAGTAGAACTATTCATAGAGAACTAGAATTCTTTGAAAACTTCCAAGAGACAATATTTGACCTTGTACATACTCAAACAGTTTATATAATCTGCCATGGAATGGTCTCGCCTTTTTCTTCTGTAATTAAGAGCCATTTCATAAATGTATTTTCGTGATTCATTCGGATAGCATTTTCAAATGTCATCTATATGCTTTGAATGAAACATTGCTTTAAATGCGTAGAGCACAAATGCTCTTTTCGTGTACAACCAGTACCAATGCATTTTTATGTATTTTGGGAGGGTTTTAACACATCATGTTTAGATATTTTTTTGTGTGTTTAGAACTTAGTAATGTCGTACATAAGAAAGTAGTGTGAGTGTTGTGTGGTGTTTTAAGCTCCGAGTGAATTTTCCCGATTCATGCCCTTATATAGGCATAGAAATCAAGCCCCTATTTAGGCATAGCCCATGCTACTCAAATACAGGCATGGCTACTTCCACCCATACCAAACGTCACAACGACTTCTTTGAAAACAAGCTTAAGCAGTCAGGGACTTCCCCTTGCTTGAATATTGATTTGTCCAAGAACTCAGTTACTTTACAAAGAACAACTATTCCCTAGGGGTTCTTTCCTGAAGTTCATATGCCCGACTTTACGTCAAACTATGGCATTCCTAAACACCTTCAAGGTATAAATATACCTTCTCTTGCACTAGCAAGATACAGTGGTTCGGATCTGTCCGAAGACCTACTTGCCCGACGCAGGTCTCTACAGCAAGTGCAGAAGGAAGCCGACTCTCCAACTGACGCACTGATCAGGAAGCTGCCTTTCTCCTGCCGAGAATCCAGCTCCAGTGTTTCCAGCTCCCCTTGCGGGTGTTGGGAAATCGAGTCCGAGACAGAGATACCAGACTTCCTTCATTCTAACAAGGTATGGAGCTGATTAGAACCTAGAGAAACCTTTGGTAGATTCTTGGCAAAAACTAAACCTATGCTACACAATACCTACTTCTTCCCTCGTACTAGACTTAGGTTAGGTATATTGGGGTAGGCTTATTTTAGAAGCACCAGTTGAGTATTTTAGTCAATGTTATTTATGTATGTATTTTTAAATGGCTTAGAAACTATACAATGCTCTTACAGTATTATTTCATATTACTGTTTACGCTGTACGCATTATACTTTGCAGTCTGCATAATGAGTGTAGCAGTTCACCTCTCTTGCATGAGAAAGAAGACTGTTCAATAAACCCTTTTTATTGAAAACGTCCCTCTCACTATTTCTCTGCAACTCTGTAGAAACGAAGCATGCACGATTGACTGAGTGAAATACTTATCTATTATTTCCGCGACTCTGAGAGATATATTCTTATTCTTGGGAAACAAAGTTGTCATGTTTATGCGGTTGTCAGAACAGATCCTTTCTTGTGTATTCGAGAAAGTGTCTAGTGACCTCTGAGTTAGCTGGCACACACACAATTAAGTTTAGTATATTCGATAGAGACCTAGTTGACCTCAGGCCTACGTCTAATCTATAGGATATATTATTTCAATGCGCAGAGCTTATTGGGAATATAGGAACTACACTACAGATGGGGTGGACAGGTGGTGGTCTCTTCTTGGGGTGTTCCTTAGAGCGAACAGGGCTAGGGGCAGGTGATGAAGCCATATCTTACCCTTGGTGGCGCACAGTTTGCTGAGCTTTTTTTTTGGAAGCCTGTTGAGGTATCCCACTATGCCACTGCTTTGGGGTGGTATGCTGAGACCAGCTTGTGGATTTTGCCCATCAGGATAAAAATGTTTTTGAACATTTCATTTGTGAGATGCCGCCTGTTGTCTGATCGAATGACCCCTAGAACCATACACCAGGGTATGACTTCTCAAACCAGAAAGGTAGCGGCTGCTTTAGAGTTGCAGTGTGTTCAGGTGCCCATTTCTATCCAACTAGAGAAGGGGCAGACCACCACAATTAGATATTGGTGAGTGGCACACCTGTCGATCATGTTAATAAAATCTATGTGTAGTACCTGGAATGGCCCAGAAGGTCTCGGGATAGATGAGGCTATGCCCTTAAGTTTGGGGTTAGGTGAGTGCAGCTGGCATAATGTGCACTAATGTAGGTACATAGGGATAATTTCTGCTGCATAGGGAATAAACCAGTGTAGTTGTAGGTGGGTGAGCAGGCTCTCTTTATGGGTGTGTGTCGAGAGGTCGAGCTGGTTCAGGCCGGTGTAGAGTAGGCTTTGGGGCATGATGGCTCTCCCTCTAAAAGTGTCCTTGTAGTTGAGATTTTTGGGGGTCTGTGTGCTTCCCCTAGATTCCAAAAGTTCTTGCTCATGTGGGAGAGTCACTTGCTGTATTTCCCTGAGGTCTTATCTAGCCATCTCTGTGTACAGTAGTTTGGAAGAGAGGAGTACTCTCGAGGTTGCTTCTGAGTCTCTTGTACTGGGAACTCGTGGATTGCTCTCATGGTTCCATAGGCCACCTTTGTGGCCCAGTCAGCGAGTGCATTGCCCCGGAAGTTAAAGTCCTGCCCTCCTATAGGTGCGGTGCACTTGACAACTGCTACTCATTTTGGCAGCGTCAATGCATTGATGAGGAGCTCTAACAGAATCATGTGCATTACTGCTATGCCATCAGATTTGAGGAAGCCTTTTCTCTTCCATTTACTAATACTGGACTGTATAGTAGTTGTAACATAGGCTGAGTCGGAATATACCGTGATGATGTCCCCTGTCTCTTGTGTGAAGGCCTCAATGAGTGGCACAAATTCAGCAGCTTGTACGGAGAGGCACAGTAGCAATGTCAGCTGTGCTGTGATTTGTAGGGAATCGGAGGATGTCTGAATATATCCGGCAACCACTGTTGCCCCTGTGCGCCTAACACCGGTTTCTCGATTTATGACAGAGGAACCATATAAGAACATTGAGGATCGGGTCTTCTTCCACCCTGGCGGATTCATCTGGTGCCTCCACGGGCAGTCGTGAACTTCCTGTCCTTCTTGTACTTCATGGGCAATGAAGGTGGCAGGGTTGACAATATGGCATCGCGCAATGTTGAGCGCTGGTCTGGACAGCATAAGCTTATATCCTGAGACTCATGGGGTGGTCAAGATGCCTTTCCCTTTCTGCATGATCATGAACACTGCATGTTTAGTGTGTAATGTGAGGGGTGCCCCTATGACAATGGACGTGCTTTTGTCCACCAAAAAGGCTGAGGCGGTCAGGGCCTGTTTGCAAGGGAAATATCCTGCATTACAGAGTTGAGTTGACTTCTGTAATACACAATGGGTTTGTTCCCTAAGGGGCATTTCTGGGTGAGCACTGCCGTCATCCCCCATACATTGCTATGGCAGAACAGGAAGAACTCCTTGTTGTAGTCTGGGGTGCCAGTACGGGTGTGTTTGTGATTTCTTCTATTAATCGGGTGAAGGCATCCTGCTTCTCAGGACTTTGCATTCTTTATCGCAGATTGCAAGAAGGCTACGAGGATGCTGTAGTCAAAGACCCATTGCCTGACATAGTTGCAGAGCCCAAGGAATGTTTGCATCTCCTTCTTTCTCTGGGGTGATGTCATTGCACAAATGGTGTTTGTTCGCTCTGGTGTGACCCCTCTTCCTGAGGCTCAGATCAGCCTACACAAATAGATGACCTTCTGTAGTGCGTATTGTACTTTCTCTTTGTCCAGTTTGTAGCCTCTCTCTGCTAATGTAGTGAGGAGACCTATATTGTGTTGTCTGCATATCAGTTCAGTGGGGCTGCAAATCCGGATACCATCAGCATATTGTAAAAGGGTGCTGTTGCATTGGAAATTGGACAGGTCACATCTCAGGATACTATTAAAAACATTTATTAAAGGTAGAAAGTGTAGTCCACAGCATAATACCTACATCCCTGAAAGGGCCGGCATAGCGATGTGGTATGCTATGAGTTGTTAGAGACTGGAAAGTATTACACAGCAAGCCGCCTACAACCACATCGGGCCACCCGCGTCAATTGGAGCAGGGAGTATTTAGGACCATAGAGTTATCTGTAAGCATGTAATTTTAAACAACAACCTATTAAAAATAACAGTTCCACTATTGCATTGTCTGTAGATTAAGCATGCCGGTATGTTTTGACGCATTCTGATAATTAGAGTATGGAGTGATGTTGCATGGTGACCCATCGTCTTCCGTGTGCAGCGCAATTCATACAAGGTGGGGGTTCCCTTCATATCAGTTCAATTCACTCCGCTGGGGTATTGTGGGGGGGTCGTGGATTCTGTGGTGGTGGTGTGTTCCAGTAAGTATATTTGTAGGAGTGCCCATATAACTCGTGGTCGGGAGGAGAGGGGTAGGAGTTCTGCATAAGTATGCAATTGCTCTTGGCAATAGATAAGGTCTTGAAGCCAATCCTTAAATTTTGGCGACCTCCCTCTTCCACACCTGCAACCGATCCTTCTCTTGGTGAGGAGGAGTGCAAGGGAAGTGTATCTGCGGATTTTGGCAGCCAGAGGTTTAGTGTATCCTAATCGTGTGGTCAGGGGGTCATCGGGAACATGCAGTCCTGTCATGTGGTCCAATGCCGCAAGTACCTCCGTCCAGAAGTTGCGAACGGGCGGACAGTCCCAGGCTATGTGATTAAAGTCAGCGCCTACACTACCACAGCAGTAACATCTGTCATTATCGCGAAGAGGTAGGCAATGTAGTCGTGCTGGCGTGTAGTAGAGACCGTGGACATATTTATAATGAATGATTCAAATTTTGCTGTTTGCGGAGATATCTCCCGTTTGTCTGCAGCAAAAGGACCACTGCTCAGCAGTTAAAGGATGTCCCAATTCCTCTTCCTATCTGCCCTTGGCTTGGGGGGTTCGTGTTCTCTGTCTTTCTGTACTGTGCGGTATAGTAGTGATATCACATGGGAGGGAGCGGTTTGTTGTAGAAGGTCATGTAGGGGGGACATGATGGGGAGCTCCTGTGGGAAGCAGGGAGTAAGTGCTTTCATGTCTTGATGCAGTCTGACAAAGTAGAAGCTCTCTCAGGGGGAGGGGTTTATGGAGCCAAAGTACTCTTTGATCATGCGGAATTCGCCCCCAGCGTAAAGTTGTCCCCAGGTTTGAATGGACAGCTTACGGAGGAGTCGGCGACAGCCGCATTCTTATGTAACCGGGATATCCTATCTACTGGAGAGGAGTAGGAGG
The DNA here is from genome assembly GCF_964261635.1 of Lissotriton helveticus. NCBI lineage: Eukaryota > Metazoa > Chordata > Amphibia > Caudata > Salamandridae > Lissotriton > Lissotriton helveticus. Next base: position 1,092,550,532 of record NC_136068.1, read on the forward strand.
GTGAGTATAGTAGAGCTCATTGTGTGAGGTTCGCTAGGTCTTGCCATGCGCTATTGGTGCATTATACAGTGGTGGAGGCAAGGCGCCTCGGAACTGCGGGAGTGCTCAGGTAGGCAGTGCATGGGAATCGGGGTCATATATCTGTCCTCAATCGCAAGGTGTGGCATGTAGGGGGGGGTTTATCCAATATGAGGCAAACTGGGCTTGGGCACAACTAAAGTATAACTCCAGGTCCAGTATTTCGAATCCGCCATCGCAGAAGGGCCGCGTAACAGTGTCCCAACGCAGCCTGGCTATTTTTCCTCCCCAAGTGAGTCTTATGAGTTGAGTCTTAATGGTTGAGAAAAAGTGTCGGCTGGGGGCGTAGGGGATATTGACGAACATATATAATAGTTTGGGCAATATTACCATTTTTATAAGAGCAGCTCTGCCAGCCATAGACAGGGCAATACGATCCACCTTGTGATTTTTTTTCGGTTATTGAATCCAATGCTCATCCATAATTGGCCCTCATTAGTTCCTCACGGTTGCGGCGAGATAACTATACCGAGGTAAGTGAATGTGTCATCGCACCATTTTAGGGGATAATCCGGTTCGAATCTTGGAGTGGAATCGGTGAGGGGATAGATTTGGAATTTTTCCCCAATTGATATTGACCCCAGAGAGTTGTCCGAAGAGGATGAATAGTCTGAGAATGGGGTTCAAGCTTTCATCCGGGTTTCGTAAGTAGAGGGTGAGATTATCTGCATATAAAGAAATTAATATTTGTCTTTCTGGGTAGATGATGGCATGGTCGTGAAAATGTTGGTGGACCTTGGCGGTGAGGGGTTCGATGGCCAGGGCAAACAAGAGGGGAGATAGGGGGCACCCTGTCTGGTGCCTCAGGCTATTGTGAAGGTGGATGATTGCATGCCATTGACCAACATTGTAGCTTGCAGGCCCGTGGGTAGTAGATTTATCCAGGCCAGGAATAGGATAGGGGATCCCATGCAATGTAGTACAAAGGCTATATAGTCCCATTCCAGGGAGTCAAATGCCTTAGTGGTGTCTAGAAAAATGGCAGCTGCGTTCATGTCAGGGTCGATATTATGAAGGATGGCAAAGAGGGTGAGCAAATTATGGGAAGTGCCTCTGGTCGGCACAAAACCTCGAGTGGTCGGGGAGGACCAATACAGACATATGAGGACTGATGCAATTCACGATTAGTTTAGCTAGAATTTTGGCGTCAACATTAATAAGGGACAGGGGCCTATACAAGTCAACTTGTGTAGTCAGCTTCCCCGGTTTAGGTAGGGAGATAATTAGTGGTTCGCGCATTAATTGAGGCAGAATACCCGACACCCGAACTTCTTCAAAGACATGGCACAGTACCAGAATGAGCAGATGACGAAACGTCTTGTAAAATACGGCCAGGAGGCCATCCGGCCCGGGGCCCTGCCAGATTGTAGTTGCATTATAGCGGAGATAATCTCCTCGTCTTCGTGATGTGCAAGGAGAAATTCTCTCTGACCATCTCCTAGCCAAGCGATAGCAGTGTCTTCAAAGAATGGGGTAAAATCTACTAATTTCTGTGTGTTTTGTATAGTTTTTTTATAGAATCTATTGAAGCTGTCTACTATGTCTGAGGTGCTTCTATGAGTCTGGCCATCTTCATCCTCTATCTCTAGTATGGTATTGGAAAAGCAGGGGGGAGCAGATCACAGAGGCCAGTGCTTTTCCCGGCCTCTCTCCCTCGCCATAACAGCGCGCCAGATGGTATTTCCCTCTAAATTTACACTCCCTTTCAGCCATCTCTTGGTAATCAGTAAGAAGGTCGCGTAGGTGCGCTTTCAATTCAGGGGTAGGTGAAGTTTGAATAGACAGTTCCGTTTGTTTGATATCCAGTTCTAACTTTCGTAGTGTGGTTTGGATATCTTTTAAGACCCCCACCGCTTTTGGCGATGCAGATACCGAGTTTGGTAACCTTTAAGGCCTCCTATACCGTTGAGTAATGCGGAACCGAGTTATCGTTTCGGGGGAAGAAGCCTGATATTTCTTGCTCGAGTTCGTCTTTGAATACGGGATCTAGTAATGTTTGTGGGTTGAGACGCCAATAGATATTGGGTGAGTCTTCATGAGGTGGTGTGAGAGTGAGGAGTATGGGAGAATGGTTAGAGAGAGGTGAGATGCATGCAACATCCAGGTTGTTAATCCTTTGTATATTAACCAACTGTCACAGACCAAGAGGAATGAGCAGTGGAATAGCAAGAACCTTCTCGAGTTTGTGGGTGGAGCGTTCTCCAAGTGTCTATGAGGTCGTGTTCATCTGCAATGCTTTTGAGGGTATGCTGCGCATTAGAATAGTGGTGAGTCTGTGGATGCCACCTATCGGGAGTCGGGTTTATAGTAACATTGAAGTATTACCCCATATCAGGTGCGTAGAGCCTATGTCCAGTATTTTGCCCCAAAGGATCCGCAAAAATTCTGGGTCATCAGTATTGGGTCCGTAGCAAGAGAGAAGTGTGATGGATTGTGCGGATAATCTTACCCATAGGATGCTGTAGCAGCCCTGCAGGTCTCCATAAGATCCAATGGGGGTGTAGGGGAGCTTGCGTTTCACCAGGATGAGGGCTCCTCGGACATATGAAGGGTAGGGCGAGAAACATCTGCTGGTCGCCAAGCGGGCTGCGAATGTGGGGGATGTGGTGGGAGCGAGATGCCTTTCCTGGAGCATGGCACAGTGAATGTTGTGGCGGTCTAAGTAGGATAGGATATGGCGATGTTTGCAGGGATCCCCTAAACCTCATACGTTCCATGTAAAAAAATTATATTGCAATGAGCTGGGGCGGGACTCCATTGCGTGTGTACAGAATAATGCGGATGGAGAGTGCTTATTGCGTAGTCAGAATTTCAGCGTCGGCATGCGTGTGCAAAGTGGTACAATAAAAAGTGGGGTAAAAGCATTCCCCAGTCCTTCCCCCTCCCACAGCAGACTCCCAAATTCACCATGACTAATCCCTCCCCCTCCCCATTTGTCCCATATTCCACAGTCCCAATGGGGGATAGTGGCATCAACATTTTACCCATTTATAGAATACAATGCTTAAGGTTCACCTGTCGGGTGGAATCTAGAGGGTGACCAGTCTCTCCTCGTCAAGGCGAGTTTGCTCGGGCGGTATTGTATAGTTTCATCTCGTCACTGTGACTGTTTCGATTCTTCATTTGGAAGATTCTGACCAGTGAGGTGCTGTGGAGCATGCATGGTGTTTTGGGCAGTAGGATTCAGCTTCAGGATAGCTATTCTTAAAACTGCTGCAGAGGTCAGGCATTAATCTACTTCCAGCGCTGGGCACAGTTGAAGGGAAGCAGAAGTGCCTTGCAGGATGGCAATTGTGATAAAAATCAAGGAGCAAGTTCTTTCTTGTCTCGGTATACGTTGTCAATTGTGACCTCTCAGGCTTCCCTGTGAAGTGTATGTTCTGGACTCAGCGTATTTTCCAGCCTGTATAGTACGGACGGAGTTACAAGGGCCAGTTCGTTATCCGCCGTGTTCTTAGGAGAATGAGCGTGTTTGCAGGGGCATAGTGCATATCTTTACAGTTTCCGGGTCAATCATCCTAGGGTTTACTCGATATCGGATGTACTGCCATTTTCTTCCGGGCGATGTGCAGAGGATGGCCAGCCTGTGGACTGTTTGGGCAGGGTCTTGAGTAAATCCTGGGCATGTTGCAGATTCGTAAATAATTTTTTTTTCGTTAATGCGTTACTTTGAGGCGGTCCGAGAACAGCATAGCATAGGGCATTTTGAGTTGTTGCAGTTCTTTCTTTACCTGGAGGAATTTTCATGTTTGGGCTTGAATGGCCATGGTGAAGTCGGGATAGATTGATATCTCCGTCCCCTCGTGTTTAAGTGGTCCTTTTTCTCTAGAGAGGCGGAGGCTTACATCACTGTGATTAAGTAGCTTGGCTATTATGGGGCGAGGAGGGCTCCCAGAAGCAGGTCGGTTTGCCAATGAATGATGTGCTCGTTCGACAACGAAGACTGGTAAAAAAAACTCTCTGCCAAATAGCGTTATGAGCAGACGCTCTACAAATTCTTCCATCTTGCCGGTGGCTGTCGATTCCGGCACTCTAAGAATTCTGCGATATCGCTATTAACAAAATCGCAAATAGCAAAATCGCTAATTTCCACTGTGTGATTAGGGAAATGTTCCATGGTGTGTCTTCCATGTCTGCACCTACCTGTGTACTCCTCACCTCTTTGACGATCGTCGGCAATTTGGTTCCCTGTCTAGGACTTGAACGCATAAGCCGCACAACAGTGGAGTGTGATATAGCTCACCCCACACAGTGGAACCCTCTCGCCAAAGCCTGGTAAGAGTGGAGCCCGCTAACTTTCCTTTAGGTCCTGATGAATGCCATGGACCCTACTGGGCCACCAGGCAGAAACATGTCGACCGCACTCACCACGGTGGGGGGACAATAAAATCCCCAATACAATGATCATTTATTTTAATTACCATATGGAAGCCAGTTATATTAAAGTTGATCTGACATCTATAATGGCCTTTTAACTCCACTGTTTTTTAAAGGCCCCCACCTAGTTTAGAAGTGCATCCCTTTCATCAGGTGTATGCCCCCCTCTATCAAACTAAGTTTTTAGAGGGTGAGGACTGGTCAATGATGAAGCATGACACCAGTTGGTCTGTGAGACTAGTCCTTCACTTTTTGTTCCATAACTGGGAGAGTCCCCATTTGTGGTGAACATTATATGTTGGAGGCTGCCTGTTCCTAGTACCCCGTGCCTCTGGTTCCCTCCCCCAGGTCTTTCCTGGGTGTTTTGTGGTTATGCACCACTAGGAGTACCAAACCTTCTGAAGCCTCTATGAGGGACGTGAATGAGGCCACCGAAAGATGTTTGGGAGTGCATGGTCGTAGAAAATAGTGTGGCAACTCCCATTTGGTGATGTAACCATTGACAATGCTATAGTAGTGACTGACATACAAGGCTGATGCTGATGTGTTATTGATTTTTGTTGTTTACACTCACTGTGCTATTTGGCACCTGGTATGTATGCAGTAACACAACCACGTTGCTGCATGAAAATACATGCTGTACAGTTAAAACATACTGTGTCATATCTCATCATTACTCACCTCAGAAAAATCTGTAATTCCTGCACATCTCCTTCTCCCTTCTGCTAAGCTTGCCGCAGCTGCTGCTCATAGTAGTTGCCCTGGCTGGTTGTCCTTCTCAGGCTCGCTGTCTGACAGTTCTAGGGGTATGCCTCTCCTAGTAGCGATGTTGTGCAAAATTGCACAGGTGGCTACAATTCTGCAGCAGGTGTTTGGTCGGTACTGCAACGCCCCGCCAGTCTTGTGGAGGTAGCAAAACCTACTTTTCAGATGGCCAAAGGTGCACTCTGAGACCTTTAGTGTTGCAATGTGGCCTGCATTATATCGCTGCTCACTTGGGGTAGTTGGGTTGAGGTATGGTGTCAGGATGTAGTTGTGCACGGCATATGAGCTGTCACCCACAGGGTAGTAAGCAAACCGTTAGTAACAGATATGCATTTCCATTAGGCAGACCCCCCCAGGATATTGCGGCATAAATTTGCAAATTTAGCGGCACAAAAATGGAAATTTAGCGGCACAAAAATGAAAATTTAGCGGCATTATTGCGGCACTTTATTTTACTCGTAATCATTCCTTTTCAGCCCTAAATCAATGGAACCTGTTTTAGCATAGTATTCCACTTTGAAATATGCATATTTAGTTTCTGCAGCTCTGCGGAAGCACAGCTCAAATTTACTAACCTCGTGGGATCAGGCCGTATTTCTCCCTGGGATGTTCTAGCACCCATGTATGCACCCCTTGCAGGACACTACTTTGACCACTCCCTGGTTTCAGTCACACAGCTCCCTTCACTCTCTGGTTTAAGTCAAGCAGCACATTTCACTCTCTGGTTTCAGTGACGCACTTCCCTTCACTCTCTGGTTTCAGTCACGCAGCTCCCTTCGCTCTCTAGGTGCAGTCACACAGCCCCCCTTTGCAATGGCATAACAATAGTCCCAGCAGAACCCGCGGTGCGGGGGCCCCGAGCTCCAGGGGGTCCCCTCAAGCACTGTGCACGGCATGGGAGACTGGTAATAAGGGTCGTTCCCTAAAAATTATGTTGGAGTGGGTTAAAGAGTGGTCCGTTTAACAGAAGCACTGATGGGCTGAAGCGAAAATAGAAGGCATGGTCAAAGAAAATTGAAGAAACTGCAAATAATTTGGGGATCCACATAAGAGCACTCTCACACAATTATCTACTTTCTACAATGAAAAACATGTCCTTACCCAAAAAAGAAAATTTGACTCTGCAGTGTCTAAACTCCCTGTGAACGTTTTTCTTTGATTTGAATAGCATATGTTAGTTCACAGAGGTACCTTGTAGGGGGGCCCCCTCCATTATCGTTACGGTACTGACTGTTCTGTCAGCAATTTGGTGTCTTGTTATTTATCCTGCATGAGTTTGGAATAGAAAAAATGTCAGAAAAAGACATTCCCCGATTGGGGGCCCGTATCGGGCCCCAGGTATTTTTGGGGGTAGAGGGTGCACATGGGGGTACCTGTGGTACCCCCCTGCATTTGAATCTACAACGTGGCAGGCACCGCGCAGTGCCTGCCACGTTGTACATTGGAATGCACAACTTGCATTCGTGGCATTGCGGCTGGCGGTGCTTTCAGCACCGCCCGCCGCAATGTTAGACATGCGGGATGCGCCCGCCAGTGTGGCGGGCGCATCCTAATGGTATGTGTGGGACCGGCGCATGCATTGCGGACGGTCCCATTCCCCAGGGGTATGGCGGGCAGACAAAGTCCACCCGCCATGCTAATGACCCCCTTAGTCTTGGATTTTATATGTAGCGGAAATTAGATGAGAGTAAATATTGTCTTATGGGAATAATTGTGTCAGACTGCTATAGATTTCCAAAACTCATCCTAAATATGTTTGCGAATCTCCAAAAAGTCAGAAAAATATTCCATAGGTAGGGGTAAACTAATGGGAGTAAATTTCGGATGTAACAGTGTTTGATTTTGTGAATCTGCCCTATGAGGGTACGAGCAAGCTGTACACCTCTGCATATTGTTGAGAAGTGAAGGGCTGTTTACCAAACGCGTATAACTTAAGTCCCTCTTTAAACTTGCAAATGCAGAGGGTGAAAAAATGCAGACAAGATTTCGAAAACAGATTAAAGAATCCCCGTGTTTTCCTGTTTTGGATCCATTTCACAGGGGAACAAATTAACAAAAGAAGGAAGGAGAGGGTGAGAACCATTTCTTAGTCACGGTTTTCAGTAAGAGACGAGGAGATGCTAAACAAACAGAAGGAATAAGAGGGACGAAGAAAGAAAGGGGGGAGGGCAGCTGAAGTGAAGAGTCATTTTCTTTCTCTGACCTTCCGCCCATCCCCGGGCTGGGATCTTACATTTTTACATTCTTTACTGCAATTACAAGACAGCAGTCGAGCCTGGAAGCTGGAGTGCAGAGAAGCGACACTTTCCTTTTCTCGCTCGTATTTCATCAATAGTGTAATGGAGGAAGCAGGCAGCTCTCACGGTTGTACAGCGCCGTTCACGTGGTGACATAGGCGCTTACAGCCAATAAAATGGCATTATTTTTTTTGATCTGCCGGGAGACCTTTTTTTGCGGGCGGTTTGGTAAATATCGCGGCCATCGCGATTGCCAGCTGATTTCGCGATATTTTCGTGAATCGCGAATTCGCGAAATGCTGGAGGGTCTGATTAGGCCATTGCGTCAGAGAAAATGTAACATATGTTTACCAAGCATATATCCTTCTCCAAGTTCACCCCCAAGGAGACGAGTGTGTATGCCACTGTGTCTAGATATTTACGAGTCATATGTGCTGCCAGGGTAATGTGCCACAATGTCAGTGATGATATTATTTGCATTGCAGACTACTGGGATATTCAGTGAATGATAGGATTTGAGGTTCCAAAAGATGTACTTATTCACTGATGGTGGACAAATGGCAATAGGAGTCCCATCTATTCAACCTATTACATGGGGAAACTGGGCTACCTGATAGAAGTCTAGTTTAGCCTTAAGCAATTCTTGTGGGGTTACGGGAAGCTAATGTGGTGGTGTATCCTTGTCAACATGGCCTGAAGGAATGCATTAAAGAAACGTGACAGGGATCTTTGTGACACCCCTCCAGCTACAGCTACTACACCCTGGAAGCTGCCTTACACTAGTAGGTGCAGGAAACATAGGACCTGCTCATCAGTGGGAATGGCATGTATCCTGTGAGTCTGGCGCTGCAGTAGGGGATCCAATTCTGCAATCAGATCAAGAATCATGGCAGCATTTAGCCTGTACTTGTCATAGATCTCTTCTTCAGTCTGCCCCAACAATGTGATGTGCACTCTAAAATGCACTCCTGTAATCTCCTTCTTCTCTGCGCTGCTACTCGTAGCCTCATCCTCCTCGCCATGTCATAGAGCGCTGCCATTGTGAAACATTCTGAGGCCTCTTGGGCCTGTTTAAATACTTTGCTAATGTTCTGCACCTGCTGAGCTTGTTTTCACCTGTTTGCCATCTGCCTGTAAAATTCGGTAAATTACGATCGCAAAATTGCGATTTACATGTGTTAAACTGGGGTCACCAATTCCACCTCGGTAGTTTGGCGTGAGGCAGGAAGGCACCCGTAGGCAATATGTAAAGCAGTGGTGCAGCACACACTCACACTGAGACAGGGAGGCACACGCAATAAAATGACATCACGCCAGATTGTTGTTTCAAACAAGACTCTTTATCTAGACTTTTTATGGCAGGTAAGTAACTCTTCTTACCAGGCAAAAGGGGCCAACATCCTTCAAATGCTAATTCAATGTAGGTATTTCGCTATTATGTTGGGGCAGTCTAGGCAATCACATTCCTCATAAACAGGTTCATTAACTGTAACATTTCATAGGTCTAGTTTCAACACTAAAACATCTCTTGTGCAAGGGGATCATTGGAATATTTCAACAGAAGCATAAATGGCACAACAATTTCCTAAGTAAGGTCAAGCTAGAAGGAACAGTTCCTTGGAAAGGGGTTAACTTAGGCACAGTTCATCAATCACCAATTCAGTCTAGTGCCCAGTTCAGCAGGCCTTTCCACACTCTCCCTTTTCCTTTAGGCTTCCCGGGGGCCCACAGGGTTAACTAGGGCCTACGGGTGCCCAGCTGCAGTTTACTGTGGGGAGGGGCGGACACGGGGCTGCCTCTCTGATCCCACGAGGCTCCTCGGAAGCCCCTGCTGTCTCCGCAGTCTCTCGCCCTCCCCCCGCGGAATGCTACCTTTGTTTGTGGCCTCCGGGAGCCCTTGCTACTCAGTCCAGCTCTGGGGTGGATCGGGGGCTCTCGCCCTCCTGGAGCCCCCTCGCCTGTATTCAGGGACGGTCCCGGGCCTCCTGATGTCTCATCCGGCCCGGTGACCAATCGGAGCGCAGTGGGGCAGAGGAGCACCCGCAGCAGCCAATCACAGCGCGGCTTGCGGGCGCTCGCAGCCTCAGTCAATGGCTGTGCGGCGGCGCGACCTATGGCGCGGCCATGCCCCCGTCACGTGACGATGCCCGCGTCAACTTCCCAGGCCCAGCGCGGCCTTCAGCAATACCGCGGCAGCCCACCCCAGGCTTCGGGGGCCATGTCGGTGAATTCGGGCGGCAGGGAGAAAATGTGGAGACAGGCACCGGGGCCGCGGTGGTGATTCATGGGCCCTAGGCGCATTCTGTAGCAGCGCCCAACCGGGATCTACACACGCTGGCGATGAAGGCAGCGGTGATGGCAAATTAGCGCTTTCAAGGACACAGCGCTCAAGCAGAGGTACCAGGAGGCAGCGGTGATGGGCAGGTAGCACTTTTATGGGCACAGCGCTTAATAGCACAGCATAGAGGGCACAGTTCTGGCAGCAACAGTTCCTCGCAGTTCTGGGCTAAATAGCGCTTAGGAGTGTCACAGCGCTTTGTAAGCAGAGCCCAGTAGGACCTTGAGGCATCCAGCAGCAACAGCCTATAGCAGTCCAGCGCTAGGTGGGCACACAGCACTTTAGGAGCACAGGGGGCACAGCGCTTGGAGGTTATAGCGCCAGCAGCACAGTTCTATCAGTAAAGCGCTTAAGCGGTACAGCGCTGTTTACCTGGTTGATCCCCCAGCAGTGCTCTCAGCAAGCAGTCTCCTCCTTTCTTACAGCGCTTGATGGGCACAGCACGTTTCTTAGGGGGACGGATGGCAGGTCCCAGTGCAGGTTCTTGGGGAAGGAAGGGGGGTTGAGTTGGTAGGCTTTATAGGTAGGATGGTTCCCTTTAGCACACTGGAGGCGGTTCCTTGGGTTCCCCCACGCTGGGCTAGATCAGCAGGCTGGCAGAGTCCCTCATCTAACTTAGGAACAGCAGGGCCTAAGCTCAGTGAGTCCCAGTAGTGTAGGTTCCTTCCCTAGGCCCAACCACCTATACTCTGGCAGAGGTTCCCCCAGGTCCAGTGGTGCCCCAACTAACAGTCAGGTTTCCCTCCTTTACACTTATACCCCTAGGTCAGGTGACCCTCCTCTAAAGGCGGCGAAGCACAACCCCTCCCAGGGCTGGAAGGTTCCAGGAGCTTCCACATGTTAGGCTATGGAACATAAAGGCAGGATGGCAGAGATACTGTATCAGGATGTCCCAGCCTGCCCCTAACTACCAGTGTGTGTCTTCAATGGCCACTCCGCAGGGGCATGTGGCAGCAATGGTGTTGGAAGAGAGCACCTGTACCTCAGCACTGTTTGGCAGTGGTAAGGTGCCCAGAGACCTAGGTCCAACAAAAGACGGTGGCAAAAATAAGGCAAAAAGGACAAAAAAAACGGGGTAAGACCACCCTAGGGCTGACAGGTCTAACAACATGAAAATCGGAATATGCAATTGTTCTTGCATAGCTTTGGGATTCGTTAAATGCGACACGCAATTAAGGAATTGCAATTTGGGTACTCCCAAAATTGTGATTCCTTATTTTTGCGATTTATCAGACATTTCACCAAATTGTGTTGATGCATTGCAAAGGCCTTTTTTGCAATCGCATACGGCCTTTTTTTCTGATTCACAATGTTTACGATCGAAAAATAGCTTGATGCATGTGCCAGTTGGTGACTCACAGAATCCTTGAGGCAACCTTTAGAAAGAGCAGTTGAGGTCCTTTAAATGTGAATGCTGTTATGTATTGGCTGTCCAGGTGAAGCAAAATGCTGAAGAAAGCATTTTTAGCATCTATTACTGAGAACCACAAGGCATTGGTGGGATGTTGGTCGCTATGAAGCAGGGGTCTGGTAACACAGGGAACCCTGGAACCACTTTATCATTTAGGGGGCATAGGTCCTGTACTAGGCACCAAGTTCCCCCTTTGCCTTCTTCAATGTTGTGTATCGGGTATTACATGGTGCCAGCCCCGCACGGAGTACTCTCATTCTATGAGGGCCTATGTTGTGGGGCTATGTTTTCTTGCTTCCCTGGACAGTGGATACTATTTCACTCTGGGCCTCACTCCTTAAGTGTGATCCTAACTGGTTTGGCGGTGTTGATCAGCCCACGGCATGTGGACCAGTTGCTCATAGATTTGGTGTACCTGTGTGAAATCCTGATCCCTGAGGGATGTTGCCATGGTGACAGGTGCCGAGGCTCTGAGCTGCAGTTCGACTCTGGGATCTTCAAAGACTATTCCAGAGCCTTATGAGTAGTTAGCGAACAGTTGTTGGTCTGATATGTCCCATACATGGATACCTGGGTCAAACAAAATGATGCATGCCCAAGTGACTTGATTGTCATCAGAGGCCATCAAGACCTGGTAAATTAGAGGCCATCAAGACCCCGTAAGTGGGTCTGATCTCCACTGCCTCAACTGTCCCTAGTTCCTCTTCCTGAGGTTCCCGCTGTTCGTGCCATTCCTTACGGAATTGGCAATGAGGGTCAGGACTGCCTTGGAGAATGTGCTGTGTCCCCGTTAACAGGGTTGGATCATAAGGGGGAGATCACGGGAATTAAGCAAGTCGTGGTTTCATCTTCTGAAAAGTGGATGATCATGTTCAACTTGTACATTGGATCTCTCCGCAGAAGGTTGGTAGGAGATGAAGGATGATACAGTAGTTGACCTTAGAGTTGGTTCCCACCTATCTCCAAGTCAAGTTTTTTGGTGAAAGAAAGCCTTTTTACAATCCCTGAAAACACCGTGTGTGTTCATGGTGTTCCGTGATAGGGGAACATTCCCTTCCTTGAGGCAAGAACTTGTGGCCCCGGGGTCCACTAGGATGGTGTAAGGTATGTTATTGATACTCACCGTCACAGTAGGTTCCTCATCTGACCTGTGCGTGTCTGACAATACAGGCTGCATGGAGTTTCCTGGGTACCTTCATTGGACCCGGTATGGGTTCTATGGCTGAAACAGTGAGCTCCCACCCAATATTGTTGCTCCTACTTGTGTAGTGGGGATCCCTGGGCCCTTTGTTAATGTTTGGGATGAGTTCCCTGCTGTTTACTGAAACCGCCATAGGTGTAGCCCATCCACCCATGAGGAGGGGGCTCCTAGATGCCCTCCTTGGAGTGGGGTCCACTGGGAGGATTTACGTGTTCTGCATCTAAGGGTGTTGTGGGTTGCTATTGGGCTGGGTGTTTTATGTGTTCCTTGCCTCCCACCAGGATCTCTGTTGTTTGTGATACATCCTGGTCCTGCAATCTACTACAAGGTGTCCCACCTTACGGCAGTAGAAACATTCTCTATTGTCTTTCATTGGGCCTCCTCATTCTCTTTCACTGGAACCTCCTCTTGCCCTTCGATCACTAGTTTGGGATCTCTAGTTGTTATGTGTTTCTCTTCCCATGGGGCTCGCAGCCATCTGTGTGGCTCGTCCATTTTGTAATTCGATGGACAGTCCCTTTATAAGAATATTGAAGAAAAAGGTTAGCTGCGGGCCTGTATTAATGTTAGGATTCAGCCGGCTAGTTAGTCTTCTTTTTATGGCCATGTACAAGCAGGTCACATGGTGCAGGGAGGGAGTGGGCTCCTGGTCATAAGGGCTTCCTACCTGTGATTCATTGCTTGGTTTTGTATCCTGTCGTTTGGACCTGGCTTCCGTTTTGGATTGGAATCGTGTGTTTTCTTCAAGCCTTGACATCCTGGGGAGTCCTGAGATTCTTCCTCGTCTATCCGGCGGCTGCCGGTTCTCGTTTTTGCCCTTTTTCCCTTGGATTTGGATTGGAGACTTTCGGCACCTTTGGAAGGTGCCTTTATTTTCCCTCTGGTTTCCGCTGCTATTACGGACCCCAGTGACCCTGTGAGTTGTTTGTTCAGGAGTCCGGGTCAGTACGCGGCTGCGTGCTGGCTGTGAAGCGTCCGGTGTCTTCTGTTGCCGCTCATCCTCATTATGTCTGGGTTTTAGCCCGTTTCACGGACTACAGTTGGAATCCTTTTTCTTTTTTATTACTTCCTTGTTTTTTCTTTAGTTAGTTAGCGTAGGTTGGGGGGGGTTCTGCTGGACATCGGTTTACTTCCTCATACCTCTTACCAGCACAGAAGGGTTTTTTTCTGTCTAAAGACTTTTCCCCCTTTCGTTGTGCCCTTCCTTGGATTCAGGAGCAGTTGATCTGTGGGGACTTCTTTGGTGGTTGCTGCTCTTTTTGTCACGCATTGAGGGAGTCATCTATTAGGACTCCGCTGATTACAAATACGGCATCAAGAGACAGTACCTCGGTAAGGAGGGGTATAATTGTCTAAAGGTATCTGTTTTTGTACATGGCCGCAGAACGACTGGTAGTAGACGTATGTCCATAGCAAAAACATTCATTGAGTCTTTTGTCCTTTTGTCTCCTGCTTCAGGTCTGCTCCACCGGCTGCTGGGATTACTTACCTTAGAGGTCCAGGGCGCAATTTCCCTTTCTTTCCCCCTCCCTCTTCCGGCGCTCTGGTAGATAGTGCGCTATTTATTTATATTCAGTGCACTGTACTGGGGTGTGGGCAGGGGATAGGGATCAGCATCGCCTCCGCAGTATCGGGCACAGTTGGATGGGTCGAGGTGACAATTAACCCATGGCTGTCCTGTATCCTGGCCCCATCTTTGCTTCATTCTGCTGAGATTGCCTTTTTTTTTTTTTTTTTTTTCTTTTTTTTTTTGGGGGTTCAAACTGCTTTATTGGAGAAAAAACAGAGTATTGTACACAGCTCGATCCGCCTACAACCCGGAGGCCGGCAGCAAAAATTATGAACAGTACACAGCCCAGAAGCCGGCATCCCGGGGGCCCGGCGGCGTATAGGAAAACATACAAGACGCTGGTTCTGCAGCCCGGGGCGTAGGACAAGCAAGGATGAGCAGCAGTTGAACAGGGTGTTGTAGTCGAGAGATGAAATCCCTCTCCTTTTTTCGTTTTTTGTTGTCAAAACAGGAACCAAAACTTCCCAACTTAGGTAACAACTATGAGGCTGTGTAAGACTGTGTGAAAGGTCCAATGAATGGTGGTGTAACAAGGTGGGTCAGGCAGGCCGCAGCCCATGGGGGAGCTAATGTCCAGGACTGCAACCCAGTGAGGCAGAGGTCTGCAAAGGTGCATCCCATAGAAGCTCGAATTATAACGGGGTTTCGCTCAGCAGTAGTGTGAGGTGTGCTGTGGATGCAGAAAAAATGGGATATGCATGCCCAAGCATGAGGGGGGTGTGGGTCAGGCCAAGAGAGAGCGGCAGCCCAGGTCATTCAGGACGCCGCAGGGGCATGAGAGTGCATGGGGACAAGGAAAGTCAAACGATGCAGGAGGCACTGACAGGTTGCGTTCCGAGAGGGACAGCAGCGCATTGAGGAGAGGGAGGCAGATCATCCGATCGTGCATCGTCATCCGAGCGCGTGAGCAGGTAGTGCATCAGAGGTTCCCATATATCCCTGGGCCTACAAGAAGGGGGTATCAATTCAGCAAAAGTAGTGTGCTGGTCTTGACAATAAGTCAAGTCCGTAAGCCAGTCCTTAAATTTGGGCGCCCTTCCTCTGCCCCAACGACAAGCCACCCGTCTCTTGGCTAAGAGCAAGGCGGTGTCAACAAATTTCCTGCATCCCCTAGGCAAGCGCACTGTGTATCCGAGGATGGCAATCGAGGGGTCAGCGGGTATCGTCTCACCCACCATCTCCGCGACAGCCTCCATAACCAGCTGCCAGTAATGAGCAACCTGGGGACAGTCCCATGCCAGGTGCAGGAAATCAGCATGGTCGGCATGGCAGCGTTCACATCTGTCGCTGTCAGCCAGCCCGAACCTATATTTCCGAGCCGGAGTATAGTATATCCGTTGAAGGAATTTGTAGTGAATAATTTTCAATCTGCTGCTAGCGGAGACTCGAGCGGTGAGCGCACAACAGTAGTTCCACTGCTCATCGGTGATATCGAGGGCAAGTTCAGCAGCCCACCGTAGCCGAGCACTGGAGACCGGTTCCGGAGCCGCGCTTCGGATTTGTCGGTAAAGACCAGAGACCAAGTGGGTCCCGTCTTGTGATCCCAACAGGAAATGCAGTGGCGCTAGGGTCTCAGGTTCATTGGGATAGTCAGGTAAGATGTCCCGCATTCCCGCACGCAGCCGAATATAGTAAAAGAGTTCAAGGGTGGTGTGTTCCTGTGCCTTAAAGAACAGTTCCTTAGTCTTGAAACTACTCTCATGGAACAGGTCGCCCCAACGGGCGATGAGTAACCTATCACATAATTGACGGAAACCTCGTTCCGACAAAAGAGATAATTGCGGGTGATAAGTAAGCGGCAATTTGGGAGAGTAGGGCATCGGACACGACAGGTGTCTAGCGATGCGACGCCACGCATCTAATGTGCAGGAAACTGAGGTATGCGCAGTGGTGATGGATGTCTCAGGACAGTGTAGCAGTCCGTTGAGTGGTATAGGGTGCACGATCCAGTCCTCCACCGCTATGTGTGGCATGAAAGGAGTCGGAGCCATCCAATGGTAGGCAAAGTGTGCCTGTGCACATTGGTAGTAAGTTTCGAAATTAGGGATGTCAAAACCTCCTCTATCGTAGGGAAGGGTCAGCGTCGACCATTTTAAGCGGGGGGACTTGCCGCCCCAGAAAAGTCTGCGCAGCTCCGCACGGAGCGTCCTGAAGAAAAAGGCACCAGGGTAGTAGGGGATATTGAGGAAAAGATATAGGAAGCGGGGCAATATCACCATTTTTATAAGTGAGGCTCTTCCCGCCATGGAGAGTGGTAGCGTGATCCACCTGTCCACTGAAGCCGTTAATTTGGTCACGGCCACTCCATAATTGGCACGGAGCGTCTCATCTTTATCGCGAGATATGCGAATTCCCAAATACCTAAGATCATCACTACACCACTCCAGTGGGTAATCGAGAGGGAAGGCATGCACCGCATCCGTGAGGGGGAAAAACTGCGATTTTGCCCAATTGATGTGGACACCCGACACCCCTCCGAACAATATGAATTCTCGAAGCAGGGGATTGAGATGCGCCTCGGGATGTTTAACGTAGAGCGTGATATCATCAGCATAGAGGGAGACATCTATTTGCCGCTGCAGGCAGTGCACTGCCCCCGCTCGGTGTAACTGCCGTATACGACAGGCGAGTGGTTCGACCGCGATGGCAAATAGCAGGGGAGAGAGCGGGCATCCCTGACGGGTGCCTCTAGTGAGTGCAATTGGTTGTGATAGGCGGCCATTGATTAGCACCCTTGCCGTCGGGTCCGTATACAAAAGTCGAACCCAAGAGAGAAATAATTTGGGGAAACCCATGCTGGCTAAAACCGAAAACAGGTATGGCCACTCGATCGAGTCAAATGCCTTAGTGGCATCTAGGAACACGGCAGCGACAGGGGTGTCGGGGTGGACCGTGCGAAGCAAGGTAAAAAGGGTGCGAAGATTATGGGACGTAGATCTTCCTGCCACGAAGCCAGACTGATCAGGCAGGACAATCCGGGTCATGAGCAGCGACAACCGGGTAGCTAAGACTTTGGCCAGTATCTTGACATCGCAGTTTAGAAGGGACAGTGGGCGGTACGAATCGCAAGCGGTAGGGTTTTTATCCGGTTTCAGAAGGGAGGTGATCGCCACTTCACGCATAGAGCAGGGAAGTATCCCATCGGCCAATGATTCCGTGAAGACCTCACTGAGCACCGGTGCCATTATGTCAACATAGGTTTTATAAAATTCGGCCGGTAAGCCATCGAGCCCCGGCGCCTTGCCATTCTGGAGGGACATGATGGCCTCACGGATCTCATCCAGCTCGAAGGGAGCCGCAAGAAACTCCCTGTCCCCATCGCTGAGCCAGCACAGCGCCACATCGTTAAGGTAGGCAGCATATGAAGTGTGTACCTGTGTTGTAGAAGTATAAAGTGAAGAGTAGTGTGCTGTGAATGTGGACAGTATCTCTGCCGGGTCCCTGACAGCCGTGCCGGTGTCATCAATAATCTCCAGTATAGTGTTGTGCACCCGTGGTGGTCGTGTGAGTGCAGCAAGCACTTTTCCGGGCCTATCCCCCTCACAATATCTCCGGGCCACCCAGTGTTTACCCCGGTATTTCACCTCCCTGGCCGCCTCTTCTTCGAATTTTGACAGTGTCTCCCTAAAGGTGGCGTGTATGTGAGGGTCAGAATCCGTGATCATGCGGTGTTCCAGAGTCCGCAGTTCGCGTTCCAGTGTAGAGATGGACTGTAGGATATCACGCAGCACCCCATGACTTTTGGAGATGCAGAAGCCCCTGATGGTGACCTTAAAAGCTTCCCAGATGTGCTCAACTGATTCTACCGAGCCCTTATTTCTAGGGAAGAAATCTGCTATCTCCTCCCCCAGTTCAGTGCAGAAGACATTGTCCAAGAGTATATCAGGACGCAGTCTCCACTGAGGTCGTGGATTGTCCCATCCGGGAATGCTGAATTGCATAGACACAGGACAGTGATCAGAAAAGGTTCTAGGAAGGTGCTCCACTTTTAGCAACTCTGCAGCAGTTTCTCTGGTAACTAGGAAGTAGTCAAGTCGCGCCCATGTCCCAGTATGAGAGGTAAAGTGTGTCCCTTCCCGCCCCTGAGAATGTAGATGTCTCCAGGCATCCAAGAGACCACCCTCTTCCATGATTCCCTCCAGCGCCTCCCTGGACCTGGGCTTGTAGGAGCTGACACCATCCGCCCTATCCACGGGGGGCACCAGTGCGAGGTTGAAATCACCACCCCATATAACATGTCGTGCCCCAACAGCAACAATCTTCCCCCACAATGTGGAAAAAAAAGCAGGAGTTTCAACATTCGGTGCATACATAGATACAAATACATAGACATCGCGACCAACCCTTCCCCACAGTAAAGCATATCGCCCCTCCCTGTCCACTGCCTCCCCGAGATGATGAAAAGGCACTCCGCGGGCAATAAGCACCGCAACCCCTCTGGCATAGGTCGAGTAAGAGGAAAAAACACGGGTGCTAGCCCATTTCGACGCAAAAGTGGCAGTGCCCTGAGCAGGCAGATGCGTCTCCTGCAACATAACAACTTGTACATGATGTCTGTTCAGATAGGCAATGACACCTCTGCATTTTTTAGCAATGTTCAGCCCCCTGACATTCCATGATAAGCACGTCAATCTAGTATTCGCATTCGATATCGCCATGGGTGCAGAAAGTCTATATGTGAAAGTGACCTAACAGGCCTAATGACAGTGTCCCGGCCGCCCCGCCCCCACCCAAAGAAACACCAGTCCAGCAGATAAAAATACAGTCCAATCATCAGAAGCCTCGCAAAATCCAACCTCCCCCCACCCACCCCAGCATCCCAAACATGCCAGAAGCCATGGATCCCACCCTCGCAATCCCGCCCCCACCCCCCTTTCAACCGCAAAAGCAACTCCAAAAAACACAACCAAGTAATGGGGAACACCCAGTAGGGGTAGAGCATAGAGTGCGCACAGCCACTACCTGGTCCTTAGCTCCAGTACTGTACCACCCTCGGTGGAGACTAAGGCCAAGGGAGTGGTCCTTGGCATACATTACCACAGGGGTGCAGTGTCCATGCAGGTCCATCGTTCTCACAGCACTCCAGTCACAGAAGTTCTATACGCTGATGGAGGGCCATTCGTTGTGGCCGGCACTGTGCATTCACCACGCTAATATAGTCAAGTATCTTGTTGTCCAGGGGGTAAATCAGCATTCTCCAGGTCCTCTGCAGGCACATGTTCACCTCTGCGCGTTGGTCGGACCGATTTCAAAAAATCCTCGGCCTTCTGCGGGTTGGTAAAGAAACGCTGTTTACCCTGATGGGTAATTCGTAGTTTCGCCGGATAGAGAAGGGCGTAGTCAATTTGGGCTTCCCGCAACTTTTTCTTTACGGGCAGAAACTTGCGCCGTTCGTCCTGGACCATCGGCGTGAAATCAGGATAGATTGAGAACGTAATCCCATTATACTGCAGTGATTTCTGAGTCCGGGCTGCTCTGAGGGCCGTGTCGCGATCACGATAGTTCAAAAGCCGCGCTATTATAGGCCTAGGAGGTAAGCCAGGCTGGGGCACTGGCGCCAGTGATCGGTGGGCCCTCTCCACTATAAACTGAGGAGAAAAAGCGTCCTCTCCTATGGACCCTTTAAGCAACTTCTCCACGTAGAGCTCCATTCTGCCCGTGGCCGTGGATTCCGGCACGTTCGTGATGCGCACGTTGTTGCGGCGGCTTCGTGCCTCCAAATCTTCGTTCTTTGCCGCTATGACACGTAGCAGGTTGTCCATCCTGGCCAATTGTGACGTATGGGTCACGGTGGTGTCTGTATTGTCAGAGATCCGTTGCTCCGCAGCCGTAATGCGTTCCTCATGGCGGTCAACCTTGTGCACAAGGGCATCCAATCGGGCCGTGACCCCATCCACCTTCTCCACGACAGTGGCGAAACCCTGCCGCATCTCTTGGATCAGGCTTGTAAGATCCGCCGCCGGGGGCGGGGGGTTGGATTGCGGAGATGATGTGCTCGGCCCTGGGTTCATCTGCGTCGACCTAGCGCCCTTGCGCGCGTTATCAAAGCTCAGTTTAGGCTGGCGATTCTCAGGTCGCCCCATGGCAACTCCTAGCGACGGATCACAAATCTGGACGGGCAGTAGCAGGGCAGCCTGATAGGAGTACAGGCCTCGTAAGGAGCGGGCGGTCGGGGGTGGGCAGGCGGATCCAAACGCAGCACGAGCAGATAGAGCAGAGCAGGAGAAACGCCGCTGAGCCCCTCCAGTGTGCACCCCTCCAGGCCCTAGTGAAGCGCCCGTGAGCGACTGAGCAGGGATATGCAATCCTCGTTGAGGCCCCTAGGTGTGGTGGGCCTATGGAGAACAAGTCCCAGGTATTAGGGTCTACAGCAGCCCTAGGTCAACAGGAGCCAGGTCAGCAGGATGGGTAGCGTCGGCCAGAAGCGAGATAGCGTGTCTCACGGGAAGCGCCTCGCAGGGGGGTATCACAGGGCCTCCACGCAGGGCAGAGATACAGCAGATCTTCAGCCAGACAGGGCCATCTGGCGTGGAGGCGGCGCAGGGGCCCGCAGGCAAGGAGCACACTCCAGCGGCAAGCGCCAGCGCGGCGGGGCAGTCCCCAGTCCCTGTAGGTCCGCCAAGCCGCGCCGCGCAAGCCGGCACCGTCAGCGATGCGGGGAGCAGTCCAGGCAGGTCAGAGCTCCGTCCGGCGTGTGAAGGGCAGCCCCCCCCCTAGCACCAGCAGTGAGGGACTAGCGGCGATTGGAGGAGGGGGCGATCCAGCCCAAGGCAGGGCTCACAGTCGTCTCCTACCTCCGCAGCGACCGCCGCACTCCTCCCCAGCGGGTCCGCAGGCCGTGGTGACGAAGAGCGGCCTGCAGCCTCGTGGCGATCCCCAGGGTCGCGTAAATATGGCAGCCGGACCGGCGCTTGCCTCAGTTCCAGTGGCAGAGTCGGCAACGCTGCAGCTGCCCGTATCTTCGGCTCCGGTGCACGCAGAGCTTCCAAATTTGGACCGGGTGTGGAGAAAGATGTCAGGGCTCAGGATAAGAACTTTTGGGGCGAATCAGCACCCCGTGGCGAAGGATCAGTGGAGGATCTTGCACCAAGGAACGGGAGCTGCGCGTCTAGGCAGCCATTCCGTAAGTGCGCCCTCTAGCGCCCCCGAGATTGCCTTTTATCCCATTGTCAGGCTTAATAGTCTCTGCCATCAGTCCGCCTATATTTGGGTGGTCTGGATACATGTCTCTCAGGGCGATCCAGATCTGATGCCTACATGTGTTAAGCACTGCCCCATCGCATTGAGTATTGGTCATAGTTATTGCTGGTATACGGGCTAGGGCGAGCACGGCATCAGTCTGGCCGCCTACCCCTTCTACTAGGGATGGAGGCTTAGTCCTAAGCCCTTTCTTGTACATCTGGGCCCAAGGGAGATAAACAATTCCTGCACCCCTCCCCAGCTGAAGCAAGGGAAATTGCCTTGTTGCTGAAGTGGTGGTGGGCCTCTCCATGATGTATTCTTCCCACTTCGCGACATAGCTGCATGCAGTGGAACTCCCAATCTGTTTTTCACCCCTCATGCCTCATGCAATCCTCAGTCATGGCCACGGCTTCCGTCTCAAATTACCATTCTTGTGGCCTGGGCCTGGCGTACTCGCCCTCTCCCCTTGTCCATTAGGCTAGCAAACTACAAAAAGGGTTCACTTAAACTTTGCCTTCTCTCAGTGCAATCATCTCCTTTAGGGTGTAGTTACCCTTCTCAAGTGACCGAGCCATATCACTGGTTGCTGTTTCTGGGGACGGGCTACATCTTTCTGCTATTAGTCTCATATTTTTGGAGCATAGAGGTTCGGTGATCATCAGATGTCCCTGCCTCCTGCTCTCCTTGTCTGCCCTTTGTCTCAGGGATTTGGACATGGGTAGTACTCCACTGCGGAGTGACCCTAGGTTGGCGAGTAGCCTCTGATCATTCAATTCCTGCTCCCTTTGCTCTCTGTGCCTGACCTCACTTCTCTCTTCCAAAGCACATGTAGTTCTCCTCTCCTCCTGAAGTCTCCTAGCTACGTCCCAGCATTCAAATCTGTCTATCTATGCCCTAGACTTACATATGATTCCCCCACTGGGTGTCTCTTCTTCCGTCACGCATATGCCCCCTACAACTCTGCCTTCACTTTCCGACCCCGTGGAGCCAGAGCTTCCTTTGTCACCCAAGCTTGTGGGATAGCTATCTAGGACAGCTAAGAACCACCCAGATATCCACCTTGCCTTATCTGACCCTGGAGGGGCTGAGGTCCGGCTCCGCTGTAGTGCACTGTGAGATGGTTTGCTAAGTGGGGAGGCCTTGGACTCAGGCAGGCCTAGGCTATGTGGAGTGGTTAGGGGTGAGGGTGTGGGTGTGGGATCCGTCTATGTCTGTGGGAACGACATTTGCGCAGGATCCACTTTTTGGTGGTTTGAGGGGCTATGAGAGAGGCATGGGCTTGACCTTGGTTCGTGACGTTGTGGGCGTTAAGTGATTCCCTGGTGGTCTGAATGGGCAGGGCTTGGAGAGGGCAATGCCACTGGGGCATGTCTTGTTGGGAGCTAGCGGCTAAAACTTGTGTGGAAAAAAGCAGTTCGCTTTTCAACCTGAGGCAATGCAATAGTAATCAAAAAGTACTTTTTACATGCATACAATCATAAACATTTCAAGATAGTAAAAAATGTTCTTTGCTTTATGTTAGTAAGGACAATGGGCAGAGGCTGGTGACAGGACAGAAAGGCGAGGGATATAAGAAAAGAAGGTGCGCACCAGAATGTAGAGTGCACGTATCAGCAGGACTCGTGAAGCAACTCTTGAGGAATCACAGACAGACAAGAGAGGCGTGTTTGAAAAACCTGAGGTGGGCGTAATTTGATGAAAATTAAATTAGGGACATGAGGAAAATACGCACACAAGAGCAGAAAGTGCCTGTATGACCTGACTTCTCATGTAATGCACCCCAAAAGATAGCACGCATCCAAGAAAATGATTATGAACAAGTAGTCAATATGTGCAAGAAAAAAGAGAGTGTGCATATGACTAGGATTTGCATGTGAAGCACCCTCAAACACTAACATGCACAAAAGAAAATGTGTGTTTTTGAGAGCGGGTCAAAAAGTAGAACAACAATCAAATTATGAACAAGCAGTCAATAAACTCAAGAAAACAGAGAGTGCACGTATGACCAGGATTCTCATATAAAGCACCCCCAAAGACTAAAGCCCACAAAGGAAAAGGGATGTTTTGAGAGCGTGAGTGCACAGTAGAACAACAATCGAATTATGAACAAGTAGTCAATACGGGCAAGAAAACAGAGAGTGCGTGAATGATCAGGATTCACATAAGAAACACCCCCAAAGACTAATACACACACAGGAAAATGTGAGTTTTTTGAGCGGGGTACACAGTAGAACAACAATCAAATTATGAACAAGTATCCAATACGCGCAAGAAAACAGAGATTGCGTGTATGACCAGGATTCACATATGAAGCACCCCTAAAGACTAACGCGCACACAAGAAAAAGTGTGCTTTGAGAACGGGTTGCCAAGTAGGACCACAATCAAATTATGAACAAGTAGTCAATACACGCAGGGGAAAAAGTGCACACGTATGATGAGAATTCGCATTTAAAGCACCTCTAAAGACTAACATGCACACAAGAAAATCTGTGTTTTGAGAATGGGGTGCACAGTGTAACCATTTTTAGAGTGTGTTTTGTCAGCTTGGGTGCGCCCTTTAACAGTGCATGTGAGGGCTTGGAAAGCAGCTGGTACATAAGAAGAAACGGTCTACAAAGGGTGGGGTGTGCTAGTCGGGAGTGCAGCAATGTAAATAGCTGAAGATGATAACAAAGCGAGACACAATGGTAATGCGATCCTGCAAAACAGGCTCTTCTTGACCACAGACAATGATAATACTCCCAGTGAAGATGTGCTTCGCGAGGAAGGGCTTTTCTCACTCAGACCACAACGACGCAAACAATATCCTGTTGCACAGGCTTCCCTCACTCAGACTACAACGATGCAAATAATATCAATGCGTTCCTGCAACGCATGCTTGCCTCACTCAGACAACACTCATATTTCATTCATGTGGCATCTATGAAGATAATTACCTTAACCCAAGGGCACAATTGTTGTACAGCCCCTCTTGGGCTCTTCTAGAGTTAGGCCTAGTCTCCTAGATACACTGCCCCTGGTCTGAATTGAAAACAGCCTACTCAGTTTTTTTCCTCTCTCAACACTTTTTTCAGATACAGTGGGTGTTAAGAAGCCCTCCTGCACTAAGCTTGTGGATAACTAGAAAACCTGAGGTCAGAGCTCACATACCTCCTGGCCACTCTGATCAGGAATGCTGGGTGAAACAATTTGTATGCTTAGAGTGCCTCCAGACAACTCTGATCAGGAGTGCTGGGTGACTAGTCCACAGTAAATTATATATATATATATATATATATATATATTCGTCACTTTCCGCTCAAATCGCGGTCCTGGCGCTGCTTTCGGCCGTGCGTTGTCCCGCGGGTGAGCAGCCCGCTAAATATAAACCACACTTCCTTTTTAGAAAGGCAAGGGTCGCACTCCAACTGAGAGTGCAACCCTTGGCTTTCTGAAAAGGAAGTGTGGTTTATATATATATATATATATATATATATTCACTGAAAAAACCATAGGTTTCACACCAGTTATAGTTAGGTGGAAATTTTACTCGCATAAAACCATTGAAATTCCCACGTTATAGTTAGTTGGACTCACTATAACTTGCGCGTGCAATGCACTGCTGATGACGTCACATATTACATCACTCATGACATGGTCAGTGACATCACTCATGACATCACTGATGACATCTCAAATGACATCACTGATGACAACATCCTTGTGACAAAGTGGCAGACCTCCTATCAGCATAAAATAACCTTTGACACACTCATTCAAAAATAGAAACTAACATTTTCTTAAAAAAGGAGAAACCTATACCAATTACAACAACTTATTAGGTGATTCCAACATCTACATACACATCCACCAACAGTTCTATATAGTCACTCATGCATGTACTTACTCAGCATATGTACTCATACACCTATACATCCTGTTACACACTAATACTCATCCATATAGTTACTCACACACAAATTCACACATGCAAATAAACTATCAAAAAAACATTTACTTGATTATACTGCTATATACACACCACTACACATACTTCTACAGAAATGGAAACATATTTACTCTCTTAAACAATCAATTATAAAAACAGATACTCACTAACCCACCCATACACACAATCATCCACCCATACAGTCTTGCACACATGCTGTCTTCAAAATACATACAAATAGTGAGTCACTCATTCATGCATCTGTGCTCTAAGTAATATCCCCCACCGAACCATACAGACACTGATACTGATACTCAAAAAAACAACTAATAACCCATATACGGGGGGCGCTAGAGGGCGCACTGCAGCATGGCCGCACTGTCGTGAGGCTCCTGCAGCCCGGAGCTCTTATCCGTCTAATTATCCTTTTATTCATCACCATTCCCTGCCCTGACCCTGGATATTGCATTGGCTGGCCACTGTTCACACTCTGTCCAATTCCTGGGCTGATCGGAGGTTTCTAGCCGGAGTTACGGGTCCCGGGAGTTTCACCGCTGGACGCCCTGGACGGAAGGCGATCTGCGTCTCGGCGTCTCAGCCTACTCTGGTCCGCTGCTGCATGCGTGGGGTGGAGGCCTGGTCCCCTCCCCCCTCAAAGACTCTCCGCTGCTTCCCGCCTGGACGCGGCCGGCGGCTGTGCGTGTGATTCACGACCGGCGGAGCTGTGGATGCACTTTCGCTGCAGGTATCGCCTCTGACTACGGAGGAGGGGCTGCGCCGGGGGTGCCGGTCTGCCCCCTGACTCAAGAGGCTGCCATTACTCGGGAGGGAGTGGCGGGGCGTCCGCGCCTGCCTGTGCCCCCACCCGAGGTGCTTCCTTGACCGCCTGGACACTGGAAGGTACAGATGGTGATGAACTGTGGTGGGGGAGGCGACTACTGGAAGTGATTGCTGGCCACGCAGCAGGGAAATAGCCTTTTGCACAGCTTGGCGCCATTTTCGATACGGCGGTTATTACATGGCGGAGCTTACAGTGACTCAGTGACTCTCGTGTCGCCAGGCCTATTTGGATGCTGGTTTATGGCTGCCTCCTAATGCACATCACGTCCCACACAACACCGGGTCTGTGCTGCCCTGATCACTGGGGGACGGTGTCGATGCAGGTGCCGGTGCACTATTCTTGTCGCACTTAGTGCACGGCGTTACCATCTCTGCTCTATGGTGTGCTGTGTTGGGCTGCCGAGGTGCTTTTTTCGTTTTTTATCATAGTGGCTCCCCTCTGTCTCCTCGGAAGTGGTTGCGGGCTGTGTCTGGTGGTGGGAGCTGTCGGCGCTGCATGCATATGTGGACCATACACCCCAATTTTGGACCTTGAGGTGCTCCGTGCTCTTTTGAGTGTACAACACTGACTGGTAACTGTAGCTCTGTACCTGGGGGTTCCCTCGCCTTTCCCTACACGTTGCGGTGAGTACTACTGTGAGCGGTGTGTGTTTAATCATGGGTAAACCGGACAATAAGCAGCCAAAGCTCTCATTTGAAACTGCAGCTTCTAGGAGGGGCGCTCGCTTGGTGCAGGAGGCGGGAGGCTCGCGATCCCCCCCCCACTGGCCGCTGATGCTGGCCTGCAATCCAGCACCCCGGATTTCCAACAGATGATGCAGGAAATGCGGCAAGGCTTCGCCACCATTGTGGATAAAGTGGACAAATTATCCTCGCGCATGGACGCAGTGGTGCAAAAACTTGATGTCCATGAGGAACGCCTGACCACGGCGGAGCAGCGCATCTCGGACCATGACGACACTGCGGCCACCCATACCACTCAGTTGGCAAGGATGGACAATATCCTAAGAGTCATCGCCGCTAAGAACGAGGAGTTGGAGGCGAGAAGTCGACGCAATAACATACGCGTGGTAGGCGTGCCGGAGACGACAAATGTGGGGAAGATGGAGACGTATGTGGAAAGACTACTGGCTGGTGCAATTGGAGCGGAAGCATTCTCCACGCAATTTATTGTGGAGCGGGCACACCGATCCCTTGGGCCGCGGCCGGCCACAGGCGCGGCACCGCGTCCTATCATTGCGCGCCTCCTGAACTATCGGGATTGGGATGCGGCTCTACGTGCGGCTCGCACTACCCGCTCGCTCTCCTTTGAGGGGGTCAATTTCACTATATATCCGGATTTCACTCCAGTGGTACAGGAGCAGAGACGCAAGTTTCTGGCGGTCAAGAAAAAACTTAGAGAACTGCAAGTGGACTACGCTTTGTTGTACCCTGCGAAACTGAGGGTGACTTATCAGGCGAAGCAGACTTTCTTCACGAATCCGCAACTGGCTGAGGACTTTGTGAAGCGCCTCCGGAGGGAACGGGCGGATGCTGGTCGGCAGGACGAGGAGAGACAGGATGGCCACCGCTCGGCGGGAGAGGAGGAGGACAGCTGAATGGGTTTCTAGTGGCAGGACGGCTGTGGTACACGCTTTGCACTGTCACTTGTGGTGATGCCATTGATGACAGGGAGTCTCTTCTTTTTTCCCCCGGGCCTGTACTGTTGAGGGCAGATGTGTGGGCCACTGGTCTGATTCGTGAGTCTGCTATTTGAGGTTGGCATGGGAGCGATGGTTGATGGTTATACGCTGCTCCGGGCAATCACTCCCGCACTGCTCCTGAATCGGTCCTTCGCCCTTCGGTTGGAGGGTCGACTTAGCGTGCGGGGGTGGTACTGTGCACCTCTGGTATGCACCTCTGGTATGCACCCCATCGGGAGTACCCCACCATTATTGAGTTCTTTGTGCGACTGATCTTCTGGATGGATGGTTGGATGAATGTTGTGAGGGGGGGGGTGGCAGTGGGTCCTGACAGTTCGGGGTTGGTCAGGTGGGCGGGGGGAGGGGGGACTGCGCTAGCAGTTTATCTTTCACTGGTTGATTGTGCTGGACGCACGTTGTTCTTGGGATGTGTCGCGTGCTTGTTGCACGGTTGTTCTTTGTACTGGGGAGAGGGGGGGTTGGTTCTGTGGAGGGAAGACAGCGAGGATGTACTAATAGGGGATCTGGTTGGGTGTCGGGAGGGATGGGGACAGCTTTGGCAGGTTTGGGGTGCTGAAGTGGGTGGGGGGAGGATGGGGGTAAGGTTATGGTTTCAGATGAATACGAGAATGAGTGGATGTGTGCGCGACAGGGAGGGCTATGATTTCACAAAGTGGGCTGATGAAACGTAATAACTGCTGGTTGAAGATTGCAATTCCCTACCTGATGGGTCACCATTTTTACGGCAAAGAGGTGGGATATACTTACGGGCTGTTGGGATATACAATGAGTGAACCTGATGGCTGAAAATGGGAAAATCTGCTGGATATCGTGGAATGTGCGCGGGCTAAACAGGCCGCAGAAGTCTAGACAGATGTTATCATTTCTCTCTAAGCATGGGGCACATGTGGTCTTTCTTCAGGAGACGCATCTCCGGGGGAAAGCTGTAGATGCTGTGGCTCGGCAGTGGGCTGGGGTGCGGGTTGCGACGGACTATTCCTCTTACGCGCACGGGGTGATGATATTGATCAAGAAAAATGTGCAATTTGAACTGCTACACAAAGAGGTGGATAAAAAAGGCAGATATGTTATTCTGCAGGGGAAACTATATGGCACGCTACTGACCATGGTGAATGTATATGGTCCAAATGTGGATGATCCCGATTTCTATATTGCTCTGTGGAACAAGGTGTATGCTCTGCCGCCGTCGGCTATTTTATGTGGGGGAGATTGGAATGTGACGTTGGATGCTACGCTGGATAGAAAGGATGAAAGGTCGAATGTGCATAGGAAAGCTGCTGATGTGGTACGTGACGGGATGCAAGACTTTGGCTTGGTTGATGTGTGGAGGCTGGGACACCCGGGTGTGAGAGAGGGCACTTGCTACACGTCTGCACATGACACTTGGTCTAGATTAGATTATTGGCTGGTTACCCGAGATGTCAGTGGGTGGGTCCAGCGTGGCGCTCATCTACCCAGGACCCTATCGGACCATGCCCCGGTGCTCTTGGAGGTGGGCTGGCCATCGCACACTCCGGCACCATTCTCATGGCGATTGACTCCAGGCATGTTGCAAGATCTGGTGCTGCGGGAGGAATTGCGGACTTGTATTGAGGACTTTTTTGATAGAAATGTGGGGTCGGTTGAAAGCATGGGCACGGTGTGGGAAGCGTTTAAGGTTACGATTCGAGGCGCTTGTATCGGTATGCAGTCTGGGGTGCTCAAATCGCTGAGGAACTCGATGAGTAAACTGGAGGAGGAGTTGACGGCATTAGAGAGGCAGCAGGAACGTGAATCTACACATAATAGGCTGGCTGAGATCAGAAGGAAAGTTACTGAATATAATGAGCTGGCTGATCTAGAGATTACCTTCTTATCTAAACGCACTAGGGCGCGGTATTATGGCGAGGGAGGGAGAGCGGGGCGAGGTCTAGCAGATAGGATTCGAGAGCCATGGGCGAAGCACTGCGGGGTTCAGGAGATACTACGGGAGGGTGACACTGTAACAGATGCTGCGGGTATTCTAGACTGCTTTGCGCAATACTATGAGCGGATGTACAGCCATGTGGACACGGCAGATGAAATGGACCTGGCAAAATACTTAGATGACGTTGCTTTAGTTTGGCTGTCTAAAGGGCAACAAGATTTCTTAATGCATCATATCACGGAAGGGGAGCTCCGAGATGCGATTACGGCTCTGCCTAATGGCAAGGCGGCAGGCACAGACGGTTTACCGTCAGAATTTTATAAGGAGTACGCTGATTTGTTGATACCCCGACTGGCGGCTGTGCTCGAGGACGCCATGGATCGGGGGCAGCTGCCAGCCACTATGAGAGAAGCACTGTTGGTGGCCCTGCCGAAGCCGGGCAAACCCCCCAATCTGTGCGAGTCGTACAGACCATTGTCACTAATAAACACGGATATCAAAATCATTGCTAAAGTACTAGCGACACGGCTGCGGCTGGTTCTACCGATTATGGTGCTGCCGGACCAGTCTGGTTTTGTTCCGCTGCGGTCCACTGCTCACAATCTGAGGGCCTTGTTTGCGGTCCTGCACCTTCTTAAGCCGGAGCTCTCCGCGGTGGCGGTTCTGTTGGATGCGGCCAAAGCTTTCGATTCGGTGGCTTGGCGATACATGCTAGCAGTGCTGCATCGAATGGGGGTGCCGTTTTTTTTCACATCACTGATTACTTTGTTGTACACTAAACCGATGGCCAGGGTGAGGATCAATGGTCATGTGTCTTCATCGTTCTGTATTCAAAGAGGAACTCGGCAGGGGTGCCCTCTTTCACCCCTGCTCTTTGCTCTTGTACTGGAACCACTGGCCTGCATTTTACGGCAAAGATACGCTGATGCAGTGCTGCGCTTCCCACTTAGGTCCTTCGCAGTGTCTATGTATGCTGACGACATGGTACTATACATTAGAGACCCAGCCACACATTTGGAGAGAGTATTGAGAGAGTTCATAAGATTTGGTCACTACTCTGGTCTCTCAATAAACTGGAATAAATCCATACTCTTGCCACTTACTGATGCCACCAAACCGTTTACGCTAGAATTCCCGTTAGAGTGGGCGATGGAACCGGTGCGCTATCTGGGAATCTGGGTCCACAGGGACTGTACCGAAGTATTGAGAGCCAATTACGGAGTGGCGATATCGAAGCTAGAAGACCAGGTGGAAAAGTGGAGGAGGTTGCCGCTATCGTTTGCTGATTGGGTTTCCATCATCAAAATGGTGGTACTACCTAAATTTTTGTATTACTTTGTCAATGTACCCATTCACCTGACGTCACACTTTTTTGCACAACTCCAATCGTTGCTCATCACGCTGGCCTGGGCCGGCAAGAAGGCACGGGTGAGTTGGGATGTGTTGACGAAACCATACGAGCTGGGGGGCTTTGCGGTACCGGATATGAAACTGTATTATCTATGCGCACAGGCGCACTTTGCTTCCTACTGGATGTCGGCACCGCCATATACGCCACACGTTGCACTTGAGGCTAGTGCAGTGACTCCACGACCATTGAAAGCTATGATAGCTAATCGGTACTCTGTGTTCGAGAGGGGGGAAGTGGATACAGTGCGTAGCACACATCATGCTTGGCAAGAATTAGGCAAACGATCGAATAAATTGCCGCTGTATGCCCCAGATATGCCACTTCTATATCACGATGATATCTCGGTATCTAATGAATTAGGTGCGCTGCAACTTCTCCAAGGTGCTGGCATACAAAACATGGGGCATGTGTTCCCAGATGCCACTTTTCTACAGCTGCAGACTCTACTAGATACTACAAACAACCCAACTATGGCCACATTCCTCTATGTTAGGCTGCGCGCTGCGCTACGGGACTTATATCCATCCTTCCCGGATGAACCCCCGGTCTTGAATGCTTTACAGTTACTTTACACTTCAACGACGGGTGTGAAACTGATATCACGTTTGTACCGGGCTTCGCAAGAAGATGAAGGTGGGGTGGCAAATTGGCGAGAGCACGATGGGATGCAAGTTTACCTGAGCCATTGTCGGACGAGGAATGGAGTGAATGCTGTACTGGGACGGGTGGCTTTGCGGCTAATGGGAATTTTCGTCTGATACACTATAAATACCTACAGCAATGGTATTACACCCCTGCACGACTGTTGAGATATGGGCTACGCACGCACTCCAGGTGTGTGAGATGCAATGAGGACAATGCTGATTTCATACATTTGGCGTGGGGCTGTACTAAGATATATGAGTTCTGGAGTGCAGTAACGAGAGCGTTGTCTGAGATGACTTCCATAGTGGTGCCTACGGAACCACGATTATGCTTGTTGGGGATAGCATCGGGATTATCTGTTAGTTATCGACGTTTGATAGTGCTGGCGTTGCAGGTGGCTAAGCGCAGAGTGGCTATGATGTGGGAAGGGAAGCGAGCACCAACTGTCGAATTATGGTTACAGGACATGGCGTACTGCCGCGACCAACTCACCTGTTACTATGAGGAATTGCCGGAAACCTCAAGGCCTAGGGATATCTGGGGACCATACACACTGTACATGTTATCAAGGGACGCGGAGGAGGGAAGTCCATAGATCACGATGGATGTGAATGATGCAATCAGATGAATGGGATCGACATATAGGTGACCTCTCCGTGAAAGGGATCATGATGGGGATTAAGGACTGTTTAATGTTTCATCAATGCCCGTTGACTGCTAGTTACACACGTCTCAGATAGTGATTTAGGTATCTCACTGGATGCGCATTTCTACTTAAATCGTGCTGGAATTGGACCTGAAACCTGCTCTGTTGGTTGGGGGGTTGTTTATGGTTACGTACTGTTAAGTTATCTATGAAAAGAGACTGATTATTGTATACGTTGGAATACCTGCGAGTCTCAGCTTCTGCAATTTTTTTATTTTTTTATTTTTTTTATACTCTTAATGCTTTCTTATATGGAGGAGATGATATGACTTTTGCATGTGTGCATTATGAAAGTATTTAGCGGCCGGCCCAGGTTTGGGGTTGCAGGCCTAAAGCTGTGTTCTCGTACTTTACCCAATAAAAGTCTTTAATCCAAAAAAATAAATAAAAAATAAAATAAATTACCCATATACACACTCATGTAGCTACTCACCAACCCATGCAGCCACTTATACACAAAGTGAGACACAGATACAGATATTTAAATATTTAAACATTACTCGCTAATATATGTATTCACTAAGATACATTTAATAAGTCAGTTAACCAATCAATTTTACACAAAAAAAATCCATTTAGACATTAATTTACCCATTTATTCTTCCATCAACCTTTAGATATACATATATAAAAAATATTTATTTTTCAGAAAGATACACATTCACTGGATGATGTCATCAGTGATGTCATTTGAGATGTCATCAGTGATGTCACTGACCATGTCATGAGTGATGTAATATGTGACGTCATCAGCAGTGCATTGCACGCGCAAGTTATAGTGAGTCCAACTAACTATAACGTGGGAATTTCAATGGTTTTATGCGAGTACAATTTCCACCTAACTATAACTGGTGTGAAACCTATGGTTTTTTCAGTGAATTAAATAGGTTTTTTAAATGCTAATTCCTAACTATAACTGGTGTGAAACCTATGGTTTTTTCAGTGAATATATATATATATATATATATATATATATATATATATATATATATATATATATATATATATATATATATATAAATTTATATGGCAAAATGAAACCCCTCATTTTGTTCCTTTTCAAATTAAATGTATTAAGTGTTACCACTTTATTCCAATCAAGATGACTTCAGGTGTGCCATACTTTTGTCATAAGTAAGACTGTTAGCGTTCTAGTTGTTCTTTAGAACACTCTGGGACAATCTGTCATTGGGCTATAGTTGGGCTACATCTGGCTGATATTTGGGCTCTTTTGTCTCTGGTGGCCATCTTGGGAGACTGCATATCAGAATTTTTTTAATGAAATATAAGAGGATTTGAGAAGTCACTCAAAATGTGCCCTAATTTTTCTTTCTTCAGCACTAATCATAATTTCTATGGCAAAATGAACCCCCTCATTTTGTTCCTTTGCAAATTAAATGTTTTAAGTGTTAACACTTTATTCCAATCAAGATGACTTCAGGTGTGCCATACTTTTGTCATAAGTAAGACTGTTAGCGCTCTAGTTGTTCTTTAGAACACTCTGGGACATTCTGTCTTTGGGCTATAGTTGGGCTACATCTGGCTAATATTTGGGCTACATTTGTTTTTTTTTGTCTCTGGTGGCAATCTTTGGGCTACATTGGGCTACATTGGGCTACATTGGGCTACATTTGGGCTACATTTGGGCTCTAACATATATATAGCCCAATGTAGCCCAATATATATTTTTTCAAAGTTCATTTTCGTAAAAAACACTGGAGCATATATCTTGAGACATAGCAAAGGCACATCGGGGTACCAGTCCCTACAATTTTGCCAAGTTTGGTGGAAATCCATTCAGTCGTTCGGGCTAAAAGTGAGTCCAACCGCCCTATGGAAATTAACATGGGGAAAACACGTTTTGGGACCCCCCTTTTATCTCGGCCCCCGCTTGACGGATCCCCCCGAAACTTTCGGGAAAGGAGCGGAGCGCAGCGAGGCAAAGTTAAGGAAAATTACAGGCAGATCCCTCATTCGGCGCCAAAGTTATTCCCAATAGAATGTTGTGGATTTCCTATGGAAAACGATCCTAACTATAACTACCTACTGGCGACCGCCAGTAGGTTATATATATATATATATATATATATATATATATATATAGATAGATATGCAACGAGAAATCTCTGCCGATAGCACAGAAAAGACGGGCCACACCAGGCTGCAGTTTGTAGAATATGATTAGCAAGCAAAGAACGACGCGTTTCGATCTCAGGCGAGATCTTGGTCACATGACCTTCTGTAGAATCCACACAACATTTAAAGGTGCACTACTTTTGCACGACGCAGCGTGCATAGACATGAAAGAAACACTGTGAAAATCAACATATGTTCAGTTTACTTTGTAAATAACGTTTTATACAAATTAAGTATTTACAAAATAAATTTATAATTATTAAACATCCAGCTAATTGCTGTATGCTTGTACTATATATATATATGTGTATATATATATAAAAACTCCAGTCTACTCATATCTATGAGTGCTCGGTACATCTATTTCTACGCTTACTGCTTCTGTTTACCATGCTATGCTGTTTGTATTGTTTAAAAAGAAACGCTAATCACGGCATCTTACCCCTTTCGACAGCCGCCAGTGGATGGATCCAGCTCGCCAAGGGCTGGCAGGCTTGCAGTAAAGAGAGGTGTCTGCCACATCTTTTTCTTCCAAAATACCACAGAGTGGACTCATTTAGATGGATCCTTATGTCCCCAGGCTGCAGTCTGGGTATCCGCCATGATAAGCTCCTACGCTGGCTCACCAAATGTTTAAGCAGTTTCTAATAATTAAAAAGGAGAACAGCAAGGCTTGGCAATCAGGAACAGTTTAAGTTTATACCATTGCATGCTGGAATTCGATTTGCATGAGGTACATGGCATGCTTTATACTGTCAGTGGGTGCAATAAAGTGAAGCGCACCACTTTGGGCAGGAAATACTGGTACAGTGGGTCTTTAATTGCATGTTTATATGCTTGATTCCACTCTGATAGAAGAGGCCATAAACACCAACTGGAATTCACATTCTCAGGTAGTCCAGGTGGCTGGGTGTGTCATGTGTGTTATCTGGGGTGATACTTATTACTAGGCATTGTTTGGGCTTTATCTGATTAATACAACTGAACAGCTTCTCTGGCATCATATCCTTGGGCTGAGTGCAGGCCCTCTGCCATGCATTTAATTGCGTTTATGAGTGTGTGCATCTGACTCGTTTCTTTAGGTATTACATCCTGGGGCCATATGTGATTTACAGCTGCAGTCTTCTAGGTGTGTTTGAGGCTTGTTCCAGATCTGGTGTCTCCATCATGGGAAGCGCTAGGAGTGAACAGAGGGCAGCTATGTTATGTTTATCTGATAAACTGTCCTTCTGAAACCATAACGAGGTGAATTTGGGTAGTGCATGCAACATTTGTTCTGTTGTGTGCTGGCCTCCTAAGAGCCGGACCTTTCTATAAATTAATTCAATGCTAACAAAACAAAGAACTAAAATGAAATGATTGATTTTTCTTTGAGTTATATTGTTTATTTTAATTTAGGCTCTATCCATTACCAGCTCATAAGAAAGATTGATGACACACCAACCAAAGTGAAAGTTCAACAAGCAGTATGAGAACATAAATAGAGTGTGTGTGAGAGACAGAAGAACCACATCCAAATTGTGAAGTTAAGAGAGAATAAATATATTCTAAAAAGGCAAGCAAAAAGAAAGTAAAATTTTGAAGAGATACACTTGGGTGACATATACATGTTCTTTTACGAGTTGCTGGAAACTCCTGGTTGGCCTGATGGATTGAGCACCAAGACATATGGGGGTAATTGAACACACTGAAGGATCTTTATAGAGAAATAATAAACAGAATTGTTAATGAGGACACCTCATCCTGTGACATTACTGAATACAATTTGTTGGTAATAAATACGTCATTGCCTCTCCTCCACAACAGTCTCGGGTCGTTCCCTCTGCCCCATAACTACATTTCCAAACATTGCAAGCTGAGAGTCGTTGTTTTTGCAAAAATGAAATTACATTTCTGGGGGAGAAAACACATGAGCCTGGAAGAACAAGGCACTACCCCTAAACAACTGTACCACTGCAAACCACACTGCGCCAGAAGCTTTCCATAACCAATTAGTCCAGCACAGCATAGCACACTATTGGGGTCACACAGGTGACTTGGGTTTATGGCCTCCTGTTTGACACGGTCACTCCAGCAACAAACCTAACCTCACCCCCCCCCCTTTCCCAGGCCAGATTTCTAATTAACTCTGCCGCCGAGGCTTTCCTTTCCTTTAAGGCATCAGTCAGGCTTGTCCTCAGATGCTTTAAACTATAAGAGGCCCCGCAGCCTCCGGTTTGAGGTGCACATGCCTAGGGGTATGTGTTGTATTCTACATCTTATTAAATTGTATTAAAATTGTGCTGTGTTTCTTTAAGATACTGGTCATATTCAGCATCCAGTTTATGATGTCATGTACATCCAGTGTATGGTAGAATGTTATGTTTTGAGACTGTAGACTGTTAATCTAGAAGGAGTTAGCAGATGATGAGCTGTGTAGTTGTCTTCAAATAAAAATTCCCATCCTCTGCCCAAAATCACTGATCTGTTTACTAATATCAAAGGAGCTAAAGTTTTTTCAAAGCTGGACCTAGCCAGCGCATATCATCAGATCGAACTTCACCCTGACTCACGATCTCTTACTGCTTTTGTTTCACCACTAGGTACGTTTCGTTACAAGAGGATGCCATTCGGATTAGCCTCTGCAGCCTCTGTTTTCCAACGTGTGATGCAAAACTTGTTGAGAGATGTTGAGGGGGTTCTTGTTTTCCAAGACGATGTTCTAATCCATGCTAAAGATAATATGACACATGATAACATCGTCAGGAAGGTTTTGGGCATTTTTAAAGAAAGTGGTGTTGTTTTGAAAACTGAAAAGTGCAAATTCAGTTGCAGTAAAGTTGAATACCTTGGACATTTGTTGTCCTCCGAGGGGATCAAGCCTAGGGAAGGGTTGGTTGATGCCATTATGAAGGCACCAATACCGAAAGACAGGTCAGGAGTTAAATCCTTATTGGGACTTTTGGAGTATTACTCGAGATTTGTACCAGGGTATGCGTCTATTGTTAAACCCATCAGTAATTTGCTCAAATTCTCCACGAAGTTCTCATGGACCAGTGACTGTGATAAAGCTTTTTCTGAAGTTAGGGACATTCTTAGAAAAGGTGATGCACTTACCCCATTCCATCCAGATTTACCTTGTTACATTACTGTAGATGCAAGCAAAGTAGGTCTGGGTGCCATACTTACTCAACGTTCCGGTGAGAGAGAGTTCACGGTTGCTTTTGCTTCAAGAGTGCTTAGAAATGCTGAAGTTCAATATTCAGTTATTGAAAAAGAGTTGCTGGCGTGTGTGTGGGCTATCGACAAGTATCGGCCGTATATTTGGGGTAGGCGTTTTAATTTGATTACTGACCACAAACCACTAGTTTCCATTTTGTCAGCTGGTCCAAGCAAATGTTGCACGCCCAGAATCACAAGAATGGTCACCAACTTACTCCAATATCAGTTCGACATCACGCACATTTCTGGTGGGAAAAACACACAAGCAGATTATTTGTCACGTTTTCCTCAGAGTGATGGTGTGAGAGAGGGTACGAATTTTCATGATTTGAATGATGAAGACAAGGAGGATTGTTTTGTAGCTTCAATAGATGTACCTGTGTTAGCTGTGGGGTCTGAAGAGAATTGGAGAGAATTGTTGACAAAGGACAAAGTGTTGCAGGAAGTATTTGATTATGTCAGAAGTGGGTGGCCCAAAGAAAAATCTTTGAATTCTATACTGCAGCCATATTGGAAGGTTGAATCTGAAATCTCTATTGAAGATGGGCTTTTAGTGAGGTGCGACAAATTAATACCACCTCATGATCTCAGACCTACTATCATGAAAGAGTCTCATGAAGGGCATTTGGGAATGTCTCTTACAATACGTCGAGTACGACAGGATTTTTGGTGGCCGAGCATGGACAATGAGATTCGCACTTATGTTGAGAATTGTCCAGTGTGCTCTGTATCTGAAAAATCACTCAAAAGTACTGTTCCACCTTTGTCTCCCATTGAGTGTCCCAGTAGTCCTTGGGTTAAAGTAGGCATTGATATAATGGGTCCTTTTGATGTTTTGCCGTCAGGTTTGAGGTTCATTATAGTCTTAATGGATTATACATCGAAGTGGCCCGAGGTTAAAGTTGTAAAAGAGGTTAGTTCTTCCACTGTGATTAAGTTCCTTAAAGAGGTGTTTATGAGAGAAGGTTTTCCTGAATCGATTGTCTCTGACAATGGGACTCAGTTTGTTAGTTTGGAGTTTCAGTCGTTTCTCAAGTCATGTGGAATTAAACACTTTAAGAGTTCACTTTATTATCCACAAACGAATGGCCTTGTTGAGAGGATGAATCGTGTTGTGGGGGACTGTGTCAAGTGGGCTGTGGAGACAAGGCATGATGTTCTATGTTGTTTAGAAAGTATGATTTGGTCTTACAGAACAACACCTCACTCATCCACAAAGATTTCTCCTTTTGAAATTTTAAGGGGAAGGAAAGCTAACACCAGCTTTAGGCCTAGTTGGATGTCAAAATGGTCTACCTCTGTTGTTGATCTTGAATCTGTCTTAGAAAAAGTCAAGTCAAATTCAATGATGGCTCAAGATAAAGAGAAAACTTGGTTTGATCATAAGAAAAAGACAAAAATTGTCACTTTATGTGTGGGGGATTTTATAAGAATAAAAAACTCTACACATGTGAAGAAAGGGAGAAGTAAGTACAGTGAACCTATCAGAATAGTGAGAATAGGTGGTAATGCTGTTCAAGTTGAAGGAGGATGTTGGTGGAATGTTTCGAAGGTTGTGAAAGCTAAAGCTAAAGAAGCTACTATTACTACTCAACAAGGTGACTTACTTACCAATAGTACGAATTTATTTAGCAGGAAGAGTTCTAGATCTATCAACTTGCCTTGCAGGTTTCGCGAGTAGTTTCTTGTTGTTTATTACTAAGTTTCCTTTAAGTTTTTCATTTGTATGTTTCTTCCCTTTAGAAGAAAGGGAGGTATGTTGTATTCTACATCTTATTAAATTGTATTAAAATTGTGCTGTGTTTCTTTAAGATACTGGTCATATTCAGCATCCAGTTTATGATGTCATGTACATCCAGTGTATGGTAGAATGTTATGTTTTGAGACTGTAGACTGTTAATCTAGAAGGAGTTAGCAGATGAGGAGCTGTGTAGTTGTCTTCAAATAAACTACCTTTTACTCAAGTTCCTGTCTCCTGTATTGTTGGATTATAACAGTATGTATGGTCCAGTGTCTGCAAGGGAAAGATGTGACTCCGCAGAGGGCTTCTCTCTCCTGGCTAGCTCAGAGTCAGGGCTCTCCTAGGGCAGGGTCCAGAGCCTAATTTGTAAAATAAAAAGTGTCAGGGCCCTTCCAGGAGGTTACTGAAGCTTGCACCACCCATTGCCCGTCATTAATGCCAATGACAGTACCAAAACAACTCTTTCACCTGTATATGCGACAGTTCTGATTATTTCTGGTCCCTAGTACTAAGGGAATGGCCTGGAAGGTAGGTATTGGTAATTTATAATAAATATTGTATTCACAAACAACCTTTGTTCTGCTCATCTTTAAACTAGATAAGCAGCGCCACCACGCAGACTGTCCTACCTGTGTTGTCGACAATTAAGTGTGGGTTGCGAGCACTGGAAACCACCGGCTCAAATTAAGCACTGGCAGAGTCGCAGTGTCTCAGAGCGTTCAGTTGGGAGCAGGGCCAGGACCACAGGGGGCGGGTCG
Source organism: Lissotriton helveticus (assembly GCF_964261635.1). Taxonomy (NCBI): domain Eukaryota; kingdom Metazoa; phylum Chordata; class Amphibia; order Caudata; family Salamandridae; genus Lissotriton; species Lissotriton helveticus. The sequence goes on from NC_136068.1 coordinate 1,092,590,668, forward strand.
GAGCCCAGCACATATCTCCCATGGGAGATTATTAAACACGCTTGCCAACGCTTGCTTAGTATTCTTCTTTATTAGTCATTCTTCTAGGTGAGGTGAACTGAGGACTGGGCAGCAGATTTGGAAAGGGCCCAGGCCCCGCCCACCCTTATTTTTATTTGGCCTTTCTAAACGTGATGTTTTGTCTTGAAGTACATTTACGAGCATGCTTTGATTCAACGAGCCACAGTCCATGACTTTACCGTCCTAGGCCAGAGTGGATCTCACCGGAGTGATCAGCAGTGGACCTAAGATCAACTAGATAGGGCGCCGCCTGCCGTCCAGATCGGCCTCTGCCATGACTCCTTCTAAAGCGTGCACTGTACTGGAGAGTGTAAACAACCTCCTTTCTTCGGACCCTCTCTGGTGTGCCCGGGCAGACTCTCTCGTGCATGACAGTCCTCTCTGATGCCACATATTTTTTGGTTGCGGTAACAGAAGTGGGTATTGTCAATATAACCAGTTCCAGGAGCGTAGCTATCAATAGTGCAGCAGGTGCAGTGAGGCCGGATTCCCAGAGGCATGAGGCATGTTTTGGAGTATGGATTTAGGCCCAGATCTCTGTTCTGGGGTGAATGTATGACATTGTTCTGTATTCTGTCCATCAATTGTTGTTTTTATTTATTTATCCTGGGCATGTTGCAGATTCGTAAAGAAATTTTGTTTTCGTTAATGCGTTACTTTGAGGCGGGCCAGGAACAGCATAGCATAGGGCATTTTGAGTTGTTGCAGTTCTTTCTTTACCTGGAGGAATTTTCATGTTTGGGCTTGAATGGCCATGGTGAAGTTGGGATAGATTGATATCTCCGTCCCCTCGTGTTTAAGTTGTCCTTTTTCTCTAGAGAGGCGGAGGGCAGTGTCCCCATCACTGTAATTAAGTAGCTTGGCTATTATGGGCGGAGGAGGGCTCCCAGAAGCAGGTCGGTTTGCCAATGAACGATGTGCTCGTTCGACAACGAAGACTGGTAAAAAAAACTCTCTGCCGAATAGCGTTATGAGCAGACGCTCTACAAATTCTTCCATCTTGCCGGTGGCTGTCGATTCCGGCACTCTAAGAATTCTGCGATATCGCTATTAACAAAATCGCAAATAGCAAAATCGCAAATTTCCACTGTGTGGGGTGATCTGATTAGGGAAATGTTCCATGGTGTGTCTTCCATGTCTGCACCTACCTGTGTACTCCTCACCTCTTCGACGATCGTCGGCAATTTGGTTCCCTGTCTAGGACTTGAACGCATAAGCTTCACAACAGTGGAGTGTGATATAGCTCACGCAACACAGTGGAACCCTCTCGCCAAAGCCTGGTAAGAGTGGAGCCTGCTAACTTTCCTTTAGGTCCTGATGAATGCCATGGACCCTACTGGGCCAACCGGCAGAAACATGTCGACCACACTCACCACGGTGGGGGGACAATAAAATCCCCAATACACTGATCATTTATTTTAATTACCATATGGAAGCCACTTATATTAAAGTTGATCTGACATCTATAATGGCCTTTTAACTCCACTGTTTTTTTAAAGGCCCCCACCTAGTTTAGAGGTCCATCCCTTTCATCAGGTGTATGCCCCCCTCTATCAAACTAAGTTTTTAGAGGGTGAGGACTGGTCAATGATGAAGCATGACACCAGGTGGTCTGTGAGACCAGTCCTTCACTTTTTGTTCCCTAACTGGGAGAGGCCCCATTTGTGGTGAACATTATATGTTGGAGGCTGCCTGTTCCTAGTACCCCGTGCCTCTGGTTCCCTCCCCCAGGTCTTTCCTGGGTGTTTTGTGGTTGTGCACCACTAGGAGTACCAAACCTTCTGAAGCCTCCATGAGGGACGTGGATGAGGCCACCAAAAGATGTTTGGGAGTGCATGGTCGTAGAAAATAGCGTGGCAACTCCCATTTGGTGATGTAACCATTGACAATGCTATAGTAGTGACTGACATACAAGGCTGATGCTGATGTGTTATTGATTTTTGTTGTTTACACTCACTGTGCTATTTAGCACCTGGTATGTGTGCAGTAACACAACCACGTTGCTGCATGAAAATACATGCTGTACAGTTAAAACATACTGTGTCATGTCTCATCATTACTCACCTCAGAAAAATCTGTAATTTCTGCACATCTCCTTCTCCCTTCTGCTAAGCTTGCAGCAGCTGCTGTTCATAGTAGTTGCCCTGGCTGGTTGTCCTTCTCAGGCTCGCTGTCTGACAGTTCTAGGGGTATGCCTCTCCTAGTAGCGATGTTGTGCAAATTGCACAGGTTGCTACAATTCTGCAGCAGGTGTTTGGTCGGTACTGCAACGCCCCGCCAGTCTTGTGGAGGTAGCAAAACCTACTTTTCAGATGGCCAAAGGTGCACTCTGAGACCTTTAGTGTTGCAATGTGGCCTGCATTATATCGCTGCTCACTTGGGGTAGTTGGGTTGAGGTATGGTGTCAGGATGTAGTTGTGCACGGCATATGAGCTGTCACCCACAGGGTAGTAAGCAAACCATTAGTAACAGATATGCATTTCCATTAGGCAGACCCCCCAGGATATTGCGGCATAAATTTGCAAATTTAGCGGCACAAAAATGAAAATTTTGAGGCATTATTGCGGCACTTTATTTTACTTGTAATCATTCCTTTTCAGTCCTAAATCAATGGAACCTGTTTTAGCATAGTATTCCACTTTGAAATATGCATGTTTAGTTTCTGCAGCTCTGCGGAAGCACAGCTCAAATTTACTAACCTCGTGGGAACAGGCAGTATTTCTCCCTGGGATGTTCTAGCACCCATGTATGCACCCCTTGCAGGACACCACTTTGACCACTCCCTGGTTTCAGTCACACAGCTCCCTTCACTCTCTGGTTTAAGTCAAGCAGCACATTTCACTCTCTGGTTTCAGTGACGCACTTCCCTTCACTCTCTGGTTTCAGTCACGCAGCTCCCTTCGCTCTCTAGGTGCAGTCACACAGCCCCCCTTTGCAATGGCATAACAATAGTCCCAGCAGAACCCGCGGTGCGGGGGCCCCGAGCTCCAGGGGGTCCCCTCAAGCACTGTGCACGGCATGGGAGACTGGTAATAAGGGTCGTTCCCTAAAAATTATGTTGGAGTGGGTTAAAGAGTGGTCCGTTTAACAGAAGCACTGATGGGCTGAAGTGAAAATAGAAGGCATGGTCAAAGAAAATTGAAGAAACTGCAAATAATTTGGGGATCCACATAAGAGCACTCTCACACAATTATCTACTTTCTACAATGAAAAACATGTCCTTACCCAAAAAAGAAAATTTGACTATGCAGTGTCTAAACTCCCTGTGAAAGTTTTTCTTTGATTTGAATAGCATATGTTAGTTCACAGAGGTACCTTGCAGGGGGGCCCCCTCCATTATCGTTACGCTACTGACTGTTCTGTCAGCAATTTGGTGTCTTGTTATTTATCCTGCATGAGTTTGGAATAGAAAAATGTCAGAAAAAGACCTTCCCCGATTGGGGGCCCGTAGCGGGCCCCAGGTATTTTTGGGGGTAGGGGGTGCACATGGGGGGTACAAAGTGGCAGGCACCGCGCAGTGCCTGCCACGTTCTGCATTGGAATGCACAACTTGCATTTGTGGCATTGCGGCTGGCGGTGCTTTCAGCACCGCCCGCCGCAATGTTAGACATGCGGGATGCGCCCGCCAGTGTGGCGGGCGCATCCTAATGGTATGTGTGGGACCGGCGCATGCATTGCGGACGGTCCCATTCCCAAGGGGTATGGCGGGCAGACAAAGTCCACCCGCCATGCTAATGACCCCCTTAGTCTTGGATTTTATATGTAGCGGAAATTAGGTGAGAGTAAATATTGTCTTATGGGAATAATTGTGTCAGACTGCTATAGATTTCCAAAACTCATCCTAAATATGTTTGCAAATCTCCAAAAAGTCAGAAAAATATTCCATAGGTAGGGGTAAACTAATGGGAGTAAATTTCGGATGTAACAGTGTTTGATTTTGTGAATCTGCCCTATGAGGGTACGAGCAAGCTGTACACCTCTGCATATTGTTGAGGAGTGGAGGGCTGTTTACCAAACGCGTATAACTCAAGTCCCTCTTTAAACTTACAAATGCAGAGGGTGAAAAAATGCAGACAAGATTTCGAAAACAGATTAAAGAATCCCCGTGTTTTCCTGTTTTGGATCCATTTCACAGGGGAACAAATTAACAAAAGAAGGAAAGAGAGGGTGAGAACCATTTCTTAGTCACGGTTTTCAGTAAGAGACGAGGAGATGCTAAACAAACAGAAGGAATAAGAGGGACGAATAAAGAAAGGGGGGAGGGCAGCTGAAGTGAAGAGTCATTTTCTTTCTCTGACCTTCCGCCCATCCCCGGGCTGGGATCTTAAATTTTTACATTCTTTACTGCAATTACAAGACAGCAGTCGAACCTGGAAGCTGGAGAGCAGAGAAGCGACACTTTCCTTTTCTCGCTCGTATTTCATCAATAGTGTAATGGAGGAAGCAGGCAGCTCTCACGGTTGTACAGCGCCGTTCACGTGGTGACATAGGCGCTTACAGCCAATAAAATGGCTTTATTTTTTTTGACCTGCCGGGAGACCATTTTTTTACGGCCGGTTTGGTAAATATCGCGGCCATCGCGATTGCCAGCTGATTTCGTGATATTTTCGTGAATCGCGAATTCGCGAAATGCTGGAGGGTCTGATTAGGCCATTGCGTCAGAGAAAATTTAACATATGTTTACCAAGCATATATCCTTCTCCAAGTTCACCCCCAAGGAGACGAGTGTGTATGCCACTGTGTCTAAATATTTACGAGTCATATGTGCTGCCAGGGTAATGTGCCACAATGTCAGTGATGATATTATTTGCATTGCAGACTACTTGGATATTCAGTGAATGATAGGATTTGAGGTTCCAAAAGATGTACTCATTCACTGATGGTGGACAAATGGCAATAGGAGTCCCATCTATTCAACCTATTACATGGGGAAACTGGGCTACCTGATAGAAGTCTAGTTTAGTCTTAAGCAATTCTTGTGGGGTTACGGGAAGCTAATGTGGTGGTGTATCCTTGTCAACATGGCCTGAAGGAATGCATTAAAGAAACGTGACAGGGATCTTTGTGACACCCCTCCAGCTACAGCAACTACACCCTGGAAGCTGCCTTACAATAGTAGGTGCAGGAAACATAGGACCTGCTCATCAGTGGGAATGGCATGTATCCTGTGAGTCTGGCGCTGCAGTAGGGGATCCAATTCTGCAATCAGATCATGAATCATGGCAGCATTTAGCCTGTACTTGTAATATATCTCTTCTTAAGTCTGCCCCAACAGTGTGATGTGCACTCTAAAATGCGCTCCTGTAATCTCCTTCTTCTCTGCGCTGCTACTCGTAGCCTCATCCTCCTCGCCATGTCATAGAGCGCTGCCATTGTGAAACATTCTGAGGCCTCTTGGGCCTGTTTAAATACTTTGCTAATGTTCTGCATCTGCTGAGCTTGTTTTCACCTGTTTGCCATCTGCCTGTAAAAGTCGGTAAATTACGATCGCAAAATTGCGATTTACATGTGTTAGAACTGGGGTCACCAATTCCACATCGGTAGCTTGGCGTGAGGCAGGAAGGCACCCGTAGGCAATATGTAAAGCAGTGGTGCAGCACACACACTGAGACAGGGAGTCACACGCAATAGAATGACATCACGCCAGATTGTTGTTTCAAACAAGACTCTTTATCTAGACTTTTTATGGCAGGTAAGTAACTCTTCTTATCAGGCAAAAGGGGCCAACATCCTTCAAATGCTATTTCAATGTAGGTATTTCGCTATTATGTTGGGGCAGTCTAGGCAATCACATTCCTCATAAGCAGGTTCATTATATGTAACATTTCATAGGTCTAGTTTCAACACTAAAACATCTCTTGTGCAAGGGGATCATTGGAATATTTCAACAGAAGCATAAATGGCACAACAGAATCATGCTTAACATTTCCTAAGTAAGGTCAAGCTAGAAGGAACAGTTCCTTGGAAAGGGGTTAACTTAGGCACAGTTCATCAATCACCAATTCAGTCTAGTGCCCAGTTCAGCAGGCCTCCTCACACTCTCCCTTTTCCTTTAGGCTTCCCGGGGGCCCACAGGGTTAACGAGGGCCTACGGGGCCCAGCTGCAGTCTACTGTGGGGAGGGGCGGACACGGGGCTGCCTCTCTGATCCCACGAGGCTCCTCGGAAGCCCCTGCTGTCTCCGCAGTCTCTCGCCCTCCCCCCGCAGAATGCTACCTTTGTTTGTGGCCTCCGGGAGCCCTTGCTACTCAGTCCAGCTCTGGGGTGGATCGGGGGGCTCTCGCCCTCCTGGAGCCCCCTCGCCTGTATTCAGGAACGGTCCCGGGCCTCCTGATGTCTCCTCCGGCCCGGGGACCAATCGGAGCGCAGTGGGGCAGAGGAGCGCCCGCAGCAGCCAATCACAGCGCGGCTTGCGGGCGCTCGCAGCCTCAGTCAATGGCTGCGCGGCGGCTTGCGGGGGCGCAACCTATGGCGCGGACACGCCCCCGTCACGTGACGATGCCCGCGTCAACTTCCCAGGCCCAGTGCGGCCTTCAGCAATACCGCGGCAGCCCACCCCAGGCTTCGGGGGCCATGGCGGTGAATTCGGGCGGCAGGGAGAAAGTGTGGAGACAGGCACCGGGGCCGCGGTGGTGATTCATGGGCCCTAGGCGCATTCTGTAGCAGCGCCCAACCGGGATCCACACACGCTGGCGATGAAGGCAGCGGTGATGGCAAATTAGCGCTTTCAAGGACACAGAGCTCAAGCACAGGTACCAGGAGGCAGCGGTGATGGGCAGGTAGCACTTTTATGGGCACAGCGCTTAATAGCACAGCATAGAGGGCACAGTTCTGGCAGCAACAGTTCCTCGCAGTTCTGGGATAAATAGCGCTTAGGAGTGTCACAGCGCTTTGTAAGCAGAGCCCAGTAGGACCTTGAGACATCCAGCAGCAACAGCCTGTAGCAGTCCAGCGCTAGGTGGGCACACAGCACTTTAGGAGCACAGGGGGCACAGCGCTTGGAGGTTATAGCGCCAGCAGCACAGTTCTATCAGGAAAGCGCTTAAGCGGTGCAGCGCTGTTTACCTGGTTGATCCCCCAGCAGTGCTCTCAGCAAGCCGTCTCCTCCTTTCTTACAGCGCTTGATGGGCACAGCACCTTTCTTAGGGGGACGGATGGCAGGTCCCAGTGCAGGTTCTTGGGGAAGGAAGGGGGGTTGAGTTGGTAGGCTTTATAGGTAGGATGGTTCCCTTTAGCACACTGGAGGTGGTTCCTTGGGTTCCCCCACGCTGGGCTAGATCAGCAGGCTGGCAGAGTCCCTCATCTAACTTAGGAACAGCAGGGCCTAAGCTCAGTGAGTCCCACTAGTGTAGGTTCCTCCCCTAGGCCCAACCGCCTATACTCTGGCAGAGGTTCCCCCAGGTCCAGTGGTGCCCCAACTAACAATCAGGTTTCCCTCCTTTACACTTATACCCCTAGGTCAGGTGACCCTCCTCTAAAGGCGGCGAAGCATAACCCCTCCCAGGGCTGGAAGGTTCCAGGAGCTTCCACATGTTAGGCTATGGAACATAAAGGCAGGATGGCAGAGATACTGTGTCAGGATGTCCCAGCCTGCCCCTAACTACCAGTGTGTGTCTTCAATGGCCACTCCGCAGTAGCAGGGGCATGTGGCAGCAATGGGGTTGGAAGAGAGCACCGGTACCTCAGCACTGTTTGGCAGTGGTAAGGTGCCCAGAGACCTAGGTCCAACAAAAGACAGTGGCAAAAATATGGCAAAAAGGACAAAAAAAACGGGGTAAGACCACCCTAGGGCTGACAGGTCTAACAACATGAAAATCGGTATATGCAATTGTTCTTGCATAGCTTTGGGATTCGTTAAATGCGACACGCAATTAAGGAATTGCAATTTGGGTACTCCCAAAATTGTGATTACTTATATTTGCGATTTATCAGACATTTCGCCAAATTGTGTTGATGCATTGCAAAGGCCTATTTTGCAATCGCATACGGCCTTTTTTTCCGATTCACAATGTTTACGATCGAAAAATAGCTAGATGCGTGTGCCAGTTGGTGACTCACAGAATCCTTGAGGCAACCTTTAGAAAGAGCAGTTGAGGTCCTCTAAATGTGAATGCCGTTATGTATTGGCTGTCCAGGTGAAGCAAAATGCTGAAGAAAGCATTTTTAGCATCTATTACTGAGAACCACAAGGCAGTGGTGGGATGTTGGTCGCTATGAAGCAGGGGTCTGGTAACACAGGGAACCCTAGAACCACTTTATCATTTAGGGGGCATAGGTCCTGTACTAGGCACTAAGTTCCCCCTTTGCCTTCTTCAATGTTGTGCATCGGGTATTACATGGTGCCATCCCTGCACGGAGTACTCTCATTCTATGAGGGCCTATGTTGTGGGGCTATGTTTTCTCTGCTTCCCTGGACAGTGGATACTATTTCACTCTGGGCCTCACTCCTTAAGTGTGATCCTAACTGGTTTGGCGGTGTTGATCAGCCCACGGCATGTGGACCAGTTGCTCATAGATTTGGTGTACCTGTGTGAAATCCTGATCCCTGAGGGATGTTGCCATGGTGACAGGTGCCGAGGCTCTGAGCTGCAGTTCGACTCTGGGATCTTCAAAGACTATTCCAGAGCCTTATGAGTAGTCAGCGAACAGTTGTTGGTCTGATATGTCCCATACATGGATACCTGGGTCAAACAAAATGATGCATGCCCATGTGACTTGATTGTCATCAGAGGCCATCAAGACCGGGTAAATTAGAGGCCATCAAGACCCCGAAAGCGGGTCTGATCTCCACTGCCTCAACTGTCCCTAGTTCCTCTTCCTGAGGTTCCCGCTGTTCGTGCCATTCCTTACGGAATTGGCAATAAGGGTCAGGACTGTCTTGGAGAATGTGCTGTGTCCCCGTTAACAGGGTTGGATCATAAGGGGGAGATCATGGTAATTAAGCAAGTCATGGTTCCATCTTCTGAAAAGTGGATGATCATGTTCAACTTGTACATTGGATCTCTCCGCAGAAGGTTGGTAGGAGATGAAGGATGATACAGTAGCTGACCTTAGAGTTGGTTCCCACCTATCTCCAAGTCAAGTATTTTGGTGAAAGAAAGCCTTTTCACAATCCCTGAAAACACCGTGTGTGTTCATGGTGTTCCGTGATAGGGGAACATTCCCTTCCTTGAGGCAAGAACTTGTGGCCCCGGGGTCCACTAGGATGGTGTAAGGTATGTAATTGATAGTCACCGTCACAGTAGGTTCCTCATCTGACCTGTGCGTGACTGACAATACAGGCTGCATGGAGTTTCCTGGGTACCTTCATTGGACCCGGTATGGGTTCTATGGCTGAAACAGTGAGCTCCCACCCAATATTGTTGCTCCTCCTTGTGTAGTGGGGAACCCTGGGCCCTTTGTTAATGTTTGGGATGGGTTCCCTGCTGTTTACTGAAACCGCCATAGGTGTAGCCCATCCACCCATGAGGAGGGGGCTCCTACATGCCCTCCTTGGAGTGGGGTGCACTGGGAGGATTTACGTGTTCTGCATCTAAGGGTGTTGTGGGTTGCTATTGGGCTGGGTGTTTTATGTGTTCCTTGCCTCCCACCAGGATCTCTGTTGTTTGTGATACATTCTGGTCCTGCAATCTACTACAAGGTGTCCCATCTTACGGCAGTAGAAACATTCTCTATTGTCTTTCATTGGGCCTCCTCATTCTCTTTCACTGGAACCTCCTCTTGCCCTTCGATCACTAGTTTGGGATCTCTAGTTGTTATGTGTTTCTCTTCCCATGGGGATCGCAGCCATCTGTGTGGCTCGTCCATTTTGTAATTCGATGGACAGTCCCTTTATAAGAATATTGAAGAAAAAGGTTAGCTGCGGGCCTTTATTGATGTTAGGATTCAGCCGGCTAGTTAGTCTTCTTTCTATGGCCATGTACAAGCAGGTCACATGATGCAGAGAGGGAGTGGGCTCCTGGTCATAAGGGCTTCCTACCTGTGATTCATTGCTTGGTTTTGTATCCTGTCGTTTGGACCTGGCTTCCGTTTTGGATTGGAATCGTGTGTTTTCTTCAAGCCTTGACATCCTGGGGAGTCCTGAGATTCTTCCTCGTCTATCCGGCGGCTGCCGGTTCTCGTTTTTGCCCTTTTTCCCTTGGATTTGGATTGGAGACTTTCGGCACCTTTGGAAGGTGCCTTTATTTTCCCTCTGGTTTCCGCTGCTATTACGGACCCCAGTGACCCTGTGAGTTGTTTGTTCAGGAGTCCGGGTCAGTACGCGGCTGCGTGCTGGCTGTGAAGCGTGCGGGGTCTTCTTTTGCCGCTCATCCTCATTATGTCTGGGTTTTAGCCCGTTTCACGGACTACAGTTGGAATCCTTTTTCTTTTTTATTACTTCCTTGTTTTTTCTTTAGTTAGCTAGCGTAGGTTGGGGGGTGGTTCCTGCTGGACATCGGTTTACTTCCTCATACCTCTTACCAGCACAGAAGGTTTTTTTTCTGTCTAAAGACTTTTTCCCCTTTCGTTGTGCCCTTCCTTGGATTCAGGAGCAGTTGATCTGTGGGGACTTCTTTGGTGGTTGCTGCTCTTTTTGTCACGCATTGAGGGAGTCGTCTATTAGGACTCTGCTGATTACAAATACGGCATCAAGAGACAGTACCTCGGTAAGGAGGGGTATAATTGTCTAAAGGTATCTGTTTTTGTATATGGCCTCAGAACGACTGGTAGTAGACGTATGTCCATAGCAAAAACATTCATTGAGTCTTTTGTCCTTTTGTCTCCTGCTTCAGGTCTGCTCCACCGGCTGCTGGGATTACTTACCTTAGAGGTCCAGGGCGCAATTTCCCTTTCTTCCCCCCTCCCTCTTCCGGCGCTCTGGTAGATAGTGCCCTATTTATTTATATTCAGTGCACTGTACTAGGGTGTGGGCAGGGGATAGGGATCAGCATCGCCTCCGCAGTATCGGGCACAGTTGGATGGGTCGAAGTGACAATTAACCCATGGCTGTCCTGTCTCCTGGCCCCATCTTTGCTTCATTCTGCTGAGATTGCCTTTTATCCCATTGTCAGGCTTAATAGTCTCTGCCATCAGTCCCCCTATATCTGGGTGGTCTGGATACATGTCTCTCAGGGCGATCCAGATCTGATGCCTATATGTGTTAAGCACTGCCCCATCGCATTGAGTATTGGTCATTGTTATTGCTGGTATACGGGTTAGGGCGAGCACGGCATCAGTCTGGCCGCCTATCAGGCTAATTAGTAGGTTTTTAATGTACACTTTAGTGAGTGTGATACCTGCTGTGTTCTTTTCAAACTAGGTTATCCACGTCCCTACCCCTTCTACTAGGGATGGAGGCTTAGTCCTAAGCCCTTTCTTGTACATCTGGGCCCAAGGGAGATAAACAATTCCTGCACCCCTCCCCGGCTGAAGCAAGGGAAATTGCCTTGTTGCTGAAGTGGTGGTGGACCTCTCCATGATGTATTCTTCCCACTTCACGACATAGCTGCATGCAGTGGAACTCCCAATCTGTTTTTCACCCCTCATGCCTCATGCAATCCTCAGTCATGGCCACGGCTTCCATCTCAAATTACCCTTCTTGTGGCCTGGGCCTGGCGTACTCGCCCTTTCCCCTTGTCCATTAGGCTAGCAAACTACAAAAAGGGTTCACTTAAACTTTGCCTTCTCTCAGTGCAATCATCTCCTTTAGGGTGTAGTTAACCTTCTCAAGTGACCGAGCCATATCACTGGTTGCTGTTTCTGGGGACGGGCTACATCTTTCTGCTATTAGTCTCATATTTTTGGAGCATAGAGGTTCGGTGATCATCAGATGTCCCTGCCTCCTGCTCTCCTTGTCTGCCCTTTGTCTCAGGGATTTGGACATGGGTGGTACTCCACTGTGGAGTGACCCTAGGTTGGCGAGTAGCCTCTGATCATTCAATTCCTGCTCCCTTCGCTCTCTGTGCCTGACCTCACTTCTCTCTTCCAAAGCACATGTAGTTCTCCTCTCCTCCTGAAGTCTCCTAGCTACGTCCCAGCATTCAAATCTGTCTATCTTTGCCCTAGACTTACATATGATTCCCCCACTGGGTGTCTCTTCTTCTGTCACGCATATGCCCCCTACAACTCTGCCTTCACTTTCCGACCCCGTGGAGCCAGAGCTTCCTTTGTCACCCAAGCTTGTGGGATAGCTATCTAGGACAGCTAAGAACCACCCAGATATCCACCTTGCCTTATCTGACCCTGGAGGGGCTGAGGTCCGGCTCCGCTGTAGTGCACTGTGAGATGGTTTCCTAAGTGGGGAGGCCTTGGACTCAGGCAGGCCTAGGCTATGTGGAGTGGTTAGGGGTGAGGGTGTGGGTGTGGGATCCCTCTATGTCTGTGGGAATGACATTTGCGCAGGATCCACTTTTTGGTGGTTTGAGGGGCTATGAGAGAGGCATGGGCTTGACCTTGGTTCGTGACGTTGTGGGCATTAAGTGATTCCCTGGTGGTCTGAATGGGCAGGGCTTGGAGTGGGCAATGCTACTGGGGCATGTCTTGTTGGGAGCTAGCGGCTAAAACTTGTGTGGAAAAAAGCAGTTCACTTTTCAACCTGAGGCAATGCAATAGTAATCAAAAAGTACTTTTTACATGCATACAATCATAAACATTTCAAGATAGTAAAAAATGTTCTTTGCTTTATGTTAGTAAGGACAATGGGCAGAGGCTGGTGACAGGACAGAAAGGCGAGGGATATAAGAAAAGAAGGTGCGCACCAGAATGTAGAGTGCACGTATCAGCAGGACTCGTGAAGCAACTCTTGAGGAATCACAGACAGACAAGAGAGGCGTGTCTTGAAAAACCTGAGGTGGGCGTAATTTGATGAAAATTAAATTAGGGACATGAGGAAAATACGCACACAAGAGCAGAAAGTGCCTGTATGACCTGACTTCTCATGTAATGCACCCCAAAAGATAGCACGCATCCAAGAAAATGATTATGAACAAGTAGTCAATATGTGCAAGAAAAAAGAGAGTGTGCATATGACTAGGATTTGCATGTGAAGCACCCTCAAACACTAACATGCACAAAAGAAAATGTGTGTTTTTGAGAGCGGGTCAAAAAGTAGAACAACAATCAAATTATGAACAAGCAGTCAATAAACTCAAGAAAACAGAGAGTGCACGTATGACCAGGATTCGCATATAAAGCACCCCCAAAGACTAAAGCCCACAAAGGAAAAGGGATGTTTTGAGAGCGTGAGTGCACAGTACACTTGTCTTTGATCTTTCTTCTTCCTCGGTGTCACTTCCTAAATTCTGATCCACTCTAGTCTTTATATCTGATTGGATGAGCTCCAATCACTTGAAGCTCAACCCGGACAAGACGGAGCTTGTCCTCACGGGTGGCCCCTCTAATCCCTGGTCTGCGGTTCATTGGCCCCCCTCTTTTGGTCCCCCTTTCCACACCGGTTTCCTCTGTCCGGACTCTGGGCACCAAGGTCAGCTGTGATCTGACTATGCATGCCCAAGTTAGCTTCGTGGTGTCCTCCTGCTTCTTGTCTCTTCGCCTCATCCGGAAGATTTCTCGGTACTTCTTGACGGATGCTCTCAAAACCATAGTCATGGCCCTTATCATCTCTCGCCTCGACTACGGGAACGGCCTGTACATGGGCATACCCGCCTACGAAACACGCCGTCTTCAGGCCATTCAAAATCAGACCGCCCGTCTCATCCTTCGCCTTCCCAAATCCTGCCACATTACCCCTGCACTCAAGTCTCTTCATTGGCTTCCTGTGCAGTCCAGATCTATTTTCAAACTAGCCTGCTTGGCCTTCCGGCTCATACCCATTCCGCCCCACTCTTTATTGGTTCTCTTATCACCCCTCACATCCCCTGCCGTACCCTCCGCTCCTCTTCTCTTTCTCTTCTTCATGTCCCCCGCTTTCGCAAATCCAAAACGGGAGGCACACGTTTTTCGGTTCTGGCCCCCCAGATCTGGAATAGCCTCCCTCTGTTTATTCGTTCTATTCCTATCTATACCCACTTCCGCAAAGCTCTTAAAACTTTTCTGTTTTCCCAAGCATTCCCCTGCTAGCGCTCCCGCGCCCCCTTCATGAGTCTGGTTTATCCCCCCAGCGCCAGGAAGCCGCTTGGCCGCAGTGCGCTTAATCAAGTTCTTTTTCAAATTCAAATTCAAATTCAGTAGAACAACAATCGAATTATGAACAAGTAGTCAATACGGGCAAGAAAACAGAGAGTGCGTGAATGATCAGGATTCACATAAGAAACACCCCCAAAGACTAATACACACACAGGAAAATTAGAGTTTTTTGAGCGGGGTACACAGTAGAACAACAATCAAATTATGAACAAGTATCCAATACGTGCAATAAAACAGAGATTGCGTGTATGACCAGGATTCACATATGAAGCACCCCTAAAGACTAACGCGCACACAAGAAAAAGTGTGCTTTGAGAACGGGTTGCCAAGTAGGACCACAATCAAATTATGAACAAGTAGTCAATACATGCAGGGAAAAAAGTGCACACGTATGATGAGAATTCGCATTTAAAGCACCTCTAAAGACTAACATGCACACAAGAAAATCTGTGTTTTGAGAATGGGGTGCACAGTGTAACCATTTTTAGAGTGTGTTTTGTCAGCTTGGGTGCGCCCTTTAAGAGTGCATGTGAGGGCTTGGAAAGCAGCTGGTACATAAGAAGAAACGGTCTACAAAGGGTGGGGTGTGCTAGTCGGGCGGGCAGCAATGTAAATAGCTGAAGATGATAACAAAGCGAGACACAATGGTAATGCGATCCTGCAAAACAGGCTCTTCTTGACCACAGACAATGATAATACTCCTAGTGAAGATGTGCTTCGCGAGGAAGGGCTTTTCTCACTCAGACCACAACGACGCAAACAATATCCTGTTGCACAGGCTTCCCTCACTCAGACTACAACGATGCAAATAATATCAATGCGTTCCTGCAACGCATGCTTGCCTCACTCAGACAACACTCATATTTCATTCATGTGGCATCTATGAAGATAATTACCTTAACCCAAGGGCACAATTGTTGTACAGCCCCTCTTGGGCTCTTCTAGAGTTAGGCCTAGTCTCCTAGATACACTGCCCCTGGTCTGAATTGAAAACAGCCTACTCAGTTTTTTTCCTCTCTCAACACTTTTTTCAGATTCAGTGGGTGTTAAGAAGCCCTCCTGCACTAAGCTTGTGGATAACTAGAAAACCTGAGGTCAGAGCTCACATACCTCCTGGCCACTCTCATCAGGAATGCTGGGTGAAACAATGTGTATGCTTAGAGTGCCTCCAGGCAACTCTGATCAGGAGTGCTGGGTGACTAGTCCACAGTAAATTATATATATATATATATATATATATATATATATATATATATATATATATATATATATATTCACTGAAAAAACCATAGGTTAGAGACCATATATAGTTAGCTGGACATTTTATTGACATAAAACCAATGAAATTCCATATATAGTTACTTGCACTAACTATATATCGCGCACCCTGCAATCCACTGCTGATGATGTCACATATTACATCATTCATGACATGGTCAGTGACATCACTGATGACATCACTGATGACATCTCAAATGACATCACTGATGACATCTCAAATGACATCACTGATGACATCATGACACACCAATACCAGTTACTACATACGCACTCACTGATTCCTACGTCTACACACACATTCACTCATTCACCCATACAATCACTCATACATACAGTCACTCATTATTACAACACTATCATATGCACTCATACACCTATGCAGACACTCACACACTGCCACTCATCCATGGAGTTACTCACACACCTAGTCAGTCCTGTAAAGAATCAATCACACTTCGATTTCCTCATCTATACAGTTAAACACAGAACACCATACTTTGTCACACATATACTAACACATACTTACTCTCTAATACAATCACTGATCCAAGTACACATTGATATGCACAGAGTCACACACCTCTCAGCCAGCCACACACACACTCAGTCTTCTATACATCCACTCATTCTTCAATATGTAAAACATATTTAAACTTTACAAAAACACACAGACACTAGATGAAGTCATCAGTGATGACATCTCAAATGACATCACTGATGACATCTCAAATGACATCACTGATGACATCATGACACACCAATACCAGTTACTACGTACGCACTCACTGATTCCTACGTCTACACACACATTCACTCATTCACCCATACAATCACTCATACATACAGTCACTCATTATTACAACACTATCATATGCACTCATACACCTATGCAGACACTCACACACTGCCACTCATCCATGGAGTTACTCACACACCTAGTCAGTCCTGTAAAGAATCAATCACACTTCGATTTCCTCATCTATACAGTTAAACACAGAACACCATACTTTTTCACACATATACTAACACATACTTACTCTCTTATACAATCACTGATACAAGTACACATTGATATGCACAGAGTCACACACCTCCTAGCCAGCCACACACACACTCAGTCTTCCATACATCCACTCATTCTTCAATATGTAAAACATATTTAAACTTTACAAAAACACACAGTTACTAGATGATGTCATCAGTGATGTCATTTGAGATGTCATCAGTGATGTCATCAGTGATGTCACTGACCATGTCATGAATGATGTAATATGTGACATCATCAGCAGTGGATTGCAGGGTGCGCGATATATAGTTAGTGCAACTAACTATATATGGAATTTCATTGGTTTTATGTCAATAAAATGTCCAGCTAACTATATATGGTCTCTAACCTATGGTTTTTTCAGTGAATTTTCAAGGTTTTGTAAATGCAAATTCCTAACTATATATGGTCTATAACCTATGGTTTTTTCAGTGAATTTCATTGGTTTTTTAAAAGCTAATATCTATAGCTGTAAAATATATTCTTTATTACGTGACGTATCACGTAGCCACGTGAGACGCCTCATGACGCGTCGCATAACCGTGACGTATCGGCTCTGCAGCGCAAACAAAACCCGTAACGTAAGCGCGCCGGAGCACGCTTAGAGATATATATATTTTTTTTAACCTTAATTAGAGAAAATCCACACATGCACATATCTTGAGGCCTTGCAAAGGCACATCAAACAAACAGTCCCTACAATTTTGCCAAGTTTGCTGGAAATCTGTTCCCTTAATTTTTTTTTACTGTTTCTCTTGGTTTTCCCCTTGTTACGCTTACCGGTACGCTACCCGGTACGCGAACCGGACGCTCCAAAAACACAAGATGGCGGACTTCCGTTACGCTGCCGGTTAGCTGCCGGGTTAGCTGCCCGGTGAGCTGCCCGGTTCGCGTACCGGGACGCGCCTCTACGGCGAAAAATCGCAAAAAAAATATTTTTTAATTTTGTGCCCCGCGGGGCACTTTAATATCCCCCTCATCAATCCTAGGGGTCTACCTTGCCCCCTTTCCTTCATTTCCCCCTTCGTTTTTCACCACATCTTGTCTCTCGATCCTACCGAGAGACAAGATGGCGGCCGCTCCGGACTGTTTAGAATGTTGACAGACACCGGAGAGCCAATCAGCTTCGCTTCGCGAAGTTCCGTTACGCGTCAGGTACGCGAACCGGGGCGCTGCCCGGAGCGTGCTTACAGATATATATATTTTTTTGAACGTTAATTTATCAAAATCCACTGAAGCACATATATTGAGACCTAGCAAAGGCACATCGGGCAAACAGTCCCTACAATTTTGCCAAGTTTCGTGCAAATCCATTCAGCCGTTCGGGCTAAAAGTGAGGCCAACCGCCCAATGGAAATTAACATGGGAAAAACGCGTTTTGGGACCCCCCTTTTTTCTCGGCCCCCCCTTGACGAATCTCCCCCAAATTTCCAGGGGCTGCTCAGAAACAAAATGTTCCATTTTCCTGAAAATTTCAGCCAATTCCGTCCCCAAACGCCAAAGTTATTAGACATAGAATTTTAAAAAATCCCATAGAGAAAAAATCCTAACTATATATACCTACTGGCGACCGCCAGTAGGTAATATATATATATATATATATATATATATATAGATAGATAGATAGATAGATAGATAGATAGATAGATAGATAGATAGATATAGATATATATTCGTCACTTTCCGCTCAAATCGCGGTCCTGGCGCTGCTTTCGGCCGTGCGTTGTCCCGCGGGTGAGCAGCCCGCTAAATATAAACCACACTTCCTTTTTAGAAAGGCAAGGGTCGCACTCCAACTGAGAGTGCGACCCTTGGCTTTCTGAAAAGGAAGTGTGGTTTATATATATATATATTCACTGAAAAAAACATAGGTTTCACACCAGTTATAGTTAGGTGGAAATTTTACTTGCATAAAACCATTGAAATTCCCACGTTATAGTTAGTTGGACTCACTATAACTTGCGCGTGCAATGCACTGCTGATGACGTCACATATTACATCACTCATGACATGGTCAGTGACATCACTGATGACATCTCAAATGGATGGATCCAGCTCGCCAAGGGCTGGCAGGCTTGCAGTAAAGAGAGGTGTCTGCCACATATTTTTCTTCCAAAATACCACAGAGTGGACTCATTTAGATGGATCCTTATGTCCCCAGGCTGCAGTCTGGGTATCCGCCATGATAAGCTCCTACGCTGGCTCACCAAATGTTTAAGCAGTTTCTAATAATTAAAAAGGAGAACAGCAAGGCTTGGCAATCAGGAACAGTTTAAGTTTATACCATTGCATGCTGGAATTCGATTTGCATGAGGTACATGGCATGCTTTATACTGTCAGTGGGTGCAATAAAGTGAAGCGCACCCCTTTGGGCAGGAAATACTGGTACAGTGGGTCTTTAATTGCATGTTTATATGCTTGATTCCACTCTGATAGAAGAGGCCATAAACACCAACTGGAATTCACATTCTCAGGTAGTCCAGGTGGCTGGGTGTGTCATGTGTGTTATCTGGGGTGATACTTATTACTAGGCATTGTTTGGGCTTTATCTGATTAATACAACTGAACAGCTTCTCTGGCAGCATATGCTTGGGCTGAGTGCAGGCCCTCTGCCATGCATTTAATTGTGTTTATGAGTGTGTGCATCTGACTCGTTTCTTTAGGTATTACATCCTGGGGCCATATGTGATTTACAGCTGCAGTCTTCTAGGTGTGTTTGAGGCTTGTTCCAGATCTGGTGTCTCCATCATGGGAAGCGCTAGGAGTGAACAGAGGGCAGCTATGTTATGTTTATCTGATAAACTGTTCTTCTGAAACCATAACGAGGTGAATTTGGGTAGTGCATGCAACATTTGTTCTGTTGTGTGCTGGCCTCCTAAGAGCCGGACCTTTCTATAAATTAATTCAATGCTAACAAAACAAAGAACTAAAATGAAATGATTGATTTTTCTTTGAGTTATATTGTTTATTTTAATTTAGGCTCTATCCATTACCAGCTCATAAGAAAGATTGATGACACACCAACCAAAGTGAAAGTTCAACAAGCAGTATGAGAACATAAATAGAGTGTGTGTGAGAGACAGAAGAACCACATCCAAATTGTGAAGTTAAGAGAGAATAAATATATTCTAAAAAGGCAAGCAAAAAGAAAGTACAATTTTGAAGAGATACACTTGGGTGACATATACATGTTCTTTTACGAGGTGCTGGAAACTCCTGGTTGGCCTGATGGATTGAGCACCAAGACATATGGGGGTAATTGAACACACTGAAGGATCTTTATAGAGAAACAATAAACAGAATTGTTAATGAGGACACCTCATCCTGTGACATTACTGAATACAATTTGTTGGTAATAAATACGTCATTGCCTCTCCTCCACAACAGTCTCGGGTCGTTCCCTCTGCCCCATAACTACATTTCCAAACATTGCAATCTGAGAGTCGTTGTTTGGGAGGGAGGGCGAGGGGTGAGGGAGAAAAGTAGACCAAAAATGTTTGAGTGTGAAAAAGGCCGCTTTATTAGGAAACAGGTGCACATTACAATATGTAAAACCTTGGCAAAGCCTGACAAAACTAGACCTCACTAAATAAATAAACAACTTCAAACCCCGCCCCCACCCCCTCCCCTAAAATTCTTTGGCCCCTCCCCCACCCAACAATACAGCATTAAAACATTACAATAACATTATAAACATAACATCATCAATAAAGCATTACATCATCCATTAAATCATTACGTCATCACTTAACACATTACGTCATCAACAAACCCCCATCACATAATGAAAACCAGGCCCTCGATAACCAAAAGCCTGCCTGACCCTTCACCCCTGTCAAGACCCCCCAAAACCTGAACGGTCAAGCAATGACCAACTTCCCCTTTACCTGTCAATCAATGAATCAGACCAATACTCACCAAAAACTTTACAATAAACAGCACCGAAACAACAAAAACCCCGCCACCCAGAAAGGCAGGGGGGGGGAGGAGAACTACACCACCCCCCTTTCTGCCCCCCCAACTAGGAAAATAGAAGCAGAAACTAACAAAATTCAACGCTGCATCGACAGTGATCGTGCCAAAACCTCACGCAGCTCCAACAAATATAGGTCCATCCCTATTCTGGAAAGATGAACCCCATCGTCCCTGAAAAACTCCACTGTCTCGAAGCGTATCTCTCTATGGGAAATCCTGCTGAAACCAAGCAACCGGCAACATCTAGAAACCTCGGAATTCACCTTTTTCCTGGCTCTGTCTACCGCTCTGGGGTTTACCGCTCCTCTCCAAATCCTACGCGGAACTAGTTCAGTCCAGAAAACATGGCAACCAGCCCAAAACTCTTTAATGAGACTCAAATCTTTTTTGATAGCTCGCAACAATACAACACCCTTCGTGGTACAGAGATCGTTCTCCCCCAAATGAATCACTAGAATGTCAGGACAGAGCCCACCCACCATACTGTTGTTGAGACATGAAATTAACTCTTTCCATAGCATACCACCTTTCCCCTTCCAAACAATGTTAAACATGTGAGCATTAAAACCCAAAAGCTCTCCGAAGTAACTCTGCGCCGCCTGGACTCGGGCCCATTTCACGAAGGAATGCCCAACTATCCAGACCGTCACCACTGGAGAACGGGGCCCAGCGACAGATCCTATAAAAGAAAACATAGTTAAAGCTTATGGAAAGGAAGATGACGCATGCGCCTCCTCTGCCTGGCTTCTCACGTAACGCTGAAAGCAGTTAGAAGACCAACGCCCCAACCTCATGATATCCCTTTGCGTCCAGCCCCTATTAAAAGCTTCAGTTGCAGCACCAATCCGAAAAGAATGTGTACCATATAAATTCCCATCCAGACCCAAGTGTTGTAACGCCTTGCGCAAAACCATGCGAAATTGGTACGCTGTAACCGGAGTGTTATTAATATGCTGGAAGACTAAAGCATCATCACCACCCCCCGATAAAGAACGCCAGCGCCGGGCCAACAATAAAGGGCAAGTAATTTTAGGAGATCGTGCTTCCAACCACACTCCTTTCCCCAACTGTCTCTGATCAGTTTTGGAACTAGCTAACCAAACATGTACCCCTTCATCTGAACAAAAAACATCACGCCACAAAATTCCACACTTACATTTGGAACCCAACAACTCCGATACCCTGAAAGCCCCAAAGAACATAAATGCCATTAACATTGCAAACAAGCAAGACTCAAAGTCATCTGAACAAACCGAAGGCAAAATAGCTATCAACCGAGCCAGCATCTGCCAGGATAACGGGGCCCGTAATCTACTAGAATGGCCTTGTTCTCTAGCCCAGCCCTCAAGCATTCTCCTGCCAATCTCACCTGCTGAAGGAGAATAACCCCAAACCAACTTACCCATGAAAGCTATTCCCGCCAGTTTTCCAGCAATAGTTACTCTAGTCAGACCTTTATCCATGAGATCTAAAATGAATTTCACCACGTCTTCAGAACGACGCCAAACCTCCTCACGCCTGCAAGCACCGGACTCCAGAAACTCCCTCCAAGCTAGAGAATATGCTGAACGCGTAGACACAGATAAAGAACCTACCACCAATTGTAAGACCCGACGTTGCCTACGTGCCACAGATGAATCGGCATCGGGGTTGGTGATCTGTCCGCCTCCCTGGCCAGTCCACGGAATCTCCCCCACTGTGAACGAGACAAAGCATCCGCAATGTCATTGTCCACACCAGGAATGTGCAAAGCACGAAAGTGAATGTCGTGTTTCAAACAGCCCAGCACAAAGACTCTCATGAGCTTCAAAACCTGTTCATCCCTGGCAGACTGTCGATTCACAATCTCCACCACAGCCATGTTGTCCACACGAAAAAGCACCTTCTTGTGTGCCAAGACCTCCCCCCACAGGGTCAAAGCCACCAGTAAAGGGAAAAGCTCCAAAAAGGTTATGCTGCGACCACCATTCAACCACTCATCCGGCCATCGTTCTGCACACCATCTCCCATTCCAATACAAGCCAAATCCCTCACTGCCTGCTGCATCAGAAAACATTTGCACATCCCACTGGAAGTCAACATCCCGAACCAAAGGTACACCATTAAAAGAAGAGAGAAAAAATTTCCACATTCTCAAATCCTCCTTGACACCAGCAGACAAGCGAACACGGTGGTGAGTCAAATGCTGGCCTGCAAGAGCCCTGCCCAATCTGCGACAAAAAGTTCTCCCTGCTCTCACCACCCTGCATGCAAAATTGAGGTGACCTAGCAACACCTGAATATTTCTCACCATCACTTTTCGTTTTGACAACATGTTTTCAAGCAACTCCAGCATCTTCACTTTCTTGTCCTCTGGCAAGCGAGCCCGCATTGCCACCGAATCAATTTCAATTCCCAAAAAGGACAAGACAGTAGCAGGACCCACAGTTTTCTCGGGAGCTAAAGGAACTCCCAGATCCTCCATAAGCCCTTGGAAGGTGTCCAGAGCAGACTGGCACTCCGTGGAGCCCGGGGACCCGACAAAGAAAAAGTTATCTAGGTAGTGCGTTACCAATGAGTGACCAGACTGATGAGTAAAGTACCATTGTAGAAAAGTGCTGAAACACTCAAAAAGAGCACAGGAGATGGAGCAACCCATCGGCAATGCCTTATCCACATACCATTTTCCTGAAAATTGTATGCCCAGCAGACACCAGTCATCTGGATGGACAGGCAGCAGCCGGAAAGCAGACTTAATGTCACACTTCGACATCTCAGCAGCTGCGCCCGCGGTCACAACAAGTGACATGGCCACGTCAACTGAGGAATAAGAGACCGAAGTAGAATCAGGGTCAATAAAATCGTTCACAGACGACCCTTCCGGCCATGACAAGTGCTGAATAAGCCTGAATTGTCCCGGATCTTTTTTAGGGACTACTCCAACCGGTGATATTATCAAATTATGGATCGGCCAATCATGAAAAGGGGCCAGCCATCCTTCCTTCACGTACTTCTTTGTTTAATTTGTCTTGTACCACTGCCCCATGCTCAGACGCTGATTTCAAATTAGCAGACCATCTCCTTTGTCTGGAACCCATGTAACCCAAACGAAATCCAAATTCAAAACCTTCCAACAATTTCCCTTTCACAGCTGCATCATCATACTCCCGAAGTGCAAGACGCAACTTTTCCAACTTAACCGGTGTATGAGCCCTTGGGCCCAACACCCTGAGTACCTCTAGATCCCCTACCCCCTGAAAACTGTTGGGACGTCCCTGAACCACCTGCACCTGACTGTTTCTCCTGTTGACCTCCTGCTGACTTGTTATCCCAGCATCTAGCCAAGGGGTGCCGCTTACCACAACCGGAGCATTCATGTCGGAACTTACAATACTCTCTACTACAGGACCCTTTGTTAAACTCCCAACACGTGCCAACTCCAGACTGTGTGTTTGAGTTACTGCCCACCCCTCCCCTGGTGGGCTTGCCCTGAAAGGGCCGGTAAATTAAGGGGAGGCCACTAGCTGTAAAAATCGTCTTACCCCCCGATGCAGATCCCATAGTGTGCTGCCATAAATCAGTGTCCAGCTCCCCCCACTTGGCCTCCGGATCCCAAGCCATCCTGGCCCTGAACTCCTCATCATATTGGGACCAAGCAAACCCCCCTCCAGTAAGCTGCGCCTTACGTATAACATCCATGTATTTAAAAAGAGACACGCTGCGCTCTGGGAATTTTTCACAATACACACTCGCATATATAAGGAATGCAGCCGTCCAATTCTCAATGGTTAACGGAACTCGAGGTCGTTTTGCAAGCTCAAATTCTTCTTCCTTGGACCCTTCTTTGGACCGTACTTCACGGTGTAGCAACTTAAGAAGTTCAACATATTCACCCTTCCAAATTCTCTCTTTTGTACTCAACATTAAATGGGCACCCAAAGGCTTCGTGACTCCCATATAAGGCAATTTTTTAATTTTCAATTCCTTGCTAGCCAATGGCTCTGTTACACCACTTGAAGCCTCAGCGCCAGTACTACTCTCCACTTTACCTGTAATGTCCAGAACATCGTCAGTGCCCACAGCAGTGTCTTTAACATAACGTCCCTTCAGTAACCGCCCTTCACCAACCCCAACAGCCCCGTCCCCACCTGTGCCCACAGACACCATAGTTGGTTTGGCCTGTGTAGCTAACTGCTCACCTGGTAACAAAGAGACCACTCTCGCAGGCTCAGCCCGTGGTGCCGATACCAATGTATCCCGTCTTGGAGGCGCCCTGACTGACAGGCCGTGTTCTCGTCTCTCCTTTACTTGTCTTTGCACCGCTTGAGCCTGAAAAACACTACTAGATACATGAGAGGGTACCCCCCTCCACGTCCCGTAACTCTCCTTCCTCGGGACTATCTTCATCATAATCCAGGACCAATGAATCAAGTTCAGCAGGAAACACCACACTACGGGTCTTACCTAACCCGGCATCAGCAATATTACATTTTAAGGGTTGTGAAGAAACTCCATGAGGGGGAGCAGACTGTACACGCCCGTACCTCCCCTTGCGCTGACTCTGTGGCTCCTTAGCCGACGGTAAGGTGGACCACCTATACCTGCTATTCGTCGGGGCCAGCGGGGCCACGCCGGACCCTCGTGGGCTGACCGCGTCGGGTTCCCTCGGTGGAACAGAGAGGGCCGCGCTAGGCATTCTCCTCACTTCACCTCGGCGTAATTGGACTGGACCGCGCCCTGCCAAGTCTGGACCGCCGCACCTATCCCTATCCTGAAAAAAAAAAGTTTGGACTGGTGTGCTAGGATCCCTGAATACAACACCTGATACAGAACCCGTCCCTTGCAAAGTAGAACCAACAACCAACCCTCGACACATATACAAGGAACGTCCTCTAACACCACCTCTCAAAAAAGGCACCTCCCTAACTGGAGAGTCACCTATCACCTCTTCATCCTCACTACAATCTAAATGATCAACCGCCACAGCTGAAGAAGAAGCCCGAACAGGAGCCCCTGCACACCAACCGTGACCTTCACCATTCGTCTGGAAACCACGCTGCGCCAGACCTGCAGCACCAAAATGTTCCCACCCAGGAGAACCAAACATGAAAGATGGGCCTCTTGCATCCCTTGACCAATATGGGACCGCATCCCCAGGCCCCTGTACAGGCCCACCACTCACTTGCGTAACACCCCCTTTATGCCCCAGCATCGTGCCAGGGAAACCAACACCCCCTACACCACTTACAGCGGGTTGGCAAACCCCTGCAGAGTTACCCACAACCGCCCTTCCAAGCCCCGAAATCCCTACACCAGGTGTATGTCCTGCCACATTGATCTCACAAGACAAGGCTCCATGGCCCACCTGTGACACACTCCTACCCTCCCTTTGAAAACGGTCATCCAACTCCAGGAAACCAGAAGACCCAAAACCACCTGTTCGGGAAACCTCCTGCCCCAAAACAACCCCAGAAACAGAAGCCCCCTCACCCATCTGGGCCCACTCCCCCTCTCCCCTGGAACCGTCCTCCACAGAAAAAGCAGCACCCACAGAAGAACCAGGAGTGGAAAACAATAAAGGGCTGCCCACATTATCCTCCACCTCCACCTGACCAAAACCAGCATCATGAGAAGAAAAGACCTGGCCAGCATGAGGCTCCAAACCCCCAGGGCCCTCCACCCCACTTGATGCAGACCGGACTGAAACCAACCTATCCACAGCACATTGTCCAGGCACTGAAAATCTAGAAGGGGTTAATAAAATCCGGGTGCCTGTGTTAATTGTAAGCTGCGTCTCAGCCACAACCCGGTCTGAAATATTCAAATTGGGCTCAACATGTCCCTGGCATGTCCCCTGAGCATTGCCAAGCTGAACAGAGCCCCTGCGCGCTCCTCGCGCAGTCACAACATACTGAGGCTCCAAGCGACGCTCCAACAGCGGGTCCGATGCGGAGCGCTTCTTGCTCCCTCCCCGCCCCCCCCCCTCCCCTGCCTGCCCGCCGAAGCAAAATCCGAAGCGAACGCTTCAACATTAGGCACACTTCCCGCCCGCACCGCCGAAGGGACCAACAGCGAGGCTCCCGCCTCACCCGCCCGCTCAGACATATTGCCAGATACCGCCGGAGCTCCCCCCGCCCCAACCGCCACCCGCGCTCGCGCAGCAGGGGCCGGTCGCGCCTCAGTCGCGCATACAAAGGGAGCGCCGAACGCCGCCGGAGCTCCCCCCTCCCCACCTGCCACTCGCACATGCACAGAAGGGGCCGGTTTCCTCGTACGGGACCAGCCACTTTCGCTTACCTGGCCCGAACGTCGCTTCTTCGGCGAGGAACACGCCATCACTGCAGCGGACACACCGGCGGAGGCCTGGCGCTGAGGGCGCGCCGGCCCCCCTCCCACCAACAAATCCATGCGACCTGCCTCAGATAAAAGGCGCATGGCTTCGAGCACTCTAGAATCCTCCATCGTAAATAAAATATCGACGATAAGCACTAACAAAGCTGCCTTAAATCGACAAATAATCACCAGACTCACAAAAAACGCTAACTAACCTCCTAGCCACCAGGTCACCAAACCTAAAATGGTGGCTTGGAGGAGGAGACACCTGGGTTTATAATTGGGCTGGCAAAAACCTACTAGACCAGCCCAATTCTGGAAAGTTCTACTATATTTATTTAACCCCTCGCAGCCCTCCCAAAATGCCCGGGGGAGGAGACCTCCCTTCGGTCAGCTCCCTCCCCCAAGCCCCCCTTTTGCAAAAATGAAATTACATTTCTGGGGGAGAAAACACATGAGCCTGGAAGAACAAGGCACTACCCCTAAACAACTGTACCACTGCAAACCACACTGCGCCAGAAGATTTCCATAACTAATTAGTCCAGCACAGCATAGCACACTATTGGGGTCACACAGGTGACTTGGGTTTATGGCCTCCTGTTTGACAAGGTCACTCCAGCAACAAACCTAACCTCACCCCCCCCCCTTTCCCAGGCCAGATTTCTAATTAACTCTGCCGCCGAGGCTTTCCTTTCCTTTAAGGCATCAGTCAGGCTTGTCCTCAGATGCTTTAAACTATAAGAGGCCCCGCAGCCTCCGGTTTGAGGTGCACGTGCCTAGGGGTATGTATTGTCCAGTGTCTGCAAGGGAAAGATGTGACTCCGCAGAGGGCTTCTCTCTCCTGGCTAGCTCAGAGTCAGGGCTCTCCAAGGGCAGGGTCCAGAGCCTAATTTGTCAAATAAAAAGTGTCAGGGCCCTTCCAGGAGGTTACTGAAGCTTGCACCACCCATTGCCCGTCATTAATGCCAATGACAGTACCAAAACAACTCTTTCACCTGTAAATAATAATAATAATAATAATAATCCACATTTGTAACGCGCACAATCACCCGTAAGGGTCTCTAGGCGCTGGTGGCCATCGGGAAGATTAAGCGAGCTATTGCCCAGAGTCACATGGTGCTGGGCTAACCTGCCGCCGGAGCCGGGGATCGAAACCTGATCCCCAGATTCCAGCGTCAGTCGCCCTGGCCGTGGCCCCACACCTCTCCCACCAATGCGACAGTTCTGATTATTTCAGGTCCCTAGAACTAAGGGAATGGCCTGGAAGGTAGGTATTGGTAATTTATAATGAATATTGTATTCACAAACAACCTTTGTTCTGCTCATCTCTAAACTAGATAAGCAGCGCCACCACGCAGACTGTCCTACCTGTGTTGTCGACAATTAAGTGTGGGTTGCGAGCACTGGAAACCACCGGCTCAAATTAAGCACTGGCAGAGTCGCAGTGTCTCAGAGCGTTCAGTTGGGAGCAGGGCCAGGACCACAGAGGGCGGGTCGGAGCCCAGCACATATCTCCCATGGGCGATTATTAAACACGCTTGCCAACGCTTGCTTAGTATTCTTCTTTATTAGTCATTCTTCTAGGTGAGGTGAACTGAGGACTGGGCAGCAGATTTGGAAAGGGCCCAGGCCCCGCCCACCCTTATTTTTATTTGGCCTTTCTAAACGTGATGTTTTGTCTTGAAGTACATTTACGAGCATGCTTTGATTCAACGAGCCACAATCCATGACTTTACCGTCCTAGGCCAGAGTGGATCTCACCGGAGTGATCAGCAGTGGACCTAAGATCAACTAGATAGGGCGCTGCCTGCCGTCCAGATCAGCCTCTGCCATGACTCCTTCTAAAGTGTGCACTGTACTGGAGAGTGTAAACACCCTCCTTTCTTCGGACCCTCTCTGGTGTGCCCGGGCAGACTCTCTCGTGCATGACAGGCCTCTCTGCTGCCACACATTTTTTGGTTGCGGTAACAGAAGTGGGTATTGTCAATATAACCAGTTCCAGGAGCGTAGCTATCAATAGTGCAGCAGGTGCAGTGAGGCCGGACTCCCAGAGGCATGTTTTGGAGTATGGATTTAGGCCCAGATCTCTGTTCTGGGGTGAATGTATGACATTGTCCTGTATTCTGTCCATCAATTGTTGTTTTTATTTATTTATTTATTTAATTCATTTATAGAGCGCATGGTTACACCATCGGTGTGTCCCCGCGCTAAAAGCAGATTCTGGGAGAAAAGATTACGGCATGCCAGGACTGTGAAGGTTGATCATTACAGGTCTTAACTTTGGATAGGATGTGTAAACAGCCAGGTCTTAAGCTGCCTACGAAAACTGTTTTCACATGATTCAGTTCTTAAGTTCATCAGGAGGCCGTTCCAGACTCTCGCAGCGCGATATCTAAATGAACGCTCCCCCATTCAGGCTCTGAGGTAAAGTCACTAGAGCCTTTTCTGATGATCTTAGACTGCGTCCTGGTGAATATTTGGTGATTAGGGAATGCAAATATATGGGTCCTTTTGTTTGTAAAATGCAGGTGGCAGTGGCTCATTGCCTTGAAAACTATCCTCTTTTTTACAGGGAGCCAATGAAGGGCTTCCACAGCTTTCTTGGTGTTGGAGCTTCTTGGTAGGCCCAGTACCAAGCGCGCCTACGCATTTTGCACTATTTGTAGTTTAGAGAGACCCTTTTTCGTAGTTCCAAGGTACAGGACATTCCCATAGTCCAATTGAGATGTTATTGTCGAGTGTACAATGGTTTTCCTTGCATTTGTCATCCCGAGTGGGACGAATATGCCCAG
Source organism: Lissotriton helveticus (assembly GCF_964261635.1). Lineage (NCBI taxonomy): Eukaryota > Metazoa > Chordata > Amphibia > Caudata > Salamandridae > Lissotriton > Lissotriton helveticus. The sequence continues at coordinate 1,092,620,256 of NC_136068.1, forward strand.
TCGTGGGTCAAGTGCTCTCTATGCCACTAGAGTCAAGCTATCCGGGCTGATGAGGGGTAAAACTCAGAAACTGGTCTTAGGTTGCTTGTTTCCAGTCCAGGGAAGACCTGGTCTGGCAGTTCGGGCTGGACTGTTCCCATTGGGCACAGTCACTCATTCAATCAATCAGGGGAATTGCAAGCACGCTACTCAGGAGATTTTGTCGTTGAGGTATTGGGGTCCGGTGTTGTGGAGGCATTTGTAGGTGTGGGTGAGTATCCTGAAAGTTACTCTTTTCTCGACGGGGAGCCAGTGGAGGTTGCATAGGTGCTGAGTAATGTGTTTGTGTTGGGGGATGTCGAGGATGAGTCTGGCTGTGGTGTTCTTTATGGTCTTGAGTTTGCAGAGCAGAGACTTGTAGAGGCGTTTCCATAGTCCGATCTGCTAGTCATGAGTGCGTGGGGGACGCTCTTCCTTGATTCTGGGGGGATCCATTTGAAGGTCTTTCGGAGGATGTGGAGGGTATTGAAGCAGGTGAAGGCGAAGGCATTGACCTGTCAGGTCATGGAGAGGGAGGAGTCGAGTACAATGCTGAGGTTTCGGACGTGGCCCGTTGGGGTAGAGGGGCTGCCAATGGCAGTGGGCCATCAGGAATTGTCCCATGCAGAGGGGGAGGGTCCGAGGATGAGGACCTCTGTTTTTTCCGAGTTGAGCTTTAGGCAGCTGCTGCTCATCCAGGATGCGATGTCTTTAATTCCTTCCTGGAAGTTGAGTCTGGTGGTGGTGGGGTCCTTGGTGAAGGAGAGGATGAGCTGGGTGTCGTCGGCGTAGGATACTATTATGATTCTGTGTCATCTGACGATGGCGGCAAGGGGGGCCATGTAGATGTTGAAGAGCGTGGGGCTGAGTGATGATCCTTGGGTTACTCCGCAGTTGGTTTCCGTGGGATCGTAGAGGAAGGGAGGAAGTCTCATTCTTTGGGTTCTGTCGGCGAGGAAGGAGCGGAGCCAGTCGAGGGCAGTTCCCTGTATGCCAGCTTTATGGAGTCTGGCGGTGAGTGTGCGGTGGGAGACAGTGTTGAAGGCTGCAAAGATGTGGTAGAGTAGGATCAGGGCTGCGGTTTGTCCTTGGTCGAGGAGGGTGCGGATGTCATCTGTGGCGGTGAGTAGAGCGGTCTCAGTGCTGCGGTTTCTGTGGAATCCGGATTGGGAGGGGTCGAGAATGGATTTATCTTCGATTAATTTAGTTAGTTGGATGTTGACGGTCTTCTCTGTGACTTTTGCTGTGAAGGGGAGGATGAAGATGGGTCGGTAGTTCTTGAGATCCATGGGATCTGCTGAAGGCTTCTTGAGTAGAGGTCTGACTTTTGCGCCTTTTCAGTCATCAGGAAAGATGCCGGTTTTGAAGATGGCATTGATGGTGCGTCGTAGTTCCAGAGCGATGGCGGTGCTGCTCTGTGGAAGATGTGCATAGGGAAGGGGTTCTTGGGGGCTCCTGAGTGGATGCCTGTCATGGTTGATGCGGTGTCTTCGGTGGTGATTAGGGTCCAGACGGAGATGTTGTCGTAGAGGCCCTTGATCTTCAGATGGAAGTAGCTTGTTGCTGAGGTCCTGGGAGGGGGTGATGTCCGTGGTTTCGCTGGGAGGTTTGGTCAATTCCTGGAGGATGCTGACGAGTTCCTTGGAGTTGCTGGAAATGGCGATGATCTTGTTCTGGATCAAGGTCCTTTTGCGGGATTTGATGCGTTGGTGGTATTCTGTCATGGCGTTGTAGGTGGTGCAGTCCTCTGAGGATTTGCTGTTTCTCCAGTTCTTCTCGAGATGTCAGACGGTTCGTCTGGATTCTTGGAGGCCAGTGGTGTACCTGTGAAAAGCAGCGAGTCCCTTAAGACCCCCAATGCTGCCCGGTGCAGGGTCACCTTTAATTCACTTTGGATTTGCTATCAAAATAATGAGGCAGGCACTGGAAACTGGAAGGCAAGAAAAAGGTTTATTACTCTCGAGAGGAGTCCACGTCAACTGCAGACACCGGGATGTCTCAGGGAGGTGTTCTAACTGCATCTCTTTTGGCTCTTCCTTTTATACAGGTTTGACACAATGCATCTGTTTTATTAACATGGTTATACAAGCTTGAGTGCCCACCCCGGGCAGGTTCCCACACAAACCCAACAGTAATTATCTCCCTACCCAGGTCAAAACAGACAATGTTATCTCGCAGCTGGACCTTTCTTCAGGGTCTAAAACATGTGAGACCGGCCAGCTCTAAGAGTCCGTTCTGTTGATTAAAACAGGTCCCATTGTTGGCAAAAACTAGTCTTGCTGTGTGCAGTGCAATAAACCATGTTTGCAAGAGTCTGTTTGGTATTTGTAACCTGTTTGTGTAAGAGTGTCCATAGGTTTGCCTGTAAACAAAGATGAGAGGAAAAACGAGTTTGTGGCAGCAAGAGGTGTTGATGTTCGTCGTGGCAATAGAGTTTATAGCCCCCAGCTCACATACCAGGTTGGTCAGAGGGATGTTAGTAAGGGCAGGGTGAAAGAAAGGTGACCAACAGAGTACAAAATGGCTGTGATGTGTAAAATGGCTGCAGCTTACGTGCACATAGAAATACCCACTAAGCAAGATGGCGCAGGCAATGTTCACAACCGTCATTTTACCTTTAACAATATGCTGTGGTGAACATAAATGAATGCCGCTTATGTACACCTAAAGTTTATCGATTTTAACAGACCCCACTTTTTAACATGAGCTAGGTCATTTTTGTTCAGATTCATCTGTTGTGGTGGTGAACAAGTTAACATTATTATACATGAAGCAGAGGGTGGGTAACCAACAATTATAATTGTTTGGAGTGGAATGAGGGTGGTAGAGGAGAGGATGGTATCATTATCGAGGCCATTTTCTTTGTCAATATTTATCGCCATAAGTTCCTTTACTTCCTGCCCCATAGCTAAACATGTAGTTGGGCTGTTCATTGTAGTCTTTGGTGGCATACAGGTTGTACAGGCAGGTGCACAGACAGCAGGAGAAGATCGCTATCAGTACAAACAGTATTGTTAATAACCTATGCAGTGAATGTAACAAACTGGGAGATAGTGTATACAAAAGGGTATTTGTTGTACCACACGTTTAAACTTGGTGATGAGCAAAATTCCTAGATGATCAGTAAATTCATTCTAACACAAAAAAAAGTTTATCATACTAATTGTTTTGTAGGATGAGGACCACTAAGTGCATTATTGAGAACTGGACTATGTGAGGAAGCAAACTAATAAGTATATTCATGATGGTAACTGGTGTTGTATTATCCTTGTGATACACAGTTTACTCTTTCTTCCATATGGTATGATATTCCTATGCTATTATTAACCCCTTCGACGCTCATGACGGAACGGTTCCGTCATCAGCGTCGGTTGAGCTGTGCTGATGACTGAACCGTTCCGTCACGACCACACCCGTTTTTAGAATCTTCAGCACAGCGCAAAAATTCACGCCGCGCTGAAGAGGTTAATACCATGACACTATGGATGCAATGGATGTAGAATTTCAAAGGGAAACCTTTTTCTTGTCCATTTGGGGCATAATGAATACAAGGTGATTGAAAGAGAAATTTAACCTAATATAATTGATGGTCAGGGAATGATCTTTGTCAAAGCTCTTCTTTCCAGTGTCCTTTACAGTGAGCCTTCACTGGTAGGCTCCCATTGTTCATCTAGCGTTGGCGCTGTTGAGCACCGACGGTGGAGCTATGCTTCTAGCTCGGATCCAGATTCCAGGTTGCAGGGCGAGGTCATTTTTTCTCTGGGATCACAGTTCCTTTGCCCTGTTCACTAACTAATCTATCGCTGGTACCTTAGACAGGGTACCCGCACCTTATTCTTGATCCGTGAAGTCCATCCCTACTAACCCTATTCTATCTTCATGCACTGTTCCTTCATCAAGTGGATTAAAACCCCATGTGAAAAAGGGGGTTGGGGGAGCCAAAGGAAGAGAGGGTGGGGTGGGGTCAGACTGGAGATGGACCAAGGGGGGCAGAGACTCCACACAAGTGAGCTCACCAATTAGACCCAATGGGCTGAGAATTCAGGCACATGTAGACCAACAGGCTGCGGGCTTCTGGACAGCCCTTCTCTCTTTCATTCTTCTTGTCAGTGATAGTGCCTCCTCCAGCATATCTTTTCTCTACGGCTCCACCTTGGTCGTGGTCATAGGCGTTTCATGACAAGCAGCCAGGCTGTGCATCGCGTCCGACCTCTCTCTTCCACTGACTGGAGGGCGTCCTGAATCTAGTAGTGAGTGAGTATAAAACACATTTTTAGAGAACTGGCAGGGGAAGACGTTACACAATTTAGTTTTCTCTCCCAATCCCAAGCAGCTGGGGAAATATGTATCATTTACTAAAAAGGAAGATAATATGGATACTCTAAATCTTTACATCTGTATATATTATTCACTCATGAACCTTCACTGTTGAGCAGGTCTGCAAACACCTCTAGGAATATCCAGCATACGTATTATCTCTTGTGTCCATTCCTTTTACGTTTATGGTTGTAGCAAGAAATCTAAAATTATTAATTATATAGCCTGTCAAATTTAAACTGACTTCTCCAGCAAAACCCTGTTGTTATAAAGAAATTCCTGCAGGGCTATATTTTCTTCAAGATCTGCTAACCACAATAAAAAGTGTGATGTGCTATTATCATGTTATAAATAAACAACAAGGTCCACCTCTAGAAGGTTTCCTGTGAGCCAGAGTATATCAGGCAATAACAGTATTTGTTAAAATACCCCTCACACACCAAAAGGGCCCTTGGTGTCATGCTTCATCATCGGGGTCTTCCCGCCCCGCTGCGGGACGGGGCGTGCTACGACTAGTGACTACGCTGGAGCACTTAGATATTGTAAGTGCTATGTGAAGTGTATTGAGTGAGTGTGAGTAGGGTCAGGAGTGATATGGAAAGGTGAGATTTAAAAGAATACCTGGCCTTATGAAAGCAAAAAATTCTTTATTAGTCATAGGCTGGTATCGTTAAAAATAGTGTGGAGGAGACAATCTAGCTTAACAATGAGCTAGTTCTCCTGGTGTTGTCAACATGTTTCAAGGCTGACTGCCTCTTCTTCAGGACGGGGTCAGATCCCTCTGTCACTCACTAGGGATGGCAACAATGTGTGCTATGTGTATATACAAGTGAATAGAATATAGATTATAATACAACTGCAATATGGCATTAAATTTTGAACAGTTATAGCCCTATCAGTATTTCTGAGTCGTGGGCCTGCAAAGATAAAGTAAGAGCATGTAAGTATTTACTGCGCGTCCCAGTGCGCATTCATATATCACCTGTGAAAGGAAAGACATGGTGACATATATGGTGACTTTGCGATTGCCGGTAAAATACACTTAGGTGCTGTGACCTGTAGGTGGAAGGAAAAACACTACAAGACAAAACCAACACTTAACATAAAACACACTCTCTATGTCGTGAAGTTCTGTACAAGTCCATGGTGAGCTGTAAAATTAAAAGACTAAGGACTAAATGCATATTGGAATAATTAGGAGTCAGTGCCCCATGAGCCGGTCTGGAAAAGGTGTACATGGAACTTCCATCTGTTGGTAAAGTAAAAGTGGGGCATGCCATGGTTTAGGGTAAGGTCATGGTAGTAGGTGTTGAAAGTCTAGGCATAAGGCTCCCTAATACGGCTATGCCGTACTTACTAGTTCACGAGCAGTCCTCGCATCCTCCCTCATCCGCGGCTTCCGTGGTGTGAGAGGAGGGAGAGGAGCATGTGGTTATATACTAGAGTAAATTGGATAATTACTAGCACCTGTACCTGGGAGGGGCGGCTGATTGAGCAGAACACTAGAGTGGTGTAAGCTCAGGAAGGTGGACGGAAACGGGAGCCATCTTGGAACAGTATCAAGGATCAAAAACGGGTGCCATCTTGGAGAGGCCAGTGGTGAAACTGAACTGGTTGTGAAATCTTTAGGCTAGACAACTTGGCAATTGCATGCGGTTCTGTTAATGCAGAGATGCCTGTATGTGCTACGGGCGGTAATTCAGGATTCGAAAAAAGGAGGCGGACATCTTGCCTAGAAAGCGCAAAATGGGGGTATTGGGGTGACAGTGTCACATAGAAGAAACGTGAACATTGTGTGAATAGTAGGGTGATGTTATGTGTCGGGAGTGGGGAGGGTAACAAACATTGTGCCCCTCCTAAAATGTTATCAACTTAGAGATAATTTCTATATTAAAATCAGGTTTGAAGAAACAACAGTTTCAAATAAAGCACCAGAACCCTATTCCCATCACTTTTGTATAGCAGATAATCGGAATGTCTGTGCCAGAAAATAAAATGGCACTGCAATCCGTGGCGTCATACACCAGGGAACTAATCAGCTCCTTGGAAATAAATCAACCTTTGACAAAAGGTCCTTGAGGGTGGGCCTCTGATTCACCACCCAGTAGTGGTGTGGGAACCGAACCCCAATAATCATCTGGACCCCGGTATTTGAACACCCCAATTTTTACCAAAGTAATTCGACTCTGAGATTCCCAATAGATCTAGTGGTTAGAGATTACACTCCTCAGAGGAAAACACTACGTTATAGATCAAAAATGAGGCAAAAATAGATTTATTACATACATTTTTAGTAAAAGCAGTACACAGGAAATGTGCATGAAAATTCCAAGAAAGGTTTAATTACAGAAATACAGAATCATAAAACTTCGCCCTACATAGACTAGACTATCCCTAAGACATAAACTCATGAAGAGTACCAAAGGCATCCCATAAGAAAAATCTGAGACAATTGGACAAAGCCTCAGAAACAATGCAAAGTCACCAGCAGCAGTACACCCCAATGAAAAAATGAGCAAAATGAACCCCACAATACTAAAGCCCAAGAGCCATACATAAATCACATATTCTATTAATAGATTCTGCAAATTCAGCATGGTATGATCACGGTTAGGGTCGCATTGGCAAATCGGAAACATCTGAGATGATCCGCACAAAATGAAACATTTCTCAAACAATGGCTCATAGAATCAACACGTCTTCAGCGTAACTTCCAGCAGACGTCCTTGTGTGGGACACTTTCGGTACACAATGCAAACTTCATTCACAATACACAAGTCCTAACACAATAGTTCAACTTTGAAATCATTGACATCATTCACTCGAGGCTCCTCGGAAACAAGAGGAGGGATGGTTTGCGACAGGACACGGATTGGAAGAGGTGAATGATCAGGAGCATGATTAACAGAGCACCCAAAACAAATGGTGTCCCATATGAAAATGTGGGACAATTACTTCACAGTATTAATTACATTTCTAATTGATTACGTTAACTCAATTCAAGCATATTATCATTCATTTATCATTTACAACTCTATGCATCATTAAAATTCTCAGATTTCAAAAATAATTTTCACCAGGGATTGCACATTTAAAAAAAAAACACTTCCACGTGGTTTGCAAATGTGATATAGTTTTGACCATTTTAGTGGCTAAAAGTGTTTCAACAAACATTATTTTTAATATAGGGTGCCAACAATTCCACAACAGAAATATCTTACTACAGGAATACAAATATAATGAATTGTGGAGTTTCAAATGTTTACATATTTCAGTAAACATTCAACTCTTTTCTACAGATAACCCTCTAAACAAACTTTTATGATGCTGTCATTACTGGAGGGCGGTCACTCCAAAACATATACTCCTGGCTATGGACCTGAAAGGATTAAGTTGGGCTGTACAATTTGTTTATGAAGGAGCACATTTGAGTGATTACTTTACAGAGTTACGCCAGCACCTGATAGATTCCAATTTCACTGTGCCCAGAGAGTTTAGGAAGGAAGCAGACCTCTGACTCAGTACCAGATTGTCCAAGACGGTAACTTGGAAGGACCTCTGGAAAGTTGGTTTGGGTTCACATCAGCAAAAGGAAGGGGCAGGCCTGAATAATTTCAAGGAGTATTCTAAAGGACCCAAATAATTTTAAGGCATTCCTATTCCAATCCTGAAAACAAGGGTTTAGCAGTAGGAACCCAATGATGCCCAACATTCCCAGGTGTTATGACTGTCTACAGACGAGGTACAACAAAAGGGACTCAGGATGTCCTAAGAAGCCCCCTAGAGGTGGGCCCACACAGGTGATTGCCAGAGTAGTGCTGGGGTGGGGGGGGGGACACTGACAAATGATTGGAAATAGAAATGGACAGAACATTTTGACAAATATTTAGAGGACCAAAATATTGAGAAGGTAAGTGCAAATAGGTAAGTATAGATTTACAACTCTTAACTCCACATCTGCGTACCGTGAAGATATTTATATCATTAAGTTACATATATGAGGAGCTATATATAGTATAATGTTACTTAACTAAAAAAACTTACCTTCACAATATTATTGGCCTGGATATTGTTGAAACAATACTTTGTCTCACGATATTTGTGTTTCCAATATTCTGTCTAAATACTGTAGGGGGAGGTGGCTGTGCGAGTTTCGATTGGGGAATGAGATCATACAAGTATCCCTGGGTGACAAAGAGATTGTACCCAAGACCCACATATCTGATAGCACTAAAACATGTAGGCAGTGAACTACCGTCAAAGGAGGAGGGTGGATTCTCTACAAAATACAGGAGCTAATTTGACTACTGGCAGGTGTTGGATGATGCCTGCAGAGCAGGTTATTCCAGAGGTATTCTGCCAAGTAGTGACTGCCAACAACAAGGTCCGCCATTATCCCATGGAGATGGTTTACATGGAGTGGGTGGGGTCATGGATCTCTGAAGGTAGGTATGAGTCCAGCTATGTCTGTTAACTGTTCGCTGGGAAATGAATTTCAGCATACTATCTAGATGGAGGTAAAGCTTAGGTCCCATGTTGAGATGTTTTGATTGTCTGATTGGGTTCTCATGACCACACACTCAATGGCAGCCCATCAGTGGAGTCAGAAGCTCCTGAAGCCTGAAACAGTGTCCCAGACACCTGCCCCAAAGACAGGGGGCAGGGTGCATGGAATACTAGCCCCTAAGATTCCCATGGTTCTGGTGGAGTCCAACCCTGAGGGGGGAAGACTGGTACCTTCAGGGGAGGATGTATCTGCCCTGGGAGATCTGCCTGAGCTGGCCAGGTGGCAAGCTGCAGGAGAATCATCCAGGCAGAGTTCTGCAAGGCACAGTAGATGTTTTCCACTCTTGAGGGTCTTCAGTGAAAGGCTGAGGTCAAGAAGGACAGAGACACCTCTGATAATCGCCTCATTTACTTGGAGAATGACCACTAGTATAGTAAAGTTAAGGAACCTGAGCCTAGGTCAGTCAGACTGTTGGTGATCCCCGAGTGCTATTCGGCATTCCTGTTGGAGCTGCCTCAAGCCATCACCTTAGCAGGAAATCAGAGGCAGGCCAAAACATTTGACCGTCTGGGCACCCACTGTTTTTGGCCCAAGATGAGGACCACGGTAGATGTGTTCTGCCAATCCTGTGTACCTTGTCAAGCCAGTGGGAGTCAGGAGGGAAGATCAAGGCTCCCCTCCAGAAAGTCCTTATAATGGAGACACGTTTTGAGAGGATAATAGTGGACATTGTTGGCCCCCTTGACCCAACGATAGCCTGAGGGAACAGTTGTACCATGGTATTAGTGGACCATCCCACCCAGTACCCCTGAGGCCATACCCTGAGGATAGTAATTATGCCCACAGGGGTCAGGACACTGATGGGGGTATTTACCTGAATAGGGTTTCCCAAGGAGATAATGTACCGTAACAAGGCCAACTTCTGTCAGCGTACATGGAATCCATGTGGGATACATGTGGTATTATCCACAAGTTCTCCACACCATATCATCCTAGAACCAATGGGCTTGTGGAAAGGTTTAACAAGACCCTGATAGGCATGATTGCGTTCCTCTCTGACCCCTAATGGCATAAGTGGGGTGTCTTACTACTTACTGACATGCCTCTTTGTTTGCTTAAAAGGAGGTGACACAGAAATGAGTAGGCTTCAGCCACTTTGAGCTCCTGGTTAGCAATCCTGTGATGGGACTTTGCAGTCTTCTAAAAGATGGGTGGGAGAAAGACCCTCAGAATATGTTAGCCCGCTGATCTCAAATAGGGCAATACATAAAAGAGGCCAATGTTAATTTGGATGCCAGCCAGGAAATGATTAAGCATTAGTATGATCAGAAGGCCGCTGTGGTAGAGTACCAACCTGGCCAAAAGGGTGGCTAATGAAGCCCTTTGAGCCCAAGCCCTCCACGACCCTCCAGGTGGAACGGGCCTTGTGAGGTCAATGAGAAGAAAGTGAGGTCACCTAACTGGTGGGTCTACAGACACCCAGAATCCCTTTGAGGGTGTTGCATGTCAATAGACTGTAAACACGATTTGAGGGGTCCACACTGACAATGCTCATGGTGACAGATGGAGGAGAGAAGGAGGAAAGCAACCCCTCCCAGATCTCTTATCATACAAGGAGCAAGATGGCTTAGAGGAAGAAGTTCTCATATCTCCAGCACTGACAGAAGAACAACATAAAGACTGCAGCCAGATGCTGGGACATTTTTCATCCCTGTACTCACTGACTCCCGGATTCAACAATTGGTGTACCCATGGCATTGATACAGGGGACTCTATGCCTGTCAATAACAACATTTACTGGCCTTTTGACAAGGTAAGGTATAGCATTAGGGAAGAGGTGTCCAAGGTGCTGAGCCTGGGGGTGATTAAGCCTCCTGTAGTCATTAGTTGTGTCCAGTGGTTTTTGTACCAAATGCTGCCACACATGGTAGCACACCCAATCTGCAGATCTATGTGCACTACAGGGGACTCAACCCAGTCAGTAAGACTGATGCTCACCTCATACTCCGAGCTAATGAGGTCATTGACAGATTAGGGGCTGCCACATTTCTAAGTATGTTTGGCTTGACATCAGCAGATGGCCCTAACAGAGGTTACATAGGAGATTCCACTCCAGGGGAACATTTCTAATTCCTGATAATGCATTTGGATTAAAGAATGACCCTGACACTTTCCAAAGGTTGGTCAACTTGGACCTGGCTGGGTGGAGGAATTCAGTACAGCTGATTTAGACAACATTATAGTCTTTAGCTCCAGCTGGGAAGACTGTATGACCCATCTCAAAGAAGTGTTCTGGGCCCTGCACAAGGTAGGCCTGACTATCAAGAGGCGTGAGTGCAAGACAGGGCATGTTTCTGTGGCGTACCTGAGCCACCAAGTTGGCAGAGGTCACATGCAGCCTCTCTAATCCAAGATTCAGACCATAATGGCCTGGGAGCCTCACAAGACCGAGAACCAGGTGAGAGCCTTATTGGGCTTCACAGATTATTACAGGAGGTTTGTGAAGGAATATTAGAGAATTGTTGCACCCCAAACAGAACGCAAGCCCGAGAAAGAACCCTGAAAGATGATCTGGACAGAGACCTGTCAAAAAACATTTGACACCCTGAAGGAGGCCCTGTTCCCATCACCAGTCTTCAAGGCGAACAACTTCAGCAAGAAATTTGCGGTGGACAGATTCTTTCGAGCAGGGCACTGGGGCAGTTCTCGCACACCATAATAAAGAGGGCCTAGACAAGGCTTCTCTAATGAATAGCTTGTGAGCTACTAGTAGCTCTCCAGATTCCTGTAAGTAGTTCTCCTATACAGCCCAGCCAACTAAGCCCAGTCTACATACCTAAAAGCTTTTGCTTGGTTAAAGTGTTATATGTATATCTATCAATTTTGAAAAGAGTGTGGTCAAGGTGAAATGTGTCCATTTTCATATGCTGATGACTAGAGCTTTGATGAATGAATGAATGAATGAACTTCCAAATTACATTTAAAGCGGATATTTGAGGGGGTAAAACGTGCAGCACAGAGAAAACATATTACTAACATTATTACCTAGGTGCCAACTCTGTCATTTATGCATTACCCATGTAAAGAGATTCAAAATTGATTAAGCTACTTTTACATACGCTTCTGGCAGTCCTGCCTGATACACTGAGGTGATCGCTTTTAAAAATCTTGCATATGGCTGTCACTTATGTAATCTTGCAGAATATGGTTGTGATTACATCACTAATAATATCAGTAGCTCGAGATGACATTCATTAAATATATGCAGCTCTTATTATGGAAAAGGTTGGAGACACCTGGCCTAGACCAACTTGTAGCCTTTATCAGCAGAAGGCTACTACCCTGGAAGTAGAGATGCAGTACTGTTGGGAGAGAAGCTCTACACAAACTGAGGCCATTCCTGTGTGGTACTCATTTCATGGTTCAGACTGACCCCAGGCCTCTCAGGAGGTTCATGCAAATGCTGGAAAATAATCCAAAACTGTTGAGGAGGTCCATCTCTCCACAGGGTACAGACTTCACGGTGAAACACCTCCCTGTGACTGACCACGCTACTTCTGCTGGTCTTTTCAGGTTTTTCTGCTTTAGAGATGAGAACTCCCATGAGGGTGGGTAATTCTTCCTTGCTTGCTGCTGGGGGATCCATGTAGGAAATGACATGTTTTATGTGATGTTTTCCGGATTTTTGCCCTATCTGTTTTTCTGGTTTTCAAACTCTGTGCATGCTAAACTAACCTGTAGTAAAGTGCCTGGGCTCCCTCTTTTAACATGATCAAATTGGCATGCTCCTAATTGGCATATTAAACTGGCCTATAAGTCAAGTCCCTAGTGTATAGTACAAAATGTACCCAGGGCCTGGACGTTAAATGCCACTGGTGGACTGCAATACCTACTGTGTCATCCACTATAATGGCAGTGCAAACATGGCTGCAGGCCTACCATTGTACTCTGACTATAATAGTGCAAAACATACACTGTGCCCTGTCAAAGCAAACCTCTTTCAACAGAAGTAATGGACAAATTCATATCCTCAGACTTTAACCTTTATAATTACCACTTGCCACCTCTGCTATCCATATACCAATGTCTACCTCTTTTGTATTGAATGGCGAATTTTGAATGTATGTATATTACCCCAATCATCTAATGTTTAATAACTCTGGATTGTAAAGTGCTCTGATACCCTCGTGGGTCGTATTCGCGCTACATAAAACGTTATAAATGAATAAACAGGTAAAACCCTTCTCTTTAAATGCAAGGAAGTCACCCCACAAGGCAGCGTGCATGGTATTTAAAAGTAGGACATGTAAAAACGTAAAGTTAGCATCTCCTTACAGAGACCAAACCCCAATAAAGCTATTTTCACTGTAGGAAGGCTTGCTTACCCATTAAGAAACCCTTGGAAGCAATATTAAATACTAATACTGTATCTTGGGAAAGAAACCAGTTAGAAAAATAATTATAGTCATTAAAAATCCAACTCAATGGTGAGTCTGATTTTTAAAAAAAGATTAAAGGAAATAGCTTTTAGATGGTTACCCTTTACCTGTCCTCACTGTCAGTGGCTAATTAGCCTAATAACTTTTACCCCTTTGGTTAGGGAGAGGTCAGGCATCATCCCTACCCACTAGCGCATGTCAGGCACAAAGGTGGATTCACCAGGCACCCACTTCACAATTTTTTTTTTTTTTAAACATATTTTATTGATTTTAAGTTCGTTTACAGTCCTGTAAATTGCTCGCACAGAGTTTATGACAAGTCATACATATTAAATTGCTACATATGTATCTTGCAAGTGCACATCTGTGATTCATGATAGTCAATCATAAAGAAACAACCCTCTTGAAACCCCCCACCCCAGAGAACTGTGGTCACACTACAAACCCATCTTCCGTATCATTGCACTTGTATCTCGTCTGGCGCTCAGTCTACATACATATACAGGGCCTAGCCGCACATTTCCGTAGATGGCCGGGTATGGGCAATTCGTAGTTTTGAATGCACATTCAGGAACAATGTCATATGAACATCTCAGGCTCCTCGGACTTGAACTCTTCTAACATTGACTCCCAATCTAAGGCTATCGGTGTTTTTCGTAATCCCCTTGCCTCTTCCCTACACAGCGCTGCTCCTTCTGCACTACTCCATTTCACCACTTCTGTGTACCAGTTGCGTATTTGAGGGGGTCTGCTTGATTTCCACCGCATTGTAATGTTCCTACGGGCCAGAAGTAGAGCCAGGTCGGCGAATCTAAATTGTACTTTGTGTTTAGACCTGTGTTTGTATAATCCAAGCAAGCATGCCTCCACTGTGTCATGCAGCAGAAGGTGTGTTGCTGTTCCTGTGATCTCTCTAACTTTAACCCAGTAGCTGAACAGATCGGGGCATGTCCACAACATATGTAATAATCCCACTCCAGGGGCGTGACATCTGGGGCATGAGTGTTGTGTCTGAGGGAACATTTTTTCCAATCAGTCAGGAGCCAGATAAGCGCGGTGTAAGATTATGGTTTGAATGAATTTGAACCTCTAGTTTCGGGATACCTTTTTGGGGTGTTCCAGAATCTTTGCCCATTCGGTGTCCGATAGTACCCTACCTATCTCCTCCGTCCACACCACTCTCAGTGGATCCAGGCGTATCCTGGTGTGGTTGCTGATCCCATTATAGATCCAGCGGATCAGATGCCGCCCCCTCCCCATAAAATGTACCATCTTTACTAGCTCGTTTTGGTCGGGTTCACGACCCTCTGGTGCCCAATGTTTTTTAATGTATCGTATCAGAGCAGCATAGGTTAAAAATAAATGTTGTGGAGCACCTGTCTCATGCACGAACGTGTCGTGATCCATTAGGAGCTCCTGTCTAAATAGGTCCGCCACTGTGGTGACACCAGACTCCGCCCAGGGTTGTAGTGTACAGTTAGTGAGGGTACCAGCAGCAAGCAGAATGCCCAGTAGGGGTACATTACCAGCGTATGTGGAGGGCGTTTTGGCATATTTGAGCACCGCATTCCAGCATGTCAATGCGGTGGTCAGCAGTGTAGGTAAGTCTCTGCGCATCTTGTAGCTTGGTAGCATCAGGGTGTGTAGAGCGCCAGTCTCCAAGTCAGTTTTTGTGTATCCTATTAAATGGAGGTTACGTCCAGCTGTCCAGTAGGACAGCCACTGTAGTTGGCAGGCGTAGTAATACGCCCGAAAGTCCGGGGCTCCCAACCCCCCCCATACTAGTGCATATCTGCAGTTTCTTCAAGCTGATTCGCCGTCTCCCTGTACCCCAGATTAGGTCTATCAGCAACGTGTTTAGCTTTTGAAATGTGGATATTGGTACTATTAGAGGCAAATTCGTGAAGTAGTAAAGTAGTCGTGGTAGAACTACCATCTTCGCTATTGCCGCCCTTCCCATAACGGATAAAGGCAGCGAAGTCCAGAAAACTACACTGGATCTCAGGGACCGTAGTGTTCTGCCTAGATTACCCTCCAACAGATCGGCAGCTGTTCTATACACTTGGGTACCCAAATATTTGAATGTAGTGGGGGCAACCAATAGTGGAGCGTCTCCGAAGTCCACCTCCGTGAGGTCAGCGTGGTCCATAAAGAAGAAGGCGTGTGTTTTGGCAGCATTCACGGCAAGACCGGATATGGTTTCAAAGTTCCGAAACAAGTCACAGATCGGAGCTAAGGGCTGACGAAGGTCGCGGAGATAGACAAGTATGTCATCCGCATATGCCGAAAAAAGGTGGGTGGTGCGTCTGAGTGGTATTCCCATATCCGGTAAGTTCTGTCTCATCGCAATCGCCAGGGGTTCTAGGGCTAGGACAAAAATCAGAGGCGAGAGTGGGCAGCCCTGGCGCGTCACTCTGTGTATCTTATACTCCCGCGAAATATGTCTGCCCGTTCTTGCTCTTGCTGTCGGGTCTGTGTAGAGCAGACGTAGCCACGTTAGATAGCTATCAGGTATCCCGGAGCGTGACAGCGCCCGAAACATATAATCCCAGTGGATCGAATCGAACGCCTGTTTGAGGTCTAAAGAAAGACATCCTGCGCGAGGAAAGTGCTGCGGCACTTCTGACATTAAGTGGTGTATCTTCCTAATATTCAGGGAAGTGCTTCGTGCTGGTATGAACCCCGTCTGGTCTATATGTATCAGTTGGGTTAAGTAGGGCTGTAGTCTGTTAGCCAACACCTTACTTAATATTTTGTATTCCGTGGGTAAGAGCGACAGCGGCCGATAATTAGCCATGTCAGCATGATCTCTGCCTTGTTTAGGTAATGAGATGACCAGAGCCTGGGCAGTAATGTGAGACAAAACACCCTCCTCCCAGATCGTCTTATATAATTCCGTTAGTTTGGGTACAAGCGTCTCTGCATACGTAGTGTAAAATTCAATGGGCAGGCCATCCATACCCGGGGTTTTGTTGCGAGGAATTCCCTTCATGGCAGTTTTGATTTCTTGTGAGGTTACAGGCCCTGAGAGTTCCTTTTGCGCCATTTCCGATAGAGTGGGGAAGGTCAGTGAGGAGAGGAAGGTATCTGTACGTTCGGGGGGTATCTCTACTGGCTTGTCATATAAAGAGGCATAATATGTTTTGAAGGCTTCGTTAATCTCACCCTGCGTATACACTCTTGTGTCATCTGCCGTCCTGGTTTCATTGATCACAATTGCGGGAGGAGCGTCCCGGAGCAGCCTAGCTAACAATGTGCCTGCCTTATCTGCGTCCACATGCGTCCTTTTGGTATATTCCTGGTAGTCTATGGCTCTAACTGACTCTAAGAGTTCAGCATGTTTAATCCGCGCTTCCTGCAGCGCTTCCGAGTGTGTGTCGTCAGTCGCCACCAACTGTTCCAATCTGCCCATTTGTGTTTCAGTGTCTATCAGTGACTTATGTAATTCCTGTCGTGCACCCACTGTCGCGCTAATCGCTCTACCCCGCAACACCGCCTTGAATGCATCCCATTCTATCAACCTACTGGTCGCTGTGCCGCTATTCTCGGTGAAGTATCGTTCTATTGTGTGTGACAAGTCCGCATGGGACACCGTGTCTTCCAGCAACTGTGGCCAAAGACGCCACGTGGGGACCGGTGTAGGTACCCTACCCCATGTAATGTTGATCTCTTGCGGGTTGTGGTTGGAGAATGTTTTGGGGAGGTATGTGGAACTAAGGACATGCCCTGCAATGTCATACGAGCATAGGACCCTGTCTATTCTAGTGTGTAAGGCGTGTACTGCCGAATAAAATGAGTATTCCCGGTGGTCCTGGTGTCTCATCCTCCATATGTCACATAACCTCCATCCATTCATCCAGCGCACTAGTGCCTCAGTTTGTTTAAATACCCCCGTGCCACGCAGTGGCGGGTGAGATCTATCTAGGGTGACATCCACTACCGTATTGTAGTCCCCACCTAGTATCCAAGGGCAGGTATCCCATCCCGTAAGTGCTCCGCTGATAGTGTCCCAGTATTTGTCTTGGTCGAAATTAGGGGCATATATGGATCCTAACACCACTAGTCTTCCACCCACTTCACAACATTGTCTGTACCTGCAGAGGATCAGAAGTGGACCAGGCCTCCTGCAAAAAGCCTTTTCCTAGATGTACGCAGGTACCAGTGGCAACATGACCTGGACTGGACCCTGCTGTTGGCCACTGCCTGATACCCTTTGAGTCTCTAAGTGCCTCTCCAAAGGTCCTTGGGGTGGATTTTGAAGTGTATTTCTGTTGTGGATTGGAACTTAAAAGACTAAGCCAGAAAGTGAAATCTCTGACCAGCATGAACCTAGTTGATGTATCCGACCCATGCTCCATCATGGTGAGCCTCATATAGCCTCTAGGTTCTTTTCTACCATGGCTAACGACTATCATTGGCGCTTTGTGGTGCTATTTCTAAAACGTAAAAAATTCAGAGCTTCAGTTCTCCTTATAGGATTTTTGACATGTTGGTGCTAGTTGTTAAATGTTGCTCTATTTTTCAAATTCAGTTTGTGATTTTTAATGTTTTACATTTTGACTTTATTGTTGTTTTAGTACTACATAAATGTTTGACACATTGCCCTACGTTACACCTGCCTGCTCTGTGCCATAGAAAACCAAAGGGTTAGACTCAGGTTAATTTTACTCTGACATAAATTGTGTTTATTCCATGAGGTGGTTGTCACTCGCCCCAATTAATAATCCAATTTCTTACACTTTGCCACTGAGATTTGTCCATATCTTTCATGGTACTGAAGTATAAGTTGGGGGCATATTTTATCAATGATGAGAGGGTCTTGCTACAGAGAACCAAGTGTTCCATCTACTAAATTAAGAGTGTTTGAGTGAATGGTTAATATTCCTGATGGCCAGTTGTTCAGTCTAGATGAAGTGGTAAACTGTGAAGTTCTACTGGTGTGCATAATAAGAGGTAGTAGCGATGTGTGTGATGTAGATGTGTAAATGTGAGGGGTGATGGTGTAGCCATGGAGGCCTACAACCGGAAGCAGACAAATTCATATGAATTTAATAAAAGTGATGGTTGTCCATCAGGGTAGAAGATGTGCTTGATAAGCCTCAAAGCAGAGGAAAGCAGTAAGATCAAAACATAAAAATCAGAACACTAGGGAACAAATCTGCTTATTTTGCACCTGCACATGTATCAAGCTGTGTGATGTTGCAATGCGGCTCATCTACCAATAGAAAACCTGGCTGCTGCTTTGAGGTGGGTCAGAGGGTACGCGGGAGAGTGCATTTGGTTTTAGATGGAGTCATATGCCAGAATTTGTTTGTCTTGGTAATTAGATGAATTGTGTTCAGTTAAAGTTTTAGTAGTATCTTGGTGATTTCAGGGAGGAAAGTTAGGATGTTTTGATAGAGCAAGATTTCGCATCGCGACTTGCTCGATTCATGAACCTCGAAACCGTTGTAACCTCGTAACGAATTGTACGTTTTACTAATATCTTTTATTTCCGATATATATGTATGATAGAGAAGCTTGCTTATGTGTTTTATTAATACGAATAACTTTTGTAATTCTAAAAATGGCCGCTGCTTGACTTTCCTCTTCTGCGCATGCGTCAGTCACACTCACGTGACTTCGTGTAGAGATAGTTTTGGAGGGAAAGGGTGCGCATGCGTAATAAGCAATAAGATGGCTATGCGCTGATAACGTGGTGAAGCTTTGTGCTGCTGCTCTTGTGAAATTGTTCGTTGCACTTACCAATAATGCATAGTATATTTTTATAATGATAAACCTGAAATGTGAAATCATGACATGTAATACATTCATTTATTTTTATGTACTAACTTGTTTTCGCTTACTTTTCATGTATCTTTGGCACTGAGGGGTGAATGGGGATGGGGAGTCCATCTTGGAGGGCAGATCGGCGCATGAGCAGATGCAGTGAAACGGCATTGAAACCAAGCCAAAGAAGGTTGTTGGCAGAGCCTGCCTGGGAACATGCACCTTCACCCAGCCAGAAGCATCTAGATTATGCTATATTGTAATACATTGTATAAGTTTTCATTGTATTCCGTGCGACTTCTCGTGGGAACCCCAATCTTGCTAGGCGGCACCTTAGGATGCAAATTAGGCCTTAGAATAGTCTGTTCTGATTGGTGTGTTAACCAAAGCCTACCTTAGGACCAATCCAAATTGGGGATTCTGACACTTTGCAACATTTGGGGGGGTGGTACCCTGTCCCAAAACAGTATAACTAGCCTAGGTTTAGCTAAAGAAATTGTCCGACTTGTCTGAATAGCTGACCTGTCACTGACCCAACGAACTCAATAGGTGACTTGATACAGAGGTGCTGCGGAGCTCTCTGTCCGAAATTTGACCATAGACTCTGAAGGTTTTACTGAACCTTAAGTGCTGGCGGAGCACTTTGCTGGGGAATTCGCTGACCCAATCGGGGTCCTGATCGATAGCTGCAGAGAGGGTGGAGCGCAGGCGTTGCTTCCAAACTCCGGGTGCTGGTCGTATCCTGGTGGTCCTGTCCTGATCCGAATCTGGGTTTCCTGTCCTGTCCTGGGGTGTCCATTCTGCACCTGCTGTCCCACTGAGGGTTATCCTTCCTTGAGGGTTTTCCTGTCCTTAACTGACCGGTGGCCAGGGTTGGTTTTCACACCAGTCTAGGTAAATATTGCTCTGAAATTCTTAAAACTGCACCTTTCTATTTTTTCTGTCTTTGCTTCAATAAAGACATACCTTTGCACGTGAATAATTTTCCATGCTTTCTCCTGCAACCATTGCATTTCATAAAGTCATTTGCATTTGATTTCATAGCGTGTTCCTATGTTACCCTACCTTTTAGAAATCATTTTCTGTATTGCAGTTTGCAACTTCCTGATATGGTCTTGGTTTTTCTCTCGAAAACTGACTAAGTAACTCAGATTTATAGCGTGTTCACCTTGCCCCTTATCTTAGTTTTCCTCTCACTTAGCGGGTTCCCTGTCGCACTAGCACTCTTTTGATAAAACTGTATGACTGCCCTTCACTTGAATTTAAGATAAACTTTCAAAACTTCCAGTTGTGCGTGGTCATTTCATAAAAGTAAAGTCAATATTGAATAGTATATTTTTGCTGCCTTTCCTATTACAGCTAGCTCCCTGACCCATCGCGGTCATAGGTACCCATAACGGTGGATGGTAAGTTGGGTACACTGGAAATAAATCGAAAGGGAACTCACAA
The DNA here is from genome assembly GCF_964261635.1 of Lissotriton helveticus. Taxonomy (NCBI): domain Eukaryota; kingdom Metazoa; phylum Chordata; class Amphibia; order Caudata; family Salamandridae; genus Lissotriton; species Lissotriton helveticus. The sequence goes on from NC_136068.1 coordinate 1,092,640,755, forward strand.
TTATTGATAGTAGATTGTGTGGTCACCTGATCAATGTATATGATAAAGTAAAGTATATGGGCCCGAAGCCAGAAGTGGCGACATTATTGGTCGGGTGACCCGCGATCTCTAGCAGTAATTTTCTGGTAGCAGAGTTATGGTTAGGGACTAATTAAAAGATAGGTAGGACTAGTTAGTCTAGCTAAGTCGGATGCTGCTAACAAGAGTAGGCAATTCGGGTGATCTGATCACTCACTTGAAGTGTTTGCTTTGAAAAATTATGAAATGTTTTAAAATTGTTATTCTTCTTATCATACTGTTATATGTATTAATCCATTCGTACGTAAAACGTCTTTTATGTTGTTAGGAATCCCCGGGGAATTGAATAGCGAGTGGTGAATAGAATCCATTCGCATTGAGGTCGCCTGCTCTAAGGAAGGTTGGTGCAGGTTAGGCAGAACTGGAAGCACTAACTAGGGTTTTCTGAATATATGATTGAATAAATGTTAGTAACGAGGTTCATTGGCAAAATTCCCATTGTGGCGTAACCTAGTCAGGGTCACATCGGAAGAGTAGTGGGTTCATCGGAGCTTGCGTGAAAGCAAAGGGGTTCGCTGGGGAAACCTTAGTCTCAGATATATCCCAGAGAAGTGGATGAGTCTAGGGAAGTAACAGGTGCCCCAATGCTAGTATGAAGTGTAGGCAGAAGAGATCTACCCGTAGTGAGTGAAAAGTAAATGGAAGTAGTTTACTTGCAGCGAAACAAATTCTTTCCTGTCTAGACACTTGAGCACGGTGGCGAATGTGTATTCGTTGTAAAATAACCAAGCACTAAGCACTTTAGAAAGAAAGAAAGTTTCCGTTACCTTGTGAAGGAGGGAGTCAGTCGCGAAGCTGCTCTGACGTCACTCCGTGCCGCGCTGGGATTGGTAGACGCAGCGGGCTGGTAGCGGAGCTGGAATTGTAAAGGAGGGGCGAGCGCCGAAGCGTGGGAACTGTCTCGCGAAAGGGCCGCGCACCCATTGGTCGAGCTTATTTGAACTCGTGCATTTCATTGGTCGCATGAAAATAAAAGACGCACTCGGATTGGAAGTGATTTTGTAAACAAAATCACTCGTAAAAATCGTATGTGGCATTCGTATAGACCGCATACCAGACCTGATCCACGTTATATGGGATTTGAGAACGATCAGTGGAAAGGAGTTAAAAATGACATTATGTATGGAACTAAGAGAAAAGTATCTCTTGTAAATAAGGTGAAGAATTATTTCAAAAGGGACAAGCCGATTAAAACTAGAGAAGGTGTTGTCATACCGCAACCTAACACTCCCGCATCTTTCATGATGTTCGATAAAGGGTACAACACATGTGTATGGTTGGAGAATTGGGTGGAATACACGAAAGATGACGGAGTATTGGCTTTTCCGTTAGATGGAACATTTAACAGCAGAATTCTATTTAATTTGAGAACCCGGATGAATGATTTACATCCCAGACCTAGATTAACGCAGTATGAAGCGCTAGAGGAATGGGAAATCGAGGCTTTCGAAAGGTATAAGCCACGGATGGATAAAGGGTTAACAAAATTTTATCCAAAATTGAAACAGGAAGCACGAGCTAAAAAGATGAAACAGTGGAGGCAGAATATGATAGTGGAGGGATTGTTTCCCATGATGCCAGCCGATGATCCTTCTGGGGGACAGAAACGGTTGGAAAAGGCTAAACATTGGGTACCCATCGGAGAGTCGGATGATGAATTATTAGATGACCTATGTACAAGAAGTCCGCCTCCTTATAATGAGGGACATCGACCTTCCAGTACGGGAGATATTTCCCGAAGACTTCCTCCTCAGGAAGAAGTTAGGTCCGCAAGTGTAGGAGGGGGTTACCACATTCCTCCCTATACCGAGAGTCTAGGACCAGTGGATACCAGAAACATTTACCCCAGGATGTCAGCTAGTGGGGAGACAGGATATTCCCGGGAAGGAGATTTTTGTTCTCGACCTCCCTACGGAGGCGAGGTGAGACCGTCAAGTTCAGGAATGCCGTTATTACAGTCACAGTATGAGGAAGAACGAAGATCCCTAGGTACAGGAAGTTTATTCCCAAGACCAAATTATGGTGAAGGACCTAGTGAGACTCATCCCACTGCCCCAAGTTATGCTCCCACACTAACCCCGCAGGTGTTACATGACCAATCCATAGAGAGATTACTGGAAGAAAAGGAGCGGGAGGTTCTAGCAAAACAGAGAGCTGAGATCATTCAGAAAATGACCCAGTTAAATACCAGTCCTGAAGCATTGACAATCCCAGTAACAATCGGACCCGTAGTTTCATTGTACGGGGATCGGCAGGAAAGTCCAAAACCTCCAGTCATTACTCCCGTAATAGCATAGTCCAGACCAGAACCCTTAATTATAGATGAACAGACGAGTGAATGTGAATCTGAAGCCTCACTGATGGATCTGCCCATTAGAAATACAGGGAAAAGAATGCAGAAAAGACATAATCCTTTCAATGCGAGGGAGATTCAAATGGAATCGACTTCGGGTACTAGAAGTGTCACTTTGGTCACACCTGAAGAAATTGAAAGATGGAGTCAAGAATTAGAGAAACAAACTTCGCAAACGAAACCTTTAGACCTCTACAAACTGAGAGTAGAGATAGAAGAATTAATGGCAGGAAACGTGGGATTAGACAGATTAAATACCTACTCTGAAGAAGAGCTGTTGTTTATGTGCAAAAGTCTTACCCGAAATGTCCGAGTACTTCATGAAAAATTGACTGATACTGCTGCTAGTATGGGAATAGACATTTCAAAATCGAAACCCTTGCAGAAACCCTACCGAGCAGAATTTTCAGATAAAGATTTGGAAAACCTGAATGTGTCAGGGAAAAAGGCACAGGTCAAGGAACTACTGACAGTGTTGCAGAAATGGGGAGATGTGGAAAAGTGGAAAGCCAGCTGGGCTCGAAAGAAAGATGAGGCCAGGTCTAGGCAGGTAACTCCCGAATTCGCCCTAAGAGAAGCTGAAAAGCCAGAACAGTTATGCCCTATGCGTGAAGTACCAGGAGGAAAATATGTACATGTCCCATGGTCCCGTCAGGATATTGTGTCCTTCACAAATGACTTCCCAAAATTACGAAAAAAAACAGGCGATTGGTACCGGCAGGTAGAAAGATTCGTAAAAGTGCAGAAATGCCTATGGAAAGACCTGGATGGGTTCTTCGACATAGTGGTCCCTGTAGATCTGTGGACTGAGTGTAAAATAGCCATTGCCTGGCCTAGTGAGGAATACCCGAGAGATGACAAAACAGGGGAACCATCAAAGGAAGTGATGAGGAAGTATGAACAAGTAATTCAACATTTGAAAATAAAAGTACCTGCAAAAGAAACTGATTGGACTAAGATAGATAGAACCACGCAGGAAAGGGACGAGACAGTGCACTCGTTTTATGAAAGGCTGTTGCAGGTGTTCAAAACATACAGTGGTATAGATAACATCGAGATGAAGGACATGACCCACTTCATTTACAGGTTTGTAAACGGTTTAAGACCCGAAATTTGTCAGTGGATAAAGGATAATAAAATCTGTTGGCATACCAAAAAGATAGATGAGGTCCTACGGTACGCCAAGTACTGTGAGGACGAAATGGCAGAAAAGAAAAAGGCCCTGAAGGAGAAGGTGATGTGGGCTCAAGTAAAGCTCGCAGAACAGCAGGAAAAGCAACTGAGTAAATTAAATAAAGTTGCTCAGAACCAAGGTCCTGGGGGAGGGAATGGAGGAAAGCCCCCGACCTAAAATGAGTAGAGAAGAAGCCAAAAAGAAATTTCCCTGCCATCAGTGCGGAGAAATTGGACATTGGCGAGACGAGTGTCCGTATTTACAAGTTGATAATGCCCAAACACCTGATTTAATTCCACAGACGCAGAATGAAAAGCAAAGAAAGACCCAGCAACAGGTAAAAACGATTCAAGTGCCTCGAGCACCAAAGCCTATATTTAAAGGGAAGTCACCACAGGGTGATGATGTAGAAGTCTGGGGAGGCAATGAGGATAGAAATACAGCAACTTCGCAGTATTTGTTGAACGACACCTTTTTCTGTGATGACCAATACTGACGGGGCCTGAGAGGGGAGGACGAGGAGTGCGTACTTGGCGCCTCTTTGCCGGTAGACCAGTCAGGGCCATATATTGAAGGAAAGGTTGATGGAAATGATGTCACCTTTCTATTGGACACTGGTGCTACCCGTTCTACTGTGAGAACAGTGGACGTTCCAAACCTACCCCTCTCGGGAGAAGCAATCCAGGTAGTAGGAGTATCAAATCCAATTCCAATTCCAAAAATTCTTTATTTCGGCCTCATGGGCCATAAAAGATGCAATAAAAAGCAGTACATACATTTAAAACACAGTATATACAATAAAAGAGGTCCTGCTAGGCCTGCATAAGGTACACGAACAAAGCAAGTAAATCAGGGGGACATTTTCTTCCTTGTTATCCATGCTGCCATTAAAAATTTTGAAACCGCAAACACAATATGGCCCAGAGTATTGGTCTTCATAACCCTGTAGGCCTGTGAGTACTTCCTAAAGCCCAAATTCCGGCACAAAGGAGCTATCCAGCGCCTCCTCGGGCTCCGGTAAGCATGACAACCAAACATTATGTGCAGATCATCTTCGTCGTGGGCTTTGCAGCATGGGCAGAGTTTGTCACCCCCTGCAGACCATTTGTAAGTGAAAACTTTGGTAGGGAGTGTACCAAACCTCCATTGCAGGAACAATTTCCTCGCTAAAAGAGGAAAAATAAAATCCATAAAAGGTTCGAATACATACGAATTTTTGGATTCTAAAAAGCGTCCCGTCAGGGTGCCACTGTCATAAGCATTAACCATAACAGCAAGGTGTTTATTCTTATACAGCTGGGCAAGGGTTTTTCGCGAGATCCTTTGGCAGCCCTGAGCTGGTTCATCCCATAGGTCAAGCAGATTCAGGCTAGTCAGTTCCGATTTGATAAATGCCAGCCAGGGGATTTTGCTGTTGGTATTCAGCCTCATGACGTGAATGAGGTCCTGTCTGTAGTGATGCAATTCCTCGGTGGTCCAAATCCGATGCCAGAACTTCACAGGCTTTGACAGAAGATCCTCGGCAATAGACGGAAGGCCCAGGTCAAGTCTTAAGGGGAGGAGTGGCGTACCTTGCGGGAGAGCAAGTAAACGCCTAAGAAAACAATTTTCCACCCCTGCCATGACCTTACCTGCCTTATGTCCCCAGAGCTCACTACCATAAGAGGCTGCCGCCTTCGCTTGGGACCTGTAAGTTTCCAGAGCCGGGCTTACAGGCTTAAAGGAGGACTTATTGGCCACCTTCAGGAGTGCACCCGATAGCTGGGAGAGTTTGAGCCTAGATCTCGCTACCTGGGAGTCCCAAGATAAATTTTCTTGCAATGATACCCCCAAATATATAAAGGTCGAGACCCTCTCCAGAGTGGTATCCCCCAGTGTCGGGTTGGGTCTGGTTTTGGTGGGGGGGTTGAAGATCATGAACTTGGTTTTTCCCGTGTTCACCTCCAACCCATGCTGACGGCAGAAAATGCCAAAACCGTCCACAATCCTCTGGATCCCCATTGGGGATTTGGAAAGCAGGAGGGTATCGTCGGCAAACATTATTGCCGGGACCCTCCTGCCTGCCAAGAGCGGGGCGTCATTGTCTTCAACAGCGTCAAGATGTTGAATGACGCTGTTAATGTACAGACAGAACAGGGTCGGGGCCAGGACACAGCCCTGTCTGACGCCACGACGGACCGGGAATTTGCCCGAGAGCTTACCATCCCTCCCACACCTTACTTGTGCAAAGTTGTTCTCATGCAACCTGATGATGATACTAAGAAGGTGGGGGGGTACTCCTAGCTTTTCCAAAACCTCCCATAGCTTGCCTCTGGGGACGAGGTCAAAGGCTGACCTCAGGTCCACGAAGACCATGTACAAACGTCCGCCCTCCAGCGTAACCGTCTTCCAATATAGGAGAAGGAGGCGGAAAATTTGGTCCATGGTCGACGTGTTCTTCCTGAAGCCAGCCTGAAGGGGGCTCATGATGTCATTGTCCTCGACCCAATCTATGAGGTGGTTTAGAATGAGGCGCGCAAAAAGCTTTTGGGGGACATCAATTAGGCTTATGGGCCTGTAATTGGCGGGGAGCAGAGTCGATCCCTTCTTATGGATTGGTACAATCTCTGCCCCCAGCCATGACCCGGGGATTGGCATACCTCCTAAGATGGCATTAAAAAGAATAAGAAGGTATGGACCCCAGATGTCCGGGTGATGCCTAAAGAGATCCCCGGGTAGCCTATCCAGGCCTGGCGCCTTCCCCAATGGTAAATGCTCCAGGGCAGATTCCACTTCCCCCAAGGATAATTCCATACCAGGAACCTGGGAGCCCAGAGGCACTTGCAGAGCTATATCAGGGCAGGAATCACTGTCCTGATAAAGTACCCCGAAGTAGGCCTCCCAGACTGCGGGTGCAATATTAGATTCGGTTGCCTTAATGAGCTCCCCAGTCCCATTATTTACCATGGCCCAAAATTTCCGGGAATCCCTGGCTTTTAGAGCATCATAAAGATCCTGCCAATGGATCCAGTCCCACTCGGCCCTGGCAGTCGCCATCACTGATTTGTAGTGTTTCCTGAGGTCACGTACCTTGTCCTTATTGGACCCCTCTTTTATTGCGGCGATAAGCTCGGATTTTGCTGCCCTGCAGGAGGAGGTATACCAGGTGGGAACATGGGTCTTTTTCTTTCGGGTTGGCACCACCGGGTAGAAGACCTCAGCCAGATCCCTCACTAGGTCCTGATGTATATTACCCAGTTTCTCATTGAATTCTGGGATCCTTAGCTCAGCCAGAAGTACATCCACCTCCATAAACCTTGGGAGTGCCAGCTCATAGAGCTTAGTGATAGCCTCTTCTGAGCTAACCAGCTTCCCCCACTTGACCCGGCGCCTATTTGTCGAAAGGCGCAATTCCCCCAGGTCTTCCCCTTGCTCTACTGGGGATACAACCGCCGAGGGTAGAGGGCTCTGGATGTTTAGACAAAGGGCATTATGATCACTATCTGCCCTATTTATCACCCCGAAGTCAAGTACTTTTGGCCAAAGTGTAATATCCACCATGATGTAATCTAGCCTCGACTCATGGCCCCTTCTGTTGAAAGTGCACACCGAGGGGGTATCGGAAGGAGTACGACCATTACACGCCCTCAGTGCGCAATTCAAGGTAAGGGACATGAGTTGGAGTGCTAGAGGAGACCAGGCTTTGGGGTGGGGAGAAGACGAGGGTGGCACCCCCCAGTAGTCATCCTCGGCCGTAAGGGCACCATCCAGTAACCCCTCCAGAGGTTCAAAGTGGCAATTGAAGTCTCCTCCAAGCACCACCTTGAGGTCTCCCGGGAGTTGGCCCAGGAAAGAGGACAGATCGTTTATGGTTGGTGATTCATTTGACGAGGCTACTGGACGCGAGTAGACGTTAACAATGGCCCATGCTGGTTTGTCGGGCCATGTGAGCCGAACACACAGGATGTCCAGCGAAGACGTATGGAGCTGCTCCGCCTGGCACCCAGTGTGACTCGCAATCCAGATTGCCAGGCCACCCAATGGCCTCCCCCTCCCACTCCATTTGGCGGGGATTTCAAATACGTCGAACCCTCTCCTAGACTGGGTATCCCTAGCCCATGTTTCTTGAAGGAGGAGGATATCACTGCCAGCTACTAGCTGATCCCACTCCGGTGTACCCTCCTTGTTTGCAATTCCCGCCACATTCCATGAGAGAATTCTCAACCCCTGATCCGGTGGCAGGCTACCTTGGCCTCCGGAAGATGGTTGCACGGCGGCCAAGGATAAATTAGTAGCTTGGGGGCAGTTGGAACAAACCATGCTGGCGGAATGCTCGGCCAAGTCCGCCACCCCAGGTTGCAAAATGTGGGCAGGACTGGTAATAGTGGAGGGTCCCAATTGTCCCAAACTATCAGACGTATCAGCCAAATCAGGCATTCGCTCTGTGGCGTTATCATGCCGCATAGGGTCAATCACAGGGGGTCTACCCGAACCCACCAGGCTTTGCACCAGCTCATCCATCTTCTTCCCCGAATCGGAAAAAATTTCCCTGGCTTGTGGTCAGTCGACCTGATCCAAGCAGGAAAATCTATTGGGATGAATAAAATTGGTCTGGGCAGGTGGTAAATAATGCCTCGGTCTGTACCGCGAGCCATCCACAGCAAAGCCTACTCTAGTCCACCCCTTCTTGTTCCCTGTCAGCGTGTTGCTGTCGCTAGGGTAGAAATATGAAAGGGGTACTAACTCAATATTGGACCTGTCAGGCCTTACAAGCCAGTTGCAGATGTAGTTTGCAACATTTGGGCTTTTGAAGCTTAGGATGATACAGTCCCCTATCCTATTCTTTGGGGTGGGGCCAATCCATGGAATCCTCCTTACCATCAGGACCTCGCCTTTCAGGTTCGGAGGCAGCGGCCTATTAATACTAAGCCAACTAATAACCTTATTGCGTAAGGAATCCTGGGTCTCCCTTGTACCATCGGTTAACTCAGGAACTCCTACCATAATTGCCGTATAGGGGACCGCTTCTGGAGGCAAGTTGACCACCCTGCGCCTATCGGGCGGGGGAGCGATGCCACCGGTCGGGGCATTGGTGGCACTCGCTACCCCCCCCGGTCGCTGCGCAGGAGGCAGCTTGGATCTCCTAGGGGCCGGGACAGGGGGCCCAGGCGCTAGAGGTAACAAGGGGCGCGCCTGAGAGGCAGGCGCACCGATTGTGCTCGGCGGTACCCCAATGGGGGCCTTGGGCATTACAGGAGACAGTGGTCTATTCCCATGTGGATCCCCGTTGGCTATTGGAACGTTTGTGCCTGACCCAGGATTTTTCCCAGTGTGGCTATTTCCCAGGGACTGAAGTTGGTTCTCTATAGCATCCAATCTGACTACAATGGGGGTTAGCAAGTTTTTAATGATAGCTGTGAGTGAATTAATTATTGAGTCTACACTGTTTGAAGTTACCCCCCCAAAAATAAATGGGCCCGGCGGCAAAGGTAGTGACACCGGGGCTGGAGAGCCCCCGGGAACTACCCTAGACCCCGCAACAATGAGGTCAGGGGAAAGCGAGATGTCTGTGCTATCTTCATAAGATGATTCAACAATATCCACTCTTGCCCTTTTTGCCCCCTTTGCTTCCCTGGACCTTTTCCTTTTAGAAGGATGTTCCCCCCCACTAACTGCAGGCTCTAGAGACAATACGCCCTGGCCCGCTTCAAGCGTGTCTATTCCCATATTGTCCGTCATGGGGGAATGGTCAGAAATCCCAGGTGGGCGGGGGGAATTCCTATCCCTCTGTGTTAATGGGGTTCTTAGTTGCTGGAGGACCGACTCAATAGTCTGGTCTATACTGTCCAGTAGTGACATGTGAGTAACATCCGGGGGATTCGGTGTACTAGCATCTGTTGAGAGGGTTTCCCCATGGTCCAGAAACACACTTCCAGGGCCCATCAGGAGGGGAGAGTCTGTAGATAAATGACAAGTACTAATTTGAGAGCTCGCTTTTGGAAAAAATTTCTCCAGAGTACTTGAGCCGTGTTGGACAGACTTACTCCGTAAGGATCTGGACGCCATTGTTGGGTAAGTTAAGGACGGGCAAGAGCGGGGAGCGTTAGAGGGGTGGGCCGGTCCGGTCTCTTCCGGCCTCTAACGGCCTAAAACGGCCCGCCCTTTGCCCGGGCTTAGCCCCGCGCTTCGACCCGCGCGCGTCCCGCGTGCGCGTTACTGGGCGGGGCTAAGTAAGGAGGAAGGGGGGGAGGGCGGGAAGAGCCGCAGGTGCGCTGGTGTCCTGAGCGCTACTCCTGCTGGGACTCGCAGTCCCGCCCTCGCAGTAGACAGAGCCCCTTACAGTCCTGGGCGACCAAGTGTTCAGCGAAGCGCTAGTTGCAGCTTTCACCCGCCTTCAGAGAGGACTCCTGAAACGCTCTCACCAACTCCAGCAACGAGCGGCACCCGCGGAGCGGGGGCCGCCAGCAGTGTTTTATTGGCAGCAAGGGAGGGAGGAGGGGGGAGGGCGGGAAGAGCCGCAGGTGCGCTGGTGTCCTGAGCGCTACTCCTGCTGGGACTCGCAGTCCCGCCCTCGCAGTAGACAGAGCCCCTTACAGTCCTGGGCGACCAAGTGTTCAGCGAAGCGCTAGTTGCAGCTTTCACCCGCCTTCAGAGAGGACTCCTGAAACGCTCTCACCAACTCCAGCAACGAGCGGCACCCGCGGAGCGGGGGCCGCGAGCAGTGTTTTATTGGCAGCAAGGGAGGGAGGAGGGGGGAGGGCGGGAAGAGCCGCAGGTGCGCTGGTGTCCTGAGCGCTACTCCTGCTGGGACTCGCAGTCCCGCCCTCGCAGTAGACAGAGCCCCTTACAGTCCTGGGCGACCAAGTGTTCAGCGAAGCGCTAGTTGCAGCTTTCACCCGCCTTCAGAGAGGACTCCTGAAACGCTCTCACCAACTCCAGCAACGAGCGGCACCCGCGGAGCGGGGGCCGCGAGCAGTGTTTTATTGGCAGCAAGGGAGGGAGGAGGGGGGAGGGCGGGAAGAGCCGCAGGTGCGCTGGTGTCCTGAGCGCTACTCCTGCTGGGACTCGCAGTCCCGCCCTCGCAGTAGACAGAGCCCCTTACAGTCCTGGGCGACCAAGTGTTCAGCGAAGCGCTAGTTGCAGCTTTCACCCGCCTTCAGAGAGGACTCCTGAAACGCTCTCACCAACTCCAGCAACGAGCGGCACCCCATCAACCCTAATCAATTGATTAGTACACCTGTTACCGAACCCATGGAGATCTCAATTGGAAACTTTAAACAAATGCACAGATTTGTTGTCTGTGATACCAGTCCGGTAAATTTGCTGGGACGTGATTTGCTGTGCAAAATGAATTGTACCATCTTTTGCACACCAAAGGGCGTCGAAATTCAAACCCCAGATGAAGACGGTATCTACAAGCTAATGTTAATTAGACCTGACTCAGAAATAAAGGACTTACCTGAAGAACTCCAGCAGACAGTGAAGTCAGAAGTGTGGGACTTTACTGGAAAGGATGTAGGGTTGATGAAAAACGTAGATCCCATACAGATAACAATGAAAGAAAATGCAGTTTACCCCAACACTAAGCCTTACAAAATGAGTGCCGAAGTGAGAGCAGGTGTTGCCATTGAAGTACAGAAATTGCTAGAAGCAAACATCATACAGGAAGTAATGAGTAGCCCGTGTAATTCACCCATTATGGGCATCAAAAAGCCTAATGGCAAGTACAGAGTAGTGCAGGACCTGAGAAAGGTAAACAAAATTGTGGTTCCTTGCTGTCCCATTGTCCCAAACCCAGCAGTCATCCTGTATCAGATTCCCTGGGATGCTGAATGGTTCACTGTGATAGACCTATGTCATGCTTTCTTTTCGATCCCATTGCATCCAGATAGCAAATTTATTTTCTCATTTGCTTTCAACAGTAATGTGTATGTCTGGAACAGGGTCCCCCAGGGGTACACAGAAAGCCCCTCTATCTTTAATCAGATCTTGAAAAAATGCCTTGAAACTTTAGTCTTACCTGGAAAATCTGTTTTGGTACAGTATATTGACGACCTATTGGTGTCGTCTAAAAGCCATAGGGATTGCGTGGTTGACACCATTGCCCTACTGAATCACCTGAGTGAAAAGGGACATAAAGTGGCCCCTGAAAAATTACAGTTCTGTTCGAAATCAGTGAAATATCTGGGACACCAGATAGAAAAAGGTATCAGAAAAGTCACCTCAGAGAGAGTCAGGATAATGCAGTTACCCCGTACTCAGAAAGAAATCAGAATGTTCCTCGGAGTTGTAGGTTATTGCAGGCAATGGATTGTGGGATTTGCAGTTCTTGCAAAACCTTTGATACAAATGACAAAGAAAGGAGCAAAGGACCCAGTTGAATGGAATGACGAGAGCCTAACAGCTTTCACACAGTTGCGAAATTGCCTGTGTACAGCTCCTGCTCTGGGAATGCCTGACTACTCCAAGGAGTTTGGCTTATTCTGTGACACTCGTGACAATTGTGCATTGTCAGTCCTGACTCAGGAGCATGGGTTGACCAGAAGGCCTGTGGCATATTTTTCTGCCACTTTGGATCCAGTGGCTGCTGGATTACCTGGATGTCTGAAAGCAGTAGCTGCAACTTGCACCAGTTTAGAACAAAGTGAGTCTATCATTATGGGACATCCTGTAACTGTATATGTTCCACATGCAGTTGTGATCCTATTGACTCGTACAAAAACTCAGTATCTCACCCCTAGTCGGCTGACTAAATATGAGAGGATTCTCATGGGTGCTGCAAATATCGTTATTACCCGATGTAACATTTTAAACCCTGCCACTCTACTCCCTGACTCAATGGTAATGGAAGAGAAGGGAGATAATGAGCATGACTGCATTAACCTGACAGAGTTCAGTACCAAACCTCGCCCAGACATTAAAGAAACTCCTTTGCCTGTGCATTATGTGGAATGGTTCGTGGATGGTTCCTGCTTAAGACATGAACTAGGAGGCCTAAGTGCTGCCTATGCTGTGGTCACGTTAGGCAAAATTGAAGAAGCATCTTATCTATTTGGAGTAAAGTCTGCACAAATAGCTGAATTGATCGCCCTGATAAGAGCTTGCAAATTGGGAAAAGACAAAAAAGTAACAGTGTATACTGATAGTCAGTACTGTTACGGGGTTGTGCATGACTTTGGCCAATTATGGCTACAAAGAGAATTCCTGACTTCTTCAGTTACCCCCATTCGGAATGGAAAAGTTGTCCAAGACCTTTTAGAGGCAATCCAATTACCAAAAGAATTGGCAGTAGTCAAATGTGTTGCTCATAAGAAGGGCCTTGACCCTGTATCTTTGGGAAATGATTTCGCTGATCGGGTGGCAAAACAATGTGCTAAGGATCGACTGAGAATAAATCCCAATCGGGGTGGGGTTGGAAACAGCTGCCAACTTAGAATGTTTGAAGAAGTGCCTACTTGGGATGAAGTAAGAGAATGGCAGCATGTGACGCCCTGGGAAGAGAAAGAGAAATGGAAAGAACAAGGTTGTAAACCGAGACGTGAGGATGGTGTCATGGTGGGCCCAAATGGTATGCCTGTGTTACCAAGATACCTGCTTGCCCCAATGGCTCGATTGATACATGAGGGATCACACATTGGGAGGGACGCCATGGTTCTGGTATTTCAACAGACTTGGTACAACAAGAAATTCAGGAAGGTAGCAGAGTCCCTTTGCCAGAGGTGCTTGACATGTCAGCAGTTCAACGCTGGCAAGAAAACAGAAGTTGAACTGATGAAAATTGGGAGATCAGGGGGTCCCTTTGTGAGAATACAAATTGATTTCATTACCATGCCACGATGTGAGGGAAAAAGATATGTCCTTGTCATTGTCTGCTTATTTTCAAAATGGGTGGAAGCTTACCCTGCCACACAGAATGATGCCATAACAGTAGCCAAATTGTTACTAAAAGAGTTGATACCTAGATTCGGGGTTCCAGTCTTTATTGACTCAGATAGAGGCGGACATTTTCAGAATGAAATTTTGGCCCAGCTTTGTACAGCATTTGGCATCACACAAAAGCTGCACTGTGCATATCATCCAGAGGCTTCTGGAGTGGTAGAACAGATAAACGGTACAATAAAAAATAGATTGGCAAAAATATGTGATTCTACTGGCTTGAACTGGATAAATGCCCTGCCTCTTGTTCTGATGGGACTCAGAAGCATTCCAGATCGAAGAACAGGCCTGAGCCCCCATGAAATATTGATGGGAAGAGTGATGAGACAAGCATGGGTACCAGGATACAAACTGTTAAGCATTTCTGATGATTTGGTACTTGAATACTGCAAGCAACTGGGTGACCAAGTGCGTTCTATCTCTCGCCAGATTGGGGCAGACGCCGTCGCCAACCCGACAACTCCAGTTCACAAATTGGTTCCTGGTGACTGGGTTAAGATAAAGAAGCTTACTCGTTCAAGTTGCCTTGCGCCAAGGTGGGGGGAAAAGCGCCAAGTAATCCTGGTAACGACGACAGCAGTGAAGTGTGCAGGCGTTCCCAAGTGGATCCATGCCAGCCATACCCAGAAGGTGATACCAGACGAGGAGCCTGGAGCTGAAGGTCGTCCCGCTGAGGGGTCTACAGACGTTGGTCCTGAAGTAGCTGATATCAGACGGCCGAGCACCAGTCCCGTTGAGGGTCCTTTAGGCGTTGGTCCAGAGGCAGCCGATGACGTATGGCCAAGCACCAGTACTGCCGAGGAGCCCACAGACGTTGGTCCGAAAGTAGCTGATGACGAGCTGCAGAGGATTTGGCCAGAGGATTGGATACCCATAATCGATCTTACTGGAGATCCACTGAGAACAAGAGAGCGAATAAGAGAAGATAGAGAGTGGAATAGAGAGGTCGAGCAAGGCACAGGCGAAGACCCTCAGATCATTGAGATTCACATTAAAACTGAGGACGAAGAAGAAGGTCAGACAGGGACAGAACAAGTGATCGATACTCCTCCACAGACTCCTGATATCGAAAAGGGACAGACTAGACATAGTGTAATAGTTCGAGCAGAAGAAAATCAAGGGATCGAAGTGCTCGAGCAGAATCAGACAGAACTAGGAGAACATGTTCAGGACATAGAAACAGAGACATTTGAAAGCGAAACGCAAAATATACCTGAACAAGGCCAGCTTAGTAACCAGGCAGAAGAAATAGATACAAGACCTGGGACTAGTCAGACAGAAAGGGAGAAGACAGAAATTGAAGTGCCACAAACAAGTGAAAATAAAAGGACATTAGAAGAAAGCCAAATAACAGTGCCAGCTAAAAGACTCAAGAAAAAGAAGCACATTGAGCCGAGGTATATTAAAAGACTAAGATTAAGAATAAAAACAGTCCAAGAGAAACTTGCAGACATAAGAAGAAGTCCCCGAATTGCGGAAATACCTGAGGATAGCTCCAAGAGAAGGAGTGAAAGAATAAAAAGACAAAACGAAAAATACAGGGATCCGGAGTGGACCTACTTAATCTTGGAAAACTTTGAGGAGCTTGATATTACTGACGAAAGCGACGGAGAACGGATTCCTGATTACTCTGCAGAGGAAGAGGAAGAACCTCCGTGAAATTGGTCAGCAATAAAATTACCTGGGAAAAGCTGCAAAGAGGGGTTAAAATTTCCTTCTGAGCCAAAATGTCTGATACAAACGTGAGTGGTAGACCTAGCCGCAGTTGTTGCAAAACATGCTGCAAAGTGTGTATATGTAGTATAGTTATAGTAATATTAATTTGGATAGGATTAACAGTTTTCATTCCTTTTATGGTTAGCAAAAATACTAATATTGACCCTACTCAGATTACCGACACTGAAGAACTGACAACACGAAGTGTAGAAAGACGTGAGAAAGCACTCAGACAGACAAAACGCGACTTAGAAGCATCAGATGAGGAAGGACTACATTACCACGGAGTTAGAAACAAGACACACTTAAATGTTTTTGCAAATTTGTTAGTGCATTACGTAGAAACTATGGAAATAGAAGATTGTTATGTCTGCATGAAGCTGCCTACTTCTGTGGCTGAAGGCGTGACATATCATCATCTACCTCTGACCTATGGAATTTCCTGTAGTATTTTAGCAAGCTTATTTTACAAAAGAGGACCGTTACAGTACTATTATTCTAATAATGACGTGATCTTTTCTGAACTTCCCATTCGTGGAAATCTGAATCCTGTACATACCAAAAGTGACGTAATACGATATATGGGAGACTATTTTCTGACTATAGGCAATATAGACATAGCTGAAGCACACAGAGATAACTTGACCTGTACATTACATGAACAAGAAAAGATATTTTTAAACATGGCAGAGAAAAGAAGGGAGAGTTTCCAAAGGAAGGCAAATGACAAAAAGCAGAAAACACCTAAATGGGCCGAGAACATGGAAAGCACCTCAAATGGCGGGGCAGGGCCTGCTTTGTTGCTGGATATCGCGAAGAAAGGGAAACTCTGTCTTCATCGCGAGAAGACTAGTTATTATAATAACATTTTCATTGGTTCCAGTCAATGTGAACACAATTACAAGGTAATTGGAGGTTGGGGATTCAAAAATGGGTCAGAGCCTGTGTTTCCTGGAATTTATTATATATGTGGAGACAAGGCTTATTTCAAATTGCCGGATCACTGGTATGGAAGCTGCTATTTTGGCATTGTCTTCCCGAAAATATACCATGTGAATGAAATTTCTGGAAGCAATGAAAATACTAATGGCTTAGTGCGTAGCAAAAGAGAAAGCGTAGGTGAAATAATGGGTAGTATTTTTAGTGCACTGATACCTGGAGTGGGAGTGGTTCTGAACACTCACAGAATTTGCAAATTGTCCACAATAGTGGATGTGTTGTCTACTGACACAGCTCATGGATTCCTGCTGGTCAATACTTAAATGGTTGCGATCAGATCAATGGTTTCGCAGAACAGACTTGCTCTTGACACCTTATTAGCAAAAGAGGGCGGAGTCTGCCGGATGTTGAAGGCTCAACATTGTTGCACTTACATTCCGGACAAGAGCGTACAGCTCAAAAGATATGTGAAAAACATTACTAATTTGGAAAAGGAACTCAAACCACTCGAGGTTGACAGTGCCTGGAAGAGACTGGTTGATGGTCTCTCCAATATAGGTCATTGGTTTGCTAGTTTAGGTAAAAGCTTATTGTTTAAGGTACTGGTGCCAATTGGAGTGATAGGTCTTATCCTATTTCTCATATTCGTCTGTTGCAAATGTCGCAAACACCGAAAGAAATACCAAGTGAATGCGAGAGGAGTGAAACGAAGTGCGGATGAGCTTGAATTAGAAGAAATGAATAATAAGATTTATAAAAAGCTGAACAATTCTCACCCTACTTTAAATGAGAAAGAAAAATTGAATCGTCTGTTGGAAGAGATAGAAATGTACAAGGTGTGAAAGAAAGTTGGCATCTGGTTCCATTTTGTGTGATGATAGTAAATATCATCAAAGAGGGGATTGATAGAGCAAGATTTCGCATCGCGACTTGCTCGATTCATGAACCTCAAAACCGTTGTAACCTCGTAACGAATTGTACGTTTTACTAATATCTTTTATTTCCGATATATATGTATGATAGAGAAGCTTGCTTATGTGTTTTATTAATACGAATAACTTTTGTAATTCTAAAAATGGCCGCTGCTTGACTTTCCTCTTCTGCGCATGCGTCAGTCACACTCACGTGACTTCGTGTAGAGATAGTTTTGGAGGGAAAGGGTGCGCATGCGTAATAAGCAATAAGATGGCTATGCGCTGATAACGTGGTGAAGCTTTGTGCTGCTGCTCTTGTGAAATTGTTCGTTGCACTTACCAGTAATGCATAGTATATTTTTATAATGATAAACCTGAAATGTGAAATCATGACATGTAATACATTCATTTATTTTTATGTACTAATTTGTTTTCGCTTACTTTTCATGTATCTTCGGCACTGAGGGGTGAATGGGGATGGGGAGTCCATCTTGGAGGGCAGATCGGCGCATGAGCAGATGCAGTGAAACGGCATTGAAACCAAGCCAAAGAAGGTTGTTGGCAGAGCCTGCCTGGGAACATGCACCTTCACCCAGCCAGAAGCATCTAGATTATGCTATATTGTAATACATTGTATAAGTTTTCATTGTATTCCGTGCGACTTCTCGTGGGAACCCCAATCTTGCTAGGCGGCACCTTAGGATGCAAATTAGGCCTTAGAATAGTCTGTTCTGATTGGTGTGTTAACCAAAGCCTACCTTAGGACCAATCCAAATTGGGGATTCTGACACTTTGCAACATTTGGGGGGGTGGGACCGTGTCCCAAAACAGTATAACTAGCCTAGGTTTAGCTAGAGAAATTGTCCGACTTGTCTGAATAGCTGACCTGTCACTGACCCAACGAACTCAATAGGTGACTTGATACAGAGGTGCTGCGGAGCTCTCTGTCCGAAATTTGACCATAGACTCTGAAGGTTTTACTGAACCTTAAGTGCTGGCGGAGCACTTTGCTGGGGAATTCGCTGACCCAATCGGGGTCCTGATCGATAGCTGCAGAGAGGGTGGAGCGCAGGCGTTGCTTCCAAACTGCGGGTGCTGGTCGTATCCTGGTGGTCCTGTCCTGATCCGAATCTGGGTTTCCTGTCCTGTCCTGGGGTGTCCATTCTGCACCTGCTGTCCCACTGAGGGTTATCCTTCCTTGAGGGTTTTCCTGTCCTTAACTGACCCGTGGCCAGGGTTGGTTTTCACACCAGTCTAGATAAATATTGCTCTGAAATTCTTAAAACTGCACCTTTCTATTTTTTCTGTCTTTGCTTCAATAAAGACATACCTTTGCACGTGAATAATTTTCCATGCTTTCTCCTGCAACCATTGCATTTCATAAAGTCATTTGCATTTGATTTCATAGCGTGTTCCTATGTTACCCTACCTTTTAGAAATCATTTTCCTTATTGCAGTTTGCAACTTCCTGATATGGTCTTGGTTTTTCTCTCGAAAACTGACTAAGTAACTCAGATTTATAGCGTGTTCACCTTGCCCCTTATCTTAGTTTTCCTCTCACTTAGCGGGTTCCCTGTCGCACTAGCACTCTTTTGATAAAACTGTATGACTGCCCTTCACTTGAATTTAAGATAAACTTTCAAAACTTCCAGTTGTCCGTGGTCATTTCACAAAAGTAAAGTCAATATTGAATAGTATATTTTTGCTGCCTTTCCTTTTACAGCTAGCTCCCTGACCCATCGCGGTCATAGGTACCCATAACGGTGATGGTAAGTTGGGTACACTGGAAATAAATCGAAAGGGAACTCACAATTATTGATAGTAGATTGTGTGGTCACCTGATCAATGTATATGATAAAGTAAAGTATATGGGCCCGAAGCCAGAAGTGGCGACATTATTGGTCGGGTGACCCGTGATCTCTAGCAGTTTCACCCATCAATATGTAAGAGAAAAGTGCCTGGATGATGAAGTAGAAGACGGAAGACTTCTGAATAACAATGATGATCTACAATGCAGCCTGGGATGTTTTATTTGTCTAGTCTTTGAAGTAAAGGCTAAAGCCTATATAGAATGTCTAGGGGGAGGAAATTCACCCTTTTTGTGTGGTCACCCCAGATTTTTTACCTTTTGCTGGGCTCCATATTTTTGCTGTCTTTAAATCTATGCGCGCTTTACCTCTGCTATCTAATAGTAAAGTGTCTGTGCTACCCCTTTCAATATGGTCGAATTTGCATATTACTACTAGGTATTTTTAAGATACCTGTAAGTCCCTAGTATATTGGATAAGATGTACTGAGGGCCTGGAAGTTAAATGCCACAAGTGGAGTGCAGCACCTATTGCTCCACCAACTGTAGTGACAGGGCAAACCCGACTTCAGGCCTACCACTGTAGCCTGACTGTAAAGGTGCAAAACATGTTCTCTGACATGTCAAAATAAACACTTTATGACAGGTTAATCCCTTCCATTTAAATAATAATATTTCACCTTTATGTAGACCTTATTACCCACAAGGCAGCGTGCATTGTATTTAAAACTAGGACTTGTAGAAATTCAATGTTAACATGACCTTACAGTGACTAACACGCAAAAGCTATTTTTCCAGTGACAGGCCTAACTGTCCCATTTAGAAAACCAAAGTACACATTAAAATCATACTACTGTTTCTTGGGAATAGGATTGGCTAGGAAAATAATTAGTACAGCTCAAAAACGTGGAGGGAGGAAGAAACAGAGTTTCATTCAGTTTCCAAGAGGTACTGGTTATCTATCAGAAAGGGGGTAAATTAACCACAATCACAGTCTCAATACCAGAGTTTCAGAACCTTTTATCTCGGAGACCCTCAACCACATGTTCATAGACTGGGGTGTATGTAATTTCCGCTTAGTGTGGTTCAGTGAATAGTGTAATCATCGGGTCTTGCCACTTAAGTGTCCCGTTCTACAAGTGACATCAAAACTTCCACAGGAGGGTGACTGTCTGGATGTTAACAATGGTGAGTGGAATAAAATGATCTCCTATCCTTTAGGTGAATGTTTATTGGGGGGTAAAGTGTAGGATATGGATAAGTCTAAAAATAAAGCGGTGTTTAGTGGATGAGTCACTGGTCCATGACACCTAGTGGTGGGGTCAACATGTTTCGGCCTGGAACAAAGTATGCTCACTGACGAAGATGGCGAGTGCTTCCACTCACGAATAACAAACTATCCAGGAAGCCCTGAAGTATAAGGCCTTCATATATATTTCTTTGACAAAGGCCATAGGCCCGAGGGGCTGCTCCAGGCCGAAACATGTCGACACGACCACTAGGTGTTGTGGATAGCACCAAATCGAAACAAGGATAGAAGGGAATGTACTAATGGCAATATATCAAACGGTTTCTCGAAAAAAACATTCAAACCTCAATAAAACCTTTGTGTTATTTCCCATGGTTAAAAAATCTGCACCGTTTCCTGAAGAACAATGGTCACATGTTTGCTTAGTGAGTTACAAAGCTGCATTTGAACATATTGATAGGAACAGACTGATCCACAAATTAGAGCCGACCTGTAGCTCCTCGAGGTACTAATGTCACTGCATTTGAATATTTTAACTCAAGTCTGGCACCCCTGATTCCTGCACTATTCACATTTTGTTACACATGGTTTGGAACAGGGGCATTCTAGTACATTGTTTGTACAGTCTGTTCTTAGCAGATCTGTCTATAATCCGTTCATTAGAAGAGACAGCCGTACCACAGAGTAATGTTCAGTTCTGCTTTATGTGGACTGTGGGGTTACTGTTCAAAGTCATGTGGGCCTTGTGAAGTTCATTGAATCTCTAAAGGGATCTTCTTTGAGTTTTTGTTTGAATAATAATATTTGGAAATTCAAACTAAATCTTGAAAAGGCATGGTAAAGAGAACAAAAGAGAAGATGGTATTTCAACAAAACAATGGGTCCCTACGAATACATAGATAGGTCAAGAATCTAATCACAGCTTTGGACAGAGAAGCATTAGAAATAAAACATCTGTAAATGTAACAAGAAGGGCTGCCCTTTAACACCTTCCAGTCACAGCATTACAACAGGTTCATGCTAACATTTCTGTCTCCTTATTAAATGGTATATATGAAAATAGCGTTGACCTCTGTAATCATTGGGACATTGGTACATGAAGTGTTGGAGAACAACAGTTTCTAATCAATTCATTTATATCCGTGTAGGTTTTTATCAACATTCAACAATAGGTCGGTGCCCACGGAATGTTAGAAATTCAACAACAATCTCATCAATTAATAAAGTGAACAGCTGGACAATAATCCATGATCAACGGATATGTAAAGTGAAAAAAAAATGAAAACCTCTTTGCAGGTGCTGAAGTGAGATGGTGGTGCAGTGCGCAAAAACAGTGACACTTGTAAAGAATAGCGGTGTAAAGTGATCAACCTGTGAAGTAAAATGGAATCTGACAGCAGGCTGCATTGGGAAACTCAATTGAAGTAGATGCTACCACAAGTGTCTTCTGACCACCTTTGATTTGACTTGATAAAGACCTGTGTAGTGATTACTATTCTGGGTCAAAACATCGACCATACCCACTCGAACTGCTCCCTGTGCATTTTTTGGAGATTGGAATAACTGATCCATGTTTGATAAAACATTCTCTTTTATTTTACAAGTTGATCACTCTACACCACTAGTTTTCACTTGTGACACGTTTCTGGTGCACAGTGCCATTTCACTGTAGCGCCTGAAATTATGTTGTGAATTGGAGTTTGATTGATCTTATATATCCTTTGATCATTGGTCCTAGTCAAGTTGTTTATTTTATTTTATGAATTGCTACTCGCATTGTTGACTTTTGCATGCTCAGTTTTCCTGAAGGCTTTTTTTCTCAAGAAATATTTATAAAACACACTGGGCCTCATTTATGAAAAGTGACGAGAAAACAGCGATGCGTCACTTTTCATTGCGCCCTCCTTGCGACCCCAATGATGCGTCATATTTACAATATGACGCATCATTGCGCAGTATTTCTGACGTATCTGTAAGCGCAAAAGTGACGCATCGCTGGAGTGTGTCACAAAAGTGACGCAACTCCAGCACTGCGTCCTTTCACATGGGGAAAGCCCCAAGTAAAAGGGCTTGCGTCAGTCTTACGCCTGTTGTGAGGCAGGCGCAAGATTTTGACGCAACAGCGTCCTAAAAGTGACGCAGTGAAATCTCATAGATTTCACTGAGTCACTATTACGAGGCTTTTTGCAGGGAACGCACCCTCTGCATACATTATACCTGACGCAGGTATAATGTAGTGCAGGGGTTTACAAAGTGACGCATCTACCTAGATGCTTCACTTTGTAAATAGGGTGCAACAAGGCACATTTTTTACGCTGCTGGTGCGTCACAAAAAGTGACGCACCGGCGGCGTAAAAGTGACGCACGGCCTCATAAATGAGGCCTCCTGAACCTAATTATTATAAACCATTATTCACTGTTATATGGGGCATCCTTCTGGGGTAATGAACAACACTCTGTGATAATTGTAACTAAAACATAATACTGAATATCTATTCTGAGGGTGAATTAGTCTATACTAGTTCTGGTAATTACGGCGGGCCTATGTTTAGCGAGAATGGAATTTAGAGCTCAATTATGATTAATATTCTGTCTTAATCTGTTACTTAAAGTGGAGGAGGCCTGGAATGGGTTGCAGTTTTGGAAACCTGTAGGTACACATGCTGAAAGATAGTACTCCTATCATGAAATTATGAGCAAATTGGTCCGCTATTATGAAGGATTGGGATAATTTATTGAAGGATATCCTAGGACATATGCCTATTAAGCAAGACAAGAGGAAGTTTAGAGTGTTTGCGTTTTCAACCCTAAAATGTTCATTTGAGAAAATTGTAGTTATGTAAATAAAGTGAATGTTTCCAAATATATAGTTGTTGGCATATTCACATAGTATCAAATAAGGAGGAGCTGAAAACTATATATTTCAAATGCATTGCTCCAAAAAAAATTAGAAATTCCTATTAGTTTAATTTGGGTAAAATACTGCAGAGATGGAACAGCACAATGTCCAAAGTCAGTCTATAATCACGCTATGAATTGTGACAAGACTACTTTAAGTGTACTCTTGGAACTCCCACTGCATAGTAATTCATAGAATAATGTTCAATTTGGTGGTGAGTTGGACAGGGTCATTCCATTATTGGCTCTGGCTTGAGAAGTGTAAATGTTGGTTCTACAGAAAGACATTGATTTAAGATTGTTAAATGCATGAGGATAACAATGCACCACCATGTGAAAGAGAAAGGTTGACCTAAAGTCTGGTATGCAAAGGGTGCAGATCTGATTTTCTATGAAAATTGTATGCATGTTATATCTATTAATTGTTCATGCACAGGGCTGTGAATTGTTAGGTTTTATATAATTTTTTATAACACATGTCTGTGATTGAATATAAAAGACATTGACTGTCTTTACAGCAAAGAACGTGTGGTAAAGTATCAACATATCAACCAGTGACTTCCTTCATTTCTTTACTGAGGCACTCACTGCATTGCCCCTCCTTCACACATTTAAAGGGTTGTCTAAGGAGGCACGATAACAACTCTAGCACAGCCTGTTCACCGCAGGGGGTATCAGGACTGGGTCTGACTCATTTCACCCACAAGAAGCATTTTTCTCATAAGGTGCCTTTATGTTATCTGCATGTTACTCTAACTTCTTGAAACTGACAGGTTAGCTTTGCTGTTTGAGTGATTGCAGCTTGGTCTGTATATCACACGTTAGCCCCGGATGGGATGATTCAGCCTTTTGTGCTTCCATTGTTGATTTCATAAGGATCCTTGACTTCAACTGATCCAAAAAGCACTACAGATCACACACATGTCAGGCTAAAAGCCGTACTACTATTAATCTCCTGTGTATCAAACCCAGGGGTCTTCCTCATATTATATGCTTCCCAAGTAAGAATCCCTCGTGTTATTGCAATAGTGGCTCTGCTCAGTAAAACGAGCATTGGCATTGCCAATAGGTCTCGCTTGTGGGACCTTATACTTATTTAGTTTTGCAGCACAATATGATGAGTGTCGTTGCGTGTGTGAGTGGCGTTGCGTGTGTGAGTGGTGTTGCGTGTGTGAGTGGCGTTGCGTGTGTGAGTGGCGTTGCGTGGGTGAGTGGCATTGCGTGGGTGAGTGGCGTTGCGTGGGTGAGTGGCGTTGCGTGGGTGAGTGGCGTTGCGTGTGTGAGTGGCGTTGCGTGGGTGAGTGGCGTTGCGTGGGTGAGTTGCGTTGCGTGGGTGAGTGGCGTTGCGTGTGTGAGTGGCGTTGCGTGTGTGAGTGGCATTGCGTGTGTGAGTGATGTTGCGTGTGTGAGTGGCGTTGCGTGTGTGAGTGGCTTTGCGTGTGTGAGTGGCGTTGCGTGGGTGAGTGGCATTGCGTGGGTGAGTGGCGTTGCGTGGGTGAGTGGCGTTGCGTGGGTGAGTGGGGTTGCGTGGGTGAGTTGCGTTGCGTGGGTGAGTGGCGTTGCGTGTGTGAGTGGCGTTGCGTGTGTGAGTGGCGTTGCATGTGTGAGTGGCGTTGCGTGTGTGAGTGGCATTGCGTGTGTGAGTGGCGTTGCGTGTGTGAGTGGCGTTGCGTGTGTGAGTGGCGTTGCATGTGTGAGTGGCGTTGCGTCGGTGAGTGGCATTGCGTGTGTGAGTGGCGTTGCGTGTGTGAGTGGCGTTGCGTGTGTGAGTGGCGTTGCGTGTGTGAGTGGCGTTGCGTGGGTGAGTGGCGTTGCGTGGGTGAGTGGCGTTGCGTGGGTGAGTGGCGTTGCATGGGTGAGTGGCGTTGCGTGTGTGAGTGGCGTTGCGTGTGTGAGTGGCGTTGCGTGGGTGAGTTGCGTTGCGTGGGTGAGTGGCGTTGCGTGTGTGAGTGGCGTTGCGTGTGTGAGTGGCGTTGCGTGTGTGAGTGACGTTGCGTGTGTGAGTGGCGTTGCGTGTGTGAGTGGCTTTGCGTGTGTGAGTGGCGTTGCGTGGGTGAGTGGCATTGCGTGGGTGAGTGGCGTTGCGTGGGTGAGTGGGGTTGCGTGGGTGAGTTGCGTTGCGTGGGTGAGTGGCATTGCGTGTGTGAGTGGCGTTGCGTGTGTGAGTGGCGTTGCGTGTGTGAGTGGCGTTGCATGTGTGAGTGGCGTTGCGTGTGTGAGTGGCGTTGCGTGTGTGAGTGACGTTGCGTGTGTGAGTGGCGTTGCGTCGGTGAGTGGCGTTGCATCGGTGAGTGGCATTGCGTCGGTGAGTGGCGTTGCATCGGTGAGTGGCGTTGCGTCGGTGAGTGGCGTTGCGTCGATGAGGGGTTGCGTCGATGAGTGGGGTTGCGTGGATGAGTTGCGTTGCGTGTGTGAGTGGCGTTGCTGTGTGTGAATTGCTGGTTGGGGGAGTGGGGGGGTGGGCGGGGGAGCAGCAGGCAGATGCGAGTGGAGCGCACGCTGGAGAGGGAGGGGGTGGGAGGACTAGGCAGTGGGAGAGAGGGAGAAAGGAGCGCGAGGGAGGCGTTTTTAGATACATGAAGCCAAAATTACAAGTGAGCATGTTACAAAAGCAAACGTTACGTTACATGAGACAATAGTGACAGTTGTGCAAGTATCAAGAGCAACAAAATACAAGAGGTAGCAAACGATATGCAATAGCATATCTGAGGGAACACGGCCTGGGGGAAGCTGGCTGGGGAGGGGGAGGAGAAATGAAAGGAAGGCTGTGTTTGCGGGGAGAGAGAGGGGAGGTGCTGGTGTGGGAGGGGGGAGGTGCTGGTGTGGGAGGAGTGCTGCTACGGCAAGGCTGTGTTTGCGGGGAGAGAGAGGGGAGGTGCTGGTGTGGGAGGGGGGAGTTGCTGGTGTGGGAGGAGTGCTGCTAGGGGAGGAGAAGCCCTGGCCGTGAATGCTCGTGCATGTTCACGTGAACTGCAAGAAAACGCCGGGCTGAAACCCCTTAGTTTGAAGAGGATTTTGCCGACATGAATTCGATCCTATCCATTCCTGCGGAATGGGACAGGCTCGACCTAAAAAGGAACCTTCGGCTCAGACATTGTGTAGGTGTAACAGCGGGAGGTAAATGGGGTGAAGCTACCATCAGTCGCACTATGGTGGAACGCCTTGGAGTCACCATGGCCCCAGTATGCCCTTGCATTGGGACTAACGCTCACCACGGGTTTGGTATGGGGTGGGGGAACAGGTGTTATGGTGTCAGGTGCCTTCTGCATCCATCTTTGAGGAAAGATTTTTCAAAGGCTTTTATCTTTGTGGTCTAATGGGGCACCAGTCACTGAGGTTTAAAAACAAGTATTGACTAAGACAGTTCGCTTTCACCATTTCTGTCTGTGGTGAAGCCAACCCTTCTGGAATATTACTGATCTGGAACGCGCTCTTCTAGACATTACTGATCTAGAACCTGATCTTTTAGACGTTACCGATCTGGAGCGCACTCTTCTAGACATTACCGATCTAGAACCTGCACTTCTTGATGTTACCGATTTGGAAGGCGCACTTCTAGGCGTTACCGATCTGGAACCCACACTTCTAGACGTTACTGATCTGGAACCCGCACTTCTAGACGTTATCAATCTGGTCACAAAAGACCTTAGCTTGATGCGGCATTACTTTGTAAGCTATTTCACGGCTTAAGTTTCTGTTAAAGTAAAATAGTTGATGATTTTTTGGTACTCTGTGCTAGGCATATGGAGCCCTTGGTTGTTTGTCAAAGGACTGTGCCAAAGGCAATAATTACTCTTACTACAGCCATAAACTATGAGCCTGAATTGCAATTTAAAAATAATAAGCAAAAGATTGCTTGCATCTGACAGACCCATATGAAGATCAAGCTAATCGTCATTTCCACAATGTAGTTCTCATTCAAGGGCAGATGGTCTGTGGTACTGTCATACATAGGCACACCTTAACGACTGACTGGCAAACGGTGCTTCACAATGACATGCACTGTAGATGCAGGAGTTGAAGACTTTTTGTTTTCTATGTTTCTAGCAATAATAATAATAATAATAAATGACAAGCCAAGTAAAAGATCAGTAGCATTGTTCTTTGTGGCCCTTGTTTGTCTTTTTCTGTTCCTTTGATTGGTGATTTGATAGGGTTTCTGTGCTTTGTGTGATTTGATTTGCTCCTTCTTAGGAGCTCAGAGAAAGCTTGGGCATTCTTTCAAATGACAGATTAGATTGCAGTATCTTGCTAGTTGTAGAGATCTCATTTCTAAAAAGCAGACATAATAGCAACAGCAGATGTAATATAGAATATCAGTCATCCATTACACATACCTTTGTCATGTTATTCTTGCACACAGTAACACAAGTATAAAGACACATTCCGATATTCATAAATTCACGAATTCATATGGTCGCTAAAAGCACCCCAAATACCTAAACCAATCTTACGTTTCTTAACCCCTGTTACAGAAAACAAACTAAACTCTAGGTGAAATAAATTATACATTTTTGCCCGCCAGCGTTCAAAGAGAGGAGGTTCAGATTGTAGCCATTCAGCAGCTATACAAAGTCAGGCTACCATCATTGCAATGAAAATCAGATCTCGATCTTTATACAAAGGAGTACCCTTTTCAAGTTCAGGCCCAATGCCCAAAAGCATAATAGCAGGGGTAATACACAGCGGAGTCCCAATGATCGTAGACAGAAAATTCTCAATACCCAAAATATAACTAGATAGTTTACAACAACTAAACAAAATATGAAGACTATCTGCCGTATCCACCCCACACCTAAAGCATTTGCCATCATACCCACCCCCCCCCACTTGAACATACGAGCGGGCGTATAATACAACTTAAAAACAGTTTTGAAAAATTACACTCTCAAATTAGCGGACAGTAGCGCTTCCCTAGATCTTGTAATGGCATTCTCTATACATAAATTGTCAACCCCCAATATCATAGACCATTTGGAATTATGTTTTTGTAAGTCGTCTATTCTATGAGATAATAATATTTTATACAGCACCCCAATCTTCTCTTGACTCCTAACAGCCTCAACAACTAGATTGGGTGAAGCTGATACATTTTTCCGACTTATAAAATCTCAAATTTGAAAAAATTAAGAAAGTTGAAATTTTAACACATTATACAGTCTGCTTAGCTCTTCGTAAGACAGTCGCAGACTCCCGGCATCCCCCTGCCATCCCTCGTGGGCCTCACCCCTCTAAATGAACAAGAATACAGCTCTGTATCCTATATACTGAATAGAAGGGAAAAAGAAAAGAAGAAATGAACTGCAGAAGATTGACAACAACTTTATACTTTTGAGAAAAAGAAAAGAGACCAAAAAAGAGGATAGCCTCCCTAAATTAAACTTAGAAACTCCTTGGCAGCCCCTTCACTAGTAAAACAAGCATTGGAAATGCAATAGGTCTCGCACCATTAGAGTTAGTGCTTTTAGAATTGTTTATGGGTTTTTTTTGTAAATGTTTAGCATTTTTGTTTCCTGTAGCCAATGCTAAAGAATTACAAATAAAAAAAGCCATAAACATTTCTTAAAGCTCTAACTGAAATGGTCTGAGACCTATTGCACTGTGTGAGGGTGAGGGGTTGAGGATGAGTGAGGGTGAGGGTGAGAGTGGGTGAGGGTGAGTGAGGGTGAGGGGTTGAGGGTGAGTGAGGGTGAGGGGTTGAGGGTGAGTGAGAGTGAGGGTGAGTGAGGGTGAGTGAGGGTGAGTGAGGGTGAGGGGTTGAGGGTGAGTGAGAGTGAGGGTGAGTGAGGGTGAGGGGTTGAGGTTGAGGGTGAGGTGTTGAGGGTGAGTGAGGGTGAGGGTGAGTGAGGGTGAGGGTGAGTGAGGTGTTGAGGGTGAGTGAGGGTGAGGGTGAGTTAGGGTGAGGGGTTGAGGGTGAGTGAGAGTAGTTGAGGCTGAGTGAGGGTGAGTGAGAGTGAGGGTGAGTGAGGGGTTGAGGGTGAAGGTTTGAGGGTGAGGGTGAGCACACAAGCTTAGGAGTATGTCTTAGCACAACTTGCCCTCACCAATCACCTTTCACTTCTCAGGGCCTATGGACTTTCAAGGCTACAGATAGCATCTGCCATGTGCCTTAGAGGAACATTTATGTTTTAAAAATGTATTTGACAAATAATTATCGATCCATAGTTCAGCGCCGGCGAGATTATGCATTTTTGATATTTTTTGTTGCTGCACAGGCACTCGTGAGCATCATCTTTACCAGACTATACTATGGGTGGGCCGAGAGTTAGGCAGTCCAGGATCTGGGTGTTGCCATTTTAGAATGGCCCCTTACTTGCCAACTGATGGAGAATTGTTGGGTGGTCTCACTACTACTCGCTGATCTTGTAATTCATGCTCTAATACAAATGAACACTAAATAGCTTTTTATTCACCATCTCAGCAAGAGGCCAACAATTGAATAAGCAGAGTGTGAACCCTTCAGTGAACAGCACCAGTGTAAGTTGTGGATGACTTGAGGATTGTCGCTCATATTTTAACAGATTCGTAACTATTTCACATACATCTTTTTAGTACGAAAGATTCGCTGTTTTTTATTTTCTCATCTCTGATGCATTTTACTTGTTTCTTTTCATTCCTGCATAAACCATAGAGCCAACTCGGCACAAACGTGTTATAATGTGGTCAGAGGGAGGGGCACTAGATGACGAGATGTGGACTACCGCCACATTATGCAAGCTTGCCAGAGCCTCTGTGCCTTGTGGTAAACTACAGCTGTTCTTGAAGTGCTCAGAGCTGCTTCTTCATTCAACGTAAGCCATCGCTTCACTCCAATGAGAGCATCTGAGCATCCTGAAATTGACGTCCTTTGCATAATAAAAGTGTTTACATACCTCAAGCTTCTTTCTCTAGGATTCTTTCTGTAGGATTTCCTTCTGTTTCCTGCTCAATGGTTTCTTCAATGAAATGTTCTTAATTGCTTGTTTCTTTGCTGATTTTTTGGAGAGCAGAACTAGAGCACAGCTTGTAGCTACTCCTTTCAGTCTTTCGTCATATTTCAGTTACTGGTGCGTGTACTGCATCATTGAGGCACACGGCCCTGGTGCTGGGTGTGCAGGGTCGATTTTTACATTGACACAAACATGGGAAATAAGTGGTGCAAATTGAAATTATACTGTTTTCGTGCATGCTATTTAAAAAACAAAAATACGCTATTCCCTCAAAGTTATTACCAGCAAAATAACGAGAGTGTAGTTTGCACAAAGCTCTAAAATAGCACTGGAAACAAAGACAACAAGTGAAAGCAAGTTGCGGTAAAGCGGGTTTGGGCTTTCATTTAATGTTATTCCCGAAATGTGCTCCAGGCAACACGTTAATCTCTTTGTACGTCGTGTTTGTGCTGCATATTTGGAGGCTTGACAATAACATGCTAGTTGGGGCTGAGCAACACCAAAATGGTTAAAGGGACTGTAAGAAGGGACGGTGCAAGGAAAACAAACTGCGAGGGGCGGAAGGAAGGAGACAATGTAAAAAAAATTCAAATGAAAAGAAGCGAGACGGGTCAATTACATGTTCCCTCCAAGCGCAATGCCGCTGCCAGCAGCGGCAGAGCAAGAAAGTCAGCACAAACAAACGGTGCAAAGAGGTGGCTCAACATATAACGATGCCGACTTTGGAGAAGGAGAACAGGGTTCGAGCCTCAGCGTGGGCGGCATCATTAATTATAAATTAAATAAACTGAGATCTCCTGCATATTAAATATAAATAAATAAACAGCGTGCGTGGGGTGAGGGCAGGAAGCTGCCAGCTATTTAAAAAACAAAAATACGCTATTCCCTCAAAGTTATTACCAGCAAAATAACGAGAGTGTAGTTTGCACAAAGCTCTAAAATAGCACTGGAAACAAAGACAACAAGTGAAAGCAAGTTGCGGTAAAGCGGGTTTGGGCTTTCATTTAATGTTATTCCCGAAATGTGCTCCAGGCAACACGTTAATCTCTTTGTACGTCGTGTTTGTGCTGCATATTTGGAGGCTTGACAATAACATGCTAGTTGGGGCTGAGCAACACCAAAATGGTTAAAGGGACTGTAAGAAGGGACGGTGCAAGGAAAACAAACTGCGAGGGGCGGAAGGAAGGAGACAATGTAAAAAAAATTCAAATGAAAAGAAGCGAGACGGGTCAATTACATGTTCCCTCCAAGCGCAATGCCGCTGCCAGCAGCGGCAGAGCAAGAAAGTCAGCACAAACAAACGGTGCGAAGAGGTGGCTCAACATATAACGATGCCGACTTTGGAGAAGGAGAACAGGGTTCGAGCCTCAGCGTGGGCGGCATCATTAATTATAAATTAAATAAACTGAGATCTCCTGCATATTAAATATAAATAAATAAACAGCGTGCGTGGGGTGAGGGCAGGAAGCTGCCAGATATGGAAATACCAGCATCAAAGAAAACAAGACGGAGGGAAGAGAGGGGAGAGGGGAGGGGGGAGGAGAAATGCGACACGGCGGGAAGGGGCAGGCAGGATGACTCAGGGGAGGGGGCGGAGCGGGGCAGAGCGGCATGTGGGTGTGAAGAAGCCGGGCCTTTGAAGTGAAGCTAAGCTTCACTTCAAAGGTGTCGGAGGTATGCGGGCGGCTGTGCACGCGCTTTTAAGCTCAATGCACATGCGCATTGAGCTTAAAAGTCACGGGCACTGCAAGGAATCGCCACGATTCCTTGCAAGTTAGATAAAGAGTAGATGAGCCCCTATAGTCTCGCTTGCTCGATGCGCATGCGCATCGACAGGCGAGACCTAAAAAGTGAGTGTGATCTTTAAAAATTACTTTTAACTTTGCAGGATTCAATAGATAAGCTTGGGCCCCTTAAACCTGAAATTGTGTAATCAACTCCCGAAGTTGCCATCGGAGCGCTAACGTAGACCAGCAAAAATCCGGCCGTACAAAAAACTCAAAATCAGCCCCTGCTCTTTTTTTATCAGGTCGTGCTAAGTTAAACACCTCCTCTCATGCCCAGAAACTATTAAATGAAATTAAGAAAGCTCTTGGTTTATCATTAGCCTGGCCAGCCCGGAGACAAATATTAAAAGGGAACCGTCGGGCACGTTCAATCTCTTTGTCCCAATCCCACTTAGACAACTCAGGAAATGCTTTTTTAAACAGTTCGACAATAAATCGGCGCGGGTCCTGTCCTTCCTTCCCCTCCGGGATCTGAAGTACTCTTAAATTGTTCCTGCGCGCCTGATTTTCAATATCGGCCATCTTCCATGGAGTGTCATCCCTAACCGATTGAATAGAGGCAGTCCATTTTTTATGTTGGGCCAGTTCATCCTCCAAATTGGATATTCGCACTTCTGCCTCATTAAATCTTGAAATAAAGTCCGCGTGGGATTTGGTCATTCGTCAAACAGAGTTTTGCAATTTCCGACAAAGATTTTGGACTCGCTGGCTCTCTTCCCGTGTTTCCGCTCGATGAGACATGATTGATTGATAAATTAATGAAAGAGAGATATCCTCTCCGATATTTTGTGTATGATCACTCAATTACGGTGCCTTTACCGTGTACCCCTTGCTAGCATTCAATTCTAGCTTCTTCTGAACCGTATGGGGGCTACCTTCCATGAAGTCCCCTGATTCCTCCAAAAACAGACTACTGTGATCGCTACCGTCAGTGACACTCATCTGTGCTGCATATTGCAATGCCAAGTCCTCAAGAGGAGGACGATTGATCAAGAATAGAAGTCCCCTGATTCTGCATCCGGTACCGGTGTTTGATCCTCGATTTGTATATTAGGAAATTGACTCCCCTCTAGTGCCCCCGTGTCTATGCAGCCATGACTGCTCTGGGTATCCACGTCACGAAAAGAAGTCTCATCAGTTAGCGAGAGCGCTGCTGAAATACTGGACTGGGGATCATTAATACGCTTTTGCACTACTTCTTCAGTTACTATATATGTTTAACGTGTCATCTGTACCTCCCACATTAGGCAATGCAACAGTATTCTGTTCTTCCAGGTTGGAGCCCCCTTCTGCGACACAAACATTATGCTTCCCCTTGTGCTTTTCCTTGGCCGCAGTGAAAATTGCCGGAATCTTTTTTTTGTCCATCATGGCCCCCTTTACTTTTGCCTTTGCAGCCATAACATCCAAGGTAGCATTTTGCCCCAATTTCTCGCTTTCAGTCGCGGCGCCATCTCTCACCTCTGCACCCGGCATAGCTGTAGTCTCCGCAGTCTCATTATCCTGGCCGGGGGGCTTGCCTCATGTTCCTTTCGGGGGCATCTCCGATATCGCACTCCCCTCCCGCTCGGCAATCAGTGCCAAACAAATAGCATCCGAGCACACCGCAGATTACCAAGCGGAAACGCTCACAAGCTGCGTCGGGTCCAGGGCAACGCCACCAGCAATCCGGGAAGAATCTTCAGCATCGACGTTTCTCAACAGCCACAGATCCAGCGTCTAAACTGCAATACCGCCGTATAAAAGTAAGCACCCAGCGCTGTTACACAGTAGCGAGTCTCGGATGAGACACAAAGTAGCAGCAGTGCCGGCAACTCATGTTGCTTCTCCCTTCACGCTCTGGTACGCAAGGTCTGGCAGGAGCGGTCAGCCTGCACGACCGCTGCTGCAGGCGCCATCTTGCCTCTGTTCCCTTCCCATAGTAAATTGTCACCTATAGTTGGTTTTCTCACTTTCAGCTCCTTTTCTCCACTGATCACTTTTACTGTTCTACCGTGTGGCCTTTTCCTTGAACATTTTGTTTTTTGGTTTGAGGATTACTTTTTTTAATTTTGCTGAAACCCTAACCATTCCTCATATTGTTCCACAAATAGTGGAATATTCAATGCCACGGTCAGAGGTGGCCTGCCAGAGTGACATGGTTGCATGCCTTTTTTAGTATATGTGCTTTTCTGTCCCTAGGTACATTCTGATGTTGAAAGTGGAAAGTTGGACTTTATGTCATCCTTTTTTAATTACCACTGTTCCTCCTTGAGACATGGGTGCATACATAACCTAGTACCTCTGTTATAAGCTTGTTCAGCTTGGGCAACCTTGGGCCATCATTTGCTCTCCTCTGCATTTTTGACCACCTTCCTGATATGGTAGGAAAGAGTTGAAGATGCACTTTCTGTAAGAACATTACATTGCCCAGTCCTTAAACCAGCTACCTCTCCGATCACTCGTTGACTTTATGCTTGTCTTTGACCCTGTGCAGTGCTCCAGTGCCTTTTGATTAGGTTTGCACTACAGAAATAGTACGTGCATGCATACATAATACTCTTAGACAAGGGAAGTTTGTGTTCTTTTATTTTGGTGATACTTTGGCTCTCCATTTCTTCCCAATAGGAGAGGAGCCTCATGAGGCCCTGGTATTATGTTTATTACAGCCCATATGATAATTAAATGTTGACTATGTTCACATGATTCTTGACCAGTAACCGTCCTTAAGAATGCCAAGCACTGCCTTCTAAGTACTCCTGCCATTTAAAGATCCTCAAGGCAGGAGGGGACTGTGTTGTCAATTTTCTCTTCTCCCTGGCCTCTAGACTGGAAGTTAAAATCTGATCTAGATTCAGTACTATTTAGGGTTGTTGTGTGCCGGTATGGTCCTTGAAGCCCTCGTCTGCTGTGGTGTCTTTATTTTTGGGGTCAGTTTAACATGTCAATGGCTAGTTCTCTGACCAGCACTGGCTTGGCTGGATGTCTCTCTGGTGGATAGGCCTTTCCTCCTGGTCCCTTGAAAATGATTTTAGCCTCCACTTTGTCAATATGCTGATGTACACTTTATCCCTGCTGTTGTTAGTTAAGGTCTCTGGATTGTTGCTTTAATGGCTTGTCCAACAGCACAGAGGGCGACATGGCATCTAAATATGTCTTCAAGTGGAAATCTTCTGTGGACATTGATTTAATAGTGCATCAGATAGTTGGTTGGCTTTCTGAGCAATGGTTTTAAGCCAGAACTCCCACAATGGTTCTAAGAGGTGCAACATTCATGGATTATTGCTAAGGGGTTCCAGTTGAAGATTTTACACTGGTTCCTATGTCATCTTTACGTAAAAGGGTTTCATGAGCAATAAGGTCCAAATGGCCAAATTCTGATTACTTATTGATAATTCCGATTATACTGAGCCTTTTTCTTCCTGATCTGTTACTCATGTACTCTGGGTTGGGAAAGGTATCATGAATATAACTCGCCCTCATAATATAAGACCCTTGATTAGGAAGAGAATAGACAGTAGGTAATCTGAGCATTACCATCTCAAAAAATAACTGCTGCTTAGTTTAAAAATAGCTATATCATCTATGGACTTCTATCAAATACATAGTCTCGAAGTGTCCAGATATCCAGTCTAATAGACCCCACAATATTTTTGATAAGTGACGTTCCCTTTAGCTTTATGATTCAGACTAAAGTCTACATTCAACTTGTTGACCCTCTCACACTGGGTTTATTGCATTTCTCTCGTGCAATAATTATATTTCCTTTTCTTTCCATGCAGAGGTTACATTTACTATCTCTCGCTCACAGGCTGTCTTTTAATTCATCCCCTTTAACTCCTAAGATTCCATTGTCTCTTATTTTCATGGATTCCACTTCCATTGTCTTCATCTTCAAGGATTCCATTCCCATTGTTTCCTTCTAAGAGAATTACATTTCCATTCCTTTTCTATCTTTTCACCCCCATCCCCTACGAATGACAGTTATTTTTAGGGCTCGGCCTACATCCCACGAAGTGGGTGTGGCTTCAGAGTCCTTTAGAGAGGAGTTCGACAATCTAACCTACACATTCCAGAAAAGCGCGTGAATTCTGATCGTTATTTATGGCAGCTGCATGCCAATTGGCCATCGCATGGCTGTGTTTTTACAAGGCAGCACGCAATAGGCCATAGTCTGTAGAGTTTCTCCACTTCCTGCATATTCTGTGCGGAGACGCACAGCAGAAGGCTATAAATCATCAATTACCAGCTGTCAGGGGGCGCGGTAATTGAATCCAGATGCTGGGCGCGCGTGCACCATTCTTTGCTGTCTGCTCTCGGAAGCCTTGGAACTGTGTTTGGCATTCCTGGAGCGTGTGCATTTAGTGTCAGGACTGGATGATGCTGGGCGCGCGTGCACTCCAGCCTCTCCTCCTGGGCCTCGGCTCGGCAGAGGTGCGTGCCTCGAAGGCTGCTCGGGAGTCTGCCGGGTCAGGCACAATATGTTTTTTTTTAAATCTGCAAGTTATGCAAAAGGTTGCGGTTTGTGTGCAAGTACATTAACAGAAAGCGCCACTGGCGCGGAAGCACAAAACAATGATGTGTCCATGAACATAAGTGAAAACAGAGCAGTAAATAATGAGGCAGTGACGTGGTTGCTAGAAAGCAAAATCACTTGTTAGCAGTGCTTAATTTGTGCCATAATAAGTGCCAGGGCCCAAGATATTTCTGATGAGGCCACTGCTGCTTGCCCTACTTCAGGCCACTGCCAGTGATGCCAAATACGAGAACCAACGGCACCTACTATCCAGTGTAGGACTTAAAAAAACAAGTGTGTATACCCAGTCATGCATCTGCTCAGAGTGTGAGAGCAGAGTGTGAGAGCAGAGTGTGAGTGCAGAGTAGTGAGTGCAGAGGCGGGAGTGCAGAGGCGGGAGTGCAGAGTGTGAGTGCAGAGTGTGAGTGCAGAGTAGTGAGTGCAGAGGCGGGAGTGCAGAGGCGGGAGTGCAGAGTGTGAGTGCAGAGTGTGAGTGCAGAGTAGTGAGTGCAGAGTAGTGAGTGCAGAGTAGTGAGTGCAGAGTGTGAGTGCAGCGTGTGATTGCAGAGTAGTGAGTGCAGAGTTCAGAGTAGTGAGTGCAGAGTAGTGAGTGCAGAGTGCAGAGTAGTGAGTGCAGAGTGTGAGTGCAGAGTGTGAGTGCAGAGTGTGAGTGCAGAGCAGTGAGTGCAGAGTAGTGAGTGCAGAGTGTGAGTGCAGAGTAGTGAGTGCAGAGTGTGAGTGCAGAGTAGTGAGTGCAGAGTAGTGAGTGCAGAGTAGTGAGTGCAGAGTAGTGAGTGCAGAGTAGTAAGTGCATAGTGCAGAGTAGTGAGTGCAGAGTAGTGAGTGCAGAGTAGTGAGTGCAGAGTAGTGAGTGCAGAGTGTGAGTGCAGAGTGTGAGTGCAGAGTAGTGAGTGCAGAGTAGTGAGTGCAGAGTAGTGAGTGCAGAGTAGTGAGTGCAGAGTGAGTGTGCGGAGTGAGTGTGCGGAGTGAGTGTGCAGAGTAGTGAGTGCAGAGTAGTGAGTGCAGAGTAGTGAGTGCAGAGTAGTGAGTGCAGAGTGTGAGTGCAGAGTGTGAGTGCAGAGTAGTGAGTGCAGAGTAGTGAGTGCAGAGTAGTGAGTGCAGAGTGCAGAGTAGTGAGTGCAGAGTGCAGAGTAGTGAGTGCAGAGTAGTGAGTGCAGAGTAGTGATTGCAGAGTAGTGATTGCAGAGTAGTGAGTGCAGAGTAGTGAGTGCAGAGTAGTGAGTGCAGAGTAGTGAGTGCAGAGTGCAGAGTAGTGAGTGCAGTGTAGTGAGTGCAGAGTAGTGAGTGCAGAGTAGTGAGTGCAGAGTGTGAGTGCAGAGTGTAGAGTGCAGAGTAGTGAGTGCAGAGTAGTGAGTGCAGAGTAGTGGGTGCAGAGTAGTGAGTGCAGAGTGCAGAGTGCAGAGTGAGTATGCAGAGTGCAGAGTTGTGAGTGCAGAGTGCAGAGTGCAGAGCGAGTGTGTAGAGTGAGTGTGCAGTGTGCAGAGTGAGTGTGTAGAGTGAGTGTGCAGAGTGCAGAGTGGTGAGTGAGTGTGTAGAGTGAGTGTGCAGAGTGCAGAGTGGTGAGTGTAGAGTGGTGAGTGCAGAGTGGTGAGTGCAGAGTGGTGAGTGCCGAGTGCCTGTTCCAGAGAGAGCAGGGTATGCTTGTGCGCTTACACGGTGCACTGACACACAGGAGCTAAAACAAAGAACAGCTGAACACGTGGGAGCTTCATTGAGGCAGCCGGCCCTCTGTGAAGGGAGCAGCAAGGAGGGGATGCCTCAACCAATCAAGCGCAGCTACTCACAACCTGCTGTATGATTACAACACAGGCCGAAGAGCAGAGCTAGGTCTTTTCGCATTACGCAGGGTGAGCAGTGTGTGAGTGTGTAGGGTGAGCAGTGTGTGAGCGTGCAGGGTGCACCTCCACAAAACTCACGCTATATACGGCTGAAAAAGAGCACTAGGCGAGGATAATGAAATTCAACAGTACTGCGAAAGCATGGCTTACATTACAAAAAAGTCTTGCAGTTGCCCATTGTAAATGACAATGCCATTTATTTAACGATTAAGCTATTGGCAATGTAAATGACAATGCAATTTCTTTATGATTTAAAGAAATGTCATGAGCAATGCCAATAGCTCTACCTTTAATGATGCCGAGACCATTGCATTGTAAATGCTTGTTATTTTCTTGATCACTTAAACTCTCTGCCTCCTTCTGGGATTCTACTCCCTTTGTTTCTTTCATCCTAATAATTATTTCATAGCTCTCCTTCAACATGCTGAGTGTAGTACCTCTGTATGAAGGCCTATATGTACTAACACATTGTCCCGTAGACACAGAATAGTAAAACCCTTTGATAGATCAGGCCCAAAATGTATTGTTTTTGCATTGGCTGAACTCGGATCAATAGGTCCCTGCTCAAGTGATTACTGATTCTGCATCAAGAGGACCCAGAGTTCAAGATCACAAACCATTCACCTGCCAGGCAAACATTGACTCATACTAAATTATATTAGATTACTCGTACCAGTAATACAGATCCAGGGCGCCGGGAAACCCTCAGGGTAGCTGTTGCGCCATATAAATGCAATAAATAAAATAAATAAATTACTCTGATCTGTGAGGACCAGTACCTTCTCGGTCTGACCAGCCAAGTCAATTGTGTTTTTTAGTCACTTTTGGATACATTGACTATTGGGTATCTGTGGCGTACTCTGACATAACATTCTCAAGGCTATTGAAAGTTATTTGGAAGCTGATGTGGTTTAGTGACTGTAGGAAATTCCCCTTTACTGAGTGGTCATCACATATTTTTTAACTTTTACTGGACCCTATTTTTTGCTGGCTTTAGAACTCTGTGCACTTTAACCCTGCTAACCAGTAACATGGTTGAATTAGCATACTCCTAATTAGTATATTTAACTTACATAGAAGTCCCTAGAATATAGTACAAAATGTACACTGAAATTTCACTGGTGGACTGCTGTAACTATTTTGCTATCTACTACAGTGACAGTGTAAAACATGGCTTTGGACCTACCATGAGTAACCCAACAGTAGCAGTGCAAACAATGCAAATCGACCTGTCAAATTAAACCCTTTTGACAGGGTCACCCCCCCCCCTTTATATATAAATAAGTCACTTCTATTTAAAAGTGGGACATTGTAAGAAAATAGGTGATTGGTGAAGGAGGGATGAACCCTCAATCAGACAGCAACCACATTCCTCGTCAGGG
The DNA here is from genome assembly GCF_964261635.1 of Lissotriton helveticus. NCBI lineage: Eukaryota > Metazoa > Chordata > Amphibia > Caudata > Salamandridae > Lissotriton > Lissotriton helveticus. Next base: position 1,092,680,250 of record NC_136068.1, read on the forward strand.
TGAATTAAAAGCATCACTAAATTAACCTGTGCCTAACCCTCTGGTAGCATGGGGCAATGAAGTCAGGCTTAATTTAGAGGCAAAGTGTAAAGTATTTATGGAGCACACAAACAGTAGTAAAGTGAAAACACAACACAAGAAACATTCCGAACCAATTTAGAACAAATAGAGAAACTGTTAATGAATAAAAAGATACTAGAATAAAACAAATTCCAGTTAGTAGAACCAGAAATATTGAATTTCAAAGGTTTAAGTAAAAATAGCACCAAGAAGCAGAAAGCGCTAACTATGGTTCTCTAGTCGCGCTGGACCAGGACAAAGGCACAGGTTAAGGCCGACCATGGTGAAGCACAGGACAGGCACAGGACCAGGTTTGGCCAGCTGAGAATTGTACCTTAAGTCCTTAGTGATGTGGCATTGCTTTGCGAGGCTTCACTTTGTTTTTCCAAACAAGCTGAGCAACATGGCTTTGTGTTGCTCGGCGTCAGCTCCAATGAAGCTTTCAGCTGTCCAGTGAGGCTTTGACGGCTTTGTGTTGCTTGCCGTTGGATTTTGTGGAACCTTCAGTTAAGCAATGAGGAGTTCTCTCTGATGCCAGTCAGGGGTCTAGGACCTGGAGCTGTACCTCATGGATCAGGGACTCCAGAAGAGGCCAGCAGGGCTCAGCTAGGTCCAGTTGCCTGCAGGCATGTCCAGTGCAGCAGGTCAGCTGGGTAGTTGTAGGGAGACCTCTGTAACTTGTGGTGTCTCTGTAGCTCAGAACAGGAGGTCAGAATTGTCAGTCATTTAGGTAAGCCTAGGATGACGGGAGCAAGACCAGGTTTCCTTCTCACAGAATAGGGCAGGCCTCAAGAGGCAGGGCAGTCTTCTGAGGAACAAAGCATGCCTCAACCAGCAGGGCAGACCTCTGGGGAACAAGGCAGTTATTCTTCTTTAATGTCCACAGGTCTAGCAGTGTCTAGCAGTGTACTGAAAAGCGGCCCTGGTGTCAGCCTTTGATGTGGGAGGTTTCTTTCTATTACCCCCACATCTGATTGTGGAAAGTTGCTCCCTTCCTTTGTCAAGGCCCCAAGAAGTCTGGAATGACAAAAGACTAGTGTCAGGTCCCAATGTGTATGTACCCTAGTCAGCCCTTTGAAATGTAAGTGGGGCAGGCAACAGCTCCACCCCCAGCCAATCCAGGCAGGACAGTCCATCTTGCCACAATCTAGCCCACCTTTGTCTCACTGTCTGTGAGCAATACACAAAGTCCAACAGCTAAGCTATTCACAGTCATGTAATCCAGGAAACTGGCAGTAGGCACCAAATAGTCATTACAAGAAAATGTCAACTTTCTAAAAGTGGCATTTTCAGAATTGTGACAAAATACGACTTCACCATTAAAGAGGATTTTAAATTACAGTTAATTTCAGTCAAAGATTGCCATTTCTACATGCTCCCAATCACACATTCACACGTATTAAATGTAATAAGATAACTCAATGTTATTCTATAGGAGAGGCAGGCCTTACAATTATAAAAACGAACATAGGAGTTTTTCACTATCAGGATATATAAAATTTAAAACACAAGTCCTACTTAAAAAATACAATGCACTTAAAAAATACAATGCACCCTGCCCTAATAGCTGTTTGGGGCTTATCTAAGGGGTTATATTTATATTAAAAAGGAGGGTTTGGGGCCGGTAAGAGGTTTATTTTACCAGGTCGAATTGACAGTTTAAAACTGCACAACGGGCTGCAATGGCAAGCCTGACTCATGTTTTATAGTGCTTCTATATCCTGTGTCACAAATTACTGTTGCAGGCCCAATAGTAGCATTTAATTTACAGGCCTTGGGTACATGCAGCGCCATATACCAGGGACCTGTAAGTGAATTAAATGTGTCAATGAGGTGTAGGCCATGTTTTAGGGTAAAGCACTTCAGCACTTGTTAGTAGTGGTAAAGATTAAGGAGTCCTAATGACAACGAAAAAGAATTTCAGAAAACAAGAGGGGTAAATACAAAAAAGTTTCGGGGTGACCTTGCAGAGAGGGCCAAGTCCAACAGACATGTAGAAATGTAAGGTTAAACGTCCTTACAATGACAAGCCCTCAAAAGCTATTTTCCCTGTAGCAGGCCATGCTGTCTAATGTAGAAAACCAGAGTACAGATTAAAATCCTAATACTATAATCCGGGAATGGGAAGGGCTAGAAAAATAACTAAGCAACTATCTTTAATAGTGACTAAAAATCCATTCAATGGTAAAGTTGATTTTTTTAATAACTTTTTTTTTTGTTTTTATTGAGATGTTCCGGGTATCAAGGTACATAAAAGAACAGGATAAGATCAGAGATTGAAATTGATACATACATCTTACATTTGCAACAATAATAAAAAAAAAAAAACACAGAGGCCACACAATGCTAGATATAAACAGTTAGATCAATTAAAACCAAATAGATCTTTCACGTCAATCTTACTTATCTAACTTCTCTCCACTTTCTGAGGGGAGCCCAGATCTTTTTGCAGAATTCCCTCGATTTCTTTCCTTTAAAATCATACAAACATTCCTCTATATTATGAGTTCCCAGGAGCCTCGTTATCCACATCTGAAATGTGGGGGCTGCAGAGTCTTTCCATCCAGCCGATATTAAAATCCGAAAAACGACCATGGACAGAAAAATAAAAGCTTCGACATCTCGTTTTATCTTCATGTTAACATCCCTGCCGATCAAAACAGTCATTGGGGATAGAGTAATCTGTTGCTCTAGCAGCCCCGCTAGAAACCGTTCAATTTCTTTGAGGACTGGTGTAAGACTCTGGCAGTGGTAAAACATGTGCAGTAAGTCTGCAGGGCCTTGATCACACCTAGGACACCTGTCGTTTTCTCTCTTACCCCACATGAACAACTTGGCAGGAGTAAAGTACAAACTAAAAATCGTCTTGTAATGCTGGGCCTTCAGATTTGATGCTCTCAGTATTTTCTTATTCAAAACCAACGCATAATCAATGTCTACATCTGGATCCCCAATTCTTTGAGCCCAAGAAGATTCAGTTTTTTCAATGTCGTCTCCCAAACCCTGCTGAAGATAGCTATAACCAATTTTGATCTTCTTACCACCTTTCCTTACATAATCCGCAATTGGGTTAATCTCCTGAATTACAATCCTGGGTCTGATTGACTTGACTGTTTGTCCCAGTTGTCTATATAATAGCCATTGCTAGCTGGTATACCATAATTCTGCTGTAGTGTCTCAAACCCCATTATCTCATCGCCAATCATAACGTCCCCCAGACATCTAACACCCAGCCCCTTCCAAATCCTACTATTGCTATTCTGGCCCAGATGAACGAAAGGATTTGACCTCCAGAGATCTAGTGTGCTATTCATTTTTGGTATCTTCAAGAATCTCATTATTGCCTTCCAGGTCCCCCAGGCACTAAGCAGCACCTTGCTTCTAATCCTTTTGTAATATCTATAGCTGACTTCTCGTGTAAAGAGCCCCAGTGCTCTTTCACCTACTAACAACTCATATATAGTGGGGGTCCTGTAGATACCAATCGGCAGTGCTATTTCTTCATATTTAAATAAGACATTCATCTGCATCATTAAACAAACCCAATGATACAGCCTCAAGTTTGGTGCTGACAGTCCCCCTCCCTCCAGAGGTACAGATAATCGGGCCAGTGACCTACGTATTTTCCGGTATTGCCACACGAATTGGGAGAAGACTGCTTCCATTTTCTTCAACAAGCCCTCTTCAACTAATAAGGGGATAGCACGGAATAAATACAGTATTTTAGGGAACATTGACATTTTCAGTACATTCACCCTACCAATCAGAGATAAATGTAATACATCTATTCTTTTTAGTTCCTTTTCAATTGCCGCAACCAAGGGTACATAGTTCTCCTGTATAATTTTATCGACATTCGCATTAATCCTCACACCGAGATATACTGCTGACTCCACAAACCTCTGGTCAGCTTTATAGATATTGTTTGTACTAATTATTAATGTTTTTTCTTCATTCAGCTTATAACCGGAACAGGCCCCATATGTTTTAGCCAGTTGGCACAATTCCACCATTGCTGTCTGCGGATTAGTGGTAATAATTGCCAGGTCATCTGCATATGCCAATAATTTAGTAGTATGACCATTTACTGTTACTGGGGAGATTTTGTCTGAGGCTAAGATTTCCCTAATCAGGGGATCTATATAAAGTGAGAACAGTATTGGGGAGCAAGGGCATCCCTGACGGGTACCTCTCCTAATTACCACCTCCTCCGAACGCATACCCATAGCTGTAATCCTAGCAACCGGATCTGAGTACATTGCCTTGATTGCTTTCAGACACTTTTCCCCAAAGCCTCTTCTTCCGAGGATATCCCATAAAAATTCCCATACCACGCGGTCGAAGGCTTTCTCTGCGTCGAGGAGGATCATGGCGAGATCGCACGCGAGGTGTGATCGGTGGTACCTCTATCTGAAACGAATCCATGCTGCCATGGGGAGACGAGCTGGCCAATGATCCCCCCCAATCTCTTTGCCCAAACCTTCGAATATAATTTTGTGTCCGCATTAATCAGCGATATTGGCCGATAGGAACCCGGGTTCTTCTCTGGTTTCCCCTTTTTATGAAACACCACTATGTTGGTCTCTTTCCAGGAATCAGGAATCTCCCCGGAGCAGATTATGCCATTAAATAGGTCAAGCAGTAGTGGAGCAATTTCCTCCTCTAAACTCTTATAGACTTCCAGCGGGATCCCATCTGGGCCCGCCGCTTTCCCTGGTGCTAGATCCTGTATAGCATTCCTTATCTCGTCAATGGTTATATCCTTGTCCAGCTCCTCCCTACTTCTGTCATCTAGAACCGGGCATTCAACCCCAAACCCCTGACATGAGGCTGGTCCCCCCGCCTCCTGGTCATATAATTTTTGATAACATTTCTGGAACACTCCTACTATCTCTTTCGGGTCTGAATACTCTGTCCCATTATCCTCTATTCTGGGGATATTATTTTTATTATTTTCTTGCCTAATCCGCAGTGCTAGCGCTCTTCCAGCTTGTTCCCCTGTCTCGTAGCGCCTTGCCCTTGACGCCTGATACTCTCGGGTTTTCTTTTGTGTAACCACCCTCTGAATATCTCCCTTGATCACAGCCATAGTTCTCGCGGTTACCCTGCCATCCTGGCCTAGCCCTATTTCCTCAATATGCTGTTTCTCTGACATCGCCAACTCAAGAATAAGCTTCTCTACAATATTTCTATCCTCCTTCCTTAACCTGGCAGAACAGCTTATTGTTTTCCCCCTTAAGGAGGCCTTGAAGGCTTCCCACACCCCATTTCGGGATGAGCTATATCTATTGGCATCAATGAACTCTTTCGCCCATTGTTTAAGGTGTCTTACAAACCTATCATCATTTAACAGTTTCCTTTCGAATGTCCACCTTGTTGTTTTCCTCGAAATATTGTCCACTTGGTATAGTAGTATCAAAGAATTATGGTCAGATACTGTTCTGGGAAGCTTAGCAACTTTAACATTACATAATTCCCCTACCGAAACAAAAAAGTAATCCAACTTAGAGTATTTCTGGCAAGGATGCGAGAAATAAGTAAAGCTTGGATTAGCGGGCTCTTTTTCCCCCCAGACATCAGCTAACCCATGCGACTTAAGTAAGGAACCTAATGCCGGAAATACCTTGGGTTTACGTCCCGTATATTTAACTCCCTGCCTCCAATCAACCGAGATATTCATATCTCCACACATAACAATGGGGGTCCCCCGATCTGCCAACTCCTCCTCCAGAACATCAAATACTGTTGGATCATCCTCATTCGAGCCATAAACCACACATAATGTAATACCTACACTTAGTTCTACTAGAACCCATCTGCCAGTCCCGTCAGACTTGGTGCGTCTCATACCCCCCACATTCCATTTTCCCATGATGGCGACCCCCCTTGTCATTAACGGTTGCGACGAACAACCTAATAGGGCATACCCATTCATATTCAATAGATTCCTTTTTGCCCAGGGCAGATGAGTCTCCTGTATACACAAGATATCTATATTATTAAACTTAACGAAATGACTCAATCTCTGCCGTTTCTTCCAGTCGTTTAGCCCCCCTGCATTAATGGTACAAATCTTAATGTGTGACATCGCTGGTGTTACTGCTGCATCCAATCTGTCTGCTCTTATCCATTACTCTGCTAAATACTGACTCCTTGCCCATTACCATCTCGATTCTTTTTACTTTTCTCCCCCCCTCTCCTTCCCCCCTTCCCCCCCTCCCCTTCCCTCCCTTCACCCCCTCTTACCCCTCCAACCCCCCCACCCCCTCTTGTCAGAGGCGCTCAGACCTCCGGTCTGTGCACGTGATGGCTCGCAGTTGAGACCGAGGAGATTTCCGATAACCTACAAAAAACAAAACCTAACCCTTTAATGTTAGAACCCCCATCTGTTGCGCCCATATCCCCACCACCCTACACACCACACCCCAAACACCACTCCTGATAACGTCCCCCTTTTTTTTTTTCCCTTCCCTCCCCACAATCATTGACCATAAAAACAAAGTCATTTTTTTAATAACTTTTAAGGAAAAGTAACTTTTGTTTGGAAACTTACATTTTCCCCGTCTGAAGTTCCTCAAGGCTAATTTGTCTTTGCTGCAACACTTCTCCCAGTTAAAAATTTGAATTTGAATACGTATGAAAAATATGTGAAATGCTTCCCAGGAGGAAACAACAAACTGACCTGAACGGGCAGAAATGACTCCTCTAAAACTCATAATATGAGGGGTGGGGGGAGTGAGCCCCCCTTTTGACGTTACAGTGTTGAATCCTGTTTGAGTGTTTAATCCTGCTTGACAGGTCAGCTGGGTTTATATAAATATCAGTTTGGGGCTCATTGGAAAGTCAGAGAACATGATGGCAAGACAATATTTGTGTATCCACTGTACAGTTGATAATGAACTCAGTTTTGTTCAACCAGACTTCTGTCTCTGGGTTTATTGGGGTACAGTGGATGCTTCAATTTGGATTGTGGTGTTACATATGAGAGGACACCAGGATTGCCATAGTGAACTGCGCCACACACACCCAGCCCTAGGAGGCTAAGTTGAGTGTAGCCGAAGACTTCTGCATCTTGAAAATTCCCAAAGTGGATAGGGTTGGTCCCAGGAACTTTTATCCCATTGGTTAGGGCTTGCCAGGAGTCATTCCCACCCACTCGCTCATGCCAGGCATAAATGCGACACATCCAGGCACCAACTTCTGAATACCCCTGGACCTGACGAAAAAGAGAAGAGAACTGGAACATCTGTCTGGAACCTGAGAGGAGCCCTTAGGACTGGACCTGCATCCCCTTGTACCCAGGAAAAAGAAGTTAAATCCAAGGGCCAGAAGTTTAACTTTGTGTTAAGGCTACTGGGATACAACAAGCTACCAGAGGACTTTCCTGCACCTTGCTAGCTGACCAGAGGCAACTGGACCTGGGCTGGACCCTGCTGTTGGCCTCTGCCTGACCATCTGTAAGTCTCGACGTGCCTCCTCTGAGGTCCTGTGGGCTATAGAAGTATACTCTGTGGTTGATTGGGACTTAAAGTACTAAGCCAAACTGTAAAATCTTTGACCAAGACGAAGCTGATTGGTGTATATGACCCGGGTTCTATCATTGCCAGCCTCAAATTTCACCTCGGCAGGTCCTGATTCACTGCTGTCACTGGCACTTTATGCAGTTTGGTGCTATTCTTTCTCAAAACTTTAGAAATTCATATCTCTGGTTCCCCTTATTGGATTTTTGTCATTTGGTGTCAATTTGTTTATTACATTTTTGTCTATTTTTGTAATTCAGTCTGTAATGTGTATTGTTTTGCATTTTGACTTTCTTACTGTTTTGGTACTGCATAAATACTTTACACAATGTCCATTTAAGCTTGCCTACTCTGTGCCATAGCTACCAGGGAATTGAGCTCAGATCAATTTAGTAACTTTGAGGGTTCACCCTGACAAGGGTTTTGAATATTATTTGAGGTGGGTAGTCACCAACTCCAAATAATAAGCCAATTTCTTATAGTGACTAATTGCACAATTCACAAAAAAGTCACACATTTTTTCAGGCAGGATTGCTCCTAAATTTCAAGAACATTTCAGACTTTCTTGGAATTCTCAAAGATATCTAGAAATAGTCACACATGTAAACATATAAACATTTGGAAATGTAAGAGATGTACATTGCTGATGGAACAATGTAATGCATAACTACTTCTTCGACACCGCTAAAAAATTCAGAAGTGTTCTCTCCTCTTTCCCGCCCTCAGAATGTATTTACTCCGACCCTTAACAGGACCAAATCTCCAATGGCTTTCACAGCAAGAATATTGACAAAGGTTTTCTGAATAAAAACAAACAGCAAAGTTTGTGAGTATTCCCATATTTGTTCAGGCGCACCCACCCCGGAATGCCGACAACTCAACCCTGAGAGCAGTGCTTTATCTATTTTTTTTAAACGGTACCAGGTCACTTTACAGAAGGCCACTGTGGCTTGCATCACCTATTGCCAATTCTGTCAATGACAGCACCAACACGACTAACCATCACATTCCTACAAGTGTGACAATTCAGACTTAATATACATTAGAAATGACTTATCCAAGCTATCCTTATATCTTTGGGTGGCAGGTACTAGTCATTTTAATGTCTATTGAATTATTAAATAATTGTGCTCCTCACAAAATTAGACAAATAGCACCACCATGTGGCAGGCTGTCATATGTGCCAGAGTTGACAATAAAGTGCTTTTGCCAAGCAGCAGAAACCACTGGCTCAAATTAAGCCCTGCCTGAGAGGAGATTTACTCACACATAAAATTACACCAACCTGTGTGATTAAATCCATTGGCCATTAAAAATTCATGTTTTGTGAATAATAAAGTTTAATAAAGTTTAAAAGGTTGAATACAAACTTAGGTGCTAGCTTAGGACATAAAAACATTGTAAAGTAGTATATAAATGACTAAAGGCCATATGTATCAACATTCTGATTTGTGATTCTCAATTAGCGATTTTTTAGAAATCCCTATTTGAGAATTGCAAATAGGGATGTATGTAAAAAAATCGCAATTTTTTAGCAATTTCTTAATATTCCTTAATTGTGCTTAGCAAATTGCGAATCGCAATTAAGGAATACTTTCACATTCATTTCTATGGGCCAGGAGACCCATAGGAATGCATGGGATGTTATTCTCAATTTGCGATTCGCAATTTGAGAATCGCAAATTGAGAATAATTTCAAGGGTGCAAGGGTGTCATAAGGACACCCTGATGCACCCCTGAAATTTACATGTGTGCGCATTCGGCGCACATACATGCCCTAAGGGCATGTATGTGCGCCACATGGCACCTTTACAAATGCCAAAAAGTGAATTTGTGAAAGAAATCGCAAATTACCACCAACTTGAAGTTGGTGGTAATTTGCGATTCCTTAAATGCAATCGCAAAAAAAGGAATCGCAAATTTTGTGATTCCTTATTTTGCCTTAATACATACCATTTAGCAAAATTGCATTCGCAAATGCCTAAATTCTGCGAATTTCGGCGTTTGCAAATGCAATTTTGCTTGATACATATGGCCCTTACTGTGGAATCAGGAGTATCAAGTTCTAATAAGAGCCCCTGTCAACAAAGAAATAATATTTGAATGCGACCAAGGCTGCCATAGCAAGTGACATCAAAACATAGGTGAACAAGCATTGGCAATGCCAAATAGGTCTCACTTGTAAGGCATTTTGTAGGGTAATGTGAAGCATTACATATCAACAGCATGGCAATGACGATTCTCAGATTCACCTGCATAGAGAATCAGGATTTCAATAAAGACACAGAGGCTAACATTATGCAATACTCTTTAATGCCACCTCAAATCAGCAGCACCTTTAACGAATTTCAGATAACAAAAAAAATCCAGAATCAGAGCACCACACTACATAAATGTCTTATCAGTAGAACACTCTTCCTCTTTTAAATGTAAACGATCTTCTCCTTGCAATCCAAAATGTGAAGCTCCAAAACTCCAACTTGCTAAGATTGTAAATCTGAAAGAAACAAACAATGTAAACTAATAAACATGTTCTTTATAAACAATAAACTTTCACAAAAAATATACATTATTTCTATTTTACAGTTCTTTCACCTCATATTAACTTTTCCTTTTTTTTTTTGTTCATTCTTTTATGGGCGAGGTGGAAGGAATAATGTTAGCCTCTGTCTCTTTAATGAAATCCTGACTCTCTATGCATGTTAATTTGAGAATGGTCATTTCATCACAAGACCAGAGGCTACCATTATTCATGTTCAAAGCCCTTCAACACCATTTCTGACATGTGATCAATTGGTCTAAAATAATGTTTTGCAAACATTCCCGGATTTGACCATTCAGCTGCCTTTAATATTTCCTGTAACTTACCTCTAGACCAACATGCTTTACTTGCCATTGCACCCCTAACTGAATGAGCTTTATATTGATCATTATTTACTCCTGCTAATTCTATCCCTATTTTAACCCATCCTGAAATTTTTGCACTACTCACTGCCTTATAAGGTCTCACGTAAGAAATCAACAATTGATGTTCACCATCTCTTTAATTTTCCAACACTTTACACTCATATTCTCTCAAACAGTTTACCACACATAACTTTGGATTTTCATCGAACCTTGGATAAAAAATAGACATTGACATAGTTTTGGGCGTTTTCCAAATCAAAAATAAAACTCGCTCTGGATTAAACATCCTGTTACATACCTCTAGCATCCGATTTTCTTCCGCAAGATATCAAACACAAAAGAGTAGCCATTTTTAACAAAAGGTTCTCTGTGCTCAAATATCTGTTCAATGGCTATGACATAAACAACTTCAAAATCATATTCACATCCCACAACAAATCATACCTTGACTTTGGTGGTCTCTTCAGATGCATGCTCTTCATAATCCTACGAACTAACACGTTACTACCATCTGCTTTTCCCCTACCAAAGCATGGCCTGCTGAAATCGCTGATCTGCAGTGTCCTGTAACTCAAACCTTTCCTAAATTGTTCCACCAAGAAATTAACCACTTCTACCACAGATGCCCCCACAAGATTCACACTACTTCCCATGCACCAACAAACCCATACTTTCCATACCCCTTTTTAGGTCTCGGCCTAGCGTACACTGCGCAGCAGTGTCGCGCAGCCGAGATTTTATGTTTACAGTATGGGGGCTTGAACCCGCCCCTCTTCTCCATTGGCTGGCTTCCTAAACGGAGGCCAGCCATTGGAAGAGAGCGGCGTCACTCCTTTCAAGCCCCGACTTTTTCGGATTTGGGGGCGTGTTTTTTGCAGTTTTTACCTCCGTGACATCACCCGTCACTCAACAGCAAAAAGCACGCCCCCGAATGAGAAAATGACGGCGCTTTTCTGACGCCATTTCTGCCCGACCGCCGCCGGAAGAAGTCGAGAAGCTGCCGAGTCCTCCGGTGAGTGCTCGCTTTTCTTGCCTATCATCCCTGATTGTGCCCGTGTTCTTGCCTCTATCTCCTCATTGTGCGTCTGTCCCCTCTGTTGTGCGTCTGCCCCCTCGTTGAGCTTGCTTTCCGGCCCCCCCTCGCTGTGCTTACTCCCCTGCCACCTCGTTCATTGTGCTTGCTGCTTGCTGAACGTGCCAACGTGAAACTGTGGGCGTAGGGGGACCAGTGGGGCAGACTCAGTACTTGCAGCCCAAGAGCCAACAAAAAGACAAGCAGTTGGAAGCAAGCTGAAGCAGGGTATCAGCGACAGGGCATCGCCACAACCCCCTCTCCCGTGGACATAAAGCAGATATGATAACAGCGACTGCCGAATATAAATATTGAGCAATGTTAAAACAGAAAGAGCCTTTGATGAATGCCATTGATATGTACCGTCTGCGTGCTCTAGTTAAGCATTGACCGGTTGGGGTGGCCTATTGCGCAGGTGATATTTTTGTGTGTCTTTCTCTGCCTCTTTGCGCCACATCTGCCTGCCAATCTCTGCTTTCTTCTACCCCTCCTAATTTCCCTCGTTGTCCCTGTCATCTGTAACAACGTGCACCCGCCTCTGTAATCCTCACGTTGTCCCTCTCATCTGGAACAACGTGCACCTGCCTCTGTAATCCTCACTGTCCTCAGACCATTCTTACCGATCTGCGGGTTTCCCTTTCCCCCTGCAGTTCTTGTACATCATCAATGTTTCTCCGCCTCGCATCACTTCCGGCAACAACTGTGAAATCAGTTGCCAAGAGCACATGATTTTGGGCCATGCCCCTCACATACTGTTACCAGCATTGAACCCACCCACATTTGACATAATTGCGCTGAATTTTGCCTGAACTGTTCCCACAATTCCGTTAGTGGTTTCACCTCTGAGGGATGGAGTTTGGCCTGCCCCCCTTTGGTTGTGCGTGCTCTCCTGCCCCCCCTCGCTAGTTGTGCATGCTCTCCTGCCCCCCTCGTTGCTTGTGCTTGCTCTCCTGCCACCTCGTGATTGCTGTCCTGCCACCTCGTGCTTGCTGTCCTGCCACCTCGTTGCTTGTGCTTGCTGTCCTGCCCCCTCGTTGCTTGTGCTTGCTGTCCTACCCCCTCGTTGCTTGTGCTTTCTCTCCTGCCCCCCCTCGTTGGTTGTGCTTGCTCTCTTGCCCCCCTCGTTGGTTGTGTTGCTCTCCTGCCCCCCTCACTGGTTGTGCTTGCTCTCCTGCCCCCCCGTCGCTGGCTGTGCTTGCTCTCCTGCCCCCCTTGCTAGTTGTGCTTGCTCTCCTGCCCCCCCTCGTTGGTTGTGCTTGCTCTCCTGCCCCCCCTCGTTGCTTGTACTTGCTCTCCTGCCCCCCCATCATTGCTTGTGCTTGCTCTCCTGCCCCTGCCCCATCGTTGGTTGTGCTTGCTCTCCTGCCCCCCCTCATTGGTTGTGCTTGCTCTCCTGCCCCCCCAGCTGGTTGTGCTTGCTCTCCTGCCCCCCATCGCTGGTTGTGCTTGCTCTCCTGCACCCCCCTTGTTGGATGTGCTTGCTCTCCTGCCCCCCCTCGTTGGTTGTGCTTGCTCTCCTGCCCCCCCTCGTTGGTTGAGCTTACTCTCCTGCCCCCCCTCATTGGTTGTGCTTGCTCTCCTGCCCCCCCTCGTCGGTTGTGCTTGCTCTTCTGCCACCTCGTGCTTGCTGTCCTGCCCCCTCATTGCTTGTGCTTGCTGTCCTGCCCCCTCGTTGCTTGTGCTTGCTCTCCTGCCCTCCCCGGGTTGGTTGTGCTTGCTCTCCTGCCCCCCCCCCTCGCTGGTTGTGCTGGCTCTCCTGCTTGCTCTCCTGCCCCCCCATGTTGGTTGTGCTTGCTCTCCTGCCCCCCCTCGTTGGTTGTGCTTGCTCTCCTTCCCCCCCTTGTTGGTTGTGCTTGCTCTCCTGACCCCCCTCGCTGGTTGTGCTTGCTCTCCTGCCCCCCCCTTGCTGGTTGTGCTTGCTCTCCTGCCCCCCTCGTTGGTTGTGCTTGCTCTCCTGCCCCCCCTCGTTGGTTGTGCTTGCTCTCCTGCCCCCCTCGTTGGTTGTGCTTGCTCTCCTGCCCCCCCCCCTAGTTGCTTGTGCTTGCTGTCCTGCCCCCTCGTTGCTTGTGCTTGCTCTCCTGCCCCCTAGTTGGTTGTGCTTGCTGTCCTGCCCCCTTGTTCGTTGTGCTTGCTCTCCTGCCCTGCTATTGGCATTGTAAATGACAATGCCATTTATTTATGTTTTAAAAACAAAAACATAAATAAAAATAATGTCATGAGCAATGCCAATACCTCTAACTTTAAGAATGCCGAGACCATTGCATTGTAAATGCTTGTTATCTACATCTTGTTCCTGGTGCCCAATATTCCTCAAGTGATTCATTAGCCTCTTTCAAAAGGCCTTAGAACTCTCCTCTCAAATATGCCACCACTGCACACATCACCTTTGTAAAGCACCAGGATGCCGAAGAAGGAGCAAAAGGAAGGCATTTGAATTGATATAACTGGTTCTTCCATCTAAACTGAAGATAGATCTGACTTTCTACCTCCATAGGCACTATGCAATACGCATTCTTCATGTCCAACTCCACTAACCAGTCTCGTCCCTGCAGCATGTCTCTTAATAAATGGATACCCTCCCTCTTGAAATGTCTGTATACCACTGATTTGTTTAGAATTCTTAGATTTATGACTGGTCGCCATCTCTTGTCTTTCTTTTCCACCAAAAACAACGTGCTTAAAAAATCTTTTAAGTGCTCTTCCACCATACAGATTGCTCCTTTTTCCAACATAGCCTTTATCTCTATATCTGCTATTTCTATTTGCTGTTGATTTAGTCTCAATTCCTCCGGTTCCTTTACCTGACCTGGTTACTCCACAAAATCTATTTTGAAACCCTGAATCGTATTAAAAATCCATAGATAGTTCGTAATAACTTTTCAATTGTCTGCAAAATCTCTCAACCGTCATCCTACTCTTTTTTGGGAAGAACCAAAACAAATCTCCATATTCACCGTGGGAATTTGAGGAAGCTTGTTCTCTTCCCACATGCCTCTTGATCTTGTGCTGCATCCGCATTGTGGAAAGAAGCACGACAAAGGTTGAATGCCTCTTCCTGACCCTCTGCTGTAGCAGTTATATTGAGACCTTTGGAATCCCCTGCAAGCATAAGGTCCTTGTCTGCTGGCCCTTCCAAAAACATCACCGAAATCTTTACACATGTTATTCTGAGCCTTATCTACTGCCGTGAAAGTGGCAACATGCTTTCCTAAGCTTTTTACCATTCCGTCTCAAAAAATCAATGCCTTTGGATTAGTACTTGGCTCTTTATTAGCTATATCGCCTAATTTCTGATTAATTTTCATTAATACTGATTTCCTAATTTCTGCTAATTGCCCAGATTTTGCATTACCTAATAAAACCATAGCCCTCTGGTTCCAACCCAAAACTTCTAGCAAACGATCCTGACAATATTTCAGCGATCGCTCTAGCCCCTTGCATGGCTCTCTTCCCATCTTAAAAAGATATGAAATCATATCCAGATCTAAATTCGGTGTGTAGCAAACCTTAGCCTCAATTTGCGGTCCTGAGCATTCTGCTCTTAAAATATTCCTCACCTCTCTCTCAAGAGTCTGCACTTCTAGGATGGCAGATATTATATGGGCTAAACATGTTCGCCGCGAAAGGGTCCTTTATAATCAAATTTACCAGAGTAGCTGCGCCATTTTTAATATCATCATTTAAATCGCCATCTTGGTTTATGTCCAAAACATATTCATCATATGGTTGACTTATCATTGAATGACATTGTCATCACAATCTCTTGTCAATTCATCCTCTGAGCTTTCCTGTGTGTCGCTTAGGACACCTTTGCTCTGTGTACCGCCTCGGGTACCAATTTTTCTCTTTGAACTCTCTCCATCTATCTTTGATTTGTCCATATGCTTAGTTTTCCTAACCTTCTTTCCCTTCTTTTCATATATACCACTCTCCTCATCATCAGATATAGACCAAAACTCATCACCTGATGCACAATCCTTCTTTTTCTTATTCATCACCAACTCCACCACCTCTCTCATAGAGGCTTTAACTTCACTTTGTATAAGTCTTCTCAAGCTTTCCTCACTTACTCTTCCTTCCACCAGTGTTATTGTTACTATTTCCTTCTGCCGACATATTGCCCTCATACTTAATATTTCCAAATTATAAGCCAATTCCAAAAAATAATTCTTACTTCTCTATCACTGGATATTAAAACATATATCCACTTCAGCACTTCATCTTCAATAGCTCTCTCCGCTCGGCTAAACAGCTGATCTATCCTCCGATTCTATGAATGTCGATATCCTCTCTTAGAGAGAACCTATCCTTCACTTTATTCAATCCTTATTAGCCCAATCCAAGATGGCTCTCGTAATCTTGCGCGATCATGGGAGCCAATCTCTTAGCAATACACTTTTCCTATAATGAGAGCGGGTTCTTCTTCTGACACGCTCCTTTATTATTTTTTTTTAACTCTACCATGCACTATCTTGCGCCCCTTTAGCAGATAAAAAAGCATAAAGATGTGCGATTCGATCGCACGTGCAAGAGCCTCGATCCACAATACACTTAAGAGTAAGGCACAGGCGCACCACGCGAATGTCCTCAACCGGTAAGCCCTAAATCCTTCAGAAACTCTATTCAAGGTACTACAAAATATGTTAATAAACTGTATCTACCAAGGACACACCCATTCTAAGAGAATATATTATTATTCTAAAACCTCTCAAACGATATAATAAATTAATTACATACTACATGCACCCGCACTTTAGCTTCCATAAATTAGAAGCCCTTCTAGCATGTAACTTTCATTCACACAATCTCAGAAACTAAAATACTTCTTATTCTGTACTTAAATAATTGATAGTCAAAAATGGTACTTATCTGATATGAAGCAGCATTCAAAAGAGGAAGTGTGTTCTATTTCAGAGACATTTATATAGTGTATATTTATGTATATATATATATATATATATATATATATATATATATATATATATATATACATATATATATATATATATACACACACACACACACATATATATATATTTTTTTGTTTGAATATCTTTTATTAGTTTTTCAATGCATAATCACAGTAAATGCCAAAGCAATAATCAGGACATGTAACAAACCATCCCTTAAGTTCACAGTGACATTCATAAGCAATAATAGTGCTCTTTGGGACATTGGTTACACATCACGTCCTAATAGGCAAAAGGAGGAAAGAAAGAAGAAGTAAATCAACATTCTCAAATGGCATGTTATGTCCGAGAACTAGCCTCATCCTTGTGAAGCAATAGGTACGCGACGGGAAGGAACAATGCGTCAGGCAATGAGAGAACATTGTAGTCCCCGAGGCGTAGCCTGAACAGCACACACATATATACATATATTTATATATATTTATATAGTGCCACTGAAAGTTCAATCTCAGCCACCTGGATGAATAAACAAAATTATCACAGTTGTGTGGAGCCCAAACACGTTTTGGGTGGAAACACACAACTTCTGCCCAATCAAAACATGTACTCCTAGCTCCCAACATGTGGGTGGAGCCAAAGCTCCTCTAATGATGTTCACATAATTGTCTGTAAACAACTGATCTTTCAAGCTATACCGTACAAATCAGCTGAATGTAAAGGCAGGTAATTCCAGCTTTCTCTTTAGTGACCCGGCCAAGACTCTGGGAGGCATTACACTTCATTCAGAAAGCCCTGACTCTTCAGGGAACTCGTTGTAAAAGGACAAACTTTTTTTGTGTCCCGATTTCAACCTCGGAGTAACATTTGGCATGGTAGCTGTCATTCTGTCAGATGCTTGTGGGGTTTATAGAGCAAAAGTGATTACGTGGCTCTGGAGCAAAGTAAGAGACATGTCAGGGGAGCCAATCATTCACCACAAGTTACAAAGAAAGGTGTGACTTCCTGAGCACAGTAGTGCAATATTAGACTGTAGAGGTAAAGGAATATCCAGCAGCACAACAGAAATTGTGTTCCCACTCTCCATACCTCTGAAAGGTTTCTTACTAGTTCCACAGGCTACATCTCAGCACTGTGTGTAACTTTGGAGGCCGTATCTTGAGCATTGAGTCCTTTTTGTTCGCTGGAGTATTGTGTCCTGTTTTGGATATAACAGCAGGAGTAATGGGTCCAGATCTGTGAGTCAGATATAGAAGACTGTGTCCAGTTGAGGAAGTTGCATCAGTAGTGTTCTTTTGAGTGCTAGACACTGAACTTGCAGTAGTATGTCTGGTTCTGAATGCTACATCAAGTGTACTATGACTCATCTGGAGTATTGCGTCCAGCTTTAACAGTCCCATTTTCTGGTTGTGAAAAGTTAAGCGATGGCCAACAAGTGTTTGGACAACAAGTCCCATGAGGATGGGCTTTCAACCTTACACAGGCCAATTGATGCGTTCGCTCCAGTGGGAGTCTGACTCCTACGGGAGCGAGATGACCTAAGGGAAATAAAGCTCCCTGGGCCAATCACAATGCCCTATTTTTAAGTTGCGGATCCTGCAAAAGTCTCTTGAAAATATCGCTGATGAAACCGTCCAGACATACAAAACGATGGCAACCTTAATTTCTCAATAACTACTGAACAGATTTACACTAAATTACAAAAATTACAATCTGCGGACCAGGATGTAGCTTCCTGAAAAATTTGGTGTCATTCCGTTCAGTAGTTTTTGCTGTAGCCTTGTCTAAAGGAGTCTACGGAAAATGCATAGGGATTTTGTGTTTTGGGACCCCCCATTTTTTCTTGGCCCCAGATTCATGGATCGCCCTGAAACTTTCCATGCATCAACTAGTGGCAATTTCTTTGAACATTTTCGTGGAGATTCATCAAACGGACCAAAGTTGTTAGCAACACAAAAAAGACTTTTCCTATGGAACAGCAGACATACCTATAACTACTTAGTACCTACCACTAGGATATATATAGCAGTGAGCAAGGCGACTGCGCTCGCCGAAACGCGTCTGGTTACACATGGCAATTCACGGAAAATAATTTGAAAAATAAATACCTGCTATCTGTCGTTTGCAAGTACGAAAAAACGGAGTGTTTGATTGATATATATATATATATATATATATATATATATATATATATATATATATATATATATATATATATATATATATATATCCCAATTTGTCAAACCTCCTTCCGGACCTCATGGGACCTATGAAGAGTGCCGCGAACGCCGGCGGAGCACACCGGCAAAATTCCAAAAAGCAGTCCAAGCAAATAAACGCGCTCTCAGGAGACAAGCAGGCAGCGAGTAGAAGGTGGAAAAAAGTTGTTTAATTCACAACGCGTTTCGCCACGCCAGTCTTCTGAAAGAAGGACTCGCCCTCGGAGTGAATACCAAAGTTTATTTGTGATGCGTTTCGTCAGTGAAACTGACTTGATCACACAAATTACCATAAATGATAGGAGGTCTTACATAGCTGCAGAAATAATAGACAGACTACTGAAATGCAAATAGTCACAATGACTGCGGCGGCCATATTGAAGTGCATACAATATTAAGTCAAATGTAATATATCGATGCCCGGGACATAAGAGCAAACTACATAGACATTGATACACATTGTAATCGTTGATTCTGTTTATATCAAAGTAGATTTCTAACTTTGCAAATTCAAAATTACCGAGATTGTCGCTATTTGGTAGTGCGCATGCGCAAACTGTTTCGAGTAGGCACAGTCGTATTTACACAATCCTAAAAATGGCAAAACAAATGTAAACATATTCAAGCATTTCAATTGCAGATTACCGCGGCATAGTGTCCACGTTGTACTAGCCAAGATTACAAAGATACATAATGAAATGTATGTTTAACCAAATGTGTAA
The DNA here is from genome assembly GCF_964261635.1 of Lissotriton helveticus. Classification (NCBI taxonomy): domain Eukaryota; kingdom Metazoa; phylum Chordata; class Amphibia; order Caudata; family Salamandridae; genus Lissotriton; species Lissotriton helveticus. The sequence continues at coordinate 1,092,699,657 of NC_136068.1, forward strand.
ACAATTAAGACCCCTAAACAATGTCAGGAGTATCTTAGGATAGTACTATTGAGAATTAAGTACAGTCACCATAGTGGTTGAACATAGAAGGTTTGCATAATAAAGATCCTAATGGGACATCTTGCCCGGGTTAATGTGTCCTGGCCAAAAAAAATCAGCAGACTATGACTTCCTATGCGTAAGAAGTGCCCAAAGTGAACAAATGTGCAATAGAATAAAGAAAGAGAAGATCTTATCTTAAGACGAGGACCCACAGGACGGGGAAGGAAAGGGTGGGGCAACCGAAACGGAAGAGAGTCTGCAGGTATGGTTACCCTTCCTTTCCTCCTGTGTCAAAAGAGAAAAAGAAAAGTGATGTTAAAACCATGAAGTAGTTATACTATTCTAGTAATTACCCCTTAGATAAAGATAATTCTAACAGCATGATCCCTACACAGTTTAGCATAGAATATCATAGGAAATTTCGAGCCACATAAGAACTGTACAGATAATGGTCAAAATAATTCAGATATATACTGTTATGGTCAGAAACAATTAATACATAGTATTACAATTACGATCAGAAAGGTTACAGGGAGGCACAGTTCTTGAATGTTACGTTTGATGTGTTATCAAACGTAACATTCAAAGATGGCTGCGGTAAGGCGTAATTTGTGGTGATCTCCAAAGGTAAAGTATTCCCTATCACTTTACACTTACCAAAATGTGCAAGATGTTCTTCTCAAGTCTCAAGGTGTTTCTTCTTTTTTAAAACCTCTCAGCATCAGTGGGTTACTTAGATTAAAAAAAAAAAGGCAAGAAACATGGCAACAGGGAGGCAGTACGCACCAAATCCAAGCTTGAAAACAAGGCTAACGAATGCCATAACACTTGCCTTTCTCAAAGAGTAAATTAGAGTAGGAGAGGGCCCGAAACAAAGTCATAATATAACTACTTTTTTCCAGACGCCGTCAGTCTTTTCTTAATTATTTTTTAATAATGGTAACGATGAGCCAAAAGTCACTAAACTACTCAGAGAACAGTAACACTGTCCCTGCTTGTTAGTAGGCTGGACTATGGAAATGCACTTTTTGTTGGCATGCTAGATTACCTTTTTAAACGTCTGCAGGTAATACAAAATGCAGCGGCCAAACTAGTGTGCAATAAGGGGAGATATAGCTCAGCAACAGATTGCCTAAGGCAAATTCACAGGCTTCCCATGCGTCAAAGAGCAAGATTTAAGCTCTTAGGACATGCACACAGGGCACTCCATCACTCTGCAGAATAGAATTAAATTCTACACCCCGTCCAGGTGCCTAAAGTCACGCTTTCAGGCGCCAGCTGAAACTAAAAGGATCAGTAACAATAGGGCAGGCAGACGTACTTTTTCGTACATTGCAGCTTTGCACTGGAACAAGCTTCTGATGGAACTAAGGCTGATCGAGGATTACATGGTGTTAATGGAAGAACCTTAAAACTCAATTATTCCCCTAGGATTGCTGCTACCGATCACAACAGACCAGTTCAACTCACCACCCTCCCGCTACGTTAGCACCGTGATATCCCTATGGGATGATTGTTGCGCTTTATAAATAAATAAATAAAGAGTAGTTGTCTGATAAAGGTTTACCCGATTAAAAGATTGTACTCCTGTAGTTTTACGCTCATTAGCTTTCACCGCGGCGAATGGGGAGCAGCCAAAGGTACTAGGAGTCCCTGTGGTGTATTTTACAGAAAATATTAGTTTCACCATTCAGGCTCGCATTTTCTCCCTTGCTCCATCTCCTCACCTCTTGCATGAGTCCGACATAAAAAAAATCTACGTGAATTAACAAGTGTCTTAAAATATATAAATATATTTTTTCTAATTGAATCAAAATAGGAAGTCTGTTTAAATTTTTTTATCACACATACATAATAGATGTTAGGCAGTATACTCCACATATTCACCTCCACTCCCACTTGGAAGCAGGCGAGAGGTACCGACGGAGAGAGCGGGGCCTCATTTTTCCTGAGCGGGTGCCGGGTGAAGTGAGGCGACTTCCCACACAAAGCTGGGGAAGGATAACCTACTCGTATTTCCACCAGACAACATTGGGGATCCAAATTTCTGGTAGGATTATTCTTGACTTGATATTTTGCTTGCTTCACCATTTTCATCATTTGGTTTCACTGATTTTTGCAGTGTATTCAACATCACGGTCCTGAAGAAAGCTGGATATAGTTTATCCTTAGCTGAAACATGTCGACCACTCTGCACTAAGCCTTTACATAGTCATATTTTCACACTATGTAGCGTCATTTTAATCTTAACACTGTAGCAGTGCCTATTAAACATATTTTCTGTCACAGTAGTTATTTTTATCTCACACTTTCACTTCACACACCATCACCACCACATTGAAATACATTGTGGCTAGAGGGTCACTTTTGAATCCATCTTTACACCATCACCTGATGGGTTGGGTAAGATTGGATTTACCATCCGTATCCCACGTGACGATACTCCGCCATTTTGGTGGTCTGATGGGAGTTTTTCAGCCACATGTAATTTCTGGTGTGTCCCATTAGTCCGTTTAGCTGAAGGATAAGTACGTTACACAATTGTTTTGACTTTGTATCTCCTGTATGTTTTTTGTTACTATTGGGTTATGAGATATTTAGGTCATTAAATTAACCCTTAGACCCCCCTCCACCCCTTCTTTTTTCAGTACTCCACATATTAACCACAGAAGAAATAAAATCAGACACATTGATCTGTCTTTAAAGCTAGTCCCATATACCAAATTTACCAAAGTACATGAATGGCTTCTATTAATCATGGAAAAATGCCCGGGGTAGGCAGATTATGACACAGTGCGGCACCATTTCACTAATGCCAATCTATTGTACCTCAAATCTATCAAGCCTTCAATGCCACTGTTAACATTTCTGACAAAAATATTTTGGTGAAAAATGTATCTGAAGGAAAATGGAAGTAAACTGGGCTTCTAGGAGTGTACAGTGCATCAATGCACAGTCAAAACTCTTTGCATGAATGTAAAACTCCCACAAAGATATTGACCATTCAGCAGAAAATCAGGATGCCAAATTCTGATAATGTGTCGTGAGCCCGATTACAATAGGTGTTATCTGTTAACTCAATGGTGCTCCCTTTATTGAATTTGGAATGATAAATGATGGAGTCAGTATGTGACTTGAAGATTACACCCAGATTCTGTAGGCGGAACCTCAACTATAGAGCAATTGGTGATACGATGGGTGCTTTGTGAGAAGTAGTAGACGTCAAAGGGTTAATCTTTTAGGGCTATTAAAGTGTCAAATGAACTGGCACTTTGGATAAAGTGCACATTTGTGAAAATTACGACAATGGGCAAAGGATGAAGTTCTTCAATGTGCTCTGGGAAGGTTTAAATCTGCAAGGCCTTCTGCAAATATTTGCTAACGCGCCAGGAACAAGTTTTGTATATAAACAAGGTCTGACTGCCAACTACGCTCCACTCTTTGGCATTATGGGTTAAATATGGCAGGTTAATGAAGTTATGCATGCATGAGTGAAAACAGTCGAGCATGTTGAACGCGAGTGACCTGAAAACGCAGAAAATCAAGTTATAGTGTTTTAAAGCTATTATTTCATTGAATGAAACGCCAAATAATGATGTAATAATAGGAACTTTTTCTGAACCCACGAAATGAGAAGATTTATGATGGACTTGTTTTATTTATTTTATCATAATTGTATTTATATAGCACTTAATACCCCTGACAAGTCCTTGAAACTCTTTACAACAAGGTAGCACGCTATTCCAGAACCCAAGAATAGTGGTTAGTCCGGTGGTTATTGTTCTTTATTTCTTTATTACTGGGATTAGTTTTGTGCTCTCAGGACCCTGAAATTATTTTTTTGTCTTTTACTGGCATTATTTACATGATTGGAAATCTATAATGGAACTTTGCATTGCCATATAATTACAAAATATTTAGCAGCTGAGAAATAGAATTTTGGATGATTACATTCTCAAATGGGTAAAAATGAACGTATCTAGTATTGCGACACTTGTATACCAGTATTCTGAAAAAAATAATTGTTAAATGATTTTATTGAAGATTCAAAGAGAAATGACTAAACGAAATAACATTTGTGAAGACATGCATACAACAACAAACATTGCAATTCTAAGAGACATATATATGTGAGAAAAAGAAAGATTTGGAATGGGAAGGAGAAAAGAGGTGGGATAAGGGAGAAGAAAAGTGTTAATTAAGGTACTGATGAGTGCTAGGAAAGAAAGGTAGTGAAAGGTAACCAACATAAATCAGATTTAATCTTCTGATGTAACGTCAATGAAGAAACCGTATGAATTCTATGTTCATCACATATGAAGTTCCACTATGTTAACATTGATATTTTAGAAACGGCTTTCCAACAAGAAAGTATAACTTTAAAAGCAAGTGCAATAAAAAGATCAAGCAACAAAGGTTTAGGAGATAAATGTTCAAAGCTAGGAGCTAGATTGTGAAAAACATTATGGAAAGTTAGTGGTATATTTTATTTAAAAATCTTTAAACATTTAGACAAATGGAGCTCGAAAACTTATCAACATGAGAAAAATCGTATAACAAATGTGTTAAAGAGCCAGTGCATATGGAGGATGACCAACAAAGTGAAGAAGCAGACGTGTCAAATTTAGAAATACATTCTTGAGGAATAACAGTCCTGTTGTTAACAAAAAATAGAGACTGAGTAATGTGAGCAGCTTTGGAGGTATTGAATATTTTAAGCCAAATTCTGTCACAGAATCATGCAGAGAACAATATGGATAGATACGCTTCCTTTCTAACTAATGTGGGTTCACTGGGCTACCGTGATGCCATTAGGTTTTTTTCCTAACAGAATGGGATACTGGCAATATAATGGCATCGCGATAAAGGGTTCTTACAAACAGTGATATGGTCATTTGGGAACCCACCTTCTAGACCTGTTATTTTACGGACAATCAACTGGATATTACTACTATTACTGTTTTTAAATGGTGTTGTCATTTTCTATGACTAGCTATTTCCCTGCCTCTCTTCATTAGGTGAGACAGACGTCTGTATTTAAGGCCAACTGCCATGAACAGATGCAACAAATACACCTGACTTTTGCAGGTGAGTGCCAAGTGACTTTTTTACTATGGTCTCTGACAAGTTAACTGGAACTGTCAGAACATGAGAGGTACACCTAAATGTTTGGAAGATGATTGTCCTTACTATTTTACTATTCTAGTTTTTTCTTTTCTTGCAGGTACACCGGTGAATCTATCGATCAGCCTGATCACTGGTGACATTCTACCATTCGCCTTTTCTAAATTCTTTCACTTTTTTTACTTTTTGTATAGTCACATGCAGTAGCTTCTAGAGATCCTGATGAAGGCCATGAAACTATAATAGTTCAACACGGCCGAAACATGTCATCATTCTAGAGTGTAGCTACCTCTAATGATAGACCAAGCAAACAATGTCCCAACAGGTATTATTCTAGAGACGGTTAAAAAATGTATGCTACAAGCATTACAGATACAGAAAAAAGGAGACTTTGAATCAATTTAAGGTTTGTAATTCATCATATACTTTTTATGGGAGAAACAAGGAGGAAAAATATACAGTTATAGCAGCACTGTATGAGAGAAATCAATAACAACCCAATTGCACTTGGTGCTAGGTTATGTGCAGGTGACATAAATGGCGACGCAAGTGACAAAGTGGACAGCGTGAACAGCGCAGGGTGAACAATAGTGTAAATTATATACAGTGAGTGGGAACATGTGGCTCAAAGCTAGTCTCATAACAAGGTTGGCTGATTTGGATGGTTAGTAATTCTTAATGAGCCATTGTAGGGTATGCGCATTGTTTTGCGCTGTGTTGTCGACGACGTTTCGATCCTCGTCAATTGGGATCGTCTTCAGGACAGGGTTGTACGGTTTAGAAGGTGCTGCGGGAGGGAAAGGAGAGGTCAGGGAGGCAAACTGGTGGGTAGCCTAGGAGGCAGACTGACCTACCGGTGAAGTCGCAATATCGATGGTAAGGATGTGTGGTGACGGTGGGAGGTGTGGAGCATAATTATGGGCGCTCGTGTCCTGCTCTACCCCGGGTACTGGGGGGGCACTTAGATGGCGTGAAAAGGACTAAAACGGAGTGAGAAGCCCAGTAGCAACAGTGAATTATGGATAGACGCGTTTAAAATTGCATGATGCGGGCAGGGGGGACGGGGAGGGCGCGTGCGTTCGAGAAGGCTGAAGAGACAGTAAAGGGCTGGAATGGAGCGTGCGTCACCAGTGGGGGCCCAGGTAGGGAAAGGAACTGGGGGCGGGGAATTAGCTAAGGGCGCTGTGGTTGGCATAGAATGCACAGTTGTAAGAGGTTGCGGTTAGTCTTACCTGAAGGGACGAAGGTATTCAAAATTAGTGGTAGCAATCATGTGCGGTAATGGTAGGGGGAGTCTTCTGTTCAATCTAAGGAAAAAGGAAAGGGGTAAGAGAATGCCGGGTTCCCCGGGTAGTCGCAAAGGGTGTATCGGCAGGGGAAGGAACCGGGGGAGAAAATATATTGGTTAAGGGCGCTGTGGTAGGCGTGGAATGCACAGTTGCAAGAGCTCACAGTTAGTCATACCTGAAGGGACGAAAGTATTCAGAATAAGTGGCAGCAATCATGCGCGGTAATTGTAGGGGGCGTCTTCTATTCAATCTAAGGATTGAACCCAGGTGCAATTGGGTTGTTATTGATTTCTCTCGTACAGTGCTGTTATAACTGTATATTTTTCCTCCTTGTTTCTCCCATAAAAAGTATATGATGAATACGAAACCTTAAATTGATCAAAGTCTACTTTTTTCTGTATCTGTAATGCTTGTAGCATACATGTTTAACCGTCTGTAGAATAATACCTGTTGGGACATTGTTTGCTTGGTCTATCTTTCTACCCCGTTCCCGATGTGGTTTACGGGTCACACTCCTGTTATAATTTTCCTACCTCTAATGATGGCAGCTACACTAGTTTCATTGTGTTTTTAATCCTGGCACCTGGAAGAGACAATAAAATTCGATAGGCTTACCATGTAGCTAGTTTTAATCATTTTTCTCGCACCACAGTTTAGTTAGCACTGCACCACTTCACACACACATAATCGCTCATACTGGGTTTTAGATACCTCTTTCTTCATTTTGAAAAAACATCACAGCGAGGGGGTTGTAGCCCGCGTCACAACTAGGTTTGTGACACGAGGAGGTATCCACATGATGAAGTATGACACCTTTGGTGTGTGAGGGAAACCGTCCTCTAAAGGGACTACCCCAGGTGGACAGTATCCTCTCCAGTCATTTCTCTGAGATAATTAACTCTCTCTCTTTTTAAAATCTCTCTGTTTGGACCCGAGGACAATTAGTGTTTTGTAACAATATGGATAGGTCTGCTTCCCATAGTAATTCAAGGTACATTTTAGTTCTAACATAAGTAATTGACAATAGTATTTTATATGTGTAAGCAGCTTTGGGAACAAAATCATGGTGGACCATAAATAAAGGGGTCACAGGTACAGGTGTGACTTGGGGAGGGTGGAATTTGTGCGTGAGAAAAAAGGAATGGAGAGTGGAGGAAAGTAACTCATATTCCTTTAAAAGGAGTTAGGAAAGTGATATTGTGCTCGTAATACTGTAAAAGGTACAATAGTTTCGTTTTTTACAAATTAGTGCACAAACATAATACCATTCTCCTTCCAGTGTTTATAGTAAAAAAAAATTATGATGCAGTTTAAGAATTGTATTTTAGCAAAGTGACGAGGATAATAAACATTGTTTGAAATCAAGATTAGTAGAAAATAATGTATGTAATAAATAATGAGAATATTTTAGAATGGGGTATTTGGATATAAAAGTACAATTGGATATATGAATGATGTCTTTGAATGATAAACCATTCAGTAAGGATTGTTCAAATGTAATCCATTGTGGGGTGGGCAGACCTTGAAAATTATTCATCAGGGCATTACATTGCCAAATCAGAAAGACAAAGTGATAACGTTTAAAATCAACAAACTGTACACCCCCTTCCTTTTTTGGCCATTTATGTTTAGATAGGGCAATATGTGAACGTTTATTTTCCATAGGAATTTTGTACAAATTAAGTCAATTTGTGGAAAATAATAATTAGAGAGCTTAAAGTGTAACATAGAGGTTGTATAAAGAACATGTGATGCAATCATAATTTTAATTGTATCACATCTACCCCACCTTGATAAATGCAGAGTAGACCAAGTTGAAAGTAATGTTTGTAATTTGGATGTTGCAAAATGATGGTTACGTGTGTCAGATATGCTAGAGGAAAACCAAATACCAGATATTTAATTATGGAGGGACACCATGTAAAATAAGTATTGGCGAACATATATTGACAACAAGAGAAGTTCAAAGGTAAAATTTCAGTTTTGGAAAAATTAAGTTTATAACCAGAAATACTAGAGTATACTGTGATCTCTTGTATGAAAGAGTCCAAGGAGGTCACGGGTCTGCCTAGGCGGATAACTTAACCTCTAGGGAATTTTGTTTTTATCCAGAGATAAGTGTATTGCAACATATACGTTCAAGAAATGGTTCTATCAAAGAACAAACAGCAAAGGGGAAAGGGGGCAACCTTGTCTATTAGCTCTTTATAAGGTAAAATAAGGAGAAAAACAACCATTGCCAAAAACACTAGCACAGGGGTTGGAATATAGTAGTTTTATAAATGAGATAAAGTTTGGACCGAATCCAAACTAGTGAAAGATGGTGACATAAATTGCCAATCAATGCAGTCAAAAGCTTTTTCAGCATCTAGGGACAGGGCCGCAAAAGGAATAATGCTTATTCCAGCCAGCGCAATAATGTTAGAATAAATCATGGAATTGTCTGCAACAAGTCGGCCCTTAAGAAAGCCAGATTGAACAGATTTGACAAAAAGGGGTACAACAGTTTCTAGGCAGGATGCTGGGATTTTGGCCTACATTTTGCAGTCATAATTGATTAATGAAATGGGTTGATAATTTTTGCAAAGGATGGGATTTTTATCATGTTTGGGGATAATACAAATCAAGGCATCTAAAAAAGGAGCCACTAGCTTTCGAACTCAAAAGAAATTAGTTAAAAAGTACTAAAAATTTGGGAGCAAAAAGGGCAGAAAAGGAGGAAATTAGTTCAATCGAGAATCCATCAGAAACAGGTGCCTTAGCTCCTTTCATGGTACTTGATTGCGTCCTAAATCTCCCGGAGCATAATATCAACCTCTAATTCGTCAAATAAATGTGAATGGGAAGGAAGTTTAACATTATAAAAATGTTTATATTAAGTTCTGATGGGGTAGTATCTTCAAATTTATTTTCAAATCTGTTTTATTAATTTGAAAGAAAAGGTACAATTGACAGTATGGTAAGTCACACATACACCTCCACATGATAAATCAGCATAGGGCACCACTAAAGAGAAGAAAGGTACATGGGTAGAGCATGTAAGTCCAGTGTAGACATACAATACAAGTAATCATATGCATAAGCATTACCTTCATAATGTTATATGTAAATATCAAATGACAAACAATGGGTAGAACTAGAGGAAATAACCAACAGTGAAATGTAAGAGGGGAGGGGTATATTTTGGGAAGGTGCAGTGGGATTCAATCCATCATAGTTGTCCAGACAAATGGAAGCAGTGTGTGCGGGATCTGCACAGTTAGGATAATGCATTAGAAGCAATGAGGCTTATGTGTGGAGAGGAAGGATGTAGGAGGATATGTGGGGTAGTATTTTGTGTGACTTCATGGAGGGAGGACATCATTTCATGTGTGGTGTAAAAGATTCCAAGAGTAGGGCGGCTGACGCGCCCCCTTTGCAGACCTAGCCATACCAGGTTTCAAATGGGGGGTTGTCGGGAACATCAGTTTAGGGTAAGAATGCGCTTGGCAAGGTGAATACCAGGGAGGCTAAGCACGCTTAAAAATGCCAAGTGAACATGCCTCCCAAGTGTGGATATCGGGAAGCTCCGTAATCTGTATCTTAACACAATAGTGATCAGGGATAGACAGGACAAAATCATTTGTCATAGATCCATATCAGAGGCATGACATCTAGGAAACATAGCATCAGCCTGGGGGAAAATGCTATTGATTTTGCCTAATGTGAGTTATGCATGGTGCAGTATAAACAGATGTAAATTCTTAAACAATAATTGCAGTATACCTGTCATGGAAATTGTCAGGCTAATTCACATTCCTTATCATAGAGAACCCATCTGAATTCCTCCTCCCATTTATGTTGAAGTCTTTCTAGGGAAAGCTTGGTCAGTTCATGTATCGCCTTATATAGACAGGTGATTAAATGGCTTCCAGAACCCATGGTTAGGATTGTCTGTAGTTCCGGTTGTGGTGTAGGCTCAGTAACCAAGGCATTCCATAGCGTGTGATATGTATATGTGAGGCTGCGATGTAACTTGGTGTTTTTCCTGCCCATGATTGCTTCCATTTAACGTGTTGAATTGTGGGATTTGCAGTCCAAACTCTGTAGTTTTTACCTCTCATTCCTGGTGACTACTCAGTTTTCCCTCCAAATTTCTCCTTTGCTCTGTGCTAAGACCTGTATGTTAAAACAGTGCACCCCCAGCCACCATTTTGTGTTCACAAGCCAGTGAAACCAGCCCCCGCCTCCCCCCCCCAGGAACAGGGATATACTACATCAGAGGATGCTTCTGTGAGTTGTTTGAACTGTGTTTACTAGGGACTGTGCATTTCGTTTTTTGGCCAGGAGTGGGAGTAAAGTTTTATTCAAACAGTATTGTTAGATTTCAAGTTAGTGAGGCCTTTACCTGCAGAAGTCCAAAGTGTGGATTGAGCATGTCTGTCTCCTAGGAGATTCTGAACAGGAAAAGCAGCTCCCCAGCCCCCGCCCCAAGGCCAGCAGACCCAGGACTGGGGATTGGCTATTCAACTACCAGGCAACTCTGAGCCGTCCCCTCACACCTGCCCAGGCCCCTTAAGGTCTTGCTCGGTGCACCCCAAATCATTCTCATCCATCCTGTGAGTTGCAGACTAACTGTGCCCAAGATTGCAGTGAGCAGAGTCCAGGAAGTGGTAAGGAGACAGACTAGTGCTGTCTCTTCCCCAAAACAAAAGTTAAAAAAAAAAGGATTTTCCCTTTCTGTGATCACTGTCTTTGCCTGTGTTTATCACAGTTTAAAATTGTAGTTTTAACCTGCCTGTGATTGCATATTTTATCACCTGTTTTGTGTTTTAAACTTGTGGCTTTTCCTGCCCATGATTGCTTCCATTTGGGGGAAGCAACGTGCAGGGCAGGCCGGTGTACTTTACAAATTAAGGCGGTCCTTCTTTGCTTCCTACCAGAAGTGCCTTGGTGCCTTCCTGCTGTCAACGAGTATTCCCGACGGCACGGAGAGGTGTCGGAATGTGCCCGACAGCTAGCGGTGTCATGCTAAGAAACGGGGAGTGCACCTAGAGGCAGATCCGACGATTGACTCCTGCGGCCGCGTAGTCTCCTGCACGGAGCTCCGCCCGCCGCATGGAACCTCCCGGTCATCGTCTCAGCCTTTCCCCAGCGGCCACCTCGCGCCAGACAGCACAGTCGTCTAAACACAGTGGGCTGATGAGGGCGGTACTGCAGCGCGCATCGGGTCTGTACTGCCTTGAAGATAGAATCAGGTACCGCGCGTAATTACTTACAAAATGGCGGCCGCCCGATTTTAGATAGGCTCGTCTACTCGAGGCGCTAATCCCTCTCACCTGTGACGGCCAATTAAGCCTGCATGGCAGTATAGCGACCGACTCACTAAGCATTCCTGCTCACAGCTGCTGGTGACATGGCGAAACTGACGCTCTGAGCCTTACCTTTGATGATGGATATCATGTTATGATATCTTGTTGTAGGACGCTATAGGTTAATGCATCCCGCCACACTTCCCCTCAGCTTGCACCACATCCGCTGCCTTATTTACCTGCGCTCATGAAGGGGCCTGTATGCTTGGTTTTCTCAGTGTAGAGGGAAAGATCCCATTTTCAGCTATGCCTGACCCTAAGATGGCCGCCGTTCGGGACACTCAGCAACTACTGATTACTGTTGGTCTCGAGGCTGTTTTCACCCGAGTTTCTTATGGATGGGCACATTGTTCTACGCAACCAATGCACGTACCTGCTGAGAAACTAAACTAAATAAGAAATTTTTCCTTGATGTTGCGATGAGCATGTGATGGGCGGCGGTTTCTGCTGGTAGGATGGTATGAGATTATACACCTGCCCTACTAAGTGGTGATTGAGCCCGTCAATTGCTGAGCGCCTCAGGAGGGCGGGAAGGCTCACACTCTCTTCAGCGCAGCAAGTCCTCTGCTGATACATCTTCGCAGCAAGTCCTCTGCTGATACATCGTTTAGACCGTTTACAGCTGCGCAGCAAGTAGTGCCAGCTGCATCGTTTAGGCATTTTACAGCTGCGCAGCAAGTAGTGCCAGCTGCACCGTTTAGGCCTTCTTCAGCTGCGCAGCAAATAGTGCCAGCTGCACCGTTTAGGCCTTTTTACAGCTGTGCAGCAAGTAGTGCCAGCTGCACCGTTTAGGACTCCTCTCTCCGAGGGGACATTTCTGTTTGAGTCAGGACTCTTGCTGCATTGGCAGCAACCTTGACATTTTGGTTTCGGATTTGGATCCAATAGTGGTCTGCTGAGATTATGGGCGTACAATGCGGGTGGTGCCAATGTGCTTATGTTTCAGGCTGATGCTAAGTACAGTGATCAACAATAGTCACTAGGTGTTCGTTTGTGATCTGCTTTTCTTTGACAAATTGTGCACTGTGATGGTTTTGACAGTAATCCAGCTGGTCTTTTCATATTCAATCATTTCACGTGTAAATATTATCCCTTTGCCAGTTGGTTTCACTCACACCTAGATGAAGGGCCCAACAAATACCCACCTCTCTTCCCGGAGATCACATTAGTTCAGTTTCCCACTCCCGACGCCTGGAATATGTGTCCCCTTTTAGTCCTTATTCCTCTCATCACCACCGCTCTCCTAGTAACACCAATCAATACACCAGTCTCATACCCCCCCCCCCGCACTCCTTCTCTCGTTCCCATAATGGCCACCTCTCGAGTTAAGGATGGAATTAACTGCTACAAAATCATCTATCCTCCTGGCCAAACTAAAGCTTCAGTAAAACGATTGAAGCATAAGACTATTGAACGTTTCCCTGATTCCCTTTTTGTTGACCAATTTTACAACTGTCGTTCTGGGAGGCGCAAAAATGATTTCATTTTCTTCACTCACGACACCCCTTCTTGGGCCTCCAGCCTATCTAATTCCCTTAATGTCTCCTCCTCCTCCTCTATCCCTCATGGGAAACAACTAAAGATTTCCCCCTCTGCATATTTCAACGGCTCCCTCACCATCTCAATCTATAACAACGGTACTGTCTTGATCCAAGGCAAAGACACCTGTCTCTCTCTCTTTGACCAGCTCTTCCCCTCCCTACTCCCCTCCTCTGCGACCAGGTTTTCCCCTGACTCTCCATCTAGCCCCACCCTTTACTCCCTTTCTACTCCCCTGACCCCCCTACACTCCAATAGGCTGCACCCTCGGGAGGCTCAGGTCAGCCCTCTTCCCTCCCCCTCCCTTATGCCCTCCTCCCACATCACAGTTTGCCCCCCCTTCGTCACGTCAGCCTTACCACTAGGCAATACGCTCCTCGTCCAATCTGCACCGTCCCGGTACCCCAACCTCATTTCGTCCCCCCTATTCCTATCTGTTACTCCCTTTTTTAGTCCTCCCCTCCGCCAACCTCCTCCCCCAGCAATCTTTCCATATGCTCCCCTCATTCCTCCCTCTCCCCCGCTTCTCTACTCCCTCCTCCCCCGATTTCTTCACAATCCCATTACATCTCCCTCCATCCCCCCACTCCGCCAGCAATGCTGTGCTGCCCCCCTTACCCTCCTGGTAACCCTTTCCATCTCCCCCCATCAGGCCCAGCAGAACCATTTCCTCTCGTCAACTTCCCCTTCTCCCAACCCCCCCACTCTACCAGATGCCGGTTCCCTCACAGCCACCTCTCCTAGCCAACAGGACCTCTCCAATCACCTCCCCTCTTTTCCCCCCACACCTCCTACACTCCTATGACACCTCACAGTCCTCCCCTCTCCTTCTTCCCCACCGTCTTGTTCCGCACCCATCTCCTCATAAACATGTCCTAAATTCCTTTCCTTCGTGCAATGCCACCAAAGACAACTCTCCCCTTACCTCTGATACTCCAACCCCCGCTCTCAACCTCCACCTTTCCCCACCTTTGAACCCTATACCTCAACTCTCCTCCTGTCCTCCCACCTCTCCCTGTCTCCCTCCACCTATTTCATCCCCTCCTTTTGCCATCGAAACACCCAACCTTCCGTGCTCTGCCCTACTCTCTCTTGAAAATAAGCTATGCTCTCTTAGCACCTCAATCTCCCAGCTTGTAGCTTCCATTTCACTTCTAAGCCTAAGATTTCAACTTTCCCCTTCACCTCAACTCCTTTGGAAAACTCTCACCCTCCCACGAGATGCACCTCGCCCCCTCACCCCATCATAGCCAAGCATATCCTGTCGTCTGCAAACATCGCTCACTCACACAAGCCCTTGAACGCCACCCCTCTTCAACCAGCATCTCCGAGTAACCCAACTACCTACTCTATTCCAACCATCTCTTCTGTCAGAACCAAGCTTCCACCTAAACCCTTCCATGCACCCTCATATAGGTATAATATCCCTGTCACCCTTCTTAGCCCCAGTGCCCCGTCACCAAAATAGTCTCGACAGAACTGCGCTGCCTACTCCACAACTGCAGATCTGCAATAAAACACAAACTCGAAATCTCTGATACCATCACCCTTCACAATATGGACCTGTTATTCCTAACAGAGACCTGGTTCAACGAAACCTCTCACTCTATGTTTGATCTCCTTCTACCCACAGGCTACTCTATTTTCAGGAATTACAGACCTATCAAAGTTGGGGGAGGTGTTGCAGTCATCTTTAGAAACTCCCTTCAACTCAAGGCTTTTCCCATCAGCGCCTTCCGCACTTTTGAATGTCTATCTCTTGAGCTTCAAATACACCACCGCTCACCCCTCAGATTCCATGTCATATACCGCCCACCTGGCAGCGGCCCTTCGTTTATGGAGGAACTCACGGACTTCATCAGCGACCAATACGCACAAAGTGACAATCAGACCTTCGTGGGTGACTTCAATCTCCACTGGGGCTCCCTGCATGACTCTTCTGCGAACTTGCTGGCCACCTTCCTCTCTACAAACGATCTTATCCAACACTGCACAGAATCAACACACTCTAAGGGCTCAATCCTGGACCTTGTTATTTCTAAAGCAGGCATGCTTTCTATCGCTACCCCTATTCACGTAGACTGGTCTGACCACCTCCTCATCCCATTCTCTCTTCACCTAGCTCACTCTATAACTCTTGGCCAACCTAAGAGGGCTACCTCCTGGTTCCGTGACGCTAAAAATATTGACACTGTTTCCCTCTGTGAATCAGCTTTGCTGTCACTTCCAAGGCTAGACCCGAACCTAGATGTTGACGATCTCACCTCACAATGCCTCTCAGTCCTTGCAGTCGAAATCAATAGCCTTGCTCCTCTCCAAAGCAAAAAGAAAAGGCCCATTCCCTCAGCACCCTGGTTCAACAAATCCCTATATGAAGAGAGGAAGCACCTAAGACTCCTGGAGAAACAATGGAGGTGAGCACCCTCCACCGATAATTTGGCTACGCTTCGTTCAGCAAGATCCAAATACCACAAGCACATCTTCCTGGGGAAAGCATCACACTTCAGAACCCTCCTTGACTCAGCCAAAAATAGACCCAAAAAACTATTTGATCTCATCAAGAATACCAACTTCGCTCCCCCAACCTCCAAATTGGAGGAATCTACAAAGAAAGCTGCGGATTTCGCTGTATTTTTTGACGAAAAAGTGAAATCACTCGTGGCTCAGGTCGCTCATCCTACCCCTCCAGAGGAGCGCAAATCACTAGGCATTTGGCAGAACTTCGACCCCATCTCTGAAGATGTCCTCCTCAAGTGCATCCTCGAAACTAAGCCCTCCAACCACTCGCTCGACACCATGCCTAGTGCCATTGCCATTGACTTCTATACCCATTCTCTTCCCTATTGGACCACTCTGGTCAACCTCTCACTCTGTCAAGGCT
Organism: Lissotriton helveticus; assembly: GCF_964261635.1. Classification (NCBI taxonomy): domain Eukaryota; kingdom Metazoa; phylum Chordata; class Amphibia; order Caudata; family Salamandridae; genus Lissotriton; species Lissotriton helveticus. The sequence goes on from NC_136068.1 coordinate 1,092,715,883, forward strand.
CCCTTCCTGTTCCCTTCAAAACTGGGCAGGTCACCCCTCTGCTTAAAAAACCCACTGCGGATGCGAATGACCTCAACAACTTCCGCCCTATCACTAACCTACCCTTTCTTGCGAAGATCACAGAAAGATGTGTTGCGAAACAACTCTCTCATCATATCAAGGACAATGATCTTCTTGACAATTTTCAGTCCGGCTTCATCCAAAACTGCGGCACTGAAACTGCCCTGCTGCAAGTGATCGATGACGCGCTCCGAATACTAGACTCAGGGGGGTCTTGTCTTCTAATTCTCCTCGACCTTTCGGCAGCCTTTGACACTGTCAATCACAACACCCTCCTCAACACTCTTCAACAGAGAATGGGCATGGAGGGCACTGTGCTGAAATGGTTTGCTTCTTTCCTCTCTGATAGATCCCAAATGATCAAAATAGCGGACAGTCTTTCATCTCCCTCGGCGGTGGGCCAAGGTGTTCCCCAAGGCTCTATTCTTGCACCCATATTGTTCAATCTCTACTTGGAACCTCTGGGAAATCTCCTAAGTAAATCTGGGGTCAACTATCATCTCTACGCAGACGACACTCAAATCTACCTCAAGGTTGCCTCCACTCACGATCTCTCCATCCTTAGCTCTACCCTCGACTCCATTCAAAACTGGATGTCAACACATCAACTGATTCTGAATCCCTCCAAAACTGAATTCCTCCTCCTCTCCTCCTCACTTTCTCCTCCCCCGGTTCAATCATGGATGGACCAGATGAATCTGCTGAACAATAAACCCATCATTGTTGACAGCGCAAAATCCCTTGGTGTCATACTCGACTCAAAACTCAATCTACTTTCCCATATTAATTCAATTGCAAAGTCTGCCCGATACCAACTGCGCCTTCTTTGGGGGATTCGTCACTTCTTCCCGGAGCATGACCTTAAAACCCTGGTCCAATCGCTGGTCCTCTCCAGACTGGACTACTGCAGTTCTCTTCTGACTGGCCTCCCCAAATCCCACCTGTCCCCCCTTAAGTCTGTTCTCCATTCAGCAGCTCATTTCATTTTTGGGGCCAAAAGAAGCGACCACATCACTCCCATGCTATCCACCCTCCGCTGGCTTCCCATCGAGGCTAGAGCTATCTACAAGACTGCCTGCATCACCCACAAAGCCTTGCACTCCTCCTCCCCGCGCTACCTGGCGAATAAGCTGAAACTCTCTGGAGGCTCTAGACCATCACGAAATGCGGAAAATCTACTGCTTGAACCTCCCACTTTCAAGAAGGAAAGATCGATGGCCCAATCCTTTTCCGGCGGCGCAGTGAGAATCTGGAACTCACTTCCGCATCAGCTCCGGACCACCACCTCCTCCCAGGCCTTCAAATCTGACCTCAAAGTTCTCCTCCTTCAAAGACACTTCCAAATGTAATCCTTGCCCTCTCTATTATCTGAAGAATACCCTTCCATTTAGTTAATCTACTAACTTGACTATGGAAGTGTCTTCCCAGTGTGTTCATGTGGTCTGAGAGTTCGCCATTTTTTGCAGTATTATCCTTCTTCCCATGTTTTGTACTCGTGTGTAACGCACCCGTCACTTTCTCTTGTAACACACTGTTTTCTACCTCTTACATTTGGTTGTTTTTGATACCTGCACAAGTGCCACCAGTGCCTACGTAACGTTTGTTCTTGTGCTTGAGTGTCCTCCTTATATTGCAGTATTATACCTTTATGTTTATCTTGTACGCTTTTGTAACCGGCACACGTCACTTTTTCCTCCTGTAATGCACCGTTTGCTACCTCTTGTATTTTGTTGGCTCACGATTGTCACTTTTGTAATGCACCGTTTGCTACCTCTTGTATTTTGTTGGCTCACGATTGTCACTTTTGTAATGCACCGTTTGCTACCTCTTGTATTTTGTTGGCACACGATTGTCATTTACCTCTTGTATTTTGCTGGCTCACAATTGTCAATTTTGCTTCATTTAATGTAACGTTTGCTTTTGTATTTTGTTCACATGGAATTTTATCATGTATCAGTTCTGTTTCTATTGTAAAGCGCTCTGACACCTTCAGGTAAAGTCCGCGCTATATAAAAATGCATAAATAAATAAATAAAGCAGGCAGACTAGTGCTGTGTCTTCCCAAAAACAAAAGTTTAAAAAAAATCAATTTCCCTTTCTGTGATTACTGTCTTTGCCTCCCTCCCGGCTCCTTACTTATGACGCCCCCAGAGCGACCGCGCAGCGGACGCGCGCAGCGGGAGCGCCGATTGAGCGCCAAAGGTGCGCCAAAGGTCAGCCCGTCTGCGCCCGTCCGCGCCTGGCCCGCGCCCAGCGCCAGGACCCCTGGCCCTCCCCGCCGAGGCAAGACGACCCGACTGACCTACGACGCCGCCACTCTCAACGCACTCAATGCCGGCCGGACCCACGCCTGCTGCCGAGCCACCCCGAGACGCACCCACAGACCCTTCACCTGCTGCACCTGCAAGTTCACCTGCCTTCGAACCTGCCCCGCACCCGCCAAGACAAACACCAGCAGCAACCACCTCAAGTGCATCCTGATCAACACCCGCTCCGTCCACAGACACGCCGTGGAACTCTGGAACCTCCTCAACGCTACATCACCGGACGTCGCCTTCCTCACGGAAACTTGGATGAATGCCTCCTCTGCACCCGACATCGCCATCGCCATCCCGGACGGGTACAAGATCATCATGAGGGACCGCATCAACCAGACCGGAGGTGGCATCGCCATCGTCCACAGGAACACCATCCGCATCACGACCGACGCCAACGACTCCTTCGCCGCAGCCTAACATCTCCACTTCCAGATTCACACCGACCCTAAGACGACCCTCAGAGGCACCCTCGTCTACAGACCCCCGGGACCACGCACACAATTCAGCGAAGACATCACAGACTTCATCAGCCCGCACGCCCTCCCCTCCACTGACTACATCCTCCTCGGGGACCTCAACTTCCACCTGGAGAACAACAAGGACCGCAACACCACCGCCCTGCTGGAAAACCTCGCCAACCTCGGACTCAAGCAACTGGTCAACACCCCCACCCACTACGCCGGCCACGCGCTTGATCCCGTCTTCTCTTCCAGCAAGTACATCACCTTCAGCCATGCCACCGGACTCCACTGGACCGACCACAGCTGCGTCCACTTCAGCTTCAAAAGATCCACGACCCACCACCACCCGCAACAGGTACCTCACAGGAATTGGAGCAAGATCACCGCAGACCAGCTCACCACCTCCCTCAGCCAGAGCCCACCCGCCAACACAACGGCCCCCAACGAAGCAGCCCGCAACTTCACACAGTGGCTGACCGCCTGCGCCGACGACCTCGCGCCACTAAAGAACCCTCCCAGCAGACCCAGAAGCAAGAAGGCATCCTGGTTCACCGACGACCTCAAGGACTCCAAGAAGACCTGCCGCACCCTCGAGAAAGCCTGGCTCCTCGACCGGACCACCGACAACATGACCGCCCTCAAACACGCTACCCGAAAGCACCACCAGCTCATCCGCACCACCAAGAAGAAATCCCTGAAGGAACGACTGGACAACAACGCCCACGACAGCAAAGAGCTCTTCACTATCGTCAAGGAGTTCTCCAACCCCAGCACTGGCACCAACGACATCACTCCGTCACAAGACCTCTGCGACTCCCTCGCCTCGTTCTTCCACCGCAAGATCGCCGACATCCACAACAGCTTCGGCGCCCCACCCACGCACCCAACCGTCGAACCAATGCCCCCCACCGCCACCCTTCGCACCTGGACCACGGTGACCACCGAAGACACAGCCCGCACGATGAACACCATCCACTCCGGATCACCGACCGACCCCTGCCCACACCACGTCTTCAACAAGGCCGACTCCACCATCGCACCCCAACTCTGGAACATCATCAACGCCTCCTTCAACACCGCCACCTTCCCGGAGAGCTGGAAGCACGCCGAGATCAGCGCCCTCCTGAAGAAACCTACAGCGGACCCCACCGATCTCAAAAACTTCTGCCCCATCTCGCCCCTCCCTTTTCCTGCTAAAGTCATCGAGAAGATCGTCAATAGACAGCTGACCGCCTTCCTCGAGACGAACGGATCCCTCGACCCCTCGCAGTCCGGCTTCAGAGCCAACCACAGCACCGAGACCGCCCTCATCGCAGCCACCGACGACATCCGGACCCTGCTCGACAAGGTGGAAACAGTGGCCCTCATCCTCCTAGACCTCTCCGCTGCGTTGGACGCGGTCTGCCACCGCACCCTAGTCCAGCACCTCAGCAACATCGGTATCCAAGAGAAGGCACTGGAGTGGATCATCTCGTTCCTCGCCGGAAGAACACAAAGAGTCCGCCTCCCCCCGTTTCGCTCCGAGGCCACCGAAGTCATCTGCGGCGTCCCGCAAGGATCTTCACTCAGCCCCACCCTCTTCAACATCTACATGAAACCTCTCGCAGCCATCGCACGCCAGCACAACCTCAACATCATCTCTTACGCCGACGACACCCAGCTGATCCTCTCCCTCACCAGAGACCCCGACACCGCCAGAACCTGCCTACACGAAGGGATGAAAGACGTCGCCGAGTGGATGAAGGACAGCCGCCTGAAACTGAACTCGGACAAGACGGAAGTCCTCATCCTGGGATCTTCGCCCTCCGCCTGGGACGACTCCTGGTGGCCCCCAGCCCTGGGCACCGCACCCAAGCCAACCGACCACGCACGCAACCTGGGCTTCATCCTGGACCCCTCCCTTTCGATGACCAGACAAGTCAACGCCGTCTCCTCATCGTGCTTCAACACCCTGCGTATGCTTCGCAAGATCTTCCGCTGGATCCCGACCGAGACCAGGAAGACTGTCACCCAGGCACTCGTCACTAGCCGACTGGACTACGGAAACGCCCTCTACGCCGGAACCACAGCCAAGCTACAGAAAAGACTCCAGCGCATCCAGAACGCCTCCGCCCGACTCATCCTGGATGTCCCCCGACGCAGCCACATCTCCAGCCACCTGAGGAACCTGCACTGGCTCCCCGTCGACAAGAGGATCACGTTCCGGCTCCTCACCCACGCACACAAGTCTCTCCATGACCTGGGCCCCAAGTACCTCAACGACCGCCTGACCTTCTACACGCCCACCCGCCAGCTACGGTCCACCAGCCTCGCCCTCGCAGCCGTACCACGCATCCGAAGAGCCACCGCCGGAGGAAGATCCTTCTCTTACCTGGCTGCCAAGACTTGGAACTCCCTCCCCATCCACCTTCGGCTGACCCAGGACCATCTCGCCTTCAGGAAACAACTCAAGACCTGGCTGTTCGAGCAGTAGCATACCCCTCCCCCCAAGCGCCTTGAGACCCTCCCGGGTGAGTAGTGCGCTATACAAATGGCATGATTGATTGATTGATTGGTTGTTACAGTTTAAAATTGTAGTTTTAACCTGCCTGTGATTGCATATTTTATCACCTGTTTTGTGTTTTAAACGTGTGTTTTTTCCTGCCCACGATTGCCTCCATTTAACGTGTTGAATTGCGGGATTTGCAGTCCAAACTCTGTAGTGTTCCCCTCTCATTCCTGGTGACTATTCAGTTTTCCCTCCAATTTTCTCCTTTGCTCTGTGCTAAGACATGTATGTTAAAACAGTGCACCCCAGCCACCATTTTGTGTTCAGAAGCCAGTGAAATCAGCCCCCCTGCCACCTCCCCAGCAACAGGGATATTCTACATCAGAGGGTGCTTCTGTGAGTTGTATAAACTGTGTTTACTAGGGACTGTGCACTTCATTTTTTGGCAAGGAGAGGGAGTAAAGTTTTATTCAAAGAGTATTGTTAGATTTCAAGTTAGTGAGGCCTTTACCTGCAGAAGTCCAAAGTGTGGATTAAGCCTGTCTGTCTCCTAGGAGATTCTGAACAGGAGAAGCAGCTTCCAACTCCCCGTCCAGCAAACCTTGTCACAGGTCGCTGGGACCTTATATGGTCTGCTAGTGGTTGTTACATGTATACACTGATTGGTGGTTGTATCGGATGTTCCTATTGGATTAGGGTTAGTGTCCTCATTGGTTGGGTATTTGAGTATTCTGATTGGTTTCCGGGTCTGTGATTCAATCAATGTAGGGTTGGGACTAGGGCTAAGGTAAGGATTTCTATTGAAAGTAGGGACTAGGGTTTCCTGTGTTATTGGTTGTTGGGACTAGGGTGGGACTTGGGCGAAGGTTAGGCTTTTAATTAGAAGTAGCGATTAGGGCTTCTGGTGTGATTGGTTGCTGGACTAGTTGTGGGCCATTGGTTGCTTGGACTCGGGTTGGAACTACTGGTAGGGCGAGGGCCTCTATTGGACATAGAGATCAGGGTTTTTGAACTGATTGGGTGCTTGGACTAGGGCTAAGAGTGGTTTTAAGGTCCTCGTGTCCTATTGGTTCTAGATTTTTTAGGGCTAGTGTTGTGATTGGATAGTGTTAGGGCTAGGGTTGCCATTGGCTGACGGGGTAACCTGATTACTATGGCTATAAAAGGCCAGGGTTAGGGCGTTTCAGCCCTGGCGTCAAGTCTAAGGGCAGAGAGGACAAGGGCAGTTGACTGTTTGAGACTGTTAAGGGCAGAGAGGACAAGGGCAGTTGCCTGTTTGAGCCTGTTAAGGAAGGAGAGGACAAGGGCAGTTGCCTGTTTGAGCCTGTTCGAGACTGACCAGGACCAGGGCCAGAAGTGCTGCCCAATATACATACCTCCTTTATGCATCTATATACTTTCAATGTACTTATGCATCTGTATATTTATCACTTTCTTCTAATTTAGCATTTCCAATGCACTCACCTATTTCTCAGCATATACTTCGCTCAATATATCTTCTAGCACAACCTTCTGACTCATCTCAAATTTCTTTCTACTACTCTTTCCAATGCACTACCCTATCTCTCATTCCATACATCTATCAATATATCCTCTACATCCACTCTCTCATTTATCCCAAACCCCATACCACTACTATGATCCCCAAAATTACCCTTTCTAGACTCTCTCCTACTCTACCCCTCCTTGCATCATCTGACACCTCTTTTACTATACCGATTCCCCAAATCAAACCTTTCTAAACTCTTCCCTCTTTTCTACCCCTCCCCAACCCTTCTCAATCCAAACAACTAAATAACATATCCACTACTCAAATTACTTCATATTTTAGTATACTAATTTTCAACACTAATCCTTTATGGGTTCCGAAGTGGCGTGCTACTCACCAGAAAAGCGCTTCAACATCCATCAGGGGCAACAAGTGCTATATGAATGCAAACCTTTCTTCCCCTTTTATCCCTCCGCTATCCTTCTCAATCTAAATAACTGACTAATATTCACCACTGAAATTACTTACATATTTCACCATATTACTTCACCACTAATCCTTTATGGACTTCCTGAATAGTGTGCTTGAACATCCCATCAGGGGTAACAAGCACTTTATAAATACAAACCTTTTTTCTTCCTTTATCCTTCTGCTATCATTCCAAATCCAAATTACTGACTAACCTATCCACCACTTAAAATGTACTTGCATGTTCCACTATACTAATCCTCTATGGGTCCCGGAGTAGAGTGCTACTCGCCGAAAAAGCGCTTCGATTCCTCGTCAGGGTAGTAAGCGCTATATTAATGCAATTACAATACAATTAAAATACAATACTTCCAACGCTAATTGCAGCAATCAGGACTCCTGATTGGAATTAGCGTCAGAAGTAGAACACGGATGCAGCAGGAGGTGGGGCAGCACTCTCAGGGTTGAGTGCTTGCGCAATAGTGCGCATGTTCATTTGTGGGCTGATCATTTTTACGATCAGCCCGAACATGCGCACTAGCCTTCCCCTTAAGAGACCGAGGGTTGCTTCATGCGCAGCCCCCGGTCTCCTAATGGGCAGGGAGTATCCCCGCCCTCAGCCAATCCTGGCGCTGCTGGAGCAGCATCTGGATTGGCAGGCGAGCCCCAGTGAGTATTGCGAGCAGCAACTGAGGCCAAGGCTGGTGGAATTTGCTAAATGTAAAATTATCTGTAATTTCTCCAGAGGGCAGACTCCTTCCGCTTAGCAAGTTTAATTAGTCGGGTTGATGTTAAATCTCTGTGACACCAAGACACATTTAAATATGTCACATATGAGCTCCCAACTCATTTCTAATAACGCTTTTGCTTGTGGTACAGAGGTGGGCATTAACAATTGATTTCAGCAATAATTGGGAGAACGGAATTAAGTTTTCTTAGCAGAATTTTCCTTTTCATTAAAAACATTATTATGCAGTTATTTATACTGTAGATTGTAGTGTGATGTGCCGCATATCGTTGTACTTTCTCTAGAAGCTAGTTGTGCCTCATTTTAAGTAAATTAAGAATGAAATAGTTTTGTGTGTATATTATTCTTTTGGGATATAATATTTCATTACTTTCTATGTACACTAGTTAATGCTACCAGGGAATCAGCCATGTGACGTTTTCCATAAGGACCACAGGCTTCATCATAAAGGGTTACTATTTTCATGATGTATGCTAATGCAATTATTTTTTAAACTTTGGTTTCTAAACATTTTTCATACTTGCTCTCACTGTGAAAAGCACCGATGGTGGCTTTAGTTAATCAGGTGGGCCACTGAGATCTGTACGTTGATGGTCATTTTGGAATAATGCATGAGTCGCCCCATTAAATGTGTCCAACTTCTCTGGACTGGACTTCTCTTGACTTTACGTGTGAAAATGAGAGATGGACTCGTCATTTGCTCTGTTTTTAAAGTTGACTTTCTTTTGATATTGCATGTTAATTCTTTACTAATTCATTCTGCAGGTTGGCCATTGTTTGTAGCTTGAACCCTTTGGCTCGTGTACAGTGGTTGCTGGTTCAGATTGTGAAGTGTCCGCATTTCCAAGCACCAATAGGATTGGCTGACAGACTTGTTGAGATGGTGCTGTACTCTTTCAGCAACAAGAGCAAAGCTGTGTGAAGTGAGGGGAGGGGAGGTGCAGTGATCGATCCATGTTTATTATGCCCAGCACTAATTGCTTTATTACCCTTCCTGCTTCCTCAAATTTGCTTAAAAATGCACCATTTGTCCACTCTTTTTTCAAACATTTCTTGGCTTTGCTTGCTCGCTGCAGTGCAGAACAACAATATTGGCACGCCTCACCACTTTCAAATGTCACCAGCCGCCACTGCAAGCCTTGTGTAAAATCCAGGGAATTTAGGTACTCCTATCAGGGGCTGGGCTGGGGCATTTGTGGGTAGTTTGTGTGTCATGCAACATGTGAGGGTAGTATCTTCTGTATGTAGTGATTTATACTAGGATTGGAAGGCATTGGTGATGTCACAGTCAGAAATCAAAGTGGTATTAGTGTACTCATTACGAATGGGAACCATTTTTTTATGTTCTGTCTTCACCTTTAAATAGTTAGTTTTACCAAATTTATTCTGACCTCCATGGAATTTAGATTTATCTATAAGTAAGGTGTTACATGCACCAATGGTAGCAAGTTTGTTGAGATTAGATTTGGCTTTGGTTAATGCATGTAAAATAGAACAAAGATTTGAAAGTATGTTCAAGAGTTTCAATTTGTTGTAGTAAGGATAGATATTGAGAATTTATTATTTAGGCAGAATAAGCTATAGTGAAAGCTCTTAATCAGACTTTGAAATCATCCCAATTATTAATTGAGTTATTAATTCTCCATCTGCCAGTTTCGGACTCAGTATGAGATAAATCAAAGGAGGATATTACTAGGTCATGAGCTGAGATAAAAATGAGCTGAGATAAAAATGGAACCTACTTCAGATGATTGTTTAGAAGGAATTAAGGATTTTGTAATTAAAATATAATATAGTCTGGACATTGTCGGATGTACATTAGAAAAAAAAGTGAATTCAAACTTATCAGGATTCCAAGTTTTCCAAATATGAAATAATGTTCGAGAAATTATATCTGATTTGAATGCCTTAGGAGATTTATCTGGAATAAATTTATATTTAGATTTCTTACTTACTTTCTTCTAGGGATCCAACCATTGGTTAAAGTCACCCGCCACAATGCTATTAGGAGTACCAATAGTAGCAAGTTTTACTTTAATATTACACCAAAAATTAGGATCAGGTTTAACTGGGCAATGAATATTAAGCAAGGAGATATGTTTATTGTGAATGATCGCATTAACCAGTACGTGTCAACCATTAGTATCACATTCAGTGGATAGAACGTGTACATTCAATGCTTTAAGGCATAAAATAGCAACACCACCCTTACAATTAATAGCTGAAGAGAAAAAAACCTGTCCAACCCATTGTTGTTTCAGTTTAACCGATTCCACATCATTACAGTGAGTTTCCTGTCAAAAGGCAATGTATGAATTAAGCATAGACAAATGAGAAAGTATCTTTTGTCTTTGACCGGATGCCCAAGTCCACGGACATTCCACGAGACAATGTTTGACATGTTGGATACACAAGGATAAGGGTACAGGAACATGGGTGACAAGTTGCAAAAACGGAAAGGGGTAGAAAATGACACCATTTTCAGAAAATAACATAGAGCATGACTTAAGTGACAATTATATTGGATGATATAGAGGCACTCACATAATGGAAGTCAAAAGAAGAACAAAACATTAGGGAGAAAACATACAGAGAAAAGGAGAAGAAGAGACAGATCAAGGGTATCAATCCAGATCTGAGAAGAAAAGTATTGAAGAATAGTTTGAGACGTGTCAACGGCACAACAAGAACAACAGCAGGGAAAGGATAAGTGCAGTTATGAAGAAAGAAGTCATGAATTCAAGAAATTAGGGGAGAGAGAAAACAAACAGGAGCAAGGCAAAAATTCATACGTTTTCCGAACACCAGTGTTCATAGCATGAGAAATAATAGAAACACTTTTAATTTAACTGGATCATCAAAAGATTTTGTGGTGCCTTAATACATAATCTTTCATTTGCATGGATGAAGGATGCCATAGCGTGCATTTAACAGTATCATTTGCAGTCTTAAAGTAAGGAACTCCTTTCATCAGGGATAAGTTGCAGTAGAAATATCTTAAAAAATGAATAGATTATGGCTAGACAAGATAGCGGTTTTCCTTAGCTGCTTCCAAAATGCATAGAAGGTCTGTGAATTCAAGAAATAACATAATGATTTCAGTAGGTTTAGAAGAATGAGGTTGCAAATGACAAAAACAATGAATTTGTTGAATGTTAAGAGGAGAAGGAGAAGTAGGAAGTCCGAGAAGCTCAGGGAGAAATTTCTTCAGGAACACAAGTAGATCAGGACACTCAAGAGCCTCTGGCAGACAGTACATGCATAGATTGTTGTGACAATTACTGTTTTCAAGATCTTCCCTATGGAGTTTGAGTTTTAGAATGTCCTGTTCAAGGACAGGAATTTTAGTAGCCAAGTCTTGAAGACAACTAACACATTGCTCCATTCCAATCATTTTACCCTCCATAATAACTTAAAATGTCACAGGCGAAGTTTAAATGTAGGAAATATATGATAGGAATCATGAAGAATAGTCAATATCAGTGAACCAGTGGTAAGTTATCTTGCTGAGCTAGGCAAGCATATGATAAGCAGATTCACAGCACAGACTTATAACAAGGCACCATGAATTCAGCCACAAAAAATGTCAATAGTACATAGATTACATGAACAAAAGGTAAGCCTTGAGGCAAAAAAGGAGAAGAAAAAAAAGAGCTGAGGAGGATAAATAGCTCTTCAGGCTATATAGGGAGCGGTACTAGCAGTAAGAAAACAGACCCAGAGGCCATAGCTAGGCACAGGCTACTCCTTCAATCACTAATGAGGTGATGCATTAAAGAAAATATAATAAGAAGTAAGTGGCGCGTTGACAAAATGATAGCCCCCACTTTACCACCAGAAATCCCCACTGTAGCTCAGGGACGTGAAAAGGTATGCGGGGAAGGCAACCATGAGAGTGACACTGTACTGAAACTTGAAGCATGAAGTATATTGATATGCTGGCCATTCCTTCGAGCAGTGTAACAGGGAAAGGAAAGCAGGTGGTGCTATGATGAATGTGCGGGCAGCCACCATTTTATCAGGAATCACCGCCTCAGCACCAGTATATGAATTTGGCAAGAAGGGAAGGCCAGTGGAAAATTATAACTTCAATAAAGTTGGAGGCAAAGAGTAAAATGATATGCAAGCCATTTCTGACAGAAATGAGGCGTAGAAATGCAGTTAATGGAAAGCGGGGGCCACACTGACAAAATGGCGGCTGCCCACGCAATTACCAGTAAACATTGTTGCAGCTCTGGGTGGCAAAGAAAAAGCATAGAAAGGGCATCTAAGAGACTACCATGAAGAGGCACTTATGTACAGCATAGAGGTAGTCCTTGAATCATGTTGCGCTGCTGCAAAAAGGCTTAAAATTATCCATAAGCTTCACCAATCGCCAATTTATTCCACTAATTGAATTTATATTCATCCTAAACACAATGTTAGTTTCCATGTTAGAAATATATAAACATAACTGATGAAATAATATAAGATATATTTGCATAGATACTTTGAGTGCACAATAAGTGCTTTTTAACAAACAGTATGTTATCTATGTCCATCAACAGATATATGCCTTTGTACAATGCAATTTTGTCTATGTTTGTTAGTGGGGTATGTCCTCGAAACACATTTGTGTACTTAAATGCCGCTTTTATATCAGAGGACCATGTTGTGAGCAAGGTGCGTTGCCGAAAAACATCGACATGGCAGCTACTTTGGAGAATAAATAAAACACTGGTAACAAGCTGGAGTGTTGTCTCTTCTCTCTCTCTTTTGATAAGAGTATTGATGTCCATGCATTTTCTCCTGTTTCTCAGTGAAAGATAAAGTTAATTGGAGTTAGGTGAGATCATTAGTGTGAACTTATGCAAATAGAAGGTGGGATGGGTAGATAGGATAGAGAAGGTTAAATAAATGTAGACTGCAATCAAAGCTTACATAAGAGAGTTTGTGATTAATGAGGAGAGATATGTCCAGTTTGCAGAAGTATAAAAGAAAGTAAGGCAGACAGACATGCAACAGAGTAAGCTATACTCCGAGACAGTAAGGCACGTAGAGGAGGGAGGGTAAAGGCAGCTCCATTCAATGGAAAGGAATGAGGTGAAAAAATTAATAGACTTAGTTCAAAGTCATTTATTATGCAGGGTTTTAGTAATATAGTGGTAGATGGTTTCCTGGAGTAGAAACTGTAGAAAGAAGGGTTGAGGGTTGTTCTGTTTGGCTGGTGGTTGTGTTGAACAGTTGATACTTTGATAAGTTGCATTAACATTAAAATTATTAAGATGGCGACCGTCAGCTCAGACGTGTGAGCTGTCTTCTCCTGTGCTTCTACACCCGTGAGGAAGAATGAAGTGCTGCTGTATAGAGAGAGGGCAAGACGGTGAAGACGGGCCCTGAGTGTTTACCGAGACAGAGCAGAATCACAGTTTTCGTATTACCGGTATGCTCGGATTTGCAGCGACGGTCTTTGCTGCTCATTTCCGCAGAATAAGCATTGGATACATTGTATCCACAAGGGGCTGGCCGTGGAAGCTGGGCCGATTAGCTGCAACTGTTTCAGGCAAAGGTATTGGAGGACCGAGAGCAGGATTCTGCAGAACGTCGTCAATGCCGCCTAATGGTGTAAGAGGGAAAGCCCGGCTCCAAGGCCGATGCTGTTGGTGCCGCAGGAAAAACCGTGGAGACTCTAAGTGGTAAAAAAGCCCCTAACCTAATGGCAAAACTACGAAGGGTGAGAGCGGTGCTAGCGCCAATGTTACGGTCAGCCCTGCCAAATGCACTATCCCGCAACTGTTTTCGCATGGGAGAGGCAGAAAAAAAAGAGACTCAGATTTCGCAGTCTCCCCAAATGGTTAAACTTTCAGGGTCACTGGGTTTTGAGGCTGTTGCTGAATCTCCATGGCACCAGGAAGCAATGAAGGAGATCTCAGGTACACAGCAGACTATCCAGTATACCGCTGTAGAAGAGGATAACCCTATATTTGGCTGTAATATTGATATGGCTAATGGCACAGGATTAGAGGTTGGACGCGACTGCACAGGAGCGAACAATAGTGAGCGTGAGCCCGCGGAGCCGGTAAGCCATGACATTGATATAGCTGTACTTCAGAAATCTAGTAATGGTATTGACATTGAGGAAAGAAGTGATGTTGGCTGGTTGGAGCCCTTAATGGTTCAGAAACTCTGAGTGTTGAATCGCTAACGAAGAAGGCAGAGCTGGTGGATCTTGTAGAAAAGTTTTTTTCATTATCAGATCATTCGGATGTGTCTAGTGAGGAGGTGGCGAGAAATGGGAAGATCTTTACGGCTCACCAAGGGGATGAGTTGAGCGAGCATAGCAGTACACACACTGAGGACACAGGAGGGGACTCATTGAAAGGGAAGCCCTCAGACATTGCGTAAGAAAAGGGCTTTGACAGAGAACTCTTGATACCTTGGCAATTCTCCTTCACCTGTGCAAAAGGTAGGGTTTAGACCCCCTGATGAGACAGATAAGTCAGAATCTGTGGCACGGAGAGTGGTAGAACCAACAGAAGAGGTATCCCTGACTCTCATGTATCAGACGATAATGACGCATAGGAAGGAAACACGACTAGAAAGCCAGAGGGCACAAAATGTCTGTCGTAAATGACAAAATTCAGTACGACGTATTGCCAAAACATGTACAGAGTTTACCGCAAGAATCACTGAGGCAGAAGTGTGCATTTCTTGTCTGGAGGATGAGCTGGCAGCACAAAAAACGATGAATGAGACCCTACGTGCGGGGAAGGAAGATATGCTATGGAAACTCACCGATCTTGAGAGCAGAGTCTGGCGCAACAATTTGTGAGTCCTTCAAATTCCAGAGGGACTAGAAGGACAGGCTCCACGTAAATGTATTATTGAATTGTTTGCCCAGGAGTTCCCCGAACTAACCCAACGGGACTTGCAGACAGAGGTGCAGAGGGCTCATCGCTTCCCCTTTTCTATTCGGGTTTGGCCCGGCCAGACAGCATCAGTGTCTAAACCAAGGGCCATATTGATCTTGTTTAACAACTTTTTGGCACGAGAAGCTGTTTCTGATCTGCCCCGACCCGATAGAAAAAGAGCTGGCAAGGGGGGTCGAATTCTTTGTTAGGCCTGATTACTACCATCAGATGGTAGAAAAAGACAAATGAAGATCCATAGCAGCAAAGAAAGGTGCAGAGGTTTAAGATTATTTGTGTATGGTCCTGAAGGAGTGTTAATTCAGAATGTATGGCGAATTTAGGCCTTCGAATATGCACACTGAATGTGTGCAGGTTAAACAATTATAATAAACGGCAGAGGGTGGCTAGAGAGCTTCGGGTGATTCAGCCTGATGTAGTATGTCTGCAGGAGACGCATATCCCGTGGTTGAAACGTAAGATTTTGGCAGAATTAAGATATTCAGTATTGGTAACTTCAAGGCAGTCAAGTATGATAAGATGGGTGGCGATTTTAGCAAGACCTTCTATTCAAACTACTGGGCGTATACTGGCTGATATGTTTGGGCGGTGGGCTATTGTGGAATGTAGGACAGGGGGAGCAATATTTACCCTCTGCACAATATATGGCTCTAACTTTGATGAAGCCCCGCTATTGGAATATCTAAATCGGGAGCTTGGTATATGGCCCACTCTGCTATTTTTGTGTGGGGATTTTAATGTAAATTTGACTCATGAAGACTTTCAAAATTGTGGGCGGAATTACAAAGGTAGGAAACCGAGGATATGCAAGGCTCTTTTTCAACCGCTAACTGACCATGGGTTATTGGATGTTTGGAGTAACCTGCACAGTCAAGACCCAGGATATACGTTTTACTCACACCCCCACAATAGGCTTGTATGCCTTGATTATTGTTTATCTACATTATAATTTACTGGGCTTAAAATTTGTGTGCACCTAAGGGTGACTTCGGATCATGCACCAGCGGTATTGGAAATTCCGGCTCTTGGGCGGTGTGTTGCACCGAGAACTTTTACATTTGATAAGAAGCACCAGATGGATGATAACTTTATTGAGCATATGAAGGACTGTATAAAGGAATTTTTTCAGATTAATTTTCACTTGGCGTCTTGGGGGAGTGTTTGGGATACTTTTAAAGCTGGGTTTAGAGGGGAAACAGAGTTTTGGGTTTTTAAAACTAAAATTAGTTAAGCAGGCATTGCAGGTCTTATATAATGAGCTTAAGATCGCTGAAGAGGAACTGGCTAATGGGTTAGCAGCAGGATATAACACTGCAGCACTACAGAATGATTTAGCTAGATGTAAGTCTAAAATAAACTTAGAATGGAGTAAAGAGATTGCTATAAAATATCAAACTAATAGAAAAGGGTGTCATGAATACGGTGAGGCCACAGGACGATGTTTAGCCCAGAAATTGTGTATAAAAGAGGCCAACCAAAGAATAACGGGGATTAAAAATGTGTCTGGGGTCATTGTGTCTGATCGATTTTGGAAAAGGGGGGTGGTGATGGACAGAGTTTCTGAATGATGCAGAATACTCTTACCAAGTCAATAGATCATGGTTTTAATCCATCACCGTTTTTTAGCTCACTGCACCATCACAGCTCAGAACCTGGCTATATGCAAATGAGTCTGTTCCTGTCCCAGTGCATGATGGGAACAGGGCAAACCAAACTACCAAGCCAATTCTTATCTTAGCTTCCGGGGGACCGGTTTCTGGCATCACAGCCTTCTTCGGCCCGGCTTGCTTGAATCCTGATGGTGCAATGAGCAAGGGACTCATGACTGAGTATACCCTCCCACACATAGTGTGGATAAAACCGATTTTGGAAAAGGGGGGTGGTGATGGACAGAGTTTCTGAATGATGCAGAATACTCTTACCAAGTCAATAGATCATGGTTTTAATCCATCACCTAATACAAAGCTCCCTCTGTTAAGAGAGAGACTCCCCGGTGCTCAGCATATATATGACAATGAAGTCTAAAGGTTCAAACCAGTTCGTGAATAAAGTTAAATCCACCAGTAGGACAGGTTACTCTGGTTTATTAATCCATACTCATTGATTTCATGAGCAGTTAAAGATAAACTTGAAATGCAAATTCAAAGTACATAATCCATGTCTGGTATCATCCAACTTAAACAATCCCAATCCCAATGCATTTCGGGCTAAGACATAGCCCTTCCTCAGGGGAATGCTCTACAAACATAAAGAAATAATAATGTCACTAATCAATTCACATGTACATGTAAAGTAATTCACAATCTCTGACGATGTATCATGCATCTAAACAAAAAACGTGATGTGACTGGGTGACCTAGCTCCATGCAAACTCCAAAAGTGCTGACCAATTACTAACCAATCGGCGAAAAAATAGAAACGTGCCAGACTGTGCTCGTGCTGAATGCATTATAACATGGGCGCAAGACCCGCTGAAACCGTTGTGCACCAAAAACGCTAGAAAAAATGAAGAGCCCAAACCGTGAACAAACAGTGTATCACAAAATTAGTGACTAGGAGAATATCGAAATACAACAGTCTTAAACAACCCACTCGGTGAAAATTGCGCGTAATGCGATAACAAAGGTCCCCAGAAAAGGTACTTACTTAGGAAAAGTATGAGGACACCCTCGATCTACAACCAGTTGAAAGCGTGAGATAACGCGGATTGAAACTAATAAAAAGACACGCTGCTAAGATAGAAGAGATAGACGAAGGACTGCAAACAAGGAGAAAATGTGGGCGCCATATTGGAAAGGTGAAAAGAAAACGAAAGGAGAAGTGCTCCCTACAACATTACTGCTTTCAAAACAATAGATGAACAAAAATCTGAATGTGAACACACAACAGTATACACTGTAAAGGCATGAGCAGGAAATAACAATGCAAAAATATCAAAAAATGATATGCAATTTAAATGAACAGCAGGTGACAAATGATACAAGGTCTATAGATAGCATAGGAATTCCATCCTATCATTTAATCCGTGTGGCTGCATCGTCGCCAGGTAGCGGATCCAGAAATTCTCTCTCTTCAATAACGTGTTTTTATTGTCATGTGTGGGTGTCACTTGCTCTAATACGAGATATTTCAATTGGGCTATAGCATGTTTTTGTTCAAGGAAATGTGCCGCAACAGTTGATTTCATGTTCCCAGTTCTAATGTTGCTTTTGTGTTCCAACAATCTCACTCTTATTTTTCTTCAGTAAGTGCAACGCAACACTTCCCGCAGGGACATTTCAGCATGTAAATTACATTTACGGAATTGCACGTGGCATTCACTCTCAATTTGATGGGTTGTCCCTTCATGGGATGGTTGGTGACATTACCTAATATGCAATTATTGCAATTGCTGCAATTATAGCAGGGTCGGAGTCCTTTGAATGATTCTGGTTTGTGTGGTTCCTTGGGTTTAGACAAAATTTCTTTCAGATTGCGTCCCCTCGTGTAGGCAAACAAAGGTGGTTCGGCAAAGGCTCCCTGAAAATCAGGTTCCAAACTCAGTAAGGGCCAATGTTTCAAAATGATGGTTCTGAACTGATTGCTCGCCACAGTGTATTTGGACACTATCACCATCCTAGAGTTTTCAGTTTTCGATCAAACTTGCAAAAGATCTTCACGTTTCATGTTCCCACAAAGGTTGGCAGCCTTGTCCAAAGCTTTTTGAGGATATCCTCTTTTTTTTTTATCTTTCTACCATGTGAGACATTTCTTCTTGACACAAGTTGTCAGATGAAACTATGCGTTTGACACGCATCAACTGTGAAAGGGGTAAATTTTGTTTCAGCCCAGGTCGATGAAAGCTTTGATAATGCAAAATTGAATTCCGATCGGTGGATTTACGGAATATGGTTGTTGTCGTTTTTCCAGCTTGTCGTTGAATCTTCACATCTAAAAAGTGAATGCACTCCCTGTCAAGAGTCCAAGTGAACTGTACTTGGTCATTAACTCCATTCCATGATCCCAAAAAATTCAAAAGAGCATTCTCAGTTCCAGCCCATAAAATGAAAATGTCATCAATGTATCTTAGGTAAAGTCTGCCAAAACTTAACCATGAGGGTTGATTTAAAATGTGAGATTCCTCAAAAGATTTCATGAAAATATTAGCGTACGACGGCGCCGCACAATTGCCCATGGCGGTCCCGCATAGCTGATGAAACCATTTGTCAAATACAGTAAAGTAACTATGGTATAAGGTAAATACCATCAGTTCCATGAGTAGTACCTGGAAGTCGGCATCTAAATACGAATTGGATAGTTCATGTTCCACAGCTGTGATCCCTAAGTCATGTGGTATGGAAGTGTACAGTGAACAGACGTCCACTGTGCACATAACCAATTCCTGATCTTCCAACAAATCAGCAACTTGTTTCAATTTGTTCAAAAAGTCAGTGGTGTCACGGACATGTGACCTGGTGTTCAAAACAAAAGGTTGGAGATGTCTGTCCAAAAACGTTCCCGTAGTTTCATGAATGCTGCCTCTGGTAGAGACAATAGGTCTTAATGGTGGTCTCGTGGGGTGCTTGTGCACTTTGGGCAACATGTACATCACCGGTGGTTTGGGATTGATGGGCGTTAAATAGCGTCTTACTCGATCAGTAATTGTTCCGTTCTCAAAGGCCTGTGTGATAATTTTAAGCAAGATGTTGGTGAACTCATTGGTGGGATCAGAAAGTAATGAGACATAGATATTAGGATCCGATGTGTGTGCCAAAACTTGTTCTTCATAGTAGGTGAAATCCATAATGACAAGGGCACCCCCCTTGTCAGCAGTCTGACACACTATAAATGGATTATTAGCAATTCTTTTCAAGATGTTCTTCTCCTTCTTGGTCAAATTATCATGTTTACCCCTGGATGGGGGCGTGGCTTAGCACGCAATGGAGGAAGACGTGCTCGGGTAGAGCTCCTGCTTGAGCTCCCCTACCCCAGGCCATTTCTCCGGCTAATATTATCCTGCTTGGCCTGTAACTGCTGGCGGGACTGCCCGCAAACCTTGACAGCATCTGGGCCGAATTAGGTGAGGATCGGCTGCGGGGCTCCGCACCAAGGCTGGCGGCGACAACACAGCCGACCTGACTGCGCCAAGACCGGGTGCAAAATCACACGAGGCCGCGGCTTCTCGCGGACTACCAGGCCTCACACTGCGGCCCATCGGAGACGGCCCGACTGCTACTGGGCGCGGACGAAGAAGGGCGCAACGACCCCCGCTGAGGTGCGACGGATAGTCCCACACACCGGGCCCTGAAGATTATAGGTGGGGGCGACGGCGAGCCAGGGGCGGCCAGAATTCGACGCGGATCGGGACGGACCTGCGGGGGCACGGACGGGTGGGGGCGAGCACCCGCCTACTGCAGACGCGGCCTGGGCTGCGACACGGGAGTGGCGCAGAGGCGCTGTCGGATGAGTGGAGCCTTCTTCCTTCTGCCCCCCCGATGCTGCATGCTACCCCACGCCGGCACCACAGGCAAGGGACCCCGGAGCTGGCAGGCCCTCACAGCGACGCAGTGAGTACCCGGACCGGGAAATCCCCCTCCCCCCCATCATAGAGGGGGCTACAAGCGGAGGGCTACGGAGACACTGCCGGGGCACGACCGCCTACGGTGGCCGACTGAGCTCCCACACGCCTGCAACAACACTACCCCGGGAGGCGCCCTAGCAGCAATACTTGCCCTGGTGGGACCCGACTGGCGCTTGGGGACGCGTGGGGTCTCCCGCTCTCCAGGACTGGACTGGCGCCCCGTCCTCCTGCGGCCTGCGGCCTGCGACCAGCTGCGCCGCGGACCCCAGGCGCCTGACTGTGGCGCACGCTACGGAACCGCTGTGTGGGGGCTGAGGGAGTGAGTGCACCCATGAGGCTACTACACCACGCCAAAGGGAGGCGGCATTGGCGGACTGATATCGTGGACGATGCCATGACTGCCGGTTTTGCCAGATACGACACAACTGCCAGCCTCGCTACTGATACCGCCTGTGAGCACTGCTTGCCCCATGTCTGGAGGGGTAATGACACGCACCGGAACGGGGAGTGCATCGGTGAAGGGTAAGACGACGAAAATGACCTCCAAGATGGACGCCGACCACGTGGCGTCGAGGTTGGACACGGTACTGGCGGCTATGGAGAGGATGGAAGAGTCCCTACAGCAGACACGCACCTCCTTGGAAACCAAAATCGACAGCGTGGCAATAGACCTGACTCATCTCCGGGCAGACCACAAGAAACTGCAGGAACGCACCACAACGCTGCAAGGCAAGATGGCGTCGCTGGAACCGACGGTGACCCAGTCGGACAAACACATACAAGACCTCCTTAACCGCGTGGAATTCTTGGAAGACCGTGCGGAGGATGCAGAAGGGCGGGCGAGGAGAAACAACATCCGCCCAGTGGGTATCCCGGAGAAATGGGAAGGGATGGACCCTACGCAAAGAGTGGAGGATTGGCTGCGAGAGCTGCTGCCGGATGACACACTGTCGCCCCACTTTGTGGTGCAACGTGCCCACCGAGTGCCAACGAAACCCCTCTCTGCTGGCTCGAACCCCAGGCCTATCATCCTGCGAGTCCTGAACTACAGGAACCGAGACGCAATCTTGCGGGAGGCCAGGAAGCTGGGCGAGGTCAGAATCGACAACGCCACGGTCATGTTCTTCCCAGACTACACTGTGCTAGTGCAAAGACAAAGACACTCCTTTTTGGAGGTGAAAAGACGGCTACGGCAAGCTGGACTTACATACTCACTGCTCTTCCCTGCCAAGCTGCGGGTGGTGGCGAAGGACAAGACCCACTTTTTCATGAACCCCGACGAAGTTGAGGCCTGGCTTGATGAGAACATGCCGGACGTGCCCAGGAGAGCACAGGGGACTGCTACCATGGAACGCGCACGGGGAGCAAGACGACGCCGCAGGCGCAGGGCTCCCACGCCTCCCCGAGCCCGAGAGTCACCGGCGCACTCCCCGTCTACACACGAGATGCTACAAGGACAACGAGACGCTCTCCGCAGTGTAGTGGAAATCAGCGGCACTCCGGCACTGTCCCCTGCCCCGAATGCCGGCCCGACACCTCTCCAGAGCGATGATGAGGCAACCTATGGCTTGTCGGACTCCCAACGCACGGATGATCTCCCAGACGTCACTCCTCAAACTGCTGACTTATTTGGCTGACCAGATCCGAGTGGATTCCTCTTTCAACACACCCAGACGACCATGACTACGTGGGCACTTCATGGACCCCCCTACACAAGCAGCGTCCTATGCGGCTATACACTGCTAGACCTCGATCGCCCTGGAACTCTGGACTCCAACCAGGTACTGTGATTTCTGCATGTATGCGGCCAGACCGCCCATTGCCACGACATAGACACCTGCTCTGTAACATTGTCCATGCCAACTGCCACTGCTTGGGCCGCCCGGAGAAGGTAGCTCCCCTCCCGGACGCCTCGCTCCCTCCACTTGACGACTGGGAACGATGCTAGTTTTGCACTGCGAGACTGGGCCCATGTGCCAGCCAGGCAGCAACGGCCTCTTTGCCCAGCCCGGGAGGGAGACCACGCACCCTACGGACTCCATTGTATTTCCTATTGTTCTAGCATACACCACATGATACCCCCTAGAACTGTATAGTTTACGAGCTCATTTGAGCGTTTGGACGGCGACATGTTGTGTAGCCGACCTTTTGGCATTTTAAGTTGTGTTGCCATGTTGTGGCTGAATGTTTCCCCCCCCCTCCCCCTACCCTTTTCCACCACTGGAGATCACTACATTATGTACTGAGCTCTTTAAGCAGCATTGAACTGGGAGCGGGACCCGGGGCCCGGCGGGATGCACTGCTTGTGAAACTGACTCACGGGGGGGTTGGAGGGACTTGCGTAAACGGAAGCTATGGCTGAGATAAGAATATGTACTTGGAACAACAGGGGAACGCACACACAGGCTAGGCGTTATCAGATTCACTCATACCTAAAACGACACAAGATAGGCATCGCACTGCTGCAGGAAACGCACTTGAACACGACAGAGGTCCTAGCACTACACCGCAAATGGCGCGGACAACTCTATGCCACAACCTACTCCTCATATGCCCGCGGCGCACTGATATGGGTCCGACCGGGGATCCCCTGGACAGTTACAGACTCTATGATAGATCAGGAGGGGAGGTTTGTTGCGGTACAGGGCAGGCTAGACGGACAACAGGTGGTGCTGGCATCACTGTATGCCCCAAACACTGATCAGGCAAACTTCCTGGCGCACCTTTCCACGATGATGGCAACCTGGCATGCAGCCCCTTGGCTATTGGGTGGTGACTACAATTGTACACTAGACATAACATTGGACCGCTCCTCTCCACCCCCCATGGGTGCACCGACACGCGGTGCCACGAAGGCGCTGCTGGAGTGGGCAGAGCAGTGGGGACTCCACGATGTTTGGAGATCGCACAACCCTGGGGCACGGGTCTACTCCTATTACTCTGGCGCCCATGACTTGCATGTCCGCCTAGATAGATTTATGGCGTCCACTGAACTCCTACCCCTTGTGACCGATACGCTGTACATGGGCCGCACGCACTCAGATCACAACCCACACTTCTTAACTATAGCTTGGAACCGTCCTCGCCCTCCCATACCCACCTGGCGATTACAGCCAGCGCTCCTGCTCAACGCGGCCTTCCGAGATTCTCTCCTTACACGCACTTCCCAGTACTTTGAAGACAATACGGGTACGGCATCTACCCCCCAGGTGGAGTGGGATGCCTTCAAGGTTGTGATCCGGGGACACTGCCTGAGGACACAGGGCCAAATGAGACAACAACTGGAAAGTGATCTGACCAGACTTGAATCCGACTTGCTTGACAGGGAGGGGGAGGCCATTGACGGCAGTGCTGACTCGCTGCAGGGGGCGCGCGCAGAACACGCGTGCCTGCTGGAGCGACTCCGCGACATTAACTATGCGGAGCATTCGGCGAGGACACATGACCTGAGGGATAGACCTGGTAAGCTGCTGGCCTGGTTGATCTCACAGGAGACCCGCTCGGCCCCAGTGGTAGCAATTCACGTGGATGGAGAGGGCCTATTATACTCGCAACACCAGATTCATGATGCATTCACCGGTCATTATGATGCACTTTACCGTTCTCGCCTACAACGCACACGCCTGGACATTACTGACTACCTCTCCCCTCTGGTGATGCCACAGCTAACCGCTGCACAACAGGACGATCTGGGAGCCTCGCTTGAACCTGATGAGGTGCGCGAAGCAATCTTTAACCTATCTAATGGCAAATCCCCAGGCCCAGACGGGCTCCCGGCCGAATTTTATAAGGCAGGCTCGGACATACTTATCCCAGAACTTCTGAGAATGTACGCTGCAGCGACGGAGGACGCAGCCTTGCCCTCAACACTGAATGAGGCGACCCTGATCTCCATCCCCAAACCTGACAAGGACTGCACACGGGTGGGCTCTTATCGCCCCCTGGCACTCCTAAATACGGACTACAAAATATTGGCCTCCACACTCGCCCGGAGACTGGCCCCTCACGTGCCCCGACTAGTGCATCAGGACCAGAACGGCTTTGTCCCGACTCGCCACACCTCTCACAATATCCGCCGCCTTTTCCGGATACAGGAATATGCTACCCGACAGTGGCCCCGAGCAGGATGCCTGATCTTAGATCTCGAGAAGGCCTTCGACTCGATAGAGTGGCCGTACTTGGGAGCAGTTCTGGAAAAGTTTCAACTGGGGGGCTGCTATGAAGCAATGGTGGGCCTGTTGTATGACAAACCAACAGTCCGGGTCCGCACGGGTGCGCTGCTCTCGGACGCCATTCGGGTACGGAGAGGCACCAGACAGGGATGCCCCCTGTCGCCGCTACTGTTCTCCCTAGCCATGGAACCCCTGGCTACAATTCTAAGGGCCCGGGGACCTGAATGGGGGATTCCACTAGTAGATGGCCTACACACAGTGTCATTGTACGCGGACGACCTATTACTGTATGTCAGAGACATAACTGACATCCCTGCCTCCCTAACTGACGTCTTTCGGACCTTCGAAGAGATGTCAGGATTGCGGGTCAACTGGTCCAAATCGGGGGCTTTTTCCTTTAGCCCGGACACGCCCGAGTGCGATGTGCGCCTGGGCGGGGGCAGGCTGCAGTGGCATCCCACTATGTTCCGCTACCTGGGGATACGAATATACCGGAATCCAACGGATATCCTGGAGGGGAACCTCCTGAGGGCAATCGCCTCAGTTCGAGCGCAGATCAAATTCTGGAACACCCTGCCCCTCAACGTACCGAGCCGTGTAGCTCTCACTAAAATGATAGTACTGCCTAGGCTGTTGTACTATTTTGCCAACATACCCACGTACGTACCGAATAGAATATTTCGTGATCTGGAGATTATGCTGCGTAACCTCATCTGGAATGCGGGCAGGCCCCGCGTGGAGCTGACGAAACTTTACATGCCCACGGACTCCGGCAGCCTGGCGGTTCCTAACATGGAACTGTATTACCTCTCAGCACAGATGCAATGGGTGACGGGATGGCTCAGCGGCAAACATCTCGAAGACACTGCCTCATATACTGCTGCCTGGACACACACGCAAATCTGCAGGCTGTTTCACCCGATGACCCGCACCCCCGGTCCCACACAGTTACACCTAGCTGTGACGCGCAGATGCTTCCTGCGGTGTCTGCGACTCACACGGGCAACGACGCCATATGCTCCGGCACTACCCATTCTGGGCACTCCGGGACCAACGGACGCGCTGACTACGGCCCACCTGGCTAGCTGGACGCAGGCAGGAGTCGACACACTAGGAGACCTGTATACTGACGGTACACTACTCACCTTTGCGGAACTGGCTGACAATACGGAAATCCCAGCTGGCCAGTTCTTGCTACACGCGACTCTCTTACGCACGCTTACGACTTCTTGGGGCGAC
Organism: Lissotriton helveticus; assembly: GCF_964261635.1. NCBI lineage: Eukaryota > Metazoa > Chordata > Amphibia > Caudata > Salamandridae > Lissotriton > Lissotriton helveticus. The sequence goes on from NC_136068.1 coordinate 1,092,741,794, forward strand.
ATGACTGAAGAACTGCCGATGCACAGCTTCATACAATATCTCCATGTTATGGGTAATGGCTCACATGTCATCCATTGGCTGGCGCAGGCTCTACAGACACACTCACAACCATCCACGTTGCCGCTACGGGAAAAGTGGGCGACAGATAGGGGACAGGCCTGGACTGATAGAGAATGGGCGATGATCTTAGCCGGACCGACATATATCCCACGCAACCCCCGCTTCAAAGTTATCCAATTCTACATCTTGCATCGTGCTTACCTCACACCCGACAGGATAAATAGATACTTTGCACCCACTGACGCCGCTTGCTCACGCTGCTCTCTGATTGATGCAGACTTACTGCACATGCTGTGGCACTGCCCTGACATACACACGTACTGGGAAGAGGTCACTACACTACTTGCACGCAGCACTGGTGAGCACTTACCACACACATGGGAAACGTGCATCCTGGGGCTGTACAAGCGCACGAAATCTAATAAAGTACGGACGCGCTTCTGGGACATGGGGCTTATAACGGCCAAACGCTTGATTACCAAGCACTGGAAAGCTACAACCCCCCCCACGCTCGGCACTGGCGCGCTTCCTTTACCAATTGGGCATGAGCGGAGAGCACAGTGCTCCTACGGGAGGAAACGGCGGGGCTTCGCAAGTTCCCTATCGCCCAACTATGGGACGATCTCCTCAAAGCTTTCCAGCGCACCTGTCAGGACCAGGGGATCACATGAGACTACAGGCTCCATAGTCCTTACAATACACAACGCCCCTGGGAACGGAAGCGGCTCTGCTGCCCCCCTCTCCTCCGCCCCCTCACCACTTTCGACCTCACATCCTACACTAACAGATGCAGATATACACTGCTCTCGGCCCTGCACCAGACGCCCACGCAGCGCTACACACCCACAGCTGCCCCAGCCCCAATCTGCCTGCGCCGATTGCTGATGCTGCCGGGGAGCTGCCTCCCCCCCTCTTCCTCCCCCCATAGGAGGACGACCACCACGCCAACAACTGGTGCGACCACCCCGAGCTGTGCTGCTCTGCCCCCTGACTATACTACACAGGCAGCGCCTGCCAGCCCCGGCTTGAGTGCAACAACCACCCCCCCCACCGCCTCGACACGCGTTTCACGCTGCTGGATGACCAGCCGCGCCCCGCCCCGCAACTGCTGCCACAAGTGAGACCCCGAGATGATCTCTCCCTTTCTCCCCCCTCCCCTCTCCCTCTACCCTAGGTTTTCCCTGCCATTGTATAGGCTTTGGGAACAGTTTGTTCGCTGGTCAAGTTCCCCGACCAGACCTACCTCTTCACTACATTGTGGACACTAGATACGCTATGTTCCTCGCAGGAAGCGGTATTTTATCGACCTCATGCACTCCTCATTTGCAGAGCCACGATGACGCTCGTGCGCTGAGCGAGACGCGGACTTGCACTCACCCTCGCCCGTGTTAGTTACTGGCACGCGGCGCGGAGTATTAACCACCAACGCGCCATCCGCAACCACCCTTTACCACCATAGGGAAGACACGCAGGCAACACAATGCTGGCCATCTGAACCTTGAACCGGAACGGCTGCAGGCTGACCCTGCCACACACACTCGCCTGCTACTGTGCCTCAGTGAGCTATACCAGTATACACCTTACCTATTCACGGACAGCATTATGGATACGGAACTGGTGAAACACCTATTGCTAATCCCCCCCCCTACCACCGGCTAATTACAACTGCCTATTGAGATACTTGTGGGGACTTAGGGAGATAGATAACGCGGCACTAATGCTGGGTGAACAGTGTATGGCTACTCATGACAAAATAAGACAAAATCACAAGATCTGCCGTTTATGCAACTAGTTAACAGATGACTGTGTTTGCCTTTGCAAGAGATTCGCCGCCGGACCCCCGGGTTGCCGGCTAAATGGCTGTGTCACACAATTGAAGGTTTACCTGCTTGTTTACTGTTCGGCTAGCCCCAGTGAGCCGATGAAACTGCTTTATATGTTGTACATCTTCTGCATAATAAAGGTCTTCTAAAAACCAAAAAAAAAAAAAAAATGTTTACCCCTGGATTGAAAAGGCAAAGTGGCAATATCGCGTTTAACCAAATTTTCAAACATATCTACAATCTTGTGGCTCACGGGAGCCATGAAGGTACTGTGGGGCCGTAGGCCTCGTAGCATATCATCTTCCACCAAAGGTGTGGTTACTACATTTTGAAAATAGTGTCTTAGTCGGATATTGCGAACCAGTTTGAAAGAACTGACTTCCAATTCAAGAGTGTTAGTTCTAGTGGTTGGTACAAAGGACTGACCTTTTTGCAAAACACGGATTTCTTCATTATCCAATTTTATTTGTGAAATGTTGATCACCAAGTTGTCATGGTCAGCTATCTCCGTCGATTGCCCTTCTTGGCTTTTGGTTGTTCTTTTTCTACTTCTGCTGGGTTTTCCCCGCCTGGATCCGAAGGTTGTTCTTGGCGCTGCTCTAAAAAATGAACCGCAGTGTTAGAGGTGCTAGGTTGTTGTTGCTCTGTACTGGAGGTCGATCTAGTCGAGGTCTGCGCTCTGGTGTCACCATCGGATGAAGAGGTTTCGTTTTCTGAATAGGGATTGTAACTGCGATTTGGGCGTCGGCGGGCGTACACTTCTGCCCAAGTGTACACCTCGCCGAGCTTGTAATCGATTGTATCCCTCTTGTATTTCCGAAATTTGCGTTCTTGTGTCTCACGAGTGTGTTTGTCTAATTGAGCATTTACATCTTCCAACATCTTGGACAAATCCGTGGCCTCCATGGAATTGTCAAGCTCAGTACGGACGCTTTTAATTTCCTGGGCTAAATCTTCAAGTGTTTTGGCAAGTTCCTCTACAATGAGGAGAATCAGATCAAGCGAACATTTGTTGAGGATGGCGAACCATCGCTCAACAAACTTCACGTTATTTTTACATAATAAAGGTGTGAGGGGTACCCGTAGGCCCCGGGGGATCCGCTGGGCTCGGTGATACCGCACGAGTGTGCATGCATGGAGTTTTTGATTGGACTCCTTCTTTAGTAAGTAGAGCAGTTGATTAATATGACTCTCTGCGCTGCGGGTATCGGCAGCACAGAGATGTGAAGATTCAACAACAAGCTGGAAAAACGACAACAACCATATTCCGTAAATCCACCGATCGGAATTCAATTTTGCATTATCAAAGCTTTCATCGACCTGGGCTGAAACAAAATTTACCCCTTTCACAGTTGATGCGTGTCAAACGCATAGTTTCATCTGACAACTTGTGTCAAGAAGAAATGTCTCACATGGTAGAAAGATAAAAAAAAAGAGGATATCCTCAAAAAGCTTTGGACAAGGCTGCCAACCTTTGTGGGAACATGAAACGTGAAGATCTTTTGCAAGTTAGATCGAAAACTGAAAACTCTAGGATGGTGATATTGTCCAAATACACTGTGGCGAGCAATCAGTTCAGAACCATCATTTTGAAACATTGGCCCTTACTGAGTTTGGAACCTGATTTTCAGGGAGCCTTTGCCGAACCACCTTTGTTTGCCTACAATAGGGGACGCAATCTGAAAGAAATTTTGTCTAAACCCAAGGAACCACACAAACCAGAATCATTCAAAGGACTCCGACCCTGCTATAATTGCAGCAATTGCAATAATTGCATATTAGGTAATGTCACCAACCATCCCATGAAGGGACAACCCATCAAATTGAGAGTGAATGCCACGTGCAATTCCGCAAATGTAATTTACATGCTGAAATGTCCCTGCGGGAAGTGTTACGTTGGACATACTGAAGAAAAATAAGAGTGAGATTGTTGGAACACAAAAGCAACATTAGAACTGGGAACATGAAATCAACTGTTGCGGCACATTTCCTTGAACAAAAACATACTATAGCCCAATTGAAATATCTTGTATTAGAGCAAGTGACACCCACACATGACAATAAAAACACGTTATTGAAGAGAGAGAATTTCTGGATCCGCTACCTGGCGACGATGCAGCCACACGGATTAAATGATAGGATGGAATTCCTATGCTATCTATAGACCTTGTATCATTTGTCACCTGCTGTTCATTTAAATTGCATATCATTTTTTGATATTTTTGCATTGTTATTTCCTGCTCATGCCTTTACAGTGTATACTGTTGTGTGTTCACATTCAGATTTTTGTTCATCTATTGTTTTGAAAGCAGTAATGTTGTAGGGAGCACTTCTCCTTTCGTTTTCTTTTCACCTTTCCAATATGGCGCCCACATTTTCTCCTTGTTTGCAGTCCTTCGTCTATCTCTTCTATCTTAGCAGCGCGTCTTTTTATTAGTTTCAATCCGCGTTATCTCACGCTTTCAACTGGTTGTAGATCGAGGGTGTCCTCGTACTTTTCCTAAGTAAGTACCTTTTCTGGGGACCTTTGTTAACGCATTACGCGCAATTTTCACCGAGTGGGTTGTTTAAGACTGTTGTATTTCGATATTCTCCTAGTCACTAATTTTGTGATACACTGTTTGTTCACGGTTTGGGCTCTTCATTTTTTCTAGCGTTTTTGGTGCACAACGGTTTCAGCGGGTCTTGCGCCCATATTATAATGCATTCAGCACGAGCACAGTCTGGCACGTTTCTATTTTTTCGCCGATTGGTTAGTAATTGGTCAGCACTTTTGGAGTTTGCATGGAGCTAGGTCACCCAGTCACATCACGTTTTTTGTTTAGATGCATGATACATCGTCAGAGATTGTGAATTACTTTACATGTACATGTGAATTGATTAGTGACAGTATTATTTCTTTATGTTTGTAGAGCATTCCCCTGAGGAAGGGCTATGTCTTAGCCCGAAATGCATTGGGATTGGGATTGTTTAAGTTGGATGATACCAGACATGGATTATGTACTTTGAATTTGCATTTCAAGTTTATCTTTAACTGCTCATGAAATCAATGAGTATGGATTAATAAACCAGAGTAACCTGTCCTACTGGTGGATTTAACTTTATTCACGAACTGGTTTGAACCTTTAGACTTCATTGTCATATATATGCTGAGCACCGGGGAGTCTCTCTCTTAACAGAGGGAGCTTTGTATTAGTCGTTATTGCCCACGCTGATTGGTCCAGACAGCGTCAACCCTGATAGCTCGCCACAGACCATTAACTCAGGCATCAACTTTTGGACACAACAGGCTGTGCAGGTCCTTCTCCATTTCTTTAATCCATCACCGTCATTGTGTCTGATCCCCAGGAAATTCTTAAAGTCTTTTATGATTTCTATACAGATTTGTACACAAGACATGATACTAGGGGTTCTTTGATGAACATGAGACTATCAGCCTCATTTTGGAGCCAGCTGGCTCAGGTGGACACTGAGATGCTTGATGAGCCTATTACGCTGGGGAACTAGAACAGGCCATAAATTCTCTTGCAGTAGGGAAAGCTGCAGGACCGGATAGACTCCCCCTGGAAATTTTTAAGATCTTTTCCAAGATATTAAACTTGATATGCATAATGTGTTCCAAATGGCACAAAAAGGGGCGATACCGCGAACATGGGCCGAGGCCAATATCTGTAGTTTTAAGAAAAGGGGAAACCATGTGAGCAGCATGGGTCTTACTGTCCAATTTCTTAATGCTGATGGTAAAATCTACGCAAACATTTTGGCCACACGGTTGGCAAAAATTATAACACCAATAGTATTGTTAAAACAACATGGCTTTGTACCTGGAAGAAGGACGGTAGACCATGTGAGTAGAATAGTTACTCTCCTCGACATTGCACAGGTAGAAGCTCGAGAATTAGGTTTGATTTTACTCAATGCCGAAAAGGCATTTGATCGGGTGTCTTGGAATTTTCTTTGGAAGAGATTATAACAAATGTGTTTTAGGCATTGATATATCCAAGCGGTACAGGCCCTAAAACATCTCCCCTCTGTGAAAATATGCGCAATGGGACATTACTCGGAGACCATCTTGATTTCTAGAGCCACACGACAAGGGTGTCCGTGTTCACCACTTTTATTTGCATTGTATATTAACCCCTTATTATTATGTTAGAACAGAGTAAAAAGATCATGCCTTTTGTTGTACGACAAGAACGGTTCTGTGTAATGGCATATGCCGAGGATATTGCGATTGTTACCTCCAACCCATGTCTTGCAATACCCGAAATAGAATCTTTAGCGTAGAATTTTGGGGCAGCATCTGGGTATAAACTAAATACAGCCAAAACCAAAATCTTATTTACAAGTCAAGCAATGGATAAGGATGCTAGGTTGGTTAGGGTAGCCACATATTTGGGTATTAAGATCCGCACCTCTGTAAAAGAGATTGTTGAGGTTAATTGGAGCGATATTATTTGGGGAGTAAAACGGTCACTTGAAAGGTGGGAGAATCTCCATCTGTCATTAGTTGGCAGAGCTAATGTTTTGAAGATGAATGTTTTACCGCGGGTTATGTATTTATTTAGGGCAGTGCCTCTGGAGGTATCTGCTAAACAAATCCAGCATCTACAATCACTCTGTGCCAGGTACATGTGGGCCCCGGGGAAACCTCAAAGAGCTGCGTGATATATATGACCCTCTCTCGGGAAAGAGGAGGATGGTCTATACCTGACTTTGCTTTTTATTATTATTCTTGTATTTTGGTTAACGCACACATTATGTTGACTTGGGAAGAGGTTAGTAATGTGGCTGAAGCCCCTAAATCATCCTTGGCCCGGAGGTGAAGCATTTTGTTTTCAAAAGATTGGATGGCAGCTACTTTAAAAGAGCTCATTTTAAGGTGTTAAATGCTGTTTTTAAAGTTTGGAAGATTTAACAGAAAAGCTTTAAGATCCCTGTACTCTCTCTGTATACTCCTACTAATGCCACTGGATTGTTGCCTTTGATCTTTTGGGACCAGGTGGCTACAGTCTGGAGAAGGAAGGGGTCTTGGCGATATGTATCAGGCCGATGGAAGCTTATATTTATATGCGGAGTTGGCAGAGAAATACCATCTACCCTCAACCCAATTTTTTAAATATTTGCAAGTAAGGGACTTCTTGGGAAAACACCCTATCTGTACCACAAAGTCTAAAATTGTAGAAATCATTAGCCGACAGGGAAACATCGGGATAATTTATAAAATATTGCTAGAGGGCAGAACTGATGATTTAGAAAAGTAGAACATTAAATGGAGAACCAGGCTGGGAAATCCTGAAATTTCATTGGAGAAATTGACCTGTCTGGGGGGTCAGCATGATGGGAAATGTTCCTGCTGTGGAATAGACAGTGCAGATATCTTGCATGTGTTTTTTGCTTGTACTGCATTGGACTCTTTGATAGGATCTATAGAGAGGTTTTTGTCAGAAATTACGGGGGTTCCTGTTAAAATTTCTCAATCTATGATGTTGCTTGGAATTGGGGAAGAACTCCGCCTGGGGAAGCTATTGTATAAATATAATTTTTTAATTTTTATAGCTACAGCAGTGGCTCCATTAGCAATAGCATCACTTTGGTTACATCAAGAGGCCCCGTCTTTCGATATGTGGTGTGCTAAGTTTTTCAATGTCTACAATATGGAATACAGTCTATATGCTGTCAAAGGATATAGAAAAAGAAAATTGGGGTTACTGATTTGGGGTGTTTTGAGGGATTATATGGCAGGTTAAGGTACTTCGGCCATGTGCAACTCAGTCGGTTTTCAATATATTTTTTATATCAGGGGACGCTATTTAGGACCATGGTTTTCTTTCTTTGTGTTTTGGTTTATTATAATCAGTGATGTATGTTTTGATGTATGTTTTTAATTATGTATTATGCATTTTGCTGCTATGGATCTCAAGCAAAAAGATTTTTTTTAAATTTAAATTATTTGCACGCTTTATTTTGCACTTGGCTTTTACTATTATGAGGCATTGTGTTATTGTAGCCTGTTTTGATAGCTGGACCTTTAAGTTTGTCATGTAAGATGCTGGTCTGGGGAGATCGAGTCCAGCGTGCAAGAACTGATTGGATTAGAGTCAGTGCTAAATTTGTAAAACCTTGAATCGATTTACCCAAAATGTCTTAATTGGAGGCGAGTATTCGCGGTCTTTCTATATCACTGCTACGTTCTATATCACAGCTAGTGCAACAATGAAGGAGACAAACTCCACTAATCAAAACACTGCCCAGCCCACTGGAGCCTTTTACTATGGGGCTTCACCCAGTGGCAAGGAATATCTACAGGCTGTGATAATGCACTTGTCCACTGAGAAATGGCTGTAAGTATTGCTAGAAAAACCTTAAAGTAGTCACGCCATTTAAATGCTACATATTTTTTCATTAAGATGTCTGAGCCAAACAGCACCGATATCAAAGATATTTAATGGAAAGAACTCTACCATTCATATAGCGCACACCACCAAGAGATTTTATAAGTGATTTAATTTTAATAACATTTGTTATTATTATTTAACTCGATGGTTATCATTTTCCCAAATAATTCTTCACTTTACACCAGCCTCTACCTCTTAGAATGGTCTCGATGTTTACATATCCAGGTGTGGCTCCTGCAGCGCCATTTATGCTGGTTGAACGCAAACAGAAGCAGAAGCAGACGGGGTTCCAAGAGTCCAGAGACTCACCACACAACTTTCCTCTTCCTGAGTCTGTGTTGTAGAGATGACATCATGTCAGGCCTGAAAACCGGCTTCTCATTAAAGGAAGAATGCAGTTTAAAAAATGCATTACAAAATATAATGTGCATGTGTGTTGTGTCCTGAAGGTAGGGAAAGATTGCCTTAGGGGTGACAGCTCGGGACCTACACTCCGGGGCATCTAAGTCTAACTAGGCCTGACACGTGGCCCTAGAAATAACTGAGTCAGACTCTGGGAATAACTTGTTGGCTCTCCGTGCGCTCGTATCTGAACTGCGTACGTGCGTGCGGGGCCTCTCTTTATTATCGTAGGTCACGTGGCTTCAACACTGCACGCCCCTGGCGTCAGGGGCGGGCCATGCCCCCCCAGAACATAACACATGTGCTCAAAAACGATGTGACTGTGTGTACATCGGTTTGCACACAAGTATCTTGCCTGATGCAAGGCCGTGGCGTGTACATCCTCCAGGACATGCCTCAGCACTTGGACGGCCGTGTGTTGAGCAAATCAAGCAACACGTACAGACTGCATCCTCCTTCGTACCTTAGGGTTGGGAGGGAATTGTAGTCACCTACGTCCCCGTCCCTGAGGTGAGCAGGTTGGCTGCAGCCGGCTGGCACCAACAGGCCCCCACACCATGCCTACATAGCTGATGCATAGTAGAGAGGCAGGCTCTTCTATGCTTGTATGGCAGAGCTAAAAATGGAGCTCGGCTTATGCACTCACGTTCCAGAGCTCCTTGTGCACACGTGCGGCCGCACCACAGAACACCTTTCATGGGTCCTAGTGCTATGAAGCACCCCTTCACCCGTGCTAAGCGCCACAAAACTAACTTCCCACCCCACCCATTCACATGGAGTCAAATCCACCAACATTTACCCATTGACGTCCGGAGCTTCACCCTCTGGGATACTGACCCAAGGGAGAAGACAGCCTTTGTGATGTGATTTACAAAAACATGGAATAAAATAAAACTCCTAAGGCGGAATAGTGGTGTCTATCGGAGAGAGATTCAAGCCACTGATGAGCAGTTACCTGCAGAACCCAATGACGCCATCATACGTGCATTGCTTACCTCTTTATGTGACGCAACTGGCCTATTTTGATTGTAGGGAAGTTCGAGTGAACTCAATTGACAGTGCTTTGTTGAGTAATCTCTCCCCCACCCCTCAAGGTAAAGTGGGGTAGGGAGGAGAGCCTACAGAGTTATGGTGTATGGGGAAGATTTGCGCAGAGTAAGAATGGTGGATTCCACAGGCGGAGGAATGAATGCAAGCACAATGGCTTCGGTGTTCAGATTTGACGCCACCTGTGTGTAAAAATGATTCGTCAGACATCCTATTTTTGAGTGAAGGAGAGAGAGAGAGTGCGTGCGTGCGTGCGCGTGCGTGTAAGTAAATTGATGCACCTGTGATGGGAACAGCTTCTGTGCACGAGTCTCTTTCAGTATAATTAGAACTTTAACCCCCTGCAAGCATATGCAGTCTAGAACATCCTCCGGGCTGTATAACCATGACATATGTTGTCTGTATTCACATTTGGCTCAAATTGACGCCATATGGACATTTTACTTTTGGTTGGGTTATTCTGTACTTCCAAGGTAAGTTTTCAGACTCCGGAGTATCCTCCTCCGTCCAGACCTTCCTTGCAAATCGTGCACTTGCTCTTCGCCTCCATTTCACGTTTTCACACTCCCTTAGGAAGACCTGCAAAGCAGCATTACACTGTGGACTAAAAACACACAAAGTATCTTGCATTACTTCGCAGGTTTCTCCCAAGCAAAGCTTATCATGGTTGTAGATCTGTGTGGTTTGTACACAACATTCAGATATCAGATTTGGCCAATGTTATTGCGCAAACACCAGTAATTTCATAACATGGTTTATTATTTCTCAGGCATTAGTAGAATTTAGGGCAGTGCTGTCATAAGCACATTTCAACCAATGAGAAGTGAAAATGAAATGTGATGAAACAGGATTAACAAAAAGTCAGTCTTGGTGAAGAGAAAATTTGACAATTTCATGTCCAAGAAACACAAAATCACAGACCCAATACGCAGATTTATTTATTTTTTAAAGTGTTCAACACAGCAAAAAATATTTCAGAAAAATGTAATTACGGTTAAGTTGCAAGCAATCAGAAGATTTGACAAAGTAAAAACAGTTACCATGTCTCGGTGTCTATGAACTAATATGAGATGACCCTTCCAAACCAGCAGTTAAGGTAGTTACAGCCAAACCAGAACATTATACAGGGCTCATGACCCCATAATTGATATCACAACAAACACAAAATATATCACATTATCATCGGTTACATCACTTAAGCTGCATGGGGACAGGGTGGCTGAGGGCCGGGATGTCTCTATGGTTTGCTGGGCATAGAGAAGGCCCATTCCATTGGGCTGCAGGGGTACCACACCCAAGGGCCTGCACCAAGAGCACTCTAGCGCATCTGAAACCGGTGTCCAGCGAATCTGTCTCCTGCACATTCCTCAGGGAGATGCCCACTAGGCCCTCAGGTGAGATGAATGGCAACAGCCGGGCTTGCACCCACTGTGCTCTATATCTAGCCGGACCTAAGGCCGGAGCCCTCGCGTGCCCACTATGCATGGTTGAAAGTGATAGGGGAGTAGAGTCCAAGGCTTGGTCAAATGACAAAACTTGCATTTGTTGAGGAAAGTAGGCACTGCCCTCTATCCCCCTTCACCATCAGTTATGGGGTGGACGGAAGGAAAGCCTGCAGGGAATTGCTGAAGTTCTGTTTACTCTCCACCCCCTTCTTGTTTTACCCAGAGCATGACTGAACACCAGTCCCTGTGCCCACCACATATTTTACTGTTGTAAGTTCTGCCCAATAAACAGTGTGCATCAGTGATGTCAATGATTGTATTGTAATTTCATTTGTATAGCGCTCACTACCCCTGACGAGGCGTCAAGGCACTGTTTTTGGCGAGTAGCACGTTACTCAATGACCCATAGAGGATTAGTGTTGAATTTGTATAGTGGAACATGAAAGTAAATTTTAACTGGTGTGTCAGCAATAGTGTCATCGATGACCTCATGCGAAGTCATGAGCAGTACATGGTGTGGGTGGGAGTTAAGGTCGCTCAGCAACTTTAACTGGGGAACATTTAAGTTTCGTGTTATGTTACCATGATTTACAGCGCGCATGGCTACTCGTGAGTGTCCCGGTGCAAAAAGCCAATGCAGAAGACAGTAAGGAACTGCAACTGAAAGGACTACCAGTTAGATAAACAGCAGTGTTTTTAGTCTTTTCTTGAACAGGCAGAGGTCCTGAATGCTGCACAGTTCGAGAGGAAGCGAATTCCAGGCTTTGGCCGCTTTGAAGGATAAAGAACTACCTAAATTCTGCCAATCAAAACAGAGGGATGGATGCTAGGCATTGTGAAGCAGAGCGAAGATACCTTCGTGGAGTATAAAAACTAAACTGATTCCTCAGACAGAGGGGCCCTGATCCATAGATGGCTGAATGGGCCATCGTGGGAGCCTTACATTTTACTCTTTGAACCACTGGGAGCCAGTGCAGATCATGCAAGTGATGTTTTACGCTAGACCTGCCCGGAATACCCATCAAAGCTCTGGCAGCCGCATTCTGTATTACTTGGAGTTTCTGGAGCTGGTAACCTGGTAAGACACTATAAAGTGCGTTGGCATAGTCAAGGTGGCTAAGAATCAAAGCATGCGTGACCATCTCCTTGGCAGTCCTAGGTTACTGAGACAAACTTTTTAAGAGACTTCAGTGTGCCAAAGCATTGGCCTGCCAGTTTGTTACTTGCATAGAGAACCTGAAGTTTTCCTCAAACCAGACACCCACGTTCTTAACTGCCTATCCCGTAGAACTAGGGAGAGGGTATTCAGGTGGCCATAGGGCTTCCCTAATCTGTGGGGGAAAGGATCCGTACAAGAGGATTTCGGACTAGTCCTCATTGCACTTTAACTGAGCACCTGCAAGCCATTAAATACGGATATTAGACAGTTTTTTGCTTTCATTGGAGAGGTAAGAAACAACCACAAATGCCAGTACTGCAGCACTGTTTATCACCACGTCACCATGAAGAAAAGAATTAAACTACTTCTTCAAAGGGCATCATTCTCTTGAATAAATCTTATTTATTTTTAAGTCATAAGTCAAATGAACACAATTTCATTTTTCTCAATAAAGTTACATAATACATTCCGAGGAGAGAGGGGGGAAAAAAAAGAGAAGAAGAATTCTTGTATGAAAAATATATTTCTTTGTTTGTTAAAAAACCATTCATTCATGTTCCGCATACATACTCATATATACAATGTTTGGTGTATCAAAAATGTGGTGTGTGAAAAGGAAGGGTAAAGTGAAAAAGTTTTCACAGACTGGAAAAAACAAATGTACCCTGGTGAAAAAGGAACATTTAAGATTAAATTTTCAAATTTTTCACAATAGGCCATCTAACCCATTCGTTATCATTTCTAAATGTTTTTTCTCAGTAAACAATGATTGGCCTAACACAATGCTGGTCGACGCGTTTCGAGTTCCCAGTGCAAGGAACTCTCTTCAGGACCTCTGGTGGTTTCTAGAAAATAAGAAAAGAACTAAGTCTTATTCTGTGGTAGCGAACCCCTTTTCAAGAAGTTAATTAAATTGACCCCACTTCCAGCCGGGAGCGGTGAGTCTTACCTTAGCTAATTGTCTTGAACCCAGTCATTTCCATAGTGATATTCAATCTATAATTTTTTTTTTTTAAATGACAATGGCCCTTGTAAATGTGTTGTCTTATGCGGACATCTAGGCAGTTTAAAGGGGTTGAAAGACGAAGGTCCTTACTTGGCTGCTGTCTATTTGCTTGTCTTTGCACTTCAATAAATCCGCATGTCTGGGCTTGGAAAATAAACCCTGCAACCATTAAACGGAACGTTTTATTACCGTGACAGCATACATTTGGAGTGCAAGGCAGAACTGCAGTTATATTCGTACCTGCAAAAGCTCTTTTTGCGTTGCCCAGATGTCTCCTCAGGTTGGCGGAGAATCTGTGGGGGGCGAAACAAATGATTCAATGATGGTTGCGGCGGTCTTTGTTTACACGGTGGCATTTTAAATGCACAACGGTGTAATCGCGACTGATTAAGACTTGTCTTCCTCTTGCTCACACAATGGTGATTTTAGCATCTCTTGCTTTCGTACATCAATATCTTAAAATACAGTAGCAAACCGGTAGCTACATACGTCTCTCATCTTTAAGATAGAACTGTTGTGCCATTTACCTGGGAGGGCAGTATTTTCGTCCCGTCTCTCTCCGCTCGGCGTTGTTTCTGTTTCCGCGCGCATTCGACTGTTTACCACTGATCTCCTCTGGGCGGTTCCTTTGAGGTTGCTGGGATTTGTAGTTTATGACGGATTGCGCAATAGATGTTTATCGGTTCCTCCTAAGAACACTTTTTATTGCATTATATGTACTTTGCCTTTGCAAAAAAATTAATTTGTATTGAGGTCCAGCGATTTTTTATTATTGTCCGTTATGTCAATGGAGGGCAGTGTATAAAGGGATAACAGTTCTATCTTAGAGATGAGAGACGTATGTAGCTACCGGTTTGCTACTGTATTTTAAGATATTGATGTCCAAAGCAAGAGATGCTAAAATCACCATTGTGTGAGCAAGAGGAAGACAAGTCTTAATCAGTCGCGATTACACCGTTGTGCATTTAAAATGCCACTGTGTAAACAAAGACCGCCGCAACCATCATTGAATCATTTGTTTCGCCCCCCACAGATTCTCAGCCAACCTGAGGAGACATCTGGGCAACGCAAAAAGAGCTTTTGCAGGTACGAATATAACTGCAGTTCTGCCTTGCACTCCAAATGTATGCTGTCACGGTAATAAAACGTTCCGTTTAATGGTTGCAGGGTTTATTTTCCAAGCCCAGACATGCGGATTTATTGAAGTGCAAAGACAAGCAAATAGACAGCAGCCAAGTAAGGACCTTCGTCTTTCAACCCCTTTAAACTGCCTAGATGTCCGCATAAGACAACACATTTACAAGGGCCATTGTCATTGAAAAAATTTTTTTTTTATAGAATGAATATCACTATGGAAATGACTGGGTTCAAGACAATTAGCTAAGGTAAGACTCACCGCTCCCGGCTGGAAGTGGGGTCAATTTAATTAACTTCTTGAAAAGGGGTTCGCTACCACAGAATAAGACTTAGTTCTTTTCTTATTTTCTAGAAACCACCAGAGGTCCTGAAGAGAGTTCCTTGCACTGGGAACTCGAAACGCGTCGACCAGCATTGTGTTAGGCCAATCATTGTTTACTGAGAAAAAACATTTAGAAATGATAACGAATGGGTTAGATGGCCTATTGTGAAAAATTTGAAAATTTAATCTTAAATGTTCCTTTTTCACCAGGGTACATTTGTTTTTTCCAGTCTGTGAAAACGTTTTCACTTTCCCCTTCCTTTTCACACACCACATTTTTGATACACCAAACATTGTATATATGAGTATGTATGCGGAACATGAATGAATGGTTTTTTAACAAACAAAGAAATATATTTTTCATACAAGAATTCTTCTTCTCTTTTTTTCCCCCCTCTCTCCTCAGAATGTATTATGTAACTTTATTGAGAAAAATGAAATTGTGTTCATTTGACTTATGACTTAAAAATAAATAAGATTTATTCAAGAGAATGATGCCCTTTGAAGAAGTAGTTTAATTCTTTTCTTCATGGTGACGTGGTGATAAACAGTGCTGCAGTACTGGCATTTGTGGTTGTTTCTTAATTCTAAGGCTTGGCCTTATTGCAGATGAGCCAAACCCTTCATTGGTTTTTTCATTGGAGAGGTATCAGAGTCCTTCCATGTGAAGAGGAGCTGGGTATCATCAGCATAAGCGATGACCTTGGCTCCCAGCTCCTCAGCCGAATATACCAAAGGGGTGACATACAAGTTGAAAAAGAGGGGACTCAGGGTAGAACCCTGAGGTACTCCGGTGGTCACCTTTTGAGTGGTCGATGAAAAAGGGGGTAACCACACTTGTGATCGGTCTTCCAAAAATTATTTGATCCAGTCCCACGCTAGGCCGACAACACCAATGTTTGCCAGGCGCTCTGGTAGCAGAGAGTGTGGCACCGTATCGAAGGTGGCGAAGAGTCCAATAAAATCAGAGCCGCCCTCCCGCTCCCGTCTAAGCACTCACTGATGGCTTCAGATATTTCCACAAGCGCCGTCTCAGTACTATAGATAGCTCGAAACCCTGACTGAGCAGGATGTAGAGCTCCAGAAGTTTCCACAAAATTGGCCAACTGATTGAAGACCGCCTTTTCACAAACCTTAGCTACAGCTGGAGGGAGGGAAATGGGGGGGTAGTTGGCAGGATTGGGTGGATCAAGGGAAGGCTTTTTTAGCAAGGGGAGAAGTTTAGCTTGCTTCCATTCGGACGAGATTGGATGGACAGATTGATAACGGTATTCACTTCTGGATTAACAACATCTGCCAGTAATCGGACCTGACAAGGGTCAGTTTAAGAGCCTGATTCCAAAATAGTCAGTGTATCTTGGTAAGCAACACCAGAGAATTCAGACAGGGAAAAGGAGGAACAAGCAACAACGTGACTAAGGCTGAACAAATTCTGCACGATAGGCAGTTCATGGTCAGAGTTCGAAACATCAAAACTGGCTTGTATTAGCTGAATTTTAGCAATAAAAAAAACTTGAGAGTTTCTTGAACCAAATGGCCGATGGAGGAAATGGATTATCCTCTGTCCTTGAAGTCACAAAACTTTGAACAATGGAGAAAATCTCCTTAGCGTTGTTTCGGAACAGGGCTATGCGCTCTGCATAATGCAGACTTTTAACTAGGTCTATGACAACGTAATAACCTTTCTGGGCCTTTTTAAGTGCTACTTTGGCCAGAGGGCAGTACGCCACTCTCCAATTCCGTTCTAATTTTTTGCAATGTCTCTTTTGCTCATTAAGCTCCCTTGAAAACCAGGGTTTGGATGGAGAGATCCTAACCTGCTTCACTGTACCTGACGGAGCTGGCTGTTCTATTGCTTGTGAAATCCAGCTATCAACATTTTTCACAGCTTCCATCAAACTGGTAGGAGACGAAGGGCAGGAATCCATCAAGGTTAAGCATAAGGCCAAGGGATCAACTTTATGTGTGGGCTTCCCCTGAGTCTGTATGCTGGGAGCATAGAGCGCCTGAATGGACCATGAAAACTTGATCAGAAAGTGGTCTGACCAGGTTACTTGGAGGGGCACATTAATGCATAAGGGAACATTACCACATACCAGATCTAAAGTGTGCCCTCCCTGATGCGTAGGGGTATTAACCCATTGGGTAAGTTGGGCAATGTTCAAAGAGTCAAAAATCTCCCTGGTATCTCTCCCCTCAAGACAATCAATGTGGATGTTAAAATCCCCAAGAAGTAAACAGTTAGAGAATTGCAGTGCTCGAGGAACAATAATTTCATCAAGCGCTTTCAAAAAAGTTCCAGTGGAGCCTGGGGGTCGATAGACCACCATACCACTCAAAGTGAAGTGCGGTGAAATAATAGAGAAGTCAAGAGCCTCTCCTTCTCCAACTGCCGAAATCTCTCCACGCCGGAGGATCCAGCTGTCTCTAAACACTATAGCGACACCACCCCCTCTTCCCGATCAGCCCTGGTGATCTTGTACCCCCTTGGAATTGCATATTCTTCACACTATCACAACAACTCTGTTTTTGTTGGGTGACTGTCAAATTGTATTTATGTTTTTCAGAGACTATTCAGTTACTAATGAGCATAGACAAAGGTGCATTGCCTATTTCAGATAAATAAAATAAAAAAATAACGATATCCTTGAATTTTATTCCTACATTATCTTCGGAGTTGGTGCATCCTATCTTTGTTGTATCATTAACTTGAAGGAGGCCATATCCTATCAGTACACCTCATTTACAAAGGTAAGAAATGTGCTGCCCACCTAAAATGGAGGCCCTGAGAACTGGAGTGAAAGAGGGCAGGTAAACAGGTGCTCCGTAGACAGAACTGCAAAGCCAGGAATCCGTGCAAACCATTGTTGGCATTGTGAGATCACTGTAATGCATAATCATTGTGTATATCTGCTACTTTTAAACTACATGTGTTAAATAACAGATGTGTATGGTCGAGGGGATTTGTTGACATCATAAACAGTGGCAGATCGAATAGTGGAGCAAAAGGGGCAATAGTTTCACTGTTTTCTTTTTTATCCGCAATTTCACGGTGCACCCCTGGAGCTTGGCCCTGTGTGTAGATGACAATTCAAACTAAATTAAATGGCATTCATTTTAATCCATCACATTTTAATTAATTCAGCTTGTTTTGTTTTTACTCTTCCTACCACCCTTGGGCAGGGTCATGACCTGGGCAGCAGGCAGGGTGCGGCTGCAAGGGAGGCTGGAGTGCAGAAGGTGTAGTGTCCGAGAGGCCTGGTCGCTGCTGGGGAGATAGAAAGACCCTCATAGCAGGAGTTAGGCAAGTATTGCTGACGCGGGATTTCAGGTCTATTGTTACCTTACCAGATCCCAGCTCAGGTCGACTGAATCGTTGGTACCTGTCATTGAGTAAAAGGCAATCCACTACTAGGTTAATCAAGAAAGAACTTACACCACTCTAAAGAACCATTTACCACTAGAAAAGGTTTAAAAGTTTATTATAAGGCCACAAATATCGGGAGATACAAACATCTCAGAATAAGGTTCAAAAGATATACGGGTATCAATATAAAAAGATATTCTCTGAATGCTCTTATTCGGCAAAAGGAAATTATCAAAAATATCTCGAATACCATGAGAGTTGCAAGAATCGCATTGAGTTGCAACTTGAGAGTCATTTACAGAAAAGAAAAGTTCAGGTTAGGCTGTCCCTACACTGGACTAAGTGACATCCCTACTTAACAAGATCTTTACCTAAAAAGGTGTCAGCAGTGGTGACTTCCAAAGAAGATCACACACTTCCCTTAGTCTCTGAGTCAAGTTGAAGTCTTGCAATTCTCTATCTGCCTACCCATCCGCTCTCTTAGGTTCCTCAGATCATCTGCCCTAACTCCACCCGGGGTGCTTTCCCTAGTACAAAATCACATTTCCAATAGGAACGCCCCTGGAGACGCCTCTCACGTGGTGTAGTTTCTGGCGGCAAATTCCAGTCTGATCCTCTTCTGGGCCCTTCGTTAAAGTTGACCTTGCTTCCCAGGCTTCTTCTCCAGCGAGACGGTACCCCCTAAAATTCCTGAAGACTCCTACAGGCATGTGCCGGGCTCTCTTGAACAAGAGTCCATTCATCACTTTCTGATAAAGGCCCCCCTCGCACCTGCAAACAGATACGTTCTCGGTAGGCCCCAAATTCCGGCCTCCACCATATCTTAGGTCGTAAACTATTTTTGAACAGGCTTCACATTCGTGCTCAGTGCGACCTCTCCTTAACGAGCACATGCAGATCAAAGAAGCGACTTTATCTATTCAGGCCTACTAGAATTACATGAAACGGGCCTCTGCAATATGCACATTTAATTTCTATGTTTAAACAGTATTCTAACTAACACACATTACTATAATGTAACACATCTATTTAAAACATTACTTCAATTCTATGATTAACAATACTCTATAGTAAAATGACATTAGAATCCAAGTTACCTAAAAGTGTAACAGCATCTTTCGTTTCTTGTGAAATGCCATGTGGCCTACACATTTCCATGGTTTGCAGAATTACATTTCTTTTACTCTCTGCTGCATAACGTGAGATTCCAACATCATTCTAGCATTTCTACAAATCTCTACATTAGTTTTCCACACTGATATATGTATCTCTATTCTAATTAAACACTCATGTATATATTTTCTCCATATAAGTTTGACACTCTTGTCTATTATATACTAGACTAATACAACGTGCTTGTAAATATGGTGCACTTCTACATTTTTCAGATTTGTGCTCTCTCAATCCCCCCTTTGATGACTTACAGTAGTCATCATCCTCACAACACCCCCTCTAAGGTATGGAGTATCAAACTGAAGTCGTTGCAACCTTCCCTCGTTTCATCTCCTCTAGAGCCCTCAGACTCCTGTACTGATTCTCCTGCATCGCAGCTAGTTTCTTCCCCTGCTCTCGCATGGATCTCTGTAATCTGTTTGCTCGATACCATTTGTACAGCCTCACCAATCCCCACAAAGTGATTATACAAATCACTATTATGATGATAGGTTTCAATATGTACCAAATGATATTCTTTCCCAGGTTGGCAAACCAACCTCCAACCTTACCCATTCCTTGACCTACTTTTTCCCACACTGTTACCTTAGTCAAATCTTCTATCTCATGGTGTATTTCAGTAATGTTTCGAATGTACTTTTCTAGAGGTTTTGAATTGTCTGGAATGTAAGTGCAACATTCCTGGACCTTCAAAGCCTTACAGACTCCGCCCTCTTTGGCTAACAGAACGTCTAGAGCAAGCCGGTTTTAAAGAACCATTGCCCTTATCGATTGCATCTCTCCCTCCACCAGCATTAGAGATCTAGCAGTACTGGCGGATAGTCTATCTACAACTGTTGCCAATCTTCTTATTTTAACATCATTTAGTGCTATCCCCAAAATAGGGAACATAGCACCAAATACATCTCCAACTACCTCCTCAGCGCTTACATCCCTCCTTCTTCTAGTTTGTTTTCCCCTCTTTTTGGTTTCTAAGTCCTCAGCATGGTATATTTTGGGGAAGACTATAGCTAAATAACATGATCCATACCAATTATCTGGTAGTTTCACGTATGCATTTCTTCCACAAACAAAATACACATTTGGAATGACCTGCATTTCCTTTAGAAAGTCTTTGGAGTAATACTCTAGCTGGAAAGCATGTTCACAACTGACTGCTCCCACAAACACATTCTCATAATATGTTTGACTTCTATGTATACACAGCTTTCCCCTTTTCTCTCGGTCTAAAGCTATTGGACCACTGCTACCCTTTCTTTGGTGTTCCCTTTCTTCCTGGGTCCAATCTGTTTTCCATTGTCCTGAAGCTTTTAGGATCTTTTGTCTTCTATATCGATCATCCACCTGCCCTATAAACTTTTTCTCAATTTCGGATACTTTACAAGTCAAATTATTTCTTCGGGCATGTGAAGTATCTAAAGTTCTCCAAGGAAGGAAAAATTTCTGTAACCTGTCTTCACTCTTATAATAGTCCCATCTATTGAGGTGTTTATAATTTGGCACCTCTGGCAATACCGAGTCAAAGTTTGAGAAGTAATACTCAAACCCCTCACGTTCATAAAATATGCTCAACAATAAACTACATGAGATTCCATAGGTCAATGGAAGATGGTGATATCTGATGCCTTCATCTACAGAAGCTGGCAACTGCATACAGACGTAGCAGTTCTTCGCCTCCATGACATCAATATATTCATAAAGCAATTTGGCATAAGCATTTGTTTTAAAATTCCCCTGTGATTCATCTGCATGTAATCTTTTTATTTCAGCATCTAACAAAGCTTTCTCCTTCTCTGTGTTTTCCCCCTGTTTGCCAATCATAGGAGGCTTCTGTGTTGATGCACTTTTTGCTTCCTTTTCTGTTTTTACATCATTTTCATGTCCTACTACATATGATACAGTAACCACTAAAACTATAAGAGAAATCACTACCACTAGAAGTGTGCCTATTATGCATTTTGCCCTGCGGTTCGGGTTGCTAGCCTCCATGGTCTCAAAACAGTGTAGTTCTGTTTTTCTTTCACAGCACAAGTCTCTTTTCTTTGCTTCTCCAATCTTTCGAACCACACCTGGAAGCTGAAAAAAATCCCCTCAGCAAAACAGTCTCTGAGTTCTGTAGCAACAGGCAACTTTAGTCCTTCTCCATCCTCTAAAAATGGAAATCCCTAATTTCTTCTTCTTCTTCTTGGCACTAGGTTATCTCTCAATCTGTATTTACAAAGTTCTTTGCAAAGTCTTTAATAATCCGAAACTATGCGTGTTCCAAGAAGTTCCACCACTTGCTCGAATATTTCCATACGAAGAAGGATTCCCTCAAGTATTGGACACCTTGAACAACAACATGGAAATTCAACTGTCTCTAGGATCAATTTTCTTATTCCGCTCAGGAGAGGAGGATAGACGATATTAAGTGTCAGCAGTCTCTCAATCTCCACTCCTGGTACCACCAACTCTACCTCCACTGTTATGAAGGGGTCAGTTCTGGTCAGGGTCACTTTCTTCACCCTCCCAGTTCTGCGTCCCGCTGAGGACATCTGTAGCGAGGTAGGTCCACTCGGGAGTAGCGTATCTTCTGCAAGGCACTCGCACCCTCCTTGACCTTCTCGGACCTTCCTGCTCTTGTGCTTGTGCACTTTCTTCTTGATCTGAGTCTTCGGATATAGGAGCAAGAGTTTCCTCTCGAGCTAGCTTCAAGCTTGGCCTCCTTTTTCTTTCAGGCCAGGTAGCTGCTCCACGCCTTGTTCTCCTATCTCTTGTCCGTTTACTCAGTTCTCGATCACTCTGGATTTGTTCTGTCTCTGAGTTGGTTTCACAACAGCTTTCTCCTTCTGTGGCGACTTCGGTTTCACTGCCGTCCTGCCTTTCTTCGTCTTCTGTGACACTCCCAACTTCTTCAGACACCCCCACAGCTTGACCGATCCCCTCTTGTGACTCTTCTTCCACTACTGGATTTTCGTCTGTGAGAGGAGCTGTTTCTTCAAGAGGTGCTGGAACTCTTCGAGTATGGGAAGCGTGGATCCAATTTGGCAGACCTCCACACTCCGCGGTGTTTGTAACTAAAATTATCTGGTAAGGACCCTTCCAGCGCACGTCCAAGCAGTTCTTCCGGACGTGCTTCTTCACCAGCACCCAGTCTCCTGGGCACAGGTCGTGGCACTGATTTCTTGAAGGTGGAACTTCTGCGGCCTGTACCTGAAGAGACACAGAATGAATGGCGTCAGACAACCCCTTGCAATAATCCAGGATCAGGTCGTCTGTAATGTTCAGTAATGCAGTGGTTGGGACTGTTGGAAGTCTCATTGCCCTCCCCATCAGCACCTTGTGTGGAGAGAGACCTGTCCTCCTGTCGGGTGTGCTACGCATACTCATAAGGACCAAAGGAAGAGCATCAGGCCAACTTGAGGAAGTTGATGAACACACTTTAGCCATTCGACATTTCAACGTCCCATTTATCTGCTCCACGATACCTGAAGCCTCTGGTCGATAGCTACAATGCAATTTCTGATCAATGTTCAATGCAGAGCAAAGCATCTTCACAACTTCGCTGTTAAAATGTGTCCCTCTGTCCGATTCCAGAGAGGCAGGCACCCCGAAGCGCGGTATCAACTCTCTAAGCAACAACTTTGCTACTGTGAGTGTATCGCACCTGCGTGTAGGGTATGCTTCAACCCATCTGGAAAATATGCATACTACCACCAGAACATACCTAAGGCGGTTAACTTTTGGCATTTCAATAAAATCCAATTGCATTCTGTTGAAAGGCCCCCCAGACCTCCCAATGTGACTCAGTGTAACTGGTGTTCTTTTCCCTATGTTCAACTGCTGACAGGTAACACATCGCTTACACACTGCTTCTGCTGCAATCCTAAATTTTGGGCAATACCAAGTCTGCCTGAACACCCTCAGCATGGCATCCCTTCCCAAATGCACTGGACCATGTATCTGTCGTGCCATTGGACTCGCTAACTCCTCAGGTAACACTGCCCTTCCATCTGCTGAAACCCAAAAGTCCATTTCGCTTCTCACACACCCTGCTGTTTCCCATGCCTGCTTCTCAGATTCAGGTGCATTGTCTTGCATTTGTTTCAAATCTTCCCAAGTATCGACCGTTTCTAACATCATGCTTAATTCTGTCCTTTCCTGAGCCCCACCTACTTCCACCTCCGTGAAAGAATAACCATGCTCCGCGCAATAGCGGGCAACTTCGTCTGCATATCTATTTCCTTGTGACACAAAATCTGTATTTTTCGTATGAGCTACACATTTTACAACCGCGATTGCAGCTGGACCTTGTAATGCTTCTAACAACAGCCGCACAAATTCTCCATTTCTGATTGGCGAACCAGAGGAGGTCATGTAACCCCTCTGAGACCACAATTGCCCGAAATCATGAACTACACCGAAACCATATTGGCTATCAGTATATATGGTGACTCTAATTTTCTTGCCTGCTGTACAGGCACGTGTCAATGCAACGATTTCTGCTACCTGTGCGGAGTGTACTCCTTCCAGGCAAGCGGCTTCCACAACTCCAGTAATGGTGCAAACAGCATAAGCTGCTCTCGACCGACCAGTATCATCTCTTAAACATGAACCATCGACAAAATAAATTTCATCAGGGTCGATCAATGGCTCATCTACAATATCTGGTCTGGGCTTCGTGCATAGTTCAGTCACATCAAGGCAATCGTGATCTTCACAGTCTTCGCTTTCAATGTCATTAGGGAGTGGCATCAGTGTAGCAGGATTCAAGACAGAGCACCTCTTAAGGGTCACGTTCTCTGCAGCAAGAATAACTTGCTCATAGCGCGTGAGCCTACTGTTAGTCAAGTGCTGGTTCTTGGTCCTGGTCATCAACAGTTCCACAGAATGAGGTACATACACCACTAACTGGTGTCCCATCACTATGCTTTCACAACGCTCAATGCTGACACCTGTTGCAGCAACGGATTTGAGACATCCGGGCAACGCTGCGGCTACAGGATCTAGAGTAGCCGAAAAGTATGCAACTGGTCTACGGGCATTTCCATGGACTTGCACTAAAACTGACAAAGCACAGCCCTCCCTTTCGCAGCAATAGAGGGAAAATGGCTTCTCGTAGTCCGGCATTCCCAGAGCCGGAGCACGACACAAGTCATCTCTCAGCTGCAGGAACGCCATCAAGCACTCATTGTCCCATGGTACCGGATCGCTCACCTCCTTGTGCGTCAGTTTCTGTAAGGGTTTTGCTTTCAGTGAAAAGTTAGCTATCCACTGTCGGCAATAACCAACCATTCCTAGAAACATCCTGACTTCTCTCTGTGTTGTAGGCGAGTTCATCTTCATAATTGCCTCTATTCTATCTGGTGACACCTTGCGCTTTCCTTTCTCTATCCGATGACCCAAGTACTGTACTTCTGTCAGACAGTACTGCAATTTGCTCGGGGATACCTTGTGTCCATTTTCAGCTAAATGGTTCAGCAAGGCGATGGTATCTGTCTTACAAGCCTCTTCTGTTTCTGACGCAACAAGTAGGTCGTCTATGTACTGGACCAGAACCGAATTCTGGGGCAGTACCAGACTTTCAAGGTTCTTTTTCAACAGCTGGTTGAAGATTGAAGGGCTATCTGTGAACCCTTGTGGGATTCTACACCATGTTAAGACGCGACTCTCTATTTTAAAAGCGAAGAGATACTGGCTCTCTTCGTCTAATGGGATTGAAAAGAAAGCCTGACAAAGATCTATCACTGTGAACCACTCAGCTTGGAATGGTATCTGAAACAGTATCACTGATGGATTCGGTACCACTGGACAACATGAAACAACAATGTTATTAATTTTCTGAAGGTCCTGTACTATCCTAAATTTCCCACTAGGTTTCTGCAAACCCATAATCGGGGAGTTGAATGGGCTTCCCACGATTTCCTTCAGTATTCCCTGTTTAATCATAGAGTCGATCACGGGTTTTATTCCTGCAATCGTCTCTTGGGACAGCTTGTATTGTGGCGTTCTTGGATAATCAACATTTGGTTTCACTATGATCTTCACTGGCTCTACCCCTTTGACCAATCCTATCTCTTCTCCTGTAAAATCCCATACTTCTGATGATACTGCCTCCCTTAAGTCCCAAGGAAGGTCCTCCACAGTCAGAGTGGGATACAGTTCTATGCATGTTCTTGAATTCACAATTTTAAAGGTAGCATCATCATCTGTCGTTTCTACCTCTACTCCCTGTGGTGTGCAGTATATGGTACAATTCAGCTTGCACAATAAGTCCCTTCCTAACAGACACACAGGACTAGAATCGCACACCACGAACTGATGTTCATTCGTGTAGTTTCCGATTTTCACTGACACTGGTTCCGTCAAAGGGCTAGTCATTCTTTTGTTTGCGACTCCTACCACCTGAATTGTTTCCCCCGACATTGGTAGATCCGGAACCACTGCTGATCTCAAAGTTGATCGAGTAGCTCCGGTATCCACCAAGAATGTTGTGGGACACCCTGCCACTTCTGCCTCTACAAATGGTCCTCTTTGATCCACTTCCAGAACTGCCCCGAGGGTGCAGTCCTCTTCTTTGCTTACACGTTGTCCCGTCAAGGGATCAATGTAGTAACCCTTTTCCTCATCTTCGAAAAGAGGCATTTGTCTAAAAACCTTTCCCCCTGTCGAAATCTTTGGTGGCTGCGGAAACTGAGCTCGTGGAGCCGAAGTCCCCCCTTTGGCCACCTTGATTCTCAGCACTGGCACCCCTTGAACTGGAACATCTGGAACCTCCTCCTCTACTTCTAATTCTCCGTTTTCAGGGTTATAGGGACACTCGCGTCTCCAATGTCCCACCTGATGACACTGGTGGCACTTTGTCGCTTTCTTCAACATAGCAAGGTCTATTCTAGGTCTCGGGTTTTCCTCGCTGTCTCTACTCTGTCCGTTTGGTTTTCATCCCATTGTCCCTGTTCCCTGTTGGCGCTGTCCACCCTTTCCAGCTGACTGCATCTGTACTACCATCAGCTTCTCTTTTAGCTTCTTTGCTTTGGAATCTATTTCGTCACTGCAGTACCTGGCATACCTCAAAATCTCATCTAATGGTCTGTTCTGCCAACAAATTAAATGTTGCTGAATCATCAAACAAATATCAGGTCTCAACCCCAAAACAAACTTTGACACAAACTGCCCTATGTCTTTGGGGTCCATTACATCGAGTCCACTGTATTGCTTGAATGTTTTCAGCAATCTCTCATAAAATTCATGAACTGTCTCCTTGGGTTCCTGTCTTGTTCGGTCTATTTTTACCCAATCTATGTCTTGTGGTGGGACCTTTTCCTTCAACCAAGTGATTACTCTTTCATATTTCAACATTACAGTTTCAGACGGTCCATTTGTGGCAGCATTCCTTTCTGGTTCTACAGTTGGCCACTCGACACTAGTCTTGCATGCTGTCCACAAATCTCCTGGCACCACAATGTCAAACAAAGTGTTCAAATCAATCCACAATACCTTGGAGATTTTCACAAACCTTTCTACCTGCTTGTACCACTCAACGGGATTGTCCCTTAACTTTGGAAAGGAATTGGTAAATGCAGCCAAATCTCCTCTACTCCAGGGCACATGTACATAGTTCCCATTCGATATTTCTCTCAAAGGAAATGCCTCCATCTGCATTACCCTTCCTTCCGGAGACATCGCACTTGTGCTCCGCCTGACAGTACCCCTTTTGGACCACCTCTCTTCCCATTTGTCCAGATCTCTCCACACTCTTATTCCTGCTATCAATTCCCTTATGTGTGTCTTTAATCCTGTAGTTCTCTTCTCGTCTAAGTCTTGGTCTGAATACTGCAACCTATGGTTACTCTGTAATGTCCTTGTTCTGGACAAGTCTACCGTATACTTGTCTGCCAGTCCAGACAGTTTCTCATGTATTGCTCTTGCCTTTCGGGTAATATCTTTTGCTATACACAGTAACTCATCTTGTTCGTACAGGTCAATCCTTTCTAAAGGCAACGTCCCATCTATTATCTCATCCAGGTCAGATTTTAAGCTAGTGACATAGAGTCTTTTGGCCTTTACTGCAGCTTTCAGTATGCTAGCTCTAGGGGGTCCATTCACATCTCTCCCATCCCAGCTCCGAGTCCTACGTCTAGGCTCAGGCGAGTTATGGGGAGTCCTCCCATGTTCCCATCTCTCCAGGTCCCATGCAGTTCCATCCTCTCTGGGCGTATGGTGAAACATTTTCCCATTTCTCATAATCCCACAAGTCCCATTCTGCATGGTTTCCCTAGATGCATGGTAAGACATTCCGTCATTCCCCCTTTCTTCATCATTTGCCGGTCGTCTCTGATCTCTCGACCCATGGCAAGATCCTTCACTGTTCCCCATGCTCCCACGCCTCCAGTGCTGTACATTATCATTAGGTGCATGGTGAGTACATCTAAATCTATCCCTGTATTCTTGTGTCCTTCTGTCTCCCTCACTGGTTATGAGACGGGACGTCTCTCCACATCCTGTACTTCTCTCACGTCTCTCTTGCTCATTTCCACCGTCAGTATGACGTATAACTCCTCTACTCTCCGGACTGTTACCATCCCACTCCTGACTGCTTGCGCTAGCCCCGCGATGAGACAATGTTCCGTTGCCTCGACTTCCCCACTCAGCCCCTGTTCTTGACCTGTGGGCTGGTGCTTCTGTGGACCCTTCCCATTCTCTCAAGTCCGCTCTCAACTCCCTAAAGGATTTCGGCCGTGGTCCCCTCAGGTCCATCGGTCCTCTCTGGCCCCCCTGTTCTTCTGCGGGACCCACTGCTGAATCAAATGGGGTGCTCCACGTCACTGGTCCTGGCAATTGCCTCCAGGCATTTGTCGTGTTATTTCTCCTTTCCATTTCAGCTCTCTCTCTATCTAACCTCCGCTGTTCTTCCTCTCTGTCTCTCTCGGGGTTGTAAATCGATACTATAGGACCTATGGTAACGGGTACTTGTAGAGCATCTGGCAACCCATAGGACTCAACCCTCTCTGTTTCTGGTACCTTCTGCACCACAAACCTTCCGACTACACCCTGTACTGTACTAGGCTGGGGTGTCTCTTCACCTTTGGTAGGTGTCCACTCTGATATAGGGAGTGGTACATACCCCTCTATGGCAGGTCCATCATCCCTTGCGAGTCACCCATCCTCCATTCTCCCAACGTTCGGAGGCGGTCTATCTATCAGCAACCTATTTATCAAGTTGTCCTCCGACTCGCTCTCCTCATCCTCTTCCATGAGCCTCTGTTCTCCTGTCACCTCTCTCACTGGGTATAACTTATCCACCTCAATAGCCTGTACCCTCCATCTCTTGGCGTCCGCATCCCATTGGGCATCTCGCACTGCCCTTACTGATCGCTTCAACCTTTCTTGGCGCCTGTTCAGATTTCTGTCGTGTGCCGCCCTAAGCCACGCATTAAGGGCCTCAAACTGTGTTGGCCTAGGCGGAGGATTCAATGAGGACATAATTGATTTCAGCCGATGTAACGCCTCTAACCTGAACGTTCCATACTTAGGAAACGTCAGTTCCTCATTCCCTTCCGAGATCTTACTCCATTCACCAATCCATAGTATCGTATGCAAGCCAAGATTCGTTGCCATATAGTAAGCTGGTGTACCCTCTGGCGGTGCCTCTTGCCCATAATAAGAGTCCCTTCTTTTTCTCTTAAAAATCCCTCTCAAACATTTAAAACACTTCATGTTCAAAACCTACAGAATTTCTAATTTTCTCCGCGTCTGTTTACTTCCTGATGACAATCCAGCAATCTCAGCACGGTTCTTGCTAACTGCCCTATCAGAACGCGGCTTTTCACTGACGTCACACTAGCCGCCCTATCACGTCGCGGCTCCTCACTAACCGCCCTATCTCAGCGCGGCTCTTGCCGACGTCACTCGTCCCCCTTTGCAGCAGTTCCCCTCCTTTCTCAGCTCGTGTCCGTGTTCATGCGTGCGTCCCATTCATACTCCGAAAAATGATTACTTCCGTCCAAGCGATCACTTTTCTTTGACTGTCCGTCCACAGTCTAACTGTAATTGTCACCTTAACTGACGAAATGTCTTTCCGTTTACGTCCAGACAATCGCCTTCTCTGATAGGTTACTTACACACAGTAACTTTCGACCAGCGTCCGTTACTCACACACTCACTCTTACACTCCCCCTATCTCGGTCCTGCGGCGGTCAATGGTACCTCATGACCTCCTTACTCTGGTCGACAATTACTCTGGATGTTCGATACACCCGAACCACTTAAGCTCTACCCCGAACTTAAGATTTTACCAGGTTGCGCGCGCTCACAACCTTCTCACAATCACACTACAGGCATTCAACTCCGCATGACATTACAATACAAATACAACACAAAACACCGCAATCTGTTCACGCATGACCCTTTTTATACTCACTCTCGTCCGATACTGCTGCTTTTCTCTCTCCGTCCGTGCCTTCTTCGGCAGGCCACCTCTCGAACTCTAGGGACCTTGGGGTAAACTAACCTAGCCTAGATTACCTTCCTCAAGAAGATAACCATCCTAATCTGCTACCAACTGCTGACGCGGGATTTCTGGTCTATTGTTACCTTACCAGATCCCAGCTCAGGTCGACTGAATCGTTGGTACCTGTCATTGAGTAAAAGGCAATCCACTACTAGGTTAATCAAGAAAGAACTTACACCACTCTAAAGAACCACTTACCACTAGAAAAGGTTTAAAAGTTTATTATAAGGCCAAAAATATCTGGAGATACAAACATCTCAGAATAAGGTTCAAAAGATATACGGGTATCAATATAAAAAGATATTCTCTGAATGCTCTTATTCGGCAAAAGGAAATTATCAAAAATATCTCGAATACCATGAGAGTTGCAAGAATCGCATTGAGTTGCAACTTGAAAGTCATTTACAGAAAAGAAAAGTTCAGGTTAGGCTGTCCCTACACTGGACTAAGTGACATCCCTACTTAACAAGATCTTTACCTAAAAAGGTGTCAGCAGTGGTGACTTCCAAAGAAGATCACACACTTCCCTTAGTCTCTGAGTCAAGTTGAAGTCTTGCAATTCTCTATCTGCCTACCCATCCGCTCTCTTAGGTTCCTCAGATCATCTGCCCTAACTCCACCCCGGGGTGCTTTACCTAGTACAAAATCACATTTCCAATAGGAACGCCCCTGGAGACGCCTCTCACGTGGTGTAGTTTCTGGCGGCAAATTCCAGTCTGATCCTCTTCTGGGCCCTTCGTTAAAGTTGACCTTGCTTCCCAGGCTTCTTCTCCAGCGAGACGGTACCCCCTAAAATTCCTGAAGACTCCTACAGGCATGTGCCGGGCTCTCTTGAACAAGAGTCCATTCATCACTTTCTGATAAAGGCCCCCTCGCACCTGCAAACAGACACTTTCTCGGTAGGCCCCAAATTCCGGCCTCCACCATATCTTAGGTCGTAAACTATTTTTGAACAGGCTTTACATTCGTGCTCAGTGCGACCTCTCCTTAACGAGCACATGCAGATCAAAGAAGCGACTTTATCTATTCAGGCCTACTAGAATTACATGAAACGGGCCTCTGCAATATGCACATTTAATTTCTATGTTTAAACAGTATTCTAACTAACACACATTACTATAATGTAACACATCTATTTAAAACATTACTTCAATTCTATGATTAACAATACTCTATAGTAAAATGACATTAGAATCCAAGTTACCTAAAAGTGTAACAGCATCTTTCGTTTCTTGTGAAATGCCATGTGGCCTACACATTTCCATGGTTTGCAGAATTACATTTCTTTTACTCTCTGCAGCATAACGTGAGATTCCAACATCATTCTAGCATTTCTACAAATCTCTACATTAGTTTTCCACACTGATATATGTATCTCTAT
The DNA here is from genome assembly GCF_964261635.1 of Lissotriton helveticus. Lineage (NCBI taxonomy): Eukaryota > Metazoa > Chordata > Amphibia > Caudata > Salamandridae > Lissotriton > Lissotriton helveticus. Next base: position 1,092,773,003 of record NC_136068.1, read on the forward strand.
TCTAATTAAACACTCATGTATATATTTTCTTCATATAAGTTTGACACTCTTGTCTATTATATACTAGACTAATACAACGTGCTTGTAAATATGGTGCACTTCTACATTTTTCAGATTTGTGCTCTCTCAGTATTTTTCATCCACGTTATAATATGCACAGAGCAGTCGGGTGTGGGTGACGAGGCCCTGGGTGTCCAGCGATCGGAGGGCATCAAGGGTCAGAGGGAATGAAGACAGGATATGGGGTGGACAACTAGGGTTTCAGAAAGCAGGTGTCAAACAGGGAGCTGAGGCGGAAATTAGTCTGGCGACCAGTGACGTAATCAGTGATTTATGAGCCCTAACGCAAGGAAGGAAATGGGTCCCCTGGCCGCTGCTTGAACTTTGAAATACAGCACTAATCTAGGTTAAGTAGGCCCTGGTGCAACTGTACTTGTTGCACAAATGGAAGTTATGCCTCTGCTGGTGACTGCAAGCACCAGGTGGCACAGGCAGGGATAGAGAGCAGGATGTATTTCCTGCTGCTCATTGCCAATGGGCTAGCAGGGATACAGATGTTTCTCTCAATTCAGTTTCACCAGAGGCTTGGTTGTAGGTACATTCTCACCGGGATACGTGTATAGATTCTGAGGCGTGTTGGGGTTTTTGGAGAGTCGGGAATATAGTGATGCATGGAGTAAGGTTTGGGGGTATGTGGCTACTGACTGAGTTGTGAGCAGGGGCGCGTGGTAAGATTTCAAGTGGGCAGTGACCGAAGTGGGGGAAAGCTTGTGGCATTCAGGAGAGTAGTGACTGAACCGACAGGGGGTTGTGCGGTAGTAAGGGGGGGGGGTCTGAGGTGCGGCACGTGATTTGTGACTAACGGGGCTGAGATAGGGGGCTTCGATGGTCAAGGGGGTTGGAACAGGTTGGAAATGACAGGTGGAGCAATCAAGTAGTCTCTAAGGGAAGTGGCAGGCGTGTAGGGGCAGGAAGAGTGTACGTGGTACTGTCCCAGTGTAGAGCAGGCAGTAATGTCTGGGTGTGTGCAGTGGAAGCTGTCAGACCGGTAGTGTGAGAAAGGATAACTGTGTGTAAGGGGAAGGTGGAGGCTGGCATAGGTGGGGCTGCTGTGGTGGCTAAGAAGGGGGGATGGGTATAGTGGCAAGGCAGGTAATAGACGAGAAAGGGTCAGAAGTGTTGGTAAGTGGCAGTGAAAGAGGTATAGGTGGTGTGGGGCTGGGTGTGTAGTGGAGGACTGAGATGTGAGGTGGGCACCTAGAGACAGAGCTGAGGAGGTTGGCAATGGTGGTGGAACCAGGTGTTTCTGCACTGGAGTACTCTCTCAAGAGAGAGCTCAGGTTTTACAAATTAGGTTTATTTTAAGAGATAGCGTAGCATTCAGCATTTGCTGAAGTTCTGGTGTGGGGTCAGGGACAGTGATGGTACAGTATGCCCTCCAAATCTATGTCACTATCGCATACTTGACACTATTGTAACCCTTGCCATCCTCATCTCTGCAGATCAAAATCCCAGTTGCCCTTCCCACCTTTTTCACCATCCCAGTCTCTGACACAATCCCAGTACGTACACAGAAGAATACAAAGTTCCCCGGGGAGAGTACTACAGTGTGGAGAAGAGAGGGGTTGTAAAGATTCAAGGAACTGGAAGGGTTCCCTTGTCGGAACTAGAGAGCCTCACACACCCAGAGCGTTAGGTGTGAAACACACCCTGACTGAAGGATGTCCAGTATCATCACCGGCTCACTGCTCCTCGTCAGACCGGCACTGCAATGTCTGACGGAGTGCCCAAAGGCACTCTTTTGGCGGAGTTCTTTTGTTCCTTGCCGATGGTGAGTGTGAGTGAGGACGAAAGAAAGTGTAGTCGGTGCAAAGTGAGTGAATAAAAAGGGTAATGAGTCCACAATGGGTTTTATTAACGTGGCTGATTCCCTGATTAAAAGGGGTGGGAGGGGAGCTAGAAACTGTGGAGGTGTACAGAAAACTAACTCAACCCCCTGGTGTGGTCAACATGTTTCTCGCCAACCGGCGATTCATCAGGACCTAAACAAAGTACTACACAAGAAGACAAACGATTAAATGCTCATTCACGTAGTAAAAAGCAAATACAACCTCTCTGGGTCGGGTACAAAGAGGGCCACGGGGTCCTGCTCTAATTAGGCGACCTAGAGGTAGGGGAAAAAAATGATTAATAGAGAGCGAGTCAAGTCATATCTTAATTATGTGACTATATAATCAGAGGATATAGAGTGACTTCAGTGAATGCTCTCCACACTGTGAGGGGTGAGGGGGGCGTGTAGGGAAACCGATCATACCGGACACTGGGTGGAATTTCCCTTCATAATCGGTCTAGGAATGGCACGATTATTAACTCTCATTGGAGGAACCAGAGTGCAAATAAAACACTAATCTGAGGTATGTAGCCGAATCTTGCAAAGTGACACCCAATCCTAGGAGAATAGCAGGAAGGTTCTTACCCTAAGGGAGAGTAACACGGGCCTCGCAGCATGCTCCCGTGAGGCCAGCGCTGTCTGGTGGATGAACCTGTAGGGTATGTAAGGGAGGGATTGATTTGTATGTTACACATCAAGGAGAGGTATGTTAGTGCCTGGTGGTGGAGGCTAGTTACACAACTGGACCTCCAGGGTATAAGACAGTCGCCCCTGTAAAGATTCAAGAAGTTGGAGGAGGGACGACCACTCTGTCCGCATTATGTGTATGAAGGTCAGGGGGGCCCCAGGACGGAGCCCAGTATGTAAGGTCGGCACCAACGCGACACTCCATGCCTGCAAGCCTAGAGCATCGCTCAAGCCGGCGCCGTGATACTGCGGGTCACCACGTTGATCACAGCCTTCAAAATGTGGGTTAAATAAAGTAAGTTTAGTCGGGGGCAGAGGGGCACTCCCCACACTCTGCTAGACTACTGGCCGTACATTAAAGAGGTGGCTTGGGTCAATGGTGGGACTGGGAACAGTCTCCGTAGCCGCCAGCACCATAGGGCTGCAAGGATGGTGAAGTGCATCAGGTAGATGAGGCACTATAACGAGTGGGCGCAAGTCCAATTCGGGGCTGGGAGCAGCTCCCGTCACTGTCAGTGGAACTGGGCTGCAAAAATTGAGACGAGCCTCAGGGGGTCAGAGGATGGAGACAAGGCTTACCTTAATACAGGCGCTGGAACGGCGGGACACCTACCCCTCACGCTCGCGGCACCTGGTCAGGGTGCGGAGCAGCTGGTAATGGATCCCGGAGGGGTCCGCCTTTAAGTAGGTTGTTTAGTGATCCGCCAAGGCGCCATCGGTAACGTCGCGTCTGTCGCGCGTCATGCGCATGCGTGTAAGCAGTGCGGTAACTTTGACCTGCATCCGGATAATGATGGAAAGGCATAGCGGCCATGTTGGAGAGGTCGCTTGTGCTGTGAAAGAGGTCTGCTAAGGTTGGCGGTAAACCGGATGGCTATTAATCACAGAGTCCCATTCAGGTATTTTAGTGGGAAAAACGTATTGATAAACTAGCGCGCGGGGCGAGTATTATTGGGGGAAGGGGTGGGGTGTTAGGTTGAGGCAGTGGTGTTAAAATTGGGGAGGGCGGAGTACCGTACAGCTGTTGGAGAGAGGGGGCTATCACCAGTTTAAAGCCCCGGGAAAGTCAAAGGAAGCCCTTCTTTTGGCCGGATTGTTTTGGGCTCGTCTAAGGGATGACAAGGGTCGGTCAGGTGCTTAGGGGCCGTAAGGTTGGGATCCCTCATTCATGAGTCATCAACAATATTACATGCCATTAACCCTCTGTAGTAGGAAGGCCTGTGCCGAGTTAGGATGGGGGAGATTCATAGGATAGCTAGGTACAAGGGCTAGCTAGGGAATGTTAACTGGAGACGATAGCCCGAGGGATTGCAACGTAAAGCCCTATGACAAGCCATTGGCCCTCTGTAGTGGGACGATCTGTGCCGAGCTAGGAGGTGTGTGATTATAACTAGGTACAGGGGCTGGCTAGGGGAACTCATCGGGAGACTGTAGCCCAGGGAATAGCATAATTGAGCCCTACTGTATCGAGCTGAAGGCGCAGTACCCATCTCTGTTCAAGCCTGAACAGTGCCTGTTTGGTCATGGCTGGTTGGGACTCGAGCACTAACCATTGGATGCTGTCTGCAGAGTGATTGTGTAATTGGTAGTGTGCATACAATCTCGTGTGGGTCTTGGAGCACCGTATGTTGCTTTTGTGCTCCGTTATTCTGAGCTTCACCTGTCTCATGGTCATCCCTACATAAAATTTGTCGCAAGGACAAATGAGGAGGTAGATACATTTGGTACTGAGGCAATTTGTGTGTCTGTTAAGTTTCCACGTGAAGGAATCAGCAAGCTTGATTTCTTTACATTGTCTGGACTGGGGACATACCGCACAGCCCCCACACGGGTAGTGTCCAACAACAGGTGGGAGTTGCCACAGTGTCCGTTGCCCACCACCAGGTTGTCTCTTAGGGCGTGTATGTATCAGGGAATCTTTTAGGTTGGCTGTACGTTTAAAAGCAAACCTTGGTTTGGGTAACTCAGTGCCCCCTAAGTTAAGGATGCCCCAGTGCTTGTTCACAGTTTTCTTAATGAAGTTGGAGTTTCTGGTGAAGCTTGTGACGCAAGTTATTAGGTCATCACGCTCCTTTTGATGTACTTCAAGGAGGGCCTCCCTATGGTTGTTGAGGGCTCTCTTGCTGGAGTCACGTATCAGTTTAGTGGGGTATCCTCTATCTTGCAGTTTGTGTTGGAGGGTATTAGCTTCTTGCCTATAGTCATCCCTAGAGGAGCAATTTCTACGTACCCTCAGGAATTGGCCAAAGGGAAGATTTTCGCGTAGTGCTCTGGGGTGGTGACTATTGAACAAGAGAAGACTGTTTCTGTCCGTGTTTTGCAGAAGAGGGTAGTGCTCAGACCGCCTGGGCCCAGCCATATCGTGAGGTCAAGGAAGGGCAAGGCTGTCTCAGACATGGAGCCTGTAAATTTCAGATAAGGGTTCTGTTGGTTGATCCAAGTGCAAAATTGAGTGCAGCTATCGCGGTCACCCTTCCATAGTATCGTAATGTCGTCAATATAACGACGCCATACTGTCAGATGTTGTCTGAAGGGGTTGGATTCTGGGTAGATAAACTGGTTCTCAAAGGTTGCCATGTAAATACAGGCAATGCTAGGAGCAAAAGTAGAACCCATTGAGGTACCCCTAATTTGATGGTACATCTGTGATCCGTATTGGAAAAAGTTTTCCGTTAGGGCAATACTCGCACATGCCATGATGAATGGTATTGGAGTAGGTGAGGACCAGTCCTCCTGCATAAGGGCAGATTCTACGGCTTCTAGTGTGCCTGCTTGGGGAATATTAGTATATAAAGCTTCCACATCAAGCGTGAGGAGGAGGTCCACTTCTTCTCGACCTTCGATGGAGTCTATGAGGCGTAGGACATCCCTTGTATCCTGCAGGAAGGAGGGTATTTTCTTTACAATGGGCTGGAGGAATACGTCACAGAACTTGGACAATGGTTCCAATAAGGAGCCGATTCCCGAGACGATGGGTCTCCCTGGGACTGGACTGATACCTTTATGTATCTTAGGCAAGGTATAGAAATAAGGGACCACTGGGTCCGTCGTCAGGAGGAACTCTGCTTCATGTTTCGAGATCCAGCCGTTGGTCTCGCCTTCAATGATCAGGCTGGAAATGTCCGTGGTCAACCTACTGGTCGGATCTGCCGGAAGGGGTCTGTAATGGGTGGTGTTGGCTAATTGGTGCTTACACTCTGTGTCGTAGTCAGTGGCGTCTTGTATGACAGTTGCTCCCCCTTTGTCGGCTTGTTTAATGACGATGGAGGTGTCATTACCCAGTGATAAGACTGCCTGTCTTTCAGCTCTGCTCAGGTTGTTATGACTACTGGTATGTGGTTTATTCTCCAAGGACCTTAATACAGCCCTCTCAAATGTCAACACCTCTGGTGGGACCATCCCATCAGTTGGGGTCAATCCCAGTACGTGCCAGCCAACCTTTCCCCTTCTCCTCCACCATCTTTGACACCCTCCCTCTCGCTGTCCCACTCTCGTCACTTCCAGTTCCAATTACTCTCACCTGTCCTGCTACATCCCTGGTCCATCAGTGTCGCATTCCAGTACCTTCTACACTCAAAGTCCCTCTCCTAGCCCCTCTCATAATTTAATTCCCTCACACTCTCTGCCCCTGACACCATTCCTATCTACACCCATGTATTAAAACCCATAACTGACCACCCTCCCATAAATCACCTCCTCATTGCTTCCACCCTCCCAATCACTTCCGCTAACACAATCAGTCCATATTGCCATCCCCACCTGTCACGCATGCCATTCTATCAGCTTCTCCACCCCGCCCATACGTCAATACCACATTACAACCAGAGTCTTACTCATCCTCCCCATCCTGATCACATGTTCAGCCTGCAGCATCCTCCCTGTCACACTCCCCTTCCCTGCTACTCTCATCCCCGCCACATGCCCACTTATACTTCCAGTGACTGCCAACAGTGCTTTAAGTTGGATAAATAAAGGGGGCGGGTCTCTCAAATCCATGCTAACTAGTTACGCAAGCCCCAGCTTACAAGGATACATCACAATTGAGCAATCGTGCCAAATACTAACACCAGCCCAAGGTCCTCCCGTGGTGCTGGAGCCGGACCTGCTGCCCAGGATGCCTCCTTTTGCCCCTCCTTTCGCACCACCACTCCACAGGCTCAATCTTGTCCTGATGAGACCATGACATCCACAAAGGGTTGAAACGCCACCAACACAGAAAGACCGATTTGTAGAAATAAACACCGGGATTCTACCAGTTGTGTTTTAAGACGTTTGTAAAAACTGTAATGTATTTGGCTCCCTTATATGAAAGTAACCAATCTACCATGTATGCCCACTTATACTGTCACTTCTTTTATGGTTTTGGTTCTGGTCACTTGGGGTCCTTTTAGAACATTTCTTCACTATTCACTTGACTGTTATATTTTATACTTTGTGTTGTTATTTAACTATGATATTGATCAAAATAATAAATTCCGATTCAGCTGAATTGAATTTATTCCGAATACTGGTTGGTTTTTCTTTTCTTTTTAAGATTGACTCCAAACAAAAAGGAAAAAAGAAATCTGAAAAAATAATGCTCTTTGGTGAGATCAAGTCTAACCAGGATTTCCTGTCTTACCATGTTGACCTTCAGAAAATAAGTTCCATGTAAACACTAGTATTAAGCTATTGACTTTATACCCATGTTCACATGGACATTTGGGTTGTGCTCTTGCGAAAGTAAGTCTATGTAAAGATGAATATTGGCTTAAATCATGTAAACTTAATGTACTTCCCATAGTGTGTGACGCTGCCAGCATTTTGTTGCCTTTTTGTGAGCTTTTTGTTATTGCAGTGACACGCATCACACAGTAAGACACACGTAAAACAAACCAGAACTATTTGATTTGCCAATGCCTATTAGCAATATCAGATAAAGGAGTAAGAACAATTATTTTGTGGAGACTAATCAGAACTGAAAATGTTTCAATTCTGAAAATGACAAGTTAGTAAGGTCTATGGAATGGGTAGTGATCTTCTGTGTCACAATTACTCCTGCTCTTTGTTTCACGACACTTTCCTCTGCAGTTTCTCAATATTTTACTAATTTATGTCCCTTTTCTCCCCACATCTTTCAAAAACCTCTATTTCCATACCACCCACCTCATCTCTCCTCTTCAATACCCTCTTTTTCACTTTCCCCTGCATGTACTTCCATGCAAACTTTTTACTACACCACCCACTCACCAGTAAGCGCTGCTTTTTCTTTTACTTTCACCCTATCACTATTTCACCAGCGGTGTTCCTCCATGACATACTGTGTGACAATTTCTGTGTGCGCTATGCAGAGAGGCCAAGGATTGGGATGAGCATGTATCTGAACACCTTTGTGACCCACTGACAGACACTGTAAGAAGCTTGCACTACCATCATCCTCAACTCCTCATGTTTCAATGGGGACCCATTAAAAACCCACAATCTAAACTCACACAGACACCTACAGGAGACTCGGTTCACAGTACCTGCTGGAAGTGTAATAGGCTGCGCGATAAAATATCTGAAAAAGAACAACCCTGGAAAAAAAAGACATACTCTTATGGAATGCACCGCAAAGTTAAATGTGAATTGTAAATGGAAATTACATCGCTGACACGGATTACCATAATGAGCTTTACAGTCATTGTTTAGAAACCGGTCAGTGTTTCTTCTGCTAAAGCTAGGCACATGAATATAGGGCCCAATGGGGACCTGTCTGAAGGTCTAGTTTTACCCCCTGCTGGGGCTGAGACCTGGAGGGATCCAACTGAATCAAAGCCCTGGCCTCCACCCTACCTGTCGCCATCCTCCCTATCGATGTCACACTTCCAGTCCCTGTCACACACGATGTCAAACCCCAAAACCAAGTCACACTCGCAGTCTTCTTCACCCTTCCCTTTTCTTCTTCTCTATCCCACTAGCAATAGCGGCCGCCCTCCCTGCCCCGCGACTCTCCGCATCCCTGTCCCACGTCCAGTCCGTGTCGCCCTCACTGTTCTTTTCTCCATCCCACGTTTAAGGCCCTGTTACACTCTTAATCATGTCACTCTGTCTCTAGCACCCTCCGTATCCCTGTCACACTGCTGCCATAACGCTGGCCCCGGCATAATGAGGGTAATTTGTGCCAGAGTGAAGGCGCATCCTACTTTGGTGCTCCCCCCAATGTAATGCTAGCCATTGCATAATGGTGGTCATTCTTGGCATATTGGCGGTATTCAGGCCATGTCCCAAAAGAGTGCCAAATCGTGGGAGAACGCTCCCCTGGCATAATGGGGGTATGGGTAGAGAATCTCTATTATAATTGTGTCTACCCTTGGTATCATACTGCCCATGGATGAAATAATGGTGGAATATGCGCTCCTTAGCAGGATGGCGGCCACCCGCTGCTTAATACCTTCCTGGATTTAATGCAGTAATTGTTTGCCTATCGTCAACACCCATGACACTTTATTACCCATCCTAATATATTGGCATAATTGGTGGCTAGCTATTTCATACTGTGTAGCAAGAATTACCAGCAGGTGGTCATTCTTAGCATAATTTAGGCATTGTTTATTTGAGGAGGCCACCCCTAGCATAAAAACGGTAGACATATTTGGCATAGGCTAGGCAATCCTTTCAGGTGATGAGAGATATGCATCCAAAGCAGAGTCTGCCATGTTTGAGACACTGCTATTTATGGCTCCACTTACATTTACTAAAAAATACATAAATAACCAGCATTTCATAGATGAGAAAGTGCAGGATTGAAACTAAGAAATTGAAAGAATTTGAAGGTTCAAGTGAAAGAAATGGTATAAACAGTTTAAAAGCAAATAGAAATGGATTTTACATCGACACTTTTTTTCAAACTGTTTCTAATACCCATGGATTTTTAGCCATTTTTTTGTTGAATTGGCCGAAATAAAGCTCTTGTCCCAGTGTTTTAAAGCGTTCTGCTGAACAGTAAACCACAACAAAAAAAACAGTTGAGGGTCAGGCGTCCTTGGCAAAGGTGTGCAGACTCAATGTGGAGCAGGAAACATCATGGGATAAAAGAGAAGCATGTATAGATTTCGTAACCCTAATTCCACATCCACACACCCTGAAGATATCTATATCTTCAGGATACATAAAGTAATCTACACTTCTATGTGCACTTACCATTTGATATTCTGGTTCTCAACATTTTCTCAGCTATTATTGCATCATAATATTCCTATTCTCAACACACAGAAGTACAACCCTTGACAACCAATGAAGGTGCTGATCTACGTCATGAGTGTTCCTTCAGAACATGTGGCTTTATGAAATGTAGGAGTTTGTCGAACCCACCAGCGAGTCCACCGACATCCCTCCCTCACAAGACTTCTGCCACAAACTCTTTTATACAAAACAAGGGAACCCAAAGGTATAGCACTAGGGACCTTGGGCAGTAACGTATTACAAAAAACAGGGGTCCCTAGTAGTTCAGGGATCTTTCGCAAAAATGATAGACATACGCTCAATAGTATGTATGACCTTTGTCCAGCCGGACAGGAATTTTAATTAAAGTGATAAGCAAGAATAAAGAGGATTTTTTTTACACAGTGGGTGCAGCCAGCAACCCACAGGGGACAAGACAAAACAAGGGGATGGGGTTAGAACGAACAAGGCGGTCTGTATACTAGTAGTTCAGTGAACAGACAAAAATACATTTTAGAAGCATCATTGTATACAATTTATACTTTTCATTTTACATATGACGCTAAAATGTCGACGACGTTTCGATGCCTATTGTGAAATGAGTGGCATCATCTTCAGGACAGAGAATAGGCGATCCCCGCCCATCTGAGCCCAGAATTGCCATTGAGCAACCCAACCAGGAATGAGACACGATCGGTCCGGTCTCCTATGAAGAGGCTATCTTGCCCTGGCTTGGAAAATGCTCAGATAATTGAGTACCCGACCATATTTCCCTTGATATTGGGCACCGCCCCCTGGAAATAAACAATGTTTGGACCTAAATCTGGTAAAAAATTGCCTAAAGATTTTCAAGACAAACCTTTTTATTCTCTGTCCTGAAGATGATGCCACTCATTTCACAATAGGCATCGAAACGTCGTCGACATTTTAGCGTCATATGTAAAATGAAAAGTATAAATTGTATACAATGATGCTTCTAAAATGTATTTTTGTCTGTTCACTGAACTATTGGTATACAGACCGCCTTGTTCGTTCTAACCCCATCCCCTTGTTTTGTCTTGTCCCCTGTGGGTTGCTGGCTGCACCCACTGTGTAAAAAAATCCTCTTTATTCTTGCTTATCACTTTAATTAAAATTCCTGTCCGGCTGGACAAAGGTCATACATACTATTGAGCGTATGTCTATCATTTTTGCGAAAGATCCCTGAACTACTAGGGACCCCTGTTTTTTGTTCTGCCACAAACTCAGCACCTTTTTCCACCACAAAATCAAGAGCATCTACGACAACTTCGACGAAGCCACCCAACACACTGAACCCTCACCAACCACCCAGACACCCTGAAGCCAGCGATCGACAACTGGACAGCCCTCACCACTGAAGACACACGGAAGACGAAGTCAATCCACTCTGGGTCCCCCCACGAACCCCTGCCCCCACCACATTTTCAACAGAGCCCCCAACACCATCACACCCATGCTCTACCACATCAACCGCTCCCTGGCAACCGCCTCATTCCCCGACAGCTGGAAACGCACTGAGGTCAACCCCCTCCTGAAGAAACCCTCGGCAGACTCCACTGACTCAAAAACTTCAAACGCATCTCCCTGCTCCCATTCCCAGCTAAAGTCATTGAGAAAGTCATCAACAGCCAACTCGCCATATTCATCGAAGAGCACAACATCCTTGACTCCTCCCAATCCGGCTTCAGAAAAAACAACAGTACGGAAACCGCACTCCTCGCCGCAACAGACGACATCCATACCTTACTGGACAAAGGAGAAACACCAGCCCTCATCCACCTCGACCTCTGAGCAGCGTTCGGCAGTCTCTCACCGCACCCTAATACGCAGACTCCAAGACGGAGGGATCCAAGAAAAGGCCCTCAACTGGATCCTCTCCTTCCTCTCTGGCAGAATGCAGCGGGTAAGACTTCCCTATTTCCTCTCTGACCCTACACCTACCACCTGCCGAGTCCCCCAGGGGTCCTCTCTCAGCCCTACGCTCTTCAATGTCTACATGGCACCGCTCTCCCCCCATCGTCAGAACCTACGGACTCAACATTGTGTCATATGCAGACAACACCAAACTCATACTCCCCTATCCAACGAACCCAACACCGCCAGACAACTTTCCAGAAGGCATGGAAGCTGTCGCAAAATGGATGAAAAACAGCTGCTAACAACTAAACACCAACAAAACGGAAGCACTCATCATGGGCCGAAACCCCAATGCCTGGAACAACACCTAGTGGCCCCCTGCCCTCGGAAGCCCGCCCGCCCACCCCCACAGACCACACACGCTACCTGGGAATCATCCTGGACTCCGGGGCTTAAAATGGACCGCCAGATCAACTCAGTCTCGTCCTCCAACTTCCACACCCTTCGCCTCCTACGTAAGATCTTCAAATGGATCCCCCTCGAACACAGAAAGACCATCACTCACACCCTGGTCACCAGCCGGCTAGACTACGGCAACGCACTCTATACCAGAATAAACAAAAAACTCACCCGCAAGCTACATAACATCCAAAACGCCTTCGCAAGACTGGTCCTCAACCTGCCAAGACACAGCTACATCTCCCAGCACCTGCGCACGCTGCACTGGCTCCCCATCGAAGCTAGTCACCTTCTAGATGCTAACCCACGCTCACAATGCCCTCTAAGACACCGAACCAGCATACCTGAACAGCCGACTCAAATACCACGCACCCCAAAGGACCCTACTATCAGCCCAACTCTCCTACACTGTGGTCCCCCGCACCAGAAAGACCAGATCGGGAGGCCGCTCCTTCTCGTTCCGCACAGCCAGAGCCTGGAACGACCTTCCGCTCCACCTCAGACAGATAACATCGCTCCCCATCTTCGCAAGAAACTTCAAAACCTGGCTCTTCGACAGACGCCCTTCCTTGGTGGACTGGAACCGGCAACCCCCAACCCCCAGCGCGTCAAGACCCTTACGGGTTGTTGCGCTTAAACATCTGACTGGTTGATACTAAGTAAGTTAGCTAGCTATAGGAGAGGTGAACCTCTCTCCACAACAGACTTAGACTCTTCTAGCAACTGTAAACTCCTGTCCTTAAAATCAACCCCATTTTGAAATGTCAGTAGACTCCTGTACCCCTTCTGGAGCACAAAAACCTACCTCTGTCACAGATCATAAATCAGCAAGCCGAAGAGTGAGTGGTTTGTAGATATCACTGGAGCCCCGAGATAGCAACATAGGAACAAACTGCACCAGTTGTCCATTACATATTTTTACATTATGCATTTATTTAGGTGCAATTAGCAGGGAGCAATGCCTTTTTGAAACAAGAGTAAGGTTTATTGAAAACAGTAAGTGAAATACTGAACTATACTATTTGATTTGAAGTAGTACAAAGTAGAGACAATTATATAGTTAAGAACAGAGGGTCCCAGATAAAACAGACTTTACTTTCTTACAAAACATTCTTGTGGTAGACATCAGAGCCCTGCCAGGTAGGCAGAGCAAACAATGGGTGCGGATTGCAGTTAGAATGTTCAGCTTTCTTGACTAAACTGCTACTCAGACAAGAGGCAGTGATTATGCTCAGACATTTCTAAAGCTACTGCTGGCAAGGCAGAGCTTATAATGGACCCTTGATGTCATTAGAATGCTCAGCTTTCATGAACAAACTTGATTAAATAATAAGTAGTTTATACTCAGTGATGTTGAAACTACTACCAGCATTACAAAGTTAACAATGCTCCTGCATAGCATTTAGACGTTGTGATTTTACTTGGCTTCCACAAATAAAATGCTAATTAAACAGTGGGCTTTGGCAAATCTCAAAGATGTTTGGAGCTAATAAAACAATTGGCAATGCTGACGCTCTGGAGAGGCTCTCTTGGGGTTATTTATTTCAAATATGTCACTAGCCACTGTGAAATGTTTTCCATGGAAAAGGGACACCAAGCACGCAATATATAATTAAAACAAAACACAAGCTACCTGTAGGTATTCACTAGTTGCTCTGCACAGTTGGATTCCCAGAACCCCCCCCCCCCCACACACACACACACACACACACACGCACCCACTCAGACACTTTAGCCCAGATATAACAACAAAAATCAATTTCTCATCTATGGAGGACATTGGCAGTGACTGATCTGCGCCAGGACTTCCCCCACGTGCACCGCTCCTCTCAGTTCTGCTGTAGGACAGGAGGAATATATCCAGCGGAAATCATCTTCAGACGCATGGCCTTGAAATCGGATATGAAAGTGTGTGACTTTTTTTTTTAAAGCACAGAGGCCGACAATGGGCATCTTGATAGGATACTATTTATTGCACCCCTCGCAAACCAAGGCTGGCACTTAATTTACGACTCGCAGGGAACTGGCCTTTTCCAGAGCTGGGGGGCTGAGAAACGTACCGGCTGCAGATGAAACGGTCACATAGTTCGATTGATGCGATCGATCCCCAAAAATAATCCGCCAAAACAAAATAAGAGTGCAATGGTGTAAGCATGTGAATGCGTCAGTGTGCAAGCATCGGGTATGCCAGTGCCTTCATTGTTTATGTTTTTATTCATCCGTTTCAAGATGTCGACGCCATTAGTTGTACTACATAAAGAAACATTAATTGAAATATGCACAAAACTGCCTTTGAGAAATGGAGTGGCCCAGCAGCAAATGGCAGCTGTTTGGTGCTCTCAAATAACATTAAAAAGTAGAATTCGTGTTTTAAAGCATCTTAGAAGGATAAAGGAGCAACCGAGAAGCGTGTGGGGGAGAAGTGAAGATGGGGCGGAGAGAGCAACAGTGAGCGGGGAAAGGAAGGACCTTGAGTTGGGGAAGAGGACTAAAAACAACCATTGGCAAAGCCAAAAGGTCTCGTATTTGGAAAATATTTGATTGCCAATATGTTTTAGCCATGATGTACAGCATCTCAGACACTGTCCAAAGTGGCTAAAGAATTAAAAATAAATAAAACATAGTTGGCATGAAGAGTCCTATCATTTTGTACAGGTGAAAATAAAATTAAAGGGTGAGGAGGGACGCAAAACTAAAACAAGGGATGTGAAAGCAAATCGGTGATGGAAACAACACGGGGGAGGGGGTAGAGAAGCACACAGTGAGAGCACAGAATCACACAGTAACAAAGCGCAACATGAGGACGGGGCAAAGAAGCACATGGCGAGACACAGCAACGTTGAGATGGGTGAGGAAGCAACAGGGGGCGGAAACGAAAGGGAGACAGGAGCACAGAAACCAGGGATGGGGTAGGGGGCACAGGACAACAAGACAATGCATCACAGAGACTTACGTGGGGCGGAGAAAAATATGGCACGCAACACAGATGGAGGGGCTCAGAAGCACACGGCGAGACAGCAACATGGAGAGTGGGGGCAGAGAAGCACAAGGCAAGAGCAACACAGAGACCGGGAAGAGAAGTAACCAAGGGAGACAGCTGTAAAAACACATGCACTCTCATAGAGTGCTTCACTAAAAAGAGAAAACTGGCAGCACAAAAATAAAAGCGAGCAGTGTAAGGACACAGTGAGGCATTTAAACTCCAGGGGACGGACAAACTCATGACAGGGGATGTAAAACCCACACAAGCCATCAAATAATAAAAAGCAAGCTAACAAGAGTGATAATGACACCAACCAACAGTAAACAATGGGAGGGCTCTAAGCAAACTAAGCTAACAAATCGTCTTGCAACAGACCGTGCATGTGCGATCTTAGGCGAGAGCTAAAAACAGGAAAAAAGCATTGGCATTGCCAATAGGTCTCGTGTTTAGGTGCTCATAAGTGTTTAGCCAGAGCTATTGGCTCTGGCAATGTTGCTTTTTGCTGCATGCCGGTGTTAAACTGGTACTGATGTGGTGAAACCTTGCATAACTGGTGTTAGCACATACAGACATGACAAAATAATGAAGTAATATTGACATAATTACGTCTTTTATGTTGCCTTTTCTTGCCGCATAATGCAGTCAACTGAGCCACATAAATTGCCTGGTCCGTTTCGCATAATTCCCGCGAACCTGGGTGTAGCTCCTGTAAGCACAGACGGGCACCCATTGGACTGGACATAGAGAGCAGCGCCTCCTCGTCAGCCATGATACAGCGAACACAGAATCCCATCTGACATTTTGGTGTAATCTTTTCGGAAGCGCTCAGATTCTCAAAGTAGGAGCTATAACGCGAGAGAAAGAGGGTCGACCTGTCTTCGCAGTTGTGTTCGGGTAAACAACCTTAAACAATGTGTAAGGTCCGTCCTAATGGGTCGGTTGCAAATGGAACTAGTTGTCGCCCTTGACTTGCGGCTCAATAAAAATCAAACATAACAAGCGGTTGATGTTTATGTTATGTTATGAATTTTTTAAAGCGCGGGATTCCCACAAAGGTGTCTTGGCGCTGTTACCGCTCACTACCTACCCGCTGAGGCCATGGTAACCCACAGAGCGCATGCACTATGTGTATGTGCACATCACTCATTTATATAGCTCGGTATGCAAAGCAGGCGCTTCAGTATTTTGGCAAATTGGACGTTTGTGCTTTTTTTCTTTATAAAGAGAAAATATTCACTTTTCTACAGTTAGCTTAGTAAATATTGTGTCCTTGTGTAATGCAAGTGGGGCTATGTAAAGCGCTCAGATACCCGATTCGGGTCAAGCTCGCGCTGTATAAAACTCTGGAAAAAAAAGAGTGTGGCAAATGGCCGGAGGGAAGCCGGATGGGGGCGGGAGAGCCTGGTGGGGGGGCGGGAATGCAAGCGAGGGGAGGAGAATGGAGGGGGAGGCAAGACAGAGGCAAGGAGTGTGGCAAATGGCCAGAGGGAAGCCGGATGGGGGATGTCAAGTGCCAGAAAAGAAACGAAATACTGCCCCTGCAGCTGGACGTCACCTGTGCCTGTCCGTGCAACGGCATTCAAGGGGAATGCAGACAGGGGCACTGGAATTATTCTGTTCTGTGGGCGCAGATTTTTCCGCATAATTATAGATTTACTGTAATTGCCACATACTTTATCATCTGCTGCATAATCTTCTGGTTTTTACAACAACATCAACACAAATCTGGCTCAAACGGATTAAAAATTACTAAAACGTGGCCCTTGGCAAAGGTTGACTGGCTTTACAGTTGCTTTTTGCTGCATGCCGGTGTTAAACTGGTACTAATGTGGTGAAACCTTGCATAACTGGTGTTAGCACATACAGACATGACAAAATAATGAAGTAATATTGTCATCATTACGTCTTTTATGTTGCCTTTTCTTGCCGCATAATGCAGTCAACCGTGCCACATAAATTGCCTGGTCCTTGTCGCATAATTCCCGCGAACCTGGGTGTAGCTCCTGTAAGCACAGATGGGCACCCATTGGACTGGACATAGAGAGCAGCGCCTCCTCGTCAGCCATGATACAGCGAACACAGAATCCCATCTGACATTTTGGTGTAATCTTTTCGGAAGCGCTCAGATTTTCAAAGTAGGAGCTATAACGCGAGAGAAAGAGGGTCGACCTGTCTTCGCAGTTGTGTTCGGGTAAACAACCTTAAACAATGTGTAAGGTCCGTCCTAATGGGTCGGTTGCAAATGGAATTAGTTGTCGCCCTTGACTTGCGGCTCAATAAAAATCAAACATAACAAGCGGTTGGTGTTTATGTTATGTTATGAATTTTTTAAAGCACGGGATTCCCACAAAGGTGTCTTGGGGCTGTTACCGCTCACTACCTACCCGCTGAGGCCATGGTAACCCACAGAGCGCATGCACTATGTGTATGTGCACATCACTCATTTATATAGCTCGGTATGCAAAGCAGGCGCTTCAGTATTTTGGCAAATTGGACGTTTGAGAGAAAATATTCACTTTTCTACAGTTAGCTTAGTAAATATTGTGTCCTTGTGTAATGCAAGTGGGGCTATGTAAAGCGCTCAGATACCCGATTCGGGTCAAGCTCGCGCTGTATAAAACTCTGGAAAAAAAGAAGGGAAAACAAGGAGTGCGGCAAATGGCCGGAGGGAAGCCTGGTGGGTGGGCGGGAATGCAAGCGAGGGGAGGAGAATGGAGGGGGAGGCAAGACAGAGGCAAGGAGTGTGGCAAATGGCCGGAGGGAAGCCGGATGGGGGCGGGAGAGCCTGGTGGGGGGGCGGGAATGCGAGCCTGGTGGGGGCAGGCGGATTAGGGAGATGCTCGTGCTTGTGTGGTCACGTGACCCGCTTTTGTGGTCACGTGACCTCACATGCACTGGGAAGAAACCGCAGTGGTTTCACTAGTCGATCGAGCACTTGAATTCTCGATCCCAAATGCGCTTGCGCGCGTTGTAGGTCACGAGACCTAAAAAAATGGGATGGGATGGGGAAGCAATGGACGGTTTGGGGTACAACGGAGTACACAGGAGGTGCAGAATTTGATGCGAGAAGCAGTACACAAGAGAGAGAAAGGAAGAACACACTTGTATGTTACGGGTGCGGACGGAAAAAGAAACACATTTGCAATGCAATAGGTATCGCATTAGTCAGAGTTTAAGCTATTGACACTATAAATGACAAGGCCTTTTATTGATGCGTTTCGAAAATTAACACATATATAAAAGTCATTGTCATTTCTAAAACCAATAGGTCAAACTCTCGCAAATGCAAGACCACTTTAATGCTGACCGTGCCCCTTTCTTTAGACATTGCCCACCGTATTCAGGTTACAGCGAGCCGCGTCTAAAGAAAGGGCATGGCCACTATTAAAGTGAAAGCACGTATGGGGCGCTTTCACTCAAATTTCTTGTTTTAAAACCACAGGTTTCGTAGCGCAGCTGCTAAATTTAAAGTGGAGCGTTGACGAATACACACTCCTTCCATCCCCCACCTAATTCATATGTGATTAAGCATACTCCTCAAAACACTTTTTTAGTCCCAAGACCTCCAAGTGCCTTTGACCTTGTGCTAAGGGTACATCTAACACAATAATAGCAAGTTCTCTTTCTGGCGCCACTGCTACAAGTCTTTGGGGCTGCAAATAAAAGTGCAAACACAGCCTGATTTAAGGAGCAATCCTTGGAGTGACCTCGAGAGGATGAAAGGCCAAGTAGCCCCTTCAAGAATTTGACTCTATGGCAGAAGTCTTCAATCTGTGGGGCGTGGCGTGGAGTGTGGGGAAGGGGGTGGCACATTCCCCAGCCTCACATTGACTGGATTCTAAAACATTTGCTTTGATTTTAGTAAAAGACAGCAGTCCTGGGACAGCAAATTTTGATTGTTTAAAATGAGCTGAGTCTCCTATGCTGTGAAAAGCTTTCATGCCAGAATGCCTGGTCGCTCAAAATAAATGCAAATGTGGCCCATTAGTTAATCTGCAAGTGTAAAGGGTGCTTGGACCTCATGAATCACTCCAAGCTTTGTGATGACAAAGATGTTTTTGAGTGGTAGTGCAAAGAGTTAACAACTGGGCTGTAAGTAAGTAAATAAGTAACTGGGCTGTGAAGTGTTTGCTTTTAATCATAACTGTACTTACACAGCCTTTAATACCCCTAAGGCGGTGTTGAAGGAGACAGTTATTTAAAAAGAAATTGCATTACATAAGCCCAGGTATTCCTAAAATCTACATTTTGGAAGAACCATTTTATTGTAAAACTATTTATACATTTTGTATCAGTCTATATTTCACTGTGTGTAATGCAAGGCAAGTGTAAAATAATAACTTACATACTCACAGTGCTTTCTGTCACAGGCTGTGCCTCATTGCACTAAAAATACACTATTTTCCACTGCACCAACCAAGATTTAATTCGGTGTCTCTTTGGTTACACTCAGACAGTGCATTAACTAATAGAGGTTTCATAATGTACGACAGTGCATTTCCGACTGAGTAACTACTTTTTACATTTCTTTTTCATTTATTGTATATGTACATACCTGATGGTGAAAGACCTACAGAAAAATACAGATATTTTGGGGCTTATGACAGGCTTGAACTGCCAGCGCACCAGTTTTTTGGGCGCTCTGTTGGCGCAAGCATCTCAACCATACCTATGAGGCGGCGCAAAATCACCCTGCATAGCTTTGCACAAACTCATAGATATGGAGTAAGACAAAGCAGGGCAAGCTGTTGCCTTGCCTAACTCTGCATCAAGGAGGTGCTCCATGTGTGCCGTGTGGGTGTTCCCACGCAACACCCATGGATTTTGATGCTGCTCCATATTTACAAAATCACTTAAACCGGGGGCAGCACCAAAAACGTACGTATCCACAGTGACAACAATGTCTCCTCGTTTTCCCCTTTCCTTGTGGGCTGCATTCTGCAGCTCACATAGAAAGAGGAAAACATCTCTCAGGATTGCTTTTGTGAGGGAAGGTGCCCTTCCTGCACAAAAACAATTCTGCCTATGTTAGTGCTAGGCAATAATTTGTGCGCCAACGCAAGAGGAAAGGACAGAAATGCAGCGTATTCTATAAATATGGTGCATTCCTCCCCTTTCACATTGGCGTAGGACAGCACAGCAAGAAGACTTGTAGCGCTGCCCTACCCCAATTCCTCATAAATTAGGCCCTTTGTTTTTAGCTACACCTTTGACCACGCCCACTGGCCTTTGGTTTGATAAGCACTGTTTATTATTATTTCCCTACCGTAAAAATTATTTTGTGTAGGAATTGGGGTGGGGGCGTTTATGGTTGTTGATGATGAGGAGGAGTACAATGTTCTAGAAACTTGTCAGGAGGGGGTCCTTACTCCTAAAAAGGTTTGACAAGGGGGTCTCAGCATCAAAATGTTTGAAGACCTCTGCTCTATGGCCTGCAGTTTAGGAACATATATGTCTCTTGAGCTGGCGTTTTAAACTGCGTTGTTGCACACCCAGCTCTCCCTTTAGCTTTCATGGATTCGATTGATTTGAGGTTATGCTGCAAGTTATTGATTTCCAATCACAGATTCAAAACTTACAATCCGCCATGCTTCCCCTCTGCTGCAGACTGGTGGTCCTTCCACAGACCCAACACTTATGATTTGGAGTACCCCTAACCTTTTTCGACATGTCTGGGGAAAAAAAAAACGAATTTCCAAGTGAAAAAAAATACCCAAATCAGAAGACACGATTTTAATGAGGGATGACAGCCGCGGGGGCTTTTTGCCACTGACAAATTGTCTGGGCGCATGGGAAGAATTAATAAACAAAAAAAAATCACTTGAGGAGAGGCAAACAGCTCTTGGCTGTATCCTTTGGAGAAAGAGGTGCAAGGTTACAAAATAGTAACCAGAATTCGGCTGATTTCAGGAGAAAGATCGACAGGCCAAAACAAATCCTAGCAGTCTGCCCGGTCGCGTCCTCTGCGTGAACTTCGCGGATTTCTACCCACTAATACGGCGCAGGATGTGCTGCAGCCGAATTTCCTCCAAGCGCTTTAAAATTCCCGCGAGGAATCATTTGGAAAGAAAGCGCTGCAGACCCTGACAGCAGGAATCCGGAGAAAAAAAAGCTTCCAGAGCAGATGCCCGGAAATAAACTGCTTCTAAACCCTGCAATAGGATCCGGTTTAAAAGGGACAACGTATGGTCAAAGTAAAAGCGGATAGGCGCAAAAGTGGAAGAAGGTAACATTATCCGGAAGCTTACATCTCTCAAAAATACAGTAAGCGATTTTATTCCTCATGGCAGGTTGGTGGTTACTTTTTTCCTCTATTCATGGTAGTAGAATTTCACAATGGTATACTCAGTTCACTTCCGCTAGGACTTTTAAATGTTTAACAGCAGCTGGGGTGACAGTGGACGTTAAACCTTTGCTGAGGAAAGCGGTGCGTTCTACAGCTCAGGATCTCTGATGGACCAACTCGACCTCTCATCCTCCAAGGTCGATATACCGGGCACACTCTTAATACTTAGCAGTTATAGTGCAATATATTGGTTAATTATCGGTCACCTTTTCCCCAATAGAGCACGATCGACTCCGCATTTCTCCACGAGGATATACGTATATTTACAGTCTGACCTTTGCATTGTATAACACCTGCACCCTTCGGATGAAAGGCGGGTCGACGTTACACTCCGACAGACCCAGTAACTGCAATAAGGGGTAAAACAATCCGGCAACACGTCGACTTGAAATAATCTGGACCATAAATGTATGTAAGGTAAAGTGTAACAACGTTTTCACTTACTATTCCAGAAGAGCCCAACGTGTTTTTCAGCATGTACCACTGAGAGAAATTGGTATTTAAATAATTGTTAAAACATCTTCTGGACACGCCCACAAAACATTCATTAGAAAATTCTAGTCTTTACAGTCAATGAACTAAACTTAAACGGAAGGCGCAGGCACATATTTTAAAAACGGCCATGACGCGGTTTAGAGCTGTAAATAAAAGTATAAACCAGGGCCTTATTTCTGGCAAGTAACACCTGACATACGAGATCAAGTTACATTTGTTTATCTGGTACACAAACGTTCTGCCTTCCTTGAGAGTAACTGACACCTGGCGGAAGTAACAGGGGCACGTGAAGGGCGCTCACGAAATATCTGCATTCCAGTCATTTACGACGGGTTGCGCAGAGGGCTCATTTCTAGGCTTAGGAAACTTGTACTACAAAAGACCACTTGTAATTTCTTTTTTCTTTTCAGTCTCTAATACTTTTCCAACATTAGTCCTAACTCCGCTCCCTTCCACGTGGATCTTTATATCTTTATTTTGTCATTTATGTGCAGAAAAGCGCGGGAAATGGATTCCAAATGCTTGTGAATAGCGTCCATTTAAGATTTAGTGAGCGTGGACCACTTTTCTACTTATTTTTCCTCGTCAACTCACATAATATAACGCCGAGGGTGTTTAAAAGAGTAAATAATGGAATATGAAAGTACGCCACAAAACCAATTTGAGATCTCGGTAAGGCTAAGATAGGCAACGGGCCCCAGGCTGAATTAGGAGCCTGTGGGTTGTGGGATAGCTTTTCCAAGGACTGACCCAGGGCTGAAAACTTGACCACTTTTTTTGTTTGTACCACACATAAGAGAAGTGCATAGGTACGAAAAATTGGATTCGGTTATCAAAACGGTCTACACCAGTGGCTGTTTTCGTCTTTTAGGTCTGTGTGCTCTGGAGACAGCCATTCACCCGTCTGACAGGTCCATGGAATTATAGATTTACAATAAACACCAAACCCTTATAATTGGCTAGTGTGAAATTAATTTACAAACAGGGCCAGTCAGTGGCGAAAGAAATTCTGTGGACGGGATGAAATTGTGAGGCAAGTACATAAAGTATGCAACACTTAACTGTAAAATAGGGAATCGTTATGGGATAAAGCTAATCGTGCAACATTCTCGTGATTGTCGAAGCATTTTAACACATCGAAAAAAGAATTACATTTCTATTAAAAAAAATTGGATCCATTAAGAAAACTGCAGTTTCTATTCAAAATGCTACTCCACAATTATTTGTCTTCGATAGGAGCACTGGATAACCACTCTATTGACACTGCCCTTTCCAGATTCAAATAGATTGTGTAACACTTATACAACCATGCGCTTACCAGAAAACACGCCTTCTTACTATAATAAAAGGTGTGGCACACTTAATGTTGCCATCTCGCTACCGCTCTACAACTTGTGTTCCGAATATGCAAAGCAGGCAGGACTTGATGATTTATGGCACGAGGGTGGAACATTCACGCTTGCGCAAGACCGCCATGGCCAGACAAGCAGATGCTTTCATGCAACCTTTACAATCCTTTCCCATCCATCAGTCGTGGAGTGACGTGCCCGTGAACTGAAGACCCGGAAGCGGTGGCGGGTGGAAGCAGCCAATCCCTCCTTGAGGGGCCAGCGGGTTCGTGTGTGCACTGCTCTGCCCTCAGCGTGGCCTGGCTTTGGAGCTCCTGCACAGGCCTGGATTGCACAGGGACTGGAGTCTGGACGTGTCTAGGGGCTGGGTGGTTTGGGTTGACGCAAGCTCTGTGCTGTGCAGGCCAATGGCGATTCCCATGTCCAGGCTGCAATCCTTGAACTGTGACCCTTCCTAACGACTTATCAAGACATTTTGTAACAATCTAGGCTCCTCTTTCCTGTCGGGGAAAGGGGTTATAGGGAAGTCCAAAATGCATCAGCATATTCAGTGTTCCGTAAAAACATCTGTTTAAAGATTATGCAAAACAGACCTCGCAAGTCAAAGGCCATCGCTGCATAATGCCCAGTCGGCGGTGCTGAGGTAGTTGCTGGGAGACCGCATTTTCCACTCCAAGAACGCATTTGGATGGCTTCGAACTTCGACTCGGGCTGATGAATTTACATGACTCTTTCCCCCAGGAAGCGTAGCTGCATGCCGAGTGAAAGTGTGCACCGATTGGTCAGGAGGACGAAGGTGCTGGAAAGGGCGTGGGGTATTCCAGAAGCTTCATTCCCCACTCAAAATCTAGGGTGTCCCTACCAGCCTAATATCTTTAAAGGGACGTTATGCTAACATCCAATACCAGTTGTGACTAAGCAAGTGGACCCCGGCTCATATCATCATGGACGACGCTTCACATGACCTCACAATGCAGGCCGTGCTCGGTACGTGGCACGCCACCCAAGCCCCCTGCCTGCCCCAGAGGGACCCCTTGCCTTTTGCGGACAGGACGTGTGTATGTCATCTTAGTAGAAACAAGTCCCATAACTCTTTAAAGACTCGATCCCAAAACTGAAATCTGCCTTTGTCTCTAATCAACGTTTCAAAGTTTTTTATTACTATTTTGGTTTAAAGAAGACCCACTCTTGGGATTGCAGCTTTATAGCAACTATATCGCTTAAGGGTGTAATTTACCCCAAATTAATTAAAATCAGCAAAATAACACACCGCGCGATCCTGTGTGTCAAACGTGAGGAGTCGCCGAGAAGCTTTGTCAATCAAAGCTCGAACAGTGCCAGAGAAGGGGGAAATCAGAAAACGTGACCTTTATTACTTTAATAAGGGAATCTTATGAAGACAGCATACACCGTGTTGTGAAGTTTGGTATGAATATGAAGTGGGACCAGGATGTTAGACATTCTAGAAATCAGCAGCAATGTGAACTGCAATAATGCTCTGTCTGGTGCACCTCGTCTATTTACCAAAATACCTTAATGTAAATAAAGAATGTGAATCCTAGCAAACCTCACTTTGAGAAGATTCTAGGAGAGTGACTGTATTATTCTATCTGCAGTCCTAGCCTGGCTGTGACCTGTGCTGGGTGAGGAGGTCACGCACTGCTCTTCGCACGGATGATCTATTCGGGGGGGTGGTAGACACAAGGTACATACATGTCCACATCGCTGCAGCTACGTGCTATCAGCATCTCTGCAGTGCGACTGGGCGTCAACCATTAGAACACCTTCAGACCAGCCCGCGACGCATGCGCAGCTGTGATGTCATTCATGATGCCAAGTTAAGACTGCCTGGCACTTCAACTTTGGAATCGGCCCACTTGAGAGGTCATTTTATGAATTTAAAATAATTTCACTGAATGCGTCAAAGTATTGCCTTTCTTTAGTTTCCAAACTGTAACATACAATTATAAATGCATAATAAAATAAAAATGTACTCACAAACAAAAGACAATAGTTAGCTTTACCAGTTGACAATTTTTGTTTACATGAAGAATTAGTTTGTACAATATAGATTTGTTTTAAACATTGAACATAAAACATTTTATTTTTAAACCACTCAGGCACCAAATGGCTTCTTGGGACAAAACAGTATATCAACAATACTTACATTTGATGATTCGCAGCAGTCAAAACAGCTCCATTCAGGCAGTTCTATTAAGCCAACGTGGCTGCACCCACAGGGTAGGATAGACCCTTACTGTCTTCTTGCTTCTCCGAGGCTTGCCAAGGACGCACCCCACCTATGCAGCTGGCCCCGGAGTAGTTCCCTGCAGTACCCAGCTCCCAGAAGACCCCACCCTAACAGACTCCTAGTGCGCTCACATTTCTTATGCTAATACGGGGTCCTTCCAGTTCTTGTTTATATTTTTTTATGTACCCATGTTAAAGTCAAGCCCGGTACAAGAAAGGAGGCGATTCATTGGTCTGTTTGCATTTATTATTTATTTATCTAGTAATACAATCAGTTCTGCCTCTAGGCGCTATGAGAAGTCGAGCAGGAGACAAGCCCCGGTATGGAGAATGTTCAAATAGGAGTGCTCCACAGCTGTTCCGAGCTGGGTCCAAGGTGCTGGGGGTGGAGGGTGCAACCAACCACAGCCGATCGCACCCTGTGCAGTTTTGAGAGTGGATTTTCTGGAGAACAGTTTGTTGGTTGAGCTGTTTGGACTTTAAATTAAGCGAGGCCAGGGTGCAACGCGAAATGAACTTATTCAGCGCAGAAGAGGCAGCGTGAGATATGCTGGTGACATCGAAGCGCACACAGAAGCTTTCAGTACGAGCCCCTCAAAGGAGACATGTCCCTTCACTGTAAAGGAGGCATGCCTCGTGTGATAGAAACAAACTAGAGAACATATTAAACATATCCACCATCGATAAACAAGCACGCATCAGGAGATCGTCTTACATTTGTACATTAGAAGAAGAAGAACAGAAATCTCAGCAGCTCACCTAACATTGCATCGCTATCGGGAGGGAAATATTTGGCGAATTAACCGAGCAGTGCTTTGAAGCTGCCTTGGAACAGATAGCGCTGAATAAAAGGACCAGAGAAATAAATGGATATTTATAACTTGAACCGGTGCGTTTAATGTGCGAGCCTGGCGTTACACTGCGCACGGTTCAGGGCAGTGAAAGTGTCTTTTTTCAATAAAATACCCAAAACTGAGTTTTTATGCTTTACATTTAAGTTGAATCTTTGTTGGGGGCTAGCCTCTGACGCCGTCCTTAAGCAGAAGAGAGTAGCAGGCAAGGAAGCCCTCCAATAAAACAAAAGTATTACAAACCGAAAGAGGCATTGTTTTAAAGGTCGGTTGTTTTTGACACTTCGTCGAGGAGGCGCGTCGGTTCCGCCAGGACCCACTGCCCGGGCAGTCACTGTCCCACCACGAAGCAAACAACCGGTCCCTGAACAACACCCCTCAACCCCCCCCCCCCCCCCCCACCCCACAGTTTTTTTTGTGTGTTCTCTTTTTATAACATAAGAAGCTCTGAGCAATCTTACTGAAATCTTTCGCGCTCCAGAAGACTGACGGAACAAGATCACGGGTGTGACCTTTAATGCTAATTACTTAATTACACTTAAAAGGTACGTGCAGCCGATAACCGAAGAAAAAAAAATATATATAAATATTAACCATTCCTAGGTATTTGCTGGCGGCCGCTCACAATATATATCATGTTGTTATAGTTACCAACATAACAATATGTATAAACTTCAACACCATTAAGAAATGGAAAAATGAGTTCTCGCTAAACAGTCCATATGCAGCAACGTCCTTACACCCAGGCCAGGCCCTGCTGCAACCGAGCTAGAGTTTAGCAGCGTGTGAGTTATTGTGATACTAACACATTCCGCAGAGTCCCGTAGGGTGAACGGTCTAGAATGTGCGGGACATACACGCAAATTTCACTGGATTGCATTTCAATGTACAGGTCTAAACACCAATATGGGTAATTGTTCACAGGCCCCCGTAAAAGATGGGTTTCAACAGGACAACTGCCCCCAAACCACTCGGCACATCTGTACCGTTGCCCATTGTTTAATCCCAAGACTATCCCTGAAACGTACATTGAGCCTAAACCTTCTCATTACAATCAGGGCCCGTGCTAAGCCGAACCTTGTATTCTTAGCTGCCCCTTTGCATTCTTAGGTGGCCCTTTGCATTCTTAGGTGGCCCTTTGCATTCTTAGGTGGCCCTTTGCAATCTTAGGTGGCCCTTTGCAATCTTAGGTGGCCCTTTGCAATCTTAGGTGGCCCTTTGCAATCTTAGGTGGCCCTTTGCAATCTTAGGTGGCCCTTTGCAATCTTAGGTGGCCCTTTGCAATCTTAGGTGGCCCTTTGCAATCTTAGGTGGCCCTTTGCAATCTTGGGTGGCCCTTTGCAATCTTAGGTGGCCCCCCTGCATTCTTAGCTGCCCCCCTGCATTCTTAGCTGCCCCCTGCATTTTTAGCTGCCCCCCTGCATTTTTAGCTGCCCCCCTGCATTCTTAGCTGCCCCCCCTGCATTCTTAGCTGCCCCCTGCATTCTTAGCTGCCCCCTGCATTCTTAGCTGCTTCTTTGCATTCTTAGCTGACCCTTTGCATTCTTAGCTGACCCTTTGCATTCTTAGCTGACCCTTTGCATTCTTAGCTGACCCTTTGCATTGAACATCTTCTATGACCTCTCCCTTCTACAGGCAGAATGTGTTTAAACCAAGCAGAGGGTGCTTTACTAATATTAGACTTATTTGAACTATGAGATAATAATTCTCCTTTTTTTCTACAGATAACCAAATAGCACACTGCAGTATTTACTTCACTTTTTTTTTTAATAATAATTTTCCTCTTTATTAAAACATTTTAAAAAATCATCAAAATGCATACTAGGCAACGAGTATCATTGGCCTGTGTTGCCACCTTGGGGTTCTGGTTACATTTACAAGCATTTATGGCCATCAGCAGACCGAACACAAGGCTGTGAACATAAGCCAATATATTACACCACTACGAGTCGATATAAGCTAATATATTACACCACTACGAGTCGATATAAGCTAATATATTACACCACGACGGTCGGATGCGAGCTAATAATTACACATCTATCTATTCTGTATTGTTTGCATGTATGTTTATGAACACAAACACACACTTGTGAAACAGCATCAAAACCTTTTTTTATGGAATTCCTAGGAAGTATCAACTGAACTGTAGCTATAGAGTCTTTGCTGTCGCCGACTGATAGAAGAAATGTGCACATTTTTCGCGGTTTATGTACATATGAACTAATTCCACATGTTCACCTATAAAGTATGTATAGGTTTCACTCTACAATGTTTGCATTATGTTTTCTCTTTAATGAGAAAGGACTCAGCAGCAGCCAGAAGCACATATGTTGGAACAGTATATAGTATGCCAACTAAAATGAAGTATTCACATGTTATGCCATTTGAATCATATTTAATGTAGTACGTTTTGTGCATTTTTTTGTTTTAATGTAGAACGCATGATAAGAAAAGTCCAAACCCTAAAATTCAGCTTGCTTGCAGGTGGCACAAATCCTCCAAGAGAAAGATCACCGAAGTATTCTTATATATAAATTGTAAGATGTGACTTATAAAATAACCTCAGGAAAACAGCCGGTCTGACAGGATGCCCTTTGGGGACAGGCTTTGGGTCAAGAACATGCGTGCCCTAGATGAGAGTATGGTTAGTACGGCTGGAGGAAACATATGTGGCTGAATCAAAATGGGTGGTCACTGGGAAAGGGTGGCGAATGGGCACAACAATAGCATTCACTTATTAGGTATTTAGTCAAGTGGAACCGATTGGCAGCTCCCAAAATCTGAAAATTTGCCAACATCTCACAAAACTACCCCAGATAAACGACAAAATCTAAAAATCTAAAAGTGAGACAGTAAGAGGCACTCTGCGCCTTCAACCCACGACTAAGAGAGCCTGGAATATTATTGGCTTTACAAAATGTTACATATACATG
Source organism: Lissotriton helveticus (assembly GCF_964261635.1). NCBI lineage: Eukaryota > Metazoa > Chordata > Amphibia > Caudata > Salamandridae > Lissotriton > Lissotriton helveticus. The sequence goes on from NC_136068.1 coordinate 1,092,802,310, forward strand.
CACGTTTTTATTGTGCGGTATTAACAAGCGGACATTTAGAACCACAATGCACAGGTTACATTTTAGTTCATAAGCACAGTACAGAAAAACTAACATGAACAATATTTTACTGCCTCGCGGATGTCATGCAACAATTACTTTACACAAGGAAAACAACTCTCCCAATAGGCACAAGTTCTCTTTAATGTGAAGTTGCCACACTGCACACATGTAAATCCCTTGCATCCTGGTTAACTTCCTTTTGTTGAAAGATAGAAATATGAAAAATACAAACACACAAACCATGTATGCTGATGTGCAAAGTCTAATAATGCTATTACCATTGTCGTGGGAGTGGAGGGGCAGCATGAGGCCTTCAAAAGCCTTGTTTCACCTGAATCATAGCCCCCCCCACACACAAAGGTAATAAACAGCATATCACACTTTGAATTTGCATATTTGCGATTTAGAATTATATTTGAATGACAACAGCAAAATATGGCAGACAGTTAAATTCTCACCCTTCAGATTTTACTTTATAATTTGCTCTCAAGATACATTTGTTTGGGGGAAAACTGCACTATATGCACCCAGCACAGTCCAATAATGTTGTTTTGGGGTTGTGATGAAACTTTATGATGTTTTAGTTTAAATAAAAAAAAAACATTTTAGTAGTTAGGTCATCAAATTAGTCCACACACACACAAATATTTCAATCTAAACAGCTTATCAAATTGATGGCAAGTATATTAAAATATTTGCTCTATAAACAATTTGAGGTCAACAGACCGCAAACAAGATATGAGAAGCTCCATCCATAACACACAACAATGGGTGTGGGCAAGAGTAAAACATACCCCCTCTGAAGTGAGAATGAGGGCACAACAGAAAACAGGTTGGAAAAAAACATTGGTTGAGGAAAACGGAAAACTTTTTTTTAACGATGCAGACAGAAAATCAATTACATAATTCAAATACATGTCCGGTCGAACGAGCAAAAAATAGTTTCAGAACTGAGATGTATGGGGGCGATAGTATCATGGAAGTGTATTAAATGACACGCTGCAAGTCTCAGTATGAAGTGCACCCAACAGACGAATTCCTCCAAATGGCAGACACAATCCATAGGCTTAGCCGCCCCCCACCCCTCCTTAACAGCAAACATTTGTATATATTGTCCCACTGCGTTCTCCCCCTGAACCACCATACAATGGCACACAGATTTCTTGGAAGCCAGGTATCCTGAAGTTTAATTTTATTAGGTGATAACTAATTTACTTCTTAGCACAAAAACAATTAAAAATTATGCGTTTCAGCTGGCGCTTTCCACTAGATATATAGATATATATATATATATATAAATAAATATAAATAAGCTAAGGTACTTCTGTGGGTAATCTACAATGGCGTGTGTATGGCCATGAGCAATGCATGGGGCGAGGGATGATCCCTGGCATCGTTTGTACATTTCCAGCTTTTGAATTGCATTTATAAGACCCATTCAATTAAAGGTTTTTCCTTCGGGGACTGTGAATGCTGCATCAAGAGCCTGGCAAAGGGATCTCGGGGTCTTTTAAAAAGTACCAATTTTTCTCAAGGTGCAGTGAGCGGGAAAGCAGGAACAGGGAGGGACAGAACCTGCTTTGCTTGTTCTCCAGAGGGGCAAGCTCCACCCTGCAGCTTTCCCCCCAAGGGGTAGGGATACTGTGAGAGTATGGAGGTATTCTATAGGAGGCATACTGTTATACACTGGGCAGTGGGTATTCTAAAGGATGTATACTGTCATACACTGGAGACGAGGGATTCTAAAGCAGTGGTACTAAACCTTTTGACTTCTGCAGACCGCCACGGAATCATTATTGAAACCGGGTAACCCGGCCTAAACAATTATGATTTGAACTGCAAAACCATACACAAAAATGCAGACAGAGCATTCAGATACACAAATGAGTAAATATTGAAGAAGCAAATATGAAAATGACATTTTAATGGAAGGTCAGAGTTTTTGCTAAATTCAATCGAGTCCACCCATTGTCTATTTGATGCCCAAGCACTGCTCCCACAAATCATGCTGAAAACCAACTTAATTTTTTGAGCTTCCAATTTCTAATTCTTTCACATTTCAGAAATGTCAAGTTTTCTTTATACACTATCAATCTGTTAAGATTATTTGATTTTCTAAGTAGTTGTGGGCCCCGTGAGAATGGCTTCTCAGACCCTCGGGTCCACCGGGACGATAGGTTGAGAAAACGCCGCTATTCCAAAGGATGCATACTGCCACACACTGGGTGGGAGGTATGTATACTGCCACACACTCGGTGGGAGGTATACCAAAGGATGTATACTGCCACACACTGGGTGGGAGGTATTCCAAAGGATGTATTCTGCCACACACTAGGTGGGAGGTATGTATACTGCCACACACTGGGTGGGAGGTATGTATACTGCCACACACTGGGTGGGAGGTATGCCAAAGGATGTATACTGCCACACACTGGGTGGGAGGTATTCCAAAGGATGTATACTGCCACACACTGGGTGGGAGGTATGTATACTGCCACACACTGGGTGGGAGGTATGCCAAAGGATGTATACTGCCACACACTGGGTGGGAGGTATTCCAAAGGATGTATACTGCCACACACTGGGTGGGTGGTGTTCCAAAGGATGTATACTGCCACACACTGGGTGGGAGGTATGTATACTGCCACACACCGGGTGGGAGGTATGTATACTGCCACACACCGGGTGGGAGGTATGTATACTGCCACACACCGGGTGGGAGGTATTCCAAAGGATGTATACTGCCAGACTGGACAGGCAGTAAGGAACGCATACAGTCAGACTGGACAGGTAGTATGGAATGTATACAGTCAGGATGGACAGGCAGTATGGAATGTATACAGTCAGGATGGACAAGCAGTAAGAAACGCATACAGTCAGAGTGGATAGGCCGTATACTAAGCAATGCATGCTCTCACTAGGCCATGTTCTAAGCCGTGCACATGGCTTCGACTGCTGCTAACATTAATCTGTGTTTTGAGTATTATTTTTAACCCCCAGGCTATGTTTTCAGCTTCTTTGGAAGAAGCCGTATTAGCGATTGGGATATTTTTTTATTTGTGTGTTTTTTTAGTATGTTGTGCTTTTATTTTTTGTATAGTTTGCTATGATTTTAAGTAACCGTGCAACAGAATAAACTTAAAGAATGCATAATGTCAGCCTGGATAGGAAATTCTAAGCAATGCATGCTGAAGAATACATACCATCACAGTCAGGGTAGGGAGTATTAGAAGGGATGACCCTGTCACACACTTGGTAGGCGCCATTCTAAGGATGGCATAGTGCCGCAGAGGGATTAGGTGACATTCTATGGTCTATATATTGTCACATACTGGACAGTGGGTATTTAAAGGGATTCATATTAGACTGAATCGGTGGTCTTCTAAAGGTTATGTACTAGCACAGATAGGACGGGCCGCATTCTACAAGGAGCATAGCGTCTCAGTCTGGGCAATCAGCTTCACATAGCGGAAATTGTCAAAAACTGCATAGAGATGATAGGCCGAGGAACGGAGGGTTCGCACATTGCATCTTGTGCCACCAACATGCCACAGTGTTTCCAACAATATACATTACCACAAACATGCCACAGTGTTTCCAACACGATACATTACCACAAACATGCCACAGCGTTTCCAACAATATACATACATGCCCCTGTGTTTCCAACACGATACATTACCACAAACATGCCACAGTGTTTCCAACACGATACATTACCACAAACATGCCACTGTGTTTCCAACACGATACATTACCACAAACATGCCACTGTGTTTCCAACAATATACATTACCGCAAACATGCCACTGTGTTTCCAACACGATACATTACCACAAACATGCCACAGCGTTTCCAACAATATACATACATGCCACTGTGTTTCCAACAATATACATACATGCCACTGTGTTTCCAACAATATACATTACCGCAAACATGCCACTGTGTTTCCAACACGATACATTACCACAAACATGCCACTGTGTTTCCAACAATATACATTACCGCAAACATGCCACTGTGTTTCCAACACGATACATTACCACAAACATGCCACTGTGTTTCCAACAATATACATTACCGCAAACATGCCACTGTGTTTCCAACACGATACATTACCACAAACATGCCACTGTGTTTCCAACACGATACATTACCACAAACATGCCACTGTGTTTCCAACAATATACATTACCGCAAACATGCCACAGTGTTTCCAACACGATACATTACCACAAACATGCCACAGCGTTTCCAACAATATACATACATGCCACTGTGTTTCCAACAATATACGTCCAACACAATATACATTACCGCAAACATGCCACTGTGTTTCCAACACGATACATTCCCTCAGACATGCCACGGTGTGTTCAACCGGACGTGCACCGCCACAGACACGTGTGCGAGAGGGGAAGGCGGTCAGGCAGAGGCCTCGTGGACTTCACTAGACGGAAATCTGTGTTACTAGTGAAAGTGGAAAGGGGGTGCTGGGGCGGTGATAACAGCGCGAACTAGACCCCTAATGGCATAGGGTTTACAGGCTAAACGGCGAGTATTTAGCGATGGCCATTGATAAACATTTTTCACGCAGTGGCGTTTCATATCCCTGCGGTCTCGGCTGACACACTGGCCAGGTTTTCATTTTTCAAAGGGCCCCTCAAACACGTTTGTTCTGAAAGTATTAGCATCACACACTCCCAGGATATGGGGAGACAGAAACTCGGGGAGGGCATAAAATGTACTTTTAAAGATGCACAAAAACAGAATCCATATTTGATTTCACTTCCCTACTGGACAACACTGCCAATGACTTGATCTGTAGAATCCTCCTTTTTACTTAAAACAGGCAACCCCCCCCCCCCCCCCTGGTAATAAATGTGCGACGGGGAAGGAAATATAGGATGCGTACAAACCACCTTTTCGCCGACTAGAACTGCGAAAAGTAACGTCACCAAAGCTGCTGTGGGCGACCCCTCCCCCGGGTCTGCACCGAGAACTTCCCCTCCCCCACCCAAACCCGACCAAAACTAAAATTCACAGGACAAATAAATACTACTTGTACAATTTCAGATTTGGGGCATCGACAGGAATAAAGCTCACTCTGCACTGACTATTAATGCTTAAAAAAAAGGAAATATACAAAACCCCAGGTGTGTGCATAAGACATAAGAATCTATTACTTAAAAATAGCATTCCAGATAATTAGAAATCAATGGACATTTAAAAAAAATGAGAATGCTGTACTTGATTCGAGGAAACAACGTTTTTGGGAAAAGAAAAGGCAGAACACATTGTTCATTGGAAAATTAAAGTGACCTACCGAGACAAAGGCGCTTTCATTAAGTAATTAACTGCAAGAAAAAAAACACACATAAAATAGATCCAAATGCATTAATTTTCAAAACGTTTAATCTGGAAAAGCTAACTTTTTGGCATATAACTTTGCCACTTGGGAAACAGCCCACTTGTGATAGTGCTTGCTTCAGCGAAACTGCCTCGAAACCGGTGCAAGAATAACATTAGCCACCCACTCTACACATTTGCATTATATCATTGCCACTGGGCAAGGATTTTAAAAGTCCAAATATAGATACAACTAGGGAAAACACTACAACATCCAATGTGTTTTTTTAACCTGAAAGGGGAGAAAAACGGTTTCTTTTAACACTAAAACACGTGATTTTTTAAAAATGTGAGTTGAAAGAAAGTTGGCCACTGTTTATAACAAATGAGTTTAGACTCGAGCTATGATTCAAGTAAAAAAAGAACAAAGGGCAGATAAGGCACACTAGAGTGACGCGTTCAGAATATAAAAAAGTGGAAATACTGTCTGCAAAACTATTTGTTTTGAGTCGTTTCGCTTCATTGACCCACAATATGTTTTAATAAGATAGTTTTAAAAGATGCAACCACAAAAGTAAGCGAATGCCCCGAGGAATATATATATTATATATATATATTTACAGTAGGATTGTTCTGGTTCTTCGCCAGATAATTAACGTGGAATACGTTCGATGTTTATACTGCTAGTTAAAAAAAAAGTACACATCTTCCTTCAAACAGAGCAAACTGTAAAGAAAATATAGTTCACGAAATAGAAACCAAAAGCTTAAATGTTTCCGACATCTTTTAATGCAACAGGCAAAATAATAAGGGTTAGAAATTGAAAACGAATACTTTTGCCTCCTCCCTCTTAGATATCACGTTTTTACAAGTTTCGTTTTCATTAAAAATCAATCCCCAAAGAATGTCAATGTTTATCGTATTTTTAACTCGATCACTTGGCGGATTTTCAAAACTGTCCAGGTCTTACAAAACATAAAGAGGGACTTCAATTTAAAACCTACTATTTTCTGGAAAGTTGTAGCAAAAGACAAAATACGTTCTACCACGTGCTACTTGTACGGGTTAACTGTTTCATGCCACTGCATTATTTCAAGAACTGCGGGTGTAATTCAAATGAACCATCGGACAATTTTGGGCAGATTGGGACGGGAAACGTTGAGGTGTGCAGTGTCCCGTTACTGTACATGCGATCTGTGTGAACGGGGCTCCGGGTACAGTCACCAGCGAAGAACGCGCGTCCACACAAAATGCCTCAAATTCCCCTTCGTTGATGAGAACAGAGCAAAGGATAGACAAGAAATCAAGGCTCACGTCTGCCCCCCTCCACCAAACACCCAAAAATATTCAAGCTTCCGCGATGAAATAGCTGTGAGCACCAACACATTATTGATGCAAAAAGTGAAGACAGATTTGCAGTTGAAAAAAAATGGGGGGGAAATATTACAGAGAACACACTTTAAACTCGTTCCAAACGGGGTTATCTGCATATTAAAACGATATACATCGCCTTACTTCTTTTACACGTACCCTAATTGTATGAACCGTGGATATGTGTAACATGTTTAGAATGATATTCATATAATGACATCCTTGCAAAAATCTTATGTATTAAAGGGAAAAACTATTTTGCATAATCGTGTACATAAACATTTATAATTGCGACCGATAGAGTGTGTAAATATACACATGGGCGAATGTATAATATCATTTTTCTCTGCGAACAATATCTGTAGACGTCTAAATACACGTTTCCCTGTTACTCGATAGAAAGGGAACAATGTATCGTATTGTGCAAGAAAACGCTAATTCAGCATTAATTACACACAAGCTTTAAAGCATACGTTTTACATAACTATTATTAAACGTATTCGTGTGCACGCACAAATATAACCACGTGCTTTACTAAATATGGAGAGAGCGGCTACACATTTGATGCGAGGGGCCATTCTTGAAGAAAGGTGGTGTGCGAACGTGCACTTTTACTGCACATTTTGCACGAATGAATCGACACAAGGCGGCACTTCGCAGTCTATGTCGATGGATCGGTCGCATTTATTGCACAGGGTCTCTGCTGAAGCAGGCATCCCAGCCGGCGCGGCCTGTCTGGTCTTGAACCCCTTAACACGTAACCTTCCACGACCCTACATTCCCGCCTTCAAGCCTCGCCCAGTGCAAAGAGCAAACAGAGGCCGCGGTGCATCAAATTCAAAACAAAGGCCCGAGACTGGCCGGCAGAGGCCGCAGACTGGAGGCCTTGCAGGTTTAAACATCGAAAACTGTACCAGGACTACTGCAAATGTATTACACTGAAGAACGCAGGAAAAAAAACACAAATCCGCGTATGGTTACGATATTAACGTGCACCGACTTAAATTTCCCCATGAAAACTGTTCGAGAAAAAAAAAAAAAAGTAAATAAGGATGCTGGCCGATGCATTAAACACGCCAACAGACCCGTTTCAGATGTGGGGGGGGGGGGGGGGGGGGGGGGAGGAGGGGCACACACCCGATTTTTAAAGATAGGTAATGCTTTATTTTACATGTCCCCTGTCTAAATTCACCCCGCTCCAAAGTTAATCAAGGGGGACAATAAATCCCCCTCTTTCCTGCTTCAAAATGGTGGCTTGTTTGTCGCATACTCACGAATGTTAAAACACCCACAAATTGTAAAACACGATTAGAGCTTCGGCAGATTTTTTATTTAGAATAGTTGTTTGCCGCTGAGAAAGTCCACGCATTAATAAATACAACAGATGGCTCCACGTTTTAGTTCAACCCTTGCATGAAAACGTCAAGACTGTTCACCGTGCAAAATATAACACATACCTGAACTTTTTACGTTTCCACATCAAATGAAAGACATAATTTAGATCCTGGAATTAACATTTACTGCCATTTTCAATATTAATTAATTTCATTTCTTTCTTCTCTTGGGCGCTGCTGCCTTGATGGTTTTTGCTTAAGATACAGAAAAATAAAAAAAATGCGTGCCGGTCTCAAACTCCGATTTAATTGCAAGACCACCGCGAGTGAATCCCAGATCGTCGTCGGGGATAACCCAGAGCCTAAAACAGTGAGAACAAAACCAAATTCATCAAACCGACCATGCAATCAAAATTCATAAATAATAGTAAACAATAAATGAAAGAGCTCGCATCATCTCCCCAAATGTTCATCAGAAAAAGGGTATAAATTACTATAAATACTGATATACAAAAATTCATTCACTTTTTTAAAACGTATTAGAATTTAAAAAGGCTGCCCGATGTTGAGCCCTCGCAAAAAAGGGGGGTGGGGGCGAACGCGCGAGGATTTGGTTTACTCCGGTGATGGGTTTGGTGAGTACTTTAGTTTAAAACTCATCATTTCTGGAACGTATGGTTTGCCTTGTGTTCGCAGCACATGTGAGCAGGGAGCTCCCACAGACCGCCCCTCCCCCTTCCCCCATATTTACCTCTCACTCCTCACAGCTATTTTGGGAATCAGAGAAAATGAGTCTTTGCCAAGAAGAGAAGGGGAAAAAAACACACCAGCACCAGTCAGCTGCCAAGGCAGTTTGTAAAAATTAAATGGCCTGAAAATGATGGCTCACTAGCAAAATTAGGCAGCGCCCTCTCTCCCGCCCTTTTCCTCGCTTCTTCTTGGCGCACCGGGGATGAAGCTGCACCCCACAATGCACTGCCCACGTTCTGCCCTGCATAGGGGGGTGCAGCAGAAGGATGGCGAGGCTGCAAAGACCACCCATCCCCCCTCCACCCAGAGTTTACTACCGAACATGGACCGCCTTGTGCGGGGGGATGCAAGGTTGAAAGGCTCCTCTCCCGACCCCATACTGTTGGTTTGCAGTACCCCGCACCGCCCGGTACTGGGGTAAGGGGCAACCGTCCCCATCAGCTCGGCGATCTCTTTGCTCCATATAAACACAGCCCCTCCCTGGGCCCCAGGAGGGTTTATCGGTTTGATACCCCTACCAAACGGCGGGGTGAGAGAAGTAGTAAACATCCCCATGAGTTGGTTTTGTGAAGACCTCCCCTCTCCCAAAACGTGTTGGCATTGCCCCGCATATGCTGGAGTGGGAAAAGGCACCCGCGCTGCAGTTATTGTGACGGTGAAACAGCCCCCCTCGCCCACCTCCCGTGTCAGAGTGGAGAACGCCCTCATGTCCTTGAGGTGAGACAACCCCCTCCATGTGCTGGAGTGTCCTCCCCGGAGTCCCATGAAGGCGGGCGGACGTACTTACCGCAGGCACTTACCGGTGTGCAGTGCTGGGAGGAGTCTGTGCCCCCCTTGCGTCGCTCCTCCAGACTCCTCGGATACTGCCCCTTTAAGAAGCTCCTACTCCTCCGCCGCGGGCCTCTGCTGCCCTGGGCGCCTCGGTTTCCCGCCCGCCTCTTCCATCTGAAGTCTGGCAGCACTGGAGCCCTCTCCCAGCACCGGCAGTGCCCCCCCCCTGCTCAGCAGCCGCTGCTGCTGAGCATGCTCCCTCCATGTCTGCGCCCACCCGCCACTACCCGTGCCCCCTCCTCGTACAGCCTCAGGGCCATCCCCAGCAGCACGCGCCGGGAGGTCCCCCACACTGCTCCCTCTGCAGACCCCTCCGTCCCAGGGAGCACGCGCCCTTCCCGCCGCCAGTCCACTCTCTACTCTCTGCAGCCAGCCCTCCGCGCGTCGCCCCTTCTCCGCGGCTGGGTCTGCCTAGCCCTCGCCCCTGCAAGACCAATGCCCCTCCCCACGAGCCATCTTCCTCGCCCCGCTCCCGCCGAGCGAGCCCACTTCTCCCTGCGGCCGCCTCCGCCTTACCCCAGCCTGAGGAACCCTTCCACAGCTGAGAGCAGAGTCCGGCTTCCTGCAGGGACCGCTCTCGGAGCCCCCCTCCCCCAGCTCTGTGTTGACCCAGCCCCGCAGAAGTGAAGATCTGCTGTCCCCTCGCCCCTGCCGCAGGTCATCGCCTGGGGGAGGGGGCCACAGACAGAGCCGGGACTCGGAGGAGCTTCGAGGGGGAGGAGGTGGGGGAAGGCGGGGCTCTCGCTCGGTTCAAACCTAATCTACATTACCCCGAGTGCAGCGCAAATGGCAGCATGGCTTTGGGAAGGACGCCCTGAGTAATGATGGCGCACAGGGGTCTCTGCTTGCAGCCGTAGCCAGTGCCCCCCTGCAAGTCCGCCAGGATGTTCTGGTACCCCTGATAGCCACTTGTAATGTTCTCATGTATCAGTTCTGTTCCTATTGTGAAGCGCTCTGACACCTTCGGGTAAAGTCCGCGCTATATAAAAATGCATGAATAAATAAATGATAGCCGACCTAAGGGCATAAACACAGGGCTAGAAGTTAATATTTGAACAGAAATGGTATTCCCCGTAGAGCGCCTCACCACAGTCACAGATCTGTCCCGCCCCCGTTGTATCAGATTTGCACACACCGTGAAATGCTTTCCAGGAAGCCAAGAAACTCGCCCACAGCAAAGGTGTACATTTATAAAGCACAGTACCAAGCCTCATGTCGGGGGCATTAATAAAAATACAAAACTGTTCAATATCATAAAAACACATACATCCAACAAAAACAAACATACAAGAATATCAGTGGAGAAGTGTGGCTCAGTGGTTAGAGGCAGCAGACCCAGAAGCAGTGGCGGCTGGTGACATTTTAAAGTGGTGAGGCGGAAACTGCTAATCAAACTGTACCATAGCGAGCCCGAACCTCCTAAGGAGGGTTCGGGGGGATTCCCCCCCCAGAAATTTTGAAAAAATAGTGGAAAAATTGTGCATTTTCAAGCAAATTTGAGAAAGCAGGAAGGTTAATAAAGCAATTATGAAAGTGCAGGTATTACATTATTAAAGAGCTCTTTTGTGTGTAAGACTCTTTTGTGTGGTATTTATCGACCGGCAGGCTCCGACCGCAGCGCACCAGCTTCCAACGGAGCCAAGATTAGATTCTGGAAGGGGCATTTCACTATTTGTGTGTGTGTGCGCGCTCTCTATGCACATTCTAAGCTCGCTTGGCTTTCCCTACCAGTCCTGGAAGCCCAGCAGCTAGAGGAACAGAGCCGGACCGGACAGGGCCGAGAACTGAAGCACTTTTTAACAGTACTGCTTTCTAATGTTGTGTTTATCTTGATCAGTGCTGTGATGTACTTTAAAACCGTGTGGCAGACTCGTATTCTCACCGAACTGCCACACGCAGTAGTCCTTCCTCTGGGTGGTTGCTGCAAAGAGCTAGTCACTGCATAAAGTAGCTCACGGGGAAGCTGCAGGGAAGAGAGGGCCGTGGAAGGAATAATCTAGGTAGAAAGAACTCCATTTGTGTTAAATAAAATAATAGGCACTGGTTATTCATGTGACACTCATTGTCACAGCTCAACAGTTTGCAGCTGTAATTCCATGTAAATCAAATTATTACTTATTAGCCAGAATCAATAATAGTCATTGTTTTCACCTTTTAAGGACAAACGTGAACGTCCGTGCTGAACCTCCGAGCTTCAGTCCAACATTCAGGAGGTAAAACAAAGTCTCTTCCACTGGCACTTATCTGGTAAAGCTTTCTTACCAGCTACAGAATAACTCATCCAGCACAACACACTTCCTGAATAATAATGTCAGATTCATTGACAGGCCCCAAATGCAGCAATCACACCTACCAAAAGCATGCACCAAGAGGTGACTAAGGGGTGGGTGTCCAGCCTAGGCCCACGGAGGCAGATTAATGCCTTGTTTCCAGGACAACCACTGACTTTGTAAATGAGTTCCTTTAAGATTCGTTCTATGTGAAAGAATGTTAAGTGGATTTACTGAAAACTGCCATGAAGCTGGCTGTTCACGTCCTACGCTGGTGGCTCTAACCACTCCCCCCACACAGAACAAAATGCATGCATATTTTTTATATACCTTAAAACCCCTCACATTTCACAACATAGTCCAAAGTAAGATGCACTCACAAAACATTGCATTCAGTACCAACCAAAGAGATCTATTCAGAACAAGTTATTCTCCATTACCAGACCTGACCCAGCTGGGTTCCATTTTATCGGGTGCGATAAATATTCGCCCAAACACTGAGTCACTCATAATGAGGGCCTAAGACTGGTGCAGGTCCAAACAGCTAAATAGCCGCTAGTAGAACGTTGGAGTAACACCCATAGGGAAAGAGGACAGGGGATGCATCAGTGTATGGGATATAAGGACGCCCTTTTACTGTTGAACAACAGGGGGGCTTGCCCCCAGAGCCTGCCACTCGAGCTGGGAGATGAGAGAAGGAGGTGAAAGAATAAAAAAAGGGGATAGGGAAGTGGAGAGATGGTTGGTGAGGGGAGAGAGAGTTGAGGAGAGCGGCAGTGGAGGAAGAAAGGTCTAAATACTCCTGCTGAAAACTGTCCTGAGAGAGTTGGTGTGATAGTGAAGTAGAAGAGGGGTGTAGGAAGAGTAGTAGGCTTAACTGGGGAGTGACAGCTGTATCGTAGGAGTAGGCCAAAAGCAGTAGGCATAAGTGAGGAGTGACTATTGTAGTAGGAGTAAGGCATGAGTAGTTGCTACAGGTGAGGAGTAACAGTAAGGCAGTCTGAGTGGGACAGGGTGAGTAGGCTTAGGATTTGAGGGAGAGAACAGAGAGTAAGAGACAAGAAGTCAAGGCGGTAGGAATGAAACTGCAGAGAAGAGCAAAGGCTGTCTTAGTTGTGAGTGGAGGAGGACAGCGGGCGTAGCCGTAGACTGCGAGGAGGTGTAGAGAGAAGTGAAAGAAGAAAATGAGTCTAAAATTACCATGCAGCATTACAGCTTTCAAACGTAAGAGAACTTTGCATTCATTCAGTCTCCTTCATAATGATACACGGTTGTGACTTAGATTTAGGTCCGTAGAACTAACTTTTACCATTTACATATGTCACTAGCTTAGAGCTAGCATTTACACCTAATGCCATTCAAAGTTAGTGAAATACGGGGTGTTTTATATTTTTACTTACATCTCAGTCACATGATCGTGAATGGAAGATTATCGCTGAAGAGCAAGAGGCACCTGAGGGGAGGTACACGGAGGGAATAGGTAAAACCAGAAGGTCATGATGGAATCCCTCTATCGCCTCCGACCAGACATAAACCTTAGGGAGCAGCCGCTGCCTCTCCCTTTGCATAGATCCTAGTGAGCACATACAGTTTGTGGTGACTGGTGCGCCATAGCAAACTGTCTATTGATTCCTCCTCAGCCCCCTCCCAGTGGTGTAGCCCCCAACCAAGCCTGGAACAGTAACTGGGTTAACTCCAGTGATTGAATGACAGGAGGGAGGTGGGAAGGCCTCCATCCCTGTCCAAAAGTTGCACCAAGACAGCAGGTATTGTGGTGAACACCATCACCCGGTTCCCTCCTAAATGCAGATCAGCTCCAGATGCACCCTCCCTGAAATGTGAAAAAAAGGCAGGAACTGCTGCCTCCTGCTTACACCAAACCATGGCCATAGGTTATGTTAGGTGCATTGATAACGTTACGTAACACAAATAAACTCAATGATGGATTGGTCAAAAACTTACGTGGGTGGGGGACGCGGTCCGGTCGTGCTACTCGATAGCAAAACAGGCTGCTTAAGCAGGTCCAGGCAGGCGGTTCGACTCCGACCTAGGCACACATTTATACACACACGCAGTACTGGTCACGAGTCCGACAACAACAACTCGGTCACGCACCCACTGACTCTCATTCCAACACGCGCAGTGATGTCGTTTCGGTTTTATTACCGCCAACTATGTGAATACACTCAGAGGATTACAGATGTTAATGGATTGAACTGCAGGACAAATACCGCCGAGGTTAACATCTACCGCCAACGGTATTCTTTTCGCCAGTTTTCTAATAATGCAAAGTTTGCATTATTAGAAAACTGCAAAGGCGTAATGGCAAGGAATTATGATTTTAACACGTTGTGTCTGAGGCCAGGGGGCGTGTGTATCCTCACCTATGAAGTTATGTCTACAGTTAGCTGTATTTGTAGGGAGTTCCCGTTATTTAAGCAGTTGTATCTGTATGGTGTTGTACCTAAATTGGGCGTTACATGCAGGGATTTTTAAAAGTAATTATGTCTGCAAAGAGTTATTCCAGCAGGGGTGTGTGTCAGACATGTCAGCGAGACGTTGTGCCCTTGTGACATGTTGGCACGTGGAGTTGCGCCTGCAGGGAGTAGTGTTCTAAGGGATATATGCCCCCAGGGCCTTGCATCTTGCTGAGATGTGTGCTTGCAAGCAGCAGTTTCCGCAGCGAAATGTATCTGCATTAAATTTGGGGTTCGGGGATGTATTTGTGCAGAGAGTTGTGTCTGAAGGGAGCTGTGTCTGAAGGGAGTGTGTCTGCAGGATGACGTTCTCCATTTACTTGTGCCCGCATTCATTTTTTTCTGAAGGGAGGTGTGTCTGAAGGGCGTTGAGTGTGCAGGGAGGTTTGCCAAACTATAGGTTTGGTAATGCTCTTCCACTAATGAAACGTGTTGCACATTCATGATTGCTGTGACGTTTTTTGGGGTTTTTTTCCCTTTGGATTGAAATGTATGTATTGTATATTTCTTTTTGATCATAAAAACCATTAAATATATTTGAAAAAAAAAGCTTTAGCATGGGCCAATGCATCTAGAAACTAGCTGTGTATGCTGATGACGTTATGATCAGTCACAGCAATATGACCTGACCCTTCTTTACCTGCCCCGATGACAGAAAAAACTGGAGATGTAAGGTAAGGTTTATGGCTTTCACGTTTGCATTGACAAATCCCAGGTTTTAAATCTTAGGCTCCCTTGAGATCGGGTAGCAAAACTTTATCTCTATTACCTATGTAGCAATGTAGATTGCCCTATTTCCCTTGTTTAATAGGACAGCCTAATCAAAACACTCAATTCACACTTACAGACTTGGCGCTTGGGAGACTTGTTATGGTTGGTCCATTTTGCATGCGTTCCACTGCTGATGCAGCCTGCGTAGGCAACGTGGCCCATCTAAATATACAGACTCGCTCAAAGTCAAGTACAAATCGTCGTGCTGGTGTCATTGTGCGGGATCACAGTTCAACCGCGCATCCTACCACAAATGTTTACCGAATCCACAGCTGGTGGAGTGTCGTAGTGGCAGGTCACAGGAGCATGTGTCTTACACGGGCTGCGGGAAGACTTGATAGTTCTGGGGTGCCTTAGCACAGCTTCTTCCCCTGCTCCTACACAATGCTGATATGAAGCGGGGGTGGTAGCAAGAGCAGTTTAATGGCACCAGTCAGTCATGGAGCACCTGTCAAACAGACCTTTTTAAGTCTGACGTCTGCTCCACACTCCAGAATGCTCACACCTCAGGCATGTGCACAGTAAGATGCCCCAGGTCAAGGTGTATTCAGATTATCTGTCTCCCTTGCCCTTACTCTTGCTGTCAGCTTTGCATTCTTTTGTAAAGTAATGATAAATATGATATGCCCCAAACCCCACTTTGCATAGAAATGTACCCCAATCATATATTTTTCAGGAAACGTTACTCAGCAGGTTGTCTGCAGGGCACACAGTCGGCAGACGTATGTACTCCAAAGAGATGCCTTAACACGCATAACTTAATAACAAGGTTCTACATCTGGAAACTACTGTTCTAGGCTGGGAAATTGACACATTGGGTGCTTTCTTTCTCATCAATGTACTAACCTACTTAAGCCTTTTTTTGTTTATAAATATAGGTTATGTAACATAACTTTTGGAAAGTGCAAACATATCACTCACAGGTGCCTCACTCCTCAAAGCCATTAGAAAGTCTTTATCCTTTTGTCAAGGAGAGCTGATTGGAGGTCTTCCTCATTTCCAAAGGGAGAGCATTGCAAAGGGTGTCAGCAGAGAAAAGGCTCTTCCACCCCTAATCTCTCCGAAAATGGGGAATTTTCATGTGATTGGGAAAAAAACATGTCTTAATCCGATTTTGTGAATCAGGAATTTGGATTTAGAACTATAAATTAAGCTTTTTGCACTTTTCAGCGTGCACAATGATTTTTGTGATTTATACCCCTTTTTACTTGGGGGGCAAAGGTGCAAGCAATGGGGGAACAGGCACAGCTCCTCGTGGTTAGGCCTAACCATGAACAGTTCAGAAAAGGGAGTGGTGATGGACAGAGCATCTGAATTAAGCAGAACACTCCTACCCAGTCAAAAGAACAGGGCTTGATCCATCACCGATTTGTAGCTCACTGCACCATCCCAGCTCAGAACCTAGCTATATGCAAATTAGTCTGACCCTGGCCCAGTGCATCATGGGAACAGGGCAGACCAAACTACCAAGCCAATTCTTTACTGGAAAGGAAACAAGCTTCCGGGGACCGGTTTCTGGCATTACAGCCGTCTTCGGCCCGGGTTGCTTGAATCCTGATGGTGCAGTGAGCAAGGGACTCATGTCTGAGCATACCCTTCCACTCCTATAGTGGCCAAAACGATTCAGAAAAGGGGGTGGTGATGGACAGAGCATCTGAATTAAGCAGAACACTTCTACCCAGTCAAAAGATCAGGGCTTGATCCATCACCGTTTTTTAGTTCACTGCACCATCCCAGCTCAGAACCTGGCTATATGCAAATTAGTCTGACCCCGGCCCAGTGCATCAGGGGAACAGGGCAGACCAAACTACCAAGCCAATTCTTTACTGGAAAGGAAACAAGCTTCCGGGGACCGGTTTCTGGCATTAAAGCCGTCTTCGGCCCGGCTTGCTTGAATCCTGATGGTGCAGTGAGCAAGGGACTCATGTCTGAGCATACCCTTCCACTCCTATAGTGGCCAAAACGATTCAGAAAAGGGGGTGGTGATGGACAGAGCATCTAAATTAAGCAGAACACTCCTACCCAGTCAAAAGATCAGGGCTTGATCCATCACCGTTTTTTAGCTCACTGCACCATCCCAGCTCAGAACCTGGCTATATGCAAATTAGTCTGACCCTGGCCCAGTGCATCATGGGAACAGGGCAGACCAAACTACCAAGCCAATTCTTTACTGGAAAGGAAACAAGCTTCCGGGGACCGGTTTCTGGCATTACAGCCGTCTTCGGCCCGGCTTGCTTGAATCCTGATGGTGCAGTGAGCAAGGGACTCATGTCTGAGCATACCCTTCCACTCCTATAGTGGCCAAAACGATTCAGAAAAGGGGGTGGTGATGGACAGAGCATCTGAATTAAGCAGAACACTCCTACCCAGTCAAAAGATCAGTGCTTGATCCATCACCGTTTTTTAGCTCACTGCACCATCCCAGCTCAGAACCTGGCTATATGCAAATTAGTCTGACCCTGGCCCAGTGCATCATGGGAACAGGGCAGACCAAACTACCAAGCCAATTCTTTACTGGAAAGGAAACAAGCTTCCGGGGACCGGTTTCTGGCATTACAGCCGTCTTCGGCCCGGCTTGCTTGAATCCTGATGGTGCAGTGAGCAAGGGACTCATGTCTGAGCATACCCTTCCTCTCCTATAGTGGCCAATAAGATTCAGAAAAGGGGGTGGTGATGGACAGAGCATCTGAATTAAGCAGAACACTCCTACCCAGTCAAAAGATCAGGGCTTGATCCATCACCGTTTTTTACCTCACTGCACCATCCCAGTTCAGAACCTGGCTACATGCAAATTAGTCTGTCCCTGGCCCAGTGCATCATGGGAACAGGGCAGACCAAACTACCAAGCCAATTCTTTACTGGAAAGGAAACAAGCTTCCGGGGACCGGTTTCTGGCATTACAGCTGTCTTTGGCCCGGCTTGCTTTAATCCTGATGGTGCAGTGAGCAAGGGACTCACATCTGAGCATACCCTTCCACACTTGTGGTGGCCAAAACGATTCAAAATTAAGCAGAACACTCCTACCCAGTCAAAAGATCAGGGCTTGATCCATCACTGTTTTTTAGCTTACTGCACCATCCCAGCTCAGAACCTGGCTATATGCAAATTAGTCTGACCATGGCCCAGTGCATCATGGGAACAGGGCAGACCAAACTACCAAGCCAATTCTTTACTGGAAAGGAAACAAGCTTCCGGGGACCGGTTTCTGGCATTACAGCCGTCTTCGGCCCGGCTTGCTTGAATCCTGATGGTGCAGTGAACAAGGGACTCATGTCTGAGCATACCCTTCCACTCCTATAGTGGCCAAAACGATTCAGAAAAGGGGGTGGTGATGGACAGAGCATCTGAATTTAGCAGAACACTCCTACCCAGTCAAAAGATCAGGGCTTGATCCATCACCGTTTTTTAGCTCACTGCACCATCCCAGCTCAGAACCTGGCTATAGGCAAATTAGTCTGACCCTGGCCCAGTGCATCATGGGAACAGGGCAGACCAAACTACCAAGCCAATTCTTTACTGCCAGAAACCGGTCCCCGGAAGCTTGTTTCCTTTCCAGTAAAGAATTGGCTTGGTAGTTTGGTCTGCCCTGTTCCCATGATGCACTGGGCCAGGGACAGACTAATTTGCATGTAGCCAGGTTCTGAACTGGGATGGTGCAGTGAGCTAAAAAACGGTGATGGATCAAGCCCTGATCTTTTGACTGGGTAGGAGTGTTCTGCTTAATTCAGATACTCTGTCCATCACCACCCCCCTTTTTGAATCGTTTTGGCCACCACAAGTGTGGAAGGGTATGCTCAGATGTGAGTCCCTTGCTCACTGCACCATCAGGATTCAAGCAAGCCGGGCCGAAGACGGCTGTAATGCCAGAAACCGGTCCCCGGAAGCTTGTTTCCTTTCCAGTAAAGAATTGGCTTGGTAGTTTGGTCTGCCCTGTTCCCATGATGCACTGGGCCAGGGACAGACTAATTTGCATGTAGCCAGGTTCTGAACTGGGATGGTGCAGTGAGCTAAAAAACGGTGATGGATCAAGCCCTGATCTTTTGACTGGGTAGGAGTGTTCTGCTTAATTCAGATACTCTGTCCATCACCACCCCCCTTTTTGAATCGTTTTGGCCACCACAAGTGTGGAAGGGTATGCTCAGATGTGAGTCCCTTGCTCACTGCACCATCAGGATTCAAGCAAGCCGGGCCGAAGACGGCTGTAATGCCAGAAACCGGTCCCCGGAAGCTTGTTTCCTTTCCAGTAAAGAATTGGCTTGGTAGTTTGGTCTGCCCTGTTCCCATGATGCACTGGGCCAGGGACAGACTAATTTGCATGTAGCCAGGTTCTGAACTGGGATGGTGCAGTGAGCTAAAAAACGGTGATGGATCAAGCCCTGATCTTTTGACTGGGTAGGAGTGTTCTGCTTAATTCAGATACTCTGTCCATCACCACCCCCCTTTTTGAATCGTTTTGGCCACCACAAGTGTGGAAGGGTATGCTCAGATGTGAGTCCCTTGCTCACTGCACCATCAGGATTCAAGCAAGCCGGGCCGAAGACGGCTGTAATGCCAGAAACCGGTCCCCGGAAGCTTGTTTCCTTTCCAGTAAAGAATTGGCTTGGTAGTTTGGTCTGCCCTGTTCCCATGATGCACTGGGCCAGGGACAGACTAATTTGCATGTAGCCAGGTTCTGAACTGGGATGGTGCAGTGAGCTAAAAAACGGTGATGGATCAAGCCCTGATCTTTTGACTGGGTAGGAGTGTTCTGCTTAATTCAGATACTCTGTCCATCACCACCCCCCTTTTTGAATCATTTTGGCCACCACAAGTGTGGAAGGGTATGCTCAGATGTGAGTCCCTTGCTCACTGCACCATCAGGATTCAAGCAAGCCGGGCCGAAGACGGCTGTAATGCCAGAAACCGGTCCCCGGAAGCTTGTTTCCTTTCCAGTAAAGAATTGGCTTGGTAGTTTGGTCTGCCCTGTTCCCATGATGCACTGGGCCAGGGACAGACTAATTTGCATGTAGCCAGGTTCTGAACTGGGATGGTGCAGTGAGCTAAAAAACGGTGATGGATCAAGCCCTGATCTTTTGACTGGGTAGGAGTGTTCTGCTTAATTCAGATACTCTGTCCATCACCACCCCCCTTTTTGAATCGTTTTGGCCACCACAAGTGTGGAAGGGTATGCTCAGATGTGAGTCCCTTGCTCACTGCACCATCAGGATTCAAGCAAGCCGGGCCGAAGACGGCTGTAATGCCAGAAACCAGTCCCCGAAAGCTTGTTTCCTTTCCAGTAAAGAATTGGCTTGGTAGTTTGGTCTGCCCTGTTCCCATGATGCACTGGGCCAGGGACAGACTAATTTGCATGTAGCCAGGTTCTGAATTGGGATGGAGCAGTGAGCTAAAAAACGGTGATGGATCAAGCCCTGATCTTTTGACTGGGTAGGAGTGTTCTGCTTAATTCAGATACTCTGTCCATCACCACCCCCCTTTTTGAATCGTTTTGGCCACCACAAGTGTGGAAGGGTATGCTCAGATGTGAGTCCCTTGCTCACTGCACCATCAGGATTCAAGCAAGCCGGGCCGAAGACGGCTGTAATGCCAGAAACCGGTCCCCGGAAGCTTGTTTCCTTTCCAGTAAAGAATTGGCTTGGTAGTTTGGTCTGCCCTGTTCCCATGATGCACTGGGCCAGGGACAGACTAATTTGCATGTAGCCAGGTTCTGAACTGGGATGGTGCAGTGAGCTAAAAAACGGTGATGGATCAAGCCCTGATCTTTTGACTGGGTAGGAGTGTTCTGCTTAATTCAGATACTCTGTCCATCACCACCCCCCTTTTTGAATCATTTTGGCCACCACAAGTGTGGAAGGGTATGCTCAGATGTGAGTCCCTTGCTCACTGCACCATCAGGATTCAAGCAAGCCGGGCCGAAGACGGCTGTAATGCCAGAAACCGGTCCCCGGAAGCTTGTTTCCTTTCCAGTAAAGAATTGGCTTGGTAGTTTGGTCTGCCCTGTTCCCATGATGCACTGGGCCAGGGACAGACTAATTTGCATGTAGCCAGGTTCTGAACTGGGATGGTGCAGTGAGCTAAAAAACGGTGATGGATCAAGCCCTGATCTTTTGACTGGGTAGGAGTGTTCTGCTTAATTCAGATACTCTGTCCATCACCACCCCCCTTTTTGAATCGTTTTGGCCACCACAAGTGTGGAAGGGTATGCTCAGATGTGAGTCCCTTGCTCACTGCACCATCAGGATTCAAGCAAGCCGGGCCGAAGACGGCTGTAATGCCAGAAACCAGTCCCCGAAAGCTTGTTTCCTTTCCAGTAAAGAATTGGCTTGGTAGTTTGGTCTGCCCTGTTCCCATGATGCACTGGGCCAGGGACAGACTAATTTGCATGTAGCCAGGTTCTGAACTGGGATGGTGCAGTGAGCTAAAAAACGGTGATGGATCAAGCCCTGATCTTTTGACTGGGTAGGAGTGTTCTGCTTAATTCAGATACTCTGTCCATCACCACTCCCCTTTTTGAATCGTTTTGGCCACCACAAGTGTGGAAGGGTATGCTCAGATGTGAGTCCCTTGCTCACTGCACCATCAGGATTCAAGCAAGCCGGGCCGAAAACGGCTGTAATGCCAGAAAGCGGTCCCCGGAAGCTTGTTTCCTTTCCAGTAAATAATTGGCTTGGTAGTTTGGTCTGCCGAGTTCCCATGATGCACTGGGCCAGGGACAGACTAATTTGCATGTAGCCAGGTTCTGAACTGGGATGGTGCAGTGAGCTAAAAAACGGTGATGGGTCAAGCCCTGATCTTTTGACTGGGTAGGAGTGTTCTGCTTAATTCAGATACTCTGTCCATCACCACCCCCCTTTTTGAATCGTTTTGGCCACCACAAGTGTGGAAGGGTTTGCTCAGATGTGAGTCCCTTGCTCACTGCACCATCAGGATTCAAGCAAGCCGGGCCGAAGACGGCTGTAATGCCAGAAACCGGTCCCCGGAAGCTTGTTTCCTTTCCAGTAAATAATTGGCTTGGTAGTTTGGTCTGCCGAGTTCCCATGATGCACTGGGCCAGGGACAGACTAATTTGCATGTAGCCAGGTTCTGAATTGGGATGGAGCAGTGAGCTAAAAAACGGTGATGGATCAAGCCCTGATCTTTTGACTGGGTAGGAGTGTTCTGCTTAATTCAGATACTCTGTCCATCACCACCCCCCTTTTTGAATCGTTTTGGCCACCACAAGTGTGGAAGGGTATGCTCAGATGTGAGTCCCTTGCTCACTGCACCATCAGGATTCAAGCAAGCCGGGCCGAAGACGGCTGTAATGCCAGAAACCGGTCCCCGGAAGCTTGTTTCCTTTCCAGTAAAGAATTGGCTTGGTAGTTTGGTCTGCCCTGTTCCCATGATGCACTGGGCCAGGGACAGACTAATTTGCATGTAGCCAGGTTCTGAACTGGGATGGTGCAGTGAGCTAAAAAACGGTGATGGATCAAGCCCTGATCTTTTGACTGGGTAGGAGTGTTCTGCTTAATTCAGATACTCTGTCCATCACCACCCCCCTTTTTGAATCGTTTTGGCCACCACAAGTGTGGAAGGGTATGCTCAGATGTGAGTCCCTTGCTCACTGCACCATCAGGATTCAAGCAAGCCGGGCCGAAGACGGCTGTAATGCCAGAAACCGGTCCCGGGAAGCTTGTTTCCTTTCCAGTAAAGAATTGGCTTGGTAGTTCGGTCTGCCCTGTTCCCATGATGCACTGGGCCAGGGACAGACTAATTTGCATGTAGCCAGGTTCTGAACTGGGATGGTGCAGTGAGCTAAAAAACGGTGATGGATCAAGCCCTGATCTTTTGACTGGGTAGGAGTGTTCTGCTTAATTCAGATACTCTGTCCATCACCACCCCCCTTTTTGAATCGTTTTGGCCACCGCAAGTGTGGAAGGGTATGCTCAGATGTGAGTCTCTTGCTCACTGCACCATCAGGATTCAAGCAAGCCGGGCCGAAGACGGCTGTAATGCCAGAAACCGGTCCCCGGAAGCTTGTTTCCTTTCCAGTAAAGAATTGGCTTGGTAGTTTGGTCTGCCCTGTTCCCATGATGCACTGGGCCAGGGACAGACTAATTTGCATGTAGCCAGGTTCTGAACTGGGATGGTGCAGTGAGCTAAAAAACGGTGATGGATCAAGCCCTGATCTTTTGACTGGGTAGGAGTGTTCTGCTTAATTCAGATACTCTGTCCATCACCACCCCCCTTTTTGAATCATTTTGGCCACCACAAGTGTGGAAGGGTATGCTCAGATGTGAGTCCCTTGCTCACTGCACCATCAGGATTCAAGCAAGCCGGGCCGAAGACGGCTGTAATGCCAGAAACCGGTCCCCGGAAGCTTGTTTCCTTTCCAGTAAAGAATTGGCTTGGTAGTTTGGTCTGCCCTGTTCCCATGATGCACTGGGCCAGGGACAGACTAATTTGCATGTAGCCAGGTTCTGAACTGGGATGGTGCAGTGAGCTAAAAAACGGTGATGGATCAAGCCCTGATCTTTTGACTGGGTAGGAGTGTTCTGCTTAATTCAGATACTCTGTCCATCACCACCCCCCTTTTTGAATCGTTTTGGCCACCACAAGTGTGGAACGGTATGCTCAGATGTGAGTCCCTTGCTCACTGCACCATCAGGATTCAAGCAAGCCGGGCCGAAGACGGCTGTAATGCCAGAAACCGGTCCCCGGAAGCTTGTTTCCTTTCCAGTAAAGAATTGGCTTGGTAGTTTGGTCTGCCCTGTTCCCATGATGCACTGGGCCAGGGACAGACTAATTTGCATGTAGCCAGGTTCTGAACTGGGATGGTGCAGTGAGCTAAAAAACGGTGATGGATCAAGCCCTGATCTTTTGACTGGGTAGGAGTGTTCTGCTTAATTCAGATACTCTGTCCATCACCACCCCCCTTTTTGAATCATTTTGGCCACCACAAGTGTGGAAGGGTATGCTCAGATGTGAGTCCCTTGCTCACTGCACCATCAGGATTCAAGCAAGCCGGGCCGAAGACGGCTGTAATGCCAGAAACCGGTCCCCGGAAGCTTGTTTCCTTTCCAGTAAAGAATTGGCTTGGTAGTTTGGTCTGCCCTGTTCCCATGATGCACTGGGCCAGGGACAGACTAATTTGCATGTAGCCAGGTTCTGAACTGGGATGGTGCAGTGAGCTAAAAAACGGTGATGGATCAAGCCCTGATCTTTTGACTGGGTAGGAGTGTTCTGCTTAATTCAGATACTCTGTCCATCACCACCCCCCTTTTTGAATCGTTTTGGCCACCACAAGTGTGGAAGGGTATGCTCAGATGTGAGTCCCTTGCTCACTGCACCATCAGGATTCAAGCAAGCCGGGCCGAAGACGGCTGTAATGCCAGAAACCAGTCCCCGAAAGCTTGTTTCCTTTCCAGTAAAGAATTGGCTTGGTAGTTTGGTCTGCCCTGTTCCCATGATGCACTGGGCCAGGGACAGACTAATTTGCATGTAGCCAGGTTCTGAACTGGGATGGTGCAGTGAGCTAAAAAACGGTGATGGATCAAGCCCTGATCTTTTGACTGGGTAGGAGTGTTCTGCTTAATTCAGATACTCTGTCCATCACCACTCCCCTTTTTGAATCGTTTTGGCCACCACAAGTGTGGAAGGGTATGCTCAGATGTGAGTCCCTTGCTCACTGCACCATCAGGATTCAAGCAAGCCGGGCCGAAAACGGCTGTAATGCCAGAAAGCGGTCCCCGGAAGCTTGTTTCCTTTCCAGTAAATAATTGGCTTGGTAGTTTGGTCTGCCGAGTTCCCATGATGCACTGGGCCAGGGACAGACTAATTTGCATGTAGCCAGGTTCTGAACTGGGATGGTGCAGTGAGCTAAAAAACGGTGATGGGTCAAGCCCTGATCTTTTGACTGGGTAGGAGTGTTCTGCTTAATTCAGATACTCTGTCCATCACCACCCCCCTTTTTGAATCGTTTTGGCCACCACAAGTGTGGAAGGGTTTGCTCAGATGTGAGTCCCTTGCTCACTGCACCATCAGGATTCAAGCAAGCCGGGCCGAAGACGGCTGTAATGCCAGAAACCGGTCCCCGGAAGCTTGTTTCCTTTCCAGTAAATAATTGGCTTGGTAGTTTGGTCTGCCGAGTTCCCATGATGCACTGGGCCAGGGACAGACTAATTTGCATGTAGCCAGGTTCTGAATTGGGATGGAGCAGTGAGCTAAAAAACGGTGATGGATCAAGCCCTGATCTTTTGACTGGGTAGGAGTGTTCTGCTTAATTCAGATACTCTGTCCATCACCACCCCCCTTTTTGAATCGTTTTGGCCACCACAAGTGTGGAAGGGTATGCTCAGATGTGAGTCCCTTGCTCACTGCACCATCAGGATTCAAGCAAGCCGGGCCGAAGACGGCTGTAATGCCAGAAACCGGTCCCCGGAAGCTTGTTTCCTTTCCAGTAAAGAATTGGCTTGGTAGTTTGGTCTGCCCTGTTCCCATGATGCACTGGGCCAGGGACAGACTAATTTGCATGTAGCCAGGTTCTGAACTGGGATGGTGCAGTGAGCTAAAAAACGGTGATGGATCAAGCCCTGATCTTTTGACTGGGTAGGAGTGTTCTGCTTAATTCAGATACTCTGTCCATCACCACCCCCCTTTTTGAATCGTTTTGGCCACCACAAGTGTGGAAGGGTATGCTCAGATGTGAGTCCCTTGCTCACTGCACCATCAGGATTCAAGCAAGCCGGGCCGAAGACGGCTGTAATGCCAGAAACCGGTCCCGGGAAGCTTGTTTCCTTTCCAGTAAAGAATTGGCTCGGTAGTTCGGTCTGCCCTGTTCCCATGATGCACTGGGCCAGGGACAGACTAATTTGCATGTAGCCAGGTTCTGAACTGGGATGGTGCAGTGAGCTAAAAAACGGTGATGGATCAAGCCCTGATCTTTTGACTGGGTAGGAGTGTTCTGCTTAATTCAGATACTCTGTCCATCACCACCCCCCTTTTTGAATCGTTTTGGCCACCGCAAGTGTGGAAGGGTATGCTCAGATGTGAGTCTCTTGCTCACTGCACCATCAGGATTCAAGCAAGCCGGGCCGAAGACGGCTGTAATGCCAGAAACCGGTCCCCGGAAGCTTGTTTCCTTTCCAGTAAAGAATTGGCTTGGTAGTTTGGTCTGCCCTGTTCCCATGATGCACTGGGCCAGGGACAGACTAATTTGCATGTAGCCAGGTTCTGAACTGGGATGGTGCAGTGAGCTAAAAAACGGTGATGGATCAAGCCCTGATCTTTTGACTGGGTAGGAGTGTTCTGCTTAATTCAGATACTCTGTCCATCACCACCCCCCTTTTTGAATCATTTTGGCCACCACAAGTGTGGAAGGGTATGCTCAGATGTGAGTCCCTTGCTCACTGCACCATCAGGATTCAAGCAAGCCGGGCCGAAGACGGCTGTAATGCCAGAAACCGGTCCCCGGAAGCTTGTTTCCTTTCCAGTAAAGAATTGGCTTGGTAGTTTGGTCTGCCCTGTTCCCATGATGCACTGGGCCAGGGACAGACTAATTTGCATGTAGCCAGGTTCTGAACTGGGATGGTGCAGTGAGCTAAAAAACGGTGATGGATCAAGCCCTGATCTTTTGACTGGGTAGGAGTGTTCTGCTTAATTCAGATACTCTGTCCATCACCACCCCCCTTTTTGAATCGTTTTGGCCACCACAAGTGTGGAACGGTATGCTCAGATGTGAGTCCCTTGCTCACTGCACCATCAGGATTCAAGCAAGCCGGGCCGAAGACGGCTGTAATGCCAGAAACCGGTCCCCGGAAGCTTGTTTCCTTTCCAGTAAAGAATTGGCTTGGTAGTTTGGTCTGCCCTGTTCCCATGATGCACTGGGCCAGGGACAGACTAATTTGCATGTAGCCAGGTTCTGAACTGGGATGGTGCAGTGAGCTAAAAAACGGTGATGGATCAAGCCCTGATCTTTTGACTGGGTAGGAGTGTTCTGCTTAATTCAGATACTCTGTCCATCACCACCCCCCTTTTTGAATCATTTTGGCCACCACAAGTGTGGAAGGGTATGCTCAGATGTGAGTCCCTTGCTCACTGCACCATCAGGATTCAAGCAAGCCGGGCCGAAGACGGCTGTAATGCCAGAAACCGGTCCCCGGAAGCTTGTTTCCTTTCCAGTAAAGAATTGGCTTGGTAGTTTGGTCTGCCCTGTTCCCATGATGCACTGGGCCAGGGACAGACTAATTTGCATGTAGCCAGGTTCTGAACTGGGATGGTGCAGTGAGCTAAAAAACGGTGATGGATCAAGCCCTGATCTTTTGACTGGGTAGGAGTGTTCTGCTTAATTCAGATACTCTGTCCATCACCACCCCCCTTTTTGAATCATTTTGGCCACCACAAGTGTGGAAGGGTATGCTCAGATGTGAGTCCCTTGCTCACTGCACCATCAGGATTCAAGCAAGCCGGGCCGAAGACGGCTGTAATGCCAGAAACCGGTCCCCGGAAGCTTGTTTCCTTTCCAGTAAAGAATTGGCTTGGTAGTTTGGTCTGCCCTGTTCCCATGATGCACTGGGCCAGGGACAGACTAATTTGCATGTAGCCAGGTTCTGAACTGGGATGGTGCAGTGAGCTAAAAAACGGTGATGGATCAAGCCCTGATCTTTTGACTGGGTAGGAGTGTTCTGCTTAATTCAGATACTCTGTCCATCACCACCCCCCTTTTTGAATCGTTTTGGCCACCACAAGTGTGGAACGGTATGCTCAGATGTGAGTCCCTTGCTCACTGCACCATCAGGATTCAAGCAAGCCGGGCCGAAGACGGCTGTAATGCCAGAAACCGGTCCCCGGAAGCTTGTTTCCTTTCCAGTAAAGAATTGGCTTGGTAGTTTGGTCTGCCCTGTTCCCATGATGCACTGGGCCAGGGACAGACTAATTTGCATGTAGCCAGGTTCTGAACTGGGATGGTGCAGTGAGCTAAAAAACGGTGATGGATCAAGCCCTGATCTTTTGACTGGGTAGGAGTGTTCTGCTTAATTCAGATACTCTGTCCATCACCACCCCCCTTTTTGAATCATTTTGGCCACCACAAGTGTGGAAGGGTATGCTCAGATGTGAGTCCCTTGCTCACTGCACCATCAGGATTCAAGCAAGCCGGGCCGAAGACGGCTGTAATGCCAGAAACCGGTCCCCGGAAGCTTGTTTCCTTTCCAGTAAAGAATTGGCTTGGTAGTTTGGTCTGCCCTGTTCCCATGATGCACTGGGCCAGGGACAGACTAATTTGCATGTAGCCAGGTTCTGAACTGGGATGGTGCAGTGAGCTAAAAAACGGTGATGGATCAAGCCCTGATCTTTTGACTGGGTAGGAGTGTTCTGCTTAATTCAGATACTCTGTCCATCACCACCCCCCTTTTTGAATCGTTTTGGCCACCACAAGTGTGGAAGGGTATGCTCAGATGTGAGTCCCTTGCTCACTGCACCATCAGGATTCAAGCAAGCCGGGCCGAAGACGGCTGTAATGCCAGAAACCAGTCCCCGAAAGCTTGTTTCCTTTCCAGTAAAGAATTGGCTTGGTAGTTTGGTCTGCCCTGTTCCCATGATGCACTGGGCCAGGGACAGACTAATTTGCATGTAGCCAGGTTCTGAACTGGGATGGTGCAGTGAGCTAAAAAACGGTGATGGATCAAGCCCTGATCTTTTGACTGGGTAGGAGTGTTCTGCTTAATTCAGATACTCTGTCCATCACCACTCCCCTTTTTGAATCGTTTTGGCCACCACAAGTGTGGAAGGGTATGCTCAGATGTGAGTCCCTTGCTCACTGCACCATCAGGATTCAAGCAAGCCGGGCCGAAAACGGCTGTAATGCCAGAAAGCGGTCCCCGGAAGCTTGTTTCCTTTCCAGTAAATAATTGGCTTGGTAGTTTGGTCTGCCGAGTTCCCATGATGCACTGGGCCAGGGACAGACTAATTTGCATGTAGCCAGGTTCTGAACTGGGATGGTGCAGTGAGCTAAAAAACGGTGATGGGTCAAGCCCTGATCTTTTGACTGGGTAGGAGTGTTCTGCTTAATTCAGATACTCTGTCCATCACCACCCCCCTTTTTGAATCGTTTTGGCCACCACAAGTGTGGAAGGGTTTGCTCAGATGTGAGTCCCTTGCTCACTGCACCATCAGGATTCAAGCAAGCCGGGCCGAAGACGGCTGTAATGCCAGAAACCGGTCCCCGGAAGCTTGTTTCCTTTCCAGTAAATAATTGGCTTGGTAGTTTGGTCTGCCGAGTTCCCATGATGCACTGGGCCAGGGACAGACTAATTTGCATGTAGCCAGGTTCTGAATTGGGATGGAGCAGTGAGCTAAAAAACGGTGATGGATCAAGCCCTGATCTTTTGACTGGGTAGGAGTGTTCTGCTTAATTCAGATACTCTGTCCATCACCACCCCCCTTTTTGAATCGTTTTGGCCACCACAAGTGTGGAAGGGTATGCTCAGATGTGAGTCCCTTGCTCACTGCACCATCAGGATTCAAGCAAGCCGGGCCGAAGACGGCTGTAATGCCAGAAACCGGTCCCCGGAAGCTTGTTTCCTTTCCAGTAAAGAATTGGCTTGGTAGTTTGGTCTGCCCTGTTCCCATGATGCACTGGGCCAGGGACAGACTAATTTGCATGTAGCCAGGTTCTGAACTGGGATGGTGCAGTGAGCTAAAAAACGGTGATGGATCAAGCCCTGATCTTTTGACTGGGTAGGAGTGTTCTGCTTAATTCAGATACTCTGTCCATCACCACCCCCCTTTTTGAATCGTTTTGGCCACCACAAGTGTGGAAGGGTATGCTCAGATGTGAGTCCCTTGCTCACTGCACCATCAGGATTCAAGCAAGCCGGGCCGAAGACGGCTGTAATGCCAGAAACCGGTCCCGGGAAGCTTGTTTCCTTTCCAGTAAAGAATTGGCTTGGTAGTTCGGTCTGCCCTGTTCCCATGATGCACTGGGCCAGGGACAGACTAATTTGCATGTAGCCAGGTTCTGAACTGGGATGGTGCAGTGAGCTAAAAAACGGTGATGGATCAAGCCCTGATCTTTTGACTGGGTAGGAGTGTTCTGCTTAATTCAGATACTCTGTCCATCACCACCCCCCTTTTTGAATCGTTTTGGCCACCGCAAGTGTGGAAGGGTATGCTCAGATGTGAGTCTCTTGCTCACTGCACCATCAGGATTCAAGCAAGCCGGGCCGAAGACGGCTGTAATGCCAGAAACCGGTCCCCGGAAGCTTGTTTCCTTTCCAGTAAAGAATTGGCTTGGTAGTTTGGTCTGCCCTGTTCCCATGATGCACTGGGCCAGGGACAGACTAATTTGCATGTAGCCAGGTTCTGAACTGGGATGGTGCAGTGAGCTAAAAAACGGTGATGGATCAAGCCCTGATCTTTTGACTGGGTAGGAGTGTTCTGCTTAATTCAGATACTCTGTCCATCACCACCCCCCTTTTTGAATCATTTTGGCCACCACAAGTGTGGAAGGGTATGCTCAGATGTGAGTCCCTTGCTCACTGCACCATCAGGATTCAAGCAAGCCGGGCCGAAGACGGCTGTAATGCCAGAAACCGGTCCCCGGAAGCTTGTTTCCTTTCCAGTAAAGAATTGGCTTGGTAGTTTGGTCTGCCCTGTTCCCATGATGCACTGGGCCAGGGACAGACTAATTTGCATGTAGCCAGGTTCTGAACTGGGATGGTGCAGTGAGCTAAAAAACGGTGATGGATCAAGCCCTGATCTTTTGACTGGGTAGGAGTGTTCTGCTTAATTCAGATACTCTGTCCATCACCACCCCCCTTTTTGAATCGTTTTGGCCACCACAAGTGTGGAACGGTATGCTCAGATGTGAGTCCCTTGCTCACTGCACCATCAGGATTCAAGCAAGCCGGGCCGAAGACGGCTGTAATGCCAGAAACCGGTCCCCGGAAGCTTGTTTCCTTTCCAGTAAAGAATTGGCTTGGTAGTTTGGTCTGCCCTGTTCCCATGATGCACTGGGCCAGGGACAGACTAATTTGCATGTAGCCAGGTTCTGAACTGGGATGGTGCAGTGAGCTAAAAAACGGTGATGGATCAAGCCCTGATCTTTTGACTGGGTAGGAGTGTTCTGCTTAATTCAGATACTCTGTCCATCACCACCCCCCTTTTTGAATCATTTTGGCCACCACAAGTGTGGAAGGGTATGCTCAGATGTGAGTCCCTTGCTCACTGCACCATCAGGATTCAAGCAAGCCGGGCCGAAGACGGCTGTAATGCCAGAAACCGGTCCCCGGAAGCTTGTTTCCTTTCCAGTAAAGAATTGGCTTGGTAGTTTGGTCTGCCCTGTTCCCATGATGCACTGGGCCAGGGACAGACTAATTTGCATGTAGCCAGGTTCTGAACTGGGATGGTGCAGTGAGCTAAAAAACGGTGATGGATCAAGCCCTGATCTTTTGACTGGGTAGGAGTGTTCTGCTTAATTCAGATACTCTGTCCATCACCACCCCCCTTTTTGAATCGTTTTGGCCACCACAAGTGTGGAAGGGTTTGCTCAGATGTGAGTCCCTTGCTCACTGCACCATCAGGATTCAAGCAAGCCGGGCCGAAGACGGCTGTAATGCCAGAAACCGGTCCCCGGAAGCTTGTTTCCTTTCCAGTAAATAATTGGCTTGGTAGTTTGGTCTGCCGAGTTCCCATGATGCACTGGGCCAGGGACAGACTAATTTGCATGTAGCCAGGTTCTGAATTGGGATGGAGCAGTGAGCTAAAAAACGGTGATGGATCAAGCCCTGATCTTTTGACTGGGTAGGAGTGTTCTGCTTAATTCAGATACTCTGTCCATCACCACCCCCCTTTTTGAATCGTTTTGGCCACCACAAGTGTGGAAGGGTATGCTCAGATGTGAGTCCCTTGCTCACTGCACCATCAGGATTCAAGCAAGCCGGGCCGAAGACGGCTGTAATGCCAGAAACCGGTCCCCGGAAGCTTGTTTCCTTTCCAGTAAAGAATTGGCTTGGTAGTTTGGTCTGCCCTGTTCCCATGATGCACTGGGCCAGGGACAGACTAATTTGCATGTAGCCAGGTTCTGAACTGGGATGGTGCAGTGAGCTAAAAAACGGTGATGGATCAAGCCCTGATCTTTTGACTGGGTAGGAGTGTTCTGCTTAATTCAGATACTCTGTCCATCACCACCCCCCTTTTTGAATCGTTTTGGCCACCACAAGTGTGGAAGGGTATGCTCAGATGTGAGTCCCTTGCTCACTGCACCATCAGGATTCAAGCAAGCCGGGCCGAAGACGGCTGTAATGCCAGAAACCGGTCCCGGGAAGCTTGTTTCCTTTCCAGTAAAGAATTGGCTTGGTAGTTCGGTCTGCCCTGTTCCCATGATGCACTGGGCCAGGGACAGACTAATTTGCATGTAGCCAGGTTCTGAACTGGGATGGTGCAGTGAGCTAAAAAACGGTGATGGATCAAGCCCTGATCTTTTGACTGGGTAGGAGTGTTCTGCTTAATTCAGATACTCTGTCCATCACCACCCCCCTTTTTGAATCGTTTTGGCCACCGCAAGTGTGGAAGGGTATGCTCAGATGTGAGTCTCTTGCTCACTGCACCATCAGGATTCAAGCAAGCCGGGCCGAAGACGGCTGTAATGCCAGAAACCGGTCCCCGGAAGCTTGTTTCCTTTCCAGTAAAGAATTGGCTTGGTAGTTTGGTCTGCCCTGTTCCCATGATGCACTGGGCCAGGGACAGACTAATTTGCATGTAGCCAGGTTCTGAACTGGGATGGTGCAGTGAGCTAAAAAACGGTGATGGATCAAGCCCTGATCTTTTGACTGGGTAGGAGTGTTCTGCTTAATTCAGATACTCTGTCCATCACCACCCCCCTTTTTGAATCATTTTGGCCACCACAAGTGTGGAAGGGTATGCTCAGATGTGAGTCCCTTGCTCACTGCACCATCAGGATTCAAGCAAGCCGGGCCGAAGACGGCTGTAATGCCAGAAACCGGTCCCCGGAAGCTTGTTTCCTTTCCAGTAAAGAATTGGCTTGGTAGTTTGGTCTGCCCTGTTCCCATGATGCACTGGGCCAGGGACAGACTAATTTGCATGTAGCCAGGTTCTGAACTGGGATGGTGCAGTGAGCTAAAAAACGGTGATGGATCAAGCCCTGATCTTTTGACTGGGTAGGAGTGTTCTGCTTAATTCAGATACTCTGTCCATCACCACCCCCCTTTTTGAATCGTTTTGGCCACCACAAGTGTGGAACGGTATGCTCAGATGTGAGTCCCTTGCTCACTGCACCATCAGGATTCAAGCAAGCCGGGCCGAAGACGGCTGTAATGCCAGAAACCGGTCCCCGGAAGCTTGTTTCCTTTCCAGTAAAGAATTGGCTTGGTAGTTTGGTCTGCCCTGTTCCCATGATGCACTGGGCCAGGGACAGACTAATTTGCATGTAGCCAGGTTCTGAACTGGGATGGTGCAGTGAGCTAAAAAACGGTGATGGATCAAGCCCTGATCTTTTGACTGGGTAGGAGTGTTCTGCTTAATTCAGATACTCTGTCCATCACCACCCCCCTTTTTGAATCATTTTGGCCACCACAAGTGTGGAAGGGTATGCTCAGATGTGAGTCCCTTGCTCACTGCACCATCAGGATTCAAGCAAGCCGGGCCGAAGACGGCTGTAATGCCAGAAACCGGTCCCCGGAAGCTTGTTTCCTTTCCAGTAAAGAATTGGCTTGGTAGTTTGGTCTGCCCTGTTCCCATGATGCACTGGGCCAGGGACAGACTAATTTGCATGTAGCCAGGTTCTGAACTGGGATGGTGCAGTGAGCTAAAAAACGGTGATGGATCAAGCCCTGATCTTTTGACTGGGTAGGAGTGTTCTGCTTAATTCAGATACTCTGTCCATCACCACCCCCCTTTTTGAATCGTTTTGGCCACCACAAGTGTGGAAGGGTATGCTCAGATGTGAGTCCCTTGCTCACTGCACCATCAGGATTCAAGCAAGCCGGGCCGAAGACGGCTGTAATGCCAGAAACCGGTCCCCGAAAGCTTGTTTCCTTTCCAGTAAAGAATTGGCTTGGTAGTTTGGTCTGCCCTGTTCCCATGATGCACTGGGCCAGGGACAGACTAATTTGCATGTAGCCAGGTTCTGAACTGGGATGGTGCAGTGAGCTAAAAAACGGTGATGGATCAAGCCCTGATCTTTTGACTGGGTAGGAGTGTTCTGCTTAATTCAGATACTCTGTCCATCACCACTCCCCTTTTTGAATCGTTTTGGCCACCACAAGTGTGGAAGGGTATGCTCAGATGTGAGTCCCTTGCTCACTGCACCATCAGGATTCAAGCAAGCCGGGCCGAAGACGGCTGTAATGCCAGAAAGCGGTCCCCGGAAGCTTGTTTCCTTTCCAGTAAATAATTGGCTTGGTAGTTTGGTCTGCCGAGTTCCCATGATGCACTGGGCCAGGGACAGACTAATTTGCATGTAGCCAGGTTCTGAACTGGGATGGTGCAGTGAGCTAAAAAACGGTGATGGGTCAAGCCCTGATCTTTTGACTGGGTAGGAGTGTTCTGCTTAATTCAGATACTCTGTCCATCACCACCCCCCTTTTTGAATCGTTTTGGCCACCACAAGTGTGGAAGGGTTTGCTCAGATGTGAGTCCCTTGCTCACTGCACCATCAGGATTCAAGCAAGCCGGGCCGAAGACGGCTGTAATGCCAGAAACCGGTCCCCGGAAGCTTGTTTCCTTTCCAGTAAATAATTGGCTTGGTAGTTTGGTCTGCCGAGTTCCCATGATGCACTGGGCCAGGGACAGACTAATTTGCATGTAGCCAGGTTCTGAATTGGGATGGAGCAGTGAGCTAAAAAACGGTGATGGATCAAGCCCTGATCTTTTGACTGGGTAGGAGTGTTCTGCTTAATTCAGATACTCTGTCCATCACCACCCCCCTTTTTGAATCGTTTTGGCCACCACAAGTGTGGAAGGGTATGCTCAGATGTGAGTCCCTTGCTCACTGCACCATCAGGATTCAAGCAAGCCGGGCCGAAGACGGCTGTAATGCCAGAAACCGGTCCCCGGAAGCTTGTTTCCTTTCCAGTAAAGAATTGGCTTGGTAGTTTGGTCTGCCCTGTTCCCATGATGCACTGGGCCAGGGACAGACTAATTTGCATGTAGCCAGGTTCTGAACTGGGATGGTGCAGTGAGCTAAAAAACGGTGATGGATCAAGCCCTGATCTTTTGACTGGGTAGGAGTGTTCTGCTTAATTCAGATACTCTGTCCATCACCACCCCCCTTTTTGAATCGTTTTGGCCACCACAAGTGTGGAAGGGTATGCTCAGATGTGAGTCCCTTGCTCACTGCACCATCAGGATTCAAGCAAGCCGGGCCGAAGACGGCTGTAATGCCAGAAACCGGTCCCGGGAAGCTTGTTTCCTTTCCAGTAAATAATTGGCTTGGTAGTTCGGTCTGCCCTGTTCCCATGATGCACTGGGCCAGGGACAGACTAATTTGCATGTAGCCAGGTTCTGAACTGGGATGGTGCAGTGAGCTAAAAAACGGTGATGGATCAAGCCCTGATCTTTTGACTGGGTAGGAGTGTTCTGCTTAATTCAGATACTCTGTCCATCACCACCCCCCTTTTTGAATCGTTTTGGCCACCGCAAGTGTGGAAGGGTATGCTCAGATGTGAGTCTCTTGCTCACTGCACCATCAGGATTCAAGCAAGCCGGGCCGAAGACGGCTGTAATGCCAGAAACCGGTCCCCGGAAGCTTGTTTCCTTTCCAGTAAAGAATTGGCTTGGTAGTTTGGTCTGCCCTGTTCCCATGATGTACTGGGCCAGGGACATACTAATTTGCATGTAGCCAGGTTCTGAACTGGGATGGTGCAGTGAGCTAAAAAACGGTGATGGATCAAGCCCTGATCTTTTGACTGGGTAGGAGTGTTCTGCTTAATTCAGATACTCTGTCCATCACCACCCCCCTTTTTGAATCATTTTGGCCACCACAAGTGTGGAAGGGTATGCTCAGACGTGAGTCCCTTGCTCACTGCACCATCAGGATTCAAGCAAGCCGGGCCGAAGGCGGCTGTAATGCCAGAAACCGGTCCCCGGAAGTTCGTTTCCTTTCCAGTAAAGAATTGGCTTGGTAGTTTGGTCTGCCCTGTTCCCATGATGCACTGGGCCAGGGACAGACTAATTTGCATGTAGCCAGGTTCTGAACTGGGATGGTGCAGTGAGCTAAAAAACGGTGATAGATCAAGCCCTGATCTTTTGACTGGGTAGGAGTGTTCTGCTTAATTCAGATACTCTGTCCATCACCACCCCCCTTTTTGAATCGTTTTGGCCACCACAAGTGTGGAAGGGTATGCTCAGATGTGAGTCCCTTGCTCACTGCACCATCAGGATTCAAGCAAGCCGGGCCGAAGACGGCTGTAATGCCAGAAACCGGTCCCCGGAAGCTTGTTTCCTTTCCAGTAAAGAATTGGCTTGGTAGTTTGGTCTGCCCTGTTCCCATGATGCACTGGGCCAGGGACAGACTAATTTGCATGTAGCCAGGTTCTGAACTGGGTTGGTGCAGTGAGCTAAAAAACGGTGATGGATCAAGCCCTGATCTTTTGACTGGGTAGGAGTGTTCTGCTTAATTCAGATACTCTGTCCATCACCACCCCCCTTTTTGAATCGTTTTGGCCACCACAAGTGTGGAAGGGTATGCTCAGATGTGAGTCCCTTGCTCACTGCACCATCAGGATTCAAGCAAGCCGGGCCGAAGACGGCTGTAATGCCAGAAAGCGGTCCCCGGAAGCTTGTTTCCTTTCCAGTAAATAATTGGCTTGGTAGTTTGGTCTGCCGAGTTCCCATGATGCACTGGGCCAGGGACAGACTAATTTGCATGTAGCCAGGTTCTGAATTGGGATGGTGCAGTGAGCTAAAAAACGGTGATGGATCAAGCCCTGATCTTTTGACTGGGTAGGAGTGTTCTGCTTAATTCAGATACTCTGTCCATCACCACCACCCTTTTTGAATCGTTTTGGCCACCACAAGTGTGGAAGGGTATGCTCAGATGTGAGTCCCTTGCTCACTGCACCATCAGGATTCAAGCAAGCCGGGCCGAAGACGGCTGTAATGCCAGAAACCGGTCCCCGGAAGCTTGTTTCCTTTCCAGTAAAGAATTGGCTTGGTAGTTTGGTCTGCCCTGTTCCCATGATGCACTGGGCCAGGGACAGACTAATTTGCATGTAGCCAGGTTCTGAACTGGGATGGTGCAGTGAGCTAAAAAACGGTGATGGATCAAGCCCTGATCTTTTGACTGGGTAGGAGTGTTCTGCTTAATTCAGATACTCTGTCCATCACCACCCCCCTTTTTGAATCATTTTGGCCACCATAAGTGTGGAAGGGTATGCTCAGATGTGAGTCCCTTGCTCACTGCACCATCAGGATTCAAGCAAGCCGGGCCGAAGACGGCTGTAATGCCAGAAACCGGTCCCCGGAAGCTTGTTTCCTTTCCAGTAAAGAATTGGCTTGGTAGTTCGGTCTGCCCTGTTCCCATGATGCACTGGGCCAGGGACAGACTAATTTGCATGTAGCCAGGTTCTGAACTGGGATGGTGTAGTGAGCTAAAAAACGGTGATGGATCAAGCCCTGATCTTTTGACTGGGTAGGAGTGTTCTGCTTAATTCAGATACTCTGTCCATCACCACCCCCCTTTTTGAATCGTTTTGGCCACCGCAAGTGTGGAAGGGTGTGCTCAGATGTGAGTCTCTTGCTCACTGCACCATCAGGATTCAAGCAAGCCGGGCCGAAGACGGCTGTAATGCCAGAAACCGGTCCCCGGAAGCTTGTTTCCTTTCCAGTAAAGAATTGGCGTGGTAGTTTGGTCTGCCCTGTTCCCATGATGCACTGGGCCAGGGACATACTAATTTGCATTTAGCCAGGTTCTGAACTGGGATGGTGCAGTGAGCTAAAAAACGGTGATGGATCAAGCCCTGATCTTTTGACTGGGTAGGAGTGTTCTGCTTAATTCAGATACTCTGTCCATCACCACCCCCCTTTTTGAATCGTTTTGGCCACCACAAGTGTGGAAGGGTATGCTCAGATGTGAGTCCCTTGCTCACTGCACCATCAGGATTCAAGCAAGCCGGGCCGAAGACGGCTGTAATGCCAGAAACCGGTCCCCGGAAGCTTGTTTCCTTTCCAGTAAATAATTGGCTTGGTAGTTTGGTCTGCCAAGTTCCCATGATGCACTGGGCCAGGGACAGACTAATTTGCATGTAGCCAGGTTCTGAACTGGGATGGTGCAGTGAGCTAAAAAACGGTGATGGATCAAGCCCTGATCTTTTGACTGGGTAGGAGTGTTCTGCTTAATTCAGATACTCTGTCCATCACCACCCCCCTTTTTGAATCGTTTTGGCCACCACAAGTGTGGAAAGGTTTGCTCAGATGTGAGTCCCTTGCTCACTGCACCATCAGGATTCAAGCTAGCCGGGCCGAAGACGGCTGTAATGCCAGAAACCGGTCCCCGGAAGCTTGTTTCCTTTCCAGTAAATAATTGGCTTGGTAGTTTGGTCTGCCGAGTTCCCATGATGCACTGGGCCAGGGACAGACTAATTTGCATGTAGCCAGGTTCTGAACTGGGATGGTGCAGTGAGCTAAAAACGGTGATGGATCAAGCCCTGATCTTTTGACTGGGTAGGAGTGTTCTGCTTAATTCAGATACTCTGTCCATCACCACCACCCTTTTTGAATCGTTTTGGCCACCACAAGTGTGGAAGGGTATGCTCAGATGTGAGTCCCTTGCTCACTGCACCATCAGGATTCAAGCAAGCCGGGCCGAAGACGGCTGTAATGCCAGAAACCGGTCCCCGGAAGCTTGTTTCCTTTCCAGTAAAGAATTGGCTTGGTAGTTTGGTCTGCCCTGTTCCCATGATGCACTGGGCCAGGGACAGACTAATTTGCATGTAGCCAGGTTTTGAACTGGGATGGTGCAGTGAGCTAAAAAACGGTGATGGATCAAGCCCTGATCTTTTGACTGGGCAGGAGTGTTCTGCTTAATTCATATACTCTGTCCATCACCACCCCCCTTTTTGAATCGTTTTGGCCACCACAAGTGTGGAAGGGTAAGCTCAGATGTGAGTCCCTTGCTCACTGCACCATCAGGATTCAAGCAAGCCGGGCCGAAGACGGCTGTAATGCCAGAAACCGGTCCCCGGAAGCTTGTTTCCTTTCCAGTAAAGAATTGGCTTGGTAGTTTGGTCTGCCCTGTTCCCATGATGCACTGGGCCAGGGACAGACTAATTTGCATGTAGCCAGGTTCTGAACTGGGATGGTGCAGTGAGCTAAAAAACGGTGATGGATCAAGCCCTGATCTTTTGACTGGGTAGGAGTGTTCTGCTTAATTCAGATACTCTGTCCATCACCACCCCCCTTTTTGAATCGTTTTGGCCACCACAAGTGTGGAAGGGTAAGCTCAGATGTGAGTCCCTTGCTCACTGCACCATCAGGATTCAAGCAAGCCGGGCCGAAGACGGCTGTAATGCCAGAAACCGGTCCCCGGAAGCTTGTTTCCTTTCCAGTAAAGAATTGGCTTGGTAGTTTGGTCTGCCCTGTTCCCATGATGCACTGGGCCAGGGACAGACTAATTTGCATGTAGCCAGGTTCTTAACTGGGATGGTGCAGTGAGCTAAAAAACGGTGATGGATCAAGCCCTGATCTTTTGACTGGGTAGGAGTGTTCTGCTTAATTCAGATACTCTGTCCATCACCACCCCCCTTTTTGAATCGTTTTGGCCACCACAAGTGTGGAAGGGTATGCTCAGATGTGAGTCCCTTGCTCACTGCACCATCAGGATTCAAGCAAGCCGGGCCGAAGACGGCTGTAATGCCAGAAAGCGGTCCCCGGAAGCTTGTTGCCTTTCCAGTAAAGAATTGGCTTGGTAGTTTGGTCTGCCCTGTTCCCATGATGCACTGGGCCAGGGACAGACTAATTTGCATGTAGCCAGGTTCTGAACTGGGATGGTGCAGTGAGCTAAAAAACGGTGATGGATCAAGCCCTGATCTTTTGACTGGGTAGGAGTGTCCTGCTTAATTCAGATACTCTGTCCATCACCACCACCCTTTTTGAATCGTTTTAACCATGAACAGGGCATGTTTTAAGCCTCGTCCATTTTCAGTCGCCCTTTGTGTAGATTCCACAGCATCCTAAGACCCGTCCTTTCCTGTCCGAATCCAGTAGAACCCCTAGAGTAGAGAGGCTTCCACTCTCACCCTGTGTCCCCCCTTCACTCCTCTTCTGCACACAGTAGAGTATCTATATCCCCATCTGCCTATGAGATGAGCAGATCACCCGCCGGAGAAAGGGGGAAGTGAAGACGATGGGTGAATTGGGATGGAGACAGCCTGGAAGATGCTGACGCTCCTTGCATCTGTCTTTCATCATTAATCATTAATCCGTCCCATAAAATCATGCCTGAGTCATTCCTATGGAAGTCAATTAGTGAAGAGCTGCCATGTGCAACAGAACACAGTGCTAAATGCCTCTCTGGCACTGTGAGGCCTTCTGATGTCTGAGAGCGATCCTTCCCTGTACAGACTTCTCATTCTCGGTGCCTCAAGATGCGTCCCCCATCCCCTCCGAGCCTACGTCATTTTCTTTGTGTGCAGGGAGTTAGGCGTGTGGTGGAGAGACCTGTTTACCTGCAATAGTGTTTGCACCCAGTCATGTCTGCACAGAGTTTCGACTCGAGGTTGTGTGAAATGTCGCGCCCACACAGACCTGTCATGTCACCTTAGGCTTAGGGAGATTGGGTGAAGCCGCAAGATCACCCTACCTGAGGTTCTGCAGCACTCCCTTCCCTCCCGAGGTCCTGATCTCGATGCCAGCGACACCGTTGCCCGTGGGTGACTGAGGGCCGGGGTTCCCGCTAATGGCCAATCACCGACGACATTAACCATCCTGCTGCTGCTGCAGCAGCCAATCCTGGCGCAGCGTTAGCAGCGCCACTGCGCCAGGATTGGCTAAGAGCAGACTGCTTTCTGCCCATTTTGAGACCCGGGGGCCCGGGTCCATGCCTATGTCTAGTAGTTGTTGTAGAGCAGTGGTCTTCAATCTGTGGGGCGCGCCCCCCAGGGGGGGCGCGCCGCCATTCCAGGGGGGGCGCGGCACTCCTGCCGAAAAGCTTTCCTTTGTGGAGTTGTTTTTCTTTTTGTCACGCAAGGAGTCATACAACTCTGATTGGCGCTGCTCCCGCTTGTCCCAATCAGGATCGCTGCTCCCGCTTGTCCCAATCAGCATGTAGAACGTCACCAGCGACGTTCCACCAATGGGAGTGGCAGCAGCTGCAATTCCAGGAAGTGGCGCGAAATTTGCGGCTTTAAAGCCCCTGCAATGGAAGGTAGCTACCTTTCCTGCTTTTCGTTTTCGACGTTTTCCGCCTCGTCTCGCTGTCAAGGCTGCTGGAATCGGCGCCTCATCGCCGGAAAGGACTCTGTGCCCCTCATCGCCTCCTCGCTGTGAAGGCTGCTGGAATCGGCCCCTCATCGCCGAAAAGGACTCTGTGCAAAGGACTCTGTGCCCCTCATCGCCTCCTCGCTGTGAAGGCTGCTGGAATCGGCCCCTCATCGCCTCTCCTCTGCGTGTGCCTCTCGTTGGAATCTGTGTGCCCCCATCATCGCTGGAATCTGCCCTCATCGCTGGACTGCTGGTAAGAGGACTTTGTAGAAGTGTGTGTGTGTGTGTGGGGGGGGGGTGTTCCG
The DNA here is from genome assembly GCF_964261635.1 of Lissotriton helveticus. Classification (NCBI taxonomy): domain Eukaryota; kingdom Metazoa; phylum Chordata; class Amphibia; order Caudata; family Salamandridae; genus Lissotriton; species Lissotriton helveticus. The sequence continues at coordinate 1,092,844,225 of NC_136068.1, forward strand.
GCCGTTTTTGTGTGTACTGTACATAGCGCGACGTCAGAGGGGGCGGGGGGGGGTGGTGTTCCGGCCGTTTTTGTGTGTACTGTACATAGCGCGAAGTCAGAGGGGGGCGGGGGTGGGGGTACACGAGCGAGGCTTCCTTGCACTTGAACGCTGGTGGCAGCAAGCAGTCTGAGAATGGATTTCTCTGTGAAGTCAGTGATGCAGGGTCTGCTGAAGTCAAACATGTCTGGCAGTGGCCTGTCTCCCTCACATTATTGGTGCCCTTAAAATGTGCCTGCCCAGTGCTTAATTTGAACTGGCGCTTGCAGGTGGGGCCTAGTAGCACTTATTTTTAGGGACCAGCACTTATTTTCCCCCAAAAGAATTTTACCCCGAGAAAGAGACAAAAACACACAAGGGGGAAAGAAGAAGGTGAGTATGTGTCTCGCCAGCTAGATTGCCGACTTTGGTGCTGGAAACAAAGGTTCGAGCCTCAGGGTCGCACCCACATCCTGTGAATCTGGGCAAATCACTTAATCCCCCTGTGCCTGAATGTGACCTTTTTTTGTGTGGAGAAAGGCGGAAAAACAGTGAGAAAGCAGGAATGGAAAAGGAACCTGATAAGAGTGAAGAAGTGATGGGTGGCGGATTAAAGAGGCATGGGTTGGATGCAAGACTATGCAGCCCTGGTATTCTGCGTTCCTACCTCCGATAGCGTGGGCCATGGGCTTCTAAGCAAAAGTTTGGGCACCTGCACTTATTATGTTGGTGGCCGCCTTTCGAGAAAACAGAAGGGTTCCATCACTGTCCAGTCCACCTCTGAGAATGGATGCGTGGCAAAATTAAACAGACAACTGACACATTCATGCCCAGTTGCCTGGTTCTGGCAAAGAAGCTAAATTACACCATTCCAAACCTGTTTGTAATTATTTGGGGAATGTAGAACGAAGTATGTATTCATTTGTAATGTGACTTTTCTGTCATTGTTTCCTTTCAGTCACAGATCTTTCAGGCAGCTCTAGAACACAATGTAAAGTGCTTTCTATTTGCTATTCAAAGTATGCACAGATACGTGCTGAAAATTCAGTGGCTGCTTTTTTTGAACCGCCTGGGATTTTTCCCAATATATCAAGGTCGTATCTTAACCAATGGAGTCATAGCTTTGGCATATTTAGCTTTATATTTTGAATACAAATTTCAAAAAGGTATAGAGTGGCAGTACGGAGTATCCCAGGAGCCCTCCTTGTTCTGTTCCAGATGCCTTTCAGCTGCACATGTTGTATGAACACTTTTTGATGCTGTAGATTACGTGTTTTTCCCCAGTGCTCTTTTGCCCTGGCCGTCCGTCTGTAATATTGCACCCATAGCGAACAGTCAAAAAACCACAACTAAGACCTGAAGTTGATCTTACCAGTCATCAGGACGTCAACTAATAACTTGAGAACATGCAAGTAATATTTCTTCAACATTTTCTCTTCATTGCAAGGGAAAAAGATACTTGGTCGCTAGGCGGAGGACTCCCATTCAAGCAGAAGAAACATCTGAGGAAGTGAATAAGAAGGTACGCATTTGTCTTTGAGTGATGGGTGAAGAGGCAGGGCTGAAGTTTGCCCTCACTAACCTTTGAACAAGTAACTCCCAGAGCCTCATCAGTGGTATACAGTATATACATACAGCAGCAATTTTGGGAGCACCTACGTAAAGCCTGGATGAGCTGGAATTACTTTTTTGCCACTTACCACAGAATTATGCTTTTATCCAAATTTATTTTATTTAAAACATAAGATTTTTTTTTTAAAGATTTTTTTTTGCAACTACAAAGTTAAAGACCTCCTGTACCTCCTGCAGCTGTAACATTGCAGCCATTTATTATTCATTAACATGCAGCTTCAAATTTTGTATCTTAGGTTAAGCAAACATTTGATATGGATCGTTTTATGCTCCGAAAAGATGGTGGAGTGCTCAAGCGAAAGGCTGAAACAGAAAGCGACGGGGAGAGAAAAGCTGCAAAAACAAGGAAATATGATTCCTCCTATTTGGATATTGGTTTCACCTGCATTGTTGTTAGTGGAGAAAGTAGACCGCAGTGTGTGATTTGTGGCGTGATCTTAGCTAACGACAGCTTGAAGCCAACCAAACTAAGGCGGCACTTTGAAACGAAACATGGGTCTCTGGCAGGAAAAGGAAGAGATTTTTTTTCCAGGAAGTTGACGGAGATAACCCAGCAGAAAGAAGCGGTGAAACATGTGGCAAGTACTCCAGCAAATGCATTAAAAGCTTCATACCAAGTAGCATACCACATTGCCAAAAACAAAAGGCCCTTTGTAGATGGAGAAAAGGTGATTCTCCCAGCATTGCTCGACGTAGCTAGGACAATGCTTGGTGACAAAGCAGCAGAGAAGTTCAAAAGTATACCAATCTCAGATACAACAGTTTGCCGCCGCATCGCTGACATGTCAGAAAATATCCAGGGGCAGCTCATAGCCAGGTTGAAATCAAGATTGTTTGCTTTACAGCTGGATGAAGCAACTGATGTGTCAAAGGATGCCCACTTAATTGCATATGTTCGTTACTGTTATGAAACACTTGTATTAGAAGATTTTTTATTTTGCAAGCCAATCAAGGGGCGGGCAACAGGATCCGATTTGTTTGCCATGATCAATGACTTCCTGGATATCCATGGCTTAAAATGGGATAACTGTGTTGGAATCTGCACAGATGGTGCTCCTTCAATGTGTGGTGCTAGGGCTGGCCTAAAAGCTAACGTATTGAAAGTGGCCCCACATATTCTTTGGACCCACTGTATGATACACCGGGAAGCCCTTGCTGTTCGAAACATGGACAGCGAACTAAAGGATGTGCTGAATTCTGCCGTAAAAATAGTAAATTTTATAAAGACCCATCCCACAAGAGCTCGTCTATTTGCAATTTTATGTGCAGAAATGGGAGCTGAGCATGATGGCTTGCTGTTTCATACAGAAGTGCGGTGGCTATCCCGGGGCAAAGTGCTGTCTCGCATCTTTGAATTAAGGAATGAAGTACGGCAGTTTCTTCTGTGTTTGGACCCCGGCAAAGCAGAACAACTATGCAATCCCCGCTGGCTTGTACTTCTAGCATACCTTGCTGACATTTTTGAGAAACTAAATGCCTTGAATCTGTCTCTGCAAGGAGCTGACATGACTTCCTTTAACATGAATAAAAGAATAACTGCATTCAAGAACAAGCTTGAATTATGGAGAAGACTAGTTGAAGAAGGCCTGTTTGAGCAGTTTCCATGTTTAGTAGATGCTCTTGTGGAGACTGAATATGAACTTCCAAGTGTTGCTGAGGTAATAAAAAAGCATCTGACTTCTCTCAGGGACAGTTTGCAAAAGTATTTTCCGGAGGACAACGATCACTTAAATGACTGGGTCTTTCAACCATTTCTGGCAGAGGTGACAAGCCATCTCCCAATCCGTATGCAGGAAGAACTGATTGATCTCCAAAGTGACCGCACCCTGCAGATGCATTTCAGCAAAGTCTCACTGGGAGAGTTTTGGCTGAAAATTTCTGCAGAATATTCAGCTTTGCAAGAAACTGCCATCAAAACTCTCTTGCCTTTCAGCTCGTCCTATTTATGTGAGATTGGGTTCTCAGCACTTGCGGTACTAAAGACCAAGTACCGTTCAAGACTTGATGTGGAACACAACCTGAGGATGGCAGTGGCAAAAATCCATCCGCAGATTGACCGTCTCTGTGGTGGAAAAGAGGCACACCCATCACATTAATGTTCGTGGTGTTATTATAAATCTGTCATTTGTAAAACAAAGCATCCTAGTAAAAACAATTTACGCACATTTTATCTTGGAAAATTTTGTTTTGAGCTGTGTAATAAGCCTCTGTGATTTAACCACACCCACTCACAAACCTACAGTTAACTAAACTCTTATTGCGTTGAACATTATTTACCGGATATGGGCCGCGACACGCGGGTGGCGATCAATCATGTAGTGTACCAGATTGCAGAAATTTCTGTCAGGTGGTGGGGGGGCCCGACATTTAAAAAAATTAAGCAGGGGGGGCTCAACCTACAAAAGTTTGAAGACCTCTGTTGTAGAGGGAGAGGGGGTGTCTAAACTGTGCGCATGCGCGGGCCAGTCTAAATCTGGACTACTCCGGCATTTTACATGCGCAGTTAGTGTCTCAGTCACCCCTCTGCCTGTGCGCTGCCTGCCTGTCACTCTGCTGCAGTCCTGCCCCCCAAGGCCCACTTCCTATGGATGCCCGATCCTGTCGGGCTTCTCCCAGGGCCTTAGTGCGCTCGGCTCCCGATTCATTTTTTAATTTTAAATAAAATACTTGGCTTATTCTGTTGGCAGTGTGGTCGGCGGTCGTCCAGGCTGGTGGGGCAACGCCCCAACGCCCCCAATGGACGCACCGCCACTGCCCGGAAGCTGAGATCGGCCGTGGACCAGGGTTCGTTTCCCCGCCTCGGCGGGTCTCGGGCTCTAAAAAATTCTCGCTCCGGTGACTACTCGACTCACGGGGTCACACTCTGCGACTCTGGGCAATAGCTTGCTTAATCTCCACGGCGGCGGGATGCCTGGCTTTCACCTTGTGGATACCCTGCCGGGGTATCTCACAGGGGAATACCAGGACGGGTTCCCTAAGCAAGTGCTTAGATACCGTGTCGGTGATTTGCGCTATATAAATACATGTACATGTACATTTACATCTAAAAACGCTTCATTGGTAGAAAAGAACTAAAATCTTGATCCAGACCTAAAAAATGAGCATCTACTGTGTATGTATCAAAAAAAGAGAGGGGGGACCAAGGAGCTTATAAGGTCCAGTGTCCGTGCTCCGAAAATCAATGTTTAAACAACAAGGAGGACAAAGTTCCTATGCCAGGGAGCAAAAAGTCACCCATGCATCGTGGTGCAAAAAGTCACCCATACTTAAAAAATTGGAAGAAAAAGAAAGGAAAAAGAGAAAGAGGGATTCCCAGGTATAAAAGACCCAAAATTATGAGAGGGAAAGACATTGTGTTTCCTCTGTTGCCCTCACACACCCCGAAGGGTGTCATGCTTCATCATCGGGCGTTTGCTCCTCATAGGGCCGGCGCTGCAATTCCCTACGGGTCCCCCGAAGGGTCACTTTATCGGAGATCTTTTAGAGGAATGCCGGATGATGCATGCGGGTGTGCGGGTAATGAGTCAAGAGGAGGGTAAAGAAAAATCGTGCCAGTGTGATAGATTGAAATTAAAACAAGGGTAAACATGCAGCGATATGTTTAAAAGTATACCCTTGGCAGTCAATACTGCTAAAAATTATTGACCCAAGAGGCCTATTATGCCTAGGTGTCAATTGTCAAGGTCAACATGTTTCGCGCTTCCGTTGCCCATAGTCGCGCTCTAGTTCTCGTGTGCTACGTCGCGACGTAGCGTGCGAGGACGCCATTTTGAGAGCGTCTGCGCATGCGCGCAGTAAGCGAGAGACATCGGAGAACGCCGGACGCTCTGCGCTCTCCCGCTGCGATTATAATAAATAATAAGTACATATAAGCTACCTCGTGTCTCTTGGGTGATTGTTCCTGGCGCATTACACGACATTACAGTGGCGACGAGGGCTGGGATGCCAGTACAAATAAAACGAATGGCAAGAGAGATCCTCAGGACCCAGCAACAGCACAGGAAGGCACAGCCAGAGGCCCACCACGAGGAGCAGCAGGAAGGTGGGCAATACAGAACAGCGGGGGAGCGTGACAAAAGCGCGCAGAAAGGGGGAAAACACCACCCACACGTCGAGGTACCAGAAGCAGTGGCATAAAGCAGTAAGAAGGTATGGCGAGAAAATAGCAACAACCCACAGAGGCCCTGGCGGAGCTAGCAAGACGCAGAGAAGGGGGAGCAGAAGAGCCCTGACCGAACCAAGCGCAAGGCGAGAGCGCGAACGCGCCAGGCAGCCCGAGAGGTCCAGGGGCGGAACCAGAAAGACGCGCCACAATGAGCGCGCAGGCGTCTTCACTCACGACGCCTATCACGTTTTTGCCGAAGCCTGGAGAACCTCAAAAGAGTGGGGATGACTGGAGAGAGTACTTCACGAACTATATTGAAGCCCTAGAAGACGAAAACGGGGAGGCCTTCCCCAGTGTGAGGAAGAGAAGGATACTCCTGCACAACCTAGACCCGGAGGGTATAAGGGTCTTTCAGAATCTTGTGCCCACACCCAGACTGAATGCAGACGATGATGTATTAAAGCACGCCATAGAAGATCTCAACAACCACTACCGTCCGGCGGTGTGCACTTCTATCGACCGTTACAATTTCCAGCAGAGGAAACAAGAAGCCGGCGAATCCATAGATGACTACGTCGCAGCGTTGAGGAAGTTGGCGGTAACGTGCAAGTATGGGGCTCTGCAAGACGAATTCATAATTCATAAAAGATCAGACAGTCATGCACACCACCAACAAGACAGTACAAGGCAAATTGTGGGTAAATGGAGAAGCATCACTGAAGGAAGTAGTAGCCATGGTAAAAAAAGCAGAGTTGTCGAAACGGTGTGCCGACGCGGCTAAAAGAGAAGCTGTCCAGAGCACCATGGTGAACAGGGTGGATGATGCAGAACCAGAGGGAAGGAGCAAAGCCACGACGACAGAAGGAAAAGGACCAAACAAGTGGATGGGGAAACCAGGACAACAGTGGAAGTAGAACAATGAAACCAAGGCCAGGTGCGGAAGTCAGGCCCATGCATCCCAAGACCAACGTCCGGCGTTCAGAGCAAAATGCATGTTCTGCGGCATAGTAGGCCACTACGAAAAGGTATGTCGCCGAAAAATGAGGAGACCCACAGTGAAGTATGTGGCGCAGGATCAACAGGAGGAAGAAGAAGAACTGGACGAGGAAGACAATGTACTATGTGTGGAAGGACAAGTGCTGGGCATTGACTGTAAGCGATCCCACAATGCGACATGGTGATAGGAGGAGTGAAGATCAAGATTGTAGTAGACTCGGGATCCCCGTACACCATCGTCCAAAGAGCAGTGTGGAATGAAGAATTCAGACCCAGCTTGGGCCCAAGATTAGAACCACCCGATATACGACCAGTGACGTACACGGACGAACCCATTCCTATGGTCGGATACAGAGCTCTAACCTTCGAGTTCAGAGGAAGGAGTGCGGAGTGCAAATTGTATGTAGCTGAGAAGGGCCCATCAGTCCTAGGATGGATGGACCAAGGTGACCTGGGAATACAATTGGCCCCAGGAGGGGACACACAAGTGCTGATGACAGCCCCAGAGAGCTGGCAGGACCTGGAGAAGATGAAGAGCGAGTTCCCGAAAGTGTTTGGCGGGAAGGTCGGCAAGCTGGAGAAGTTCACACATAGGATCGTACTCAAAGAGAACTCCAAGCCTATATCCCACAAGGTCAGGAAAGTGCTCCTAGCCGTAGGAGAAGCGGTGCAGCAGGAACTGCGCAGATTAGAAAAAAATTGAATCATCGAGCCAATAGATAGCTCGGAGTGGCTGGCACCCCTGGTGGTGGCAATGAAACCTAATGGCAAGGTCCGTCTCTGTGTAGACCTTCGAGAACTGAACAAGTGCCTAATCGTGGAAAAATTCCCACTGCCTCGCATAGAAGAAATGCTGGCCAAGACGAAGGCAGTAAAGTGGTTCTCCACCATTGACCTCACGTCTGCCTATCACCAGATAGATCTACATCCAACAAGCCGGAAACTGACATCCTTCATAACACCCTTCCGATGCTATCAATTCAGCAGAATGCCCTTTGGCCTTGCTTCGGCAGCCGCGGTGTTTCAGAAACTAATGCACCGTCTCTTTAAGGACATTGAGGGTATCAAGTACTTCCAGGACGATATACTGGTGATGGGGACAGACCGGAAGGATCATGATAAGAAGCTAAACAAAGTGCTTCAAGTGCTAGAGAGCAATGGCCTGACGGCAGAATGGGAGAAGTGCCGACTCGGAATGACGTTGGTCACCTACTTGGGACATGAGATCGGAGGACACGGCATCACTCTCAAACGAGCAAATGTGAAGGCAATCTGCGACGCTATGGCCCCAACCAACAAAGAAGAGTTAGATCCTTCTTAGGAATGGCTGAATATTATTGTAAGTTTGTACAACACTTTGCCACCAAGACGTACCACCTGAGGCAGCTAATAAGGGACAAAACAGTGATCAAGTGGACAGAAGAGACACAAAAAGAATTTGATGCCTTAAAGAATGACATTATGCAAGCCGTACCACTACAAGGATACAATCCACTTGGGCAGTCGGTATTAACTACGGACGCCAGCGAGAAAGGACTGGGAGCAGTCCTCATGCAGGAGAGGAAGGATGGAACGATGGAGACCCTCAGTTTCGCCTCGAGATCCCTATCGTCCATGGAACAGAGATTTAGTGTGATCGAGAAGGAGATGCTGGCAGTGGTGTGGGCCATGGGGAAGTTCCGCCAATTCCTATGGGGCACGAGATTCCAACTCAAGACAGACCACAAGCGGTTAGTCAAAGTGCTCACCTCGAGTGGGCATGCGAGCGCCACGCCACGCATTGCCAAGATGACCTTGAAATTGCTAGAATACAGGTATGATGTGGAATACTGTTAGAAGTTGGTTCTGACACTAGGGCCGCCCGGATCTTTCGCTTTTTGAGCACCTAATTGTGGAGCTTTTACTGTGGGGGAGCCTCATAATCTGGGACTCACCCACAGTGAACTCATAATGAAGGAGACTGCATGGAGATTTTACTGGTGTCCCTCTGGCTTGACTAGGCCGCTGCGCAGCAGCTGGAGTATGGGGCACCGTGCTGGTTACATGCAGACACAGGTGTACATGCGTGGGCACACGGGTAGGGGCTGCGCAGGGGAGATTCCTAACGTGCGCAGTCCACGAACAGCTACAGAGTGAATGGTGTGGCAGGACTTATGCAGAATTGGGTGGTGACATGGAATAGGCTTTATACACTGGAAAGGAACATGCCAGGGAAAGTCAGTGTGTCTTACTTTGTCTTTACTTCATTCTTTTCCTATGGGGATGTGGAGCCCATGGCTAAAATGACTTCCACAAAGTCTACAGATTCCAGACACGCAGTAATGTACAGTGTAGCAGATGTGAAAATGAGTATTCTGCAAAGTCCAAAGTCATATTTGTACTGCTTTTGGGTCGTCCAGAAATGTCATATTTCTCTGAGTCCCTGGCTGGGGTCTGGCCATGGCAGGTTAGATTAATGACCTTTCCTCCCAGAGCGAAGATCTTCCCTCCAAGGGGAAAAGATAGGTGGAGCTAAAAGCCAATCCCTCAACTGCTGTCGCAGGGTGCCAGGCAACAAGCTGAACCAAGGCAGTAAGGGGGGGAAGGAGTTGAGTTTCAGAGGCCATGTGGCCAGATACACTGGACAACGCCATTTTGAACAAACCCAGGGGCTGGACAAGAAGGAGGGAGCAGGGGCAGGGAAGTGAGGTGTCACTGTTTGATAGGACACACAGAGACTTCCTGCCAGCTCCCTACTCAACTTTTAAAAAGTCTTTGCACAGGAAGAGAAGCTCTCTCTGGGGTGTGGTCTGCTGAGGCGAAAGGTGCTGGAGCCTGGTGCAATGGGCAGTTGGAAGGAGGACACTCCTGACTGCCCCCCAGGCCCCTAACAGCGCCAGAAGAAGAGCCCATGATCGGGGCGCAGAAGAGGAGGCCTCGGCGCAGGGAGAAGAGAGGCGCAGGGAGCAAGTGAAAACCGCTCCCTGCAGAATGCACCCTCTTGGAGACCCTGAGGACGAAGGAGAGTGCTCCCAGTGGCCGGGGGACACCACCAGGAGCGAGAAGACGTGCAAATGGGGCAAATCGGACTCCAGGGGGCCGAGATATTCCTCCGAGAAGGTAGGCGACCTTTGACCCCACCAGGGACCGACGACGAAGCGCGTGGGGCTCCGCTGCCGGTCGCAATCATGCCCCCGGAATGGGTCAGGTCCCGGGGGCTGCCCCACCAAAGAAGTAATGCCGGGGTGCGCCGTCGCGCACCCCGTGAAGATGCCCCCGCGGGGTGCTAGGAGCCCACCCTGGCCCCTGTCGAAACCTGCGCTGGGGAGTGCAGTCGCGCTCCCCGTGAAGCGGTGCGGGAAGAGGGGCCCGGGAGCCCAACTCCAGGCCCCGAGTGAGGAGGCAGGGGCGGGAGGCGCCGTCGCGCCCTCCCACCAAGAAGATGGGAGGAGGGGCCCAGGACCCCATCCCCGGGCTCCGAGGTGCCTGGGTGAGGGGGGGCACCATCGTGCCCCCCCTGAACAAGTCCGGGGGCCCAGGACCCCATCCCCAGGCCCCGAAGTCAGAAGGAAGGAGGGGGGAGTGCCGCTGCACTCCCCCGAGGCCAGCGGGAGTCGTGCTGGTCTCCGTGTCTGCCCGCCCTAGCGGGCAGACGAGAACTGAAGGGCCGGCTCCCGCGGTCACACACAAGGGTGTCGGCCGAGCGGGGAGCCGGCGGGGGCAGCCGGGGGTGGGCTCCCTGGACTGCCCTCCAACATGGAAGGCCTGCGGGAGTCCCGGGTGGGACCGGGGCCCCCAAGAAGAGGCAAAGGAGGTGTCAGGTACCCAGGTGTGACCGGGCCCCAGAAAATCGGCAGATCGGCCGGGGGTGGGCTCCCTGAGCCGAATGACTTACCTGGGGGTCTGGGTGGGACCTGGCCCCCCCAGCGAGGCCTGAAGATGCAGCGAAGCTGCCAGCAGGCCAGCGCGGCTCTCCCCAGCACAGCGGGAGAGCCGCTCACCAAGTATGCAAGAAAAGGAGAAAACTCGCCCCATAATGCCAAGCCTGTTAATCTGGTGCATGGTGGCCCCCCAGAGGGGGGGGCCACCCTCAATGATGGAACGGTGCTGGGGGGAGCTGCTGGAGAAGCGCAGTCTCCCCCCACAGCATGAAGAGACAAGTCCCCCTATGTGTCCTGGGGATTTGACAAGAATAACCCCTCCAGGGCTCATCCGGCATTTAACACTTTCTGGGCCGGAACTTTTGTTCTTCAGCTGAGGGTGTCTTGATAATTGCATCCAGGAGAAAAGGGCTGAGTGGGGGATGTCTAGAGAAGGGCATCACCTAGAGGTGAAGAGGGTAATTGCACCGAAATGCATTTTTTAATGGTTATTTCTTTTCAAGAGATTGAGGTTCCATCTGAAGTACTGGTTTAAGGTGATGTCATAAGCAAAGTGGATTTAAGTGGCTAGACACTCCTGCTAGGGTGTCTGACTGTATTTACTTAATCCTGTGATCATCTGTGATACCTTTAGGGGCTGTAATTGCACTGCATTTCTAATGATATCCAAATGTGCTGAGTACTGTCATTCTAAAGTGTGCGTAAACATGTATTCTTGCTGCTGCGCTTAGGTGAAGACCCCAGACTGTTAGCCCTTCAGAAGAAAAGGTGCATACTGTATGATCAGTAGGAGATGCCTCAGTCAGGGTCATGTGTCACCAAGGCAGGTGTAGCCTGTTTAATGCTTGTTGAGGTTATGGGGGGGGTGGGCACCACTGGGATGGTGTCAGTGCGCAGGGCCCTCGCTCCAGGTTAAGACCAATTCACTGCATTGGCGGCAAGATGATGTGCCTACATGGGAGTGGTGGTACTAGACCCCACCCCCCCTGCGGGAGGGGTGGAGATGTTATGCAATGCCACAAAGTAATTCCATCAGCTTATGTATATTTGTAAATTGGTGTATAGTATTGGGTGGTGTGTGTTTAATAAATGTACTCTTACTTTTATAAAGGCAAGTACAGACTGGACAATCAATTATTGAGTGTTATTTTTGCGCACCTGCAAATGGTGATTACTAGCCCACACCACCTCCCTTGAGTAAGCCTCAGACTGCTCTGCAACGCTACCCTCTGAGAGTCAGGCGCTGCCCTAGGGTGTTTGGTTCCCTGTGAAGGACAAATGTGTCATGTTATTTGTGCAGGCCTCACAGATGCTGCCTCGTTTTCCAACAAATACATACCGGGAACACGAAACAAAGTGGCAGACTACCTCAGTAGAGCTTCAGCCATGAAAGGAGCTCCCAACATAACCGCAGAAAATGAGGAGATGGTAGCAGTGACGGAAGACCCAGAACGCGTGACAAGCAACCAGGAGTGGACCCAAGCGTATGAAGAAGACAAGGATATTTGCAAGGTCAAGGAGTGCATAATACACGGATGGCCAGAGAAGAAACGATTGCGAGAAGTGCTCCGGAAATTCAATGAAGTCAGAGAGGAACTGTCAGTGGGTGACAATGGAATATTCCTGTACAAAGGTGATAAAGTAGTCCCCCCGACAACGCTGGTCCCTCACCTGTTAGCGTTACTGCACGAAGGACATCTAGGAATCGTGAAAACCAAGATGAGGGCGAAGCAGATGTACTGGTGGCCAGGAGTGGACATCCAAGGGGAGAGACACGTGAGGGAGTGTGATCCATGCCAAAGAGCTGACAAAACTCTGAAACCCTTAAGGCCGGCCTTGGGAAAGTTTGCCCAACCGAGTAACCCCTGGGAAGAAGTGTCTGTAGGCATTCTGGGACCCGTGCTTGACGCACAAAGAACACCTAAATATCTGTGCGTCCTCGTCGACAAGTACTCAAAATGGCCGGAGGTGCACATACAGGAAGAGATGGACGTTGAAACGGTGCTTAGGTTCCTTACTTCCGTCTTACTCAGGGAAGGCATTCCAAGATGGGGAGAGGGGTTGGCCTGACGGCTAAGGCGCTCGACCTCGGACCTGGGGATCTGGGTTCGAGTCTCGGTAACGACGCCAAAAACCTCCTGTGATTCTGGGCAAATCACTTAATCTCCCTGTGCCTAAAAAATGAAAGTATGTCCTCATGTAACGTAACTGGTGCTATGTAAAGCGCTCTGATACCTGATTCGGTTCGGGTCTAGTTCGCGCTATATAAAACTCTGCAAAAAACAAAAACAAAAAAAAGATCCATTCTGAGTGACAATGGACCGCAATTCACCTCGGAGAAGTGGTATAAGTTCACGGAGAGGAACAGGATCAAAATCAAACATCATATACCATCCTTCAAGTAATGGACAGGTGGAGTGGTTCAATAGAGTCATAATGGGGTCCATCCAAGCCGCCATCACGATGGGTAAAGATTGGGAGAAAGAAGTCCAAAGTATGATGTGGGCCTACCGCATCACCCCCACCAGCACAGGGTATAGCCCTTTCCAAATCCTGAGAGGAAGACACCCCTTCACCAAGGACAATGTAGCATGGAGTGAAAAGACAATCACTAGCAAGTGGTCTCCTGCGGTGGTGCAGCACAACCTAGAGAAGGCCCAGAGGATATATACCGAGCACTACAACCAGAGGAGAAATGTGAAGGAAAGAGCCCTTGAGAGAGGGGAATGGGTGAGAGTCAAATTGGCGGTACTAAGAAGAAAAGGAGACAGCAAATACAGTGAACCACTACAAGTGAAAGAAGTGTACGATAGAGCAGCACTGCTCAGTGACGGGAATGTGTGGTCCCAAGACCGCATGTCTAAATGCAACAAGATCCTACAATGGTCCCCGGAGGAGAATGGGAGGACACAACAAGACCCAAGACAAAGAAAGAATGAAGGAAGTACCCCTGCAGAAGAAGAGGACCCGGGAGCGATATGAAACCGTGAGGAGTCTGGAGACCAGGGAATGCCCAAGATGGAGGAACAACATGGAGGGGAGAGTGTGACCCCGAGGAGAGAAGAGACAAGGTGGTGAGCCCAGCAGAGAACTGCACAGGGGAAGCCCTCTCCACTCCGGTAAGACGCACACGAGCAGGCAGAGTGGTGGTAAGGCCCACCCGCTTCCGAGACTTTGAACTGGGGGGAAGCTAAGCATCCTGTGGGACGTTGAATGACAAATGTTTCTATTGTTAATAAAAAGAGGGAGATATGTAGAGTCACGCTCTAGTTCTCGCGTGCTACGTCACGACGTAGCGCGCGAGGACGCCATTTTGAGAACGTCTGCGCATGCGCGCAGTAAGCGAGAGACATCGGAGAACGTCGGACGCTCGGCGCTCTCCCGCTGCGATTATAATAAATAATAAGTACATACAAGCTACCTCGTGTCTCTTAGGTGATTGTTCCTGGCGCATTACATGACATTACATCTACCCCCACCTCCCCCAGAAAAATATCCGTATACGTTAATCTCATAATAAATAAGACATTAATATAGTTTTATAAGGGCAGGGCGGAGATAGCTCATAGACGTTTGGGTTGGGAGTAGTGCCACGTTTTGGGTTTAGGCAAGAGGGAGAGACCAACTTCACATTTTGTTCATGCATTTTGACTCCAAAGGTTTGGGATCATTACTGGGGTAGAGACATCTCTAGGGACCTGGTAAGACATGATATCTTTCAGATACCTATCAGCAAGGAGGGGCATTTGCAAGCTTCCACAACAGGCACATTGTGTTTCATGTCAGGACCCATTAAGTACTCCGATCATGACATGCTGAACATTAGCCACCTGCTCACAGACGTCCCGTCTACCCCCTCAAAAAATAAAACCTCTTCACTCCTCCCAATATGGCAGACACTAGTACTTCATGTGGCAAGTTACAATTCAAAATTTGCGAACATACGTGACAATTTTCAATTCTATTAAGGACACGGAGGCGAGGATTATGCTTCTCATTTTCTTTACTGAAAATTCTCAGCAGCCAATCAGATAAAGAAAAAATAAACACTACAATACCTATAAACACTCCTGGGTACCACGACAACCATAGATAAGACCCCTATATAAGGAGCACAAGAGATTACTACATCCTCTTTCTTTGTGATAAAATAAACAGTTAAGTCCAAGATTCAAAGTCCGATAACTGTGAACCAGCTTGATAGAAGAACCAAGTCCTCAGAACGAAATCAGCAGGCCAACGGGCAGCAAACAGTAGACTTGAAGCTAGCTTCAACGGAAGAGTGCCATCATGCAGAGACCATGAAGACGTCTCCAAAGGTGAAATCAGCGAACTCTATTTGAGATCTGAACCTGAAATGTAAAGACAGAGTCGTAATACCATACTCTCTCCAAGAGAGACATATAAAGGGAAGAGTAAAACAGCAGATATATATACAGTATAATACATAAACAATGCAGAGCATAAATCACAATACAGAATCATGGGTGGGATAATCATTGCGGTAAACATCACTTACAACGAAACTTTTACAACGCACTACCATTACAATGCGGTCATTACAACGCAAACTATTACAACGCATTGCGCTGGGGGGCACTCTAGGATAGGGAATAGGTTAATTTACTATCCAATAACCTTCCCTAGTGTCCACTGGGACTGGAGTTGGAATAGTAAAAAAAACTATTCACTATCCAACACCCAAAAGCGCTATGCGTTGTAATGGTATGCGATGTAAAACCCGCGTTGTAAAGGCAGGCGTTGTAATAGCCTGCGTTGTAACGTCATACATCCAATCATTGCCTCCGTGTCCTTAATAGAATTGAAAATTCTTGTCACGTATGCTCGCAAATTTTTAATTCTATGTCAGGACCGGAGGCTCCGATTATGCTTGTTTAAAGCTGCGCCACCACAAAAGATGCAATATTTACAATAGGCTTATAATAAAAAGATTTAAACGTAGAATCAGAAGACCAGTCAGCTGCATTCATAATTTCCAATAAACTGACTCCCACAGAAAAAGCTTTAGATACCATAGCTCCACGAGCAGAGTGAGCACCAAACCTTGAAACAGCAATTCCTGCTTCGCCCATGAGCCAGCTCACCCATCTTGCTAAGGTAGCTGGGGTCACTGGACGAAAAGGTTTCTGCAGAGCAATCAACAAATGACCTCCCATATCCTGTCGAAATTCTACAGTACTTACCTCATAATACCGGATACATTGTACCACACATAGTTTACGATTAACAGGAAAACCAGGATAAGTTATAGAAGTGGTGTTACATTTAGTGCGTCTGGTAACCAGAAAAGTAACACCTTCTGGAGAAAACCGTCGACCCGCTAGATCTAGTGCGCGGATATCAGAAACCCGCTTGCAAGACACTTGACAAAGTAGCATGGCGAGCTTGGCAGAAGGTTGCTTACGGGACAGAAACATATTAGAAGGCCATGCGTCCAAGAATCGTTAGATAGTGGAAACATCCCATAGCTCAGAATATTTAGAACAAAGTGGTTTTACCAACCGGATACCCCTGATTCATTTACAAATTAAGGGATGTTCACCAACCGGTTTGCCATCAATCGCCACATGACCCGCCGAGATAGCTGTCCGAAAATTATTGACAGTGCGATAGGCAACACCCGAAGAAGCGATGGACGCAAGAAAATTTACTACCAAGGAGACATCCGCTGAAGCGGGATCCACCTCCTGTTGAGAGCACCAAACACACCATCGTTTCCATGCTGCAGCATAACGCTTGTGTGTGTTGTGCGACCAAGCCTCACTGATAAATCTGGTAGCGTCTCACGAAAGGCCTGGGATTTTCCAGGTATCCCCGAAATTCACCAAGCGACCAGTATGAGTTGGCCTAAGGTTATCCATGGATGCGGTGATTTGAGCGGATCCAGTAGCAGATTCCACCACTGGGGTAGAACGATCGGTGCTGCACAAAGCATCTCCAGAAGTACTGGGAACCACGCCTGAGCCCTCCAAAGAGGAGTGATCAGAATCAGATCCGACTGATACCATTTGGTCCGGGCCAGGACCCTGAGGATAATTAGAAACGGAGGAAACGCATAACACAGAGTTGGAGGCCACACCTGAAGAAAAGCATCCGTGGCCAGAGCCCCCGGATCCGGACGCCAGCTGAAAAATACTGGAATCTGTTTGTTGAGTCGAGAGGCAAACAGATAGATCTGACAAGGACCCCATATCTGGTTCAACTACTGGAACACTCGAGGGTGAAGCCTCCAATCGATGAAGTCCCGGAGATTACGGTAATGCCAATCAGCAATCTGGTTGTTGCACCCTGGAAGATATTCCGACACCACAAACAGATTGTTTTGGAGGCAAAAATGCCAAAAATCCATGGCAATCTCCGCTAGAAGTCGGGACCTCGTCTCGCCCAATTTGTTCACATAACGAACCACTGACACGTTGTCCATGCGGAGAAGAATACAACAATTCGGCTGACGGGGCGAGAGGCAGCGAATCTTAAAGGAACACGCTAGAAGTTCCAAGCAATTGCTGTGGAGATTCAATTCCTCCTGAGACCAATGGCCGCCTGTGGACGCTTGATGGCAACGGGCTCTCCAACCCCACCGACTGGCATCGGATTTGATCACCACCTCCGGAGTGGTTCCGAATAGGGTTCGACTGTTCCACGACTCCATGTGCTCTAGCCACCACAACATCTCCCATCTCACCTCCTCTGTGAGAGAAATCAGATCTGAATACTTGAGCCCTTTCTGGAGATGACGGATCTTGAGTCGTTGAAGCACTCGGTAATGAAGGGGACCCTGGAAGATCTCTTTGATAGAGGAAGCTAACAAGCCGACGATCTGGGCTATTGACCTCAAGGACACAATCTGCTTGTGCAAAATCAATCTCAACTCTCTCTCGATAGATCTGATTTTCTGATTGGGCAAGAAGAGTTGACACTTGAGGGAGTTGACTAGAAAACCCAGGAACTTGACAGATTGAGATGGAATCAACACAGACTTCTGTGGATTGACTAGGAAACCCAGAGTCTGCAAAAGATCTATGGTCCAAGCAAGAGGCTGCATCACTAGACGAGGACACTGACCCATGATGAGAATGTCGTCCTAGTAAATGATGAGAGAACGCCCCAGGCTTGCAGAAATTCAACCACAGGCCTCAGAAGTTTCGTGAAGCACTAAGGTGCTGACGAGAGGCTGAAAGGAAGGATTTTGTACTCGTACCAGATTTCCCGCCATTGGAACTGAAGAAAACGACGATGAGGTTTGTAAATGGGCACTGACAGATACGCATCTATCAGATCTAGGCGCACCATCCAGTCCCCCTCCTGAAGAAGATGGATCCCCTCCATCTTGAAGTGTTGATATACAACCCATCCTTTGAACTCCTTGAGATTTAAAACTAGCCTGGATCCACCCCCTTCTTCTATACTAGGAAGATGTTGCTGATGAAACCCTGGGGGTGACGAGACGTCTGCACTATGGCCCCTTTTTTAAGCAGAGACTTGATCTTGCTGGAAATGAACATCTGACCCTGAAGGGAAAAAAGCATCGGACAAGGAGGAAGAGTTTGAGAAGGGAAATGAAAAAACTCTATTTTGTAACCCTGCACTGTGTCCAGGATCCACGCATCCTGCGAGATTTTTTGCCAATTGTGGAGAAAACATTTGATACTGCCCCCCAATTGCACTTCCGAAAAAGAAATCAGGCTCACCTGAAGATGCAGCATCATGTTGACCTCCTTGGTTACCTCCATAATGGCCTTTCTTGAACTTGTTTCGGGCTCCACATGTTAGATAGAAGGAGGCGGAGGAAATGGAGTCTTGATATCTACCACGATGGGTGTTGTATCCCCGCTGGGCATCTTGTTGGGAACCACGGCCGAATGATCGCCCACGATGTCGTCCGGCCTGGCCAAAAACCGGACTAAAGGCCCGCTTGAGGGAACCCTGCGCTTTGTCGAGGTCACTGAAGGTAGCAACGAACTTAGTTAATTCCTTCAGGAAAGGCTGACCAAAAAGAAGACCTTGGTATAAAGGACCAGATTCAGAAGTAGCGAGGTCCGCCAATTTTGGGTCAAGCTTTAAAAGAAGAGATCGACGGCGCTCGCAAGACATGGCGCAGTTTGCAATGCCCAATTGACAAATGGCGCGTTGAGCCCATCCAATCAGCTCCTCTGGATCAATTATGTGGCCAGAGGCTTTAGCCCTAAAACCTAAGTATAATATTTTTTAAGAGGACCTGTCAAGTCAAGCAATTTATCTTGACAAGACCGCCACGCGCGATCAATCCCTTTCTTAGGGTCTTTAGTATATTTTTTAAGGTAGGTGAGCATGGAGAGGTCCACCTCAGGATTATCCGCCACCTTGTCAGCCAAATCCGGTCTAGGGCATTCCGAGCGCAAATGCGCTCTCACATCCTTATCAAAGGCCTGGCGAATATGTGATTGCACATAATCAGCGACCTCAGGAGAGGGAAGCCATGAAGAGGAGTTAGGGTGAATAATCTCTGTGGGATCAAAGATGAGTAAGGTAGGCTGGGATGGTGCATCTACATAACGTTCCTTATGTGTTTCTTAGCAGGTGGAGGAGGGGCCTCCGAGTCAGAAGCCGTGTCAGAAGAGGTAGTAGTATCATCACCTTGCGGTGAACCAGAACAGACTACCTTGGATGAAGAACCATATGTATCGTCAGAAGACAGGGTTTTAGCTAATTTGGCAAAGTCCGAAGAATGAGGATTGGTGGAACTTTAACCACCAGAAGTAGAACAGGGTGCAGACCCCGGAAGCCATCCTTGTTGCAGAGCATAATTACACAAGTGTCGCTTTAGAGACTCAATAGCCCTAAACAAGGCTTTATTGACGGAGTGTTGTACTCCAACATCAAGAGCATCAACCAGCTCATGCTCCAGGGACCCAGAGGGACCTTCCTCGAAATACTCCTCATCATAATAATATTCCGCCATGGGGATACTAAAAAGTGATCAATATACCCACTTGAGGAGGAAAATGGAGCCAAAATACATTGTCCTCGTGGAAAATACAAAAAAAGTGCAAAAAAGAATGACAGTGACACAGCAAGGGGGAGTGGAAAACCCCCAGACAAGCCAGTACACCACAAGCACCGAAGCACAGAGTGTGTACAAAAAATTAAGATGTGGAGGGAGGGCTTGCCCATAAACAACCATTCTAGGCAGAGCCTATGCGACAATTGTACATCCCAAATGCACCATGAAGCTAAAATGGGCGTCGTTTGGGGCTGGCACAGGCACGTGGGATAAGAGGAATAAAGCGCTGCTCCCGCGCTCACTCAAACCCGATATAAACAATAATAATCGGGTAAAATGGCCGCTGCGCATGCGCGGTGCGACCTGCCCATGAAAACCAGAAAGAGGACTACCCGGTACAGAGACGCGCATCCTCACCCCGAAACTCCCGCTCCAGTGAAGAAAAGACACGGGCACAGAGTGCCCGGTCTGGGGAGGCTGTAAGTGCTCCCCAGCCCTGGAAGAATAGCAGTACAAAAGGGGGTGGTGATGGACGGAGCATCTGAACCAATCAAACACTCGCACCCAGTCAAAAGATCTGGGTTTAATCCATCACCGTTCTTTAGCCCACTCTGCCACCCCAGTTCAGACATGGCCATATGCAAATCAGTCTGACCCTGTGCCTCATGGGAACAGTCCAGCCCGAACTGCCAAGCCATGCCTTCCCTGGACCGGAAACAGTGTGTGAGCTAAAGAACGGTGATGGATTAAACCCAGATCTTTTGACTGGGTGTGAGTGTTTGATTGGTTCAGATGCTCCGTCCATCACCACCCCCTTTTGTACCGCTTAGGCCGCCATAAGTGTGGCAGGGTATGCTCAGACGTGAGTCCCTTGCTCACTTTGCCACTGGATTCAAGCAAGCCGGGCTGAAGACGGCTGTAATGCTAGAAACCGGTCCTCGGAAGCTTGTTTCCGGTCCAGGGAAGGCATGGCTTGGCAGTTCGGACTGGACTGTTCCCATGAGGCACAGGTTCAGACTGATTTGCATATGGCCATGTCTGAACTGGGGTGGCAGAGTGGGCTAAAGAACGGTGATGGATTAAACCCAGATCTTTTGACTGGGTGTGAGTGTTTGATTGGTTCAGATGCTCCGTCCATCACCACCCCCTTTTGTACCGCTTTGGCCGCCATAAGTGTGGCAGGGTATGCTCAGACGTGAGTCCCTTGCTCACTTTGCCGCTGGATTCAAGCAAGCCGGGCTGAAGACGGCTGTAATGCCAGAAACTGGTCCTCGGAAGCTTGTTTCCGGTCCAGGGAAGGCATGGCTTGGCAGTTCAGGCTGGGCTTTTCCCATGAGGCACAGGGTCAGACTGATTTGCATATGGCCATGTCTGAACTGGGGTGGCAGAGTGGGCTAAAGAACGGTGATGGATTAAACCCAGATCTTTTGACTGGGTGTGAGTGTTTGATTAGTTCAGATGCTCCGTCCATCACCACCCCCTTTTGTACTGCTTTGGCCGCCATAAGTGTAGCAGGGTATGCTCAGACGTGAGTCCCTTGCTCCCTTTGCCACTGGATTCAAGCAAGCCGGGCTGAAGACGGCTGTAATGCCAGAAACCGGTCCTCGGAAGCTTGTTTCCGGTCCAGGAAAGGCATGGCTTGACAGTTCGGGCTGGACTGTTCCCATGAGGCACAGGGTCAGACTGATTTGCATATGGCCATGTCTGAACTGGGGTGGCAGAGTGGGCTAAAGAACGGTGATGGATTAAACCCAGATCTTTTGACTGGGTGTGAGTGTTTGATTGGTTCAGATGCTCCGTCCGTCATCACCCCCTTTTGTACCGCTTTGGCCGCCATAGGTGTGGCAGGGTATGCTCAGACGTGAGTCCCTTGCTCACTTTGCCACTGGATTCAAGAAAGCCGGGCTGAAGACGGCTGTAATGCCAGGAACCGGTCCTCGGAAGCTTGTTTCTGGTCCAGGGAAGGCATGGCTTGGCAGTTCGGGCTGGACTGTTCCCATGAGGCACAGGGTCAGACTTATTTGCATATGGCCATGTCTGAACTGGGGTGGCAGAGTGGGCTAAAGATCGGTGATGTATTAAACCCAGATCTTTTGACTGGGTGTGAGTGTTTGATTGGTTCAGATGCTCCGTCCATCACCACCCCCTTTTGTACCGCTTTGGCCGCCATAAGTGTGGCAGGGTATGCTCAGACGTGAGTCCCTTGCTCACTTTGCCACTGGATTCAAGCAAGCCGGGCTGAAGATGGCTGTAATGCCAGAAACCGGTCCTCGGAAGCTTGTTTCCGGTCCAGGGAAGGCATGGCTTGGCAGTTCGGTCTGGACTGTTCCCATGAGGCACAGGGTCAGACTGATTTGCATATGGCCATGTCTGAACTGGGATGGCAGAGTGGGCTAAAGAACGGTGATGGATTAAACCCAGATCTTTTGACTGGGTGTGAGTGTTTGATTGGTTCAGATGCTCCGTCCATCACCACCCCCTTTTGTACCGCTGGAAGAATAGCAGGCAGGTGAAGACTGAGAAAGGAGACAGAAGAAAGGTGCGAACACACGCAAACAAAATAACAAGCGCAGCCTGAAAGACAAGCGCTCCCAAGCCCCGTACAAGCAGCGGGGCTGGAAACAACGATGTGGAGAAAGTCGGCAATATCAGCGGAAGCAAACAAGGAACAGATCAGCAATGCGTGAGACACACGCACGGGCAGACAACAAAGGAAAAGTCAAAGTAGACGCGAACACAACCCGCAACAAGAAATGAAGCGTACCGGCAATAATAACATCAAAATGCAAGTATCATGCAAGTAGTACTAAACATCAGTAATAGACATAAAGCAAATCAGTTAACTGGCTGCGGAGCAGCAAAGAAAGAGGATGTAGTATTCTCTTGTGCTCCTTATATAGGGGTCTACTCTATGGTTGTCATGTGGTACCCAGGATTGTTTATGGGTATTGTAGTGTTTATTTGTTTTTTTCTTTATCTGATTGGCTGCTGAGAATTTTCAGTAAAGAAAATGAGAATCATAATCAAAACCTCCGGTCCTGACATAGAATTAGGATTTGTGAAGCGGAAGTACTTTCTGTTTATTTCTTCTGCATTGCAGCATCCCATTTACAGGTAAGCACATGTAAATACACAGGAGCTGTTACTTATTTAAGCAGTTTTCTGCCAGTTAAAAAAGAATTACAATGATAATACATATGTTTCATTTTGAGGTATACATATAAGATCCTGCCTGATTTAAATATGGTGGTGTCAAAATATTTCCTGTATGATGTGGTTTTTTGGCAGTCATATATATATATATATATATTTATATATATATATATATAGAGAGAGAGAGAGAGAGAGAGAGAGAGAGAGAGACCAAGAAGTAGTGGCTGCTGCTGGCTGCATTGCTTGGCAAGTGTGTTAAACATGGAGGGGAAACCATCTGGGAAGAGGGGACATACAGAACTTCCCTCTGGAGAGGAATCTCCTCAACAAACGGCTTTGGCATCAGCTTATACCAACCTAGCTAATTCCCAACAGTTGAATATTGTACAGCAGATGATCAAGAAGGCTGTGTAAGAGGCATTTAAAGCTAGGGAAGGTCCTTCTGCTCCCCAAAAGAAACTTTCTCAGGTCCCTCAAGATCCAGACACAGATGTTTCTGGGGAAGAAGTGGACGAGAGAGCGCGATATGTACAAGGATCTGACTTTTCTATGTTAAGAAATGCCACAAAGCATAAAAATAATTACTTGTAATATAAACAGCCTGCTAAACATACGGACAAGTGGGGCATTGCTGAAATGGCTGGGATCTTTTTCTTGGAGGTAATATTTTTCAGGAACACATTTTAAATACAATACTCCCAAAGTGTTTTTGGCAAGAAAATATTCACAGGCCTATTTTGCCTCAGGAAATATGGCAGTATGGGGAGTGGGTATAGTGTTTTCGAATACAATAGACTAGGAGGTTAGGGAAGTGATCCATGATGAGGATGCTAGAAGTATCTGGGTCAAGGTTAAAGTTGCAGGAATATTTTTTACTTTTTTGAATTACTATGGCCCAATTCTGGATGATATTAAAGCTTTGGAGCAGGTTTATGATCTATTAATAAACTCACAAGGTCCCATAGTTAAGGGTCGAGACTCTAATTATATACAAGATCTAGGACTAGATGCCTCAAATAAAACTAAGAAACAATTAAAACTGAAAACTTCAAAATTGATTAAGATTATAAAGGATGATTATGCCCTAATAGATCCGTGGCGATTAGATCACCCAGCGCTTTCCCAGTTTATGTGTTACTCTGCAAGATTTAAAACAGCTTCATAACTGGATTTCTTCTTGGTGGATACGTTATTAGAAAGAGTAGGGTTGGAGATGATGACCAACTCAATTTCGGATCACTCTATAATTTCCTTACTTATAGTATTAGGAATACCTCAATAAAATAAATCCAGATGGCAGTTTAAGAAATCCCTGATTATGGAACAAAAGTGGATTAAAGAAATGCGATATTTCATTCAGATGTTTTTCGGGGATAATATAAATACTGCCCCAATATTCATGGTGTGGGAATCTTTTAGGGCCTTCTTCCGGTGCCAGGTTATTTCTTACAAAGCTAGGATACTTAAGCAGCGGGCGCAGAAGATCAACATTTTACAAAACACAGTAGAACAGGCTAGGAACAAATTTAGTTTTGGGATGACAGGAGATTATTTTGATAAGAGAGTACATCAAGAATGGATGAGGTCGAAAGAGCAATAAAGAAATGTTTTTCATTTGAGAAGATATTACGGAGAGCGATGATTATCAACAGAAATTGTATGAAGAAAGCCAGCATATAGGTAAATCTTTAGCATGGACCAGCAAACTGAAGAAAAATAGGCAAATAATCACTCATGAGAGGCTCCAACCATGGAATCATAGAGAATAATAAATGCAGGATAACAGAAATATTTCTTAGCCATTTTAAATGGATCTATGCCAAAGCACAGATAAAAGATCAGCAAGAATTAGTAGACTACTTTGGGTCTTTCGAGCTACCACAAGTCACTAGGGATAATATTGAAGTTTTGAATAAGCCAATCTATACTACAGAAATGACTGACGAGCTAAAAATATGGCTAGTGGAAACTGTATTCCCGTAGAAGTATATAAGATGTTTCTCGCTGACCTTTCTCCATTTTTAATATCTCTTGGTACTCAAATTAAGGGCAGGTTTCCTATTTTCCCCAAAATGTAAGGAGTCAGTAGTGATAAGTTTTCTTAAGCAAGTTAAAAATCCAAGAGAGCCCTACTCACAGCGCCCAATAAGTTTATTAAATACAGACTATAAATTACTTATGAAAATCTGGGCGAATAGGATTGCTCCAAATGCCCAACAAGTGGTTCATGCGGATCAAACAGGGTTTCTGCCAGGAAGATCAATGGTTGCTAATACCTATTATTTGACTCAGGATATTGATTACTTTTCAGTCAACAAAGACAAGGCTACAATATTAATGATGGATGTGGAAAAGGCATTAAACCTTGATGACTGGCAAGCTTTGTTTTTTATCCTGGGGAAATTTGGCCTTCCATCTCAATTGATAGCGATGCTAAATTAATTATATAAAGAGGCTAAAGAGAAAATGACTATTAACCGAAGAGGTGGGAGAGGTTCTGATTAAGTGAGGAACCCATCAGGGTTATCCCACCTCTTATTCTCTCTTTTGATCGTACCACTTGCAGTTGAAATTCGATCTAACCCATTGATTTTAGCCCCGATAGGCAGGGTGGCAAAAAATCAAACTATTTTCAGATGATAACATTTGATATTTTCGGACCGAGAGTGCAAGTATACAGAAAGTGTTGAACGACCTTTTATATGTATATTTGTTTATTTCTATAGGTGTATATAAATTAAATCAATCTAAAACGGAAATGCTTTTGTTCAACTCCACAAATTCCCAGTTGCCGGCAGATTCACAGATTTGACCACAATGGCCCAAAAGATATTTAGGTATTTATGTAACAAATGAATATGCACAATTGTTCCATTTAAATTATGGTAATACTCTTATAAAGGTAAAAAAGTTATTAGACAGGTGAACTTTACTACCATTTTAGTGCGACGAGTCTTGTTATTTAAAATGTCAATTCTCTCCTTGTTGGTTTTTTTGTTCACTAATCTTCCCCTGGAAGTGTCTATCTCATATTTTAGAGAATTAGATACGGTTATTCATGAGTTTATTTGAGGAAAAAAAACAATTTTGGGTAAAATTGTCTACTCTCCAACTTGTCATCCTTTTACTCCAATTCAAGATTGTGAGGTTTGGAGCCAACTGCTTTCACTAGGTGTCTTGCAGTCCTGGAGAGATCTAAGCTTTGACAAGCTAGGTGACTTTTATAATCATACAAATTTGATAACATGGTAATTAATACAACAGCAATTTGGTAGTCGAAATACAGCTTTATGGTTAAGCTTTAACCAAGTAACCAGCTTTCTTAAAAATAACTATTTGATGATTGAAACCGATAATAGGACGAATCAATTATAATATTAAGATGAGTGGGGTAGGAAACTGTTATTGCCTGTTATGTCAGAGTGTTAACAAGAAACTTCTGGAGAAGCTACTTCCTGAAGTTTTGCAAGAAACTGGCTGTAGATTTAACATTGAAGATTATCAGTCATTGCATGAGATCAGACAGAGCATTAACCCCTTAACTGCGCCGAACGTTCCGCGCTAGTGCAGAATGTTCTACTGAGCGGGCGGGGCCACGACAGCCAACTGACGTGCGCAGCACTACAAAGGTAGGGCAAGCGACGGCCGTTGGTCGTCAGCAGCAGCCATGAGGTTAAGAGCAGCAAACTTTAAAAGAATGACCTTCCTATCAAGATGGATGGCATATTATACGCCACATAGACTACATAAAATGTTCCCATCACTCCTGGATCAATGCTTCAGATGTAAGATGAATGTCGTGGGTGGACGGGTTCATACATTTTTTGCATGCACTAGCCTACAGAATTTTTTGGAGGAGGTTTTTAAGATTATTAGTCATTGTATTTCAGCTGCCATTCTTCCATCAACTTTGTTGTTTCTATTTGGCTTTTTGCATATAGTGCTGCAGAATTGGAAAAAAGCAATGCTGACGACAATAGGACAGTGGCTCAATAAGTTGATCAGGACCTATGAATTAGAGGAGGCATATGCAAAGAGGGTAGGGGCATTCCATAGGTTTGAGGCTACGTGGGCTGGTTATTATAATTTTTTCAATGAAATGGAATGAGGGCTACACAATGTAGCCAACTGAGACGACATATGGTGAGCATGACAAGCTACTGGCCTTAGCAGAATAAAAGTAATGCTGCTATATAGATTTTATGGAATAAGATTTTTGCACATTCATTGCTGCTGCTTTTTTGTTGATATGTAATTGCACGGTGTTATTTTAAAAAGATTTTGATGCTGCTACCAAGATAAATATGTGTTTAGTTTATTTGGATAAATTGGCTGGATTATTTTTGAGATGTTGTTACTTGCCATATGCCTGCACGTTGAAAGAACAATGTGTGAATTATTTGTATTATCTGCTTCTTTTCTTGCTCAAATAAACAAAAAAAGGTTCTGACCTTTCTGAGGTTATTGATCATATCAGGCCTTATTTATCTCTTCCAGCTCCATAATCCAGGCCCAATGAAGATTCCTTTTTTGGGAAATATAGACACAAAGATCCAGATTCTCTTCCAGTTCACAAGTCTATAAGGAATCTGCTTTCCATAGAATGGGTAGATGTAGAAAATGCATTTTCCCAGATCTTTTGCTGAATGGTATATCCTGGATGGTTTTGAAGAAGAGTTTCCAGCGCATGTGAAGGTTGATGCGCTGGTGGCCGACTTGTCTTCTGGGGTGTAATTGTCTCGTAGGATGCCTCTCCCTTGGACACTTCAGATAAAAAAAGTGGATGGAGCAATCAGGCGGGCCTTTGTCGCTTGCCGTTTTGCAATTAGAAGTGGGCCTATGCCACATATTTAGTCCAATCTCTTCTGCATGACTTCCAGGCTTTTGCTGAAGAACTCCAGCAGGATGGAAATAGTTCATCTAGACTGTCCATGATGGAACAAGTAGTAAGGTTCTTTTCAGACATTTCTTTTGATGGACTGTGTGCAGCTATGACTCAGTAATTTGAAGGAAGACCATGCCTCAAAAAAGATCTGGTTTCCCACATTCCATTCTTATGGAGCAAAGTGTTTGGTCCGCAGTTGGAATATCTTGTGAACACATTTGCAGAGGAAGGCAGTTGATGGCTTCCTTACAGGCTTCCCACAAGGGTAGAGGTTTTGGTTTCAGTCAGGCCTTCAGTAACTCAAGAGTACGAAGAAAGCACTTTCGGAGTAGAGATTAGAGCCAGGGTGGCTCCTTATCCAACAAATCTTGGTCCCAGTCTTCCATCAACCCTGCTACAACCTCCTCCCAGAAGTTATAACTATGCCAAGAAGGCGGGAGGAAGTCTCCTTCAATTCTCCCATGTTTGAAAGGTATCAATAAAGGACTATTAGTTGCTCAAATTGTATCAGAGGTATACAAAACAGACTTTTCTTTCATTCAGGAAGGTTTCTTTTGTTCAACACTAGTTCCGAGATGTCCCAGTTGATGCCAAGGGCTATGTCAGGGAACATCGGATCTTTTGGCAAAGAGGGCAATAAAACGGGTTCCAGACAAGAGAGATGACAGTTTTTCTATTCCCTGATGTTTCTTGGCCAGAAACACTTGGGAGACTTTTGCCTGGTCTTAGACCTGAAAAGAATGAATCACCATGTACCATATTTAAGGTTCAAGAGGGTTTCTATCCAGACAATCATTCATATCATTCTTCTATGGATGTAGCCAGCCTCCTTGAACTTATTAGATGCCTATCTGCACATTGCTATGCATCAAGATTGCCAAAGTTACTTAAGATCTGCAGGATCATTCAGCCTTGCTTCAGCACCATGAATCTTCACAAAAACGCTGGCTCCTCTGGTGGATAATCTTTATGCCTTGGGAATTTTGGTTTCCCTGTACCTGGAGAATTAGTTACTCTGTGTTTTTTCTTCCCCTAAGGCTTCAGAAGCAGTCGCTCATGTACAAGTAATGTTGGGGAAGGCCATGTATTTCTACTAAATATGGAAAAATCCCACCTTCACCCATTTCAAACCCTAAGGTTCACCAGGGCCCTGTTTTCCACGGATATTGTGGTTAGTGTTTCCACATCCCGTTAGGCAACAGAAACTGATATCCAGTCCCTGTTGCAGAGACATTCGGTGATAGCAAGGACCTGGTTGACTGTGCAGGAGGATAATATGGAGGCAGCTCTTCACCTTGTCACTCGGGCTCATCTCCACCTATGTCCACTGGCCAACCACCTTCTAGCCCATCAGAACTCAGCCTAAGGGAGCTAGGAGGCTCAAATTCAGTGGCTCAGGGTATTGTCTAAAAACTTTAGTGGTGGTTGCTGCTGGACAATTTGAACAAGAGAATTCCTCTCTCTCCTACTCAGTTGGTTATCAGCTCAGATCCCAGCAATCTGGTTTGGGGAGCAACCTTGGCCAATCTTTCAGTCCAGAGAAGTTTGTCGGAAATAGAACTGCTGCCCTCCTCCAACTGGAAGGAATTGGCAGCAGTTTTCAAAGCTCCCCAAGCTCTCATCCCTTATGGTCAGGACCAGTGGGTTCAGATTCACACATTTTCCAGGCAACAAGGGCCTATATCAACCACTTGGGGAGCTCCAAGACCCCATTCCTAAATCTTCTTGCAGAACAGTTAGGGACATGGGCAGAGATCACTCTTTAGTCTCTCTGCAGTCTACCTTTCTGGGCTGGAGAATGGGTTTGCTGACAGTCTGAGTCAGATCTTTCCATTCTCAGCTGTAATTTCCCTATGTCCCAAGCTGTTCAGTCTCTGCGGGTGACACTGTGTTCCCTTTGGTTAGACCTATTTGCCTTCTGGTATAATGCTTGCCTTCAGGTTTTTTGCCCTTTCCTTCCATCCCAGGGGGTTTGGGCACTGGATGCCATGAGTCTTCCCTGGCCGAAGGGCCTCATATGCTTTTCCCCAGATCATCATTCTCATGACCCGGTCATAAAAATCCTTGACCATAGGGTAGTTCTTAGGCCGGACCCTACCTCTTTATCAAACAATTCTTCAACCTTTCACTACTCTCAGGATTTAGTGCACCCCATATTTTTCCGGAATCCTTTATCAGATCAGGAGAACTTGTGGCATAAGCTGGATTTGCAAAGGGCTTTGCCTGTCTACCCGGATAGAACATCTTCTTTTAGAGGACTAAGGCTCTTTTTGTTACCTTTGGGTTGGCAGGAAGGGCTCATAAACCAACATTATCCTTTAGTAGATGAGTGAAAGCAGCATTTCCCTGTCCTAAATCTTTCTAAAGCTGGAGTCCCTTTTTCTTCTGTGCTACTTGGTAGGGCCACTAGAAGTATATGTTCAACATTGGCTGCCCTTAAGGGAGCATCCTTAAAGGAAATTTGTGCAGCCTCTATGTGGTCTGGTCCCAATACCTTTATTTCTCTCAATAGACTACGAATGAGGGAGGGGTTTTCTTCTACTTTTGGTGGGGCGGTGCTTGATTTAGCAAATAAATACACTGGATATAGCAGTTCAAGCCTGGTCCTGTGCATTTTCTTTCTTGTTACATGATGCTATTTTATCCAGCTTTTGTGTACTTCACCATGCTTTGACTGTGAGGAGGAAGACTGTTGAGGAGGTTATGCCTCGATTACTTACCGGTAAGCTTAATTACACAGAGTAATTGTCTTCTTCCTCACAATCATTATTCTTGTCGACCCTCCCGGGTTGGTGATGGGGGATAACATTGCTTTTGGTTTTGTTATTAATCTGTCTTTGCTATGACAGTAAGTATTTTCTTTCGACCCTTCTAATATAGCTTGATACAGGAAGTACTAGTGTCTGCCATATTGCGAGGGATGAAGAGTTTTTTTATTTGGTAGATGGGATGTCTGCGAATAAGAGGCTAACACTAACCACGTTATGACTGTGACGAGACAATGACTTATTAATATTACCGGTAAGTAATCGAGCATTATTCTTTAAAACAGTACCTCCCAAGCCCTCATTTCAGCAGCACCATCTCTGCTTTGCAGATAATACCAGAGTAATATTGTGGATAATTGAGCGGTAGGGATGTAGGAAGAGGATATTGTGGGAAAGGAGATCTGGAATGACAGGTGAGACAAGATGTCAATCGTTGGCTAGTTTTCTTGAATAACTTGTGAGCAATACTCTGTCAATGTATACATCTTTCATTATCTGAAAGAAAACTATCATCAGAAGATATGAATCTCTTGTATTCACTATGACGCTCCTCCTTTTTTTATTGTTATACCACAGTGCAGGAGTTCTGGGGAGAAAACCTCAGCAATGTTACTCCTTAGAAGTGTTCTAGTAAAATTGTCTCATATGTTCTATGAAAACTTCCCGGGAGATAAATTACCAATAGTCTTTCATGTCCCTCCCATTATTTTAGAGTTGAATACTATAGTTTGATTAAACTGCAAACTAAACTCTGACCCAATAATGTTTGCCACATAACCAGCAGGAAAGGATCCAAGCAATTTTACACAATTTGCAAGCTTTTTTGTAGCATTCTAAGAAGGTGTATTACTTGCAGTGGCCGCTCCTACGCTAAGGTGGAGGAGCATCGCCCCACTGCACGAATGGAAAAATAAAATGACAATAACATATCGTTTTTATCATTTTTATTTTTCCTATTGCATGCCGTCAGTGGCCCTGTTCAATGTGGGGCGGGGCTGGCCCGAGCAGGGGAAGAGTGGTTTGCACTCCGAATGCGCTCATGTCTGTTTGGCCGGCCCTCTCATAATGCTCCTGGTGGGGAACATGCACAGGCTCTCTGTTCCCATCTACGCGCCGAACCACGGTGCTCAGACCAATCACAACGCTGCATTGCAGCGTTGTGATTGGCTCAAGGGAGCCTGTGTGTCCAGGTGCTTCCGGTTGTTGACCGCGACTGGAGACAGGAAGAAGGAAGAGGACGGAGCATAGGCGGTGGCCGGCCTTTCCAAGGTAAGTAATTTTTTAGGTCTCGCCTACGCAGAGCACATGCGCTGCATAGGAGACCTTTAGCCGTCGTGTAGCTCTTTTTCAAAGCACATACTCGTGCTTGTGGCGGCATACGCCTTGCGGGAGTGCGCAGCGGCGCGCCACAAGCACGAGTATGTGCTTTGAAAAAGAGCAGGCTATGCACGCACGCACGCACCTTCGCCATGCTTTAAAAAAAATTCCTTGTAGAGTGAGCGAGCGCGCGCGCGCACACCACTCCCGGGCTTGTTAGCTATGTCACATAGCACAAACTTTCCCACAGAAATAGGAGTGCTTCGCCACAATCACAGACTACTTGACACTTTTTATTTTTCAAACATGAAACGGGGAACTGAGCCGGATTGACAGGGTGCTGAGTCCAGGCCGAGTTCGGACCGTGCTCCCCATGTTACATGGGCGGCATTTGTAGTCACTAAGCCTTACGGCCTCCCCTGAAAGCTCTGCTCGTTTTGGGCTTGAGCTGCGCCAGAGCCTAGGGTCCGGCTCGGGCCCGACTCAAGCGATCAATGACTCGCTCATCTCTATCCCTACCTCACCGTTCTTATTCTTCCTCTCGGTTTACCTACATTACCTCCAACCTCATCCTCTCTCTCACTCTACGTCACTCCTCTCTCTACCGCATCGCTGTTTTTCCCCACAAAATATTTGTGTGCCTCATCTTTCTTTCAATCCTCTATGTACCTCACAACCTCTTTCCTCCCTTGTGTATAGCACAGCCATGCCTCTGTATCGGGCCTCTTTTTAACTCCACCTCTCCCTCTCATCCTTTCTATTCCGGGTTGTTTCCTTTTTGCCTCTAATGATCTCTCCTTTTGACTCTCACTGTACGTCGCCTCTCAGCTACACGCTTCTCCCCACCCCTTCCCACCCACTCTCCTGTTCTCCAATACAACGCACTTCAACACATCTGTCTCTTTACCCTTCCCCTCTCTACCTTCTCTCATTTTCTCAGCTCTCTTACTTCCTGTTTTTGACTACCCTCTTTCTCTCCACCTCCCGACCCTCTACCTCTCTCTCTACACCTTTTGTCTCTCCCTTTGAGTCACCCCTCTTTCTAGAACCTTGACTCTGAGTCTTTCAGGCTCCTTCCTCCCCTCTCTCTTCCTCACGGATGAGTGAGGTGTAGATCGAGGGAGAGGAGGCTTATGCACGCTTGTGCCCACAGCCAATCAGCTGCAAGCGTGGCTTGGCGGCATGGAATGTTTCATAAAGAAGGCTGCGATTATGAGTCATGCCACTGGCGCTTACAGCCTATAGCACATGTGGGGCCTGGGGAAATTTTCCCGCTTCCCTCCTGACTCTAGTAAACATGTTTTACGAACAAGGGACTCTTTCACAATATTTAATGTGAGGTGGCCACCACCACTACATCCACCACCACCACGTCCACCACATCCACCACCACGCCCACCACCACATCCACCACCACCTCCACCACGTCCACCACCACCACGTCCACCATCACGTCCACCACCACATTCACCATCACCACCACGTCCACCACGTCAACCACCACGTCCACCACTACCAGCACGTCCACCACCACATCCACCACGTCCACTACCACCACCTCCACGTTCACTATCTCTACCACGTCCACTACCACCACCACTTCCACCACCACCACCACTTCAACCATCATCACCACCACCATGTCCACCACCATGTCCTTCACCATCATGTCCACAACATCCACCACCACCACTTCCACCACCACCACGTACACCACCACCATGTCCACCACCACCACCATGTCCACCACCACCATGTCCACCACCACCTCATTCACCACCACCAAGTCCACCACCACCACGTTCACCACCACCACGACCACCACCATCTCCACCATCACGTCCACCACCACCACCATGTCCACACCACATCCACAACATCCACCATGTCCACCACCACCACCAGGTCCATCACCACCACCACCACGTCCACAACGTCCACCATGTTCATCACCACCACGTCCACCACATCCACTACCACCACATCCACCATGTCCACCACCACCACCACATCCGCCACCACCATCATGTCCACCACCACATCCACCACCACCAGCATGTCCACCAGCACGACCACCACCACCACCATGTCCACCACCACTACGTCCACCACATCCACCACCACCACATCCACCACCATGTCCACCACCACCACCACGTCCACCACCAACCCTGTGATGGGTAAAGTGTCACTTGAGGGTAAGGGTAATATGAGTGTCAACCCCGGCTGTACATGGGACATTTAAGAATGCATTGGGTGCAAGAAGACGGGAATAGGGGCTAGAAGTGTTACACCAGACCCAAGATACATTTTGAAGAGATGCAATGTCACAGGGGCTCCTGTAATGCACTTGCAGCATCTCTAACTCACAGTGGCATACCTGCACGAGCCACTCACTCATAACAAGCATTAGCATAGCCAATAGGTCTCGCCTTTGGGACCTTATAAGTGTTTAGTCATGCAACACTTGATGTTGTTGCACCAAGGATATTGTGCTGGATAACTAAACACTTATAAGGTCCCAAAAGCGAGACCTATTGGCTATGGCAATGCTTGTTTTCTTAATCACCCCACACCCTCGTCTCACCTTCCTCGTCCAGTAGCAGCCGCTACTGATCACTTGGTTTTAGTCCTGTAAAATATAATAAAGCCTAATATTACCTACCTGGAAGATGTGGCTTTTTCACAGTGTCAATAAGCATGTGTGGTCCGGGATCCCACGGCTTAAGACTTGGTCTAACCCTGCTATTGCTGTTGCATTACCTATGGATTATTCCAGTCTTAGACATGACAAATCTGAGGGCAGAGGCGCAGGGCTGACTATCATCTTTTGTTAGGCTTTCCAATAGTGTATGTTTGGGGCTGGGAATTTAAGGAGAGCAGAAAGCCTTGTTTTTTGTTTTTAATTAAGTAAATTCTGCACCTTTGTAGGTATGTTAGTTTACTGAAAAAACACAAGGAAATGATTGACGGCGCACTGAAACTTTCAGGCACTCACCCCCAGTCACAATTCTGGGTAGAATCCATCATCGTTCTTTAGCTCACTTCGCCAGCTAAGTTCAGACCCAACTATATGCAAATCAGTTTTGACCCTGTGCCTCATGGGAACAGTCCAGCCCGAACTGCTAAGCCAGCTCTTCCCTAATTGTCACTTTGAAGACACTTCGAACCCGGACACAAAGAGCCTTCATTATAATCTAGTGGTTCTGGGCCTCCCTCGGTTAGTAGTGGTTCTAGTCACTCAGCTGGTCACACTTTAGACTAGGTTTGTACCATTTCTCGTTGCTACTTTTGGGGGTGCTGGAAGCACAGGTGAGGTCAGACCATTGGTTTGTCTCTTTTAATATAACTGGTGACTCTTGACTTCCTGCTATCCGACAAACAGATCCAGCCCATTTGCATACTCGCAAATAGGGGAAGGTAACATGTTCTAAATTGGCTGCTCGGTTAGCTGCTACCTCTCCTTCTCTTATGGGAGAGTTTCCTAATGACGTAGAAGTATTTAATCAGTGGATAATAGATGCCTTAGATGATTTAGGGCCAGATGTAACATTGAATTTTGCGAGTCCATAATAGAGAATTTTACTGATTCGCTATTATGAAATTGCAAAATGCAATGTATGTAGGTTTCACAAACAAAATTTTGATTCAATCATATTCCTTAATAGCGAATCGTAAATTGCGTTTCACTATTAAGGAATGCCTTCCCATTCATCCCATAGAATGAATGGAAGAAATTCGCAATTTGTAATTACCAAATTGGTAATCGAAAACTGCGAATGCAATTACAAGGGTGATAGGGGCCAAAAGGCCACCCTGATGCACCCCCAAAAAAGGTAAGTGTGCACATGTGGCACTCATACATGCCCTAGGGTATGTGTGTGCACCACATGGTACTTCGAAAAATGCAAAAAGTTGCATTTTTCCAAGAATTTGCAAATTAATTTGCGACTCCTTAAAGCAAGGTTGCAATTTTTAACTGCTTCCTGCATTGCATTTAGGGAATCGCATATTGTGATTTCCCTAAATGCATTCGCAAAATAGGTAATTCTAAAAATTGCGATTCCCTATTTTGCGAATGCCTTTTGGGATGATACATCCAAAAAGGCTTATTCCAGTTCGCAAATGGGCCTATTCTGCAAATCAGCCAGTTTACGACCAGTAAAAGGCTTGATACATCTGGTCCTTAGCTTCTTTAGTTTGCCTTGGCAGAAACCGTCCTGTCTGCACCCTAGTTCACGGCTTCTTTAGCTAAGGAAAAGCTTACACAACTAACAAAACGCTAATGGGGGGCTAAAGGGATATTTAAAGACCAGCCTAAGTTCTATCCCCCGACAGAACAACATGTACAACAAACAAACTTAGGGGTCTGACATGGAAACCCTGTTTGGATCTCTTATCAAGCTGTCCTAACGTCTCATTGAGTACACCAGGAAATGACTATCAAATTGAACTAACAAAACAAATCAACAAGACATGGGCCACCTGTGATTGTCAATCAACCTCATTGAGGATTCCCATCAATGTCTTGTACAGATCAATATTCTCATCTGGTAATCCTGCTAGGGTATTGTGTCTCTTGATCATTGAGACTTCTAACATGCCCCCATGGTCGGCTTGGGGTAACGACCCACAATCACTTTGCTGGACCATATGATGTTGATCTGATGGGAATGTGCAGTGCAAAGAATTATAAATGTGGTGATTAAAACAGGATAGGGAACTTATCAAGAGATTATTTATTGGGCATAAGCCCCTTCCAGGTTAAAAACAAGAACAGTGCAAAACAATGATCGCAGTTCAACCAAATAGCTGCGAGAGGGGTTAAAGGTACATCCACGGGTCAACCTGTTATCTGTGTGAGTTCTGCCCAACTTCTGTCAAAGCCTGATATCATAGCTCCCACCTTACAGAAGAAAATAGCCGCTAGTAAGGCAGGCGATAATAGTTTGGGGGGGACAATGGGGAGGAAAAAACCTGTAGTTAATTTACCCCCTGATTGTGCACCATACACAGTGGTCTTAACAAATGTCCCGCCAGTAGACCCAAACTCTTTTGAAGCACGGGATGAGTTGACCAGCTCTCTAGGCAATAAAGTCATTGCTTGGCTTAATAAATACTGTGGGTTTCCCACCGCTTTTTGTAATGACATACTGTCAGTGCGCAGGGTTGACTGGATTGGCACCTCAAGAAAATCATGCAGAGGCGACTGTGTTATTGTAAATTTAAGACACCCGCAGCACGTCGCAACTGTCTTGTTAAGGGTGGCCTCCTTACCGGTCACCGAGGATAATATAAGTGTGCGCCCGTTGGGGTATTTTTATAACCATCTGAACATGACTCCTACTCCTAATTCTTATGTTGGTCATCAGACCTCTACTTACCCCTCAAACAGGCAGGCCTTTTTCCCTGGGATGCCCCAAGAACACCAACCATCTGTGAATATGGACTCGTACTGCTATAATCTGTGTAGGCCTAATTCACAATCACTCCAAATTTTGCCCTTGTTTAATCGGTTTGCCCCTCTATGATCTTTAAGTGAAAACGATTGACTGTCTACCAATGAGGGTTCCTCAAATGAATACTGTTGGATAATGACCTGGAATATTGCCGGTATTAGGGCCAAGGTAGGGATTGATGAATGGACTAAACTATTGAAGACCTTTGATATTCTTGCATTCCAGGAAACTTGGGGCTTAACGAACAGTTTCTCTTTGGATGGTTATACACATTTTTCTGTACCTGCTACTAGAGGAGGGGCTGGCAGACCAAGGGGGGGCTTGTTAATTTTGTTTAAATCGTCTTTAAAAGGGGTGTTAACACAACACAATTCCGGCTCCCAAAATTGTTTGATTGTCGAATTTAATCCTCCCTCTTTTTCAAATATTTTGTTTATTAATTTCTATAATTCTAGTCCTAACGATGATACTAGGCAGAATTTAGATATCATTGAATCTT
The DNA here is from genome assembly GCF_964261635.1 of Lissotriton helveticus. Lineage (NCBI taxonomy): Eukaryota > Metazoa > Chordata > Amphibia > Caudata > Salamandridae > Lissotriton > Lissotriton helveticus. The sequence continues at coordinate 1,092,881,921 of NC_136068.1, forward strand.
TTTTGTCGGTCTATAGAACCAAGGTAAAAGAGTTCGAAGTTATTCTTTTAGGTGATTTTAACATTCATCCCTGCAATCAGTCATGTACAGATCCCTCAGAAGAGGGGCCTTCGCACTCTTTACTACCACACTTTGAGCATTCTACTAGGGGGGAGACCCTTGAATCTTACTTGAATGCTTGGAATCTGTATGAATCTAGTTGTGGGGAATGTGATAGTAGAACTCCTACCTTTAAAGGTAATGGCAACGGTACTGTAATTGACTATATATTTATGTCTTGTCAGATTTTAGAGAGGGTGGTTCACTATGGTACTATGGTTTCAGTATTTAGCGACCATAACCCTGTAGTAGCGGAGATGTTGTCTAGTGCCTTTTTGAACCAGAGTGGGTTAGGGGGGAATAGAAGTCAAGATGTGGTGTTAAAGGACCAGGGTCGCAGATTGAAGTGGTCTTCTGTTGTCCCCGAGGATGTTCTTCACGCTGTCCTTGATAGCACTGAAAATGATGTGCTGACATGTTTAGATACAAGGGCATCAAGTCCTCAAGTTATGTCTGCAAAATCACATCTGTAAAACCATTGACATAAGTCTGACAAATAAGAAAAAACAGTCTAAGCCTAGGGAGAAAAAATGGTTTGATCATGCTTGTTCAAGAGCTCATACTGTTCTGCTCAAGGCCCTTAAAGCTGTCCCTAAAGACCGTCCACTAATAACTACATTAAGATCTTTATATAAAAAAGCCCTAGAAAACAGGAAGAAGGAGATTAGGGAAACTGCCTGGTCACAACTGTCTGATCCTGAGATTGCTAAAAATAGTGCTGACTTCTGGAGGGTAGTCAATCAGCCCTTCTTTTCAGACAAGAATCAAGTTTCCCTTGGGTTAAATATTCCGGATTGTGACTGGATTGACCACTTTGAGGCAATATATTCGAGCAACCTAGTTGAAGATCTGTCAGCCGGTCTTCCTCTTTTTCATGAGGCGCAGGGAGTTGTTTTTGAGGTCTCTGAGGTGGAGAAGGCCATCGATCAGACCTTAAAAAACAAAGCCCCCGGGCCGGATGGAGTCCCTGCTGACTTCTTTAAAATGGACCCAAAGCTTTGGTCGAGGGTGTTGTGTGGTGTTTTTAATGCCATAACTAGATTCAGTATCCCAGCATCCTGGAAGGAGTCTGTAATTATTCCCGTATTTAAGAAGGGAAGTAGGGTAGATCCGGCATGTTATCGCCCGATATCTCTTATCGATTCATCAGTAAAATTTTGGGGAGGGTCATCCTACTTAGACTCCAGACATGGCTTGACGATAGAGGGGTCTTATCCAACCTGCAGTACGGTTTTAGAACAAAACGGGGTACCATGGCCCAGTCCCTTAATCTGCAGATGTTAGTGGATAAATACACCAGGGCTAAAGATGGGTCGTTATATTTAGGGTTCATGGATTTATCTTCGGCCTTTGATCTCGTGAATCGTAATAAATTGTGGCACATTTTTGCAGATCTGGGTCTTGATCGAGCACTTGTAAACCTTCTCGCCGATCTCCACTCAGACCTCCAGGCTTCCGTTAGGGTTGACCCGGGGGGGGCGACGTACTAGTCATTTCAAGTCCAAAAGAGGGGTGAGACAGGGGTGCATTTTGGCACCCCTGCTCTTCACAGTTTATATTAATGCCCTTGAACCCGAGTTAAAGACGGCAACACCGGACATACCGCGTATAGGGGAGACCCGTGTTCCTGTCCTCTTGTACGCGGATGACGCGGTGCTTCTGTCCCGCACAGGACTGGGACTTCAGCGGTTACTAGACGCATTTGGGCTTTTTATGACTTTATTAGATCTCAAAATAAACGCTAAAAAATCACAAATTATGATGGTGGGTAAAGGCTCACGCTGCAAGAAAGTTAAAACCTTCTATTGTAGCAATGCAGAAATGCAAAGAGTTTCCACATTCCCGTATTTAGGAGTCACGTTTGAAGATAAGGGGAGTTGGTGCCCCCAAATAAGAAACAGAAATAGTGACCTAATAAGAACATCTTCTGCCATTTTGAGTTTCAGCAGAAGGCTGGGGGCTAGGCCAGTCCCAGCCCTTATGACCATCTACAACGCCAAGTGCGTGTCTGTTGCAACCTATGGCTGTTCACTATGGGGATATGGATCGATAGACTGTCTTCAGGTTTCTGAAAATAAATTTCTTAGATCAGTCTTGTCTTTACCTCAGTCCACACCATCTTACTCGGTTCATTCTGAATTGGGGGCCGATTTTATTGCAGACAAAATTCGAGTGGCCCCTTTAATCATGTGGCTTAAAATTTGGCTTAATAGTGAACTATCTTTAAATCAGGCCATTTTGAAAGACTGTCTTTTACTTGACAACGTCCATAAAATCAAGTGGTTAACCTACGTTAAAAATGGCTTCAGCGCTCTGGGTCGACCTAACCTCTTTTCCTCACCGGAGTCTATATCCCGGACTGATATTGTCAGAACCAAAAGTGATATGCTTGAGAGGCTGTCCTTATTAAGAGAGGAAAAGGAGTTGATAAAACCTTTGGTTAGAGCACACACTTTGGTTGCAACCTTTTCAGGCCCTGAATTTTATCTTACCCTGGTTAACCGCCCTTTTCATAGGTTTTTATTAACTCGTTTCCGCTTCAATATGATTCACCTGATATTAGGTCAGTATACAACTTGGTGTAAACCTGATGAACTTCCACCTTGTTCTTGTGATAGCTTCTCTATCCAAGATACTATACATTTCACCATGTTCTGTGGTCATTTTACAGTGGAAAGGAGGAAGTATCTTGTGCCAATCTTAAAAAAGGCGTGGTTTCTGCAAGTAAGACCAGCACTTCTTTATTTGCAGCTGTTAAATCATCCCAGCATTGTCTTTCGCGTAGCCAACTATTTGGTGTGTGCGGTGCGCACCAAGAAAAGACTCATGGAGAATGAGAGATTGGCAATATTGTTGTGAAGTTTTGCACCTAGCACTTTATTAATTAAATACTACCATATATCAGGAACTAGGTTGATGGCTGTATGATGATGATTTTTAAATATTTTATGACATATCTTTTTATGAATTTAGTGATGATCTTAAAAAAAATTCCTTTGCTTTGTCTTTTATTAAACTATGATATGCGGTTTTTAAATTTAAAAATGTTGATTTTTAACATTGTATAATGTGTGTATTTCTTCATGTACCGTGCCTTTTTTGATATTGATTTATCGAATAAAGATTTTTGACTGACTGACTGGCTGCGAGAGGGCCAACATGTTTCAGCCTATCATGGAAAGGGACCATAGGCTTTCGTCAGGGCCTCTGTTCTACGTAAATGCTACTTCCTAATTGTGACTAAATGTGTGAAAAAATAATACAAAAAAACACACACAAGTGAATCAACCACAGTAAAGGATATGATCTCCTTCATCTGTATGAATTCCTCCTTGGCACCTGGTGTATTAATAACATCTGTTGAAGACAAACACAAAGGTGGACCCACATAAGCTAACAAGGTCTGTTAGATACTAGAATCACTACAGTCTTTTAAATATTAAGTACTCACCCAGTATGCCCGGGGAAAGGACCTCACCTCTTCCTGGGCCTGGCTCAGGAACTGGGAGACCCCGCTCTGCAAGAACAACACAACCCCGCACTTAACAAGGGCAGAGAGAGTTTACTCTAACCTGCTCTGTCCTGTAGTTGTGCCAAGGGTACAATAATGCCTGGCACGCAGAGCAAACCTGCTAATATCAACCTATCCCATAGTATAGACCTCCCCTCACCGACACACCCAGGGCACCCGCTTGCACCAGTGGAAAACATTCAATTAGTTAAGTTTCGTGTGGTACAGCATAGACTTATCCCACAATCATAACTATATAATTGGATTCCCACATTATTCAATAAAATTGTTGTCTCTTTCTCTTTAATGGTTAAAGAGGGAAACAAAAGTTAGGTTATAGCCAGCTTAAACTCAGTGCCTACCTGTCCGTCGTTGTCTCGGTCTGTGACTGAGTCAGGGGGAGGCACTGGGCTGTTGTAATAGCTCCAATTTAACTGGTTGTGTCATTCCTAAGGAAAAGCTTGCCTGTAAACAGATAGAACAACAATGGCAACCTGCCTACAAAACGGAAGAACTAAAAAGTTTCAAAGTTGCCTTGAAAGCTATCATAAACTAATAAGGGATAGAAAAATATTTTTTTATACTTTACAAGTGGAGCTAGCCAATTACGATTCCAAGAAGATCTTTCAAATCGTCAAGTCCTTTCTACAACCTAAAGCCTCTTTAAGATATATGTTTCCATCTCAATCTCTTTGTGTCAGGCTGTCTAATTTTTTTAAATAAAAAATATATATGATTCAAAAGGGCTTTGAGAACAATAATCTAGAGGTGGGCCGACTTCAAGGCGGTTCACTAGCAGTCTTGTCTCTAAACTCAATTTTGGCCGATTTTCAGCCTATCTCCTTGCAGCAATCAGAACGTGCCATCCTCTCTTGTAAATCGGGCTATCCTCTTGACCTTTATCCACCTGCTATACTTCGAAGGGTTGTGAAATGTCTGGTTATTAATCATATACTAAATTTTTCACTTTCTTTAGCAGTAGTTCCAGTGCCTTGGAAAGTACCACTGGTAAAACCTCTTTTGAAAAAACCTTTAGCCTATCACTCGCTTCTGACCAACTTCAGGCCCATCTCTTTAAACCCCGCTGTTACCAAAATGTTGGAAAAGTTGTTAACTGAACAATTAATGGCATTCTTAGAAAATTCTAAGGCTTTACACCCTTTCCAATACGGTTTTAGGTCCTGACATTCTACAGATACAGAATCTGCCCTTCTTGAGCTGTTTTAAACAATAAAGATGACACTGGATTATGACTTTAAAACTGCCCTAATCCCTTTGGATTTATCGCCAGCGGTTGATACCATCTCACATTCTATACTCCTTCGGTGTCTCTCTGAATTGACATTTCTTGGTCCTAGTTCAAGTCTTTCCTTGCAGTTAGGAGACAAGTGGTGTCAATTGGGCAGTTATCCTCAGAAGAGAAAACACTAATATTTGGTGTTCCGCAAGGTTCATCACTTAGTCCCTCCCTACTTAGCGTCTAAATGGTCCCATTAGTATCTCTGATTGGTTCCTTTTGTATTTCGACCACTTCCTATGCAAATGATACGCAAATGATTCTGTCTTTGGACAAAAGTTCTTTTGGGTCAGAACAAAATTTCAAGAATTGTTTCACCACTATTATCTGCTGGATGGAAGTAATCATATGAAATGCAATACGGACAAAACAGAAATACTTCTGTATAGGAAGAACAATTTATTCTCCCTAATGGTTGGTGGTCCGAGTTTGTGTCTCCCCCTCCATCTCCGGTAGATGTTATCAGAAATGTAGAAGCACAATTTGATAATCTTTTGTCCTTTCCGCCACAAGCCCTGCAGGTGGGGGTACTTGCTGTTCCATGATTAAAGCAAAGATTTTTTTTTTTACTTTATCTCTTTGGCCGCAAGGAAAACTGTAGCATTTGTGCTCATAACCTCTAGGTTGGATTACTGTAACATCCTCTAATTAGGCAGGTGTAAGCAACTTTTAAACAGGCGCCAAGGGGTTCAAAATGCGACCACAAGACTTGTGCTCAAACTTCCTTGGAAAAGTTCTGCCTCTCAGGGTTCAGAGAACTTCATTGGAAGCCCTTTTTAAATCGCTGTTTTTCAGGCCTTTCCATTGCTATTACCCCCAAATATCTGTCTGGTCGCGTTTTGCATTGCAGGACGCCAAGGACCTTAGATCTTGTAATACCAATCTACTTAAAAACTCCCACTTTTAGGATGAAATCTATAGGAGGCAAAATTGTTTCCGCTCTGGGATCTAAGGCCTGGAATCAGCTTCCTAGTTCTCTTCGCCTTAAGGATAATGAAGCCTTTTTTAAGAGGAGTCTGAAAAGTTGGATGCCCTTGGCCGCAAATGAACTGTGTAATTGCTTAGTTTAATGTGTTCTTGCTCAGCTCTTGTTTAATTTCAGGTGTTTTTGATCTTTTTGTTTGTGACTGGTGAATGAGGATTGGTGTCTGAGTTAGCTCAAGCATACTCAGCTTGAGTGACCGTGTGCTTTACAAATACCTATTTCATTCATATAGAATTTTATACATTAGATATGGGCAGTACTTACCATCAAGTGGAATTGGACGTATGTCACCCAGAAGGGATGTTTAAATTCTGCAGAATGCCATTTGGTTTAGCAAGCCCTGAGTCCGTTTTTCAGCGGTTAAGGAAAGAAACACTCAATGGCGTAATGTGCAGTTGACTCAGAGGGTGATTTCCTGATTTAAGGAAATAATGTAATTGAAATGACCATAATTTGTTATCTGTGTTAGATGAACTGGGGGGGGAAAGGGTTCAATGTAAGTGAAGCTACAGGGAGGATGAATACCTGCAATACAATATTACTAAAGATGGTATCAAGCCCAAGCTGAGTTGTGTGCAGACCAGTAATGAAGCACCGGTTCCTCAAACTAAAGCCCAACTGTTTTACTTTTTTGGTATGACTGAATTTTATGCTAAAGTTGTGAACAAATATGCTACTAATAAGGAGCCCTTATGTATCCTGTTGAAGAAAAAAGTTCAATTTGTTTATGGGTTGGATCAGCAATAGGCATTTGATACATTTAAGCATGAAATGTGACAGCTCCATTTTTTAAATCTTTTGAACTAGGGAAAGAATGTATAATAACAGCTGATGCCAGGAATTGTGAATTATGAGCATTATTGTTGCAGAGAGATTAAAGGAACAAGTGGGTAGTGCCTTATGCTTCCAGAACACTCAAGCAGCCTGAGCAGAATTATTCCATGATTGAAAGAGAACTGCTGGTGTGCTTGTGCAAGGCTGAACATTTTAGGCAGTTCTTGTGGGGCAAGTGTTTTGTGCTCATAATTGGCCATAAACCTTTAGTGAATATATTATCACCAGGTGGCGGAAGAACACTTAGCTGGTTTCTCAAGATTGGCAGCGAAGTTCCAGGTGCATCAGTTCAGGTGGTATATGCCCCTGACTGCATGTCCTGACTTCTAATGGATCCAGGGGCTTGGTTCCACGATGACGACGAGGAATGTGAGACAGCTTTTACAGTTTAGGATGTGAATGCTGGGCTGCTAAATGAGGATGTTGATCAAGCTATTTCATAATAAATGTCAAATAGGAGAAGGTGTGAAGATGCTAATATGATCACAAATTGGTCAGAAGATCCTAAAAGTCACGGTGACCCTAATGCATTTTTCAAATGAAAGATGAATTAATGGAAGAGGAAGACATATTGATGCAAGGTGACAAATGTATTCCAGTGGTGGGTCTCAGGAGAATTATTTTTGATCTGGGACATGAAGAACATTTGGGTATGTCTTCTACCAAGAGACACTTCAGAGATTGTTACTGGTGCGGTGGTATTGACAGGATGGTAGATGAATGGGTGAGACGGTGTCCAGAGTGTCCTAGAAGTGATGAGTCTGCCAAAACTTGTGTGACTGAATGTTCTCCTGTAGAGTACCCACAAAGGCCTATGGAGGAAATGTGCTTTTGATAATTTGGTATCCTTTAGTATACTTCTAAGGATGGAGGGTTTTGCAATTGTTTGGGTAGATTACGCATCAAAATGTCCATAAGTCCTGATGATGCAAAGAGTCGGTCTTATTTTGTGGCGAAGGTTTACCTGAAGTCGTAGTTTCTTATGATGGTCCTCAGTTTCCATGTAAAGAATTTAAGGATTGCCTATCTGGGTGTGGTATTGCACACAAGAGAATTGCCCAATATTGTCCTCATTTGAATGGTCAAGTGGAGAGATTCAATTGGTTTTGAAGAGTGGTTTGCCATCTGTGGGGCAGCACCTTCAGCCCATGATGTACTTCTTCAGCGCAGGGTGCTTCACGGTAGTGCTGTAAACATGCCACCTTAATACCACCACTTTCTAGGCCGAGGACGTGTTTGGGAAGAGCTGTGACAGGACATCATAATTCCTGTCTGAGTGTGTATAAACACATCTAACTGTTACTGCTTGCATTGTTCTGGTAATTGAAGCCCATTGCAGATTTTCTACAGACTGCTAATGTTAGCTGCTTAGCAGTAAGAGGCTCAATTGCATCTGAAAGGCACATTTTGCACTCTCTCCCACTGACTGTGCTGTTTAACCCTTCATTGCCTACAAGAAAAAAAGCAATAATATTAGAAACAAACTTTTATTTTTCATTTTAAAAATCCCCGCAATAACAGTAAGACAGAGAATACCATCTATTTTTTTCTCTCCAAACAAGTTGTTTAATTGGTTTGGGCTTGTAGTTTTGCTTTTAATAGTTTGATCATGAGCTCATAACCCCAGCATAAAAAATGCTGTTGGCTAAAATCTCAGAATTGGCCACATGTCAGCTGAGTTTTAAAAAGTGTACAAAGTAAAGCATACCATTAAAAAATATGCTTGTTTTACACATAAACTCAAAAGTAAACTCTGCTCACATATTTTGGCAGGGTTTACTCTTTCACTTCATATCGTGCATTTAAACAAGCATTGGCAAGATGTATATTTTTACTTTTGTGTATCTTCACAACACAATAAAGGTACAACATAAATACTAAGATAAGGACATGTGGTAGTAGCAGAAAGAACATAACACAATTCGCTCATCCAGGACATGTACACAAGTAGCTAATGCACCAAACAGTGAGTGAGAGGCATTAAAGGACTGATGCATGATTTCCATAAACATGCAAGAAGTACAAAACATCTGGAAGAGCCTGCAAAACCTCTCATGGATTTAACATACATTCATGAACTCATATAGGATGATGAACACTCACCTAACTAGTGCAGTACACTTCATCACCAGGTATCATATTTTGCACTGGGAAGCACTCATAAGTACTACTGTTCATTGTTCAGTTTCCTAGCTATAAGCTCCCTATTGGGGTGTGGTTATGTCACTTATGTCGACATTTATGTTGTTCCCTCTGTTAAACTTATATTAACATTGTATGTTGTTGATCCAAAATGCTGTTTACTGGCGCCCCTCTACTACAAGATTAAAAATAGGAATGCAAAGCAAATGAGCCCACTTGTCTTTTGCATCAACATGTTTTGTTGGTCGGATATTGGCCCTATGGGGTCAGGCGTCTTCCCCAGAAATAGAGAGATCATACATCAAGCACTGTGAAATAGTCCCTGCTTCATGTGACATGTTCACCAGTCTCAGCAAGAGGGTGGGGAGGGCAATGGGGCGAATTTCATGAGGCCTTGCGAGACTGTCAGAAGGTGCAGCATGTTTCACAGTCATTGTAACCATAGCCTGCACTATGAAACAGGGCATGCCCATGCTGCTAATCCACACCCACTGGTGACTGGTGACTGGGTGGGAAAAGTGGGAGTACATAGGCCTTGAGACAGCAAAGCATCTCCAGCCTTCTACATGTACCACTAGGGGAGTGGTAGTGAGGCAGTTCCTCAATCAACCACACGGGTCTGCAGGCCGCCTGTTTAGGCTCTGGAGACGCGTCTCCCTTTCGTTGGTGTGGCTTTCCGTTGCTTTGACAAAGATCATCCTTGAACACAGGAGTGCATCTTTGAAGTTGCGAAATGTCTCGTGTGATCTTCTTGTTCCTAGGGCCGTGGTGGTTTCCTATGAGCTTGTGGGTTATCCACTCATCTTCAGTTTCTGAGGCGACCATGATTGCCTCTCGGGAGGTGACCGTGAAGGGCTCCGCTCGATAGCGGCACTCCATCTTCTTTGGTGGCTCTTGTTCAATTGACGCTCGATCTCCTCTGTGAGTGGATGTTGTTCTGGTTCTCTTCCGAGCACCTGCATATAATGCTACTTCCTTTTGTCTCGTCCGGTCGGGGGCAACACTGTCCTCCTGTTCAGCGTCATGCATGCCAGCCAGTAGGGCACTATCTGAAAGGATCTTCCCAATTTTGTTCGGGGACTCATCTGCTGCCACTGGTTGTCTTGCCCCGAGGCTGGTGAGCCCTTTAACTATCTGGGCATGGACCTGTTTCTCCCTCATCCGATAATGATCTGTCGCTGTCGCCACACCCGGTCTTCCTTGCAGAGTGACTGGATAGCCTTTTTCCATCCAGTTGGTAATGTCCCTTATGTCTGTTTTCCTTCTGTAGGCCCTTTGAGTCAGTCTCGCTGACCCCTTTAGAGGTGACGGTATATTGTTGATGTCTTGATATACCTGCGACTGACATGACATGTTATCTTGTGGGGTGCTTGAGTATTCAGAGACATCGGTGTCAGTTGTGTCGCTCTGGATGGGAAGAATGTCCGGTAGTTCTGTGGTGTGTTCGAGTGGTTGATGCCATGGCCATTGTTGGGACTATGACTCAGTCGACCCGAGAAATCGGACAGACATGCTTTCTGAATCGGAGGAGTCTTTTGTTGATGCTCTTTGAGAACATTCTTTTGAGGGTGTCTTGAATGGTAGATTTCCGAAACGGGTAGGCCATGACGAGCTGCTCCTCGAGTCAGAGTTATCCTTGGGATAGTTCTCCGGGTACCTTTTTCGACATGCCTTCGTTGTCATTTCGATGGAGGGGTTGTTTGATAACCACATGCTTATTTCTTGCAGTTGATCCCCGGGCGCTTTGTCTCTGCCTCTCTCGTATGATGGTGATGGCCTCCTCTCACTTGCTTCATTGTCTCGGGTGTCGTGTGCGCGTCTGTCTTCCCTTTTCCGGTGTCTGAGTGACTCATTCTGTCTTGTGTGGTTTGCTTCTTCCTCACGCTTGTTTGGTGTCCTGACACCTGGGCTACAGGTGCGATGTGTCTCACTGCTTGATGCTTTCTCCGACTCATCTCCAGACTTTGGCGAGTGGCGAGGTGCTCTGGCGTGTTCGTGTACCGATTTCCAGTGTTGACGTGGCTGGTCCGGTCTTCCATATTTTGTCTTTCTTGCCCCTTTGTTGGACAAGTTGTCATCTGGTTCATCGATGCGATCTGTCCTACTGGGCACTTCATCTGCTTTAGAAACGTCTGAGCCATACCTTGAATGACCCCTTGGTGTTACCCAACTCCTTGAGGTTGAAGAACCCCTTGAGGTTGAAGAACTCCTTGAGGTTGTATCACTGCGGCTGTCGTAATCCTGGATCCTCCCGGTCTTTTGTATTGTGGACTCAGAATATTTCATGTCACTTTGTCTCTCCCGCTGTCTTATCTCTGGTTCGCCTTCACTCTCCCTGTTTCTTGTTTTGTTTGTTTCTGGGGCTAATTCTTTTGATAATTCTCCTGCTTTGACCAGAAGATCTGAGCCAAGCCCCCACGCCTAAAGACTCAGTAAGAAACCTTGGAGTCCGTTGGGATAACCACCTCAGCTTCAACACCCAGGTACAAACAGTGACAGCCTCCTGTTTTGGCAAGATCAGGACCATCAAACGGCTTATTAAATATCTACCCGCGGACTGCCGTAAGACTGTGATCCAGGCATTGATAATTTCCCATCTTGATTATGCCAATGCCCTGTATCTAGGTATCACAGCAGGCCAATGTCAAAAACTCCAGATGGTCCAAAACGCCGCCGCTCGGCTAGTGGAAAGAATCCCTTTCAGACACCATATCTCTCCCCACCTCCGCAAACTGCATTGGCTGCCAATGGCCAAAAGGTGCATTTTCAAAGCTATGACGCTGGCCCATCGAGCTTCGCGGGGTATGGGGTCCGCCCATTTGAAAAACACCCTGCGGCCGTATACCAACTACAGGACACTACGGTCCAATTCTCTTCTCCTCCTGGAAACTCCACGATTTGAACGTTCACGTGCAGGTGGTAAAACCTTTGAGGTCTGTGCCACTCAGCATTGGAACAAGCTCCCGTTGGCCCTACTTTCCTTCCAAACAGAATTGTCCTTCCGCAAGTCTCTAAAGACCCATCTGTTCTCCCTTTAACATACTTCTGTGCCCTCCACTTTCAAAGTTCTCAGCGCCGGGACGCCCCGTCGGGGCAGCTGTGCGCTCTATAAAATACACAAATAAATAAATAAATTTGACCCGCACTCCAACTTCGGCCTTCTTGATGATTTCCTTTAGAGACCACTGCCCTCGAATGATCTTGCGCTTTGTATTAGGACTCGAGCAGCCTTCGATTACCCGTAGCCGAACTGCCTCCTCATTTGAGAAAGTGTTGAAATGACAGCATTGTACCAGACCTTTCAGCCTTGTGATGAAGCTTGGCAATGATTCTCCTGGTTCCTGCTGTGCTGCATTGAAAACCATGCGTTCATGATCCAAGCTTTCCTGTGCGTTGAAATGAGTGCGTAGCGTCTCTTTGAGGTTTCTATATGTCTTTGTGACTTTTGCTGCGAACGTCCTGATTAGGCGTCGGCCTTCGTGACCCACCAGCCGAAGTAGTAACAGTAGACGGTTGTTATCTCTTCGCTCTCCGGTTGTTTCAAGAAAGTCATCTAGTGATTCTAGCCACTGGTTCCATCTAGAGCCCAGACTTTGGTCACTGGTCTGTGTCACTGGGGGTGGCACCCCAATGCAGATATTGGATTTGTGTTTTCCTTTTCTCACTGACATGGCGGAGGAGAGTCCTGGTATGCTACTGCCACAAGGCTGTTCTTTTGTGTTTTCCGCATTATTCTATAACGATCTGCCGTCGAGGTCTTATGTGCAATTGTTTCCTCTTTGATTTTAATCGCCTGCTTTCGCTTAGCACTGGAACTTCGTTTGTGCCTGTTGCATTCCAGACTTGCATTTGCTCGGGCTTGTTGCATCTGAGGCTTGTATGAGCTGGTGCTTGTTGCCTTCGCGCTTGGTATTGGCTTGCACTTGTTTCGTTGCAATTCTTGCATTTGCTTGTGTTTGTCGCATTCGAGATTTGTACTGGCTTGTGCTTGTTGTGTTTATCGTTACTTTGGCTTGTGCTTGTTGCTAAAGTCACTTCGATTCATCACACTTCTTGTTGCTTGTATCAGTGCTCGATTGTGCTCAAGGTCGTCTTTGTTTGTTACTTGTGCTTGCTCGTGCTTGTTTCATTTGTATTTCTTGCCTTTACCAATGCTGCTCAAGGTCGTCTTTGTTTGTTACTTGTGCTTGCTCGTGCTTGTTTCATTTGTATTTCTTGCCTTTACCAATGCTTGTTGTGCTTACTGTTGTCCTTGTTTGTGCCTGTTTACATATTGCACTTCTGGCATTTACTCGTGCTTGCTTGTGTTGGCTCTTGTGTTTGCTCGTTTAGCCTCTTGCATTAGCTTGTGCTTGTTCTTGTATCTTTGCCAAGGCTTGTTCATTTATGTTCATCAATGCTTGTTCCTTTCCATTCGCCAGTGCTTGTTTTCTTGCTTTATCTCTTACAGTTGCATGTGCTTGTTTCTGATTTGCTGCTTGCAGGAGCTCGTGCTTGTTTGCCGTTCCTCCCTTTACACTTGCCTGTGCTTGCTCTCTCTTCTTGCCGCCTGACCTCAAAATGGCCGCTCACAGTCCTCACATAGGGGATGTCTGTGGCTGCCTGACTTAAAGATGGCCGCCGCTGTGAAATTTCAGCCTTCCCGAGATTTGGCTTCTTCTCCCCACTTGCAGTCACTCGGCCCCACTCGCAGCACTCACCGGGTGCAGGGGCTCGTCTTGGGATGCAGAAGCTGCCACTGTGTCCACCACAGCAGCGAACAGCGCGGGGACGACCGGGGTGAACTCCCGACGTCGCGTCCTCCGTCTCGAAACTCACGCTTCGGGGGTGAGCTTTTTGAATTCCTTTTTGGCGCGCGATCGCGCTAGCTGCTTTCTTCGAGGCACTCACTTGCAGCATACCATGCTCCAGGCATCCTTCGCAGCCACGGAGTTCAGGGACAGGCAGGCAGTGTTTCTGGCGGCTTAATTTGCGCCGCAGCGCTACCTTTGATTGTGGTGGTCGCGATGGCACACTCTTCATCGGCACCACCAGGGACAGGGTCATGCAGCGTCACGGGATCGATGTCAGTTGCACCGTGTGCCCGATCCCACCTTCGTCGCCAGCTGTAGTATCCTACTACAATGATGACGCTACACAGAGATATATATATATGAGCTCTTTATTATGCTTCACCTATGTTCCCTGTCCCTACTCTAAGTGTCCTAGTTCCTGTCCCCTGGCTCCTCCCGTTCCTGTTCCTCCCCTTAACTCCACCCCAACCACTAGACTGTATCACGTTATCACAGTTGTCATATCGATAAACATGAGGGCAGATTAAAGCATTGTTGTATAGATATAAATTACCTGTGCTGCTCGTGCTGTGCAACAAAATGTATTTAGGAATGCTTGTATTCAATGGTGGCTAGCGTTCTGGCTTCATGCTCATTTGAGTTGCTGTATAATGCATTCATTCTGACAGCGGCTCTGGCGGTGCCAGAAGTAAGTTGTGGGCTTTTCTCTACTTTTGAGACATAATAAAGTCTCCAATTTTACTCTTGGTGTCCTGTTCTTCTACACACTCAACATATATTGGCAATGAGGATAGTTTTGACAGAGAGAGCCCACTGTCGGAATTTGTACTGAATATTATGCCTACGATGTTTACTGTGGCAACATCCTGCTGCTGCTTGCGGAATCATAGCTCACCTGCTTGCTGTTCACTGGATCACTGCCCACTGCTCACTTTGATGGATTGCAGCAACACTGTTGGAGTTGCTGTAGAATGCATTCATTCTGACAGGGGCTCTAGAGATATGAGGAGTCTGTCCTGGGGTTCTCTCAACTCTTGAGAAATAATAAAGTCTCCATCTCTAACCCATGATGCCTTGTCCATCTATAAACTCAACAACCGTACACAAGCCTGCCACTCTATACACTCAACAACAATACACAAGATAAGTTGTTGTACAAGTGAATTATTTGAAGGTGTTCTCAGATGAGATGATCATGGAAAAGAAGGCACAGAGAAGAAACCTTGGGTCACACTGTTTGGTCAAGCTTGGAAGCCAGGATTGAAACCAGGTTTTCTGATTCAACATTGTGCAGATTCTGGATGGGTATCACATTCTTTCCCCTTCTGCCCTAATGACAAGTGTATTAGTCCTAGCATTGAAAGCTAAGGTAATATGACTAAAGGCAAGCCCATTGCCTAGTGCCACCTATACAAGGCCTTATATTGTTGTTATTGGTGAAGCAAAATATTGGTCTATTATACCATATATGAGAGAGGTGTTTGCACAGTGCACACCCTGAACTGAATTATTTCAAGGCACAAAGATACAAAGGCCGACGATGCTAGTTTACAGTGGCCACTTCATGGTACCTCTGATTCAAATAAATTGCAATATATAGAGGAACAACTTTTTAAAAAGAAAAGTAGGCAGAGTATGTTTGATGCTTTAGGATTATGGAAAAAATATATTAAACAGAAACAAATTAAAGAAGAAAAAGATAGGAAGCAAGCTGAAGAGCAGACTATTGTGCAGAAGATTAAAGAGCTCCAATTAAAAATGCAAGAAGAAAGTGTAGAGAGACGATTTAAACTTCAATTGCATAAAGTATATGTGATTAAGGAAGAAGCAGTACTTAGGTTTAGAAGAGAAGGATTCAGTATTAGAAGAAATGTTTTGTAGACCAGCCCGCCTCCTTATGCGCCAAATCCCGTCCCGATGACGCCTCCAGTAGTTCAAATGTATCCTCTATTACCTACTGCCTCTGCTGCTACCCCTGTTCTTGAAAGAAAGACTGAATTTCGTACACCCCCCACTCATAAACAACGTCATAGATCTATCCTTACAGAAGAGGACAAAGTGGTATTACTGGTTAGGGCTTGTGAATGGGTCCGGGATGACGATATGCAATTGGACGAGGTCTTTACGACTTTGACACAATACCCACAAATGACTCCGCAGTATGTTGTAGGGGCAATGGCTAATGCACTAATAGAGGACTGAAGGACTAATATGAACGAGGAAGCTCATCGAGAATTAATTAGGATATGTAAAAGGACAAATGAAGGAGCATTGACCGCTGCTCCCTTGAAAGTAGCGGTAGAATATATATTTACTCAGAAAAGAAAACTTAAGAGGCTCATGTCGGCCTTGACTAAAACTGTTCCTATGCGAGAAGCGACCCCCGTGTTTTGAGCAGCCGTAGGTGATGGTCAGGGTGTTAATGCAGCACGGTTCCGGTTTCAATTGATTTATTCCCCTTGGAAACGATCAGACGTGTTGGCCCTTAAAACTTCTTTGCCTGACCCTAGGAAAAACCTCCGTGCATTTTATGATGAATTGAATGCTGCCGTAACTTCTTGTGTTATGACTTTCGTTGATAATAGGACCATGCGGCCTTTGGTGGTACTTGGGTGTAGTTACAAGCGGCAGATATTGATAGGAAATGAGCAGACACCACCACAGCTTATATTAGATTTACCGGGTCACATCATTACTTATTTGATAGAGATAGTCCCACCAACGAAAATATCATGGGCAAAATTCGTAGCCTGCAAACAAAAGAAAGATCAGTCGGTCCCTGACTTTTTTACAAGGTTTGAAACGACATTTCCCCCGGAATTGTTGATTCAAATGGGATTTTACAAGAAACTAAAGAAGGGGTTTTAGAAGCCTTTCAAAATGTTTATCAATCCCTATATAGGGCACCAATAGATGATACGTCAGGTGTGCATATGGCCGTGGATTATCTGAAAGACCAGTAAACTCTCTGAAATGCAAAAAGCTGTGTTATCTGCACCCATAACTTGGGAAGAAATAGAAAAAGCCTTATTGGATTTAGCTTTAGGTAAAGCTATGGGTCCTGATAGCATCCCACTTGAATTTTTTCATACTTTTAGAAAGATCTTGAAGAAAGAGCTAGTAGACGTTTGCCAACAAGCGTTTTTAGGTAATCCCCCAGACTCTTGGTCTGAAGCCACGGTTGTAATCTTTAATGAAAAAGGGAAAGGAGGACACTGACATGGGGTCATATAGACCAATTTCGCTTCTTAATGCGGATAGCAAGGTTTATTCCAAGGTAATGGAAAACAGATTGAATGATCTCATGCCCAAGTTAGTTTCCAATAGACAACATGGTTTTATTTCCAAGCGAGACACAACTGATCACGTTAAAAGAATCTTATCTCTTCTGGATTGGGCAAGGGCTACACATTCTCCTGTCGCGGTTGCCCTGTTAGATGCTGAAATAGCATTTGACAGGGTTTCCTGGAAGTTTTTGTGGTTCATTCTGATTTGGAAAGGATTTCCGGAGGAGTTCATTAAAGCAATACAGGCATTGTATATTACACCAAAGCCTGCAATCCGAATTGCCGGGAATGCTTCGCAAAATATAGCAATAACACGGGGGACGAGGCAAGGATGTCCTTGTTCCCCCTTGTTATTTGCTTTATATATCGAGCCCTTTTTAATTAGATTAGAAAAAGATGTAGGCATTATGCCGCTTCAGATGCATCAGATAGAGTATAAAGAGTTTGCGTATGCAGACAACATTGCTATAGTTACACCTGATATTAAGTCTGCTTTACCAAAGATAGTTCAAGCAGCCGATATATTTGGGGGGCATTCGGGCTATAAACTAAACATCTCCAAAATGCAGTTAATTCACTCAGATGTAGGACGTCCAAAGGATATTAGCTTTGTGTCCGAAGCCCTCTATTTTGGTATTAAAATATCGGCAAAAGTAGACGACATAGTGTGGTTGAATATAGATCCTATCTTAGGTTCGGAAATAAGACACTGGAAAGGTTGAACAATCTTCATCCATCTTTGTATGGGCGGAGCAGCGTTTTTAAAATGTTAATTTTTCCGAAATTTTTATATTTGCTTCGCACGATTCCTCTTCTTTTTCCTACATCCTTCTTTGTTAGAATTGATAGATTATGCTCTAGATTTTTGTGGAGCTATCGCAGATCAAGGAGGGCTATGAAATGGTGTAGATTACCCAGAGATAGAGGAGGCTGGGGGATTCCTAATTTTCGGCTCTATTATTGGGCTGCACTTTTGAAATATATGGGTGTTTTGATTTTTCATGATGTTACTATAGAAGACTCGGTTAGCCCTTCAATTTATGAGATGGTATTGGGGAAGGAGTAGAAACAATGTTTAGTTCGTATAATTGAGCCTAGCTACTACAAGAAGATGAAATTTAAAATCTTATTGACTGCTTTTGAAATATGGAGAAAAGTAAAGGACAGATTTGGTTGGAATTCAAATCTGAATTATTATACACCTTTAAATAACTGTTCTCTATTACCGAAAGTGTTTAGGGATCAGGTGATGGCTAGATGGCATGCAGCAGGGATACATATATTAGGTGATCTATTTCAGGGGAACCAAATAGCCTCTTTTCTTTTTTTGCAGAATAAATACAATCTGGTCAGGACAGAATTTTTTTAATATCTCTAATTTCGAAGCTTCTTGGACTTAAAAAACACACAAAATCAAGTAGCTATTGAAAAAGTTGGCGTATTAGAAGCGATAAGGAAAAAATTGAAAATACGCCTAATATATCAGCTTTTGTTAAATAATCTAGATGATGGCTTGGCTGTCTGGGAGGATAAATGGCAAAAGAAATTAGGGATGGATAGAATCGATTTATCTAGAGCAATCGAATTATCGATTAAAGTTTTATTTAATGGCCCCCTGAAAAGCCAACATTTTATGGCTTTGTTTGATTTATATTATACCCTGGCGAAATTGGCTAAATGGAATTCTATTAAAGGGGATAAATGTAATTGCTGTGGGGTCATTGCTGCAGATGCTGCTCATATGTTTTTTTACTGTCCAAAACTAAGTCAATGTATTTCTGATATTGAATATTTTTTTAATGTTAGTCTGGAGGTCCAGGTACAACTATCAGCAGAATTGGTTATTTTGGGTTTGCAGTCAAATCAAGTGAGCGGGAGGGCAGAAGCTGAGCAAGGGTTTTTATTTATCTGTATGTCAGTTTTTCGGTTATGTATAACATCTCAATGGCTAGATGTAGAACCACCAGTATTTAATAACTGGAAATCCAGATTACTTTCGACATTTCATTTAGAGACTGCAGTTTATAAATCAAAAGGGGTTAGAAGAAAGCTATTTGGTCTTCTTTGTCAAAATGGATTTGAAGAAATGAATTATTGTGCTGCTGAAAATGGAATATGCTGTAATATACTGTGTTAATCAGATCAATTTTTTTCTATAATTTGATTGTGAAGATATACATGGCTGCTTGCTGACATAAATCACAATAAAAAAATGAAACGACATTTCATGATTATAGTGGTCTAGACCCGACTTCTGATACAGGTCAACATTTATTTGTAGACAAATTTGTAGTTAACTTGTTACCTGAAATTCCACAGAAATTTAAAGTAGCTGAAAGTACGTGGGCTTTCTCTGCCCCGCCAAAGATTTTGGATATGAGAATCAAGTAAATCAAGAGAAGGAGAAAAAAAGAGGGTAAAAATAAGGAATTTCAAACTAAAATGTTATTGAATCAGGTTTATGGGCCACAGAGAGGTAAAGGTCATAGAGTATTTAGAGCTGACCTCCCAAAAAGGAACATTCCAGACTATCAGGCATTTGGTCTGTTGGGACGGAATCAATGTGCATACTGTAAACAGGACGGACATTGGCGATCAGAGTACCCATCGATTCACGAACCAGGCAGTGGTACTGGACGGGGAGTGCAAAGGGGTCCTCAACAGCGTTCCGGTCCTAGTAATAGTCAGAATTATTTTGACAATCCTGTCCTGACGAAAGCCTATTATGCAGATGATTTCAGTGCATCCAATGTTAAGGGTATGCACTTTAACTAGGACAGCGTAGGACGAGGGGAGGAGTCGGTTTCCATACCGATAGATCAGACAGGCCCATACGTTACTGCTGAAATATTGGGGACCTCACAGAAGTTTCTGGTGGATACTGGGGCTACACGAAGTGCGCTTTCTAAAAAACTGATCCCTGGGACTCCCTCGTCTGGCCATAATAACCTGTCACTAGGCTTTGCTGGGAAGCCTATTCTTAGTCCAGTGTCAAAACACCTGGATCTTACTATTGGACCGTTTACTGTCCGGTCACAGTTCCTTCTTGCACCAAATTGTCCTAATAGGTCTCTACTTACTCAAACATTTCCATGCACACATCTATTGTTCACCGGAAAGTGTGTATGTTACGTTTGGTAAGCCGATACGTAATAGGCAGTATGTTATTGATGACATCTCACATGCATTATCCACTGTCCCGCCTTCTGGGTGGATAGAGGGTGATACTGATTTAGGCTTATTGTCTATTGAACTGGGGCATATTCAGGTTAAATAGAATGCTGTCTTGCCCCGCATACCTCAGTATAAAATATCTCAGGAAGGAAAAAGTGCCTTAGTTCAGATTATAGAGGATCTTATTGTAAAAGGAGTAGTGGAAGAGACTGATAGCAATATTTTGTAACAGCCCTATCTTACCTGTTTTGAAGCGTTCTATTTCTGAAGAAAAAGAGAAACTTTATAGCTTTGTAATTCATTTGCATGAAGTCATTAAAATAGTTGTGCCACAGTTTCCCGTAGTTCCAGATATTACTGCTTTGTTGACAACGATTCCAATCACGGCTTCTGTCTTTTCAGTAATAGATCTTAAAAATGCATTCTTTTCCAGTCCCATTGTACCCTCTAGTAGGTATTTATTTGGTTTCTCAATTAAAGGGCGATCATTCCAATTTGTCGTTCTCCTCAGAGGTATACAGAGAGTCCGAGCATTTATAGTCAGGCCCTTAAATGTCAACTTGATACCTTGCAGTTACCCATGGGGACTTCATTGTTACAATATGTGGATTATCTGCTGATAGTAGTCGACACCACTGAACTTTGTGTTGAGGCTACCTTGCTCTTATTGACTCACCTTGCAACATTAGGACACAAAGTTTAGAGAAACAAATTGCAGTTTTGTCGACCAGAGGTTACCTATTTAGGTCAGCTCTTGTCGAAGGAGGGAAGAACGCTGACCAAAGACAGAAT
The DNA here is from genome assembly GCF_964261635.1 of Lissotriton helveticus. Lineage (NCBI taxonomy): Eukaryota > Metazoa > Chordata > Amphibia > Caudata > Salamandridae > Lissotriton > Lissotriton helveticus. Next base: position 1,092,902,835 of record NC_136068.1, read on the forward strand.
TCAGGCTATCATACACATACCTATTCCTCAGACTCAAAAGAACATTAGGGCTTTGATTGGCATGGCATCCTATTGTCATCATTGGACCCTGAATTTTTCACTTATTATTAAACCGCTCCTTGCCCTTACAACAAAAGATACCCCATTTCCTTTACCCTGGTCCTTTGAGTGTCAAGATGCATATCAGCAACTCCGAGCAGCGTTATGCTCTGCACCTGTATTGGGAACACCTGATCACACAAAACCATTTTCTCTTTATGTACAAGAACAAAAAGGTTGTGCATTGTCGGTCCTAACAAAGCCACTTGGGGACAAACAACGCCAATGTGCATACTTCTCTGCAGTACTGGACCCTGTGGCCAGGGCACTCCCTGGTTGCCTGAAAGCTGTGGCAGCAACTGCCATTTCGATCAGACAATCAGCAGGACTTGTACTGGACCACAAACTGACGGTTTTTGTTCCCCATTCATTTGATGTATTATTGAATCAAACTAAGACACAACATTTGACGAGTGCTCCTCTTACCGGGTACAAACTCACTTTGTTAGCACCACACATAACCCTTAAACAATGTCTGACTTTAGATCCAACCACCTTGTTGCCCTTGCCTTCCGAACAGACTAGTGATATACACAATTGTATTTTCACCACTGAAGAACAGACCAAAGGTCGAGTGGACCTTACTGATACTCCCTTGTCGGATGCCCAGGGTGAATTATATGTAGATGGGTCCTGCTTCAAGCTGCCTGATGGCACTACGACTGCAGCTTACACTAGTCTATCACTATGCTGCTCTCAATTGTGAAGACGGCTCGAATCCTCTATAAGTCTGCACAGGCAGCCAAACTTATTGCACTCTTGAGAGCTTGTGAGCTTAGTCAAGGACTGTCTGTAAATACTTATACAGATAGCCAGTACGCCTTTGGAGTTGCACATAACTCTGGACACTTGTGGCAGGAAAGGTGGTTCCTGACGTCACACGGAACATGGATCCAACTTGGAGAATTAATTCAGAATTTATTAACTGCATTAACACTACCAAAGCAGGTGGCTATTGTTAAGTGTAGTGCACACCAGAAAGTGGTAGATGATGTGGGAAGAGGCAATGCTTTTGCAGACAGTACCGCAAAAGAAACAGCACGTAGCCAACAAGAGAAAATGTATGTAATGTACTCCTCTGCAGAAAAAATGTATCATGTCAATAACAAAATCAGGGATATTCAACAGATGGCAACAAAAGAGGAAAAAGAACAATGGAAGAAGCAGGAACATTGGATAGTGAAAATTGTTAGAGAAGAGGGCCAGATGGGGGCAGGTGGTAATTGCCCAGTTCCTATGTACTACTGTTTGTCACTATGGCACATGGACTAGCACATGTTAGTGCAAAGAGTATAGCCACACAGTTAGAGCAAGTATGGGAGCATCCAAATATAAGGAAAACAGCTATACATATTGTTAAACACTGTATGATATGTTTGCAACACAATCCGGGGAAGGGAGTGGCTACCCCAAAATGAGGGTTCTCTCCGCCTAGTGCGCCATTCGAAGTCCTGCAGATGGATTTTATAGAACTGGAAAGGTGAAATAACCTTAGGTATGCCTTGGTCATAGTATGTGCCTTTAGTAAGTGGGTGGAGGCATATCTAACAAAAGATAATACTGCACTTACTACAGCTAAGATCCTTTTGAAGGAGTATTTCCCCCGGTCCGGAATTTGTAAAATTTTATGGAATGATAATGAACCTCATTTTATTGCACATGTTATCAAATTAATTTCTGAAAGTTTGGGTATATGTCAGAAATGTCATGCGGCTAATCACCCACAATCTGCTGGTTTGGTTGAACGCTATAATGAGAATGAAACTTAAACTAGCTAAGATGTAGGCCTCAACAGGGCCTAAATGGTCTGATGCTTTACCATTAGCCCTTATGTCCGCAGTGGCACATAGCAAGTCTGGCCTTACGCCGTATGAAGTGGTATTTGGAAGGTCAATGAAATGTATGGGGTCCCCCACATCCTAAGAAAATGAGAGAACTTGAGTACCCTATTTGTTACATTACATGAAGAAACTTACAGACAATCTCTCTTTGATTCATCAACAGGTGCGAGACTCACTTCCTGACAATTCTGAAGGTCCTGGGCATTCATAACAACCCGGTGACTGGGTCCTAACGAAGAATTTTCAGCGCTTGAAGAACTTGGAAGTTCGCTGGAAGGGGCCGGAACAGGTCTTTTTGGCGACACAAAGAGCAGTCAGAGTTACGAACAGAAGGAAATGGGTCCATGGCTCGCACTGCAAGAAAGTGCCAGCCGATTTGACTCAAATTACAGAATCTGAGAATGCAGGAATTGCACACATTATTCTCAGCAACGAAGAAAAGACGGATAATTATTTTACCACACCTGAAAAATTGCTTTTTACTGATCAAACAACAGCTGGAAGAGAGAGGTACAATCTGAGACCTTGTGTAATCCACAGAGCAAATACTTTGAAAGAGGGTGCAGTGAATCTGGTCTGGTTAGAGGGCCTACTTGGCAGGAGACTCTGTTCTGCAGAGGCAGCCGAACTAGGTTTAATGCCGTTTGTGGCGTGGATATCCTGAATCCGTGGAAGAACCCGAATGTTTGAACTACGAACTGATTTGTGGTAAAAAAAAGTCATACAGTTTTTGAATGGAGAGAATTCAAAGGGTTTTTGTGCAGAGAACCCCTAGCACTATCCGAGTGCTTATTAATTTACTTTGCCCAGGACTGGAAGTAGAGTCAGAATTTTCCACTTTTTGGCCCAGGAACCCGGCTTAAAGCAAGTTTGCAATTGTTTGTCTTGGCCTAGAGCTTCAGTTCCCTGACTTTACCCTGACAGGATTTTATAGGGGACCAGAATTACATCCTTTGAAAGAGGCAGTATATCTAATGATCCTTGAAGCTATAAGGGACAAATTACTGGACGATTTTTCTTGAGTACTTGTTATATTGATTTCATTGCCATCATTGAACTACAAGCCTTCAAAGATTGTTCCCTTTTTTAGTTTGGCCTTTGTTGAGGTCAACAAGTGTTGTTTGATTTAAATATGAGTTTTTTCTTTGAAAACTCCCTATTGACAATATAAGCATTGGACACAAATTATAGACTCTTTTGAAGAAGAACATTTTGTGCAGCTTTTTTTAAGAAACAATACAATTAAGAACATTGTTGGTTTTTGGTCACTAAATATGGAAGAACACCAGGATATTCAACACCTCACATCAAGAAAGAAGAAATGAAAACATATGTCTATTTATTTAGCAGCAAGTTTAATTAGTGTCATAGGAATTTGTTTCAAAGCTTGGTTTTTACATGTAAAATATCCTGTGCACATGTTTTTATCTCCAACACCGGCACCGTCTGAACATTACCATTTTACACTGTCACCGTTAGATGAAAAACATAGACTCTCCTACAAGAATAATTCATTTATTCAAATGTTACATTACACCCATAGCATTACTAACATTTCTAATTGTTGGGTTTGCGGATTGTTGCCAGCACGCCAGAGCACAGGGGGAACACCTGTTATCCCGCTCCCATTCTCCGACAACGGTTCTTATTGTGCTTGGTTTGCACTTTTGTGGGTGGCACAAATTAGGGTCGTTTCTAGTGCTGATGTAGGGGGTCTTTATAGGAAACTGAATAAAGTATGTTATCTAAACGATGATGGAGATCCACAAGCAAAGGGAACTGAATGGGAAACACATCTGTCACGAGATATGTCTTTGCAAGGACACAGACTAAATTAGAGAAAGGATTCTCCATTATAACGGTGACAGACACACTAGCTTCCCTATGTGTAAAAGGTTTTGGTCCCATTTTTGTAGGTAATAGTGATTGTGACACTGTATTGACTATAACAGGTCCGGCTATTAGTAGTTTTCTAGCATCCCATAATACATATTTCATTTGTGGTAATAAGTGTTGTTTATATCTACCTCCAGGATGGTCAGGGATATGTTATATATCTTTTCTCCTTCCCAAAGTTTATTTTGCTCCAGCTACTTATCATAAAACTGGACTATCGTCCCTCAATCCTTTATTATCCCGGACCAAGAAAATTATAGATATTAAAGCAGTGGATCAGACTGATACCTCATTGCAAGAATATGTTGACATAAACCTGAGTATATTCTTCTTTGTTGGACAACCTCTCAACAGTAGGAACATACGAAGACTCACTAGAGTAGTTGAGGCAGGAGTTAATCAGACTACGACAGCTCTAGGTAACATCACTGAGGAACTCCAGGCGGCAAGTTTTGCAGAACCGTATGGTTCTAGAGGTCATTCTTGCAGATCGTGGAGGTGCATGCCGAATTATCGGCTCCAGTTGTTGTGTTTATGTACCAGACAACGCGCCTACCGTTTATCTGACCATTTCTAAATTGCATAAGATAGCGACTGAGATACACCAAGAAACTTGAACATGGACCTGGTGTGGTTGGTTCTGGAGCAATGGTATGTCATGGGGATGGAAATCACTTCTTATAGCAGCCTGTATAGTAGGCACTATTTGAGGATGTTGTCTTTGTATTCAATGTATGCCTATTATATGCCCGCTCTGTACTTCTTTATGCATGCCCTTTATCCCTAAGAAAGTGGATATTCGTGATGCTAATAAGCAGCCTATGCTTCAGTAACAAATAGATGAATTTATGAAAATAGATACGCAAAGTTTGAACGATGTAGAGAGAGCAACTTTGACTGTTGCAGAATAATGTTGATTTAGGTTTTACTCTTCATGTATTCTGTAATTGAAAAGTTTTATATGTATGTTTGAAATATACTCTTTATTGGGAAAAATTTATTTAGCAGAGGCTAAAAGGAGGGACTGTTAAATGGTAAAAATTGTATTCTGTTAACTTAGCCCCTGGTTCCAGGTATTTTGCCTGCCAGCTCCATTTTGTGTTTGTACGGGGGCTTTCTAAGTTAGAAATTGCGTGTTCACTGAAAGCTGTTCACACTGATAATGTTCGTGTGTCAGAGCAAGCTGCACTGCCCTGCCAAAGAGCCTACGTGCACAGATGTTTAAACTGTTAGCCCACCAACGCCAGTAACCTCCCTTGCTTATCTATGAAAGTGACATGGGTATGGGTTTATTAGGATTCTACAGTGCAGCATGCAGGCATCGTGTAAGGGGGTTGTGTAAGCGTTATGTAAAAATGTCATAAGAGGGTCATGCAAAGTGTGATATAACCATGCCTAAGGGGTTTTCTGATGAACTACTATGATGCCTAGAGTGTATAAAAGGCAGACCACAAGCTGTTCTAGTGCATCCCCTCTAAGGCACCTGTAGTGTCTGTATGACTGAGCCATCTCATGAGATATAATACATTTGTGTTTATTTCCATTCCAGTGTCGATCCCCATTTATTGAACCCATAGACAAGAAGAGTGTCCCTGCACCGGTGAGACTGATAAGAATCTCATTTCTATAACATAGCCTTACTACTGTTAACCAGTCTATTAGAGATAAACAGTACCAAGGCATGGATGTCTCTACTTTCACTGCTGCCATTTTAAGTCTATGAAGGAGGAGGGCATGACTTATAGTGACCTCCATTTTATGCCTCTGAAGGAGGATGGGATGATTGACAGCAATAACACCAATTCTTCCAAGTTTATGATCAGTCATCAAATATGATCTGTGACACCCAGACAAAGGATGTGTATATACCTTCTGTCTACATAGATTGCACTCTGTTGCCAATTCGACCCGGCAGAATTGCCTACATGTGTGTGTCTAAGAGGTCCACCACCCAACTATATGTGCCCACTATTTTCCAATCGTGAAAAAAAGGGGGAGGGAAGGTTGACAGTGCCTCACGGAAGCAACACCAAGGGGAGGATTCTATCAGGCTGGTACTCGCCTGATTCCTCACTTCTCATCATCAGCTACTGTCAACCCCGAAATGAAATGGGAGAAAAGGAAATAAAGAAAGTGCATTCAAAACATAAAACCATCAAGTGTTATATGTGATAGAACCCAAGAATGATATTCCCATTACCCAAATGGTGAAGTACAAGATATACCACAATTAAAAAGAGCAAGGCTAACTGGCAACTACTGTCTTTATTCTGTGCTGTTAGCTCACTCTGTTAAAAGTCAACCGACATGTTTCATCACTGTGTCTTACTTGTCAGTGATTTCTTCAGGGTTTTGGGTCAGCATATGAATTGCACCTTTCAAATTCTTCCCTTATTGTACCTGTAGTGGTTTGTAAGACATAAAACACACACACTTCATTTGTACATTAAAATGTCTCAGCAAGTGGTACAGTTTCCGGTGCACATAGCAAGTCACCTCTTATAGTCTAGTATGAGTAAAAATGTATATTACCAGGTGGCCTCCTCTGACAAGCCTACCAGGCCCCCGTGGAAGAATATATTGTCTTCTACAGGCCCCTAACTCGATAGTGGGTCCTTGTAAAGCGCCGGATGGTCGGTATCTATGGCAAAAACAACAGGATTGCGGAAAAGAGTCTTAAGATACATAGAGCCCTATGTAGCTATCTGTTAGTTTTAACACGCCCATTCTTAAAAGAATCTCTCATTACTTTCACAACCAGCCACCCCATTCAACGTTCCAATTCACGGTTCCCCTCGGCATATCAAAAGACTGCCGCCGGGACTTCTTACCGCTTTCGCGTTCAGGTGTGGTCTGTGCTCACCCCTCGTGCGTTAAAGCGGTGCTGGCGGTTTGTTTACATAGCCCGATGTCCCGTCATGTGACGCGTGCGTGTCAATGTGATGTGGCGCGTCATCGTACCACAGTAGCGGGCGCCATTTTGAATCGGGAAACTAGTGTGGTGGCGCGTCATTATACCTCTATCGCGAGTGCCATTTTAGATCGGGATGGCGAGTACCAGCAGGATATGGACCTGGTGTCGTTGAGTGAGCACCTAGGGGTCATAGGAACTAGGCGACAACATTTCTTAATATATTTGTTGGATTTTAAGAGTGATGCGTTATGTTTAGGTATGTTCATATTTAACCCCTCCACTGTGTTATCTTTTTAAAGTGCAATAGGGATATTATTCAAAACAAAAGATGGGGCCCCTAATTAGAGTCCACGAATAGATAGTGTTAATTATCGTCCTGAATTGCAGTGTCAAGCAGTAGTGCTTATCCTTACGGATCGGTCATAGACCAATGGTGTGTCTGATGAGCGATTGCACTCTAGATCATTGATACTTTATTCCACTCAATAATTTCATTTAGGCCTAGTTCAGCTGTAGATTCTTCATAGATCCACCGTGCCTCTTTCTTGAGTAATCTGTTGCTCATATTGTGTGGATCTCCTTGTACTCTCTCAATCACTACCCAGCGTAAATCTCTTGGTTGATGTTTCAAACTGTTGAAATGTTGCACCAATTTGGTCGAGAGTTTTGCTGTTTTCAGTGTGCTGAGGTGTTCCTGGATTCTCACCTTGATTTTTCTGGTGGTTAATCCTATATAATGCAATCCGCACGGGCAGGATAATCTGTATATCACGTTGCCCGTGTTGCAGTTGCTGAAACTATTCAAGTGCCAGGTGTCCCCATTGGTTCTGATGATGGAACTAGTTTTCAAGGTGAGCGGACAGATGGTACATTCTCCACATGAATAGTGACCCGGGGGGAGGTTGGAATGAGGTATCTTAGCTTGTGGTCGTGTGTGGACCAGCCGGTCCTTCAGGCTTGATGATCGCTTAAAGGCAAACCGTGGTGGTGGCATTCGCATTGAGTTAGTGCTCAAAATATGCCAATGTTTCCTCAATATTTGCCGAATTTTGGTGGAATGTGGTCCAAAGGTGGTGATTACCGGAATGCAATCTTGGGGGTCTCTAGATTGTCGCTCCAACAGAGCCTCTCTCGGGGTGTTTAATGCCCGTTTCTTTGCTTGCTTCACTGTTTTTTGGGGGTATGCTCTGGCAATAAGTTTATCAGCCAACTCTGTAGAATGTTCCAGGAAACTGTCAGTGGTGGAGCAATTTCTCCGGAATCTCATGAATTGCCCCACCGGGAGATTGTCTCGCAGGGCCCTTGGATGGAATGATTTGTAGTGTAACAAAGAGTTCTTATCCGTAGGTTTTTGATGAACTGATGTTACAAGTTTGTTGTCAGTAGCACTTATGTCTAGATCCAGATAGGTGGCTTTGTGACGGTCCACAGACCATGTGAACCTGAGGCATCTATCAAGACTGTTGAGCCATGATAGAAATTGGTCTAATGTCTCTGGGGAGCCCCTCCAGATGCACAAAATGTCATCTATATATCTCTTCCAGAGGACAATGTGCCCCTGGACGAGTTTGGATGCATGATAGATGTAGTTAGCTTCAAATTGGCCGACATAGATGCATGCCAGGCTGGGGGCAAAAGTTGCCCCCATCGAAGTTCCGGAGGTCTGCAGGTATAGTTGTTGTTTATATGCAAAGAAATTGCGTGTCAAGGCTATTTCGATGCATTGCAAGACGAGGGTCTGTGCTGTATCATAGAACCATTCAAGCTCCCCCAGGGAGCGGGCTGCTGCCACCAGCGTCGCCTCCTGGGGTATGCTAGTATAAAGTGACTCGATGTCAATAGTCACTAGTAGGTTCTCGTCAGGATTGTATGTGACCGCCTGGAGGTGTCTCAAAATGTCAGTCGTGTCTTGTACGTAAGAAGTCTGCGTGATTACACATTCACGCAAGAAAAAATCTGCAAACTGGGAAAGTGGCTCAGGTATGGAGTTAATGCCAGAAACTATAGGTCTACCAGGGGGTGGCCGTTGCGGTTTGTGGATTTTCGGCAAAATATAAAACGCCGGTATTCTGGGGGATGAATTTATCAGGAACTCCGCCTCTTTTGCAGTGATCCACTTCTTTTCTCTGGCAGTGGCCACCATGGTTTGTATTGTAGTTTGTAATTCAGACGTAGGGTCTCTGGCCAGAGGTTGATAATGTTCTCTGACCCCTAGAAGTCTACTAACTTCTGCCTCGTAGTCAATGGTATTCATTACCACCACCGCCCCGCCCTTGTCGGCCGGTTTGATGGTGATTCGATCGTTGTCTTGAAGTGATTTTACTGCCATCCAATCCGTTTTAGTCATATTGCTTGGTTTATTGCGGTACTGTTGTTTTTCCAAAGCCGCAATGTCTTGGAGGACTTTTTGCTCAAATACTGTTACCTCAGGACCCACTTGCTGGTTTAAGGGTGTAAAATGGGAGGGTCGCCTTAGGTCTGTTGAAAAAGTCATGTTAATGGGGGTATTCTCTCTGCCCTCAAAGAATTTTCGGAGTTGATCTTTCTGTCAGAGGAGGCCACCTGGTAATATACATTTTTACTCATACTAGACTATAAGAGGTGACTTGCTATGTGCACCGGAAACGGTACCACTTGCTGAGACATTTTAATGTACAAATGAAGTGTGTGTGTTTTATGTCTTACAAACCACTACAGGTACAATAAGGGAAGAATTTGAAAGGTGCAATTCATATGCTGACCCAAAACCCTGAAGAAATCACTGACAAGTAAGACACAGTGATGAAACATGTCGGTTGACTTTTAACAGAGTGAGCTAACAGCACAGAATAAAGACAGTAGTTGCCAGTTAGCCTTGCTCTTTTTAATTGTGGTATATCTTGTACTTCACCATTTGGGTAATGGGAATATCATTCTTGGGTTCTATCACATATAACACTTGATGGTTTTATGTTTTGAATGCACTTTCTTTATTTCCTTTTCTCCCATTTCATTTCGGGGTTGACAGTAGCTGATGATGAGAAGTGAGGAATCAGGCGAGTACCAGCCTGATAGAATCCTCCCCTTGGTGTTGCTTCCGTGAGGCACTGTCAACCTTCCCTCCCCCTTTTTTTCACGATTGGAAAATAGTGGGCACATATAGTTGGGTGGTGGACCTCTTAGACACACACATGTAGGCAATTCTGCTGGGTCGAATTGGCAACAGAGTGCAATCTATGTAGACAGAAGGTATATACACATCCTCCGCTACAATTAAATAGAAAAATTCCTTATAGCCATAGAGCCTACTAGGGGCAGGCCATTTTTGTTTGTGAGTAACTTGAGTGGGGGGCGGCCTGCTCCTTATCCCCCTAAGGCTCCTGTCAGTTGAGAGACACCCAGACAAAGGTCAGGCAAATCATAAAAGCCATATTATTTGTCACGTAGGACCCCATGTAAATGGAGGTGAGTCTAAACTTGATTAACCATTGCCTTTTCAACATTTTTACTCGCTACGCTGAGCCCAGGCGGTAGTTCTTAAGCTCGTTAGTGCACACAGTAGGTTTCTATTAGAAGAAAAGGGGATTTTTTTACCAGTTTCCAGTGTAAATATACATTTTTTCTCCTTTGGTGACATTTTGATAATGTTGAGTTGGTGTTGGGAAAAACAACTGGAAATCCTGTCAGTATCCTTGCTACATCTATTCACTGTCTGTTAATTTGAGGGTATTTTACCTGAAAATAACTGAATATAAGGCAGTTTGGGTGTGCTTTGATGGAATAGATGATTCTGGGTGGATATGATTTATATAATTCACCAGTACATGAATGCTAATACTTTAATACTTGACTATTGTCTGTGCTGATTTTGCAGGTATTTTGCGAGTTGGCTGCAAGTGTGTCCTCATTACTGAGGCTACCAGAAACTTGGTAAGTGTCTGCAAAACCTTGCCAGTTGTGTTGGGAGTAAACATACTTTTTGACTACCTTTACAACACAGAACTAAATGCATCACAGTAGGCCATACATCACACCATCCTTTCAACACATCACATTGCGCGGCTGCACATTGTTAGGCCAGCAATAACATTGAACCCCTGAGAACAAAGGACACAAAAACTATGATAGTGATAACATAATTTGAATATCAACATGTCCTAGTAACCTTAAATATGTATGAATAACTATAAGGGAGGTTAAAGTGCATATTCTGGATCCTCTGTGATGTAAAATGCATGAGTAAGCTTTTTCCAAAAAGCAAGGCACAGTAAGAATAGTTTAAAATTGATGATGGTTGAGAGAGTGAGACCAAGGACAAATGCGTTATCAACTGCTCATACTCTCTATTGTAAAGAACAGCGTTAGATATTTAAATTACGCACACATCAGCCAGATTTGAACAATGAAATTGAGGGGAATAGGTGTGATCAACATCAATTCACCACACTGGGTGTACCACATTAGCATTGGGATAGTACGGCCCCATCAAAGTTCTGAGCAAGTTGATTACGATTAGTCAAATAGCATCCCCTTCTTCTGTTGGTAATTCCTTAGTTAGGCACTTAAGAGGTATTATTACCGACAAACACAAACCATGACAACAAGGCCATAGTATACATATATTTGGGTAATCCAAATATTCGGAGTATAGGTGACCTCTACTATTATCCAGCCGTGTAGAATTGCTTTTAATGGGTAATAATTAGGGCTCTTGTTTTTTTTTTACATTTCAGTCTCTATTTATCCATATTTATGTTTTGCCCATCTTACCAGTATATATCCATATTTATTTTGTGTTCTGTGAATAAAGTTGTAAAAACCTTTATTTCCACATTTGTTTAACTGATAAATGTGTATTCCTACTTTTATACCTGTCGTGTTTTAGCAAATTATCCCCTTCAGTGTTGACACCATTGTTCCCTCCCCAGTTCATCTGTCGGCCACTGGTCAAGACTGTGGATGTATACAAAGGAAGTCCTTTATTTTATTTTCAACTCTGGCTTCTCCAGAATCTTCCCAAGCAACCTGAGTGTTTTTTTTCTTTGCAGGAATGATGTTCAGCACACAGGGCACGCTGACGTCATTATACTAAAGTGAAAGTTAAACAAGCCGATGGGCTCATTTTACTTTCACTAAATCAGTGCTCGGGGCATATCTCAGCCCTCCCCAAGCACTGATTGGTTTGGGAGAGGTATTGTTGCAAAGGGGAGAATCTCCCGTTTCTAATGATATCTCTGCCAATTGGATCTTTGCTTGGGGAATCACCTCAGGAAGGCAATCCCCAAGCAGGAATCGACCCACTAGGCCCCAAGGACACAGAGGAGCGGCCCCCTAGGGAAGGGCTTGTGCTTCCCCATCACCCCCAATTATTTCAGTCTCTCTGCCCCTTCAGTGAGGCAGAAAGCCCACTCAACACCAGGGGAAAAAAACAAAGAACATTTAGGCGTGGGGACTTCTCACCAAGGGCATGGTCATATCCCCACTCCAAAAACTTTAGCATCACTCCTTCTGCCCCCCCACCGGCCAATGAGGGTGATTACCCCCAATCTGCCCCCACCGGGGTGGGGGAGGAGGGGGTTTAGAAAGTCCATTAGACACCTGGGAAACTTTAGAGGAAAAAAGTGCACATGGGTAGGTGCTGCCCACCATGGGTATTGTCATGCTAATAACCCTAAAAGGCCAGCAGCAACAGTCTTTCTGCCCCTCCTGGCAGTGGGCAGGGTGGGGGGCAGAATGACATGAGGTTAAATATAAATAAAAGAAAATGTAGGGGTGGGGCTGCTCACCATGGTTTGGCCATGCACCCATCACAAAAACTGCGACATCAGTCTTTCTGCACCCCTGAGGGTGGATGGAGGTGATTAGCCCCTATCTGCCCCAATTCTGGGGGAGCAGAACATTCACTAGACACTACGAATTTTTAAAAGGAACAAAAAAAAAGAGAGGTGACGGCCTATCCTAGGGACGAGCCATATTTCACCTCAGAAGGAGCAATCGTGTCTTTCTGTCCTATGGGGGCAGGTAGGAGGTTTGTACCAATTATGGAGGTCCACCAATACGTCCCACGGAGATGGAAGAAAGTTTATCTGAGACCAGGAGTTTTGCATGTGACCAGCAGAAAGTGGTGCAGGTGTTGCACTCTGGTTTGTCCTAGTTGGGGTCAGGTGTGGTCGGTGCCAGACTGCAACACTCACTCTACTTTCTTTTACCCCAAAGTCTAAATCCCTGGCGTCAGATGGACTTTCTACTCCCCAACCCCCGGAGGCCAATTTGAGGCAACCTACCCAACTGGGACAAACTTCCTATCTGCCCCCAAAGGGGAAGAAAGTCACTATCACTGTTCCGTGGAGGGGTATGGCTTAATGCCAGGGTATGCTGCACGCTCAGGGGCAAATTTAAGGCAACCCCCCTGTCTTGCCCACTGGGAGGAGGCGGACAGGAAAACTGGTTTGACTCATGTGGGATGAGGATGCGACCACTGCCAGATTTTCTGACCTACCCACCCCCATTAGGGCCACACAGGGGGTTTGCCTTCAGTTTGCACCTGTGGGGGCGGAAAGCCCACTACACACCGTTGAATTCAAAATGGCACCATAACCAAAAAAGGAGGGTGCAGCCTACCCAAGCATTGAGCCATACACCTGCCCCAGAAGGGGCAGTAATACCCTTCTGCGCCCGTGAGGGCAGATAGGAGGTTTGTCCCAAATGGGGAGAATGTGCCAAATCGGCCCCCCCTAGAAAGTCTACCTAACAACAGGAATTTGCTTTAGGGCAAAAGAAAGTGGTGCAGTGTTGCACTCTGGCATTAGCCAAACCCCCCACCCCAAATGCCAAGTCTTTCTTCCCTACAGCCCCATGGGACAGGCAGGAAGGAAGTATGTCCCTGTAGGTCAGAAATGCCACTGTTTGGCAGGGATATATATTTTCTATAAAATAATGGAGTAAACAAATCCCATCCCAATGGCAAGCAAGAGAACATTTGATATTTGTAGGTGTTGTTTTTGCATATGGGCCAGGAGAGTGTGGCTAACTCCCAAAATTGTCCCACCTGCACATTTTAGGCTTGAGTAGGCTTCCACCTGGGACAACCTACCAGATTCAGCCAGTTCTGAAGCATAGACAGTCCGTGGTGTTGAGGGTGGTAAGCTTCACATGGATCACACAACATTGTCTTACCTACAATACCATGCAAAATGTCACACTTTGACTAAAAACACCCATTTTCTTTCACATTTCTGTGAGGAAAACATCTGGAGTCTGCAGTGAGGTACAAGTGTATTACCACCCTGAGTTACCACATGTCCACTGATGTACCAAGAGACCACAACATGAAGGACCTGTAGCGCTACGTTGATAAAGATTAGGGGTAGCTCCATTATTTGAAGCCGTGCTGTGATGCCACACATGCAAATCTACAAACCACAGACTTTTTTTAAACTAGACAATCGGAGGATTCCAGGGTGGTGTCGTGGCATGGATCCAATGAGGTTTCCTTACCCACAATGGTCTGCAAACCTAAAACCTTTCCTGAAATGACGCATTTTCCTTACATTTCTGTGATGGAAATTCTGAAATCCACAAGAATCCACAAAATTCGTACCACCCTGCGTTACCCCACTTGTGCTTATAAACACGCTACTCCACATGTATGGCTGGGCTTATTGCCCGTGCCAGGAAAGGATCAAACCAAGGTCAAAGACCGCCCTTGTGAGAGCCCTAGTATGGGGGCCCACAAATTCATAGATGCACAAAAGACCACTACTCCTAAATTGTATTCACCCACTTAATTTCAGAAATACATAGTTTCCTTGATCGAAGCCCAGCATTTAAGAGGTAAAGTAACCAAATAACATAAAAATACACCCACAGGTAAATATCAGCAGCATACTACAAATATATATTGACATATGTCATAATTTAGGGATATCTCATTCAGCTTGTTAAATCGCCATGCTGTCTATCTGCTTAGCTGTTGGCCTAGAACTGATGAAAGACAGCATGGAAAATGACTTCAAAGAAGCCCTATTTTCTGTATACTTATATATTTTAAAAAAATGTATGCAGACAGGAAACACATTGCTTTCCGTCAGTATTTAACTAAAGAAATTCTGTAAAAACTGAAAACTGTGAACCGTAATCATATGTTGTCCTTATGGAATGTTTTAGTATTACTCGTTTTAGCATTCTACTATCCATGAATCAAAAAGTAACAACACCACTGAAAATGTTGAAGACAAGGCTAAAACTTAAGAGAGGTCTGCCTCGTTAATTGTGCATTATGGTCATTGCTGACTCAGCATTAGCTGGAACTTGATTTCCTATATGACCACATCTACTGTTTGCATGAACCCGTCATCTACGAGATGATATCCAGATGCTGCCGTCACACCGTCTATTATATGCTTCACTCAGTACTCTGTCCTTCAAACAAAGACGCCACACTTTCTGACACAAAGGGTTGATTGTAGCAGGCACCAGAGGAAGGCAACCAGGTACCTGGTATAACGGTTGGGGAGAAAGGTAGTGTGGGTGTGTGACTGTCCTGGGCTTAGCCTTAACTTTTACCGCTAGTACGAATAGGTCTCTTAGTAGCGACCTCCTAGGTGCTTCTTTTCCCATGAAGAACGTCATAATTCACTACCACAGTGAGAACTCGTTATCGCACGAAGCAGGGGCTCTGTAGATTACCAGAATATATTTATTGGGCCAAGGGGACCAAGGGGGGAGCAGCACAGACCTAAAAAACACGGTAAATATGCGTGAAAAAGGCCACTTTATTGAAGAAAGGTGCACCTCACAAATATTACCCTTGGACTTTGCTAACAAAACTAAACCTCACTATATGTTTAATCACCTACCATCTTCAATAACAAAATAGAGAGTGAGGGAAATTTACACTAATTTATGTGAGTTGGGAACTCCTGGTCCCCGGGATTAATTACAAAAACAATGGAGGAGTATCCACTCAAAAACAGAGAAAAAAATTCTCTAGACATGGGCTTACGTGCTCAATTCAGCACAGTGTGCCCCAACCTGTTGATGGATAGTGCATATCCTTATAGAAGACCCCTCACTCACCAACCTGGTTGGTGACATGCTTCATCATCGGGGTCCCACCCCATAAGCCGAGTGCCTATAGGGTGTGCTGCAACACCTGACTACAGTGGAGCTGGTTAGTTTTTCTTTTATGTGTTCAGGGCGATCAAACAAGTGAATTTAAAAAGGGCCAAAACTACTCACTGCAAGTGTTTATTCTTGAGTGCTTGAACCCTAGTTAAAAATTGTGTAACACCTATGCCTAATTAGGTAGACTTTGGTGTTAAGAGTAGTGTTTTTATTAAAAATAGCTAAGTGTGCTATGTGAAGAGTGATAAATGCTATTGATTAAAGAGGTCTACATGTTTCAACCATTGTATATATTCATTGGTTTTCGTCAGGACCGTGATATTGAACTGGGTGGTCCACACACGCTAAGGTGCGTCCTGCCCTAGTCCAAGTTAGAGTGCACAAATTGTGAACTTGTGTAAAAATTAGTGCATTTTCTTTATTCAAAGAAAAACCTGTGAAGAAACAGGAAAACAAAAAACAGGGAGGGGTCACATACAGGGGTTGACAATACACATGTACTACATTTAGCATATATAGCCAGTCTTTACCCCATTTGAGTCAATAGATGGGGTCGTGCCCATGTTTGAAACAGTGGAATCCATCTATTGCGCAACAGTACTACAGTGCTTTTACCGGACTGTGACTAGTAGTTACTGGACCAGTGCCAAAGAAGTGGTGTCGACCTGGTTTTGGCATCTGGGAATAGCTAGTGAAAAGTAAGGGCAGCGTACTATGGGTAAGTGATCATACTGGTGTTGCGAAGTGAACGGCTGCAGAGAGTTGTGAGCAGTCGTGACTTCGCTATTGTAAATCGCGACTGGTATATTGCTTTTTGCTTACGCTTCCTTGCGGTGCTGCCGCTTCATGGGCACCAGCGCTTCCAAGACGGCAAGAGTCCGTCTCCTGAAAGTCGATAAAGAACAGAAAAGAGGGATGCCCGGTTTTAGTTTACTGGCTGTTTTGAGCATTTAGTATCGCCAGCGGGATCATGTGGGAAAAACGGGAGGAAGAACGTTTCCTCATTCAGATCGGCCACACATTACTTACTTGCAGCTTCTGATCATCAGACGAAAAACCTACTTGGTTCCGGCTGGCGGTGCCCCGAGGAATAACCGGGCTGTCCGTGAATGCCGGTAAAGTAAACCTCGAAGCGTTTCCTGGTTGGGCGTGGCCTCGTCACGTGGTGTGATCACGTGGGTCGCAATAGACCAATCGGGTTCTCGAAGGAGGTGGAGCCCTAAGATGATGTCATAGTTATAGGAAACAAAGTCAAAATTGTTTACGTTCCCATGGAGAGTACGAATGTAGTATATCCTTTCGAATCAAAAAGGATATCACACGGGGTGTTCAAAACACTGGGAATTTTAAAAGAATTGGGAATTTTAAAAGAACAGAGGGCAGAATCAGGATTTATAACCAACAGGAATAGTTCCGCAATTCCTTGCTGATTATTCAAAGTTTAAGGGTACACCTTGGTACTACTTGCAAGCGAGGACAGGTTTTCATGTCATTACACTGTTCCATGGGATATTATCGTTCAAGCCTGACTTGTTTCCGTCTGATGATCAGAAGCTGCAAGAAAGTAATGTGTGGCCGATCTGAATGAGGAAACGTTCTTCCTCCCGTTTTTCCCACATGATCCCGCTGGCGATACTAAATGCTCAAAACAGCCAGTAAACTAAAACCGGGCATCCCTCTTTTCTGTTCTTTATCGACTTTCAGGAGACGGACTCTTGCCGTCTTGGAAGCGCTGGTGCCCATGAAGCGGCAGCACCGCAAGGAAGCGTAAGCAAAAAGCAATATACCAGTCGCGATTTACAATAGCGAAGTCACGACTGCTCACAACTCTCTGCAGCCGTTCACTTCGCAACACCAGTATGATTACTTACCCATAGTACGCCGCCCTTACTTTTCACTAGCTATTCCCAGATGCCAAAACCAGGTCGACACCACTTCTTTGGCACTGGTCCAGTAACTACTAGTCACAGTCCGGTAAAAGCACTGTAGTACTGTTGCGCAATAGATGGATTCCACTGTTTCAAACATGGGCACGACCCCATCTATTGACTCAAATGGGGTAAAGACTGGCTATATATGCTAAATGTAGTACATGTGTATTGTCAACCCCTGTATGTGACCCCTCCCTGTTTTTTGTTTTCCTGTTTCTTCACAGGTTTTTCTTTGAATAAAGAAAATGCACTAATTTTTACACGAGTTCACAATTTGTGCACTCTAACTTGGACTAGGGCAGGACGCACCTTAGCGTGTGTGGACCACCCAGTTCAATATCACGGTCCTGACGAAAACCAATGAATATATACAATGGTTGAAACATGTAGACCTTTTTAATCAATAGCATTTATCACTCTTCACATAGCACACTTAGCTATTTTTAATAAAAACACTACTCTTAACACCAAAGTCTACCTAATTAGGCATAGGTGTTACACAATTTTAACTAGGGTTCAAGCACTCAAGAATAAACACTTGCAGTGAGTAGTTTTGGCCCTTTTTAAATTCACTTGTTTGATCGCCCTGAACACATAAAAGAAAAACTAACCAGCTCCACTGTAGTCAGGTGTTGCAGCACACCCTATAGGCACTCGGCTTATGGGGTGGGACCCCGATGATGAAGCATGTCACCAACCAGGTTGGCGAGTGAGGGGTCTTCTATAAGGATATGCACTATCCATCAACAGGTTGGGGCACACTGTGCTGAATTGAGCACGTAAGCCCATGTCTAGAGAATTTTTGTCTCTGTTTTTGAGTGGATACTCCTCCATTGTTTTTGTAATCACCTACCATGCCTCCTACCACCACCACTAAGGTTTCCTCATTTTCCCTTTCCTTGCAACTATTTAAAAACTCCTTCTCAGTCATTAACTGTTGAACTTTAACCCTGTAACCTCTTACCTACTTCTCAAAACATCTACTTAACTAAGCATCTTCTATCTTAACTTCCCCTTATTGCCTGCTCCTAGATTGACTTGTTCCCAACCATAAACTTAAACTGCAAACATGTCAAAAACTAGCTACCCACCACCTTGAACGTGCTTCAAGCGACAACCAATTGCATGCTTTCCCCTTCAGCACACCTGTGGACAACAAAGATGCCCATCTCGCCATACATAGGTGGCCAGAATATTAGGGATCCCCCCTCACCCCCTAAAGGGAAGGCAGGTGGGAAAAACTGCCTGAAAAACCCCTGCACCCAGACCGGCTGCCGTGTCACCTAACTAAAATGTTGACACAGTATACAAAATGTGAGCATAAATATCCCCGCTCCCCCAGCCAAAAAAACGCTCAATGAGCCCAATTGCACTCTGGGCCGCACCACGGGCCCAAAAAATCCCAGGGTGCAATCCTCCCTAGTGATCGGCTGTCCCCCAAAGCCTCTTTGGGCCAAAGGGGGCGCAGCACAGACCACAAAAAACACGCTCAATATGTGTGAAAAAGGCTGCTTTATTGAAGACAGATGCATCTTACAACATTACCCTTGGCCTTTGCCTTACAAAACTAAACCTAGCTAAACACTTATTCACCTACCTTGCCTCCTCTCCCCACCCTTAAGGTTTCCCTCTTTTCCCTTTTCTTGCAATTATTTAAAAACCTCTACTCAGTGAATAACTATTGAACTTCAACCCTATAACCTCTTACCTACTTCTCAAAACATCTACTTAACTAACATCTCCTATTTTACTTTCCCTTATTACCTGCTCCCGGATCAACTTGTTCCCAACCATAAACATGTAAAAAAACAGCTAACAAACGCCACTCAGAAAAGTCGCCCCCCGTCTATGAATTTTCTGACCCC
This sequence comes from Lissotriton helveticus, assembly GCF_964261635.1. NCBI lineage: Eukaryota > Metazoa > Chordata > Amphibia > Caudata > Salamandridae > Lissotriton > Lissotriton helveticus. The sequence goes on from NC_136068.1 coordinate 1,092,922,486, forward strand.
AAAACTAGGACGCTTTAGGATACTTCCTTATATCCAACGCCCTATCTAGGACATCCTTTATCTTCATCAGATATAGCTCCATTCTGAAGCCTGACAAGCGTACATCATCATCCCTGAAAAAATTAACCGTCACATACTTCAGCTCAGGATGCTCAACTATCCAGAAACTCTCCTTTTCACAAAATACTCTCAAATCCCTGTCAATTTTCCTCCTGGCCTTGTCAATTGCAGCGGGTCTTTCAGCCCCCTTCCAATGTCTCCTAGGAATGAACTCCGTCCAGATGATAAAAGATCTGGACCATTGTTACTTAATCTCTAACAGGTCCCTTTTCATTTTTTTCAGTAACACTAACCCTTTACAAACCGATAGGTTATCCACCCCAAGATGCACAATCAAAACATCAGGGCATCAGGGAAAATGTTACTTCTACTTGTTCAAACGGGGAATCCGCTTGTGCCATCACATGCCACCCTTCCCATACCAAGAAACATTTAATAATAAAGTGTCCAAACCAAGGTTCAAACCTTTGCCCTTTTGCATTTCATGATGTTCAGCCCATTTAACAAAGGAATGACCCACTATCTAAATGGACAGCTCCGCCGTAGCTGACCCAGCCACTGCACCTGAAAAGACAAATGCATAAGTACATGGCAAACTATGCATCCCAGTACCCCATCTCCCCTAACTTAATTTACGTTTTAAAACAATCAGAAGTCCCACACCCCAAGCGCATGATCCTGCCTTCTACCAATCCTGTTTTGTTTCATCCGTTGCTACCCCTATCTGAGTCTCATATCCACCCGGGACTTCCCCCAAAACAACAATGCTCTCCGCATCACCCACAGCAGCTGTGCCGCAGTGACTGCTTGGCCTGAAACCCTGCAGAAAAAAACCAGACTCTGGCACAGCTAACCCTCTTAATGTCACCCCAATGCACAGGAAATGACGCCGCATCACATGGGGCTCTCATCACTACCCAATACCCTGTTCCCATTTGGTCTGTCTACGATTGTTGAGCGTCACCACAACCACCCTTTCCTGCATGCCCACTTCGCCCCATTGTAGATCTGGCATGCCTTTCCTTCCCTCCAGCTCTGAAACCCGAAAGGCACCAAAATACATCCATGACATTAAGGTAGAGAATAATGTTGTCTCCTCCCTATTCCTGCAAGTCTTCGGTATGACATTTAAAGAACAGGACAACAAGGCTTTAGACACCAGCCTCCTAACTCAGGGCCTAACTCTCTAACCCAGCCTTCTAGAATACCCCTGCCTAGCTCGCTTGCCGAGGGGTCATACCCTCACCACAGCTACCCCATGAAAGCAATCCCTGCCAGCTCTGTCAATCATAAACAAAATCAACTGTAGAACATCTTCTTCCCTTGTCCACATGTCCGCCCCTCTATGAACTCAAGCCAAGCATGCCTATACACCCTCCTAGTGGAGACAGCCACTAGGGGGAATAACTCTAAAAAGGCAATGCTCCTGCCCACGTTCTTCCAATGTTGTGGCCACTCTTCAGCGCACCATCTGCACTGCCAGTACAGTCCAAAACCACTAGCTCCTGCCACGTCTGAGTATATGCGTACATTCCATTCCCACTTCTTGGGTGTCACCATTGGAATGTCATTGACATCCTCAAAAAATGTGCGCCACATGCGTAAGTCTTCCTTTGTCCCTGCGGGCAAGCGCATGTGATGATATGGCTGTGTAAGGCCAGCCAATGACCTGTTCAATCTCTTACAAAAAGTCCTTCCTGTGCGTACCTCTCTGCATGCAAAATTAAGATGTCCTAGCAGCAATTGTACCTTCCTGACCTTCACTTTTCGTCTGGTCAGCATGTCTCCATCAGCATAAATAACTTTTTATCCATTGGTAGGCGTACCTCCATCGCCACCGAGTCCAACTCAATGCCCAGAAACGACAACATCGTACTTGGACCTTGTGTCTTCTCTGGTGCCAATGGCACCCCCAGCAACCCAATGATCTCTTTGAAACTTTTCAGCTGTGTTGACAGTCTGTCGAACCCGGTTGGCCAATTAGGAAGAAGTCATCAAGGTAGTGAGTCACTGTCTATTTGCCTGTCTGCCATGAGAAAATCCTTTGCAAGAAGGAGCTGAAACGCTCAAAAAAAGCACAGGAGATAGAATAGCCTGCTGGAAATCATCAGGGTGCAATGGCAGTAACCGGAAGACAGACATTGTCACATTTTGCCATATCAGCACTCTTGCCTACCTGCTCCACCAATCCCCTGGCTACATCCGCTGCCGAATATAAAAATGATGTCAAGTCCTCCGATATAAAATCAGTAACCATAGACCCATCTGGCCAAGAGAGGTACTGTATCAATCTAAATTGTCCCGGTTCTTTCTTGGGTACCACCCCAATTGATGAAATTATCAAGTGTCCGACAGGCAAATTTGTGTATGGGACCTCCATACTCCTATCCTCAACTTCTTTAAACAATTTTTCCTTCACTGTTGCCTTGTGTGAATTCACTGATCTCAAGTTCTCCGCTTACCTGGTGTACCACGGCCCCTCATACCCCAGCCTAAACTCTTCCTTAAAACCACAGCTCAGTAATGTAGCATCCTCCCAGCAGGGATAGTGTGCCTGCCAACAGTCTAAGTCTAAGCATTCTTTTTTTATAATTCTTTTTATTAACAGACATCAACATACACATACAGTACATATGATTTGGCATGTGTGTATACAATGGAGACAAACAGTAATAACAGATAAGACATTACTTTCCGTTGGAGTAGGTGCATTATCATGATCAATGTTGAGTGGTGGGCTACATATATTATACCAACAGGAGTTCCATAGATTCCGAATTTTGGACCATTTTCGGGGGTACCCTCGTGGTACGAAGACCGTCTTTTCCCTGTGCATGCACCAATCGAGGTCTATTTTCCAGTCTATTAGCATGGGTGCATGTGTTGCTCCCCAAAGCCGTGCTATATTTCTTTTGGCTACAGTAAGCCCAAGAGTGACCCATTGCGTTTGAAGAGTATTCAGGTCGGTGGGCTCCCAGATGTTTAGGAGACACCTACGAGCCTCCGGATGGAGAGTGGCGGTTAGAACTTCACTGAGAGTGTTGTGTACGTCTCTCCAGTAGGATTGGATATGTCTACAGTCCCAAATTATGTGGATAAAAGTGCCTAGTTGGGTGCATCCCCTTCTACAATCCCCCCCTCCGGATATTCCCATATATAACAGTTGAGGCCCCGTGACGTAAACTCTATGGAGCATTTTGAGCTGTATCAGTCTGAGGCGTGCTGGGATCACAACTATTCTAGGGGAGGACACCGCTTCCTGTCATTCCTCGTCATAAATTTCAATTCTGTCCCTTACGCATTTTTCCCGTAGTGCGTGGAGTGGTTTTACATATTATTGATCAGTTTTTTGTATATTAAGGATATGGTTTTCTCGGGAAAATGGCAGTCTAGTATCCTGTCCTCAGGGGGAGGCGCCCAGGGGGGGAAGACCCGTCCAGAAGAAGTGATCGAAGCGCATGGCGGGCCTGTATGTGGCTCATACTGGTGTTGAAGGGTGTTGAACGACTTAACCTCGCCCGTGTCCCAAAGATCCCCAATATTCGAGATCCCAATAAGTTTCCACTTGGCAAACCCTTTAGATTTCTATAGGGTCGCCCAGCATCTGGGAATCCCACAACGAGTTACTAGGGTGGGTTTCAACCCCCATCCAAGAGACCGGTTGGCTGCGTGCTATACGGCCGCCGAATGTTTAGTTGGACCGATAGGTGGGTATCTACCTGGTTTTGAATAGAGCACCCAATTATATTTTCCCCCGGGGAGAAGCCACCGATCCATATTGTAGCCGGGATCATCAGGTCGGCCATATATACCGTGGTTAATGGATGCCAGGTGCGCCGCCCAATAATACTTTCTGATATCAGGTAGGCTGATACCCCCATCATAACAGTTGAGTGTAAGTTTGTGTAGTGCAATTCGCGGTTTTCCGTCCCACAGAAGATCTCGCTGGAGTCCTTCTATTTCTTTGAAGTACAAGCTAAGGACGGGATCTAATGAGTTTTGCAAAGTATATAAAAATTGGGGCAGCGACATCATTTTAAAAAGAGCTGCTTGCCAAACATCGAGAGAGGAAGTGATTTCCAGTTCATTATGTCCCGTTTCAGCCGTTGTAATGGAGGGACAAGGTTACGGTCATAACAAAGTGTCTGATCCAGGTAGATGAAGATCCTCAAATATTTAAAGCCATCTGCAGCAGTTTGTATTGGGAAGCCTTGCGGCGGCGTGGGGGGGGTCGCCCCTGAGGACATAAAAGAGGGATTTCTGCCAATTGATGCTGAATCCGGAGTATCTGCCAAATATAGCTGGGATGTCAAGGACAGCGACCATGGATCTATTGGGGGATGCAAGGTACAGCAAGATATCATCCGCGTAAAGGGAAATGCGATCTTCCCAGTCAGGGGACCACCGCAAACCGCGTATAACTGGGTCCTTCCGGATCCATGCCGCAAGGGGTTCTTGGGCCAAAGCAAATAATAGAGGAGAGAGAGGGCACCCTTGATGGGTCCCTCGACTGAGCAGAAAGAGGTCTGAATTTGTGTTATTAACTACAACTTGTGCCATGGGTTTCTGATATAGGAGACGTACCTATTGTATAAACCCGGTCTGAATCCCATCTTTGCTAGCGCTGCGAAAAGGTAGGACCACTCAAAAGCGTTGAACGCCATGGTGGCATCCAGTGAGATAATTACAGCCTGCTCTTGAATAGTGACCGCTCTACCCAAAACACAGTTGACCCTACGTATACTAAGTATTGTGTTTCTGTGTGACATAAAGCCAGATTGATCCAGGTGAATTAGGCCCCCAATGACTTTGACAAGTCGATTCACTAATAGTTTGGCAAGGATTTTGGGTTATGCGTTAAGGAGTGAGATAGGGTGGTACGACACACAGTCAGTCCTGGGTTTTCCTTCTTTGTGAATAGTAACAATTGTCACCACCCTCTGGTCTATTGGTAACAAACCCTGCTCTCGGCTATCCTCATACAGGCCTTCAAGTATGGAGCCAGCTTGTCAGGTCTTAATTTGTTAAGTTCGATAGGAATGCCATTAGGACCCAGTGCCTTGCCGGAATATAAGGACCGGATTGCAAGCACTATTTCGTCTGTGGTCAAGTCGCTATCAAGAAAGTTACGATCATTAACCGAAAGCGTGGGGAAGGAAATATCCCTCAGGAGTTCAGCAGAGTCATCTTCATTATATGGAGCTATGGACGTGTATATGGTATGAATGTTTTGCAAATTGGTTAACGATGTCCTGTGGATCAGTTATGGGGGACAACCCTGCTGCTCTGAGCTCCAGGACCGGCCCACTCCTTTTTGTCAAGCTAGGCTATGAATTTCCCAGCTTTGTCACCCAGGTCATAAATTCTGCCCAGCGTCTATGTGGAGTATGTGGAGCACCTCAGGAGAAATGTCAGGTCCCAGTTCCTGTTCCAGTCGGTATATTTCCAACCCAGCTTCTGATATATTTTTGTGTCTGTCCTTTTTCATCCCCGAGATTAAGGATAGAGCTTGCCCACGGAGCACTGTTTTAAAGGCTTCCCGTAAGGTCTGGGGGGACTCCACCGTTACCTCGTTTTCTCGGAAAAAGTCATCAATGGAATAGATCAGAGCTTGCGTATCTTAAGGTCCGGCAGATACCATGGATTGTTGGAGGCAATTCTCCCCACTTGAACCCCGCTGACGACTAACTGAACCCACAGTGGGGAATGGTCGGAGATGCCCCTGGCTAAGTGTCTGATTTCATGAATATATGTAATTTGTGGTGTAGGGATTATAATATAATCAAGGTGGGAGAGACTGTTATGTGCACCGGTGTGGAACATGTGTTGTACTTTATGCGGGTTGTAAGCCCGCCACCCATCAACAAGTCCCATGGCCTCCAGAAAGTCAGGCAGCCACTGTGACGACTGCCCCAGCACACATGGGGGTGGGGATCTAGGGTGCTTGAGAGTACAGAATTGAAATCCCCCCAAGTATTAACAAACCATCAGGTAGAGCTAGTAAAACGGCGCTAAGATCCTTAAAGGTGGTGGCCTGCAGACCCGGCGGAACGCAGATTGACATAAATGTAATGGTCTGACCCTCCCATGTTCCCGTGAACCCAATGTATCTACACCGATCATCAGTCCAAGTGGAATCTACCGTTAGAGGGAATGATTTCTTCACCATAATAGCCACACCCTGTGAACTAAATGAAGCCAGCATGCGCGATCATTATGTAGCCCCACCTATGCATCGCCTTACGTGTATTTCCAACAAAATGGGTTTCTTGAAGCATGACAATATCAGGTGTAAACCGTCGAATGTATTGGAGGACTACGCTTCGTGTGATCTTGTCCCCTAGACCGTTAACATTCCAACTTAATATTTTAACATTTTTGTCCCACTGCGCACACATTGATATCGCTATAAGTCTCCAGACCGTCTACAGCAAAGTCAGCATGTATTGTTGATGAACAAACCACAACATTAAACAAACAATGATCCGTGGCCCGAAATGGCCTCCCAACCAACTACCCCTCACCCTGCTGCCCTGAACTCTGGGCGTAGAACTGCCCATTTAAACTTGCAGAGTGCGTGTCGCCCAACAAAAGAACTAAAGGAAGAAAAAAGTGGGATGCATCACCCTCCCCCCGCCTCCCACCCCATGTCAATTATCTAAAACCAAAGCGAGTCATATCCTACTCGCATGTTGATCAGCCGGCAGAAGGGGACCCCGGCTCAAGACAAGCCGCCATCAGTACCACAGGAGTACTCAACACAACGGAGGGCCAAGTATTGACGAAGGTATATCCCTCAAACGGTCATATCCCCCTCATTCCCCTTTCCGGAGGTCTGGATGGTCTTTCCTATCAGGAATGATCGTCTTTGCCTCTGTACCATCTGAGTGAAGTCCGGAAAAAAGGTTATTTCAGCGTTCTCGTATCGAAGGGAGGAGTTCATTCTGGCATTTTGAAGGATCCCATCTCTGTCTCTGAAATTAAGCACTCTTGCCAGCATAGGACGCGGAGGGGCTCCCGGATTCGGACGGCCCCCGGGGACTCTGTGTGCCCTTTCAACCACAAAGTATTTACTGAGGCCTTTCGGCTGCAGGAGTTTCAGGATGAGTTCTTCTACAAAGGGGTTCGGCGACTGCCCCTCCGCCCTTTCAGGGACCCCAAGGATACGAATGTTGTTTCTCCTAAGGCGCCCTTGATAATCATCCAGTTTGTGCTCAGTGACTTTACGGAATGTTTGGAGGTACTGCATAGTGTCTTGAAGGCTCGACACGTCCTCCACGAGGCTCGCCGTGGTGATTTCTACTTGTGTGACCTTCTCAGTGGCTTTGGTGAGGTCTGTCTGGATGAGGTTCATGTCAATCGAGAGAGTGTCCATTTTATGTTCGAAGGAGGTCCAAATTCCTGCAATCGCCTCCATGACATCCCTTAGGGTAAGATCTTGGCCCTCTCCTCCAAGGCTCTCCCATGGATTTAGTTCTCGGATGTGGGCCTGAGGGAGCTTCCTTAAGGACCGTGTACCGGTCCAGCCTGTTCGATTGGATCGCTTTGTGGCCCTTTGCGCCCGAAGTCTTGGCTTTTTCCAAGCTGGCCATGTGGCTGACACAGGCCATGGCGAGGCAGATCCCCCCTCCTCAATGTGTGGTGCTGCGACAATAGCCATTCGTCACTAGTGAAGCTCGGGTCTCCAGGGCTGTCAAGTCGGGTCCAGAAGACGGTGGTGTTCCTCAAGGCCGCCCAAAGCAGTTTCAATCAGCAATACATCAGAAGCTTCAAGGACATGCAGTCGCAAACCCACTAGGTACAACACACGACGGGGCCCACGGGATCTAGGTTAGTCCAGCCATCTCAGGGTTATTCCGGCCCAGAGGTGTCCGTGTGTCTCGAGGGCAAGAGCCACATTTCAACTCTCACCCTACTGTGGACTGTGGGGGGGAGTGACCCGGCAGAGGCACACCAAATATGAAGGGGGGAGGGTGGGGGGAGAGAGAGTGCCACTCTCCGGTTCCCAGTGTCACCCCTGCTACCTCCCTACCTCCTCTATCCTTCGCGGGAGGAGCAATCACCGCCACATCGGCCCACAGGTGTTCTGGTCATTAGGCCACTCCGTCTCACAGCAACGGCGGGGTTCCATCCAGCGATGAGCGCCGCACCACCCAGTGTGCGTCGAGGACTCGCCGAGAAATGCAGGCAAGGTAACCGCCTCCATCAGGAGGCTGAGCGGGACCCCGATCTTGCGTTAGGACGTGGCTGCCCACGCCCACGTCAGTCTCGGCCTCAACAATCACGGCAGGCCCCTGTCCAGGCGGATGCAAAGGCCCATGTCTGTCGGGACCCTGAGCTCCGGGGGTTGGTCACTGCCGAGCACGGGAGCACTCGGATGAGATTCTGCGCCCCCTCCGGTGTTCGAATTTAGGTTTTGTTCATGGATATGTGTGCCGGATTGTTGTGGGGGAGATAGCAAGGACAGAGCCCGCGGTTCAAGCAGCCATCACACTTCGCCGCTTGGCCACGCCAAGCCTTCTTGTTTAACTGATGAACAAGCCTTTTCCCATGGAACCTTGTGCTTCCCTCACTCTACTGCCCCCTGCTATCTTTTTTCTGTGTTGTCTATGAAATAAGCCATTGTGCTGCAACCCTAGGCTAAACTGCTGCCCTTGCCAGTTGTATCCTGCCCCAAAGCATTGTACCAATGGGTGCTGCCCTGCACACTTTGAGCACTCATGTCTTAATTTGCAGTATTCTCCCGTGCAGGATCCTTTATTGAAATCCCAGCAGGCCCCTTGTAAGCCCCTGGAGTTCTTTGCTGTATATTCCACCCCCCTCGGGGTGGCAGCTCTGAAAGGGCGGTAGACTATTGGAAGTCTGCTGGCCGTGTCTGTAGTTTTCCCAAACTTAACTGCCCCCATCGTATAGTGGTACGGTCTGCGTCGATGTCCCATCATTTTACCTCTGTGTCTCATGCCAGTCTGGCCCTAAACTCCTCATCGTTGTGAGAGCAAGCGTAACCCCCAAATGTCGACTAAGCCCTCCTGATCACATCCATGTATTTAAAAAGAGAGACATCTCTCTGGGTATTTTCCGCAATAAACGCTCTCAAATATCAGAATAGCTTCTTTCCAATTCTCAATTATCATGAGCATTTTTGGCCTCTTAAACAATTCCAGCTATTCCTCTTTCAAACCCTCTTTAACCCTCAACTCCCTCTGTAGCAGCTTCAGCATTTCAACGTACTCCCCTTTCCAAATCTTTCCTGTAGATGTCAGCATGAGATGGGCTCCCAGTGGCTTTGTCACCCCCATGTATGGAAGCGTCTTGATTTTGATCTCATGGCTCTCTTTTGCCCCTTCTCCTTGAGTCCCTTCGCTGTACTTTCCTCCCACTGGTGTCTCGTCCTTGCCTGTCGCTGTCTCCCGTCCTTTGTCCTGTTGACCTTCCGCTGATCCACCTTTTGTTCAATCCCCTTCCGATTTCTGTACTTCTGTGCTCACCCCTGTATCCTTTACACACAAACCTTTCCGCCGACGTACCTCCCCCTCAGCTTCACCTCTGTGCGCATCAGTCCCTTCTGAAAACCTACTGTGGGAAATATTAGCAGACCACACCCGTTAGAGCCCTTACCTAGCGTCAAGGTTGGCATCCACACTAGATCCAGCCACATAACCAGTCATGCAGGGGGTCAAACCACGCTGTCCCTGGCCGGAAGACCATCTCCTTTCTTGGAAACCTGTAACATACTAGGCACATCATTACTACCGCCCCTGCCCCATCCTTCCCGAGCTCCCTCTTCATCCTCAATGATCTCCCCTTCCTCAATGCTATCTTCATCATATTCCAATTGTATACCCTCCATCTCTATGCTCTTGTCACTTGTCATCCTTTTAACCCATGCTTCCACACTTTCCCGCCTACTGTGGATTAGCTCCTCTAGATCCAGCACTGGGTACCGATTGGCCACAAACCGCCCTTCTACCTCATTCATGTGCTCTTGTCCTGTCTCTCTCACTACTGCCTCAGAGGCTGCATCGATCCAATGGGGTTGTCGCACCTCCAAGGTCACCTCTTACTGTCATTTGGGGGTGTCCTGACTGTCCCGCGATGCACTCTAGCTGGCTGCCCTTGAATGTGCCATCTCTTTTCCTTGGTAGTGTGGAACCGCATGGGACTCACCTGAGTCTGTTATATCCTGTGCCTGCTGATCTTGCAAAGAAAAAGTAAGGTCAGCCAAGCTGCAGTTAATGTCCCTGCCTACTCCTGCCCCCCAGACCTGAAGACCACTGCCAATAACCCCTCCCACCTTGCCCAGCCTCTGGGTTATCCCAACCTGCCATCCCGCTGCCATCATGCCTATCTAAACCTGACTGCCTCGCCCATTTCTCCTGCCCCGCTGAATGTCCCCATCATGCTGAAGCCCCCCAGCCCTGCCTCCGGCACTTATATACCTTGGCCGATGGTATAGTCTCTGCCACAGGTCCATCCCGAAGACCTCTAGCGTGCTCCTCCCCCTCACTCCACTCCAGCTTGGTCAACACTATGGCAGACGCTGGGTCTCCTTCATGTCCTCTGCACCACCCCCTTCCCCCCTACTGCCTCGCTAGGGCCTGCTGCTGTACCTCCCATGTCTAAACCCCTTCCTCCGACCAGGGGGCCCTTTCCAGCCAACCTCCCAACTATAATGATGCTGCTGGTATCCCAAACGTGGCCCCGTCTGCTCCCCCCTTGGGGCAGGCCTCCCTCCCATACCACTTCCCCCCTCCTTGTTATGTTATGTTATGTTATGTTATGTTATGTTATGTTATGTTATGGAGATTTATTACGCGCACAGCTGCTCCAGCAAAGGAGCGTCCTGGTCCATCAGACCCTTGCTCTTAAAACCCCCCCCCCAGTGTGCCCTCCCACTTCCCCCAACAACACCTTACCCCCTTTCCCATTGCCTGTATTCCTCGTGGATGCTCGATTCCGGCCTCCCTGCACTGGAGCCCAGGTAGTCCCCCATCCCACCCGCTCTTCTAAAGCCCCCCCTCCTCCCTCCCTAGCCCACAGCAGGACTGAGCACGCTACCTTTCTCCCCCTTCCTCCCTACTGTGTGCCACACGTGGCCTCTCTGGCCGAAGTGACCTCATTGCTTGGCTCTTTTTGCCAAGCCCCGCCTTTAGCTTCATAAACTGTAGAGTGGGATGCTGCGTAGTGCCACGCCCCCTTCCCCTTGACGCCTTCACGTGTGCGGCTGCTTTCCCCCTGCGGCGGCTCCCACCTACTGGCTTAGTGTAAAGAGGTGTTGTTTTATGCAGGAAATAATCCACAGAAAGTATTCAGGTAAAAGAGTAGATTTAATCCAGTAATTTGCAGAACACCACGGGAGTGCGTCCTTCCTCTCCGGAGCATGAACGGCAACTGACAAGTACAACCGTCCATGCCAGAGAGACAGGCCGCCCTCACGAGAATGCATATTTAAATAACAATACAAGGTATAACAACATTAGACTTCATGCGCACCTAACAGGAAGTGTGCGCATGAAGTCGGAATTGAAAGTAAACAATAGCGCGTGCAAAAGCACGTGTACATGTATACACATTACATCACCCTTCCCCTTTCATAAACAAATAAACAAAATTAAGATAAATAAAAATCTTTGTACCTTGAAGGGAAAGAGCAATTACGTGTGGGTCTTATTTGTTCAGTACACTTCAAATCATTACTTACAGAACTTGGAATCATCGGACTAACTAAAGAGTTTCCCAACTCCTGATATTGAGGAGAAGCAGGTTGAACTTGACAATCAAAACCATTTTGCAAACCTGGGTTTTGGGAAACCGGTTCAATAGGAAACTCATTTTGCACACCTAAATCTTCCAAGAAATGTGAAAAGTGTAAATCATCTTGTAACACTTCTTTTTTTTTCAATAATCCTTTTGGCTTGATCTGGGGTTAACCTCACCAAAACTCTTTTACTCCACCAGCCTCTTTGACCAAGAAATAAAGATCCCTTTGAAGTTTTCAAGACCTGTACAGGAAGAGAAAACCTAGAAAGACCCTTCTTGACTTTCATTGGAGACTTAATCAACACCCAATCTCCAATTTCAAAATCAGAATCATTTTTAAATTTGCTGCCACCAAAATATTTCTTTTGAACAGCCTGTTTGGAAGAAACACTCTTGAGCATCCTCTCTTTATCTTTACAAACCAAACATGAATCGTCACTTTTCCTCAAATCCCTGATCCATGAAGGACACAGAGTACCATTGGGCTCCCTTTTTCTCAAAAGTCTAAATGGAAAAATTCCAGATGTTGTGTGTGGGGTAATGAGATATGCCCAAAGTTTTTTTTAAAGAAAAATATCTACTGGAACTCTCTCAGCTAAGGCTGTCTGTATCCCCTCCTTTATGACTCTATTCATGCGTTCAACCAAACCGTTGGCTGCCGGGGAATACAAAGCAACTTTTAAATGTTTGACATCATGAGACAACAAAAACTTTTCCATACTAGATGAGGTAAAATGTGACCCATTGTCCGTGACCAACTCTTTGGGAAAACCCTTAGTCATAAAAATTCTTGCCAAGAAGTTAATCACAGAAGCAGAAGAGGCTGAAGAACAAAACTCAAATTCCACCCATTTTGAGTAATAATCTACCAACACCAAAATGTATTTTTTATCATTAGGAAGCAGATCAAACGGGCCCGCAAAATCCAGCGCCAATTTCACCCATGCTTCCTCAGGTGTTGGTACATTGTATAGAGGGAGTTTCGCAATTTTCCAGTGCTTGTCTGAGACAAGACATGTACCACAGGAATTTATCCAATCAGCAACATTGGAGTCTAGAGCAGGCCACCAAAAACTTTCTTTTAATCTTCTGGCCGTTGCACCTATGCCTAAATGGCCCTCATGCGCTATGTCAAAAATCCTCTTACGTAAAGAAAAAGGGGTTATTGCCAAATCTCCACGCATAACTAAACCTCCTACTATAGAAAGTTCCTCACTGACTTGTGCAAAAGATTTCAAAGGGGATGGTAAGGACCTTTCTCTAGGCCAGCCAGTCACAATCATGTTCTTAACAGCCTGAAGAGTAGAATCCTCTACAAAAGCTTTTAACCAATCGTCCTTTGTTACATGAGGAAGATTAGTAATAACATCCTCAATAGTGGCAACCACACTTTCTATATCATCAAACCTTGTGGGCAAGTAGCTATCTTTTAATGACAATCTAGACAAACAGTCCGCTCTGCCATTACGACCACCTGGTATATACTTGATAATAAAATTATATTCATGCAAGCGAGACAATAATCTTACCAGTCTTGATGACGCTTTACCTGTGCCATTTCCTGACAATAAATGAATTAAAGGTTTGTGGTCAGAGAAAATTTCAAATTGAGTGCCCCAAATAAAAGTTCTAAATTTTTCAACAGCCCAAGTACAAGCCAAAGCCTCCCTCTCTATTGTGCTGTAGTTAGATTCAGCAATAGAGAGAGATCTGGAAGAGAAACCCACAGTGTTCTCTTTCCCATTTACCCATTGGGATAAGACCGCCCCCAGTCCTTTTTGGCTCGCATCCACTGATAATAAACATTTAAAACCAGGTGAAAATGGAGACAAAGCAGGAGCCTGAAGAATTAATTTCTTCACTAATTCAAACGCTCTTTGTGCATCATCATTCCATGTAAAATGAACATTTTTCTTCAGTAAAAGGCGTAGTGGTTGGACAACCTGTGCATAGTTCGATATAAATCTAGAATAGTATTCCGTCATACCCAGAAATGACCTAAGCAAATCCTTGGTATGAGGAACCACCACTTCGTCAATAGCCTTTGTAAGAGAAAATTTGGGACTGATTCCAGAAGCTGAAATGGTGTGCCCCAAATAATCTAGTGACTGAACCATAAATTTGCATTTATCCGCACCCAGTGTAACTCCAAATTCTTTAAACTTCTCAAGTACTTTTCTTAAAGTAATAATGTGTTCATTCTCATTTTTTGAGAAAATCAGGACATCATCCTGGTAAGCTTGAACTGAAGTAATACCTGCCAACATGTGATCCATGAACCTCTGGAAGACGCTAGCTGCAGAGGCTAGACCAAAAGGTAGCCTAAGGTACTTATATGCACCAAAGGGTGTTATGAAGGTCGTAAGGTCAGTGGAAGAAGTGGAAAGAGGAATTTGGTGATAAGCCGATTTTAAATCTAAGATGGAAAAGCAAGTGGCACCAGAAATATTTGATAAAAGATCCTGAATTTTCGGTAATGGGTGACAATCTATTAGTATGTTTTTGTTCAGTGAGCGTAAATCAGCACACAAACAAATCGAATTATCTTTCTTCCGCACAATAACAATAGGACTCACCCATTCAGAGGAGTCTGTGGGAGTTATGATACCTTCTTCAACTAATTTATCAAGTAAGATCTTCAAATCAGACCTCACACTTAAAGGAATGGGCCTGGCCTTATGTACAATGGGGATAGTTTTATAAAATGCTCTACTTTTGTGATCTTACCAATGCGTGTTGTGAACACATCTGAAAATGCACTTAAAATTTTTGTTTTGAAAGATGAAACATCAATCCCTTCAGAATTATCAATAACATCCATAGAAACATCATAATTGATTTGAATGGGACTTTCAGCACCAGGAACTAACTTTAGCCCCATCTTAGCCAGATCTTGCCATCCAATAATGTGCTTACCTTGAGGGTCCACATACACTTTTGTAGAAATTCTTCTCCCCAAACAAGACACAAATTCAAGGAAATAGCCATGCATTTGAATGATCTGACCCCCATAACCTTTAGGAATAATATCTAATTCTTCCAATTCTTTGCCAGGCCAATGTTTCTCAAATAATATGTCTGAAATGATTGTAACTGGTGCTCCAGAATCACCCATCATTTCTATTTTTAAATCACCAATTATAAATTCACCTAAAGGTTCCTTGACTTTTTCTCAGAGGTACTTAAATCTACAGTATCAATATCAATAGAAAGCATCATTCTTTCCATACTATTAGAAAGAATGAGACTATGTTCATAAGGATCTTCATTTGAAATTTCTCTAGTATCTAAAGCACTCACTCTAACAATTCTCTTGCTTTTACAAACACTATAAAAATGACCAGTTTTTCCACATTTTGAGCATTTTCTACCTAACGCTGGGCAAACGGGACTGTCACCCAAGTGCGATTTGGCTCCACACCTGTAACATAATGATGAACCTTTGTTTTGTCTTGCTTGAAAAGGCTTGCTAAAGCGTGACCTGTAAGAAATATTGTTAATAGAAGAATCATGTTCAACAACATTAATAGGAGAAACATTTTCCTGATTCAAACAAGTAGATGTAATGATGGATCTTTCTATACCCTTTGCTATAATAATCACTTCAGTTAATGTTGGATCTCTGCAACTAAGAATTCTCTCCTGTATTTTTTTATGAAAACAAGAGTATACAAATTGGTCTCTGATGTGATAGTCTAGTTCTGCTCCAAAGTTACATTCAGATGCCAAATTCCTGAGAATCGATATATAGTCTTCAACTGACTCGTCTGAACTCTGTTTCTTCTTTCTAAAGTTAAATCTTTCTAGCATCACGCTAGGTTGTTCCAGAAATTTCTTATTTAATCTTTGGCTAAATTGGAGGTGCCCCCGGCCAAGCGTGTCCGGATGGGAGAACGATCCTTTCAATTTGTGGCAGCTCGATGCTGGAACGAGCTCCCTCTCTCCCTGCGCAAAGCTACGAGTCTTCTGGCTTTCAGGAAAGAGCTGAAGACCTTGCTCTTTTCCGAGTAATTATTACGACTGTAGTGCTGCTGCCTTTTGTGTTTTAGGTTTTAGGTCTCTTTGCCAAAGCGCCGGGACGCCCTCTTGGGCAGCCGTGCGCTCTAAAAGTACGGCCTTAACATAACAACATAACATAACATAATCTCTGAACAGCATCTGTATAGACATTCCATCCTTCACCACCATCTGGAGGTGGAATAGTGACCGGTAAGTTATTAAAAGTTTCACGTCCAACTCTCCCTAAGAAATTGTTTAGGATGGCAAGTTTGCGTTTAGCTGAGTAATCCTCTGCATCTATGGCTACCAAATAGTTTTCAAAAGATTTAATCCAGAGTTTCCAAGGTTGTTTAGGTTTACCTTGGTGAGGTAAAAAATGTTCCAATTGAAATATTTCTTGTTTTGCCATTAGTGATAAAGGCTTTGCCTTTTAGAAAATAAAGTTTAAGCACTTCCTTTATTTTACAAGGTCAAATATGTATTTTAGGTTCAGTTTCCACAAGTAAGCATTATTCTTTTTTAAAAGAAAGTATGTCTCTTAAGAAAATATAGAGCCGACAGTCTTAGGAATGAAGAGAATAAGAAAGTCATTCTTTTTTTTTTTTTTTTTAAACTTACAGTTCCTTTCTGTCTCAAAATTGTGCTCCGGTTTGCTCCAAAAGCCAGTAAAATTGTTTTCCAGAGAACGATCGTGCTTTAGTACCTTAAACAACAAGGAACAAGTGATAAGCCAATCACTTGATTTGGGGGCGTGGTCGCACGAGGGAAAACCAATAGAAATGGGTTTACCAGCAAGGCGCCCCCTTGGCTTGAAGGAAGAATCACGTGTTTCCTCTCCGGTCAGGATGCCTGCCGGGTAAACAGAGATGCAGGAAGCAGATCGAAGGAAACTTGAAGCACAAAAGACTGGTGATGTTCGTGCAAATAAAATGCCGAAAACGTCGCCAATTGTAAAGAGGTGTTGTGTTATGCAGGAAATAATCCACAGAAAGTATTCAGGTAAAAGAGTAGATTTAATCCAGTAATTTGCAGAACACCACGGGAGTGCGTCCTTCCTCTCCGGAGCATGAACGGCAACTGACAAGTACAACCGTCCATGCCAGAGAGACAGGCCGCCCTCATGAGAATGCATATTTAAATAACAATACAAGGTATAACAACATTAGACTTCATGCGCACCTAACAGGAAGTGTGCGCATGAAGTCGGAATTGAAAGTAAACAATAGCGCGTGCAAAAGCACGTGTACATGTATACACATTACATCACCCTTCCCCTTTCATAAACAAATAAACAAAATTAGGATAAATAAAAATCTTTGTACCTTGAAGGGAAAGAGCAATTACGTGTGGGTCTTATTTGTTCAGTACACTTCAAATCATTACTTACAGAACTTGGAATCATCGGACTAACTAAAGAGTTTCCCAACTCCTGATATTGAGGAGAAGCAGGTTGAACTTGACAATCAAAACCATTTTGCAAACCTGGGTTTTGGGAAACCGGTTCAATAGGAAACTCATTTTGCACACCTAAATCTTCCAAGAAATGTGAAAAGTGTAAATCATCTTGTAACACTTCTTTTTTTTTTCAATAATCCTTTTGGCTTGATCTGGGGTTAACCTCACCAAAACTCTTTTACTCCACCAGCCTCTTTGACCAAGAAATAAAGATCCCTTTGAAGTTTTCAAGACCTGTACAGGAAGAGAAAACCTAGAAAGACCCTTCTTGACTTTCATTGGAGACTTAATCAACACCCAATCTCCAATTTCAAAATCAGAATCATTTTTAAATTTGCTGCCACCAAAATATTTCTTTTGAACAGCCTGTTTGGAAGAAACACTCTTGAGCATCCTCTCTTTATCTTTACAAACCAAACATGAATCGTCACTTTTCCTCAAATCCCTGATCCATGAAGGACACAGAGTACCATTGGGTTCCCTTTTTCTCAAAAGTCTAAATGGAGAAATTCCAGATGTTGTGTGTGGGGTAATGAGATATGCCCAAAGTTTTTTTTTTAGAAAAATATCTACTGGAACTCTCTCAGCTAAGGCTGTCTGTATCCCCTCCTTTATGACTCTATTCATGCGTTCAACCAAACCGTTGGCTGCCGGGGAATACAAAGCAACTTTTAAATGTTTGACATCATGAGACAACAAAAACTTTTCCATACTAGATGAGGTAAAATGTGACCCATTGTCCGTGACCAACTCTTTGGGAAAACCCTTAGTCATAAAAATTCTTGCCAAGAAGTTAATCACAGAAGCAGAAGAGGCTGAAGAACAAAACTCAAATTCCACCCATTTTGAGTAATAATCTACCAACACCAAAATGTATTTTTTATCATTAGGAAGCAGATCAAACGGGCCCGCAAAATCCAGCGCCAATTTCACCCATGCTTCCTCAGGTGTTGGTACATTGTATAGAGGGAGTTTCGCAATTTTCCAGTGCTTGTCTGAGACAAGACATGTACCACAGGAATTTATCCAATCAGCAACATTGGAGTCTAGAGCAGGCCACCAAAAACTTTCTTTTAATCTTCTGGCCGTTGCACCTATGCCTAAATGGCCCTCATGCGCTATGTCAAAAATCCTCTTACGTAAAGAAAAAGGGGTTATTGCCAAATCTCCACGCATAACTAAACCTCCTACTATAGAAAGTTCCTCACTGACTTGTGCAAAAGATTTCAAAGGGGATGGTAAGGACCTTTCTCTAGGCCAGCCAGTCACAATCATGTTCTTAACAGCCTGAAGAGTAGAATCCTCTACAAAAGCTTTTAACCAATCGTCCTTTGTTACATGAGGAAGATTAGTAATAACATCCTCAATAGTGGCAACCACACTTTCTATATCATCAAACCTTGTGGGCAAGTAGCTATCTTTTAATGACAATCTAGACAAACAGTCCGCTCTGCCATTACGACCACCTGGTATATACTTGATAATAAAATTATATTCATGCAAGCGAGACAATAATCTTACCAGTCTTGATGACGCTTTACCTGTGCCATTTCCTGACAATAAATGAATTAAAGGTTTGTGGTCAGAGAAAATTTCAAATTGAGTGCCCCAAATAAAAGTTCTAAATTTTTCAACAGCCCAAGTACAAGCCAAAGCCTCCCTCTCTATTGTGCTGTAGTTAGATTCAGCAATAGAGAGAGATCTGGAAGAGAAACCCACAGTGTTCTCTTTCCCATTTACCCATTGGGATAAGACCGCCCCCAGTCCTTTTTGGCTCGCATCCACTGATAATAAACATTTAAAACCAGGTGAAAATGGAGACAAAGCAGGAGCCTGAAGAATTAATTTCTTCACTAATTCAAACGCTCTTTGTGCATCATCATTCCATGTAAAATGAACATTTTTCTTCAGTAAAAGGCGTAGTGGTTGGACAACCTGTGCATAGTTCGATATAAATCTAGAATAGTATTCCGTCATACCCAGAAATGACCTAAGCAAATCCTTGGTATGAGGAACCACCACTTCGTCAATAGCCTTTGTAAGAGAAAATTTGGGACTGATTCCAGAAGCTGAAATGGTGTGCCCCAAATAATCTAGTGACTGAACCATAAATTTGCATTTATCCGCACCCAGTGTAACTCCAAATTCTTTAAACTTCTCAAGTACTTTTCTTAAAGTAATAATGTGTTCATTCTCATTTTTTGAGAAAATCAGGACATCATCCTGGTAAGCTTGAACTGAAGTAATACCTGCCAACATGTGATCCATGAACCTCTGGAAGACGCTAGCTGCAGAGGCTAGACCAAAAGGTAGCCTAAGGTACTTATATGCACCAAAGGGTGTTATGAAGGTCGTAAGGTCAGTGGAAGAAGTGGAAAGAGGAATTTGGTGATAAGCCGATTTTAAATCTAAGATGGAAAAGCAAGTGGCACCAGAAATATTTGATAAAAGATCCTGAATTTTCGGTAATGGGTGACAATCTATTAGTATGTTTTTGTTCAGTGAGCGTAAATCAGCACACAAACAAATCGAATTATCTTTCTTCCGCACAATAACAATAGGACTCACCCATTCAGAGGAGTCTGTGGGAGTTATGATACCTTCTTCAACTAATTTATCAAGTAAGATCTTCAAATCAGACCTCACACTTAAAGGAATGGGCCTGGCCTTATGTACAATGGGGATAGTTTTATAAAATGCTCTACTTTTGTGATCTTACCAATGCGTGTTGTGAACACATCTGAAAATGCACTTAAAATTTTTGTTTTGAAAGATGAAACATCAATCCCTTCAGAATTATCAATAACATCCATAGAAACATCATAATTGATTTGAATGGGATTTTCAGCACCAGGAACTAACTTTAGCCCAATCTTAGCCAGATCTTGCCATCCAATAATGTGCTTACCTTGAGGGTCCACATACACTTTTGTAGAAATTTTTCTCCCCAAACAAGACACAAATTCAAGGAAATAGCCATGCATTTGAATGATCTGACCCCCATAACCTTTAGGAATAATATCTAATTCTTCCAATTCTTTGCCAGGCCAATGTTTCTCAAATAATATGTCTGAAATGATTGTAACTGGTGCTCCAGAATCACCCATCATTTCTATTTTTAAATCACCAATTATAAATTCACCTAAAGGTTCCTTGACCTTTTTCTCAGAGGTACTTAAATCTACAGTATCAATATCAATAGAAAGCATCATTCTTTCCATACTATTAGAAAGAATGAGACTATGTTCATAAGGATCTTCATTTGAAATTTCTCTAGTATCTAAAGCACTCACTCTAACAATTCTCTTGCTTTTACAAACACTATAAAAATGACCAGTTTTTCCACATTTTGAGCATTTTTCTACCTAACGCTGGGCAAAAGGGACTGTCACCCAAGTGCGATTTGGCTCCACACCTGTAACATAATGATGAACCTTTGTTTTGTCTTGCTTGAAAAGGCTTGCTAAAGCGTGACCTGTAAGAAATATTGTTAATAGAAGAATCATGTTCAACAACATTAATAGGAGAAACATTTTCCTGATTCAAACAAGTAGATGTAATGATGGATCTTTCTATACCCTTTGCTATAATAATCACTTCAGTTAATGTTGGATCTCTGCAACTAAGAATTCTCTCCTGAATTTTTTTATGAAAACAAGAGTATACAAATTGGTCTCTGATGTGATAGTCTAGTTCTGCTCCAAAGTTACATTCAGATGCCAAATTCCTGAGAATCGATATATAGTCTTCAACTGACTCGTCTGAACTCTGTTTCTTCTTTCTAAAGTTAAATCTTTCTAGCATCACGCTAGGTTGTTCCAGAAATTTCTTATTTAATCTTTGGCTAAATTGGAGGTGCCCCCGGCCAAGCGTGTCCGGATGGGAGAACGATCCTTTCAATTTGTGGCAGCTCGATGCTGGAACGAGCTCCCTCTCTCCCTGCGCAAAGCTACGAGTCTTCTGGCTTTCAGGAAAGAGCTGAAGACCTTGCTCTTTTCCGAGTAATTATTACGACTGTAGTGCTGCTGCCTTTTGTGTTTTAGGTTTTAGGTCTCTTTGCCAAAGCGCCGGGACGCCCTCTTGGGCAGCCGTGCGCTCTAAAAGTACGGCCTTAACATAACAACATAACATAACATAATCTCTGAACAGCATCTGTATAGACATTCCATCCTTCACCACCATCTGGAGGTGGAATAGTGACCGGTAAGTTATTAAAAGTTTCACGTCCAACTCTCCCTAAGAAATTGTTTAGGATGGCAAGTTTGCGTTTAACTGAGTAATCCTCTCCATCTATGGCTACCAAATAGTTTTCAAAAGATTTAATCCAGAGTTTCCAAGGTTGTTTAGGTTTACCTTGGTGAGGTAAAAAATGTTCCAATTGAAATATTTCTTGTTTTGCCATTAGTGATAAAGGCTTTGCCTTTTAGAAAATAAAGTTTAAGCACTTCCTTTATTTTACAAGGTCAAATATGTATTTTAGGTTCAGTTTCCACAAGTAAGCATTATTCTTTTTTAAAAGAAAGTATGTCTCTTAAGAAAATATAGAGCCGACAGTCTTAGGAATGAAGAGAATAAGAAAGTCATTCTTTTTTTTTTTTTTTTTAAACTTACAGTTCCTTTCTGTCTCAAAATTGTGCTCCGGTTTGCTCCAAAAGCCAGTAAAATCGTTTTCCAGAGAACGATCGTGCTTTAGTACCTTAAACAACAAGGAACAAGTGATAAGCCAATCACTTGATTTGGGGGCGTGGTCGCACGAGGGAAAACCAATAGAAATGGGTTTACCAGCAAGGCGCCCCCTTGGCTTGAAGGAAGAATCACGTGTTTCCTCTCCGGTCAGGATGCCTGCCGGGTAAACAGAGATGCAGGAAGCAGATCGAAGGAAACTTGAAGCACAAAAGACTGGTGATGTTCGTGCAAATAAAATGCCGAAAACGTCGCCAATTGTAAAGAGGTGTTGTTTTATGCAGGAAATAATCCACAGAAAGTATTCAGGTAAAAGAGTAGATTTAATCCAGTAATTTGCAGAACACCACGGGAGTGCGTCCTTCCTCTCCGGAGCATGAACGGCAACTGACAAGTACAACCGTCCATGCCAGAGAGACAGGCCGCCCTCACGAGAATGCATATTTAAATAACAATACAAGGTATAACAACATTAGACTTCATGCGCACCTAACAGGAAGTGTGCGCATGAAGTCGGAATTGAAAGTAAACAATAGCGCGTGCAAAAGCACGTGTACATGTATACACATTACACTTAGTTTCTGTTGCACGTCGGGCTGCCTGCAGCAGTGAATGGACCCACACCGCTGCAGCCACCCTGCCGGTTGCATGTCATGCCAGCCGTGCCTCCTGCGGTGCCGGCACCATGAGATCCATACGCCCTGTCTTGGCTAGCAGGCGCATGGCTTCCATTACATGTAGGTCGCTGCTCTTCAACCCGGTTTCCCAGGTAAGGAAATGCCACACAGCTAGCAGAAACACTCAACCAAAGTGCAAAATTGAAAAACTGCCTGAACACCCCCCCCCCCACCCCACTCCCCCAGCACTCAGATCGGTTGCTGTGTCACCTTACTAAAATAGTGACACGGCATACAAGATGTCTGCTTAAATATCCTTGCTCCCCCAGCCCAAAAAACGCCCAAGCCCGATTGTGCTCTGGGCCACACCACTGGCCCCAAAAAACCCAGGGGTGTAATCTTCCCTAGGGATCGGCTGCCACCCCCCCCCCCCCCCAAATCCCCATAAAAACATATCAAAACCTACATTGTCCCATAATTTGGGTTGCCTCAATGAGCATTGATTGTGTGTACATGGCCATATCCAGGGCAGGGGGCCGACGAGGACCGGGCCCATCTCTATTTCAGTGTGCCTTCCCCTAAAAATAAATGTCAGGCTTCCATTGCTTAACAACAGGACCGGGCTGGCCACTTTCTAATCCAGTAAATACTTGGCCTTGCATGCTGGCCGGATTCAGCCTTCCTTGCCTCCAATGGATTTAATATATGCAACTGAAATGTTGCAGCGCATTCTATTTTCACCAATAGCCGTAACATTTCAAATGCATGTTAGTTCCCCATTTCGCCAGGGATTTAACTGTGCATGTCTTGCATGTCTACTGCAAGCAGCCTTGAGCCCAGTCATCTAAACACGTGCCGCCTGCCTTGTGAAAGCGTCCTACACACCAAGCAAGACAGAGCCTCCCCTAAATCAGGGAGGAGAGCTGGGGAGCTGCTTACCAGAAAACGGAGTCGATTTGTAAGACGACACTGAGTGCTGCGCCTGCCTTGTGCTTGAACTGCAAGTCTTGGTGGGCCCACAAAGATTTTCTCAAACTGCAGCTACAAGTGAGGCAGTGAGTTTGTTTAATATGTGTGTTAATTTAGAGGGGTAGGGTGAATTTGCAGAGGGTGGAGGTGAATGGCCCCTACATCTGTTTCAGATAAACGATTTATGTAATACCAGTGTTTGAAATGGAAAAAATAGAAGTGCAGGTATCCTGTACCAGAGTATCTGCTTGTTTCTGAGATTGTCAGTACTCCAATTAAGAGTATTACTTCTCTTTTGAGAAGTGCAGGTACTACCCTCCTTAAAAAAAAGAAAATAAGAACCAGTATTCAGTACCAAACAATACTGGCCCATTTAAATCACTGCGTAATACTTGTTAATTGATTTAAATACTTAAAGCTGTGCGTGGAGTGATGCTGAGTGAAGGACTCAGTGGGCCTCATTTATGAAAAGTGACGCATCGCTGCGTGAAAACAGCGATGCGTCTCTTTTCACTGCGCTCTCCCTGCGACATGATTGATGCGTCATATTTATAATATGACGCATCATGTCGCAAGGAGTTACAGATACGTCAGTATTTCTGACGTATCTGTAGGCGCAAAAGTGACGCATTGCTGGAGTGTGTCACAAAAGTGACGCAACTCCAGCAATGCTTCCTTTCACATGGGGAAAGCCCCATGTGAAAGGGCGTGCGTCAGTCTTACGCCTGCTGTGAGGCAGGCGCAAGATTTTGACGCAACAGCATCCTAAAAGTGACGCAGTGAAATCTCATAGATTTCACTGCGTCACTATTACGAGGCTTTTTGCGGGTGAACGCCCCCTCTGCATACATTGGGCCTCATTTATGAGGCCATGCGTGAGTTTTGCGCTTCTGATGCGTCACTTTTTGTGACGCATCGGCGGCGTAAAACATGCCTCCTGATGTGCACTATTTACAAAGTGACGCATCTAAGCAGATGCGTCACTTTGTAAACCCCTGCGCTACATTATACCTGCGTCAGGTATAATGTATGCAGAGGGGGCGTTCACCCGCAAAAAGCCTCGTACTAGTGACGCAGTGAAATCTATGAGATTTCACTGCGTCACTTTTAGGATGCTGTTGCGTCAAAATCTTGCGCCTGCCTCCCAGCAGGCGTAAGACTGACGCAAGCCCTTTCACATGGGGCTTTCCCCATGTGAAAGGAAGCATTGCTGGAGTTGCGTCACTTTTGTGACACACTCCAGCAATGCGTCACTTTTGCGCCTACAGATACGTCAGAAATACTGACGTATCTGTAACTCCTTGCGACATGATGCGTCATATTATAAATATGACACATCAATCATGTCGCAGGGAGAGCGCAATGAAAAGTGACGCATCGCTGTTTTCACGCAGCGATGCGTCACTTTTCATAAATGAGGCCCAATATACCTGACGCAGGTATAATGTAGCGCAGGGGTTTACAAAGTGACGCATCTGCTTAGATGCGTCACTTTGTAAATAGTGCGCATCAGGAGGCATGTTTTACGCCGCCGATGCGTCACAAAAAGTGACGCATCGGAAGCGCAAAACTCACGCATGGCCTCATAAATGAGGCCCAGTGTTGTTTTGCAGAGTTCTATTTTGCGAGCGTTTCCACATTTGAGGAAACGGTGCTCTTGGTGTATATCAGCACTGTAATACAGTTTGAAATCACTGGACATTTTCACAACTTTTGCATTATTAGGTTTCATGACAGAAATGGTGTGTAGATTAAGTTTGTTTAAAGGAAGCTTTATTTGTTTTTCCCCATCATACTTCTTTTAAAGTAACTACATTTTTGAGAAATTCCACAATCAAAGCAAACTGTAAAATAGTGTTAATGTGCATCAGCCAGGCAGTTTCATTGCATGTGGAAATGCTGGAAAGATTTCTCAGTGAGGTATGCACTAGCCTGAACATATTTGTGACCCCTCCAAGTTAGAAGCTCCAATCTCACTATACCACCTCAGCCTTCAAGCCTTCTGAGGCTGATACTGTAAAAAGGCAGAGCCGAATTCGACCAAGAACCCTTCAGTATTTGCCCGGCGTTAGCCGCCTCTCATACCATTCAATATTACCAAACAAAGAGGCAGGCGCTGGAGACTGGAAGGCAGGAAACAGGAGTTTATTCCGACGGAGCAGAACACGTCAAATCAGACAACAGGGTATCTTCTCGAGGTGCTCTAACCGCATCTCTGAGCCCTGGCCTCTTATACACAAGTTTATGGCTTTATTACATTTATGACATCCGTGGTATTGCTTTGAAGTACGAAAAAGGCATCTTTGGAATCCCCGGTTCAGGCCCGTTCTCACACATATCTACAGTAGGGGTCCCCACCCAAATCTCAGCATGATGGCTATCGCGCAGCTGGACATTCCGCTGGGAACAGGAATGCGGGCGATCGGTCGGATCTAGGGGTGTGAAGGCATCGATTAATCCCCGCTCCTTTGATGTGAGGTGAGGTCCTACTGTAGGGGGCAATAAACTGCATCTGTTGGGCTAGGTGATGGACTGGGATCAGGCCGGACAATCGGGCAGGGAGGAAGAAGTTATCAAAGGGCCTGTTCTGTGAATGAGATGAAAGAGTGAGGGGGTTCAGCACGGGATGTGGCTCGGAGACAGGGTCGCGCTGGAGGTGCGTTTATGGCCCAAGCAGGAGAGACCGGGGGCTGTCGGGGCACGGGGGGGATGCTTGCGAGGCCGGGGAGTGAGGGGGAGAGACACGCAGGCTATTGGCAGTGGGCAGAGAGGCTATGGCACACAAAATGGCTGCCACTTACGTGCATGAAGGGGCCTAAAAAGGGACAAGATGGCGTGGCCATTGTTTCACGATTTTCACTTTACTTTCAACAGTGGCTGTGGTGAACATAAATGAACGCCGCTTATGTATACCTAATTTAGTCATTTTCCACAGTCCCCAGTTTTTATCATTAGTTAATTCATTTCTGTTCATGTCATAGGTGAGGATGTACAAGCTGACATTAGTTATACAATTCGCTTTGGTAGCCCATATGGATGGAAATAATTCTGCTATCAATGCTGACAGAATCGTACATAACCATATGTAGTCAATGTGATAGGCGAGGAGGCAGTGCATACAAAATTACATTAGCTGTGTCATACATTAGACCTGGAGATTGGGACATTACTTAGATGATGTAGGGAATTCGTTTGAATACAAACATGATGTCATACAAAAAAATGTTCTGGCAGAATAAGGGCTATTAAGTACATTACTTGAGGTCTGGACTCCGTGGGGATCAAAACTAGACAGCATGTTCATGTGTATGACTGGTGTTCTATAATCGTCATGATACAGAGTTAACGCTTTCTTAGTTATCCATGCACAGTTGAAAGTGATCGATGTAAGGTTTCGAAAGCTCAATTGGGTGATAATCAATACAATGTGGTTGGGACAGGAATTCGACTTAATACAAGTGACAGTCAAGGGGTGGTAATGTTCAAAAAGGGTTCTTCTTTCCAGTGTCTTATTACAGCGAGCCATCACTGGTAGGCTCTCATTGTTCTTCCTTTTTTTTTTTTTTCGTTGGCACTGTTGGGCACCGGCGGCGGAGCTATGTGTCCAGTTCTAATCCAGATTTCGCGTTGCAGGGTGTGGCCATTCTTTGCTCTCGGACCACAGTCCTGTTTGTCTTGTTCCTAACTGATCTAACATAGGTACTTTAGGCAGGGTACCCGCATTCCGTTCTTCTTTCGTGTGCAAACCCTATTCTATCTTTGTGCTGTGTTTCTTCTTTAAGTCAAGTTAAAAAAAAAACTCTGTTAGACCTGTCAGCCTTAGGGTGGTCTCCCCTACATTTTTGCCCTTTTTGCCTCCCATTTTTATCCTATATTTTGTTGGACTTAGGACTCTGGGCGCCTCACCACTGCTAAACAGTGCTGAGGTGCAGGTGCTCTTCCCTAAAACCTTGTGAGGCTGGCATATCTGCCACAAGCCACTGCTACCGCAGTAAGGTTTATTCCTCCAATAGGCTAACATTGGGAACCTCCCCTTATGGAATAACTTCTGACAGGGACCTAATAAGTCTATCATGTTTGGTCTTGTTGGACTCGGGGCGGGGAACCCTTTCCAATGATATATAGGGTTTGGGCAATACTACGCTAGGGATCCCACTTTTATAAAGGGGACCTTTTCCTGCCTACACTTAGATTAGGCGGCAGACTACCCCCTCCCCTCTGCGTACTGATAACCTGCCTGGGTTGGGAGGTGGGAGTGGTGATTCACACCTTCTTCCCTGGGATGAGCTGTGACGGGCTGCCCACTGTAGCCTTAACGGCCTGTCTCTCGTCACTGTGACAGCTAGGTCAGGGAAGGCAGGGAACATACCAGAACACCGTGGACTCTTCCAGAAGCCCCTGCCCCCAGACCCTTCCAGAGTCTTCCACCACTTTCTAGCCCTTAGACTAAAAAGATATTTAAGGGAGGGTCCTGGCCTCACGTTCTTGTTACACTGCTGGACCTGGAAGAATCCCTGCTGGAGTGAGGACTGCTGCGCAAGAGGATTGCCACTGGGAAGGAGGCTGACTGCTCCAAGGAACTGCTGCCCCACAACCTGCTGAGCTGCCCTACTGTCTGCTGATCCTGCCCTGCATGGGAGACTGTGACATCACCACCAGAGTGTCTCCACAACATCCCAAAGGAACTACTTTTCTTTGAACCACATTTTAAAGAATCTTCAACCTTTTAAATATTGCCTTTTTGGGACTGCACCCTTTTTAAGCTAAAGGAAACTACCTGTCCTTGGACCACAGCATTTTAAAGACTGCCCTTTGGAACAGCAACAACACTCTCAAGATTTGCCCTGCAACGCTGTGCCTGCCCTCAGCACTGCTTGCCCCGTGATCCTCCCGAGGGCTCTGTGATTGCCTCTGCTTGTGGCGCAAGCCTACTGAAACTGGCTCTGAGATCACCGCCACTGGGACCGGAGCGCACTGTGTAGCGCTGAGAAGCGAAGCGCTGTGTGGCAGGAGGCTCCGTCGTTGCCCCGGACTTGGAGGCACTGTTAAGCGCTGGGCTAAAGGAGCACTGTGTGGCCGTGACCCCCACCCGTGCAGCGCCTGCTGAGCCCGACGCCCCAGGGGGAGAGGAGCCTCGCACCCGCAACCACCACCCCAGGTAACTCCTCAGTGCAACCAGGCTACTGCGAGGGGGCGGGGTGCGGGTTGGCCGGGTACCTGGAGTGTGAGCTTTGTGCTTGGCTGGGAACCGTCCTTCACTGACCGGCCTACGGGGGCATAATTACTTGGTAATTGACACTGGGGCATTTTTTAGCATTACCAGCAGCGCCTGGGCAGCCGCACTTCCTTCGCTGGGAGCATCATTTCTATGAGAGGCACACTTATTACGCTGCAAGGGAACTTTGGCCTAAGAACCTTCCCACAGTGAATTTTGACCATAAGAACCTACCTCAAGTGAACTTTTGCCATCCAAGGACACTGTGAGAAAGACATTACCAGCAGGAGCCCTTGGCACACATGAGCTTTTGGTGATTTGATCAGGCCTGGGAACTGGATTCATTCTTATTTATTATTGATCTTGCTTGGAAACTGGAATCCTTTTTATTATTGATCAGGCCTGGGAACTGGATTCATTCTTATTGATTATTGATCTTGCTTGGAAACTGGAATCCTTTTCATTATTGATCTTGCCTGGAGCTGGATTTACCTGCTTTTGGTTCTCGCATAATTTTTAGATAAAGAAATCCTTATTCTTATACAAAACTGGTGTGGTGTTCCTTTTGTGAGTGTTTTTACTGTGTCATCACCGTTGTGTGTTGCACAAATACTTTACACATTGCCTCTGAAGTTACGCCTTTGCTGCTCTGCGCCAAGCTACCAGGTTGGAAGCGGTGGTCCCTACTTGGACTAGGGTGCATACCCCTGCCAACTAGAGACCCCGGTTCTAACATTGGTGGCAGCGGTGGGATAGGACTTGTGCTTGTGTAACACCACGCAGCGACGCAGTGTACACCGCAACCCTACACCTGACTCTACTGAATTTTTGTCTACCCTCTCCAATTGGCATTTTTGAATTTTTTTAAATTCTCCCTGACTGGCTGCTCTTTTTAAAAGTCCTTTTGCCTAAGTCTCATTTGGTTTTCTCTACAAACATCTGAGGCCCCACCTAGCAACATGGAATTCGAGCTGGCCAATCTGGAAGTTTACACAGTGGCGCAACTCAAAGAGTTCTGCGAGGAGAAAGGGGTGCCCTTCAAGCGAAGCGCCAAGAAGGCAGAGCTTCAGAAAGCTTTGAGAGCATGGGTAACAGCCCACTCAGAAGGAGATGGGGACGAGCAAGGACCAGAGCATGACGCCACAGGAAACCTTGACCTACTGCACTTGGTGGGAAATGGTAATTTGTTACCAGGTACAAGGGTACCTTCCAGGGCAGGCAGTAGTGTGTCAGTGAAGAGCCTGTCCGTAGAGGACCTGGAGGACAGGAGGGAGGAGAGACAGCTCAAGTTGGAGCTTGCCAAGCTGGAGAAAGAGCGGGAAAGAGAAAGGTGGGCCATGGAGCAGGATCGCGAGAACAAGCGACTGGCTATGCGAGAAAACGAACTTGCCCATGAGCTCAGCCTGAAGGAACTGGAAATCCGGGCCCTAGAAGTAGGGGCCAACAGCAACAAGAATGGTGGCAGCGTACCTATGGAAGCTTCACGTGAGTGCAGGGTCTTTATGCCTAAAGATGTGATGGCCAGTTTTAAGGTGGGGGATAATATTGATAAGTGGTTAGCCGCCTATGAGGTGTCTTTAAGAGCCCATGGAGTCCCTGAGAGTTATTGGGGGTGTGGTTTGTATAAGTACCTACCTCCAGATGTTAGGGACACCCTCCTTTACCTAGAGAAGGAAGACCAGACTAACTATTCCGTCATGAAAGCCGCATTGCTTAAGAGGTTCGGTCTTACCCCTGAGAGGTATAGGCAGAGGTTTAGGAATAGCCACAAACTTCCCACACAGAACTGGGTAGACTTCCTGGACTACGCTAGTAAAGCTTTAGATGGTTGGGTGCGGGGCAGCAATGTGCATGACTATGAAGGGTTGTATGACTTGTTTTTAAGAGAGCACCTTCTAGAGAAATGTTTTCCAGAGCTGCGCCAACACCTGGTTGACCGCACGTTGACCAATCCTAGGAAGCTTGCGGAGGAGGCGGACACATGGGTCAGTACCAGGGTGTCCAACAAGGGTTCTGGGGGGGACTCCCAAAGGGGTGGTCAGGGTTCCCACCAGAGGAAAGAGGGGGGAGACAAAAAGAAAGAGTTCTCCAAAGGCCCCCAAAATAGTTCACAAGGGAAAGGGTCTGGGTCCCAGCCCCAATCTGGCCACCAGAAGCCCACTTATCCTGACAACGGTCAGCAGCCCAGAATTGTCCGGTGCTATGAGTGTGGTGAACTTGGACACTACAAGGGGGATCCCAAGTGTCGCAAGAGAGCACCACAGCCCACTGGAGGTAAAAACCCCGGGGTGGCTAGTGTAGCGCTTGGGGAGGAGCTGTCCCTAGATGATGGGAGTGAGGGGGCAGGGCTTGTCCTAGTGTCTCTGGGAGACAGTGAGATGGTTCCCAAGGTCCATGTGCCCTCAAATACTACCAAGTATAGGCAGTGGGTCACCCTCAATGGTCGGGGGGTGGAGGCCCTGAGGGACACAGGTGCCAGCATGACTATGGTAAGGAGTCAGCTGGTGTCCCCAGAGCAAATAATTCCCGATGCAGTCCATCCAGTTGTGATGGCTGACAACAGGGGGGGTCACTATCCCATAGCACAGGTTCCATTTGAGTGGGGAGGGGTTTCAGGCCTTTTAAGAGTTCCTGTGAGCCCTGCCATGCCAGTGGACTGTCTGTTAGGGAATGACCTAGAGCATACTGCCTGGAAGGAGGTAGAGCTCAAAGCACATGTGGAGATGCTGGGGTTACCGGAGTGGATTTGTGCTACCACACGGTCTATGGCTGCCCGTAAAGGGAGTCAGCCAGGGCTGGAGCCTGGAAAAATGGCCCAGCCAGCTGCTAAGAAGGGAGGAGCCCGAGGGCGTGGGAAGCCCGTCCCGGGGCAGTCACCCCGTGAGATGGATGGGGCACCTGAGGAGGTTGCACCGGAGTCCACGGAGGGGGACGTTGCTCCCTTGGGGGACCTACCTACCCCTGCAGGGTGGCAGGTGGAAGGAGGGCCCACCAGGGAGGAGTATTGCCGGGCACAGAAGGAGTGTCCTACCCTTGAGGGCATGAGGCGACAGGCCGAAGCCCAAGCAGCAGGCAATGCCTCCGCGAAGTATCATATTTACTGGGAGGATGGGCTCCTTTACAGTGAGCCCAAGGCTCCTGTGCATGGTTCATCAAGGGCCTTAGTGGTCCCCCAGTGCTACAGGGCCTTTCTTTTGGAACTGGCTCATGAGATCCCATTGGCAGGACACTTGGGCCAAGACAAGACCTTTGCTAGGCTTGTCCCACATTTTTATTGGCCGCAGATGAGGATCTCCTCAGATACATTCTGCAGGACCTGTCTGACCTGCCAAGCTAGTGGGAAAACAGGGCCTAAGCTGAAGGCTCCCCTGGAACCGCTGCCTGTCGTTAGCACCCCCTTTGAGAGGGTGGGCATCGACATTGTTGGGCCCATGGATCCACCGACTTCTTCTAGTCACAGGTTTATCCTGGTTCTGGTGGACCACGCCACCCGGTACCCAGAGGCTATTTCTCTGAGAACCATCACTGCACCTGCAGTGGCACGGGCCCTGATGGGGATTTTTACCAGAGTGGGTTTTCCCAAAGAGGTGGTGTCCGACAGGGGTACCAACTTTATGTCTGCCTACATGCAAGCCATGTGGAAGGAGTGTGGGGTTACTTATAAGTTCTCCACCCCTTACCACCCACAAACCAATGGTCTCGTAGAGAGATTTAACAAGACCCTAAAGGGCATGATCAGGAGTCTGCCTGAGGGCCCGAGGAAAAAGTGGGACATCCTCTTGCCCTGTTTGCTGTTTTCCTACAGGGAGGTACCGCAGAAGGGGGTGGGTTTCAGCCCCTTCGAGCTTTTGTACGGTCACCCTGTTAGGGGGCCTCTCAGTTTAGTGAAGGATGGGTGGGAGAAGTCTCCAAGGAGGCTTCCCCAGGATGTAGTGAGCTACATGCTGGCCTTCCGTAGCCAAATGGCTAGGTTGTGGAAACAAGCTTCTGACAACTTAGAGGCCAGCCAGGCGGTAATGAAGGAATGGTACGACCAGAATTCTCACCCTGTGGAGCTAAAACCTGGACAGAAGGTGTGGGTCATGGAGCCTGGAGAGCTTAGTGCCCTCCAGGATCGCTGGACAGGCCCTTATGGGATATTGGAGAAGAAGGGCAAGGCCACTTACCTAGTGGACCTTAAAACCCCCAGGCAGCCCCACAGGGTGCTACACGCCAACCGCCTCAAACCCCACCATGAGAGGTCTGAGCTTACCTTACTGATGGTAACTGATGAGGCCGAGGAAGAGGAAAGTGAACCTCTCCCGGACCTCTTTGCTTCCAAAGAGAAGGATGGATCGGTGGAGGGAGTGGTCCTCTCCCCATCCTTGACTCCTGAGCAACAGAGGGACTGCCGCCAGGTCCTGGGGCAGTTCTCCTCAGTGTTCTCCCTTATCCCTGGGATTACCCACCTGTGTACCCATGATGTGGACACAGGAGACAGCCCCCCTGTCAAGTCCAAGTCTTACACGTTGTCAGATAAGGTGAAGGCCAGCATCCAGAGTGAGGTCACTAAGATGCTGGAGTTGGGGGTGATAGAGCCCTCCAACAGCCCTTGGTCCAGTCCGGTGGTTCTGGTACCAAAAGCTGCCCCACCGGGCACCACACCAGAACTTAGGTTCTGTGTGGATTACAGGGGACTGAACTCTGTGACCAAGACTGACGCTCATCCTATCCCGAGGGCGGATGAGCTCATTGACAGGCTGGGGCTGCCCGATACCTGAGTACCTTTGACCTCACGTCAGGGTACTGGCAGATCGCCCTAACAGATGGAGCTAAAGAGAGGTCCGCCTTTTCCACCCCAGAGGGCCACTACCAGTTTAGGGTGATGCCCTTTGGACTGAAAAATGCTCCTGCCACCTTCCAGCGGCTGGTGAACCCGGTCCTCTCCGGTTTAGAGGCCTTCTCTGCTGCCTACCTGGACGACATAGCTGTCTTCAGTAGCAGCTGGGAGGACCATCTGAGTCACCTCCAGGAAGTGCTTCAGGCTCTGCAGCAGGCAGGCCTGACTATCAAAGCTAGCAAATGCCAGATAGGGCAGGGTTCGGTAGTCTACCTAGGGCACTTGGTGGGCGGGGGCAAGGTGCAACCCCTACAGGCCAAGATAGAAACCATCCTGGCCTGGGAGCCTCCCAAAACACAGACTGAGGTCAGGGCATTCCTGGGCCTCACAGGTTACTACCGCAGATTTGTCAAGGGCTATGGCACCATTGTGGCCCCCTTGACTGAGCTAACCTCTAAGAAATACCCTAGGAAAGTGATCTGGACAGAGGCTTGCCAAAAAGCCTTTGACTCTCTAAAACAGGCCATGTGCACCGCTCCTGTGCTCAGGGCCCCTGACTTCTCCAAAGAGTTCATTGTCCAAACGGACGCCTCAGAGCATGGCATAGGGGCGGTACTCTCACAACTCAATGAGGAGGGAAGGGACCAACCAGTAGCCTTCATCTCGAGGAGGCTGCTCCCCCGAGAACAGCGGTGGAGTGCGATAGAGAGAGAAGCCTTCGCAGTGGTCTGGGCTGTGAAGAAGCTGAGGCCATACTTGTTTGGCTCCCACTTCCTGATTCAGACTGACCACCGGCCCCTCAGGTGGCTCATGCAAATGAGGGGTGAGAATCCCAAATTGTTGAGGTGGTCCATTTCCCTACAGGGGATGGACTTCAGGGTGGAACACAGACCCGGAGTAGACCACGCCAATGCTGACGGTCTCTCTCGGTTTTTCCGCCTTAGTGATGAGAACTCCCTGGAGGTTGGGTAGTTCTCCCCACTTTCAGCTGGGGGGGACATGTGTTAGACCTGTCAGCCTTAGGGTGGTCTCCCCTACATTTTTGCCCTTTTTGCCTCCCATTTTTATCCTATATTTTGTTGGACTTAGGACTCTGGGCGCCTCACCACTGCTAAACAGTGCTGAGGTGCAGGTGCTCTTCCCTAAAACCTTGTGAGGCTGGCATATCTGCCACAAGCCACTGCTACCGCAGTAAGGTTTAATCCTCCAATAGGCTAACATTGGGAACCTCCCCTTATGGAATAACTTCTGACAGGTACCTAATAAGTCTATCATGTTTGGTCTTGTTGGACTCGGGGCGGGGAACCCTTTCCAATGATATATAGGGTTTGGGCAATACTACGCTAGGGATCCCACTTTTATAAAGGGGACCTTTTCCTGCCTACACTTAGATTAGGCTGCAGACTCCCCCCTCCCCTCTGCGCACTGATAACCTGCCTGGGTTGGGAGGTGGGAGTGGTGATTCACACCTTCTTCCCTGGGATGAGCTGTGACGGGCTGCCCACTGTAGCCTTAACGGCCTGTCTCTCGTCACTGTGACAGCTAGGTCAGGGAAGGCAGGGAACATACCAGAACACCCTGGACTCTTCCAGAAGCCCCTGCCCCCAGACCCTTCCAGAGACTTCCACCACTTTCTAGCCCTTAGACTAAAAAGATATATAAGGGAGGGTCCTGGCCTCATGTTCTTGTTACACTGCTGGACCTGGAAGAATCCCAGCTGGAGTGAGGACTGCTGCGCAAGAGGATTGCCACTGGGAAGGAGGCTGACTGCTCCAAGGAACTGCTGCCCCACAACCTGCTGAGCTGCCCTACTGTCTGCTGATCCTGCCCTGCATGGGAGACTGCGACATCACCACCAGAGTGTCTCCACAACATCCCAAAGGAACTACTTTTCTTTGAACCACATTTTAAAGAATCTTCAACCTTTTAAATATTGCCTTTTTGGGACTGCACTCTTTTTAAGCTAAAGGAAACTACCTGTCCTTGGACCACAGCATTTTAACGAATGCCCTTTGGAACAGCAACAAAACTCTCAAGATTTGCCCTGCAACTCTGTGCCTGCCCTCAGCACTGCTTGCCCCGTGATCCTCCCGAGGGCTCTGTGATTGCCTCTGCTTCTGGCGCAAGCCTACTGAAACTGGCTCTGAGATCACCGCCACTGGGACCGGAGCGCACTGTGTAGCGCTGAGAAGTGAAGCGCTGTGTGGCAGGAGGCTCCGTCGTTGCCCCGGACTTGGAGGCACTGTTAAGCGCTGGGCTAAAGGAGCACTGTGTGGCCGTGACCCCCACCGTGCAGCGCCTGCTGAGCCCGACGCCCCAGGGGGAGAGGAGCCTCGCACCCGCAACCACCACCCCAGGTAACTCCTCAGTGCAACCAGGCTACTGCGAGGGGGCGGGGTGCGGGTTGGCCGGGTACCTGGAGTGTGAACTTTGTGCTTGGCTGGGAACCGTCCTTCACTGACCGGCCTACGGGGGCATAATTACTTGGTAATTGACACTGGGGCATTTTTTAGCATTACCAGCAGCGCCTGGGCAGCCGCACTTCCTTCGCTGGGAGCATCATTTCTATGAGAGGCACACTTATTACGCTGCAAGGGAACTTTGGCCTAAGAACCTTCCCACAGTGAATTTTGACCATAAGAACCTACCTCAAGTGAACTTTTGCCATCCAAGGACACTGTGAGAAAGACATTACCAGCAGGAGCCCTTGGCACACATGAGCTTTTGGTGATTTGATCAGGCCTGGGAACTGGATTCATTCTTATTGATTATTGATCTTGCTTGGAAACTGGAATCCTTTTTATTATTGATCAGGCCTGGGAACTGGATTCATTCTTATTGATTATTGATCTTGCTTGGAAACTGGAATACTTTTCATTATTGATCTTGCCTGGAGCTGGATTTACCTGCTTTTGGTTCTCGCATAATTTTTAGATAAAGAAATTCTTATTCTTATACAAAACTGGTGTGGTGTTCCTTTTGTGAGTGTTTTTACTGTGTCATCACCGTTGTGTGTTGCACAAATACTTT
This sequence comes from Lissotriton helveticus, assembly GCF_964261635.1. Classification (NCBI taxonomy): domain Eukaryota; kingdom Metazoa; phylum Chordata; class Amphibia; order Caudata; family Salamandridae; genus Lissotriton; species Lissotriton helveticus. The sequence goes on from NC_136068.1 coordinate 1,092,959,093, forward strand.
CCACATTGCCTCTGAAGTTACGCCTTTGCTGCTCTGCGCCAAGCTACCAGGTCGGAAGCGGTGGTCCCTACTTGGACTAGGATGCATACCCCTGCCAACTAGAGACCCCGGTTCTAACAAACTCCATATGGAAAAAAAAGGGGGGGGATGGGGGCGTGCTTTGGGAGGCCGAGGGAAGAGAGGGTGGAGTGGGATCAGATCTGAAATGGACCAAGGAGGGCAGAAATCTCAAGCAAGTGGGCCCATCAATCGGGCTCAATGGGCTGGGACTTTCGGCACGAGCTGGTCAACATGCAGGGGCTTCTGGACAGCCCTTCTTTCTTTCATTTTCCATGTTGAGAATGGTGCCTCGTCCCGCATCTCTTTGCTCTGTGGCTCCGCCTTGGTCGAGGTCATAGATGTTCCCCGATCTGCAGCCAGGCTGTGCGTCACGTCCGGCCCCTCTCCTCCGACGACTGCATGTTATCTTTAAATAAGTACAAAAACAAGTCTTAGAGAACTGGCAGGGGAAGACGTTCACAAACTTCAATTTCTCTCCCAACCCCAAGTAGTTGGGGAAACGTTTATCGGTCACGATAGGGTGGATGTTTATTAATCCTTACATCGGGGTATGCTATTAACTCATGAATCATTGCTGTGGTGCAGGTTTGCAGGCATTTTTACTATTTTTCATCATCATGTCTGTTTGGTGTTTATTCCTGTTACATTCGCGAACGTGATTTATCTTTAAAAACAAGGTCATCAGCTACACTCTTTAAGGTTTTCTGGGACGGCTGGTACAGAACTGGGACCATTCTGGAAAAACGGGGACGTTTCGGACACTCTACTTTTGTGCAATGGGCGGTGGTAATCTGAATGATGAAGGTGGTGTTACTAAAGCACTAAAAAAAGCCACTGACATATAGCTCCCTTTTAAGGGCCAGATTAGGGGACATCAGTCGCCTTACCTGTCCTTTCTTTCTCAGCCAATTAAGTTCCATCATTTTACAGAAAGGAGAGGTAGTAATATGGCAAGATACGATCGTTTTGTTTCTGTCAATTTGTTCAAACACTGTCGTGTTCAAAGCCAATTATACATGTACCGGCGAGGTACAGTGTCGTCATTTATTCAAAAGGGAGCAAGGGAGCCCTCAGAGGGAGAGAGCGTCGTGCGAACCAAATAGGCTATTAGTACACGTACAACATAAAGAAAGAGAGAGAGGAAAAACGTGTATAATAATAGGCTATTCAGTGCACACACATAGAACAGTACGGGTCAGTTTTACGTGTAAAAAACACAAGCTGAGGGAAAACATAAATTCCTAGTTTACGTACACACAAATACCAGATAGGGCGCGACAGTACATACATCAAGTACGAAAACCTAAGACAAGACACAGAGCTATTTTGGGCAAAAGGACTTTGTCATGCGTGTTGCGTATTCTCAGTATTCCCTTTAATTCATTTGGGGGTCGAGCTCTTATTATTCTCCTTCCTTCCTAATAGTAGACAATTTTTGTTGGTAACCTCGTTTCAAAAATACTTACTCCTTTTTAATTGGCCGGACACTAGTCCAGTCGTGCTTATACTCACGGTGGGGTCTTCCAACATCTAGCAAATGATGATGATAATGGTACAATTCCGATTTTTCTATGAGGATGGAAGAAGAAGGGGTAAATCTAAAACATGACAATATCCCTAATTTCTGGGCTGAAGGGGATTTTGGATGAACCCCGACCCGGGGTACTCTTAACTTCTCTTATTTAGTCAGCGCATAAATTGCCTCACTGGTGCGCATTATTTTGGGTATACATTTGGGATATCGGTTGGGGTCGGGTTCGTTGTACTGCAATAACCCTTCAAGTTTCTGGTGTAGGCCACTCTCCCATTTACTAGCTCCAGAGAGAGTCGTCTCTAATTAAGGAATGTGCTATACTCTTATTCGTCTTTCACATGCAGGTACCATGTTCGGGCTTAATTTTCCTATCCCATTAACCGTTCGATCAACACCTCAGTCTTACAAAAAGCATTCTTTTGTCAACCCAGACGTGTGCCACACATAAGCATTCATACGGCACAAATCAGGGCCCATGCGCACATTCATACCATACAAATTTTTTCACGCTCCCAGAGATAGCTCCTGTATACAATGTACCATCTCACAGAGCTAGCCTATTTTTTTTTTTTCTTTTTGCGTGGAACACGGTGCGTTTTAGGTCTTCTCCATACTTCAGCTGAAATTCCGATATTAACCTGCAGAAAAAGAAAAGAGGGGGAGGGGGGCAGCGTTCAAAGCACATCAGCATGCATAAACACAAAAATGTTTTTACTTACCACGTACCTGACTTATCTCTTTGGGATGCAGTACCTTGCATCTCGGCATTGAAGCCCAGAGGAACTGGTAGTGCGGCAAAGACAACCGATGATAGGCTGTCTATTACATAGATCGCCCGAGGGTGGTAGTACAGACCGCATGTAGGAAAGGGTCAAAAGCCAGGGGTATTCAGTATAAGGTGAGGGGGGGGTGACGGAGTCATGTTTTCATTTGAAGGAAAGAAATGGTCTACAGTGGTATAGGGTCGTTCCTATTCGCAGAGCATGGAAACTATTGGGGGGTGGCAAGTTTCACCGAGGGCTTTCGTGCCTTCAATAGTATGCGTTTTGCCTAACGTTAGACTAGAGGGCATTCCTCTGGTGAGTTTTAGGAGCGTTTAAAAACTCCTCTGATACACGGGGTGGGTAAAGCAAGGATTATGATGTTTAGGATTCCGAGGACCAGAATGCGCTTGGGGTTCATCACTAACAATACTTCGGATCAATGTACTTCTTCGGGGAATATACAACTGTAGTGTAATTAAAGATTCCTAGTTTGAAAAAGGCACGCTTTCGATCCACAAGGGGGCTGTGAGGTAAAAGAGGTCTGGTGTACTGTTCTATTCATAGGTATATCTAAATATCAGGATCTTTACCTATTGCTTATGCTGCAGGAATGTAAAATACGACAGATCTTGACTATTCTTTTCGCATTATTTCTGTGTACTATGTCCTTTTAATTTTTCATAATCAAAATTGCTTCATTTTACTTGCCCTTTATTTATTTGAGGATAGTAGCCTTTATTCGAAAACCTACCAATCTAAGTGACTGTTATGATGCTAGTTCCATATATTTAAAAAAAACTTTATTTGTGAAGATGTCAGCATTCAAATACAGGCCTCCAACCATATAGGCCGGTCACGGAGCAGACAGGAAACGCATGAGGTAAGGAGAGATTACACTGTAGTATAGAAGTACGTAACGGGCGAGCCATTTAATTAAAAAACTAAACGTGACTAACGGTTGCAGGATCAGTGAAGGTTAATTTTATAATTGGAAGTATAACAGGATCAGTTACAATAAAATCGTCCATACGCACACCATGGGCGAATATCATGAGTAACATTACTTCGAAGCTATAATAATACAATAATCAATAATGAATAAAAACCCACATCAATAGGGTTGTCCGCATGCCCAGTCAGTACCCTTCCCCGCCCGCCGTGTGCACAAAGACCACATACATATCCCATAACATCAAGGCAAAGCAACTAGAACGTCATAAGGAGTTGCAAGTCTCGCCTATACTGGCGCCATTTTGGTTGAGGCCGGGCAGGTCCAGAGTATAGTCCAAAATGCCTCCAATAACTAGCGGTCAGACCAGAACCCCTTTCGGCAGTTTCAAACAAATTCCGTTAACGCCAACGGAAAGGACAGGCGGCATGAACCGTGACTTAAAGGTGAGGAAGGCAGAATCTTCCCTACCGGGCCGCGCTGAGGTCCCACCGGAACTGATCGAGTTGGTAGTCTACAGTATCTCTTAGTAATTTAGGACAAAAGCTGGCGTTAGCATGAGAGCACCGCCATCTCGTGACAAAGTCGTGGCCACTCCGGAGAGCGGGACAGCAGGCGTATCCCCCTGTCGATGCACTGAATCATCCTCCCTCACGGCACAAGATGAGGGTAAGGCGGCGGTCACCCCCACCGGAAGCCCGCGGGAGTCGGGGGCCAACGACTTCCGTAGAATCTCTAGAGCTGAGAGAACGTCTTCAAGAGTGGGGTTCATGCCCGAGCAGGCAAGCATCCGAGTCCCATGGTAGCCCAGAGCCATCTTAGTGGACCAGGCCCAAATCCGGGGAGCCGGCCGCCATCTTGACAGTCCCACAGCAGCTGCCCTTCACCACGGCCACCGGAGCGCCCCCCCCCCGGTCAGCCAGCCGCGGGGGATCCGCAAGTGGAACGCGAATGGCAATCTTGGTGCAGGAGAGGAACCTCCACCTGGAGGGGGAGGGGGCCGTCCACGCCGCCTCTCCGCGGGCGCCCCACGCCATCTCCTGGCGCAGGTATACAAAATGGCTGGACCTGGCAACAAAGGGGGGAGCCATCAGCAAGCATCCCCCGCACAGAACTTGCTGGACACCACCTATGGACGATCCGGGGACGGGCCTCGGCGCGTTGTGTTGCCTCCGGCTTATTCGCACAACGGTCCCTTTTGGTCGGCCTCCATCCTCCACCCCGGGCCGCCACCGATGTCACCTCGCCGGCTGATGACTGCAGGCAAGGCCCCAATCTCCACGTGCCGGAGGCCTCATTTTCCGGACGAGCGTAGCTGCGGATCTGCTGCACTCCGGAGCCCCCAGGACGGATGGTAGGTATCAGCAGATAAGGTTGTCGTTATTGGGCAGGGTGGGCGACAGGATAGACACGTTTGGGCAGCGGGGTCGGCGGAGCCGAGCTACCTTGCCACCATCACGGTGTCGAGCTCGGCTCCTCCCACTAGTTTCATATTTCTCATGAAGGGCTGTTCCTAGTGTTTCTATTTTAGCGGGGTCAAAAAGATCCCATCAGTGGCCTACTGACTTTGCTCTATTCCTTTTGTTTTTCCTAGCGATTTTTATGTCATAGTTTGTTGGAAAGATACAGCGGCTAATCCGTATTTTATATACATGTCCTTTTTATTAGGGGTGCCCTCCGGTGGAGCCGGATGATCTACCTCTAATAAACGGTCCGGGCTGAACCAACTACTGAACAATGGGGAGAAGATAGACATGACGGGTTACAATGGGGACAAAAGTCTGCACTACCTATCCTTCACTACTTTGCGAAGACTAGGCAGAATATTTCTATTCTACAGTATTCGCAAATAGGGAATACCCAAAGAGAGAACTAATTCCAAACAGTCAATGTTCGGACAAACAATCAATCAATCAAATGAGGAATAAAATAGGCGGGACGGGTTAGAACGGGGGCAAAAGCCTGCGCTACCTACCCTTCACTATCTGCAAAGAGAGAGGGAAATTCCTGTTCCTCCTCGTTTGTAGGCAGAGAAGATCCTTTCAAAGAACCAATTTCGAACAGTTAATGCTCGAACAAACAATCAATCAATGGAGAGGGAAGTAGGCGCGACGGGTTACAACGGGGGCAAAAGCCTGCGCTACCTACCCTTCACTATCTGCAAAGGGAGAATACTCCTATCCTTCCCCGTTTGTAGACAGAGAATCTCTCAGAACCAAACAATCAAATGCGTAATACTAGTATTTTCCAAGACAATCAAACAATCAATTCGCAATTCGTCGTGTTACACGACCTTACCCGGACCGCATGGACAGTTTCTCGTCTTCCGCTTCCAGCGCCTGATCGTCCTCTATTCTCCGTAATTGCTGTGGCACTCCTGATGGTTCCCAGTCAGGACCGTAGATCACTCGAGAGAGGTCTGCTCGGAACCTGTGAAGCTCGGATGATCGGCTGCCAGACGAGGGTCTATCGGGCATGTGCACTTCCCGATCGTTGCAGTCGTTCACTCTGTCGTTGGGACCTCTCCCACTAGATCCACGTGTCGCTGATGGGCCCCACGTTTGGGACGCCAATTGTAAAAAGGCAGAGCCGAATTCGACCAAGAACCCTTCAGAATTTGCCCGGCGTTAGCCGCCTCTCATACCATTCAATATTACCAAACAAAGAGGCAGGCGCTGGAGACTGGAAGGCAGGAAACAGGAGTTTATTCCGACGGAGCAGAACACATCAAATCAGACAACAGGGTATCTTCTCGAGGTGCTCTAACCGCATCTCTGAGGCCTGGCCTCTTATACACAAGTTTATGGCTTTATTACATTTATGACATCCGTGGTATTGCTTTGAAGTACGAAAAAGGCATCTTTGGAATCCCCGGTTCAGGCCCATTCTCACACATATCTACAGTAGGGGTCCCCACCCAAATCTCAGCATGATGGCTATCGCGCAGCTGGACATTCTGCTGGGAACAGGAATGCGGGCGATCGGTCGGATCTAGGGGTGTGAAGGCATTGATTAATCCCCGCTCCTTTGATGTGAGGCGAGGTCCTACTGTAGGGGGCAATAAACTGCATCTGTTGGGCTAGGTGATGGCCTGGGATCAGGCCGGACAATCGGGCATGGAGGAAGAAGTTATCAAAGGGCCTGTTCTGTGAATGAGATGAAAGAGTGAGGGGGTTCAGCACGGGATGTGGCTCGGAGACAGGGTCGCGCTGGAGGTGCGTTTATGGCCCAAGCAGGAGAGACCGGGGGCTGTCGGGGCACGGGGGGGATGCTTGCGAGGCCGGGGAGTGAGGGGGAGAGACACACAGGCTATTGGCAGTGGGCAGAGAGGCTATGGCACACAAAATGGCTGCCACTTACGTGCATGAAGGGGCCTAAAAAGGGACAAGATGGCGTGGCCATTGTTTCACGATTTTCACTTTACTTTCAACAGTGGCTGTGGTGAACATAAATGAACGCCGCTTATGTATACCTAATTTAGTCATTTTCCACAATACAAATGATCCCTATATAATTGGTAACCATGCCATCTGGTTTGTACATAGTTAGAGATGGCAAAATTTCAGTACTCGGCTCTGTATCAAAACAAGCTTTTATTGTCAGAAAATAATTCCCTCTGGAGTATTTGCACATGTGTGAGACGGTTACAGCCAGACTGCCAACCAATTGTATAGTGTTGGCCATGAAATAATGTTGGTAATTTGTGGGGTACTGTGCGCTTCTATGGCTGTAGTGATGATACATGGGCACTCACGGTAGAAACATCTTTCCATGTGTTTCAGTAGTGAATATTGATGTAGTTTAAAAAAAAATAAAAAGCTTGTATTTCAGAGCAAAATTATATTTTGTTTTATGAAAGAAATCACCTTGTGATTTTCAGAATTTAATTTATTGTTCTAAAATTAATTACATATAAGGTTGTATTAAGCAGAAATATTCATGTATTTTCATAAACTTAAAAACGTATTTCTGGGGAAAAAATGAACAGTTACACAAATATATATCAAAATGGTATTTGTTTGATAATCAGTATTGCTGTCTGCAGCTCTACTCTTTCTGGACCGAGAAATGTGTGCATTTTTAATATTTCTACTTTACTCCCTCCAAGAATATTTTGAGTCATACAAAGGGACTAGGAGGAGCAGTTCAAAAGTAAACATTCTGAAGTAAAGGAAGATGCTAAGACAATGGTTGGCCATGTGAAAGTCAATTTCTTGGACTGACTGTATTATAAATAGCATTTTAGACCACAGAAAAATTGTGCTAAACCTGTTGCCCCAAGTTTTTGGGGGTAGTAAACCCCAAACACAACTATGGTGTGTCAGTCACACCAACTGCTTGTCACACCGAAAATGCTGGAATATTTTGGGAGCCTTTGTTGAACATGTATGTAAGAACAGTGGTGTAAACTCCATTTGCTTTATGTTTTGTAAAAATGTAGAGGAGAAAATAACGTCATGCTTGTACGCTATATTCACTCCTTCCAATTCAGGGTCAATATTTGCAGTGTCAAAAAATGGTAGTGGTGGTTTCGACAAGTCGCACATCCAATTCTCCAAAGAGTACAAAAAGTTGTATTTTCAATTTAGGGTATGCAGAGATTACGGTGCCACTCAAGGTAATAAAGGCATCCCACTACCAAGGTCAGGTCAACAGGTAAAAATACCTGATGTTCAATGTCTTACAAATCGATTGTACCTCGGCACTCTAAGATTTATATTTATGCAATTTGCAATCTAGGTCAATACGTATACATCAGATGGCCAATGCTAAGTACTCACGTAACAAGAAATCACTCATGCATGAAGAAACGTCATAATATTTACTCTAGGAAGAGAGAAGAGAACATCATGAGATTTAAGTATTAGTCTTGGTCTATTTAATGTTGTTTCAATCCCAAGTTTTGTAATACCAAAAAGCTCTGGGCATTATGCTCCACGTTATCCAATAGTAGTACATAGGATGTCAACAATGCATGTAATACATAAGACGTGGTGTTCGCATTAAATACACAATATTGTTAAAGCACTACTAAAAGACAAAAAGTGACTGCCACGTTGGGGGTCCTAGTCCTACGGCCTTCCAGGTCGTGATGGTCAAAAGACAGCCGATGACAGCCGACACGTGTTTCGCTACTTGTTATGTAACTTTCTCAAGGCTCACTCTCGTGTATATTTTGGAAATTGATACAATAATGGGCCATGTAGGTATTTTCTGGTTTTGTACTGGTTCTGTAGTTTAAGATCTGATAGTCCGCGAGTAGTTTGTCTACCCCCTTAGGAAATGTGGGGTGCCATAAAATGTATAATGTGGTTTAATATTGTCTGTCGCGACACCCTGGCGAGTAAATATGGCCGGCCTTGCTTCGTTTGACTTCTCAAAACCAGTGAGGGTAAGTCTTAATATTCCAAAATCTCGGTTCTTCAATTGTCAGCAAATATGCATGGAAATGGTATTCTGTGCAGCAGTCAAGGACTTTTGTATATCCTTGCGGAAAAAGAACCGTAGTGTCTCGCGTCCGAGGCGAACCTTCAATGTATGCTATATTCACTCCATCCAATTCAGGGTCAATATTTATCTCCCAACACTTTCAAAGATCACTAGCCACCATTACTAGGAGGTGACTTTCCTACTACAATGCCACCCACAACATATACTTCTGGCTATGGCCTTGTGTGTATCTTATCATGTTTGCAGGGTGTGTGTACAGACAAGTAGAGTTACACAGCAGTTACTCCAATGCTACTGGCCGTTTCTTTAACACTTATTATAAAAGCCACCATCGTGGAATGTTTTCCCCTTCCTGTGACCATCATCTGCTGGGGAAAACTCTAAAAAACCCAAACTGTTTATTGACTAAACTGCACTTCTGATTTCCTCAGCAGGTTAAACCAGCAAACGGGAACATTACACCTGTATACTCTGGCATGATATGAATTCTGCTTTCTTCACCAAACCCTTTAAACAGATTCAATGCACTAAAGAAAAGGGGTTAGGAAACACTCAGGATCTCATCCTAAGCTATGTGCTTGACATTCATAGGCAGCTTTTAAAGCAGACATATGTCAGCAATCTTAGTATTAGATTGAGGGTCCTAATAGCCCTTGTTCTTTTTTAGCCTTTGGTTACGGAGGTCACAAAAATATGGTTTTACCTACCATAACCTTTTTAATCTTTAGCCCCTTCAAGTGACCATCAGCATTTTAGGCAGTTAGCAGTCCGCTATCCTGACGTCTTAGAGGTAGTGCAGTAGTCCCAAGACAGGTAGTTTACACTGTTACTAATACTACTACTGCAAAGCAAAAGAGCTTGTGATTAAATCACTTTGGACATCTGTTCCTGGTGAAGGACAGTCCCTAAAATGGAGCTAACAGTTTAGAGTGGGTGAGGGTATTGCATTCTTTTCAAGAAAAGCTTGATGCATTTTGCAGTTAATTCTCTCCATTATGGGATAGTAATGCAGACAGAACCAGGTTTTATATCAACCTAAGATTTACTGAGGAAATATTATGGACTTAATTTAATCTTACTCCCCATGCCATTAATAACTGTGGGCTATCCATACCTGTCATGCGGTGTACAATTTAACAGTGGCCTACACATCTTCATGCTATGGACAGTCTCAAGATGAGAGGAGAGGGCTATGAGGTACTCTGAAGGGAATGATGAACCTTGTGACCAAAAGTTTGCATTCAGAATGATCGTTGGGGCTGCTCTTAGATTGAGGTCTAAAATGAGCACATGAGGCACAGCCTACATGGAGGCTTATCCGGGACTACAGTGAGCCCGGTGGAGGGTGCTGCCTGCTGGAGAGAGATCTGCTATACGGTCCAGTTGAGCCTACGTGAGGCCGCAGAGGAACATGACTGGAGTGCCCCGATCAGCGCTGGAAGGTGAGTAGTAGCGCACCGAGGGCGGGGCGAGCCAGCACTGTCTGCGGACAGAATGCTCCGGCATTGGGACCGCTCCTCTTCTCGCTGGTCTGCCATGGCAATAGATCTTAGCCCCGCTCTGTGTCCGAGAGCCTGCGTGTCAAGAGAGATAAAAGAACTGCACTCGTGCCCTATGATACTGGAGATCAGATACAGGAGGTGAGGGGGCAGGAGCCCAGTTTAAAACCAAGAGGGGTGGATGATTGGGGCGATGACGTGTTCCCCCCACTCAGGCCTGGTGGAGCGGCCTGTCCAGTCTGGACCCAGGGGTCTGTGACAACGATCATGGGAACAGCAGTAGTGAAAGCCTGGGCAAATGGGGTGAGTCCTGGTGAGAGAAGACTTCTAGTGCATGGGCCAAAAGAGAGGCACCAACATCCCGGCTGGGGGCCCTCCACGATTATCCAGGCATTTATCAACACTAGCTCTAAATAGCTTTCAAGCTCTGGAGTGCTGCCCCTGTGATAAGCCAAGAGACGTCCATGCCGAAAGGCCGCAGGCTGGAGACTTCTCCTGTGGGGACACATTGCGGTGTGTTCCTCCCGCTCCATGGCTTGGTGGGCGGCAGTGAGTGGTGCTATGGAGGAGGACTTCTGTGGGACACGAAGTGGAGATCGGGGAGTGACCATTGGACATGGCAGGGGGTAAAGATCTGAAGTGAATGCAACAGAAAGTAATGCAGTCCCCACACATGCCCAAAGGGAGAGTGGTGCCCACCCTGGTAAGATGTGACCAAACCAAGGGGAAGATACTCCGGAACTGTCTCTTTGAGAAATTATGGCCACCATACAAAGTATAAAGGGCACTCTCGAACCTAAACTGGACACGGCGGAGATGTTGCTGATGGGAGCGGGGCTCAATAAGGATAAGGACCGCCTCCGTGACACAGTAGATTGTAGCAGGCATCTCTGGGGTCACAACTCTGCTCCAGAAACAGGTCACCCCGTTGCAGAAAGACAACGCAACCATGCCAGCACAACTGGAAGATATGGAGGATAAATCCAGGCATAATAGTATTCACCTGGTGGCTCTCTCTGAGCAAGCGTAAGAACCATGCACAGACCTCTTTGCGGAAAACCTTATTGCGAACGTTTTGCAGCCCAAGGGCCCCTCACAATTCTCCACTGTTGAAAGGGCCCATAGGGTGCCCATGACCGCCCCAGACTGGGTGTGCCGCCTAGCACAATCATCATAAGGATATTTAATTACAAAAACAAGGACACCATACTTCAGGTGGCAAGATATACACCAGACTTAAGAATTGAGGGTGGAATAATCAGCCTGTACCCAGACTTTACCCCAAGGTTCAACACTGCACTGGGGAGTTTTGGGGGCCAAAAGAGGGCTCCAAAACCAGTACATTAAATATATGCTTTTCCTGGCAAAAGTTAGAGTGATTGCTGAGGGGGAAACGTGGTTCTTTGATTCCCCGGAGGTGGCCTGGGAATGACTGGAGCGCTGGTGTCTGACCTCAGGCCGCAGGAGAAGGTGTGGCCCACGGCTTCACTGATGGGACAACGAAGAGGGAGCGGTCAGTAATCAGTTGACGAGGTGCAATAGAGATGGCAAACGCAGAGTGAACATACAGGCAGACCTAACCATACCAATAGCGGGCTCCTGATCTATATCTGACTTGGCCTGGATCTTGTCCGTGATTGTGGACTGCAACTGTGAGAAAACGCATTTTGAGGCAGCTTGGGGATGGGGGGTGGCCAAACAATCTTGCCCTTTGTTGAGGGAGTTAGCCTCGGGGACAGCGCTGGCAGGTTTTTGCCTCCAGTTTCAAGTTAACTAAAATGTTTTCAGGGGCAACAGGGGCCTTGCGAGTTGGGGATGGGTGGGTAGTTTGGAACCCACCATGCAGGGTAGCAGGGTCATAGGAAGCTTAACGTTTAAGTTACAGTGCAGCAACAATCAAGCGATCAGTGGCATCACCCAGGGACCCATCAACACTCCGGGCATACTATGTCCCATTGTGTGCTAAGCAACTATGACCCATGACACCTGAACCGGACTACAAATCCTCTCATGTAATGTTGACCAGATTGGGTAACAAGATAAAACAGGGAACTGTCTTTCAATACCTTAAAAAGCACAGCCCAGACATACACAGTCTTGTTACAAGTGACACACCTCTTGGGTAACTTATGCAGAGCTATGTCCAGAGGGGGCTACACTATGACCGCACATGCAGGATAACACCACTGACTCCAGAGGGGTGGGAACTCTAACTGAGAATTCAGTCCCATTCATTCCAAACAAGACATGGATGGATCCCCAAGGGAAGCAATTGGCTGGGTCGGGCACGTGTGGGGTAATCCCCATTAATCTATGTTCGATGTATGTTCTGCCCCATCACCACCGTTTTACACTACTGGGATTGGGGGAACTCCTGCTTCAGATGACAGAAGGGGTTTTGATCATTGTGGGGTAACTTCAATGCCACCTTATCTGCCGACTTGAACAGACATTCTCAGGCCCGGTCCGCTCACTGGGACCGTACACTGGCCAAATTCATAGGTGCAATGGGACTAGTAGACATTTGGCAAAAGAACACCAGTATACTTCCCTGCCCAGGGTGCACTACTGTCTCTCCAGACTGGACTATATCTTGACCCAATCTGCCAACATGGCTCAGGTGTCGGATATACGTCACCTAGGTAGGGGGATCTCGGACCACTCACCAGTGTGGTTGGAGATATAAGCCTCGAGGATTCTGGTCCATCAATGCCTGGCAATTTATGGATAAAAACCGAACACGTAACTGTCGACTCACAATTGACGCTCTGGGAAGCATACAAGACAGTGATCCATGGTCAGGCCTACTCATTAATTGTGGGAGGGAAAAAAGAGGCAAGAACAACTCCTAGAGCTAGAATCTGAAATACTGGCCCTGGAGTAATTGGAACATCAGGGGATGAGTGAGGAGAACATACACACTCTCAGACTTAAACAAAAGGACTACGGGGACTTAGTGGAGCACATGGCAAAAATATCCCACATACTGATCCTACATCGCCTAAATGAAGTAGGCAACAAGTGGCAAAAATGCTGTCATGGTTGGAAAAGCGAGACCAAATAAAACGGGAGACATTAATTTAGAGCGAGGGGGACTAGCCGACACATTCGCCGATTACTATCAACACCTCTACTCATTTAAAACACAATGCACTTCCTCCTACATTAGAGACTTTCTGATCAATATAAAACTCCCCTAAATTACAGAGGTAAACATACATCCACATGAAATGAGCCGGGCACTACATTCCCTCAGTTCTGGTAAAGCGATGGAACATAATGGCTTGCCCAAAGAAGCCTACAAGCATTTGGCCCCCAAGCTAGAACCCCAGATCTTTAAAATGTGGTCTGAGGCACGGGCCTTGGGGCACCTTACGGAGGATCAACGATAGTCAACAATTGTGGTAATACACAAGGCAGGAAACCCAAGGACAAATGCAGCTCCTACCGGCCTATCTCCCTAATGTGAAGATAAAAGTCCTTGCCAAACCTTTAGCTAACCATCTCTGTCAGGTGGTAACTACACAGGTACATCCGGCTTCATGGCAAATAGAGGGACACAGCTAACTCTGCGACGGCTTTTCAGGGTAATGGCCAGATCTAGGGATGAGACGGTGTTCATAATGGTGTTATCAATGGATGCCACTATGTGCTTCCATACACTGGAATGGACTTGTATGTTCGGGGTACTGGAACAAATGAGTTTCAGCCCCAACTTCATAAGCTGGATACGCTTACTTTAGAAGGACCCCATGGCCCATATTAGGGTTAATGAAGCTATAGCCCGCAATTTCACCTTTCATAGAGAAACAAGGCAAGGATACCCACTCTCCCCATTGATCTTTGTTCTGACTCTGGAACCCCCGGTGGCATGTGTTCACCAGGACCCATTTATACGAGGCATACACTGGAGGGAACCATGGGAAGAGTGTCTCTCTTTATACACCGATGATGTCCTCTTTTATGCTACTTCTTTCAGAGTCCTGATCGCCACGCAGTGGAACAAGCTGCCAAAGCGGATGCCACTGGAAACATCAGAGCTTATCTTCCGGAGAGAACTCAAAACAGTCCTGTTCCCCATAGTATAGTGCACGGTCGAAGACAACCCCCCCACAGTCATGCCAGGACACAAATGAAGCGGCTGCAAAGCAACCAGCGCGGGGACACACTTGCTAGTGTAACCAAGCGCTTTACAAGATTTATAAATAATAATAATAATACTTATACCTCCATGACGATATTCAGGCTGACCCAAATACTTTAAATCTTTGGAAGACATTTTGGGTACACAATTAATTGCTAATTGGGATAAGCCCATGTTAAATATTAGAATGCGATGTGAACATTACCGGCGCCATCTTGTCCCACTTAGGCCTCTGCGAGCGCGTAAGCGGCAGCCATTTTAGACACTGTGGCCATTTCGTAACATTGCAGATCGCCTGCACGTCTCCCCGACCTCGCAATCATCCCCCATGCGCTGGCAGCCTCCAATCACACATGCTAGAGTCATAAAGCATCTTCAGCGCGACCCTGCCCAGGAGCCACTTCCCGTGCCGAGCCCACATGCCCTTTCATTCCTTGCGCACGAAGAGACCCTTCAATAATCTCCTCCCCTGCACCTGGCTGTTCGATCCGATCCCAGGCCATAACCAACCCCTGCGGATACAGTTTATTGCCCCCGTACAGTAGGATTTCGCCTCCCATCAAAGGAGCCGGAATTAATCAATGCCACAACCCCATGAGATCCGACAGATTGCGCGTATTTCAGCTCCTGCCGGAATGCCCAGCTGCGCAATAGCAATCACCTGCTGAGATTGGGGTGGGGTACAGTACTGTTGGTATGTGTGGGAATGGGCCTGAAACGGGGATTCCAAAGATGGTTTACAATGCATCAAAGTAATGTCAGGAATGTGTTACACTGCAATAAAGAGATAAAACTGTGTATAAAAGGCCAGGCCACAGAGATGCAGTTAGCACACCTCGGAACGACGCCCTGTTCGCCCGACCCGACGTGTTTTCCTTCGAAGAAATAAATCAGTTTTCTGCTTTCCAATTTCCAGCGCCCGCCTCTTTATTTGATAACTTCCGATTGAATTAGAGGCGACTAACGCCAAGCAGTGCTTGAGGATATCTGGGGAAAATCTGCTTATTCAACACCCATCATGCATTTGATTATGATGCCGGAGACAGTCTTGCCCAGAGATATCCACGTACTTATGTCTCCCGGGTGTTTCAAGTATAAGATTCATGTCACAATGGACCCCCACCTATTTTTTATTTTTTTATTTCTTTTATTGGTATTTCAAAAACTGGCAAACAAAAAAGCAATTAGTACATACATTGACAGTAATCATTGGCGGCAGCAGAAATAAATGGTAGGTATAGTTACATTGGTAGGTTTCACAAGATGTATGAACATAATCAGCAGGAATCCAGTAGAGGAGAAGTATCTCCAGCACGTGACCCATACATACAGACCTGTACAGCTGTGCGAAGCGGGGTCCACACTTAGGGGTGAGCTGATAACTGCTCTCCCGCTCAGGGTCCCTGAACATACTGTCCATCTATAGCATATTGTCAGCACCCCTCGAGTCGCCCCCATCCGCCCTGTCGCCCCTACTCTCGTCTTCTGTTACCTCACTTGCCTGCCTCCCATCCAGAAACATGGACCAGAAATTCTTGGGACTATTGCGTGGGGGAAGTAGGTCGCTATACAGTTCTGATTGTGTGCAGCAGTAAATCATCTCCCTGGACCATGACGCCAGCGCAGGGGTAGGGCCCTTCATCCATGCGCGCGCAACGCATCTCCTAGCCATGAGGAAAGCCATGTCTGCAAGTTTACCATGTGCCGGCCATAGAGGCTTCGAGTAGCCCAGCAGAGCCAACAGAGGGTCCGGAGTCAACGTCAATTGTGTGATCCTATTAACCTCTTCGTACACTTTGTGCCAGAAAGCGAGGACAGCCGGGCATGACCAGGTCACATGTAAGAAATCGGCAATCTGACCCCCCTTTCGCAATTCAGGCTATCTCGCAGCTTATAATCATTCGGGGGTATAATAAGACCTGTTCAGGTATTTAAAGTGGATTAATCTATGGCGACCATTTAGTGATATTTTCCTAGTGCTTGTGCAACTTTACTGCCACATCTCCTCCCGGATCTCCGTTTGTAAATCTAGCTGCCACGCAAGTCTCGGTTTTCGCGTACCCCGCCGTCCTCTCCGACAGTGCTATTCGGTACAGGTTAGTGGTTAGTTTAGCGGGGACTTGGCGTTGACTACATAATCGTAAGCCGCGACCGCCGGGGGTTCCTCCATGTCGTCGCCCAAATGGTCACTCAGCGCGTCTCACCCTGTGAAACTGAAAGCGCACCAGCTGTGGGTATGTTACGTCACCTGTTTCGATCTCCTCCCAAGTTCTGGCGGTTCCCCCAGCAAACAAGTCGCCCATATTATGGATATTTAACGCTTTCAGCGCTAAGAGCACCCTTTATCCATACATGGGGTCAGCCAGGCGCACCAAGCAAGTGCTGCCTTCGAAGCATACAATAGGCTGCACGCTTGAACATCCATCATGTGGTGCCAAGCATGTGTGACCACGTTCAAAGAATCAAAAAATCCCGTACGTCGGTCCCACGGTTTTGCCAGCAACGCGGGTAATGGAGTGGTGTCTGCTACGATCGTTTCAATGTGTATGTGAGGTATATCCGTTGGGCCATGTATCCAATGGTAGGCGTGCGCGCTCTGTGCAGCACGGTAATAGAGTTCCAAATCTGGAGCGTTCAGGCCCCACGCCACATACGGGCGAATAAGTATGTTCCACACCACTCTAGGTTGTTTCCCAGCCCATGCAAGTCGGACCATTAAAGCTTGCAATTGTCGGAAGAAATGGGACGATAAGACCATTGGTATATTACTGAACAAAAAAAAAAAGAAAACGCGGTAGCACAACCATTTTCATGAGGGAAATACGCCCTAACAATGATAACGGTAGGGTGATCCATTTTTCGACATCCTCCTCTAGCTTTGAGAATGCCACCCCATAATTCTCTCGTAGGACGACCTCAGAGTCTGTGTGGAGACGAATCCCCAGATATCGCACCGCATCCGTGGTCCATTGTATGGGGTATTCCAGAACAAATTGCCTCGTAGCAGGGGTAAGTGGAAACCTAACTAACTTATTCCAGTTGACGTGAATGCCCGAGAGGGAGCTGAACAGTACCACCTCGCGAAGAACCGTCGATAAGTGTGCCTCTGGCTCCCTAACATATAGGAGCGTATCATCCGCGTATGCGGATACTATCAAATTGTAGGAAGGGAATCTAATGCCCCTGTGGCCGTGGTACTCACGTAGGGCACAGGCGAGTGGTTCCGCCGCAAGTGCATATAGTAAAGGGGAGAGGGGGCAGCCCTGTCTCGTACCTCTACCAATCCTGATGGGATCTGTGACAAGCAAACCTATGCGTATGCGAGCCGTGGGGGAAGTATATAATACCGCCAGAAGTTGGAGAAACAACTGTCCCACTCCCATCCGGCTCAGCACTTGTCCCAGGAAAGGCCACTCGACCGAATCAAAGGCCTTCTCCATGTCTAGGAAAACCGTCACCGCAGGCACCTCCGGTCGTGTGTGCTGGAAGGCCGCAAATACTGTTCTAAGATTATACGTAAGGTTGCGAGTGGGAACAAATCTGGCCTGCTCTGGGGCTACTAGTGTGGTAACCATAGGACTAAGACGATTGGAAATCAATTTAGCAAATATCTTCGCGTCCACATTCAATAGTGACAAAGGGCGGTACGACGCGCAGTCTCCCGGGTCTTTGCCTGGTTTAAGAATCACGACGAGGATCGCTTCTATCATCGATGGCGGCATCGTACCTGCGTTCGCCATATCAATAAATAGGGTGAGTAAATGGGCCAACAGGAGATCCGTAATGCCTTATAAAAGGAGACTATGAGGCCATCACTTCCCGGCGAGCTCCCAGCCCTCATTTCCAACAGCGCTAAGACGATTTCATCCCGTTCAAACGGTCACACTAGAAACTCACGATGTGAATTGGGGAGCCAAGGCAGCTCTATATGAGAGAGGTAATCGAGGATACGCTCCTCCGAGGCTGGGCCACGTGAGGCATACAGCGCTGCGTAATATTCACGAAAGCGTTCCGCAACCTGTTCATTCGATCATCCGTCGTCGCAGACCTCAGCACTGGTAACACTCGTTCTGTCCCTGCCCCGCTTAGCTAGGTGCGCAAGAACCGCCCCCGGAGGTTCTCCTTCGCAATATGATCTTGCCGTAGCGTATTTGCCTAAGTGCTTGACTTCGGCATCAGCCTCCTCATTATACTCCTGCAGAACCCTTGCTAGTTCCTTGGTAAGAGCCTCGCTATGGTCTTGGAAAACGTTTATGCTCCAATTCTTTGAGTTTAGTTTCCAAGGCCTGTAGTCTGCCTCTTATCGATTTTAGTACTCCCGAGTGTTTAGAGATAGTGATTCCTCTAACATACAACTTGAACGCCTCCCAGATAGTCTGGAACGAGTCAACGGAGCCTACATTGGCATCAAAAACATTTCAATTGCCGTCGCCAACTCCTCCCTGAAAAGGGCATTCAGCAATGAGTATGGACGGAAGCGCCATGCAAATGGTGGAATGGATCGTGTTGGCGTGACCATCGACAATAATATCGGTGAGTGGTCAGAGTATGTACGCGGCAATATGGTGCAGGTCGTAATGTTTGTGGTTATCTGTGATGAAAAAAACCAATAGTCTATTCTGGTGTGTATATTATGTGGGGCCGATGAATGCGTGAATCCGCCTAGTGTGGGGTGTCTATACCTCCAAACGTCGCATAAGTCCAAACTGACAAGCTGCATCTCCATCACCCTAGCTGAGGTCGACGGACGGCGTACAGCGCCGTCCGACCTGTCAATACATGGTTGTTTTTGGGTTTTTTTGTCCTCATTTTGCGATTATACGTATAAGGTTTAAGACGGGAGCCCATTCCTTCAAACATTTGTGCCTTCTCAGCCCCTTATTGGCCATCCTGGGGTGGGGTGTTTCCCTTTACCGGTTGTTTTTGGTTTGGGGTCTCCTGTGACCTTTATCATACTCAATAATTCCGTTTTTTGTGGGGTGAGCTAGCCCTTCTGGCTACTTGGCGGGAATTTTTCCCGTCTGAATTATTGTCACCGCTTTAATCATAGGACTTTGTATTCCAGGGCCACATTAATACGTTAAAATACCTGATTTGTAGAAATTTCCCCAGATTTCCCAAAAACTAAACTTTTTACTGGGTTTCCCTTTTCTATCGCTTCTATTTGTTTTTATTATTGAGTTTAGCCAGTCCGCATGTAGTGGTGATATTGGTTTAACCCAATTTATACATATCTCTCGCCTAGCTAGTAGTATCAGTACAAACAGTAAGTTTTCCTGTTTTTTTGTTAACTTACCCCGATCAATATTAGAGTCAATCCCAAAGATAATAAGAGTTGTACTTACTTCTAGTTGTTTTTCCAGTACTAGTGTTATCGTCTTACCGACTTCTTGCCAGAAAGGGTCGAGGATGGGGCATTCTTTGAACATATGTAGGTCGTTTGCCCTTTCCAGTCCGCATTTAGGGCAGGTCTTTATGCTGGCTCCCTTGAATTTTGATAATCTTTTCGGGGTCCAATATGCCCTATGTATAGTAAATAGGTGGTTTCTCTTCAGAGCAGCCGGTTTTGTGATAGTCCAACACTTTTCCAGTTATTTTAGCCAGATATTTTGTAGGTCTAATTCTGGTATATTTTTCCTCCAAACTGCATCTGGGATCAGTAACTCTTCTTCTCCTGCTGTAATTAGAGCCCAATACCACCTAGATATTTCTTTTTTTATTGGGATGGTTTTCAGCATTTCTTTCTCTATGTCCTCATTTCCCTTTTTCTCCTCTGTAAGCGATTCAGCCCAGCTTAAGAGTTGGTAGTATTTAAATTTGGACACTAATGAGGTTGTATTAGCGACCAATTGATCCCAGGAGATTATGCAATTTTCTGTCATCAGCTGGCCCCATTTTTGATTCCTGCTGCTTTCAGGGGTAGGGCCAAAGAGTCTTTCAAGCAATCTGGTGTGCCTGGAGATTCCCAAATGGGGGCCTGAGAGCTATAATACGGTATATTTAGAGTGCTTCTGACTTGATACCATAATTATGCTGCATTTATTAGGATCTTTCATTTTATCTTTTTATCATTTAGTATCCAAATATCCCAAAGCATTTCCACATAGATCCCTATGCATGGATCTATGTGGAAATGCTTTGGGATATTTGGATTGATAAAATGAAAAAGTGAATCGAATTGTACAAATGAATGATAATTTGGACATCAAATACTAAATGAAGTAAAGAACTTAATGAATTGACAATTGAGTTGGTGTACTTTTCATATATACCCTATTCAGGGTTAATTTACGCTGTGCAATGGGGGACAAACCCTAACAGGATTTGCTCTATAGATATTTTCGAAATGCTGGATTGAACAGAAAGCAAAGCCCCACTGTACGCGACAAGGAGATGATTTAGATTACAACACGGTGCGTGTCTTACTTATTTTGTAGCTTTATATGTGTCCCAGGTGTTTTGTTTTGATGTGCCAACTTGATTATCCTCAAAGAAATTTGCTGTGGTTATCCCTAGTTCTTCTACTGCCTTGGGGTCTAGTAGTATGGTACGGTCGACCGTCCATCTAGGTTGTGTGTTGTTTTTCGTTATTTGTAGGGTTAGTTGGACTGCCGAGTGGTCGGACAGATGTTCTGGTAGATGTTCTATATTCCTGACATTACCTCGTAGACACGTATTTATCAAGAAGTAGTCGATTCTTGATCTGTGGCCAAGCTTTTTATTATGGAAGGTATAGGGGTATTTTTTGTCGCCTTTTTCTTTCCACATGTCCATCAGTCCCAGGTCATTTTTGTAGTTACATAGCCATTCCCTCATTTTGGGTAGGTTTGTTTGTCTTCCTGGGGGAGATCTATCCAGACTAGGGTCTATCAAAATGATATAATCGCCCCCTAAACTTATCGGTGCAGTTGTTGATAGTAATTCTGTGTAAAGTTTTTGCAGAGGAGTTGGGTCGTCTACGTTTGGACCGTAGTAGCCTGCTAGTGTGAACGAGTTATCATGTATTCTTACTTTGATTATGGCCCATCTTCCTTTGTTGTCAACTACCTTGTGTTCTATTTTGGCTTTGAGTGTTTTTTTGAGGATTATTGCTATACCTTTGATGTTGCAGTCCTGGTTGGTACAGACATAGGCATCAACCCATCTGAGATTTTTCATTATTTGGTCCCATTCTGCACTTCGGAGGTGCGTCTCCTGTAATATGATTATCTCGCTGTCTACCTCCTCCAGGTATTCAAGAATCCTTCTCCTTCTACTGGGTGTTCTAAGTCCGTTGACATTCCAAGAGAGAACTCTGACTTGTTTAGAGATTGTCGCCATTTCTTTTGTTGTGGATAGGAGTACCTTTACTTATTTCATATTTATGGGCTCCGAACGTTCCTTTTACTATAATTTCTGAGGACATTTTATCTGTTTTTTTCCCTATTTTGCTCCCCACCCGTGCTCTCTTTTTGTAAAGTATTTGTGGTTTTTTGTGAGGTTCATTGTTTCCCACCCTGAGGAAGCCTCCCTTCTTCTTTTTGGGCGGTATTATTCGCCCCGTTTGAGCTCTTTGCTTCACCTAGGTTTTGCAATTTTCACCTTGCTTGAGTTTCTGTTTCGGACCGCAATTGATTTTTATTTGTCCTATGAAGATTTCTACTTCTCTGGGATCCTTAATGTTGTGCATTTTGTTTCTCCACATGATCCTCAGCGCGGCAGGGAGTTTCATCTGAACAGTGGCGCCAAGGGTTTTTAGTTCTTGCATATGTTGCCCTAGCTCCCATTGTCTGTCCTGAGTTGCTTTGGACATGTCTGAGCGGATCCTAAAGGACCAGTTGTCCTTATTTAAGGTGCCACATTTTAAGCCTTTGCTTAACAGTCTTTCTTTCGGTGTGTAGGATTTAAAATTTATCAGGATTTTCCTTGGTGTCTTCCTTTCTTTGTTTTTCCTGAAAGGATCCTGGTGTACCCTCTGTATGTCATCATGAGAAATGTTCTTCGAAAAGTGAAATAATGAACTTTTTAATGTCCGTTCCCTTCAGGTTCTCAGGAACATTCAAAACCCTCAGGTTATTCCTTCTCGCTTGGTTTTCTAACGATTCAAGCTTCTCGTTCATGCTTTTTTCATTATCTCTGAGCTTCCTATTTCCCTCTGGTTGATATCAACTTGCTTACTGAGATCTTCTACTACTGATTCGACTGTAGTCACTCTATCTCCAAGAGTGTTCAGCTTTTGGTCCAAAGTCTCACATGCCTCCTGTATCTTGCTT
Organism: Lissotriton helveticus; assembly: GCF_964261635.1. Taxonomy (NCBI): domain Eukaryota; kingdom Metazoa; phylum Chordata; class Amphibia; order Caudata; family Salamandridae; genus Lissotriton; species Lissotriton helveticus. The sequence goes on from NC_136068.1 coordinate 1,092,981,746, forward strand.
TGGTTTGCCTCTGAGACTGAGAATTTTTCTCTCATTTCCCCTAGCATTTTGTCCATGAATTTTTCCATGAGCCTCCCTGTTTGTTCAAACACGGATTGGGGGTCTATTGCCAGTGAGTCTGCCGGGTGTAGCGCGTTTGAGCCTCCTGAAGCCTCCATTTGCGGACCTGTGGGATTAATTGTTTCTAGGCTCATTTCCCGGGATTCTATATTGCTCAGATCCACTTTTGCGCCGGGGTTGTTGCGGGTGTTGCGGAGGTTGTGTTTAAACCTATGTTTAAACCAGTGCTCATTTCTAGAGGAGTGGCTTTGTCCTGTGGGTTAGGATGATTACCCACTGTTTGGACTTGCTGCTGTACTTTGAAGAAGGATCTAAGGGAGGGGGTTACTTTAATTTTCTGTTCTGTTTGGTCTTTTCCCCTTGCTATTCTGCCGTGAGTTGGGGTTTTGCTTATTTTTTGTGTTCTTGGGTATCACAGTTTGTTTAGTCGGGGGGAGGAAGCTTTGCTTGGAAAACTGTCTATTCCTTAGGCAGTAGCTGGATCTTATCCTATTCCCTACTCCGTCCTCTGCTACTCCTAGGGTGTGTCCTCTACCCCTAGCCCCTGAATCTGCTTGTGGGGTTATCGATTCTGTTACAGATGTAGTTGTAGTAATTGTAGCCTTTGTAATAGTTTCCAACTCCAACTCCCCCTCCCTTTCTCCCGTGTTGCCCCTCGCTTGCTTGTTTCCCCTGCATCCAGTGAGTAGATCTAAAGCAAAAACCCCCTCACCTCCATTCCCCTCCTGTACCTTGCTCATGGGATCCAGTCGTTTCACTTGCCGGGTAAACAGTGCTTCCACGTCCTTCTCTTCTACTGGCTCCGTTAGCCTGCACTCCCTTTTGCAGCACGCAGCCTTTGCCTCCGTCTGTTTCTGCCCGGTAGCACTTCCACTTCTCACCCGGATGCGTGTCTGCAGAGCAGCTGTGGTGTCCGTGCTGCCTGCGCTGCCGCTTATGCCCCGGAAGAGGAAGGAGATTTTCACGATCGCACTCCGACAGCCTCTGCTGGCTCCAGAAGGCGCTGCCCACAGTCCGGAGTATGCGAGAAAGCCGCCAGTCACCACGTCCGCCCGGGCAGATTGAAATCCCATCCCCAGGTCGTCGAAATCACTAGTCAACCCCGGACCAGCGGCGGACACTCCACGGTACCTCTCTGTGCTTCACGGTCGATCAAGGTAGGTGAAATCTTGTGGTTATTCGTTCATGTTAAGTGCGGCGAGCGCAGAGCTCCCGAACTGACCCCTTAGCCGGCCGCCATCTTCCTCGCCAACGTGTGTGGTCAAAACGCTTCAATACATGGTTGTTGTGTGATGTTGAAATCGCCCCCCCAAAAAGTCATCCCCGCCGCGTATGTTGAAATCTTAGCTGCTAGCTCTGTGTAAAAATCCGGATGGTCGTAATTAGGGCCATAAGTATTTACTATGCAGAGTTCCATGCCCTTGCCGTAGCAACTAGTGATCGTGTATCTCCCCTCCCTGTCCGTCACAAGCGGTGTCATCTTCAGTAAGGTTCTGGGATTGACCCACGTAAGGACGCCCCGTGCATGTGTTGTGAACCCAGCCGCGTGTACATTACCCATGAGGCCCCGGTATCGTAATATATGGCTATCTGGGGGAAGGTGCGTCTCCTGTGATAGGGCTATATCTACACCATGTCTGGCAAAATATTGTAAAACCTTTCGCACCTTCCGATGGTCGTTGAGACCTCGCACATTCCAGGTCACTAACGTCAGTTAGTCTAACGCTAGCCCCTCCCCAGTCATCCTGTCCGTTGCAGTATGTATAAGTCTCCTACCAATAGTGTCCAGTCAAACCTCATGTCCAAAAATTCCACCATTGCCACATATGTAAACTTGTGCAACATTTTCTCCAAAAACAAACACTCCCCTCTCCACCCCTTCCAGGCGCCGCATCCCCAGCCCACCGCCCGTCCCGCACCCACCCACGCCTGCCCATCCCCAACTAGGCCGCGATCTCCTCCCCAACCTCAACCCACAGAGCACATCCAAAATACCCAATCCAACCCTGCAACCATCAAGCCCAGATCAAGAAAACAAAGCCCCCCTTCCCCCCGGATCCAAACACAGTGGGTAACACACAAGGACAAAGGTAGCCCGCAATATGCAAACTTTTAGTAAAAATAATTCATAACATTGCCCCCCGCCCCTCTCCCGCCTCAATACCAAGGTATCTTGCGTATAACTATCAGCTCCAACCAGCCGCCCCTTAACAAATATACCATAAACGTCTAGATCGCGTGTGTTGATGTAATAAGCAGTGCTTTCCACCATAATCTCCGACTCATGTTCACATGTCTGTTCAACAGCAGTTACCCCCTTAGAGAAGATAAAGGGTCAGCAATGTCATCCAGAAGCACAGGGTGTTACCTAATATTCTAGTCCGCCCTCCGACAACCACCCGCGCTCAATCAATAACTTCATCATCTGTAACCACCCGTCTCCAAGAGCTCTCATTCAACATTGTCCAAATCACACAAGCAGAGTGGGGTACAGCCTAGCCCCCGTGGGTCTTCTCCCTTAAGTCCCCCTCTGACCGCACCCCCCCGCTGCATCATGTATTGTAAATCATGCTGCTTATCTGTTCATAGCTCGGTCGGTCCAGCAACAACCGTCCAGCGTCAATGTAGCGCCGCAAACAGTATCAGGACATCCAGTGTAGAACATTCTTCACCCGCGTCTCCCAACACATTCAGCTGCAGTCTCATAGCTAGCCCACAATCAGCACAGCTAGTCCAGCTCCTCCAAGGAACCTCCCGAAGCCTCATCCGTTCTGTTCGGCGAGAGGCGGCTCTCTTTGCGCCAGTCTTTGATGGCTTTCTGCAGGGCTTTAGGATCCATAAAGATCATGGATTTCCCTTGTCTGTTAATCCGTAACTTCGCCGGGTAAAGCATTGCGTAATCCGTGCCCATGTCGCGTAACTGTCATTTCATCGGGGTGAACTGGCGTCTAGCCTCTTGTACCCTAGCTGTGAAGTCCAGGAACAGCGAAAGGACCGAACCCTCGTAGTGCAGAGGTTGCTTTTCCATTGCAAGTCTTAGTGCCACGTCACGGTCCCTGTAGTTGAGCAACGTAGCAATTATAGGTCTCGGAGGCGCACCCGGTTTTGGTCTCGGACCCAATGAGCGGTGTGCCCGCTCCACCACAAACATAGCTGAGAACGCAGTATCACCCAGGAGTTTTTTCAATAAATTTTCAACAAAGACTTCCATGTTCCCCGTCGATGTATTCTCCGGAAGGCCCGTGATGCGAAGATTACACCTCCTAGAGAGCGCCTCTAAGTCCTAGGTCTTATCCAGCAGCATCTGCATTGCTCTGCCCATCTGTTTATTGTCAGTGTCCAGAGTGGTCTGAGCCTCCTCCACCTCCGTGAGGCGACATTCCAACATATCGATACGTTCCGCTTGTTTGTCTAACGTCTTCGCCATGCGGTCCATGCGGTAGGTAATTGCGTCCATCTTGCTTCCCAAGGAGGCCAGACCCCCCTGCAGGCTCTTTTCCATCGCCAATAGTAGGCTGCGTATGTCTTGCTGCGGGAGTTCCTCTGTCAGCTCCCGCTCCCCCTGGTCTCTTACAGGTGCAGAGTCGCTGGACTTAGGACCCTTAGGGTCAAAGTACAGCTTAGATTGCGTCCTGTTGGTGCGCCCCATCCCGCCGGGGCCCGTTGGGGTAGCTCCGCCCGGGGCCAGGAGGGCCGCCCTGTGTATAGTCGTCTATGCCGCCGCCACGCAGCTCCCACGCCGAGAAGGCGCCACGCAAGAAGCCCACTATGAACAAGGCCGTCCGCCCTCCACTCTGTTGCTCCTCGCCAGCAGGCGCCCACGCACTAGTACCAGGAGTCAGTCTGTAGGATCGCCGCGTAGCTCCACAGGGACCGACCACGGCCCACCAATTCCCCTCAGCGCTCAAGTCCGGGGGCCCAGATCCACACGGGGCGCGTTCCGGTCGTAGCCACCATTGTCTCTCAGCAAGTATCCGCCCCAATGCTCTATCCAGGGCACTATATGGCGGTAGCCACCCCCACGCAGCTCCGCGAGGATGCCTTTGTCACTGTTGCTGTTAGCACACAAGCAGGTTCTGCGCCATGTCTCTCTAGCCGCACTCCTTACCCCAGGCAGGCGAGTTCACTCCTCTGGGTGGTTCTCAGTAGGGCAAAGTCCAGATGAAGCAAGGGCCCCAAAGTACCGTTGGGCGCAGAGAGGCCGCAGCAGCTGCGGGCAGGGCCGGCCAGCTGCTACCAGGGCCCACGCCTGCACCGCGTCTCACTCCGCAGCTGCTCACGCTCCCCGTGTCGCACTCCACCTCCGCAGCGGGAGGAGCGAGGCAGCGGGGCCATCTCCCATCCGAAGGCCAAGCCGCCACTCACCGCCCCGCGCCGGGAGTGTCGCAGTCAGGGGCCGGTCGGGTCTCCTCCGCAGTCACGCCCCGGCGCAGCTCTATTTTATGGCTGGGCACTCGACAGCGTCGGTCCTGAGGCCCGAACTGGCGGCCCCGGATGTCTCCTCCCCACCAGATCTTCGTATCCAGCAGCGGAGTGGGGCAAACGCACTCCAAAGCCCTCCCCGAGCACCGCGCCTCCCACAGCAGAACGGGCAGCCGCGGCAGCGCACGAGACAGCCATGCGCCTCCACACCACAGGTCCCGGGCTACAGAGGCGGCCCGGGACGTCAGGCCACAGTGTCCGTAGTTGCGGAAATCAGCAGTTTAACGGGCCGGTCTCGCCTCCCTCGCGATCCACCAAGCTTCCAAGGCACAGGGCTGCAGATTAGGGCCAACGGGAGCAGCTAGGCACGCAGGATTTATGCAGGATAGTTATTAATGCGAGGGAGAAAATGGCTCAGGCAGCCATCGTGGTTGCAAGCTAGCTCCGCCTCCCCAGACCCCTACCTATTTTACCACGCTAATTTGATCCCTATTCTAGAATGCTTCGGAACAGATGCCCATCACTGGAGGGAGTCGCCACTCTCCCTGGGTAGGGCAGGAATGTTTAAGATGATGACACTGTGTCAGATGCTTTCCACACTTTAAATACGCCATATTGTATTCCCGAGGAGTTTTTCCATAAGACATAGTCCCTTCTCCGTCTGCTTTTATGGAATGAGAGCCCACCACGCATAGCCCTCCCTAAATCAATGCGAGGAGAGTATGACGGGGGCTTGGTCACCCAGTATTACAATCGGGCCTCGCAATTGACGACGGTTAATCATTGGGCGTTTGCAGCCAGGGACAATCCAGCATTTAGACTAGAGAGATTCTCAATCAGAGTCCTCTGCTATCTGGGGGTGCTTTATGGCTCGGCTAACACTAATGCGCTTCTGCCTCAGACAGGAACCGTGTCCAAGGTGTGGAAGACAGCAACAGCATTTGTGGGTTGGCAGGGGAAACCAACCGAAATGACCCCACTGTGGTGCAGTAAGCTCAGGGAGGTGAGACAGCTAAAAGGGTTCAAGAAATGGAGTCTAACTGATATTTCCACTGTGTGTGATGTGTGGAAAGGGGACGCCAAGCTCAGTCTGGCTGATATGCAAGCCCAATGAGACTTGGCACCCACAGAATCCTTCAAATATCTGCATTTACAGCATGCACTGACACATATCCCCAGACACTCCTTGATCCTGGAGTCCTCACCTCTGGAGGACCGAGTCCTTATGGAACCATTACCCCCAAAAACTGTTTTGATTATATAAAATAAACAAAATCGGTAACTCACCCGACATCCTGGCCACCCTGGGGACTAAATGTGAAGAGGATGTTGGGGACTGTGAGGACGGAGAGTAGGAGGAGGCCACAAGGGTTTTTCAAGAGGTGTCAATTAATGCAGAGTTTTGCATAATTAAATTAGGTATCCTACACCGTTCATACTAATCGGGCACTGCCATTCATGCCTTCCGAGATGGCGGGGAGAGGGGTACATTCTTTCACTTCCTGTGGTCCTGCCCTGTGATACAGTCATACTGGTTGGCGCTAGAGAATCTCACCAGGGAGGTCATAGGGGTGACGATACCAGACTCTGCTAAACTAAGCCTCCTGCACATAGAGGGACACGACCCACTGAAGAAATATGACAAAATAGACTATCCTTGGGTCTTGCAGTGCCAAAACACAATATAGCATGTTTGTGGGGTGCAAGAGAGGCTCCAACTGTGGCGGGATGGGTACGAGACATGGACTGGTTGGTGTATATTGAATGAAAAAACAATTTATTTGGGCAAGGGGTACCCACAAAAATGGGAGAAAATCTGTTTGGGGTGACGCTCCTATAGATAGATATAGGAGGAGTTCATTGAGGGCCCAAGTGCTCCTAACGTGAAGGTCTCACCAACATTGAGGAACTTTGGTCTCTTGTATCTGTCACTGTATCATATTCTGCTTCAGAACTGCTGTATAAGTGTTAAGCTGTTGGACCTCCCCCCAGGGGAGATACATAACAATGATATACGATCTGCAAGTTGGTCTATCTTTAAAAAACTCAATAAAAAGATTTATTCTAAAAAAAAGTTTGCTTTCAGCGAGTCTTGGGTCTCCGGTTGTACACATGTCACCTTCAGCTGTCAGCTTGTGCGTGTGCCCTTTTGTCATAGATTAGCGTTTGTGATATATCCTTTTGGAGGGTGCTACACATGGATTATGTGATCTCCTCAGTCTGTAAATCTGTGAGTTCAGAAGTATGACCATGTCTTCCTGTGAAATCTCCCTTCTGCACCCTGTCTATGATCAATGAGTCTGTGAGGTTGGCCTATTTCCAGGAAGGGAACTCATGAGGTGGAGGAATAATTTCACCATCATTACCATTTTGAGCTTAGAGTCTGCCTGTATGATGAATGTAGTTTTAGCTAGACCAAGGGCAGAACAGGTCGTTCAGTGTGAATGCACAATGATTCCATCTTGTGAGGTGAGACAGGCACCAGGGAAGGCAATGAAAGAAGGTGTTCCAGCAGCCAAGTTTATTCCAAACTCAACATTTGATCGAGGTCTTTGCTGCCTGAAATTGGTGTGCACAGATAGTACTTATGTTGAGTTTTATCTGGGCGTGAACATTTCCCTTAAATAGGGGCTAAGCATTTCGGGGGCCTTTGAGAGGGAGTGGCAGAGTTCTGGTTGTCGGGAGTAGTACATTATCCTGGTTCTGTGAAAGTACAGCATGAGGTAGGTTAGGGGTATGAACTGGCAGATGGTTGGGCAGAAGATGTTTTTCTCACGTTGAGAAAGTGGATAAAAGTAGGTACATAGAAGGTTATCATTGCACCACCCATGTATAGATGGTTTAAATGTTTGGCAGACAGTGGCGGTGTGCACAAATGGAGACAGCTTGGCTTGGAATAGTGCTTCAGAAGTGGGGTGAGTGTTGAGCTGTCAGACTACCATAAGGCATTGTAGAAGTAGTCTAAGTATTGACGTACAAGCTGATTGATGGCTGTAGGCAGTGGGTAAGTTAAGGATATGCAAAAGTTGGGTGTGGTCTGAGAACTGGCTGTGGGCAGTGCATGTTTAGTAGCAACAGTGGAACACTGAAGGCACTCTGTGTAGTGTTGGTTACTTATTGTACGTCATAGAATGTTCCTTATCAATCTGCTCTTTTCTAGACTACCTATTGCAGGTTTGGGTTTGAACTTATAGGTAGTTGACATATAAAGTTTAGAGCTACAGGCTGTTCATTCGCCAAGGGGCCTACAATAAAAGAGGTTACAACTTGTTATATTTACATGTAGTTACTACAAGTTGTCAACAAGTGCAGACCTGCTCTAGTGCATTGTTGTTCTGCTTATTAGTCTCTATGAAATCTGCCCCGTCCCCTAAGAACTCCTCTAGACATCAACTGAGGGAAACACCAGAGGGGTCAACCAACCCACATAGTTCCCTGTGACAAATTTGATTCCTCAAAGTACCTTGGGTGCTTGTTCGGAATGTGCCACCCACAGTCAACACCTGTCCTTGAGCACTTTCTTGTGGTTGCCTTAAGACTCTCTTCTTGCGCTACTCGATCTCTGCACCATGGCGAGTGCGGCATGGCAAATGCAACTCTGATGCTCACTCACTGTGTCACAGCCTGAAGTCCCGAGTATTGCAACTCCACACACTATATGGCAGAACCTGGAATTTATTCTATCAGGAACTGCAGAACTAAGCCTATTTCAGAGCATGATGCCACCAATGTCATGACCACGTGCACACGGTGGTAGCCATTTTGATTGGCTGCTGAGAGTTCTCTAGCCTAGTGGGCTTAATGATTAACAACCACATTGCATCGGTCCCTACTAGGCACAACGGCTTGCAAGCATGCTGAAAGCAACAGAAACCTTTGGAAATGTTCAGTGTGCTCTTACTAAAGTATTGCTTCCTTGAATCCTGTGACGTCTTGCTCATATTCTCCTTTGCAATTGAGTGCAACACAAATATTCAAATCTCCTCCGTCCAGTCTTTCTTTTCCTGGCGAATGTATCATGAAATTGCCTGAATGGAAAAAATATTTTTTAAAGCACCTTTCCACAATTAGCATGAATGCCGTTGCACCTAATTACAAAAAAAAAAAAAACAACTAAGAGGTTTCTCCAGCACTCCCTTGTCCAGGAAGGGTTGCGGGTATATAACCAAATGGAAAAGAAACTTTGATCAGAAGCAGCAACTGACGGGACGTCTTCAGGAACACCCTAGATGATGTACACTCATTTCAAACCAACTGTATGTGTGTGAACATAGACAATTTCATTTTTATGTGGGACGTGCAAACAATGCACATGCAGTATCGCTTGGTGACCTACTGTGTGTAAAAGGAAAAAAAAGCATCATAATAGGGGCTTTTAGCCTACCCTTTACTTAGTATTTGTTGGCATTATTATAACTATCATTGCTACCTTCGAATTTGGCAACACGGACAAGGCTTCACTTCCTTTTCTTTCTGTGGCGCATAATCCAAGTACAGACTGATTTATCTTAATTAGTGTCGGTCTGCTGCTCGTGCTGTGAGTGAGGTACCATTTCTTCTTTTTTAAGGGCATTTTTATATAGCGCAAACTCGACCCTAAGGTATTAGAGCACTTTTTTTAGGGACAGGGAAATTTTGTGATTTCCCCGAGACCACAGGATATTGATTCAATGCTATTTTTGCTTGTTTCTCTCACCTCCTGCCTTATCCTCCCTGCACCTCCTTGCTCTCTTCATACATGGAATGGATCCCATCCTCGTCGCCAAAATTGTTGTAGATAAAATCTCACCGAAGCAGTATTATGATAATAAAGGTAGATTTATTGATAGAAGACTGCACGCCCACCTCGCCTGCTAACCGGACCACAAACTGTCTGGATGGTCCTGCCATTTTAGGTTGGATTCATCAGTATGATTTACACAATCCTAGAGCCTCTGTTCAGGTAATGGTTGTGGACGAATTAGCTGTCAATGACATTCTGTGTAATGCAAAAAATGTTTTAGAGAGGAATTGGGTGAATTACAGGGATATGAACATAAAATCATTTTGAAGGAACATTCTATACCTGTACAGCACAAATTACGTAGAGTGCCACTTTTAGTTAGGGAAGAGGTTAAGAATGTTATTGAGGAAATGCTGCAAGGTGGCATAATTGAGCCTGTTGAGGCCTCAAATTGGGTTTCTCCAGTTGTTATCACCCAAAAACCGGATTAAAAAAAATAAGATTTTGTGTAGATTTGAGGTCTGTGAATAAGTGTGTGGTAGCGAATGTGTTTCCTTTGCCTAATATAGGTGAACTTGTCTCAACTCTTCAAGGTGCGAAATTCTTTACAAAACTCGACTTGAAGAGTGCATATCATCAAATACGTTTGCATAGTGAGTCAAAACACGTTACAGCTTTTATTACTTCAGAGGGCACATTTCAGTTTACTAGATTACCGTTTGGCCTCATATCTGCAGCCAGTGTTTTCCAACGCATGGTAAGTGAAATTTTCAAGGGGATCAAAAAAGCTGTATACTTTCAAGATGACATATTAATCTTTGGAAATTCTGTGTCAGAACATAATGAGACTCTAAAAGAAGTTTTGTAAAGATTAGATGAGACAGGTTTAACCTTACGGAAAGAAAAGTGTTCATTTCTAGTACAGGAAATAGAGTACCTTGGGTATATATTTTCAGCTGATGGCTTAAGACCAAAGAAAAATGTAATTGAGGCTATTCAACTAGCTCCGTGTCCTCAGGATAAGGACCAACTGAGATCCTTTATGGGTTTAATTGAGTTTTATGCGAAATTTGTACAGCATTTCTCAGAAAAAACAGCACCTCTTAGGTCATTACTTAGGAAAGGAATGAAATTCTGCTGGTCAGAAGAACAGACCAATTGCTTTAATTATATCAAGAAAGAACTGACTGAAGCGAAAGTTTTAGCACTGTTTGACATCAAATTGAAATCCATCTTAATGGTGGATGCAAGTAATGTGGGTTTAGGTGCTGTACTTTTACAGAAGCATGGGTGTTGATAGAACAGTTGCATTTGCTTCCAGACCACTAACTAATTCAGAATGGCATTATTCAGTTATAGAAATGGAAGCCTTAACTGCAGCGTGGGGCACAAACTATTTCAGAACATATTTGTGGGGTGCAAAATTCCAAATTCGGTCTGATCATAAACCGTTGGTTAACATTTTAGCTCCAGGTGGATCATGGAAAGGTTCTCGAAGACTAGCAAGATTAGCCTCAAATCTGCAAGAATATCAGTATGAATTGTGTTATGTACCTGGGTGGCAAAATGTACAGGCCGATTGCCTTTCTCGACTTCCAATCATCGATAACAATTCTTTGAATGATTGTAGTGCTGATGCGGAAGAGAATGTGGTTGTTTTCATTCAAGATGATGTAGCATTGAGTGATGGTTTGGGCATATCGCACAACTGCTCATAAACAAGATACCAAATCTCCATTTGAACTCATGAGGGGCAGAAGTCCTGGTACTAAGATGACTCCATCTTGGCTTAAGAATAATAGTAATCATATTTCACCTAAGCTCTGTCAAGAAATGATATCTAGCTGAATTTCTGTGGGTGATTTGGTAAAAGTTAAACCTGGTACAGTGATGAAAGGTTTTTCAAAATTCAGAGGTCCATTTACTGTCAAAAATGTATACCCACATTATATTGTGCTAGAGAATGGCGAGAAATTGAATTATCGAAGAGTTGCTCTATATCAAAAGTTTAGAAAAGATTTTAAAAAATTCAGAACAATCAGAGCGCATTAGTGGATACATGCTATCTGGTCAAGACTTACCTTGGTCTTCAACTTCATATATCAGAAGGGAAGTAGGTAATGGTGATGCTTCTCAGCATATGTCTTTACATGATTCTGATAATGCTTCATCTACTCATGATGTTATTTCTAGTGATGTTACAAGTCAGGATGTCTCAAGAAGTACTAGATGTCGACGACCTCCTGTTTATTTAAATGATTACATTTGTTAACATGTCTCGATAATTATTTTGTCGACTTATCAATTGAAGGGAAGGAGATGTGTTGTAAACAGTTCTTAGTTCAACAGGGCATTCTGTGCAGCCCTTCTCCGACCGACCCCTGCCCTCACCACGTCTTCAACAAGGCCGACGCTGTCATCGCACCCCACCTGCGGGACATCATCAACACCTCCTTCGACACCGCCACCTTCCCGGAGAGCTGGAAGCACGCCGAACTCAGCGCTCTACTTAAGAAACCAACAGCGGACCCCACCGAACTCAAGAACTACCGCCCCATCTCGCTCCTCCCGTTTCCAGCCAAAGTCATCCAGAAGACCGTCAACAAACAGCTGGCCGCCTTCCTCGAGACGAATGGATCCCTCGACCCCTCACAGTCTGGCTTCCGAGCCAACCACAGCACCGAGACCGCCCTGATCGCTGCCACCGATGACATCCGAGCCCTGATGGACAACGGAGAAACAGCGGCCCTCATCCTCCTAGACCTCTCCGCGGCATTCGACACTGTCTGCCACCGCACCCTAGTGCAGCGCCTCAGCAACGTCAGAATTCAGGAGAAGGCACTGGAATGGATCGTCTCCTTCCTCGACGGAAGAACACAGAGAGTCCGCCTACCACCGTACAAGTCAGAGGCCACCGAAGTCATCTGCGGCGTCCCTCAAGGATCCTCGCTGAGCCCCACCCTCTTCAACGTCTACATGAGCCCCCTCGCGGCCATCGCACGCCAACACAACCTGAACATCATCTCCTACGCCGATGACACCCAGCTGATCCTCTCACTGACCAACGACCCCGCCGCTTCCAGAGCCAACCTTCACGAAGGGATGAAAGATGTAGCCGAATGGATGACGACCAGCCGCCTGAAACTGAACTCAGACAAGACGGAAGTCCTCATTCTGGGCTCCTCGCCCTCCGCCTGGGACGACTCCTGGTGGCCCCCCGCCCTGGGCACCGCACCCACACCGACAGACCACGCACGCAACCTGGGCTTCATCCTGGACTCCTCCCTCTCCATGACCAGACAAGTCAACGCCGTCTCCTCGTCATGCTTCAACATCCTGCGCATGCTACGAAAGATCTTCCGGTGGATCCCCACCGAGACCAGGAAGACGGTCACCCAGGCCCTCGTCACCAGCCGACTGGACTACGGCAACGCCCTCTACGCCGGAACCACCGCCAAGCTCCAGAAGAGACTCCAGCGGATCCAGAACGCCTCAGCCAGACTCATCCTCGACATCCCCCGACGCAGCCACATCTCCGGACATCTGAGAGACCTGCACTGGCTCCCCGTCAACAAGAGAATCACCTTCCGTCTCCTCACCCACGCACACAAAGCCCTACACGACCAAGGCCCGAGCTACCTCAACAACCGCATCAACTTCTACGCTCCCAAACGCCACCTCCGATCAGCCAGTCACGCCCTCGCCGCCGTCCCCCGCATCCGAAGATCGACAACAGGAGGAAGGTCCTTCTCCCACCTGGCCGCCAAGACCTGGAACTCCCTCCCGACCGACCTGCGCCTGACCCAAGACCACCTCTCCTTCAGGAAGAAGCTCAAGACCTGGCTGTTCGAGCTGTAGCAGCACCCCCCCCCCCCCAAGCGCCTTGAGACCCTCCGGGTAAGTAGTGCGCTATATAAATGCCCATGATTGATTGATTGATTGATTCTGTGTTACCTAATATTGCTTTGCTGGAATGTTTATATGATTCTAAGGTCTGACCTCAGCTTGCTAAGTTCTGGACTTTGACAGTTTGTGGTCCGGTTAGCAAGCGAGGTGGACATGTAGTCTTCTATAAATAAATCTACCTTTATTATCATAATACTGCTTTTGGTGAGATTCGATCTACAACATGCTCCAGTGTTTGAAGAGCTTTAAATTGAATTTCTTTCCCTTCCCAATCTGTATCAGTTTAAGGCAGGACATGTTATGGAGGCATGACTGAGCATAAAATGATTTGGCCAAGATTATGCAGGCTGAGTGAATAAGCTTTAGTTAGAAAATAATAGTGCATTTTTACAATACTTGCTGCCAAGTGAGATTAGTTAGTAGCATAAATAAAAGGTGTTGCTATATTCCAAATCACCTGAGTGTTGCTCGTTTTTATTGTCTACTGTGAACATCGAAAGGGAGAACCTGTTCTGCTTGGATTGGAACCTGTAACAAGCTGCTCACAGATCTAATTTTTCTCACCTTTTGTCTACAAATTTGTTCACGTGCAACATAGGATTTTCTAGTCAGCCTTTTGGCTGTGCTCTCGAAAACGAGAATCTGTCCTGCAAGGATTTGAACTTTATGTTTAAATCCTTATCCAGCGTGATTCCTAGAGATTTGGTAGACTCCACTAGAATCGGAGTTCCGTTTAGCGCTGTGATCAGTTTGGTCCCTTTCTTGATCAACGAGGAGACTTTAGGAGGGGAGATCAAAGGGAAATTCTGTGTTTTTATGCGAGTTGAGCTTAAGATATTCGCTGGCTAGCCAGTGAATGGTCTTTTTGTAGTGCTTAATTCATTATGTTGATCTCTTCCAGTTATGTGGTCTTCATGTACAGCTGGGTGTGGTCTGCATACATGTGGAACGAGATGCTGGCCTGCTGCAATACTTTAGTTAGTGGCTCGATATACAGATTGAATAGTGATGGGGATAGAGTTGAACCTTGAGGAACTCCAATTTGAATCGAGGATGGAAGGGATAGATTGTGGTTCACCAAGAATCTTTAAGACCTGTTCTCTAAGGAGTGAAACTATTTAAGACTGTACCCGAGAAACCCATCCTATTCTCCAATAGGTCTAATAGTTTACCATGCTTTACAGTGTCGAATGCAGAGGATAGGTCGAGGAGGACTAGTAGGCCGGTTTCGTTGAGATCTAGAGCAGGCAAAGTGTCATCAATTATGTCCATAATTGATGCTTCCGCGATGGTCTGGTCTAATCCCTGACTCACAGTCGTTTAGTAGCTTATACTCTGCAATGTGAAGGTTCAGTTGTTGTTGAGCACATTTTTCCAACACCTTGGCCAGTAAGGGAATGTTCGTTACCGACCTAAAGTTGTTAGGGTCCGAAGGGTTCTCAGTAGGTTATTTCAGTAGAGGGAATACCTGGCCCATTTTTAGGAAGTCAGGAAATGAACCTTGAGAAAGTGAGGAGTTTATTTTAGACCAAATATGGATGACTGTTAGATCTGGGGGTCTCTAGTTGGCAATGGTATTCACCTTTGTCCAAATAGGGACCCTTACTTCTAAGTCAGGATAAGGGGATTCCACTTCTTAATAACCCCTGCTCAACCTCTTTGTAGCTTGGCACCAGCAGACAGGCTTATCTCAGAGGCAGTGTGTTAAGCATTTTGTGAAAATACAGAGTAATACAGTGAAAACACTACAGATGGACACAACACAGGCTTTATAAAAATAAGTATTCTTTGTATAGACTTAACACAAGACCACAAACAACAACAATCCACAATACCACACTTAAGATTGCTTTAAAGATGATAAAAGTTGCTTAGTTTAAGTTGATGATAAATGCGACAAAGTTCTCAACAAAGTACCTGGATGCGTAACACAAAGAAAACAAAAGGCTCGCAAAAGGGGAGATGCGTTGGTTCCGTGATCCGGGGGAAATGATGCGTCATGCCTCAATGCTTGCGCACAGTAGGGGATGCGTCATGATTCTTACCGGTGCGGAGGTGATGCATAGATTCTCGGCCTGCGGGCCCGTTGCGGTGCGCAAGATGGCGCCGCGATGATCCAGTTGCGATGCGAGAAGATGGCGCCCTTGATGCGGCGATGCGATGATGATGCGTGGACGCCCTGGCAGCCTTGCGACGACTCTGTACTTTGGAGCCGCGACAGGCCTTGCAACATGCTTCTCCGTTGATGCGATGGCAACTCTCTCAATGGCGTCACGCTTCTCCGGTGATGCAACAGCAGGCAGCTTCGATGAACACACGGTTCCACGGAGATGCGGCGAAGGCTCACTTCTCCGGCGATGCGACTATTTCAGCTGCGGCGGTGACGCGCTTCCTCTCCATGCGTCGCGCTTCCAGCTCCCAGCGACTGACAAATGTATGGAGATAGAATTCCCAGCAATTAAATTCACAGGGGGAGCTGGAGATGAAGTCTTTTGTCCCTGAGACTTCAGCAGGAGGCAAGCACAGTTCAAGCCGTTGGAGAATATTCTGAAGATGATGAAAGTGCTTAAAAAGTTACTTCTCCTTTCCTTGGCAATGAAGCAACCACTGCAGGCCAACCCAGCAAACAGCACACTGGCAGAGGGACAGTAAAACTCCTGCAGCTTCCTTGGTTCTTCTCCTTGGCAAAAGGTTTCTTGTTCCAGAAGTGGTCTAATTTTTGGGGATCAGGGTCCCAATATTTATACCCCAAAATCCTTTGTTCTCCGAAAGCAGAGAGGCCTCTGCCTAGTCCAAACCAGTTCCTGAGCACTTTGTTTACATGACGCTCTCCTTCCTTTCACTGTGCAGGGCAGACATATCAGCCGCCCCACAGGAGGTGGAGCCAGCACAGGGGAGGGAAGATACAGCTCTGGAGCACTTTGTTGACATGATTCCTTCTCTCCTTTCACAGTGCAGGGCAGAGAATTCAGACAAGCCACAGGAGGGGGAGCCAGCATTGTCGAGGGAAGGCCCAGCCCTATTCAGGTCCCAGGTGCAACTCCTCCCTCCTATCTAGATGCAGATCTCTCTCTTCACCACTGGGCTGCCCCAGCCTGTCTCCTGGAATCCCCCAGCCCTGTCACTCACAAACCCAGACAAGGAATACACAACCTACCAGAGGCAGGCCTGGACAGTTAGGCAAGAAAATACCTACTTTCTAAAAGTGGTATTTTTAAACACAGAATATTAAAACCAACTTTACTAAAAGATGTATTTTATTACTCTGAGTTCAGGCATACTAAATTCAAATTTCTACCATGTTCCCTGAGTCAGTTAGGATTATAAGAACGTAATAATCGAACTGCCCATTCTAGCATATGGAGAACAGGTAGCCTTGCAATAGTGAAAAACTAAAATGGCTGTAGTTCACTATTAGGACTACTAGCACTATTAGCTCACTTGCTTTTACCTGGATTGCACTTTGGCTGAGGAAAGCTGTTAGCTGCCCACGAAGGATCTACTGACCACAGGGGAAATCTGCCAGGTTGCGCTGCTGGTGGGAGCAGTACCGCATTCGGCGGATACTCTGCATGCTCCCAGCGTGCACCTAACTTGTGACAAACTACCGCTGACCACACCGGGGGACTGCGAGGACCAGCAGCCTCTAGCTCTTACAGCTGGTGCCTCTTCCCCCAGCGGTCACGCCCCCTCATTACCGCTATTTACTTTTCGCGACACCCGCTCCGCGGGTGCCGCTCACTTGCTTTTACCTGGATTGCACTTTGGCTGAGGAAAGCTGTTAGCTGCCCACGAAGGATCTACTGACCACAGGGGATATCTGCCAGGTTGCGCTGCTGGTGGGAGCAGTACCGCATTCGGCGGATACTCTGCATGCTCCCAGCGTGCACCTAACTTGTGACAAACTACCGCTGACCACACCGGGGGACTGCGAGGACCAGCAGCCTCTAGCTCTTACAGCTGGTGCCTCTTCCCCCGGCGGTCACGCCCCCTCATTACCGCTATTTACTTTTCGCGACACCCGCTCCGCGGGTGCCGCTCACTTGCTTTTACCTGGATTGCACTTTGGCTGAGGAAAGCTGTTAGCTGCCCACGAAGGATCTACTGACCACAGGGGATATCTGCCAGGTTGCGCTGCTGGTGGGAGCAGTACCGCATTCGGCGGATACTCTGCATGCTCCCAGCGTGCACCTAACTTGTGACAAACTACCGCTGACCACACCGGGGGACTGCGAGGACCAGCAGCCTCTAGCTCTTACAGCTGGTGCCTCTTCCCCCGGCGGTCACGCCCCGCCGGGACAACATAAGAACTGGTCCAGTCCCTCCCGCAGCGCGGGACGCAGCGCGGGGCTAAGCCCGGGCAAAGGGCGGGCCGTCTGTGGCCGTCCGAGGACGGGCCACCCCACTAACATCGAAACCAGGAGATTAGGTCCATCCGATCACTAGGATTACAATACTTCCTAATGATGGCTCTAAAAAAAACTGCGCTCAAGAACAATTTATATGAAACGCATGGGTACCGATGCAGCTATTAGAAAATCTGTTGATAAATCTATGAAACCAGGTCAAATTTCCAATACACCGGCAATAACTAAATACTTTTCTACTCTCTCAGAGAAAAACCACTCATTTCTTCGTACTTCGGAAGAAGAAAAAAAGCAAAATCTCTCAATTAATAATTGTGAACATCAGTCAATACTACCTTTAGAACTAAGTAACCAAAATCAAGGACCATCAAATCCAGAGATTAATTTGTCAAAGATCTTCCCCTCGGAAGAGTACCATCAATCAATCTTAGAGATGTCTCAAATAACACCAATTAAACAGCAGGATAATGAATTAGCCAAGGAGGTCTCAGTAAGCAATATTACGAAGATCGAAGAGCAGAAATCAGTGACTCCGTTAAGACTAAACCAGCCACTTACCAGTTCCCCAGATAAATCACCTAAATTGTATATTAATCAAACTAATCTCACTGACTTTTACTTTTCTAATTTAACCCAGGCAGCTACCGTTCCACCACTGTCAAAAGCACTCTTTTCCCTTCAAGACATTTTGGAATCAGTTCTCACCCATCTTGGTCAAATTTTAGCCAACTCAGATGACACTCTGGACGTCCAAATAGGTATTCTTAAATTCTTGGTGGAAGAAAAAAAGAAAAAAGAATTACTTAAAGACTTATCCGATAAACCAGAAATGGTTAACCCAGTACAGTCTGAAGATGGTCGTAAAAAAAGAACAAGACCTCAAAAAATGCAAAACGCAAGTACGCAAACATCAGATGCGAAAATAATCAAGACTGAATTTAAGGAATTACGAACAAAGGAAAAAACTCCGATAATATACTCTCTGAAGAAGCTCTTCAGAGAAGAAAAGGAACGTACCTCCGAAAATAGCATTAAACATTATCCCATTTTTTCCTATAAAGAAATTGAGAAAGGTCAAGGTTCGATATCTTCTGTAAATAAAATACATTCAACAAAGGATATCAATGAACAGGAAACAAAACAGACGGGAAAAATTATAAAAAACAAAGAAGTGAAGGAAAATATGGGAAAGAAAAAGCGAGGACGACCTCTGAGAAGAATCCAAAAGAAAAAAGGGAACAAACTTAAATTTCAAAGACACACATTTGCTAATTTGGTGAATACTTCACCGACTCAAATAACAACGCTGGTGAAGCCTTTGAACCCAAAAGCAGAAGAATACTGCCAGCCAACAGGAAGAAAATCAACAGAGCAAAAAACTAACAATACAAAAGATCTACAAGATCACAAAATTTGGCAGTGGGATGGAAATCAATCAAAACACCTAACAATAGAGGAACTGTTTCCCACCGACAATATTCCGCTCAATCGAGGAAGAATAATTAATCTATTACAAGAAATACCTTCCCTGAACTCCCTGACAAGTAAAGAAATAGACCTAGTACGCTTTCCAAAAAAAGAAAATATCAAATTTGCACAAGTGTTATTCTTTTCCCCAGTTCTCCCTGGAATAATTATAAGAGAGAAGGAAATCCTACAAAAGCATGGTTATGATGTAATCTCAATTCCAGAAATCAAAACTAACTCACAAAATGCAGTAGTAATTAGACAATCTCATACTGAAAATAAACTCAGTTTAGAAAGGGAAGAATATACATCAAACAACATGAGTAAAGATATATTAAAAATACAAGTAACGCATGGTGAAAGGTCGGTTTGGTCCCGGAAAACTAATCCAAAAGAAAAGGAGAATAACCTACTATCTTGGACGTGGTTACCAGAAGTATTAAACAGCAAAAAAATGGATAATCCGCAACAACGGCAAGTTTAGCAAAGGTTTGAAATTATCGTTATGGAACATGGCCGGGAAAACCGGCAATAAAATGATAGATGCAATAAAAGATAACCCAGACATTCTTGCTTTGCAGGAAACATGGTTCACCACTTCCTTCACGCAAAAAGGATATTATGTCTACGAAAACCTAGCAAAAAAATCTAAAAGGGGTCACGCGAAAGGAGGTATGGCAATCCTGCTGAAAGAAGACTACTCTTGGTCACAAGAAACAATTGATACCTATTCGCACAATCTACAATGTATCAAAGTACAACTTAAACTAGAACCAGCAGATACTCATAAGAAAATACTACTTTTTAATATCTACGCGCCACCAAGTAAAAAACATGACCCTTTATTCGATCATCTCTTAGAGACCATATTCAACATCCTCGAAGATCAACATCATCTACCATATATCATCATGGGCGACCTAAACGCTAAAATATCTAATAGTGAAATAAAGAAATGGTCAACAATATTTAAGGAGGATTCACTGGAAATAGCGCTCCCGCAATTTCCAAAAGGAGTAAAGTCGGATAAAAGAAGAAGTTTATTATTATCATTCCTTCCAAGTATAAACGGGACAATATTAAATGGAAACATCAATGGAGATAAGCCAGCTTCATTTACTAGGCAAGGAAATGGAGTCCCCTCTATTCTAGATTACTTCATATGTGGGAATGAGTTAAAAGAACAAATTTCTGAATTGTCTATCAAGTTTAATGAGGAAAGTGATCATGCCCTTCTATGCCTAACAACACTCTGGATGCCACAAACCACTTTCCAGAACGATCCAATATTCAGTAAACCCAAAATAGAAGTAAATCCAGTCCAGCGTCGGATCTTTTGGGGTGCGGAAAATTTGGACTATTTGAATGTACTAATTACACAATCTCAATTGTTAACCGTTACTTACTCAGAAGACCCTATCAAGAATTATGAAATTGTATTAAATGAACTTAAACACGCTATACTAAGTAAATCAAAACAGGACAGACCAGCACAAAGAAAGTGTGTCAGCAAGTATAAAAATTGCAATCAGCCAACTATAAAAATGCTTAATAGGATGATTCGAGCTCAGTACCTGAGTAAATCGTCAACATATAAAGCCGAAATAAATAAACTGAAGAATCAAATTCAAAGACAACGGGCCAAACAGGAAAGGTTGAAACAGGACCGTAACTGGATTGATATCCAAATAGCAGTAAGGCAATGCAATCAACGAAAATATTGGTCTTTGATAGCGAAGATGACGGGAACTAAAAAGAAGCTCGAAGCAATCCCTATCTCAGAAGAAGACTGGGGCATATTTTTAAATGATCTGTACAAACCCAACATGAATGGATTGGTGAGAAAGGACACTGATCAAGAAAAGATAACCAAAGATATAAAACTCTCCAGGGCCTCGGCAGTGTCAATTGCTTTGAATATCAAAAAGGCAAGAAGTACGGGCGCATCCGGTCCTGATCAGATCCCGATTAAGGTTTATCAAGCTGACAAAAAAGCATGGGGTCAGATGCTAGCGCCATTATTCAACTATATATTTGACTCTGGGAACATTCCAAACTCGTGGAAAGGAAGCACAATAATTCCAATATATAAAAAAGGAAAAAGGAGTATAGCTGGCAATTATAGACAAATTGCTTTAATGGATGCTGGCGGAAAGATCTTTGCGGCAGAAATACTCGACCGGCTGAAACTTTGGGCATTTTCGAAGGGATTAATCCCCATGTTTCAGGCTGGGTTCCGATCGAACCATTCAGTTACGGATAACATAGCTACCCTTCAATTTTTATTAGACAAATACGTAACTGGGAAATCCCAAACAATATACGCAGCCTTCATAGACTATTCTACAGCATTTGATAGGGTCGATAGGCCGACACTATGGATGAAATTGAGAAAAATGGGTATCCCAGAGCCTTTACTACAATTAATTGTGAATTTACATAGTAATACCTGGTGCCGTGTCCAAATGGGGGGTGAGAGGGGCCTGTCAAAGATAATACATACATCTAATGGCCTAAAGCAAGGGTGTCTTTTGGCCCCGATCTTATTCTCCCTATATCTGAGTGACCTACCGTCGCATCTACAACAAGGGCTATGCACTCCACCGAAAATGGCAGCTCAACGGATACATTGTTTGCTGTATGCGGACGATATAGTCTTGTTCGACCTGACACCCTTTGGTCTTCAAAATCTTTTAGTCATTTTACACAACTACTCGAAAGAACATTTTTTAACTCCGAATATAAGTAAAACTAAAGTAGTTGCATTTACAAACACAAAAAAAGATGTGAAGTACCAATGGAAACTGGGAGGAGAGATCTTGGAACAGACAAAGGAATATACCTATCTCGGAAGAATCTTTTCGCACAATATGAGTAACAGCAAACAAATTACCCATTTAAAAAGGAAATGTGATCTACATGCTGGGGCAATATCACGCCTGTATACGAACACTGGAAGCAGGCATTTCTCAGCACTAATAAAAATTTATAGAGCCAAGATCTCCCCGGTCCTATCTTACGCCTCTGAACATATCCCCCTAAAACAATGGAGTTATATGGATTTAAATGAAGGAAAAATACTAAAAAAGCTATTGAAAGTTTCCAATTCAACACCAGTACAGGCACTAAGACTGGAATGTACGATCACCAGCGCATTTGCGATATCAATAGCAAGCCTCATTAGGTGGGCCTATAACCTTCTGCATTCCAAAGAGGGTACCCTACGACATTTGCTAAAAATCGAGACTTTTAGTGAGGATACCATTAACTCTATATTTGTTAAAAACTTGGGAGAGGCTTTTTGTTTAGCAAAAATTAGTGCAGAAATGTTATCATCTTGGACACCCGCACAACTCAAACTATTTTAAAAAAAATTTTCACCAAAATTGAGTTACGAGCTTGATCACTCCCACTGCACAAAATTATCTATGTATAAAACTTACGCTTACTCCCAAGAATATAAGCAAAAATTGCCATATCTGGAATACACTCTTGCCCATGGTGCAAGGCGTACGATCATGATGCTACGTTTGGGTATACTCCCCTTGTTATCCTTTACCTCTTCCTGGAAACAAAACAGTACCTCACAATGTAATCTGTGTTTGGGGGGTAAACAGAACTTAGAGCATCTGCTCTTTATATGTCCGAATAAAGACGTTGTCATTGCTAGGTTATCATGTCTAGAGCCTATATATCGGTCCTGCAGGACCGCTAATGCAAGGGATTTCATCTCCGTATGCGTTAAGCCACCTAACGAATATGTTTGTAATAAGATTTATAAATTTTTTAAAATTACACTGAAAATGTATTAAGTTGTACGTAAATGTAAAATGTATTTTCTTTTAAATAATTTTGTGGTCCTCGAAAGAGTACCGAAACAAAATAAAAAACTTTGACTTTGACTATTAGGACATGCTACACACACCAGAGCATGTCCTACCTTATACTTACAATGCACCCTGCCCTTGGGCCTACCACTGGGGTGTCTAATATGAAGCAAAGGGAAGGTTTAGGGACTGGCAAGTGGGTGCACATGCCAAGTCGACAAAGCAGTACTAGACTGCACACAGGCCTTGCAATGGCAAGCCTGAGACAAACTTTACAAGCTGCTTCTGTGGGTGGCACAACCAGTGCTGAAAGCTTACCAGCAGCATTTGATTTACAAGCCCTGGGTACACATGGTGCACCGTACTAGGGTCTGACAGGTAAATCAAATAACCCAATCATGGAGTCACTAATCAGTACATCAATGTAACATAGGGAGCACTTGCACTGTGGCACTGAATAGCAGTGGCACAATACCCAAAGCATATAACCAGCCAAAACAGAGGAGGCAATCCATCAAAATGGAAGGGAGACTCACGCCAATGATGTCAGGTCCAACAAGTGTCCCCACCAGCTGAAATGTGGGGTCAAGTATCTTTCCCCTTGGGAGTTCTCTTCACTAAGGTGGAAAAATCTGGACAGACCATCATCGTTGGCTTGTTCTGTACCAGGGTGGTGTTCCACCGTAAAGTCCATACCCTGTAGGGAAATGGACCACCTCAACAACTTTGGGGTCTCACCCCTCATCTGCATTAGCCATCTGAGGGGCATGTGGTCGGTCTGAACCATGAAGTGAGTCCCAAACAAGTATGGTCTCAACTTCTTCAGTGCCCAGACCACAGCAAATGCCTCACGCTCAATTGCACTCCACCTCTGTTCCGGTGGAAGTAACCTCCTACTGATGAAGGCTGCAGGTTGGTCTAGGCCCTCTTCATTATTCTGTGATAGAACAGCCCCCACACCATGCTCTGAAGCGTCTGTCTGAACAATTAAGTATTTTGAGAAGTTGGGCGCCTGAAGCACAGGTGCTTTGCACATGGCAGTCTTTAGGGCGTCAAAAGCCTTCTGACAGGTGTCACTCCAGTTCACTTTCTTGGGCTGCTTCCTGGAAGTCAGCTCAGTCAAGGGTGCAACAATGTTGCCATACCCCTTGACAAACCTCCCGTGAGTCCTAAAAAGGCTCTCGCATGTGTCTGAGTCTTTGGGGGTTCCCATGCCAGGATGGTATCAATCTTGGGTTGTAGGGGCGCCACCTGGCCGCTACCTACCTGGTGACCCAAGTACACCATGAAACCCTGCCCGATCTGGCACTTACTCGCCTTGATCGTGAGGCCTGCCTAGCGCAGTGCCATCAACACTTCCCAGAGGTGGTACAGATGTTCTTCCCAACTGGCGCGGAACACTGCAATGTCATCCAGGTAGGTGGCACTGAAATCCTCCAGTCCAGCCAACACCTGGTTGACCAACCTCTGAAAGGTGGCAGGGGCATTCTTCATCCCAAAGGGCATAACCCGGAATTGGTAGTGCCCATCTGGTGTGGTGAATGTTGACCTCTCCTTAGCCCCATCAGTCAAGGCGATCTGCCAGTACCCAGACATCAAATAAAATGTGCTGAGGTACCGTGCAGCCCCTAACCAAGCAATGAGCTCATCAACTCTGGGGATGGGGTGTGCGTCAGTCCTGGTGACTGAATTGAGCCCTCTGTAGTCCACACAGAACCGGAGTTCAGGTGTGGCACCGGGCGCAGCAGTCTTTGGGACCAAGACCACTGGGCTGGCCCAAGAACTGCTTGAGGACTCAATTACCCCTAAAGCAAACATCTTGTAGATTTCCTCCTTAATGTAAGCCCTAACCTTGTCAGTCACTCTGTAAGCCTTGTGCTTCACAGGAGGACTGTCTCCAGTGTCCACATCATGGACGCACCACTCTGTGACACCAGGAACCAAAGAAAATAGATCAGAGAATTGCCCCAACAGTTGGTGACAATCTTGCTGCTGATCAGGGGTCAGTGTGGCAGAGAGGCTGACACCATCCACTGACCCATCTTGCTCGGTTGCAGACAGGAGGTCAGGAAGAGACTCTGTCTCCTCCTCCATTCCATCATCCGTCGCTATGAGCATGCCCACCTCGGAGCTTTCTAAGTGGGTCTTCAGGCGGTTAACATGCAGGACCCGCAAGGGGTTCCTGGGAGACCGCAAGTTCACCAGATAGGTGACATCACTCTTGCGCTCCACCACCTCATATGGACTGGTCCACCTGTACTGGAGCGCACAAGGCTCCAAAGGGGCCATGACCCAAACTTTCTGTCCAGGCTGAAGCTCAATCAGAGTGGCATTCTGATCATACCACCGCTTCATTTCCTAGTGGCTGGCTTCCATATTTGCCCGAGCGAGATCTCTGAATCGCCGAGTCTGGTTCCTGAAGGCCAGCATGTAACTATGTACATCCTGGGGAGGTTTCCTGGGAGATTGTTTCCAGCCTTCCTTGACCAGACTCAAAGGTCCTCTTACCGGGAGTCCATACAAAATTTCAAAGGGGCTGAACCCTAGGGACTTTTAAGACACCTCACGGTAGGCAAACAGAAGGCATGGCAAGAAGACATCCCACTTACGCCTCATTGGTTCCTCAAGACCCATGAACATCCCTTTGAGGGTCCTTTCAACCAGCCCATTACCTTGTGGGTGGTAAGGAGTGGTGAACTTATAGGTAACACCACACTCCTTCCGCAAAGACTTCATATAATTAGAAATTAAGTTTGTACCTCGGTCAGACACCACCTCTCTGGGGAACTCCACACGGGAGAAGATCCCCATCAGTGCACGTCCCACCACGGGTGCCATCACTGTGCTGAGCGGAATGGCTTCCGGGTAGCGGGTAGCATGGTCCACCAAGACCAGGATAAACCTGTTGCCCATGGCTGTCTTGGGGTCTAGTGGCCCCACAATGTCAATGCCCACCCGTTCAAAGGGGGTACTGACTACAGGGACAGGTTGGAGAGGGGCCTTGTGCCTCCTTCCACTCTTCCCACTTGCCTGGCAAGTTTGACAGGTCCTACAATGAGTATCTGAACTCTTCCGCATCTGGGGCCAATAAAAGTGGGAGGCAAGCCTTTCAAAGGTCTTGTTCTGTCCCAGATGACCAGCTAAAGGAACACCAGGAGCCAAGCCCAGTAGGAAGGCTATGAAGCGCTGGGGTACCACCAGCACACGGGCTGACCCAGGCTCAACAACCTTAGGCTCGCTATACAGGAGACTGTTCTCCCAGTAGATCCAATGTGATCCAGACTGATCACCTGCTGCCTGGTTTGTGGCCTGTTGCCTCAAACCCAGAAGAGAAGGGCACTTCTGCTGATCTTCACAAAATTCCTCCCTGGAGGGACCCCCTTCTTGCTGTCAATGGGTCAGGTCAGGTAGGTTCCCCAGTTCAGAAACGTGCTCCCCTGTAGGATCCAGGGCATCCCCCTCAAGGTCTGCCTCCTCCTGGACCGTAGGAACAATGGGGGCTGGTTTCCCATGCCCCCTACCTCTTCTCTTTAAGGCAGATCCCTGGGCCATACTTTCAGGCTCCAGGGTCTCTTGAACACCCTTAGCTGCCATAGACCGAGTGGTCACACACACCCACTCAGGCAGACCCAATACCTCTAAATGAGCCTTCTTCTCAACCTTAACCCAAGGGGAGCTTTCCAGATCATTGCCTAACAGACAATCAACAGGCATGGCAGGCCTCACAGCTACTTGAAGAGTACCAAAGACCCCCTCCCACTCAAAGGAAACTTGATCCACTTTGCAATGGCTCTCTGTGTTATCAGCGGCAACAACTGGGAAGAATGCATCGGGGACCACCTGCTCTTCTGACACCAAGTGACACTTGACAGCTGTCACACTGGCTCCGGTGTCTCTGAGCCTCCACTCTATGGCCATTGATGGTCACCCACTGCCTGTAATTTTTAAGGTTATCAGGCAGCTAAGTTCTAGGGACCATCTCAAAATCTCCTAATGAGACAAGGGACATTTCTGCGGGACCCCACCCACCTTGGGCACCCATCTCCTCCCCACCCAGGGCTATACTGGCCATCTTCTGATGGGGTGGTGCACAGGATGGCACATACTGACCCTTTTGGGGACACTGGGGATCATACCAACGGTGTCTCACCTGCTTACACTGAAAGCAGGTAACAGGCTCCCTATGAACAGGTTTAACTGTCGGGGTCTGACTTCTCAGGGGGAGGCTGGGAGCCCTGACCCTGGTTCCCTTGGGAATTACTTTGGGGTCCTTTCTGGAACTCCCTCTGTTTACCCTTGTCCCCCCCACTCTTCTGCTGGGGACCCTGCCCACCCTTGGCGGAGTCTCCCACAAGACCTTTGTGGACCCTGGTACTGACCCAGCGGTCCGCCTCTTCAGCAAGCTTCCTAGGGTTAGTAAACTTGCTATCAATAAGGTGCTGGCGTATCTTTGGAAAACAATTAGCAGACAAGTGCTCCCTAGCAATCAAATCATAGAGCGCTTGAAAATTATCAATATTGCTACCCCTCACCCAACCATCCATAGCTCTGCAAAAGGACACATATTCTACCCAAGTGGTTCCCTCCAACTTCGTACAATTCCTGAACCCTCTGTCTATAGAGTTCTGGAGTTAAACCATACCTTGTCATCAGTGTTTCTTTCATGTGGGCATAAGACATCCTATGATCACTGGGCAGGTCTAACAAAGTATCCCTACCTTCAGTTAAAAAGCGGCCCCACAACCCAGTTCCCCAATCCTTCTCAGGGACCCGGTGGGCCAACATTGCTATCTCATAGGCTGCAAACCACTGCCCAATATCTTCACTTTTGTGGAAATCTTTGATGACATCCTTGGGAATATGTGCTCTGCCTTCTGAAGGCACAGATGGTGCGCTGCCACCAGAGGGATTGATTTCTAAGCCCTTGGCCTTGATTTCTAACTCCCTCAACATCCTCTCATGCTCCATTCTCATTATCTCTCTTTCCAAAGACAACCTGTTATTCTCTGTTTCCCTCTGACTTTCCATCTTAAGCTTAGCCAACTCCAGCTTGAGTGCCCTATTTCTCTCCCTGTCTTCCAACTCTCTGGGGAACAGGTCTTTGGAAGAGATACTGCTGCCAGGTGGAGAGAGTCCCCCTCCGCCGGCTGAAAACACTGGCCTCTCAATGGGCACATCTGCATCCCCAACTGGCTCCACCACAAGATATGGGGCATTTCTTCCTTCTACGCAGGCCCTCAGCGCCTTTGGTAGTCATCCTTTTTAGAAATACCTGGTGTAGCAACTTTCAATTCCCTGCAGATGCTTCAGCTCCATAGATGCAACAGATGCTGGTTTACTCATGGTAGTAAGATTTGGGAGTTTTCAGGAAAAACTAACAGTCCAAGGAAAAAGATTCTAAAAAAAGTATGTGGTCGTGTTTGGTCTGCACTCACTAGTAGTGTACACCAATCACTGTATATGAAACACAAATGCAAAGTCCGAATCCTCACCGCTGACCACCAATGTTAGATCTGGGGGTCTCTAGTTGGCAATGGTATTCACCTTTGTCCAAATAGGGACCCTTATTTCTAAGTCAGGATAAGGGGATTACACTCCTTAATAACCCCTGCTCACCCCTGTGGTAGCTTGGCACGGGCAGACAGGCTTATCTCAGAGGCAGTGTGTTAAGCATTTGTGAATATACACAGTAATACAGTGAAAACATTACAGATGGACACAACACAGGTTTTTATAAAAATAAGTATTCTTTATATAGACTTAACACAAGACCACAAACGACAAAAATCCACAATACCACACTCAAGATTGCTTTAAAGATGATAAAAGTTACTTAGTTCAAGTTGATGATAAATGCGACAAAGTTCTCAACAAAGTACCTGGACGCGTAACGCAAAGTAAACAAAAGGCTCGCAAAAGGGGAGATGCGTCTGTTCCGTGATCCGGGGGAAATGATGCGTCGTGCCTCAATGCTTGCGCAGAGTAGGGGATGTGTCGTGATCATTACCGGTACAGAGGTGATGCGTAGATTCTCGGCCTGCAGGCCCGTTGCGGTGCGCAAGATGGCACCGTGATGCGATGATCCAGTTGCGATGCAAGAAGATGGCGCCCTTGATGCGGCGATGCGTGGACGCCCTGGCAGCCTTGCGATGACTCGGTACTTTGGAGCCGCGACAGGCCCTGCGAAACGCTTCTCCGGTGATGCGACAGCAGGCAGCTTCGATGAACACACGCTTCCAGGGAGATGCGGCGAAGGCTCGCTTCTCCGGCGATGCGATGATTTCAGCTGCGCCAGCGACACGCTTCTTCTCAATGGGTCGCGCTTTCAGCGCCCAGCAACACGCAAATGTCTATAGATAGAATTCCCAGCAAGGAAATTCACAGGGGGAGCTGGAGATGAAGTCTTTTGTCCCTGAGACTTCAGCAAGAGGCAAGCACATTTCAAGCCCTTAGAGAATATTCAGAAAATGATGAAAGTCCTTAAAAAGTTCCTTCTCCTTTCCTTGGCAATGAAGCAACCACTGCAGGCCAACCCAGCAAACAGCACACTGACAGAGAGGCAGTAAAACTTCCTTGGTTCTTCTCCTTGGCAAAAGGTTTATTGTTCCAGAAGTGATCTAATTTCTTGGGATCAGGGTCCCAAAATTGATACCGAAAAAATGATTTGTTCCCTGAAGGCAGAGAGGCCTCTGCCTAGTCCAAATCAGTTCCTGGCACTTTGT
This sequence comes from Lissotriton helveticus, assembly GCF_964261635.1. NCBI lineage: Eukaryota > Metazoa > Chordata > Amphibia > Caudata > Salamandridae > Lissotriton > Lissotriton helveticus. The sequence continues at coordinate 1,093,011,240 of NC_136068.1, forward strand.
TTACATGGCTCTCTCCTTCCTTTCACTGTGCAGGGCAGAGACATCAGCCGCCCCACAGGAGGTGGAGACAGCACACGGGAGGGAAGATACAACTCTGGAGCACTTTGTTGACATGATTCCTTCTCTCCTTGCACAGTGCAGGGCAGAGACATCAGACAAGCCACAGGAGGGAGAGCCAGCATTGTAGAGGGAAGGCCCAGCACTATTCAGGTCCCAGGTGCAACTCCTCCCTCCCATCTAGATGCAGATCTCTCTATTCACCACTGGGCTACCCCAGCCTGTCTCCTGGAATCCCCTAGCCCTGTCACTCACAAACCCAGACAAGGAATATACAACCTACCAGAGGCAGGCCTGGACAGTTAGGCAAGACAATACCTACTTTCTAAAAGTGGTATTTTCAAACACAGAATATTAAAACCAACTTTACTAAAAGATGTATTTTATTATTCTGAGTTCGGGCATACTAAATTCGAATTTCTACCATGTTCCCTGAGTCAGTTAGGATTATAAGAATGTACTAATCTAACTGCCCATTCTAGCCTTTGGAGAACAGGTAGACTTGCAATAGTGAAAAACAAAAATGGCTGTAGTTCACTATTAGGACATGCTACACACACCAGAGCATGTCCTACCTTATATTTACAATGCACCCTGTCCTTGGGCCTACCATATGGGTGTCTAATATGAAGCAAAGGTAAGGTTTAGGGACTGGCAAGTGGGTGCACTTGCCAAGTCGACATGGTAGTACTAGACTGCACACAGGCCTTGCAATGACAAGCCCGAGACACACTTTACAAGCTGCATCTGTGGGTGGCACAACCAGTGTTGCAAGCCCACCAGCAGCATTTGATTTACAAGCCCTGGGTACACATGGTGCACTGTACTAGGGGCTGACAGGTAAATCAAATAACCCAATCATGGAGTCACTAATCAGTACATCAATTTAACATAGGGAGCACTTGCACTGTGGCACTGAATAGCAGTGGCACAGTGCCCAAAGCATATAACCAGCAAAAACATATCAAAACAGAGGAGGCAATCCGTCAAAATGGAAGGGAGACTCACGCCAATGATGCCAGGTCCAACAATGACCATGTGGTTGACCGTAGGCCAACATTTTGCGGGAAGAAGATCATTATAATGGTTGTTCCGTTTTAAGGATAATACGGTTTTAGCAATGTCTTCCTGATCATATAGTTTGAAGGTTGACCAATGGACATTGTTTTTTGGGTACTGTTTGTGCTGGCTGCTTCACTTGAGTACTCATTTGAGTCACAAGTTTGTCAGCGGTATCCATGAGTTCTCTCTCGAGGGAGCTAGCATTAGTTGTAAAAAAATGTTGAAAAGTCTTCACAGCTCAGAGCAGATTGAGCTATTAGTTGAGAGGATTTGGTCAATTTGTTCAATTGAACCTTTAGAAGATCGAAGATTTTCCTCGGTCTGTTCTTTGCATTATCAAGTTGTTTTCTAAAAAAAAAAGTCTTTTATTGACTGCTGTACGCTTTTATTGTAGGATTTCCTGATCGTTCTTAGCTGATTTAATGAGGGGATGAAAGGAGCTGTCTCCATTTCTTTTCTGTTAGTCTGAGTTTCCGTCTTTCTTCATTCAGAAAGCTGATGAACCATGGGTTTTTATCTTTAACTTGAATTGTTTTGAGTTTAAAGGGGCTATATTTTTGATTATATTAGACATGGTACGGTTGTAATGATCCGTAAGCTCACTGACGTCTACCAATTCAGGAGGGGGTTGAAGTTTGTTCTCACAACTTTCTGGTAACATGCTCAGGCCTTTAGAGTCTCTAACCCATTGCTTAGGCTTCATTGATTGTGCGGTTCTTTTCTTCTTTAAGGCTGTAATTTGGAAGGTGATGATGTGGTGGTGCGACCAATCGCAAGGGACAATATTAATTGAAATTGCTCAAGTTGACCCCGCACACTTAAACAGTAAATATTACAATATCATTAATGTTGTTCTAACCAGACGACCGCATGCTTTACGGAACGCCGATACTCTATTTGCGGCTTTTACTAATACTTTAATCTCCTCAAAAAATAATTGAAATCTGACTGACCTAGAGAGCACGATAACCCTTAGACATATGGAAAATATTTATACCTCAAGCTTGAAGACCATTGTGAAGCATCATTAAATAGAGAATTCTAAATAAGCCCTGAAGAAGTCCGGTCACGGACGAAACACGTTGGCTATTGATTTTAAAAGTTTTTTGAGAATAAAGAATTTTCTACTGAAGAAACCTGACTTTGGAATTCTTGGGAGAATGACTGGAAAGACATTGGAACAATTTGAACAACATTAATGATATTGTAATATTTACTGTTTAAGTGTGCGGGGTCAACTTGAGCAATTTTGATTTGTAAAACAAATTTCTTGTTTTTTGAAAATTGGGATCTAGGGGATTGTATCCCAGACTACCTGCACCTAGACACACACGCACCTTAGGGATTTTGTCACCAGTGCGGGCATAGTAGCCTTAATCCCCTGTTCTGGCTTGATCTTTGTATCTACAATATTAATTGACTCAACCTCATTTTCCTTGGAAATGATCCAATCTAATGTAGCGCCTTTAGAATGAATTGGAGGAACACAAGCCTGCACCAGGGAATGGTCTGCTAAGAAGTTTTTGAAAATATTGATCTGATTATCTTTAGGGTCGTTCCAATGTAGATTGAAGTCCCCAAGAAAGATATCATTTGAGTGTGGATCAGAATTTCCTGTAATAATTTCCATTCGTTGGTCAATGAACAATACATTGTTACCTGGGGGGTGGTAGAACGTGTGTAGTTTAAAGTGTTGATTATCTGAGAGATGTAGAGAGAGACCGAGATATTCACAGGATTCCAGTGGGTCAGAGTGAGCTTTAGAGATGGAGATGTCAGATCTGTGGATACTGGACACTCCTCCACCCGTTTTAATTAGCCTGTCTAGTCTCACAATATTTTAGTTTGGAGGAACCAATAGGTCTAGGCAAGGGGACGATGCATTATTGAGCCAAGTTCCCGTAAGAATAGCTGCGTCAATACCCTGGTTCCGCTGCATGTTTCATTGCTGATCGGCAATTCAGTAGTAAGCACAACAGTGGTTTCGGAGGGGTATTTAGGATAGAGTCTTGCCTTAGAGGGATTAATGTTATTTCTTTCAGGATGTTAGCAATTAGCTTTCCAGGATTAACCGGTTATTCCAGTTACGTTTATTAGAACTGTTCTAATTTGTTGTTTGTTTCTATTCCGGGGGGAACCAGCTGACAAATCGTAAAATTGCAATAAAGATTGAGTATCCGAGTCAGTCGGATACCTGAGGATTTTGCATGAACGCAAAATCCTGTTTGACAGAGGCAATGGGGTCGTGTTCATCCTGTTCAACTTGTCGCTGTGTACTGATTTTTGAGTCTGGATGATTTTGGAGAGATGGCATTCTGAGAGAAGTACACAATTCTTCATGTTTGGGGGCTTTTTGCATGTCTATAGCTATCCTTTCCGTCTGGGCAATGAGTGATTCTAGCTCCATTCGAGGGGGAGGGGAGAGAAGTTGAAGTTGCCGCGTGTCTGCAGCCATGGTGATCAGAAAGCTAGATTAATCTAGTTCCACATGATTGTGGCTATTTGAGGTTTCTTCTGAAGATTTTTCAATCAGCTGTAGGGAAATATCAGAACTGGTATAGTCATCTGACCTACTTATGTTCTGAATGCAGGGAGCTGTATCTGAGAGACCCTCACTTTGCAAAGTTTTAGAGATGTTCGCACGAGGTGTCTGAGGGATGGACGGTGGGCTGGATTTTAAATGATTTGCAAATAAGAGGTTATTGCTAACAGCTTTGGATATGGTCAGAGACTAATTGGAGGCTAATCTGCAAGTCTTAGCCCTATGTCTTGTGCTGTTGAAGCAAGGGGGCTATTCCCTTGGAGTAGCGATACAGACTCCCTGTGCTGCAGCCTGTTGTCACTAGTTTCAGTGTTGCTGATCAGAGATTTATTCAGCTGGCACATTTTTCACAACCGAGTTCCTAAGGAGGAGCAAACAAGCACCATGCGTTTCAAGCTGCGGTCGAAGTGGAACTGTGATGCTGTGTGGGGCAGGGTCAAAGGCCTGGATAAAAACACAATATTGTGTAACTGTTTTCGTTCTTTCAACTTCAGGTTGCTTCATATAAAATAAAGCACAGCTCAAATGAAAAATAAAGTGCAAGTTAAGTTAATCAGTGAACATGCACTATTGTACATTCTGAAACCTCTATTAGTTAATGCACTGCAGAGGTCTATGTCTCTAACCGCAGACCCACAGAACTGAATCCTGGTTTGTACAATGTCGAATAGAGACTTATGTACGTTTAATGCTACGAGGTCCCAGTCTGTGACTGACAGCAATGCAAGTATGAACTTCGTTATTTTAGACTTGTATTACACAGTGTAGGGTAGGCTGCTACAAAATGCGCAAAAAGGTTTCAGATAAAAAAAATTGCTTCCAAAATATAGTTTAGTAATAACCAGACTATACCCAGTTCCATTTTAGGGAGAGGTGTGGTCCCGCGGCCAGGGCGACTAACGCTGGAATCTGAGGATCACGGTTCGATCCCCGGCGCCGGCAGCAGATTAAACCACCACCATGTGACTCTGGGCAATAGCTTGCTTAATCTTTCCAACAGCCCCCAGCGCCTGGAGACCCTTACGGATGATTGATTGCGCTTTACAAATGTGGATTATTATTATTATTACCTAGTGCATTTTTTTCAATAATGGTCCTTTAAAAGCACAGTCTTCACAGCTCAGCTAGTAACTCTTGCAATAACACTCAAAAATAATAAATCTATTTCACCACAGAGCTTAGAGTGATTCCATCAATTAAAGGCACTTCAGTCTTCCAAGCACCCTTTACATTTGCAGATTAACCAGTTAGAGGCTTATTTCTTATTTAGCGGTCTGCCTCTCCCTCTGGATTACAGCACATGATGATCCTTCCCTTCAACTTCAGCTGAAGCATTTCAACTGTTGGAATTAACCATTCTGGGACCGTTGTTTCCACAAAAAGCAGAAACTTTTCTTAAATTAAAAAAAAGTATGGGTACATTGTGCCCCTCTTACCCCCTTACCCCACCTATTTCGACCACTCGTTTCAAAAAGGGCAAAATAGCACCATTCCTCTAGGCAGTTTAGGGGCCGTGGGGGGAGGGGGAGATTGGCTATCTTCCCTTCCAAACAGGGCCAGCCTTTAACATGGCAGAGCTGTGCCTACATTTGAGGCTCCTGTATCAGAGGGGTGCAGGAGCAGACCAACCCCAAAATGGATCTAAAGAAACATGTATTAAACTCTGTTCGAAGTATGTTTTTAGGTCTTGCCTGGGACTGTACATGCGCTGTTACTTGCAAGACATTTTGTTAGCCTACAGGGGGCTTAGAGCCCGTCCATTACTTACCACTGGTTGGCTTCATCGTCACTCATTTTCCTCTCTCTCTTTAATCAGCGTGTGCTGTCTCCACTTCCTCTTCATGTGTTTACCTCTCAATTTCAATTTTTATTTATTATGTTTTGGCTCTCAAAAGAGGGCCACATAGAGTATACAAGATAAAAACAGAACAAATTCAAATACATTACAAAAAGAAAAAAAAAAAGAAAAAAAACCAAGTTAAGTACAAAACTGACATGCAAAACGAATCTACGAGAAATCGGAAAGTCAAAACATCTCCAAAGACATGTTAATAAATAGCTAAAAAACCTTTAAAAAAGTTAAAAATATGGAAACAGAACATTTCATTAGGCGGGCAGTAAAGTGCATGAAGAAAGCCGTTCAAAGTGACGATGCCGAGACGAAGACATATAACTTTTAACCACCTGGAGCGCAATTTACGGAGCGCAGGGCAAATCAGTAAAACATGCATACAATCCTGGGTGCTCAATTTACATAAGTTGCACAAAGCAGAGGAACCATACCATTTGGATAACAGTAGGTTTAAAGGTATTAAATCGTAACGTAGAAGGAACCAAAATCTACGAATACCATGCGGTAGGTTCCATATGACATAGGGTTGGGGTGACTTCATCACATAGGAGTTAAGGAGAAAGTCTACATTCCTTTTTTCACAAATTAGCTTTTTATCCGAGTGAAAACATAGGTCCCACGAGGCTACTTTTAAGACGAGTTTTAACTGTAAGGGAGAATACAGAAACAAAGCGTTTTCATCTATTTTTAGAAGGGTTACAGCTTTTCTAAAATTGCGTACAAGTTGAGAAAACTCGTTAAAATTACCCAATAATTCATTTCTGAGGAGAGCTCTCATAGTCCCTGCTTCCGCTCTAGCCAGGCAGGCCACCCATCTTACTAGGGCACATAATCCCTGTACCCAGCTGCTCCTTAGACCAAAATCAAGCCTACAGGCGGCCAAGGAGCACGCAGTATTTAAGGAAGTAAGAGATCTCAGAAGTTTCCCCTCAATCTTATGGCAAAAGTCCCAATTTTTCACCTCTATGAGTTCGATACCATACAATATTGTTGCGGGGATTTTAGCTCTATACACTTCCAATAAACTCAAGAAGTGCCGTTTCCCCGTTGCGTGGTATAGGGAATTTAAACCTTTACCATGGGCAAGAGCTTTGCGTGAACAATGCTCTATATGGAGCCTCTCACTCAAATTAGCCGAGATGATTTTTCCCAGGAAAGTATAGGAATTTACAACCTCCAGTTTTTGGCCCCCAATGGACCAACCAAAATCCACAGAGCGGCACTTCTTCTTACCAGCTATACACATGACTTTACTTTTGGTAATATTGATCTTCATGCAATGGGCTGCAGCGAAGACATGAAGGGCATGCAGCCGATTTGCAAGTCCTTTAGGGGTCAAGTCAAGAATAAGGACATCATCAGCATACATCAGGCAGGATATAGGGATCCCCCCCACCGTCGGGGCGATGCCCTCACTAGCCGACAAAGCGGCGGGTAAGTCTACCGTGTATAAAGAGAACAAAAGGGGAGCCAATAAACAACCTTGTTTAAGGCCATTCAAAGATGGGATTTGATAAGATAGCCCCCTTTCGCCCCCCAACAGGACCCTACACCAGGTCTCTGTGTGGAGAGACCGCACCAACTCCAACAGATGGGATGGAACACCAAGCGCTGCCAATTTTCTCCACAGCGTTCTACGATCAACTTTGTCGAACGCTGTGGAGAAATCAATAAAGGCGGCATACACTACCCCTCCTCTCACCTGGACATATTTATCTGTAACTACCTGAAGAGCGGTGAGGTTGTCTAACGTACCGTGATCCCTACGGAAGCCGGTCTGTTCAAACGGCAAGATATTATTCTCCTTTACCCAATCGGAGAGGGAGATTAAAAGACATTTCGCAAAAACCTTTCCGATGGAGTCGAGGAGAGCAATCAAGCAGTAATTACTAGGGCTATCCCTAAGTCCCTTCTTAAAAATAGGGACCAAGATACTTCCCCTCCAGGAGGCAGGTACCGTGTTAGACAAAAAACAGGCTTTATACAGAGGATACAGGATTTTGCTCCACCTTAAAGGATCCTGTTTCAGGACCGTCATGGGGAGTTCGTCAGGGCCCATTGCCCCAGAGACACGCATATTTTTTATAGCCGTCTCGATTTTTTCTTCTGTGGGGTAATCAATGAGACCTTCGGGTGTAGCATCTAATGCAATATCATCACCAATAGTCCCGTTCCCTGCATACAGATCCCGAATATACGTAATCCATACCTCTTCCGGTATAGCGATGGGAGAGGGGCTTAATCTAGAACCGCACCCCTTACCAATTATTGCCCAAAATTCTCTGGTCCTGCCATGAGCAACAGATTCCCTCAAATTGATCCAAACATTGTCCTCCCTTACCTTTTTTATTTGTAACTTGAGTCTACATCTCTTTCTTTTTAGCCTGGAAATTTCTTTTTTGCGTTCCATGGCTCTATCTAGATATTGTTCACGGACTAATTTATTGATTTCCTTATTCAGGATACGCAATATACTAGGGACCGCTACCCCTTTCCTAGGTCGGGAAGTTTTTTTAGCATAAAAGATGATATTTCGCATAAATTCTTCAAAATAAACTATTTCATTCCCGCGCCACTTATTTAATACTAATAGGGTATCCGATAAAAAATCCTCTACCCCATTAATGGCAGAAGGACTCCAGAAACACCTACCCGAAGAGGCGTGAAAGGTAGCATCACTGCCGTTAAGAGTCCAAGGCGCAGTGGTCATGGGATTTAAGGAAATAGTTATAAACAATATGCTATGATCACTCAAGGAGGTAGGTATGATCTTAAGGTCCTGAATAGAAGGAAACAAACCATAGTCTGCGATTACATAGTCCAAGATAGAAGACCCAAAAGGAGATTTGTGGGTAAATTTTGCAGGCACATCAGACGGGAATCTCCCGTTTAGGATAAGACCGTCGATGTTCGCTAATTCTTTTAGCAGAATCTTCCCTCTTTTATTTGTCACTAACTTATCAGGGAAGAGTGCTTGAGGAACAAAGTGCGCATCTTCTTTAGATTTATTCCTAAAAAGTCTCAGACTGGAATTAGAGATTTTGCAGTTCAAGTCACCCACAAGCATGATTTCCGGAGGGGATGGGACATTTTTGATTTGGTCAATATATCGAAATACCTGCTTCAATATAACGTTAAAAGACTCTTCTGGAGGGATATATACATTTAGAATTACAACAGGTGACTTTGTGCCGTTATTAAACAGATTTTCAATGGTTATGGCTTGGAAAAGTTTACTAGGGTCAATATAATGGGAGAATCTCCATTGCAGTTTATTTGATAGTAAACAGGCGATTCCCCCCCTAGCATGACCTTTCTTGGAGGGGGCAGCAGGGACTTCCAAAACGTAAAAATCTTTAGGAACCTCCAGCATATTAATACACCAGGTTTCCTGTAAGCAAATCACGTTAGCTCCTAGGGACAATAGGAAATCAAATTTCTCTGGGCTACTGTGAATCCCTGCCGCATTCCAGGAAATAATTTTTAGTAAAGTGTTAAAGATGATGGAACAATCTGGGGTTATCTTTGGTTTTTGTAGATAATGCACTATGCAGCCAATTCCACCGATTGTAATCCTCTGTAAAGGAGGAATTCTGAGTTAGCGGAAGTGGCTTCACTTGCGAAACCGAGCGTTTTCCCTTAGAGACCCAAATCTTTAGGTCTGTAAGAGGAGAAGCCACCCCATTTTGCTCATCACCTCCAAATACCTTCCCAAAAGAAGGATTTGTAGTACCAGGGTTAAAAATCGGGAGAATGTCAATACCTGTACGTTGGAAATTCTCGGCTTGCTGCAATATCAAATTTACAATAATGGGAGAGTAGAATTTAACCCTTATACTCGATACCCTGACTTCACCCAACAGGGAGACTAACTCAATATCCCTAGTTTGGATATGGTGAAGACTTTCAATCTCGCTAAAGCACTTAAGAAGCCAGGCTCTGTTTAGGGGTAGGTCTACATCAAATAAGGGTAAAAAGTCTAACACAAGAGTATCCACTGGAGCCTTTGTAGTTGTTAAAAGGCGATCAGGAAAGGAGCGGTCTTCAAACTCTAAAGCTGTAGAGAAAGGAGGGGCCAAGGGGTTAAGGGCCCCAGATGGGTATTGGAATGGAGCTCCAGTCGTAGTTGGTGGAGAGAGACTTGAAAGAGGATCCCCCATTTGTTGCATAACATCCAAAGACGTTGGCGGACACATTTCACTTTCCACCTTTAAAGATGTAGAGATGGGTGAGTTCAGTTCAATTTCCGCCTTTAGGGATGTAGAGGTGGGATCCAAGTCTATTTCTTCGTTCTCCAGTGCAGCCAGCGAATTTTGAAAAATAACCCGACGCTGTCTTTTCTTCCTGTATTTTCGAATGGGTTTCCTTTTATTCCCTTTATTATTTTTATGTTTACCATTTGTTGCCTTTACCTCATGGTTATAGTCCGTAGGTTCTTTTTTGTTTTCAGACATAAAGATAGGGAATAGATCTTGAACCACTTTAGGGCCAGAAGTGGAGTTATTTTCTTCCTCGATCTCTAGAATTGAGTTCTTAATACAATTAGGCACTGCGGTTAGAGGCATAGCTGCGATGTGTGTTTCCAAACCTGCTGTTGCAGCCTTCATGTCAGAATCCACTATAGGCCCATTTATTTTCCCCTTTGGCAAGCTGTGTTCAGTCATAGGGAGGGGGACACTCCTCATATCTGACGACTTTTGTACCAATGACTTCAGTATTTGGGTAACTGATTCCAAGATACAATCCGAGCTGCCTACAAATTTCCCCAAAAGAGATAGAATGGAGGCTAATAATTGTTCCAGAGCAATCATGGATTCAGAGATCGGTTTTTCACACGCTTCCACTGGACGGGAAATACCAGATAGGTTGAGACCCGGACTCCGGGAAACATCTAGCAAATCGGACATATCCTGACCGTTGAGCGAAGGGGTACTACTATACAACATTAGCCCAGATGGAGTAGCACCGCCCGAGGGCTTAATGGGGTCCTGAGTCTCCAATTTAGCTGTATTTACATAGCGGCCACAAAGTTCGAGGTCAATGGAAAGTGAAGACAGATCCCCATCCAAACTATCCTTCAGAAGGGTTTGAGGCAAAGATGGTTGCTTCGCAAGTTCACATTCAGGTACCGGGAGATCAAGATTACTATCTCCCTTCCCTACAGAATGAGTGAGGGAAGAGGACACCGCTACCGCAGATTGAGATGGAACGGGCTGCATGGGAAGAGACGGGGGGTCTGTGATACCTGGAGTATGGACCTCCTGAGCCATAGCACAGGGAGCTCCTTTAGCAGCATGATTAGATTTTTTAGGAGAAGGCAAGTCCCATAACTCAAAAAGTTGACATTGACCCTTCAGCGGGGGATTGTTCACAGATTTATTTCTTGTACGGGTAATATCAATTTTTGTACCAGGTTTTCCTCCCACGACCCTTCCTGAACGTAGTTTTTTAGACATCTTCAGTGGTATTATTCCACGAAAAACTGTTATAGAGGTAATTTGCTTCCAGAAGACAAAATGGAGATATAAAAGGATAAAACAATATACATAAGATAATAAATATAGTGCTGGGGATGCAACAATGACTGACCGATAGTAGAATACGAGGAAGCAACAAATAAGTTGCGGTAGGAAGTTCTTCCTCAGGCTGTCAGGCAAGTTAGAAGAAGCCAGAACAATCAATGACAGTGAAAATGAAAATATCCAGGCCCAGCCCAGCCTACCTCAGCCACTGAGGGCCACAGAGGGCCCGCCCTTTGCCCGGGCTTAGCCCCGGGCACTCCCGCACGCTCCCGCGACGCGGGTCTGACGCCTCTTTAAAGCGCCGCCTGGCGCGCTCTCCTCGCGTTGTTCTCGCCGCAGGGGCTGTTGGGAAATGGAGTTTTCAACCCCCGCTATCCTCCGGTGTCAGACGCTCCCCTCCTCTCGGCGGCCGCTAGGTGGTTGGTGCGGCGGCGGGAGGGGGACAAACACGAACCCAGCAACGGCGAATCAAGCTGTCCACAGCAGGTAGGGTCGCAAATTCAGTTCAGGCACTTCACCCGCTCTGCCGGTCTGACGCCTCTTTAAAGCGCCGCCTGGCGCGCTCTCCTCGCGTTGTTCTCGCCGCAGGGGCTGTTGGGAAATGGAGTTTTCAACCCCCGCTATCCTCCGGTGTCAGACGCTCCCCTCCTCTCGGCGGCCGCTAGGTGGTTGGTGCGGCGGCGGGAGGGGGACAAACACGAACCCAGCAACGGCGAATCAAGCTGTCCACAGCAGGTAGGGTCGCAAATTCAGTTCAGGCACTTCACCTCTCTTTACCTCTCCCTTTTAGCACGGCCCAATTACTGCTTCCTTTTGGTACTTGGTGTCCATCTACTGCTAGTGTACTTTCACAGGTAATTTTTTTTATTTTAGTTGTAGCAGTCCATAAGAGCAAGATGATGAACGGAGTGCTGAAACATTTCATCCACTCACCGCCAAACAAGAGATCTGAGTTAAACCATCATTCTTTTGCTCACTATGCCAACCCAGTTTGGACCCAACCATATGCAAATCAGTCTACTGCTACGGCCAATAGATCTCACATAAGCAAGATCTATTGGCATCGCCAATGCTTGTTTGCAATGGAAAAAGGGTATTTCCTAAAACTATTGAGGATTATGTTGGAACTTTAAGGAAGTTAGCGATTGATTAACATTCTGGTTGCCTACTTCATGAACTGATACGTGACCTGATCACGTACAATGTTTACCAACAATCCCAGCCTACAGTTCAACTTTTAATTCATGGGGACTCTTCACTTAATGTGGTGTCCTCAATGTTCACGGGTAAACGCTCAGGAAAATGTGCCAAAGCAGCATTTTGTAATGCAAAAAGTGGTTGACAAGAGGAATGGGAATTAATCATCTCAGGGTCTGATGGTTTAGAATATAAAAACAACCACAGGTAAAGGCAATAGGTCTCGGCTTTGGGGTCCATTGGCTTTGCCAATACATTTTGTCTTTGCTGAACAGCATCAGCAAGATGCGGTACAGCATGGTCAAAAGCAAAACAAAGTGTGATGACATGGCTACAGTTGGTGCGTAATTTTGTAGGTACACACACGTATCATTAGCTGTACCAACATTCTTTAGGCTGTGGGATGGCAGGGCAACTTTCCACGGTGTGCAAAAGGTTATGTGGGAATGCTAAAGTTAAGTGTGTTATTGATGATAGGTCTAGTAAAGTTGAGGTTACGAGTATATCATCATATAGTGACAGTCCAGATGGCATCACGTGTATGCTAAGCACAGGAAAGAAAACATTCTTGATGTTGACATCTGTACATACAACAAACCTGTGTCTGAGATGTGAATGGGGTAGTGCTAAAGCAAATTGTATCTGGTTACAGATCTTCATACACTACAGTTGAATAAGTGTGGAAAAACAAAGTCTGTCAAGTGACCAATTAACAACAAAGTAAGCATGCTCATAAATTGAGGTTTGAAGTTAACCTTGAGCTTAGAAAACTGAAGGGTGGTGCCATTATAGGTCCACCAGTCTTCAGTATGTCTTCCTCCCTTTGTTATGGCCAGATGTGCAAATTGCAAAATCATGTTGTGCTTCGATCTCAAGAACCCTCAATAAGGACATTTTAGTGGACAAGAGTCCCTTACATAGGATTAAAGAATTACTGTCCATGACCAAGGGAGTTCAGTGGCATTTTACCATTGTCCTTGCTTTCGCCTACCATCAGATCCTCTCATACTGCAGGTTACAAACCTTACGGCATTCATCATATCAACCTTGTGTTTTCAGTTAATAAGAATTGCATTCTTTTCAGCTACTGCAACAGCCCTATTCAAACAGGTAATGCCTGGGCTATTTAAGGAGTCAATTCAGGGTGGTATTAAACATCCTCAAAAACAAAGGTTTAACTGAAGAGTTTTAACAAATGCAAGTTTGAGATCCAATCTGTGATGTACCTGGGTAATGTGGCAAGTGTGGAAGGAATTAAACCTAAAAAAGAGTTGGTGGAGGCCTGTGTGCCCCATTCCGAAAACAGAAAGATAATGTTAGGTCATTCTGAGACCTTGCCAAATTTTATGCGAAGTTTGTCCGTAATTTCGCTAAAAATACTTCTGAATTGAGACGATTGTTTAAGAACAAACACATCTGATGTTCAACCAACAAGAAGAGGCGAGAGTAGCCTCAACATCCCGATACTGAACACAGACAGAAAAGCGTTATTCTATTATTGAAAAAGGGATGAGCCTGCATGTCGGAAATGGAATATTTTAAACAGTTTGTGTGGGGCTGGGAATTTGTTGTGAGCACTGACCATAAGAGTTTAACCCCATCCGCGCTAAGCGTTTTACCGCTGTGCGCTAAAGATTCGCAAATCCCGCGTATCATGACGAGCTCAGCTCTTCATGAGCGTACGACAGGCGTACCTCATGACGAGCTCAGCTCGTCATGAGCGTGGAAGGGGTTAAGCAACATTTTAACTACAGAGGGAATTCTATTAACTACTCCTCACAGCCTAATGATATCAGGTACTGAGATTTCACTTACTATGTGCAGTATGCGCAAGGAATTATAATAAAAAAATAAAAAGAGTGGAACAAGAGAGCACTGAGAATGAATGGGATGATTTCCAGGTAGCACTTGTGTTGAATACATTTGGCCATGAAGAGTGGGCGCCCAAGGAAAGACCGTGAATGGGCTGGCAGTAGATGAGGAGTTTCTATTTGCTAAGGCAAAATCATTGTTGTTGATATGTTAAGCTCGAAAATCATTCGTGTCATTTTGTCATGAAATGTAAATGCAGGAAAGGAAATTTTACTGGTGGCCAGGAATTGATTTTTAAATTGAACGTTTTGTGAGAGTGTAACACTTGTGAAAGATCAAGTGATCATCAAACCTCCCTTATGCCCTGTGCGATGCCCCAGTGGGCTGCAAGAGGTTTTACAAGTTGATATATTGTGCCTCAATTCAGAAAAGACTGACAATACTACATTTGTGATTTCCTTGAAAGATTTATTTTCCAAATGGTTGGTAGTGGAACACGTGAGAGTGTCTTGGAAGTAAGGAACAGGTTATTCCTCAGGGAGGGACTTCCTGAACATATCATTAGTGACAACGGCCTGCAATTTAGGTCTTTTCTTGTGGCAGATTTTTTCACATCCATCTGTTAGTAATGATGCAATTGACAGATGTAATAGGGCAATCAAAGGCATGATACACCTAGCCAAGGGTATCAAGAATTGGGAAATGGTGGTAAGGAATATGACTTGAGCTCATCGTGTCGTGCATACCATAAGTTGGTACAGCCTTTTTGTAATCATGAGAGAAAGATTGGCCTTTAACAAAGACAACCTTGGGTAGAGGTCTGGGACACCCTTAGCAAAATGGTCCCCCTGATGGGCAGAGGACTTCGTAAAAATACGTAATTAGTGACAACAGTCGGCTATTCAAGTCTTGTCTTGTGGAAGATTTTATTCACATGCAAAAAAAATCCTATTGTTTTACTTGGAAAAAGATTTTGCCCCGGATTCAGTGCACATATAGGACACGTCACGCACTCATATATTTGGACCACAATGAGAAATAGAAAATATATATATTTTGAAAAATATTTTATCTTTTTATTTTTTACTTCATTTGTTATACGATCAAAAATATATTTTGTCAAAAGGGTACATACATAAATAGATATCATAAAAATACATTCATTTGATAGGAATAATTCATAAATACATAAGAGTCAATGACAACCTATTTCAACCACCAGACAATATATAGTGTGTCTCCACCCCGAAAGATGAAAAGGGTTGGGAGACAAGATCTGGAACAAAATACCCCTAAAGAATATAGTTGACCCGTCACAAATGCAACTAAACATATGTGTTTAATCTTGAAAGCACTGGTTGCAGATGTAAAATACCAACGTGTTTCGGCAAAGCCTTCCTCACGGCATATACTTCATACCAGTGGTGAACTAAAAATAAAAAAAAAGAGAGTGACAATACAATACATATTAATTGTGGTCCAAAATAATTGTGCTATATACAAAGATTCAAACACATCGCCCAGTGGGCAGTCAATTATCCTGATTAAACCCCAGTGGGATCTGCATACCCGACAGAGAACAGAGTCTCAGGCACATTCCAAGTGTTTGTCTTACTCATACATTCACAAAATAACAGTCATCTGTATTTCATCTTTGGCTATCTCCTGCTAGCCACATGCAGTTGATTTTTCCAGATCTCGACTATTGCTTTTAATGTGTTCTAACCCAAAACTAAAGGATTCTATATCTATGGAGACACCTAATATGTTTTATAAAATATTAGTGGGGTTCCAGAAGTACAATGTTCTTATCAGGTTAAATAAGTATCCAGAGATCACAAAAACATCCTTATTCCAAATGTATTCCTGGTTATGATTGAAGCCAGTTACCGTTACCATGGTAAAGCAGATAGCACTACGGTGATTAATCAGATTTCAGTTGTTACCTAGATACACATAAATGTGCGATGTATTACCTAGGGCACCTCTCCACTTTTATCCCAATAACTCAATTTTATTAACACTAACCTTCTTCCTGTCTGTTATTATTGCCATGCTTTAGTCATGTGGACGTAGAAACAAGATTATGATATAACAGCTAATTTCCCGTAGTCTATTCAATACGAGGGTCAGGTACACACTGTCCGTTCTAAAGGGAAAGAGATGGTAAAAAAGATGAGGAGGGACACACAAGGGGAGAGGAGGATACAAGAATCATGAATTAAAAAGGTCCTACTTATAAGTGTATACAACTAAACTGAACTCTATTAACCCCCATGGCTTAAAGACTAATGTTCTTACCAAGAGTAGAATCCCTCTATATATGAAAGGAACGGTTGATAGCCAAGAGGATCCAGGGTAGCCGCATTCACTAATCTCTTACAAATTTCTCAAGGCCGCAGTCCGATACTGATCTAACAAGTATTAAAAACAGAACACAGGGAGGATACCCCTGGTTAAGTATTCAATAGATGTAGTGATTCGCACTCCACAGCAAATCAACTGAAGTTACATGAACAAATTCAATAGCCATGTCCTTACCTCTATTAATCTTGCTTATAGAAAAAAACCAGACCGAGATTCTCAAATATAGTAGTCTTGCATCTTGTCAGGATCACCAGCAATTAGCGATCTAACAGATATAAAACACAAAACACAGGGAATTACCCTGGTTAGGTTTGTAATGGCGGCCGAAATTAAAGCTCAATATTGCATCAAACGCAATAGTGGGTGGAATATCCAGAGCCACGATCTTACCTAGGATAGTCTGACTTCTAGAATAAATCAGCAGCACGCCGTTCCGATGCGGTAGCTTCCTCAGAGGCGCGGTAACCAAACAATGTGCTTTAAATAATTTGACCTGCCATACGATTGTAACAAGCTCAACCCATATACGTGTATAGCCGAGCTTTGCTCGATCTAGTCACCTAATAGCTCTTTGGAGTTTCGGGTGTATTGTAACCAGGTCATTGATTAGTATGTTTTAAGAGGTCACTGAAAGTACTGGATATAATAGGACACCACATTGTTGACCTCACAAGGGGTAACACCCACATCATTACGTTCTCCAATCATACGTAAATCGACGAGTGTCAAATGTCAAAAGGCATAGTCATGCGCCCGCCATATTAGAGTGGACCAGTGTCAATGCTGTATCAAGTTTAGTTTAAGTTTCAAGTTGACTTGACAATGCTGTATCCCTTATAAGCGTCTCACACGGGCATAATTAAAATCCGTGGATTGTACAAGTTATAAATGCCGCAATCATATCGTGTGTCCTGTGTTAAACTTTCGAAAATAAGAAAAAAGGTAAAAATATTCTCTAAGGAAATCCGAGTCCAACATTAACTAATTTTTAACCTCAAAATACAACAAACAATATCAACCACAGAGGGTTATCCACAGTAGCAAAGATCTCAAAAATATATCTACTGTGGCCGCCATCTTGGGACGGGATAAGCGTAATCCATATCTATTGCGAAATTGTTTTATCTCCCAAATCTCTCTACGGTTCATTTCATATAAGGCAAATAAATGTAAATTTACCAAGGAGTATGTATGTAAGATTGAAACTCTCACATAGATGTCATAAATCCAACATCAAAACTGATAGTCCTTCCGAGGGGATAGTATATTTTGTGCCACACATACAGTGTAGATCAAACACATAAATCAGGCAAAAGGAATATAGAATCCCATGCGTATCCAATGTGGCTAGGATACAGTCCTATTTCCAGAGGTTAACTCAGGCTCCATGTATGACTATCCTGGATCCGTAACCAAGGATAATATTCATATTAGGGTAGCTATTAAAGTTTGTCTGATACTCGTCCCTATATAAATACAGGACAACCCAACTATGTTTTTACTTAATTGCCTGCTCCCATGGTATTTCTAAATTCAAACCTGTAACTGAGGTCCCTAGGATAAAAATCCAAAAGACCTCTCTCAATTTCCTAGTAGTTTCTAGTGACTTGCCTTCTTTTGGGTTGATTCTCTCTAATATATACCACCGTATATCTTCAGGCATATGTCTTTTCTCCAGATAGTGATTAACCATGGGGGCTGATGTTTTATGTGTTCTGATAGCCGATCCATGCTCCGTTAGTCTTACATTAAGGGATCTACCAGTTTCACCAACGTACCCCTAGCCGCAAGGGCAAATCAGAAGGTAAATCAGGTTTGATCTTTTACAGTTATTCAGATTAGTAGGTGTTATAGTACGTCCATTGAATTCTAAGAGAGGACCTTCTATTGCCGAGGCACAAGATTTACAACTGGTGCATTTGTACGTACCTGTCACTCTGTGCCCAAAATACTCAATTGTTTGGGAATCTCCACAGTTTTCATGCGTGAATGTACAACATGATCTTTTAGATTTTTATTACGCCTATAGGCGAACATCGGTTTGGGAATGGTTTCTGACTTGTCAGCATTAATATTCAAAATATGTCAACTCGAAAATACTGCCTGTCTGATCATCTCATTTAACATGGAATGCCTTGTTATAAAAATTAATGGGGGATCTTCCTTAGGTTTTATTTTGTGTAGCAAATGCTGTCGATCAAAGAATCTTGCTCTTTTAAAAGAGTCTCTGACTATCTTCTTAGGATAACCTCTATCCCAAAATTTTTGTTTCATTATTTCTGCCTTCTTGTCGAAATCACTGATGTTAGTGCAATTTCGCCTAAGGCACAGAAATTCACCAAAGGGGTATACTGTTTTTTTGTACACTTGGATGGTAGCTATCATAATGCAGCAAGGTGTTTCTGGCAGTCGGCTTCGAAAATAAGTCGACCACCAGAACACCCTCACTACATCTGACCACCACATCCAAATATTCCACCTTTCTGGTGCTGATTTTGTGTGTGAAACGTATGTCATCATCACAGAGGTTAATCCATTCCACAAATTCGAGCAGAGTTTCATAGCTGTCGTTCCATATGAAAAAGACGTAGTCTATGAATCGCGACCATTTGGTCACTGACTCATAGAACGGTGCGATTTCGTTAAAGGCAAATTGTTTCTCAAAAAGTGACATATAGATATTCGCCACCGTTGGTGCACATGATGCGCCCATACTAACGCACTGATTTTGTTTATAGAGTTTGTTATTGAACTCAAAGATGTTATCTGACAAGACGATTTTAAGGCACTCCAAGATAAAAAGCAGATGAGCATTTGATCTTATATGCATGGATGAACCAATGCACTGCTGCTAATGCACCTTCTATGGGTATATTGCTATACAAAGCTTCTATATCCATTGTCCCTAGAAACTGATTTTCCGGGCAAAATGTCACATTTTCCACCAAGTTAATAATGTGACGCGTATTTTGTACAAAGGCTGGAGTTCTTGGTACATGTGGGCATAAAATGGCATCAATATACTTGGCCAAAGGCTCAGTAGCTGAGCCTATAGTGGTCACTATGGGCCTAAGAGGGGGGGTCTTTTGCATATTTATGGACCTTAGGGAGGGCGTAAATACTGACCATTCTCGGTGTTTCCACATTTAGATAGGTCCACTCTTTCTCACAGATGTCTCCTTCCCGAAGGGCTCGGGTACTTAACTTGCGTATCTTAGTCACAACCTGTTTAGTTGGATCTCTATTGACTGGTAAATAAAATTTAGTATCGCTAAGCATGTTTTCCATTTTGGCCACATATGTGATCGTATCATATACCACAATGCCTCCACCCTTGTCGCAGGCCTTAATCGTCTTGTCTGTTTTCACTTTAAGTTCCCCTAATGCCTTATATTCATCACTAGTTAGGTTGAAAGGAGTCTTTTGTACATATTTGTCATATGAACAAATTTATTGTATATTACTTTTTCAAATATTGCTACTTCTGGTGGTAGCTGGTCAATAGTGGGAGTAAAGCTAGATTTAGGCATAAGTCCCGAAATGTTGGTATTATCTGCTGGGAGATCTTGACTGGCAAAGAATACTTTGTCGTATTTTTCTCAAAAAGCACTGTAGATCCCTAAACAACTCAAACTTGTTAAGACCAGAGTGAGGAGCAAATGTCAACCCCTTCGACAAAACTGAGATGATTGCAGGTGACAACGTATCCTTACTCAGATTGAATATAGGTATATTATTTATTCTCTCCAATACCTCTTGTTCCTGGTCTCCAAGTATTGGTTGTAACAAATCTGTGGATTTACCTGGAATTGGTTGAATCCCATCTGTTGGTTGGACTGATATTGATTGTAGTCCATTGGTGGATTCCCCGGAAATCTGGCTTGAAATGGAGGCCTCCAATTGTTTCGCCGATTCGGGCGCCTTCCTAAAAAAGATTGAGGTGCTCTAAGTCCACTATTTTGAAATCTTTGGGCGTGATAAGCAATCGGCGAAACAACTGGAGGCCTCCATTTCAAGCCAGATTTCCGGGGAATCCACCAATGGACTACAATCAATATCAGTCCAACCAACAGATGGGATTCAACCAATTCCAGGTAAATCCTCTGTGATGATAACATACATTTCACACACAAAATCAGCACCAGGGAGGTGGAATATTTGAATGTGGTGGTCAGATGCAGTGAGGGTGTTCTGGTGGTCGACTTATTTTCGAAGCCGACTGCCAGAAACACCTTGCTGCATTACGATAGCTACCATCCAAGTGTACAAAAAAACAGTATACCCTTTGGTGAATTTCTGCGCCTTAGGCGAAATTGCACTAACATCAGTGATTTCGACAAGAAGGCAGAAATAATTAAACAAAAATTTTGGGATAGAGGTTATCCTAAGAAGATAGTCAGAGACTCTTTTAAAAGAGCAAGATTCTTTCATCGACAGCATTTGCTACACAAAATAAAACCTAAGGAAGATCCCCCATTAATTTTATAACAAGGTATTCCATGTTAAATGAGAGGATCAGACAGACAGTATTTTCGAGTTGGCATATTTTGAATATTAATGCTGACAAGTCAGAAACCATTCCCAAACCGATGTTCGCCTGTAGGCGTAATAAAAATCTAAAAGATCATGTTGTACATTCACGCATGAAAACTGTGGAGATTCCCAAACAAATGAGTATTTTGGGCACAAACAGAGTGACAGGTACGTACAAAAGACCTGGCTCTTCTCTGAAGCCTACTTGTAGCTGCCGCACCTCTTCTTATCTCACAGCTGTACCATCTTATGCGCCTTGATGCCTATGGGCTAAGTTGCGCTCTACAAATCCTCCCTCACTCACAAAAGCACCAGTTGGAAATCTTGTGCCTCGGCAATAGAAGGTCCTCTCTTATAATTCAATGGACGTACTATAACACCTACTAATCTGAATAACTGTAAAAGATCAAACCTGATTTACCTTCTGATTTGCCCTTGCGGCTTGGGGTACATTGGTGAAACTGGTAGATCCCTTAATGTAAGACTAACGGAGCATGGATCAGCTATCAGAACACATAAAACATCAGCCCCCATGGTTAATCACTATCTGGAGAAAAGACATATGCCTGAAGATATACGGTGGTATATATTAGAGAGAATCAACCCAACAGAAGGCAAGTCACTAGAAACAACTAGGAAATTGAGAGAGGTCTTTTGGATTTTTATCCTAGGGACCTCAGTTACAGGTTTGAATTTAGAAATACCATGGGAGCAGGCAATTAAGTAAAAACATTGTTGGGTTGTCCTGTATTTATATAGGGACGAGTATCAGACAAACTTTAATAGCTACCCTAATATGAATATTATCCTTGGTTACGAATCCAGGATAGTCATACATGGAGCCTGAGTTAACCTCTGGAAATAGGACTATATCCTAGCCACAATGGATTTGCATGGGATTCTATATTCCTTTTGCCTGATTTATGTGTTTGATCTACACCGTATGCGTGGCACAAAATATACTATCCCCTTGGAAGGACTATCAGTTTTGATGTTGGATTTATGACATCTATGTGAGAGTTTCAATCTTACATACATACTCCTTGGTAAATTTACATTTATTTGCCTTATATGAAATGAACCGTAGAGAGATTTGGGAGATAAAACAATTTCGCAATAGATATGGATTACGCTTATCCCGTCCCAAGATGGCGGCCACAGTAGATATATTTTGAGATCTTTGCTACTGTGGATAACCCTCTGTGGTTGATATTGATTGTCGTATTTTGAGGTTAAAAATTAGTTAATGTTGGACTCGGATTTCCTTAGAGAATATTTTTACCTTTTTTCTTATTTTCGAAAGTTTAACACAGGACACACGATATGATTGCGGCATTTATAACTTGTACAATCCACGGATTTTAATTATGCCCGTGTGAGACGCTTATAAGGGATACAGCATTGACACTGGTCCACTCTAATATGGCGGGCGCATGACTATGCCTTTTGACATTTGACGCTCGTCGATTTACGTATGATTGGAGAACGTAATGATGTGGGTGTTACCCCTTGTGAGGTCAACAATGTGGTGTCCTATTATATCCAGTACTTTCAGTGATCTCTTGAAACAGACTAATCAATGACCTGGTTACAATCCACCCGAAACACCATAGAGCTATTAGGTGGCTAGATCGAGCAAAGCTCGACTATACACGTATATGAGTGGAGCTTGTTACAATCGTATGGCAGGTCAAACTATTTAAAGCACATTGTTTGGTTACCGCGCCTCTGAGGAAGCTACCGCATCGGAACGGCGTGCTGCTGATTTATTCTAGAAGTCAGACTATCCTAGGTAAGATCGTGGCTCTGGATATTCCACCCACTATTGCGTTTAATGAAATATTGAGCTTTAATTTCGGCCGCCATTACAAACCTAACCAGGGTAATTCCCTGTGTTTTGTGTTTTATATCTGTTAGATCGCTAATTGTTGGTGAGCCTGACAAGATGCAAGACTGCTATATTTGAGAATCTCGGTCTGGTTTTTTTCTATAAGCAAGATTAATAGAGGTAAGGGCATGGCTATTGAATTTGTTCATGTAAATTCAGTTGATTTGCTGTGTAGTGCGAATCACTACATCTATTGGATACTTAATCAGGGGTGTCCTCCCTGTGTTCTGTTTTTAATACTTGTTAGATCAGTATCGGACTGCGGCCTTCAAAAATTTGTGAGAGATTAGTGAATGCGGCTACCCTGGATCCTCTTGGCTATCAACCGTTCCTTTCATATATAGAGGGATTCTACTCTTGGTAAGAACATTAGTCTTTAAGCAATGGGGGTTAATAGAGTTCAGTTTAGTTGTATAAACTTATAAATAGGACCTTTTTAATTCAGGATTCTTGTATCCTCCTCTCCCCTTTTGTGTCCCTCCTCATCTTTTTTCCATCTCTTTCCCTTTAGAACGGACAGTGTTTACCTGACCCTCGTATTGAATAGACATACGGGAAATTATCTGTTATATCATAATCTTGTTTCTACGTCCACATGACTAAAGCATGGCAATAATAACAGACAGGAAGAAGGTTAGTGTTATTAAAATTGAGTTATTGGGATAAAAGTTGAGAGGTGCCCTAGGTAATACATCGCACATTTATGTGTATCTAGGTAACAACTGAGATCGGATTAATCACCGTAGTGCTATGTGCTTTACCATGGTAACGGTAACTGGCTTCAATCATAACCAGGAATACATTTGGAATAAGGATGTTTTTGTGATCTCTGGATACTTATTTAACCTGATAAGAACATTGTACTTAAGGAACCCCACTAATATTTTATAAAACATATTAGGTGTCTCCATAGATATAGAATCCTTTAGTTTTGGGTTAGAACACATTAAAAGCAATAGTCGAGCTCTGGAAAAATCAACTGCATGTGGCTAGCAGATGATAGCCAAAGATGAAATATAGATGACTGTTATTTTGTGAATGTATGAGTAAGGCAAACACTTAGAATGTGCCTGAGACTCTGTTCTCTGTCGGGTATGCAGATCCCACTGGGTTTTAATCAGGATAATGTTCTGCCCACTGGGCGGTGTGTTTGAATCTTTGTACATAGCACAATTATTTTGGATCACAATTAATATGTATTGTATTGTCCCTCTCTTTTTTTAAATTTTTAGTTAACCACTGGTATGAAGTATATACCCTGAGGAAGGCTTTGCCGAAACGCGTTGGTCTTTTACATCTGCAACTAGTGCTTTCAAGATTAAACACATATGTTTAGTTACATTTGTGACGGGTCAACTATATTCTTTAGGGGTATTTTGTTCCAGGTCTTGTCTCCCAACCCTTTTCATCTTTCGGGGTGGAGACACACTATATATTGTCTGGTGGTTGAAATAGGTTGTCATTGACTTATGTATTTATGAATTATTCTTATCAAATGAATGTATTTTTATGATATCTATTTATGTATGTACCCTTTTGACAAAATATATTTTGATCGTATAACAAATGAATTTAAAAAAAAAAGAAAATATTTTTCAAAATATATATGTTTTCTATTTCTCATTGTGGTCCGAATATATGAGTGCGTGACGTGTCCTATATGTGCACTGAACCCGGTGCAAAATCTTTTTCCAAGTAAGTTATTTCCCTGTGAGGGTTTTATCCAATTATACAGGGGCCCCTGTTTCCCCCCCCCCCCCCAAAAACAAATCCTATTGTGCCACATCCCTCTGCCATACTGCAGGGAATGGTGCAATTGAAAAATGTAATAGGGCAATCATTGCCATGATAAACCTAGATGATATAGGAAATGGAAGGTATGAAGAGGATTTGGGATTATCGTGTCATACAGGCGATAACTGTATACAGCTCCTTAATTGATCATGAGAAGGGTGGCTTTACCAAAGACAACCTCGGGTGGAAGTCATGGGTATCTTCACAGGAATAGTCCACTGAGAAGTGTAAAGGAGGTCAACTTTAAAACCAGCTATTGGGGGAGAGCTATGTTGGCTGTAAAGGTGATAGCAAGTATTCGAAACCCTTGAAAATTGCGAGGATGCTAACCAACTTTGCCAAGCTCAGTGATGGTATGTTCTGCCATATAAGTAGATGGCCAAGTGCTACACATGTCAAGGCAGATACTGCTACTGATGATAGTAGTAGGGCTCATGTTGAGTCACGGAGCGTCGGGCATGTGACTGACTTAAGAGCAGCACAAAGACTCGTGGTGCAGGAGTAGTGGGACACCTAAGGATGGAGTGGAGGAGGTCGTAGGTGGCTCCAGCAAGGATTGCTTGTGAGAGAGAGAGTTGTCAACAGAAGAAGTGGAGCAGAAAGAACACTGAAGGTGTCATCTAGGCTTCTGGAATATATGGTAGGTAAGTCTTATATCATGCCCCTCCAACTGCCAGATGTGTGTTAATCTGGTTAATAATTGTACATCACAGAATGTAACTCACCTGTATTCCTAGTTCTTTTCTAGAAGATTTATAGCAGGTTTGGGTTTAAACTCACTGGAACTTGACTTTTGGATTCCTCCACTGCCAGCTGTTCTCTAGCAAATGGGGCTGAGCAAATGGAACGTGCAACTGTCTATATGTCCATGTTGTTCCTTCACTCAGGTAGTGGCGAGTGTGTAAGGTTAGCTTTCTTGAGTTTTGGAGAAACATAATAAGAGGGAGGAGGTGGTAGTAGGAGAAGTGGTGGCATCCTGATGTTAAATTCTTTAATAAAGGGATGACTACAGTGTATTAATGCATTGGAGGTTATTTCAGAGAAGAGTATTTGGTTAAACATTTAAGCAAGATAGGAGCACATGCAATTCGACAGAGCAGAAATGTTATCACTTATACCAGGCCTTCTCCTCTCCGATACCGACTCTCCTGAGAACAAGTTTTCTCCTACATTTATGCTTCAATTCCTAATAAGCCCCAATTTGTTTGACTACTAATCCTATTTTTCCAACAGCAATCATGCTTCCTCAACTAAAACCCCTACTCCTCTCTACTGCTAAACTGAAAAAGATGACTGAGCATGCTCCCATGGCTTAGCAGAGCTTTCTCGTCCATTAGTCCTCTTCCACGAACATAACCTCACCAACCCCTCCCTAACTTCTACACTTGTTCCTCCCAATACAAATTCTGCCCTGTTCAACGCTAGCCCTGACACACACCATTAATTCCATTACATACACTTCTTTAATACACTACTGATCTCCTTCACTTCCAGTCCTCCTTCCCAGTACTATTGTCCCACTTGCCTGAACCATGTACTTTTGCACTATTAACCCTACTCCACATCATCCGTTCGGCTCCTTATAATGGGCCCTACTCATTTTCATTTAATGTATTTTTACTTATGATAAGGAACTCCAATGGAGATCCACATAACACCATATCAGAAGACAACAAGCATTTACAATGCAATAGGTCTTGCATTGTAGAAAGGTAGAGCAATTGGTGTTGTTAAGCTACTTAAGAAATAGACGCCATACTTTCAGAAGCATTGCCTGTGTAAAGTCAGCTAAAATAAGAGGGGTCTGCCCTCCCTTTTACTGTGTTGCCCCTGCTTCCAGCTGAGACAGACTTTTATTTTGTCATATAACTGCAACCGCCAACAGTGCGCATGAGCCGGGTGTCTAATG
The DNA here is from genome assembly GCF_964261635.1 of Lissotriton helveticus. Taxonomy (NCBI): domain Eukaryota; kingdom Metazoa; phylum Chordata; class Amphibia; order Caudata; family Salamandridae; genus Lissotriton; species Lissotriton helveticus. Next base: position 1,093,037,775 of record NC_136068.1, read on the forward strand.
CAGGAGCGTAATTACAGGCCGGGACTGGTTTAGCAAATGGGTGGTTCCGTTAATGCGTACTTTGGTAGCTCCTTTATGTCCTGGGCTTAACTGTCTGCCAACAAAAGGCGCTCCTTAAGTTTTAACATGAGCAACAGTGGACAAAACAGTGGGCTATGGTGTTTTGCAATACCGTGTAGCCCGTGCCTGGGACGCTGATATCCTCTTGCTAGCCCACATTGGTAAAGATGAAGCGCGGCATGCCGCGCTCCCCCCCCCCCCAAAAACATTGGGCGAGCCGCGAACAACAAAAGAAAAGGCGCACGGACGCCATTGGTAAAGATCAAGCACAGCGTGCCGCACTGGAAAAACAAATAAATAAATAAAATGTTACCTTGCACACTAGTGCAACAAACCACATAGGAAACACACTTAAAATTACAAGAACAACATGCCGGTGAAGTGCGTTTCAGGCAGTGCGTAGCTGTTGTGCCTGCAACTGCAGCCACGCCAATATAAAGAGTGCTCACAAACTGTAAATAAAACATACAAAGTAACCCCACATGTAATAGGGGCAGTCGTTATGGGATGTTACAAGAGTAGAAAAGGAGAGCCTAAAGAGGGGCTAGTTAGCAAAGTAACCAAAGAAAATAAAGCATTTACAAAGGACAGTTACAAGAGCCAATTGAAAACATGGGTGTGCAATGGGTAGAGCATAAAGCTCTAATCCTGAACACAACAGGTCTCTTAGAGACAATGCAAGCGCTGCCTAAGTGAGACCTTAAAAACAGAATTGCACACTAAACACATTGTATGCAATCATACATATAAACAATTCCTTCATACATAACAAAATAATTTAAAAATAATCTTCACACAGACTTATTACAGAAAGCCTCCAAAACAAGAAGATAATCAAAACCATTAGGTCAGTATCCTTAAAAAGTGATATTGTGCATACTGCAATTCAGAGCTTGCATATAATACATAACATATAATACATAATTGATCCTTTGAGTGAAAAATCAGACTCAAAAGTGTACATTTTGACAGAGGGGGAAACACACATCTAAATAGTAAAAAGATCTTGTAGCGACCCAATTCATAAAACAAAAATATTAAACCCTTGCTGACCGCATACAGTAGTTAAATGTTATATTTTGAAGAAGCATTAGCCAAAGTGCATTGTGCAAGATTTGGAATACAAACAGTGCCATCAAACCTCCAAACCCACATCATAGACAAAAACCTTAAACAAAACACCTACAACCTCCTATACTGATCAGATGTTCAAATTTGAGGAACAGTATCCTTGAAACGAACATTGTGCAACATTAGGCATTTAACGTTCCACCATACCTACAAAGAAAATTAAGGATTAAAGGTATTCCACAGATAATCCTCTTTCAAGTATACACAGCCCAGCTCATTAATACAAGTTTAGGAAACATCTAATAAATTGGAAAGTCTCATCACTAACCGTTCCATTAGGAGGAAACATTAGACATTTACGGACCTCAGATACTGAATGAATGCTATATGTAATAAACAGTGGCCTCAGAAAGTGACGATGTGCATTGTGCAACAGAGGACATGTGGATATTACATGACTGAAATCTTGAACATGTAACTGACATAATTTGCAGATTCTCTCCTCCTTTGGCACTTTATCCTCAATACTAGGAATAGCACGTAAGGGGAGAAAATCCAATCTCATCAAAAAGATCCGCTTTCGGATCCCGTGAGAAAGATTCCAGGTTACATATGTTTGAGGTTTATTAATAAGATTGCTCTGCTGTACCACGAAATTTTGCGCATCCGATTGCACTATCTCTATCCTGACTTATTTAATAAGAGGTATTTTTTATATGACTCTTTAAAAGATATTTAGGCAAACAGAAGCCTACATTCAAATTTAACATAAAGGTTTCTTTGGCCAACTCAAAAGACCTAAAGGCTGAACTCCTTGCTTTTTAAAGGGCAAATATTTCACACTTCAGTGCTGGACGAAGTGCGCCTGCTTCTACGCCCAAAAGCAGATTTCCCCATCTCAAAACAGCAGCCAGAACCAAGATATAAGTTGCCGTTAGGCCAAATTCCAGGAGAAAGAGCATTCGGGCTGCCAGTGTATTCAAAACACAAATCTGGCGAAAAATCCAACCTTCTTTTGGCTCAAAAGAGCACCAGTAATGTCTATCAACCACCTCACAGGCATAACTTAGGGCAGACATAATTTTAACCTTATAAACCGACAAAATATAACCAAAGTGATGTCTCCACATGATTTATATAATCTTTTGAGGGCATTTGTCTGGGAGTGGGCTCTACTCAAACAAAGATTAATATGGTCATCCCACCAGTTACTAGAGAATATTTTACCTGGGTAAAGATACAAATCCACTTTCTCTAATTTATCTTCCCCGAGTTACCAATTAAACTTCCCCCTTGCACTTGCACCCCTCTTACGAAAGGTCACATTTTTACTTTTAGATCTATTCATTTTCAGAAAGTGGACTTTATCAAAGCGGTAAGGCGATGTTGTAGGCCAATGGGAGATTATATCCATTATAGTCACAACCTCACCATAAACAAACAGCCAATGGACATATCTCTAATATTTGATGGATCCTTCTGCACCTGACCTATAGTGCACCGTCAGGTCATATATATCTACAGGGAAAACAGCAGGTGAGCCCACAAGCAGGCCTGTTTCAGACCATTATGAGTTGTAACTTTTCTAAAAACACCTTGAGCTCCTCCCATGAGAACCTGACACTAAGTATAAGAATGAAGTTCAAAGATGAGCCTTTAAAGATGGTGCGGACCCCACTGCTTACAACATTCTTTGCATCCCTCTAGTTTAATACCCACTGCTAGTTGTGCTTCACCCACTGACTACAAGCCCTGCTTCCACTATTAGGTCTGCTCCTCTATTAATCTTGCTTCCTTTCACTACTATCGCTGATCTACCTGCCCTTTGTTAGTACTTCCCCATTCCACCTAACAGTTAATTTCTTTTATTTCCATGCCTTCAACCCTTTTAGGACATTGATCATATATAAATAATTTTGTCCTACTATTATGAATGCTGATACTTCTCTATGCTTAAAGCCATGTTTTTCATCCCACCACTGCTAGCAGCACTTTCTCTATTGCTAGCCCCGTCTTCTCCAATAACCCTGCTCCTTTACCTACCCTTCTCTACTAGTATGGTTATCTCCTCACCTTGCTGACCTAACTACTGCTAGCCTTTAACCCCTCCCAGCCATTCCCTCTACCACTATTTCTCATCTACACTCCCAGTTCTTATCCACAGCAGTTCCTCTACCACCAAGTCAATCTTCCCATTCTTTTCAGCCTCACCTCCAACATTTATTAGTTTTACTGCTAGTCCATTTGCTGTGTTAGTAGCTCACCCACTTATCACAAGCAGCCCTCTATTCTACCCCACATTAATCAGGTTGCTCTTCAATAGTTCTATTCCAGAAGGTGAATCTCTTTGCACACCCAACTGAACCAAATACCAGTTTAATAACATATTGCTCAATTAGCGTACATAAAGACTTCATACCATAGTTTTCCCGTAAAATTCTAACAGCTTCAGGTTGATAACTCAAGTTGCACAGAACACTCCAAATCTATTAAGTAAAGTAGGTTTAAAATAAGAGAAAAAGAAACTTGTCTAACACTTTAATTTTAACGTATAAAAATATGAACAAACTTTTTTATAGTTACACTGCCAAGGAAACAATGACATCTACAAAGCACCTAAACCCATAGACAATAATATTCTGAACGTTAAAAGGCAAACTATAATTCTTTACATTTTCATTAACAAGTTTTCAGTGGAAAAGTCTCAATATTTATTTGTACAAAATGCTGCTGGGATACCTTCCCAGCAGCGCTTTATCAGGTGTAAATGTGGCTGAATTTAGGTTATTTCGTTGGAGTCCATAAATAATGTGCATTCTGTTTGAAAGGAGCTTTGGTTCCATACTATCCTCTATAAAAAATGGTACATATGAGAACATCTTCTCCAGGCGTGTGCTTGAGAGTGGAAGCGTCAGCAACATCCTAAATGCACCCAATGACATTTCCAGAAAGCAGGGTTTTCCAGCTGCATCAGTGTAGCTAAACACCTCGACCCAGAAGCGCTCCATGCTTTCCTCTTCTGTAAACTTGCATGAAGACACATTTGTCCACTGAGATTCCAAGACTTCTGTTGGGCAGGTGAAAAAAATACCTGGGAGTTCAATAACAGGTTTTTTATCTGCTAATGCCTTCTTTGGGCTTAAAAACTCAAGTTTCTCCAGCACATTTAGGAGTTCCACAAGACGCATTTGGTATTGTGTAAGCAGAAGTTTTATGAAGTCAAAACATCTTTTTGTGATTTCACCCTTGGCAACTCCAGGCAGTTCACTTGCTTCCAGCTTCTGCTGGAATCTAATGCCAAGATCAGCGCCCTCTGGCATTCGGTAGATAGCAGGATTCTGCAAGTCTAAACTTCGCAGCTCTTCTTCTCTGGTGCTTCTCAAAATACTTGGTTCCACTATTCTTTCCAGAGTAGACAAAAACAGTCTGTGCAAATCACGGAATTGTTCTACTGCATCTCCCGACTCCATTTGGAAAATTTTGTCAACTGTTTTAATCTCCTGTAAGAACGGTTTTAAAAAAGAGAGGTACAGAAAGTTGTTTTCATTTTCATACATTTCTTGCAGCAATTGAGAAGCATATTGATGTGCCACATGATGCGCTTGGGAAAAGTGTACTTTTATTGTGTCAAATTGCTCTAAAATTCGTTCAACACAATCAGCCATAACAAACCAACAGGTGCCGGTTGGGGAAACCAGTTTTAAAGGGGGATCTCGAGCCAATACCTCATACAGCCCCTTGGCATCATCTTGACACTTTTCTGATTCAGCCAAACACTTGTAGGTCTCTCTGATCATAAATTCAAGGTTACTGGGAAGACTTTGAACTGCGTTTTTTGCAATAGTCTCAAGTGAGTGACAATCACAGCTCACCAGCTGTAAAGAGGGTTGCTTTCCCATTAAACTAATAAACACAGCATGATTCTTACTGCATATCACACTTGCCCCATCTGCACCAAGTCCAACAAGATTTTCGGTTTGAAGTCGGTTTTCATCCAGTAGGTCTAGAATCGCTTTGGCTACATCATCTTCCTTTAGTAAGTCTATTAAACCAAGGTAACTGCAAACAAACCGATTATGCCTTTGACTAAAGTACCTAATGCAAATTCCCAGAAGTGGTTTCACTGAAATATCAGTTGACTGCTCAACAAGTAAAGAATAGGGTGATTGGCCAACATCATCAAGCAGCTGATCTCTGAAATAAGGCCCCAAAAGAGAATTGATGATTGTTGTACATTTTGTGCTATCCAATTCAAAAGATCCAAATTCATCACTAAGAATTTCCCCCAACTCATCCACATTACTAATTGCTATATTACAGGCAGCATAGGCTGTGATTTTTAATTCTCTCCTTTTCTGAAAGTCAGATATTGGTTTAACAGAAATTGCATAAGATGCTATAGACTCTGCAGAGTGCTTACTACGGGAATGGTGTTTACTTCTTCCTGCATGTGATTTTAGATCGTTGTAATGTGCACGAATTTCTACACAGCAGTGCCTGCAAAATGCCTTTGTTTTATCAGTTAGCACTGGGGCAATCCACGATTTCAATTGAGGATCAGACTCCCATTCCAGTCTATAACATTTTTTATACTGGGACCATTTACCCATTTTGTATTAAAGATGTTGCAAGAATGATTGGTCTCAAAACGCTTGCATTGCAGACTCAATGCATTAAGAGGCAGTCCCAGTGAGTCGGTGAACACCTGTTAAATATTTAAAAACAAAGAAGAGTGATATTAGATTTCGGAATAATTATTGCTACCACATTAAGCAAGCATAGTTATCAAGTAGTCCTACCTATTTAGCAAGGTAATCTGATCTGTAAATCCTGAATGATGTACACATTTCTCAGTTCATGAAAGCATATCAGAAATCTGCAAATTGCATTGTACACTTAACTGTAAAAAGAAGTTGAATAAGATAAAGTTACCTTCAAGAAGAATCCTTTTCTCCCAGTCGGTGGGCTCTCTTCCTGCACCAAATTACTGATCTATCTATTTAATAAAGAGCGTTCATGTGTTGGTATGGTGTAACTTGTACATCATAAAGGGGCATATCACAATCACCAATACCCTTGCCAGGTTCCTTTAATTTACAAAAAGGCCAATCGGTGTTTTTTTTGTCTGAGAGCAGGAGCAGTCAGGAAGAAGTTAATGCTAACTAAGAGTAAGGCAGATACCATAATTGTAAACGTTCCTACTTTTACCCGGTTTCACTCCCAATCTCAAATCGAAGTTCCACAGCAGTGATAACAAGCATTGGCATAGCAAATAGGTCCTGCTTTTGGGATCTTATAAGTATTTAGTTATGCAGCACAATATGTTTGGTGCAACATCATCAACTGTTACTTGGCTAAACACTTATAAGGTCCCAAAGGCTAGACCTATTGGCTATGCCAATGCTTGTTTCTTCTGTAGTTTAGTCTAAAAGGGACTTTACATCTCAACCAGTATTAAGTTATTTCACCATCATCATCACGCGATCTACAATTCCCTCGCAGCCTATGTATTAGCAGCCCCATCTGGGGTGGGCACACGGGGCCAAGAGACACAAAGTGTGGGCATAAGGAGGAGATACTTTAATTTTTTTTGTTGAAAAATAACACGCACAAAACCGGCGCCATGAAGTCATGCTACAGAGCTAAATCAGCCATCATTTACAGGTGGGAATTCACCTTCATTTTTATGTGGGCCGGCTATATAGTTCCAAAAGGAGACTGTCCCTTGTCTCTGTCCAGTAAGAGAATACCGGAAAGGAGATGCAGATAAGAACTAGCACTGGCAAAGCCAACAGGTCTGGCATTTGCTTCCTGTCTTTTGGCTTGGTCATTGCGTGTTTTATGTTTTTCTTTTTACTTAATTGTTAAGGAGCTGCCGGACCCTCTCCAATATTAAATAATAAATAAGATGGAAGCAAAACCGTTCTTTACTCTTAAAAAAACATTTTTGCCATAGTAGCCCCTGCCATTGAAGGAAACAACTGTGTATGGAAGTGATTTTGTGAAATATTAGAATCTCGTCCCTCAAGGTCAAGTTAGCCAATGGCAGAAATGGGCTGACCCACTGCCCCATGCTGCATGCTCTAGTGACACAACATCAGGCCAATTAATGAAGACGGCTGGCTGGTGGCCCCCATAAGTATGTATGATATATATGTATAACTTTAGTAAAATCAAAAAGGTCGTGGCTAACACCAGACCTAAAGAACAGAGTAAGGGGAGAAGAGGTATGGTTATGTGTAATAGGACGGCACACACAGGCAAATAATATACCAAGTGTAGCAGGCATTTAAAAGGTGCCCTTCCTACGGTGCAATGCCCTAGACTCTTTACATCAAGCACAGGTGTGGTTTGGTGCAGTACTTCTCAGCCTTTCAAAGTTGTGAAAGTTACAGGATCATGAAATGTAGGTTTAACAGTACTTCTCTATTAAGAAGCAATGGACTGGCTGAATAAGTAATTTGGAAGCGTTCATTTTTCTAAAAAAAAAAAAAAAAAAAAAAGTAGGTAAATAACTACTAGAACAACCAAAAAAAGATGTCTCCCCTGACTATATGCCACACATGTACATCATTTGGACAGTGGGCAAGCGTATTGAGAGAGGAGATACTTACCTGCCTTAGTGAAGCCCTCTAGCCACACTCTCCGAAACCCACTACGCCCGATACACTCACTTAACAAAACCATATTCCTTTCTCTGCTAACATCCAGGGGCATAGCTTAGTACGTAAAATTGGGAGGTTGGAGGGTGGGACGAAGGGGGGTAGGGGGCTGGGGGCGAGGGGAGCTTCGCATTTCCCAACAAACACGCTGGCATATAATGTTAAAATACTTTATACAACAAGCAGGATGCATGAGAGGGGCAAAAGGGGAAGTGGAAAGGGAGTGGAATACGGACTGGTAGGATTACTAAGTCCGAGAAACATAACATTTTGTAAAATAACCAACATTTTTTAGGCCTTTCAAAACGGAGATGAGAGAGTTTTTGTCAGTGTGTGCATGCACAAATCCCAGGTGAAATCTGACAGGCACCATACCTGACTGAAAGCACATGTGCCCAACTATTCATGAGAAAATATAATTATATGGGGGATGAAACACCCCAAACAGCCAGCCGAAGCTACCACCCTGCTAACACCGCAACGCCACAAACCTACTCACTCTGCCCTGCCTTGAAAACTTTGATATTGTTTGGAAAGTCTTCCCCATACTACTGTATGTCCTCCGATGTGTGCTATATAAGTGACAAATAACAAGAACATTTGCTAAAATGGGAGTCACCTCAGAAGCTATGTGTAATGGCTATCTACTGTGGGCTAGAGGTGCAGGTGGCTCTGCAAGCAATGACCACTACTCCTGGATCCTGCCCAAACTGGTGGCATCGAGCAGCCGTGAAACTGATGAGAGAGCTTGTCATAGGGAATATGATGTCACTGTCCAGCTGCATGGATCACAAGGTACAATGGAAAAAGGGGAAAGGACTGATGACGGATGGAAAGCACCAGAGTGAGAGGTCCTCGTGTTTGGGGCACAGACAGAGTGCAGCAGTGCAAGCAATCAACAGTGTGCCAGTGGGACTTGCTTCAGGAGCATTGCAATCAGGAATGGTGCAAGGATTTTTGTTGCTCCAAGTAAATTGGCAATTTGCAAATGGTGCATCTCCTTATCACCCAACAAAGTCATTTTCAGTCCAGTTCTTGTCATCTGGCATCACCTACCGATCACACTGTAAGGTGGCCGGCCACTTTACCTCATCTTACTGACGTCCAGACTCTACTTGTGACCATCTCTACATTATGCTACTCAAAGCCCCACTTCTCCTTAGACACTTAGTAGTGCTTGACAGAAAAAAGAGGAAGGACATCAAAGGGATAACTTCTCAAACTCAATGTGCCGTGAACTAGTGGGTCCCACTCCAGGGCTGTTTGAGCAGCGCTTTGTATAAAAGAACCTCGCCGATGAGCACCACACCATGCATGCACAGCAATGGGGTACAAAAGGGGGTGGTGATAGACTGAGCATCTGAACCAATCAAACACTCACACCCAGTCAAAAGATCTGGGTTTGATCCATCACCGTTCTTTAGCCCACTCTGCCACCCCAGTTCAGACATGGCTATATGCAAATCAGTCTGACCCTGTGCCTCATGGGAACAGTCCAGCCCGAACTGCCAAGCCATGCCTTCCCTGGACCAGAAACAAGCTTCCGAGGACCGGTTTCTGGCATTCCAGCCGTCTTCAGCCCGGCTTGCTTGAATCCAGTGGCAAAGTGAGCAAGGGACTCACGTCTCAGCATACCCTGCCACACTTATGGCGGCCAAAACGGCTAAAGAACGGTGATGGATCAAACCCAGATCTTTTGACTGGGTGTGAGTGTTTGATTGGTTCAGATGCTCTGTCCATCACCACCCCCTTTCGTACTGCTTTGGCCGCCATAAGTGTGGCAGGGTATGCTCAGACGTGAGTCCCTTGCTCACTTTGCCACTGGATTCAAGCAAGCCGGGCTGAAGACGGCTGGAATGCCAGAAACCGGTCCTCGGAAGCTTGTTTCCGGTCCAGGGAAGACATGGCTTGACAGTTCGGGCTGGACTGTTCCCATGAGGCACAGGATCAGACTGATTTGCATATAGCCATGGCTGAACTGGGGTGGCAGAGTGGGCTAAAGAACGGTGATGGATCAAACCCAGATCTTTTGACTGGGTGTGAGTGTTTGATTGGTTCAGATGCTCCGTCCATCACCACCCCCTTTTGTACTGCACAGCAATGGGAGCACTCTTTGGCCTAGTAAGAGTAGGTGAAGCTTCCTGTCTTATGGACCATTGTCTTGTACCACCAAACCACTAGTTTCTCCAAAGAGCCACAGTGCCAAAACTTACAATACACGTGAGGGACCATGAGAAAACTTTAGTGATCTAATGAAGGTTGGAGGGAATATTTAGTTTTTTAAGCAGACAATGGATGACAAAAGAATACACACTTTTACTGCCAGCAACTCAAAAAGAAGGAAATCGGGACTGCCAGGAAATGTAATGTAGCGACCTGACTGTACGATTTGAGTTTTGTTAAAAAACGCTTTTCTCCTAGTCAAAATAGTTTATTGTATTTGATTACTTAAAATCGTTACAATGTACATTTTTAAAAATATATTTTTTTAACTTAATCTTCCATTAAATACTTATTTTCAGTGTCATGGTTACCAAGATTTTAAAATCTGAAACAACATTATGATACATCTAAAATGTAATCTAACAGTTTAAAATGATCTTTGCGGGTTCTAGTAAAAGGCTTTCAGAATTGCGCAGTGTCTGTAAAAGTCCTGGATTACTTTCAGCCAGATCCTGTTCGAGATATAATGTCCAATTTATCTTTGTCATGCGACGCCCCTACCGTCCTTGATCATGCTTTATTTGTGGCCTTTAAATCGGCTGGCATTAAAAGGTTCCTTACTTTTGCTAGGTATTTGACACCCCAGCAAGCAAAGATGATTGAGGATCCTTCCAGCCAACGTATCACTGCTTGCCTGCAAGTGTGAATATTCAGTTCGTTAATAATTGGTTTTAAAGCCCCCTCCTTATGTCCTTGACTGCTGGGCAAGCACACAGGAGGTGTGTTAGTGTTTCATTACCGAAGCCGCATAGTCAACAGTGTGCATGCAGTTTGATGGTTTCTTTGCCAGGACGGTTGTAAATCTTTCAAGTCATGCATGCCTTAGCGATATTTTGTGAAACTCTTTTTTATCTCAGTACTAAAACATATCAATAAGTATGCCTGAGGCTTTGTTGATATGTAAGAGTTAATCACGGTCCACCCATGACTTCTTTGAGGTTTTATTTACCAATTTACCAAAAGCTACCCGCTCTAACGGGCTATCCCAAGTTGTTTGTATATCAAGTTCCGCTAGTGATTTTTTCAGGTATGCTCCCCATGAATGTGGTATGTCTTGGTCCATCTGGCTTTTGATTTCTTTCCAGCAGATGTTGTTCAATGATCCTTGCTCAGATGCGGGGAATTTGTAGCATAGTTTCACGAAGCCGCTCATGCTCCGGAATTTCTGATTCTGAAGGCCGAACTCCAGTCGGACCTGAGCTGGAGAGGCGGACTTTGGTAAATTAAAAACAGCTTTGTAAACCCTTGTCTGAAGATCAATTAGCAGTTTCGCCTCTTTACCGCATGAAAACTACTAGGGCGTATGACAATGTCGGTACGATTTGTGCTGCCATTACTTTTAGAAGATGTGCATAGCTCGGGCAGCCCATTTTCTTATTCAGGAGTTTGTACGTAAAGATTAACGATTGTGCATTTGCCTTTAAGTCCACTTTATGTTATTTGTGTGTTGAGCCTCGGCCTAGTTTTAAACCAAGGTATTTGTAGGCCACTTGTTCTTTTATTGGAGTCCCTTTTATGTGCCATTTAAACTTGTTTTTTTTTTGGGTCAGCAAGACGTACAACTTTGTTTTTTTCTTTATTTATTTCCAAGCGGTCTCTGTCTAGATAGGTTACTAAGTTGTTAATCGCTCTTTGACTCAGTACCACGATATCGTCTGCGTACTGTAGGAAGGGTATTGGCTCCTTGACTAGATGCGGTGGATGGCAGTTGTCCGATTGCATGTGCTTACTAAGATCTGCCATAAATAGATTAAATAGGCTCGGGGCAAGGACGCAGCCTTGTTTTAGGCCTTGCTCTATGCAGATACTGCTGGTGGTGTTAAGCTCATCGCCTAGTTTCACTCTAGCCCAGGTTTCGCTGTGCAGCGCTATTATTGCATTCAGTAATTTGCTCGGCAGCCCCCATGCCCTTAATTTTCCCCAGAGGCGATTTCGGCTTACTTTGTTGAATGCTGCTTTCAAATCGACAAAACATGCAAATAGCCGATTTTTCTTTTTCCTTGCCTTTTCAGTTAGGAGAGCCAGTGTAGCCAGGTTTGTCAAAGTACCAATCCCTTGTCTAAAACTCGTTTGGAACTTTGGAATTATGCTAGTCTCGTCCATCCAGTCCTGCAGGTGAAGTAATAGGCATGAACCGTATAGTTAGGCCTCAACGTCAATCAGTGATATTAGTCTGTAGTTTTCTGGTTTATTATTTATTTATTATTTATTATGAAGTTTTATATAGCGCTAGCCAGACCCGGAGGTATCAGAGCGCTTCACAGCCGTTCAAATGCAAGGCCAAACAAACATTCACTGTAAGTACAGTGCAGATATCAGCACAGGTGTCAGGAGTCTCGAGACAATATCAGGTATACACTTTGCGTATTGGAGGGAAAGTCAGCAGTGTCGATACGTACTCGTAGTACCTTATCAGGATGACCGTACTCTGGGTATCCCACCCACATCGGTGGGTATTATCAATAGCTCTTCTGTGTCTCCTGCCCTTTTGCTAGGGACCGGTCAAGGAAAAGATTTTTGAGTTGCTCTTTGAATTTAGCGAAGGAGGAGATAGTTCTTATATGAGGGGGAATAGCGTTCCAGATTTTGGGCGTGTTTCCCGTGAAGGATCGGGCTGCGGTTTTTTGTTTGCGAGCTTTCATTGGGATGAGTAGTAGTGTGTTTGAGCTCCAGAGTTACCTGGTTTGTCCGGCTTTTTTTAGTTTAGAGGCCAAGTATTTGGGTTTGCCTGAGTGAAGGGCTTTGTGAGTGAGGCGGGCTGTTCTGAAACTGGCACGCATTTCAACTGGGAGCCATTTTAGTTCTCTGAGTGCGGGTGAGATATGGTCAAATTTCTTCACTCCTGTGACCATTCTAGCTGCTGCGTTTAGTGTTGTTTTAAGGAGGGCCAGGTGCGCCTTTGCTGAGCCTGACAGTGTTGCGATCCCATAGTCTAATCTGGATAGCACCAGTGATTGGGTAACTTGTTTAAGGTCCTTGGCTGGTATGAAAGGTTTTATTTTGTTCAATAGCTTTAAGTTCAGGAAGGCGCCCTTTGCCGAGATCTTAATGTGTTTGGTCATGTTCAGTTTCGGTCTAAAGTGATGTCTAATGATTTTACAGAATCCGCCAGGGTGATGGTTCCGTCGAGTGTATCGATTGCAGATAACCATTCTGTAATTTGAGGGTTCTCTTCTTTGTTTGAGATGAGGAGTATTCCAGTCTTGTCTTGATTGAGTTTTAGGCGGTTCCTTGATAGCCAGTGTTGGACTTCTCTGAGCGTGTCATTGAGTCTCTGAATGTCGTCCATGGATGTGGTTTCCAGGTAGATCTGTGTGTCATCGGCATAAAGGTGAAAGGGGATGTTAGCTTTTCTGAGTAAGGTTGTGAGTGGTTCCATGTAAATGTTAAAGAGTTGTGGTGAGAGCACTGATCCTTGGGGGACTCCCTTGCTAACTTGATGTAGGCCGGACGAGCAGTTTCTGATTTTTATTCTTTGAGTGCGGTTGTGGAGAAAGGAGGAGAACCATTGTAAGACCACCTCATCTAGACCTGCCCTTTCTTGAAGAGCCTTAATGAGGAGGATGTGATCAACCGTGTCAAAAGCTGCTGATAAATCTAGGAGGATGAGAAGGCAGCATTTGTCCGCATCCAATGATTAGTGCATGTCATCAATGACGTTGAGGATCGCGGTTTCCGTGCTACATCCCTTTCTAAAGCCCGATTGGTTGATGTCGAGTAGGTTGATGCTATCCAGGTGTTGGGTAAGTTGCAAGAGCACGCATCTTTCTAGGGTTTTGGCTAGAAGAGGTAGGTTTGAGATTGGTCTGTATTTGTTCAGATCTTTTTTGTCTAGGTCTGGGTTTTTTAGCAGTGGCGGGACTTGCCCCTGTTTGAGGCATTCCGGGATGATGCCGGATTGCAGTGAACTGTTAATGATCTTGCTCCACAGCGGGGCAAGTGAGAGTTTATTCTTTTTGGTCAATTGAGGCGGCAGAGAATCTAGAGCGTGTGAGGTAGGCTTAGATGTGGAGATCAGGTTGACTATCTCGTCTTCATGTATAGGGCTGAAAGATTTCCACGATTTTGAAGGAGGTTTGCATGGGGCGTCCTTGATCTCGGGCTGGGGGATCTTGTTGAGGTATTGATGTTGATCTAAAGTGAAAGTTCGATCTTGTTGATTTTTTCCTCAAAGAAGATTGCAAAGTTATCACATAATTCTTTGGAAGCTTGCACTGCGGAGGTAGCAGGCTTGGAGGTTTGTTCTCTAATGATGCTAAAGAGTTCTCTAGGCCTGTTTTTTGCGTTATCCAGTGCAGTGCAAACAAATTAGGATTTTTCGTTCTCAATGTGTTTTTTGTACTTCCCACGAGCTTCTTTGAGTTGTTCGCGATGTGTGACTGAGGGGTTGTGTCTCCATATTCTCTCTGTAGCTCTTAGTTGTCTCCTTTCTGAGTTAATGTCGGAGTTAAACCAAGATCTGGATGGAGTACTCCTGCTTCTTTTTTAATTTTAGAGGACCTATTTGATCGAGGATGGATGTCATCTTGGAGATGTAGTGCGAGGTAAGTTCCGTTGTTGAAAGGTGATCAGAGAAGCTGGGGTGGAGTGCACATATCTTTGCGTCTAGGTCTGTTGAAGGAATCAGAGTTAGATTTCTGGACCATTTGGAGGGGTCTAGCAAGGGAGGCTGGAGAAAAGTTTTTTGGTTGATGTGAAATAGGATGTTGTGATTGTAGGACAAGTCTACGGGGAGGACATAGTTAATCGTCATTGTGTCATTTTGAGCGAGAATGGCATCTAAGGTTTCCCCATTCTTGTGCGTTTCTTCAGAACAGAATTGAGTCAAATTGTTGTCCAGAAGAAGATTGTTGAGGGTCAGAATTAGTGGATTGTTTGCCTCATTCCAGTGTACGTTGAGGTCACCGAGAATTAGGTTATTTGCATTGCCGAGTGAGCAGTGGGCAATCATATCTGACAGGTGTTCCCCGAAAGTGGACGTGTTGCCTGGGGGATGGTATAGCAGATGGCAGAGAATTTGTTTAGCCAAGTCTCAGTTATAAACGCAATGTCTATGTCATGCGAGAGGATGGTTTACACAGGTTCTGTTGCGTGTTTGACTGCTGATCTACAATTTATGAGCATGCATTTGGTAGTGCGTTCCCCTTTGGTGTGCTTCTTTGTGGGGGAGGCTCTGGGAATGGGAGTGAGGAGGGCCGGAGGTCTTGGAGAATTCGAGGAGCGGTGGCCTCTTCCGAAACCGGTGATCACTGGAATCTTGGCTGTAGGGGTATCTGTGAGCGGAGTGTTGTAGGTTAGGGATAGCTCCATCGCATCCTTAGAGGACATGACTGCTTTGGTTCTTCTAGGTCTCTGACTTCTATGTTCTAGGTCGTTTTTTTGGGTCTTTGTGTTAGGATCACATGGGTGAGTGGGGGTTCCCTGGATCTCTGCGTTTGATATTCAGTATCGGCTTCTCTGGATCTTTGTGACAGTGATGCATGGTTGGTTGGGGGTTCACTGGGTCTCTGGATTTGATAGTTATTATTGGTTTCTTTCTGTCTATGTTTCAAGCTCGGCAAGGTGGGTGGCAGCTCATTTAGGTGTAGTGATTTGTTCGATCTTGGGTGGGGGGAGCTAGTCGAAGTTTGAGACTGAGGCGGAGGCAATCTAGTCTTACGGGCCGATTCAAGGTTGGTTAAAATTTCCCTCAGACCCAGGGTTATCAGTTCTAGTTGGCTTTCTAGGAGGACTAGCCGCTGTTCCAAGTTAACTGAGGATAGGTTAGAGGCCGCTTGGGCAGTAGTGTCTCGGGAGGGGGACGTTTGGTCAGGTGTGTCCGGGAGGAGGATGGGCCCATCTGTGTTGAGGGGCCTGTTGATGTAGGAGCGGACACTATTAGGGATCATAAGTACGGGGAGCAGTTGGTTGGGTTGGGCTTTCGTCATCCTGTTGTTCACAGCATGAGTGGAGTGGCTAAGGGACTGTGTATGTGTTTGGGAGACGTTCCTGGTTTGTAGGTTGGTTAGATCGGGAGGAGGAGGGTATGACTCAGCGGGAGGTAGTTGCTCTTGGGTTGAGGGAGCACAAGTGCGGGTGATGGTTCGTTAAGGGAGGAAGGTTGTTCTGGTAGATGGCGAGTAGAAGGATGATTGTTTCTCCAAATCTGGTTGGTTGGTTAGAGGTACGGAGTAGGGCGAGAGGGGACGTGGCGTGTGAACGGGGGCGATCTTCAGTGAGGGGAAGAGAGAGTCAAAGGTTTCTAGATTCTCGTGGCTTGATTAGATCAGGACTGTGCTGTTCGTGTAGATGGTTATAGAGGTGTTGCTGTTTCGCGTCGAGAGGTTGGTAATTGTGGTTGTCAGTTTGCAGCTGTGCAGGGTGGTCGTAGTTTTGGTAATAGGTAGCTGTGATTTGAGCATGGTGATCCAGTTGTCTGGTGTTTTTGTATGGAAGATTAGATCCATTTTTATTTGCCCTTTGGAGGAGCAGTGGTAAATGTCCACGAAAAGGGTTTCGGGGTGTTCTCTGATTAGTCTATGTTTAAGGTTTCTTTTTGCTTTATGATCTCCCTGTATGAATATTGGGTGGATAATGTTCCCTTTCCATGATTTGGGGATGTTGTTCTGTCTCTAGATCATATTAAATAATGGCGTGAGGTTATCGGCCCAAAAATCCGGCGCGCGTTTGAATAGGGCGTTGGGCAGTCCATTCGGGCCTGCCGACCCCTCTGTTTTCAACCTTTTTATTATTCCGCTCAATTGTTTTTTGTCAATTAAAAGATATTGGTCATTGTCACTTTCTGCTTGACCTGCGTATTCTGCTACTTCGAGGGTTTTGCCATTGTGCCCACATCATTCTTCGCACTGCTGTACTCATTATGTACGTGCTCCATCCAAGTTATTTCACTAATTCCCGCTTCTTGTTGTAAATTTCTTCCCTTGGTCATGTTATTTATAATGCCCCTGAAATCTCTGCTGTTTGGCAAAGTACTTGCCCACAATAGCTGTGTCCAGATTTTCTCTTTGTGTTCTATCTTGGCTTCCCTCAGCATTTTCCTCTAGTTCTTCTGTAGCTCCTTTAATTTGGTCCTGTCTCTTTTCTTACCCATTTTGACCGCCATGGATTGAATGCATGCCTCTTTTGCCATCTTTCTCTTTTCGTCTCGTAGGGCAAGGTTAAACCATTGGATCCTTTCTGATGTCTATTCTTTTTGTGTTTCTGTTGGTAGCTGGAAAACTTTGGGTAAGGAAGAGGCATAGTTCTTCCCAAGTTGTTATTCGGTTTTCTTCTATCTGCGGCCCTATTTGAATCCTATGTTCTTTGAGGATATCCATTATATTTGTCATATTGTACCTAGCCATTTTATTTTCCTCAAGTTAAACTTTTCTACATGTTGTCCCAACGTGTTCATTTTCTTTACCCCGGCTAGCTTTATATTAAGCTTTGTAATTTGCAGGTGATGGTCACTTTCTATACGTGTGGGGATTTTAAATGAGTCTATCCTTGGGACTAGATTTGAGCTGATGATGGTAAAATCTATTGTAGATCGTCTTTTTCTGTTGGAGTACGTTATGGCTGAAGGTCTGTCCCCTGCGGTGTTGCCATTCAGGATTGACAGGCCCTACCTTTCTAACCCCCGCGTTATGATTTGATGTCCCCAGTCCTCCTGCCTCTTTATTTTATTTTGTTTTAGAAGGTTACAATTGAAATCTCCTGAAATGATCAAAGGGCAGAATTTGTGCGACTTTTGCAATGCAATAATCAGATTTATTAGTATTGTAAATTTTTCCTTCTGATTTTTTTTTTTCAGGGTGAACATATACATTGACTAAGATTAGTTGCCAGTCCCTTTTATTTAAGTTATGCTTTCCGGTATCTTTTGTAACTTGGAGCCAGTCTGCCCCGGCATCTAACCCTTCTGTGTGCCAACCATGTTTTTGTGATATGTATGTTGATAAGCCTCCCCTTAGGGTGACCAAACCTTGCGAATTTTACTGCAAGGATAAGATGTTCAATGTAACAGGATATTGCAGTGGGTTTCATTATCCACGTTTCTTGAAGGAGTATAATACCTTCTTGTTCGAGGAAGGCCAGAGTTTTGTGGTCTTGACCCACGTTTTTGAATCCGTGGACGTTCCGTGAACAAATAGTTATCGTGTTCTGATTTCCATCCTTCAACTCACGGCCCTGCTCTCTAACCTGAACAATCTGCCCGCACCTTTCATCAATCATTGGAGAGTTTAATTGTTCATTAGATACGCGCATTGCTTAGTGCTTTTGGCACCCAAGACCAGTCTGTGCCGTCAGCTGTGAGGTTTTTTAACTGCCTCCCAGTTTCAATGCCCTCTTTTGAATTTCCTAGTGTTACCGAGTACTAAAAAAAGGAAAAGAGTGGTGCAAATTAAACTTTTGTGTTTATTTATATTAATAAAAGAAATGATAACTATTCACATAGTCTTGCAAAAGGGTTAAATATGTAAACTTTTTTTTGCTAAATCTGTTTTTATTGGCATATATTTTATAATTAACACATTTACCAAACATATTCTTACCGTATTTCTTGGTAGTGTCTTATCCCAGTGCAATGTGGTATTATTGTGAGATGTGAATAGGTTAACATACCACCTCACTACAGGCAAACAATCTTTATGTAAGGGAATTATGTTGTCCTAGTTTGTACTGTTATTACGTAAAGGTTCAAATACTCCACTGGGGTGATATCTATGATAACATGGATATATAAGGCATATCAGTCAGTCCTACTCTAAGGGCCACCTTAAGATATTGCCGATTTAAACATTGCTCCTGGGATCTCCGGGAAGGGTACCATTCAATGTGAATCGCAACTCTGGGTTAAATATGTAACTTTGTAAACCTTTGTTTTTATAGGCCAACATCTGCAGAAAGTAAAACGGAGCGTAAGAAACTGGGGTGGAAGAGGCTGGAATTTTGTGGAAAACTAGGCACTCATTCTTTGCTCCCGGTACCCGTTTGCTCCTGAGAAGTGCAGGTGCTCTCCCCTTCAAATGAAAGACGTGCAGGTACTCAGTACCGGACAGCACCTGCCCATTTAAAGAACTGTAGGAAAACATTTATATTCTGTTGCCATTCTGGGTAAACTCACAAAGAACGTACAGGTTCGTATTAATAAAGTGAAGTATGGGGAATGGAACAATGGACTTAGTATAAATATGTAGGAATGTGGGGGTGACTGGATAACATTCATATGGTCTTAAAAGCTATCAGATTCTTAAATTCTTCAAAGCTAACATTACATATTCGATGGAGAGACTAGGATTTCCCTCTATTGCTCATTTGAATGCTAACAAAAACATCAACTTGAACCTTTTACTCTGAAAATTAAGCGATTTGTAATTATACCAACTGTGCTTCTTTATAACTTTTTCTCTCACTCTCTCTCTCTCTCTCTATATATATATATATATATATATATATATATATATATATATATATATATATATATATATATATATATATATATATATATACATATATACATACACCAATGTTTAAATAAATAAAGAAGACGTGACTTGTGAAAGAAAAAATAAACTGTGAAAACAGACTGTTACCACCATACATGCACGTAAATTATTTTTTCTTTTTCTTTCAATTTGTTTTCAAAATACATTCATGGATCATAAAAGGAAAGCATATTATTTGCACGTTTACATAATTCACAAGTCTTTACACTTGTATTCCGCATGATGCAGGAATCAAAGCATGTCGTCATTTCTTGAAGAAGAGATCAATTTCATACCTGTTCCACACGGAAATGGTTGTGGACTTGATGTACAAATGCCTCACCCAGAACTTTTTTACTTTTGATAAAGTGATATATCGTCAAATACTCGGGACTACGATGGGGACCTGCTTTGCTCCCAGTTTTGTGGGGCTGTACCTCGGTTGGTGGGAGCAGCAGGTCGCCGTCGCACTTCCCCTGTACAAAGAATGTGTGGTGAAATGGGCAAGGTATATCGACGACATTTTTGTTGTCTGGAATGGGAGTATCAATAAAGCCAATCAGTTCGTAAATTGTATTAATGACAACACCTTGGAACCTACATTTTAGCAGTAGAATAGAAAAGGAACAAATTGAGTTCCTAGATGTGAAACTCTGAGTGACAGACCAAGGTCTGGAAAGCTCCTTATTCCGGAAAGAAACGGCGAGCAACAGCTTGCTCCAGCTTTCACCCTCTGAACCTCATACGAAGTATCCCCTTGGGAGAACTACTGCGTGCCAAAAGAAATTGCAGCAGTAGCGAGGGTTATGAAAGTGAGAAAGAAAGAATGATTACACGTTTCCTTGACAGAGGTTATTGTCAAAAAGATATCAAAAAAGCCTGTGTAGAAGTTGACAACAGATCAAGAGATGATCTCTTGAAAATTAAGACTGTTGAGACAACTGAAACCAAGAATGAGAATAAGATTAGGTTCATTACCAATTTCTCTAGTCAGGCATTCGAAGTAAGGGAAAGCCTTAAAAAGTATTGGCCTATTTTGCATACCGATAATGACCTAGCACAGGTAATAGAAGAACACCCACAGGTAAGTTACCGCAAAGCTCAGTCCTTAAAAGACAAACTTTTTCCCAGCATAGTAACTCAAACACCTAAATCTGCCAATCAAATCTCTGGCTTTTACACCTGCCACAGATGCAAGGCGTGCAAATATAGTAAAAATTGCAAACTAGTGAAATTGTCTTCAAACATAAAGCCTTATGCAATTAATAAACATGTTAACTTCAATACAGATCACGCAGTTTACGCCTTGAGATGCCCTTGCGATAAGTACTATATTGGGAGCACAATTCACCCGGCCAAAAAGAGGGTTCTTGAACACCTGCGGGCTATCACCAACGATAACAGACAATACCCCATAGCTAGACACTTCAAGGAAGAGCATGAACAAAAAACACGTGTCTCTTACCTTTCTGTGTCTTAGACACAATCCCTATAAGAGAGAGGGGAGGGAACAGAGTCCTGGAATGAAGGCGTTTAGAGTCTAGATTGATAATAGAATACCAAACCATTCTGCCTTTCGGGCATAACATTGACGAGGAGCTAACAGTCCACTTGAGTTAACCTTTAGGAGACTTCACTAGCTGAACTAGGAATGCTTGTTAATTTCTGAAGTTATATGAACATACTTAGTCATTGGTATTTTCTCACATTGTGTATTTTTAAACTGTCTTTATGCTGTCTTGTATGAATGTCATGTAGTATACTTCTAATCATATGAACCACGTTGTGACCATATTTTATCATGTGTGTTTCTTACAGGCTTACCACCTAGCAAGTTTTGGATCACGATGTTCAATGGCAGTTGCATAGACCGATCAGAGGACCGGAGCACTTATGACTAGACCCCGAGACTGAAAATCTCACTTGGATAGAACTTTGAACTTTATTTAGTTAAATTTATGTTCATTTTTTACGTTTGCCCCTTGAACCTGCTGCATTAAGTTAATTTAATTTTGGCCCACTAGGGCAAAATTATAATTGAAACAAAAATAGAGCTTCCTAAGCGCACTTGCGCAGTAGTTGATAGACGGGATGTAGTACATTCCAAGTCCATCGTCACTTGAAGGCACAAGGCAGTGTATGGGGAACAGAATATACAGTTTATTTCAACAATGGGATCTGTAAAAACGACATGGTCCTCCGGCCGTAAAACTAACCATGTGACATTTAACATGTGTAGTGTAGCCATTGCCTGTAGATCGGCCCCTGATGGGGCTAGAACTTTCTGTCAGCATAGCGGGGAACAATAAAGTTTCTGTTCTCCCGAGCGATTACTGGGCACTTAGAGAAACGCGATACTTGCTGCCAGAGAGGGGCTACTTTGAATTATGTAAACGTGCAAATAATATGCTTTCATTTTTTGATCCATGAATGTATTTTGAAAACAAATTAAAAGAAAAAGAAAAAATAATTTGGATATATATATATATAATTTTTTCTTTTCTTCCAGGAATCCCCTTGCAGAGGAAAGGTCAGCTGCACACCACAACGAAGCTTATATTCTTTATTAGTGAGACGAACGGCAATCCGACATGTTTCGTCCAGCATTTAACTTCTTCATTAGGTACGCCTCTCGCATAACATCAGGTGCTTGGAAACAACAGCAATGTGTCTTTTTGTGCCCTGGTGGGCGTCCACAGTGGGTTGCAAGGTCTTGTGGTACTTGTTGTTCCCCTAAGCTTTTTTCCTCGTTTTGTACCCTCCATTGGGTGATTGTAATTTGTGTTAGTGTTATTTTAGTCTCAGAATATAAAGTCCGTTGCGCCCCAGGTACAAACCATTTTCAAGTTGAGCCGGGATAAGCATTTGTGGTGCCGTGGATCGTTGTTTTGTGGGAGAATTAAAACGACAAAAGTATATATATATATATATGGCGGTGTAGAGGCCATTCAGCCTCACGCTGGGCTAGGCTTGATTTCAGCCTCGCCCCCGCCCAATTTGTTCCTGATGACAGCAGGGTAAAGCGGTTAGGGGGAGAGGAGGAGACGGCGTGTTCCACAAACATGGGAGGAAGGACGGTTCCCCCTGCAACTTCATGTACCTGCTCCACGCAACAACCTCCAAATAACAAACGATGGACAATGCATCTTGGTACTGGTAGGCGTAGCAAAAATAACGGACTACCAGGGTTTGTTAGCGTTAGGCATACACCTTTAAGGAGCAGGACTGTGTGCAATCAATCAGGAAGGGCGGGTTACAATATCCGAGAGACACAAACCTTCCTGTTTCATTTACACCCATGGCGCTGAGGAAGGCAGACAACACGCCGAAATGCATTTGCCTGTAGTGGGTGAAGGAGAGCTGCCAATTCACCTGTGAGATGGAATAAAGCCGGTTTCTCAATACTCCCCTGCTGTGGTCTCTTCACTTTTTCCCTGGCGAAAGTGTGGAGTGTGAGATATATATATATATATATATATATTTTAATATATTATTTTATTTACCGTTTTGCCAACTACTGGCTATTATTTTGTTTAAACGTAGGGCATGACATTCGGTGATATAGCAAGTCTACAGAATATGCACTCTGCGTAACATACCCTGTTGTTTTAACATCTTGTTTACTGAGGAATTGCTATATCCAAAAGGAATCACAGACTTAGCTTCAGGTTCTTGGATTTCAAAAGCAGTCCCAGAGTCCAAAGAAGTTAGAAGCCACACTTATGTACTTAAGTGTTTCACATAGTGCTTAATAGTGCACTGTGGTTGATGGCGCTCGTGTTCTTGAGATCCTGGAGAAATTTGTGCGAGGGTTGAGGCCCGCAAGGTAGCAGGGTCCTGGTGGGACCCAGTGATCAGTCCATTGGGCAAGTATTGGAACTGCAACACTTCCAAGGCTAGATGAGTTACACGTGCTGGACCTGGTGATGGAGAGTTTGTGGGCCTGGAGGAAAGAAGAACTGCTACCACAAGAGCTTTCCAAATAGTAAACTTTACTGCTGCTCATCTGTTACTTTAGGGCAGAAGTGTTGTGCTGGATGGTACGATATAAGCAAAAGCTGACTCCACAAAGAACCTCTGGATCAGGCACTGTTTAATTTGTGCTTTTCCAGGTGATGTATTTTGGACATTTGGATTGTAAAAATAAGACTTAAAGTCGTTTCTCTACAATCATGCGTTAAAAATGTCCCGTCATTGCCCTTTCTCTATCCTTTCTCATCACTGTCTAGGAGATACAAATAACAGTGGTGGAGCCATCAAATCTCTTTTGTCTGGCTTGGAAAAATTTAAGGGTGAAGCTTCAAGTAGAACATTAATTAAAGTTCCACTTGAAAACACAATTTGGACAAGAATCAGGTGGATTGCATTCCCTGGGGTGATGAAATAACATGCTTGTTGTTCATGTGAAACGAGGAAGACCACAGACACCACAAACCTGGTCAAACTGGTATTGAAACTTGTTGTATACCAATGGCTACACCCTTACGGAGTCTCGTCGAATTCAATAGGTCTTCTAGGGACATTAAGTTTAACTGACGGAAAGCCGGTGGCGTATGCAAATGAGGACCCGTTTCAGAATAATACATTTTTATCATTTGAAGAAGCATAGACTATCTTTGAAATGAAAGTCAGTTTCCTCCATATGGGTGACTAGTTAGAGTGGCTAAGGACACTTGGAGTACGTTTCCTGTCGCCCATGAGGCGTCTGTCATACTAACCAGGATCCTCGACTTGAAAAATTGCTCTTGTATAGGGTGAACTGGAATGACAGAAAAAGGGGGGTATCACAGATGAAACTTAAATGGAAAAGGAATTGTGAGTGTGATTTTCAAAAAGGAGCGGGCAGAGGCAGTCCTCAGCACTCATAAGTCCTTGACATTTAAGCAAGCTTACTCAATTTCATGGACTCCAACTATCCAACATAAAATGAACTCCAAGAGAAGTGATTCTTGCCCTAAATATGGGATGTTTAATTCTGTGTTCTTTTGCCAAGTATGAGATTTCCCTGGACCTATAGAGTTCTGTGGAAAGTCTCCAACAGCTTTTCCAACTTGGCTGGGCTACACCGGATGAAGACCACTATGACATGCTTTCAGGAAATTCCACCAAAAAACGAAAAATATATGATTCAATGAATGCAACGCTACTAGCACTTACAGTGGTTAGGCACAAACCAGCGATCAAATGGATAAGCCCTGAAACTCACCCGCAGGTCGATTGGTTAACGAATTTGAGGGAAGGATCAGTGAAGGAAGTAATATGTATGAAAATCGTTAGGAAAGATGATAGTTTAATCGAGGACCTGTGTGACTGGAGCAAATTAATGCAGAGATTGTAGCACCAACAACATTCACTCCTCCACCCTGAACATAAGTTATTCATGTTTATATTCACGGAAGTATTTACTTGACAGAAAGTTAGTGAGACATACAAGCTTGGGGTATATTGCAAAGAGCTGATGAAGACATCTGGGCATTAGATGGGTCTACGTGGCCCGAGGACCAGTGTGCAATCTAATAATATCCGATTCATGAAACAGCTTTCTCGGAATACCCAACGTAATAAATACAACTGCATTTAAAAAAAAGTTCCAAGAAATTTACAGAAAGGTAACAAAAACACATTTCACAAAAACATTCATAAAAGTTGTTTCCATGATGAATCAATTCCCCGTTTTCAACTGAATGCAATAGAATGATTGTCAATTCTAAGAAATGAAACTAATTGAACGTCTTATATTCTAACTTTTCACCTAATGCCCTGTATTGACAGTTTTCACATTCCGCCGAGTCACTTCACGCTTCGGCTGAGTGGTTGTCCTCTACAGCCTGGAGAGGAACGTGCACTGCAAGAGTCGTCTATGTCAACGAGGCATGTCCAGTTCCGGTGTTCCGTTGTTTTAATCTCCCCATCGAGATGATCTGTCCCTTCGCATATTCGCATAAGCCCCGAAGGGGGAGACCAAACCGACGGGGGAGAGCATCTAGTTAGCTTATAGCTGTATTTGTAAGCTCCCCACTGAGTAGGGGGATCATCTAGTTAGAACAGTGGCCCTTTTGAAAGGGAGGGGGCATTTACAGCACAGTTTGTACGCTTTAAGGAAAACAAACGGGATGTTTAAAAGACGGGTAGTGGTAGTTCACAGCTCGGGCAATGGGTGACTGTCATTTGTAATCGGTAGTTGTTGTTGCCTGCTGCTCTCAATAGAGGAGTCTTTGCTTTGAGGGGCAAATACAAACCCATGCTGAAAGAAAAACAAGCAGAGGTGACCAGAAGGGCGGGGGGAGAAGGGTGGGGGTAGTGCAAGCAGAGGAGCCTGAATAAAGCTGACGAGGAGGGAGGGGGGGAAGGGAGGAGGGAGGGGGGAGTGCGAGCAGAGGAGCCATTAGAACAAGGCTTAATGAGATAAGAAAGGCAGATGTCGGCTGTGCGTGTTCACATTGATTGTTAGCACTTTGAAAAGCCCCTTACTAAAAGTCGAGCAACAGCGCATGCGCTGCTCTAGTCTTGACCTAAAAAGGAAAAGAAACAAGCATTTACAATTCAACAGTCTCGCCTTTGCAAAAGTTAGAGCTATTGGCATTGTAAATGACAAATTTGTAATTTATGTGTTGGTTTTGAAAACAGATAAATAAATGGCATTGTCATTTACAAAGCCAATAGCTTATGCAATCAGTGCAGACAGCCCATCCAATAACCAGAGCAATGGAGCTCATGTGGAGAGCACCTTGGAGCTCTTAGTAGGGGGTACCACAGAGATCACTCACGTAAGCAAGTGCCCTGGAGCACCTTGTATTGACACAGTGCCTTGAGACCATCATTTCCGGGTCTCAAGCTGTCAAAGCTCAGTGCCAAAAGGCTGAATTCCCCTCCTAACACCACCTCCTTCTTCTGTCCACTGGAGGGTGGCAGGCCGCAGCACACCAACAACAGAACACTAAGCACCGGCAGCAAGAAACTCATGGTACCTAATGTATAACAAAAATCAAATATGAATCCTGGATACGCCATTTTTCAAGAATCTGATTTAAATAAAAAATAAACATCTTTTAGAAAGGATTGGGTCGAAACATATTGCAACCAGTTTATATCCACAAGCCCTTAGTATCTGAAATACAATCCCAGACCAGATGTGCATAGTTCCATTCGTTGAGGAAGTCTGCACGGAGCTGAAAATCGTTCCTTAAAAGCAATACAAGGCAAAGGAGTAATCAACTGGATGTCTAACAACCCCAAAGTGTTCCCACTCCTACCCATCCCAGTCACTACACAATACCTCAAAATGCCCCTGTAAACCATAACCCAGCACCGTTTCTGAGTCCGCTAGAATTTTCCATCTTTATTCTTTAGATTCAGAATCCCAAACCCATTCTTCTGTATTACCCTCTATAAAACAGGCATATTGCCACACTGTAGCTAAGCTTGCACTAAATGCATTGAACATTTAATGCAACACAGCAAGGTCAAAAGGATGTACGTAGGCTGTTAGAAATCTTAAATGCTACCACAGTTCTAAAACCAATGCTTTGTCCTCAAAGTATATGGACTATGAGCAAAGTGAGCAAAATTCTCCGTAGGGGAAAATTAAAATTAAACGCACCAATTTTTTTTATAACAATCATCAAATGTTCAGCCATGCTTACAAATCAAACAAATGCTAATGGACTGAGAGCCTGGCAATGTACCAATCTGGGAGGGGCAGGTTTAAATTATTACTTAACTCTTTTGCAACAATAAAATGTCCAGTGACACTGGGGACGAATTTGAATATTGTATTGACTACACAAGAAATTAAGGTAACTGATAAGACAGGCATAAGGGCAGATCTTGGCATGTTTAAATCAAGTAGGGATTAAGCATACTGAGAAAGGGAAGCATGGTGTTTCGAACTAGCACACTAAGCACTTTTAAAAGAGTGAAAAACAGACTACAGCATTATAATTACGGAGTCAAAAATCAAAGGTGTTGTT
Source organism: Lissotriton helveticus (assembly GCF_964261635.1). Classification (NCBI taxonomy): domain Eukaryota; kingdom Metazoa; phylum Chordata; class Amphibia; order Caudata; family Salamandridae; genus Lissotriton; species Lissotriton helveticus. The sequence continues at coordinate 1,093,065,228 of NC_136068.1, forward strand.
CTGCTGTGTCCTGTACAAGCAATGGTTGAACTCCAACAAACAAGCACAAGCAGTGAAACAGTGACAAAAATGCCATTCACTAAATAGACAATGGAAGCATGCCTTTCTTCTGATTCCATGTTTGAAATTGCTCACTGTCCATCCTCCTTTTAAGAACAAACTACGTGGAAAACATTACCACATTGATATTTAAGGGCATCCAGCATGTAAATATGACCACACAAAAAAAAAGGTTACATTGCAGCTAGCTAACTGCTCGCCTACCAGGAAAAGTTGCAAGGATCACAGGGAGTCACGAGGCGCACGGTTACCTGGAAAGGCAGTAAGGGGGTGCCATTCTCCGCCCTGAAAGCGTTCTCTTCCACCCAAGATTTGGGGGGGGCAGCAGGATGTCCCTTGGAAACTTAGGAGGCGCGATAACATTGCTGCAGAATGGCTTCTTCAAGGGTGAGATGGGGTTCAGCGGGGAGGGTAACCCCACGCTGACACCCACGGCCCTGCACGGGTCCCGACCGACGGGGACCAACCCTAGGGGCTGGACTGCCTGCTCCAGGCGGCGATCTGCTGGCTGCTGGTGTTATAGCTGGACGTGGTGGAGGGCTTGCTGGTCATAATGGGATGGTGGTTGATGACGCTTATGTGGGGGGCGTACTGCACTCCCAGGGGGCCCTTCTCTGCTGCGGAGCGGCGGCTGCTGCTGGGGGGATGGTGGTGGTGCTTTGCGCCAGGCCGAGCTGCGATCTGAAGCCGCCGAACACCAGGGCCTAACACTGGACTGAGGTGCGAGAAGTTCTGAAAGAGCAGTGCGCCGTTCACCGGGGCATTCCTTGGAAGAAAGTGCTGCTGAAGTACGACGTGATTGCTGGTGCTGCCGCAGGAAGTGCAGGCAGGGCAGCAGCGGGGATTCCATCTGCATCTTGTCCTTGCTGTACTGCGTGCTCACGCTCACCAGCACTGCGCCCCCACCAAGCCCCACTCACCGGAGCTCTCGGGCGTCCCTCGACGACTGGACACTGCCTCTGGGATTCCTGGAAGCTTTGTGGGGCAAAGTCGCGGGGCTCTCCCTCACGCAGGGGAGCTCCCCGGATTCACCGGTCGAGACGCGCAGTGGCTGAATGCGGGACTTTCTCCTTTGGAGCCTCCAACGCTCCAAGTAATAGACTGCACGCGGGGCACGAGCAGGCAGTCCTGGGCTCTCCCTCGCTCTCAGGAGCCCCGGGTGATGACGCAACGATCTCCCTCATTGTACAGGAGCGCGGGGTGGGCTCCCGTCTGCTTCCTGTTTGATTTCAGTCACTTCCGGGTCGCAGCGGGCTACGCGGCGGCCCTCAGCGTTACTCCTGGCGGCTGTGATACGGGGTAGGCTCCCGTTATTTTTACATAAAGTCCCTGGCCGGGGGGGGGGGGGGGGGGGAGGACCAGCTAAGGGAATAAGGAGCAGCACAAGGTCCCTGGTGGGGTGGGCACCCGCTAATGATATCAAAAACAGCAAATCCACGGGGTGGGCACCCGCGCCGAAATCGGGCAGATTGCCGGGTAGGGATCAGGGCCCTAAAGCAGGGAGGTTGAGCCGTCGCACTTGGAAGGGCTCGGCATGACTTACTGCTGGAGTAAAAGGTTTCTTATCTTCTTTATGAGGCCATCTGTTTCACCCTATATAGAAGATAAGAAACCTTTTACCACAGCAGCAAGTCAAGGAAGCCAGTCTAAAAAGGACGGGGCTTAAAGAGAAAGAAGTACGCCACTGGGACCTCTTTTTCAATGGATGGCCACAGTTTAGCATGAACGGTGACGCCAGCCAATGGAAAAGAGGGGCGGGCTTAACCTCGCTAGTGAAACTCACTCTAAGTCATTAAGTCTCGCCAGCGAGACTGCGCATGTGTGCAGCCATCGCAGGCCTAGTCCTAAAATGGAAGACAGTAATTTTACGCAAATGTTTGCTCTGAATCTCTTGCCATGTTGTCCATCTGCCAATTATTGTCTTAACAGTTGGCTGGATGGCATCATGAGCACAGTGACTGCTTGGCGTTCAAATTCTGGAGTGTGTTCAGCCGAGGAGGCTTATAATAGAGGGGAAATTATTTCTTCATTCATGTGACTCTCTGACAATACTTCTGGAAAGAAAGGGGGTGAATTAATAGAACCACACATTCCCTAGAAAAGAAATTCTGGACAGCTCTGAGACACAAATAAAAGAATTAGGCATGCACATGTCTTTCAAACGCCTAGTCGGTTCTTTCGGATGAGGCCATTAATACCCATTGGCTGCACTTTGCCCCCACTCTGAACAGCACCGGCCATGTGGCCTTAAGTCCTCAAGCAGACCCATGTGATGCAGAGGGGTCCTCTTCTGAGCCTGAGATCTCCAAAGATGAGGGAACCATCTACTGAGCCCCCATAGTGTGTGTTTGGAAATTCCCAGCTCATTTTGCAGAGGTGATGGCAGCTTCTCTCAAGGGCAAAACAATGTCCTTGCAGATGGAAAAGAAGAAGTCTAGATCCAAAGGGCAGTGTCTCCCTGCAGCAAGGGAATGGTTGAAAAAACTGTCAATATCTGTGGCATTGATTTGGGCATATTATTCATTATCCAGGAATCACAATGGAGATCACCTCCAGTCGTTATTGCATGAAAGCCTCAGCTCAGATGCAGATATTTATGGTCACTGGTACATATATATATAATTCAGTGGTCTTCAAACTTTTTTATGGTGTCCCCCCTCTTACCCCCCCCCCCCCAAAAAAAATTAAAGAAATACCATTCTTTGGGCTCCCCAACAGATTTTTCACAATTATTCAATTCAAGCGGCAAAGTTTAAATAAGTCTTGACTTATTTAAACACAAGACATATTTAAACATTGCAGTTAAATTCTGTTACCATTTTTCCAGCTAGGATATAAATGACAAAATAAGCTTGGATAGCCCATTACAGAGTGGCTTACTGCCGCCCATTTTTTACCACTGCTTAAAACAAAGCACTGCTATCAGCATAATGCTTCTTTTGGTCAGAGCATGGTGCCCCCCTGGGATCACAGACTGAAGACCCCTGATCTAAGTTTTCAGCAATTGCGTGAAAAAAGTGTCATTCACATTTTGGAGCAGGCCAGAGGAGTTATTTCATTTTCACCATTTACTGTTGGCTATTAGAAATTTCAATTCACCAGCTTAAAAAGTACTTCTAATTGCAGTGCATGGAGAATTAAGCTAAATGTCCACGAACTGTATCTATGCATTTAAAACTGGTTTCACATTTCTGTTGATGCTGTACCAACAACGATTAGTGCTCCTAATTCCTATTGCTGATATTGCACTAAGGGTGTGCTTATTTCTAAATGTGGGATATCGTACTGATACACAATTATTACAATTAATGTATCATGTTTTCTCCCTGCACTGAGTAACATCCAACAGCTTAATGTCGCAGCTCAAAATTTGCTTTTCATGATGAATAACATTCATGTTTTTCATGAGATCCTATTATGGCCATCAAAACACAGTACGCATCATAGCAGATCAGACTCCAGGAGAGTAATAACACCTCAGAGATTCAATTCCCCTCTGGCCTATCCCAAACTATCCTACGATACTTAAAACACCTAGCCCTGGTGGTCACCTGGAAACCTTTATCAGGGTACTTCTCTTAAATGTCAATTTAGGATTGCAATCTATTCAAAACGAACGTTTTGTTTAACATTTAAATCAAACATATACCTTTGTGGATTGATAAACTACTTTCTTCTCGGTCTAAAGAACACAACAATCCATTATTGGGAAAATTTACTATCTCTGGTTACTACAACTAAAATGTGAATTGCACTTCACCCTGTATAAAAATGGGAAGGCTATAATCTCATCCCCTGATATATAGCTCCATGTCATCACCACGTTGTTTTATACCACGAAGGTCTTACAAAACTTCCACTATGCTATATGACATTAATACTGACACTTTGCCTACATTCCCTGCCGAATGTGACACCACTAGCTGACCCTCCTCTACTTCTCCCATTATTTCCCAAACTCCCTGGAGAAAATAAATCATATCAAAATGGGAGGGTAATTCAACACAGACAGCGAGGTGTGGCGCCGCGGCCAGGGCGACTGATGCTGAAATCTGGGGATCAGGGTTCGATCCCCGGCTCCGGCGGCAGGTTAGCCCAGCACCATGTGACTCTGGGCAATAGCTTGCTTAATCTTCCCGACGGCCCCCAGCGCCTAGAGACCCTTACGGGGGATTGTGCGCTTTACAAATGTGGATTATTATTATTATTATTATAACCTGGAGCAAGGCTACTCTCAACTTCCAAAACCCTCTGGTATTGACCACCACTCCTTGATAAAGCTGCCCTCCAGTCCAGCTACACCAATACAGTGCAAAAACCGACTACACACAAGAGGACATGAGAGAGATTAAACCCAGCCATATGCAAATTAGTCTTGGTCCAACTCCTCCTCTCTGTAAATGGAGACAAGTAACCAAAGACCAGCTCCGTCCTAATTGGGCCTTTTCAGTCACATCTTGATGCTATTGCACTCATAGAACCCTGGTCGTTGTCACCTTCCATACCATTATCTTACTACCAGTATAAAATGTTATACACCTCAACTAAGCAGACATGCATTGGCAAAGATAACAACACTTGCTTTTTTTACATATTGGCTTTTCTGCTGATACTGTGAAAGATGGTCCACAAGAGGCTTTCGCCTTCAGACAGGTAAAAGCTGTCTGATAAGCGGAACCTAAAACAAAATTCAGAGGGGATTGCCTTTATCCATAAGGATTCCCTAAAATTAAAACGGATTACATTTAATAAAGACAAAGATCCCAAATATCCCTCTCCAAATCCTTATTGGACAACAAATTACTACGACATTGCACCTTGACAATCCACAACAAGCACTGGCATAGCCAATAGGTCTCGCTTTTGGGACCTTATAAGTATTTAGTTTTGCAGCACAATATCCTTGGTGCAACATCAGCTGTTACATGGCTAAACCTTGTACCTTATAAGTGCTTAGCCATGCAACAGTTGATGTTGTTGCACCAAGGATATTGTGCTGCATAACTAAATACTTATAAGGTCCCAAAAGCGAGACCTATTGGCTATGCCAATGCTTGGATGCGGAGGGGAGAAGGGTGCAAGGCAGAGGGGAGAAGGGTGCAAGGCAGAGGGGAGAAGGGTGCAAGGCAGAGGGGAGAAGGGTGCAAGGCAGAGGGGAGAAGGGTGCAAGGCAGAGGGTAGAAGGGTGCAAGGAAGAGGGGAGAAGGGTGCAATGCAGAGAAGGGTGCAAGACGGAGGTAGAGAAGGGTACAAGCCGGATGGGGAGAAGGGTACAAGGCGGAGGGGGAGAAGGGTACAAGGCGGAGGGGGAGAAGGGTACAAGGCGGAGGGGGAGAAGGGTACAAGGCGGAGGGGGAGAAGGGTACAAGGCGGAGGGGGAGAAGGGTGCAAGGCAGAGGGGAGAAGGGTGCAAAGCAGAGAAGGGTGCAAGGAAGAGGGGGAGATGGGTTTAAGGTGGGGAAGGGTGCAAGGCGGAAGGGGAGAAGGATGCAGGGTGGAAGGGGAGAAGGATGCAAGGTGGAAGGGGAGAAGGGTGCAAGGCAGAGGAGGAGAAGGGTGCAAGGTGGAGAAGTGTGCAGGTTGGAGGCGGAGAAGGGTGCAAGGTGGAAGGGGAGAAGGGTGCAAGGCAGATGTGGAGAAGGGTGCGAGGCGTAGGGGGATAAGGGTGCAAGGCAGAGGGGGAGAAGGGTGCAAAGCGGAGGGGGAGAAGGGTGCAAAGCGGAGGGGGAGAAGGGTGCAAAGCGGAGGGGGAGAAGGGTGCAAGGTGGAGGGGGAGAAGGGAGCAAGGTGGAGGGGGAGAAGGGTGCAAGGCAGAGGGGTAGAAGGATGCAAGGCATAGCATGAGGAGCGTCTTGCAGCACCAGGCCCGTCAGCAGTTTTTACTGACCCCTATACTATGCAGGGTCCCAAGTCACAAGCGCCTCTTTCGAAGTTTAAAAATAAAGTGTTATGGGAAAGAGAAAACACAGTAGCTCCAGTGTCCGCCACCAACTAATGATTTCAAATGCGTCAGCTGACATGAAAAAACACAAAATGCTAGCTTCAAAACATATGCATAGATTTTGTAGCAGAAGCACTGGTCCCGTCAAGGCGCAGGGTCTGAGGAAAAGAGTCCCTTTAGCAGTCCTCGAGTCTGTATCAAGGTGTGACTGCATCAGTGCTCCCTTTACACACGGTATCGCAATCAGCGGCTGTCTTCTCCCGCGTGTGGCGGTGGCTGGGGCCTCAGAATACATTATGATGGTGCTGAGGCCTCTAAACAGCAGCAGGTTCGGTATTATCGAGAACATGCTCTGCATACAGCGTGGACCCGTTATCATCAGTGGCGCGTGGGCCAGACACGGCTGGGGCTGGAAGCTTCTCAGCACAGCCAGCGTGTTTACCAAGGAGACGTGTCCTTGGCAACCACTGGCCCCAAATTCATTCTCTGTAGGTCTCACTAGGGAAGTAGACGATCCCGAGCTGGCGGGGCCCGAGGGGTGGCAGCACATGCCTAAAGTCAGAGGGGCCCTTATGAGTGCAGCAACTTCTGCTAGTAGCGAGAGGAGGGGGGGTGCACAGCGAGGGATATAGGTGAGGGGGGGAGAGTGTGGAGGGATCGAAGGGACAGAAGGTGATAAGGGGGTGAGAGGGGGCCTGAAAGGTGGGAGGGCACAGAGAAATTCAAAAGGAGGCTCTGGTGAAAAGGGGCGAGAAGGAGATTTCAAGGTGGTGAGGGGTGAATGTAGCAGAGAGGGGAAGAGAAACAGGAGACAGGTGTGCCAGGGGGAGGGAGGGATACAAGTGAGAAAGGTGTAAAGGAGTGGGGAGGGGAGGTAGCAAAACGAAGTAAAGAGAGGAGCCAGGTGAGAAATATATTAGAAAAAGAAGGCATTAGGGAGCGAGAGAGACAGGGATAGGGCTTGTGAAAAGGGGAGGCACGAGAGAAAGTGACTGAGGATGAAACCGATGCAGACAGGGAGTGAGACAGTGAGCAGGTGGGTAAATGAGGTATGGGGGAAGAAGGAAGTGGGTGAGCGAAAGGCCTTGGAGAGATATCGAGGAAAAGAGAGGCCAGAGGGAGCATATGTGACTGGAAGGAAGAGGCCGGGTGTGCAGAGAGGCCTCAAGAAGGGGGTGCAGGGCGAGATGAGAGCGGGTAGCAGCGGGGAAACAGGTGGAGGCGAAGGGGAACATGAATATATGGAGGCGAACAAGGGGAGGCCGATGAGCAGGAGAGAAGGGGAGATCAGAGGGCCGAGGAGGGGAAAGAGGGGGGCTAAGTGAGTGGGTGAAATGGGGAGAAGGTGGAAGAGGAAGCAGCGAAAAGGAAAACAGGTGGAATAAAAGGAGCTCAAGGAAATCTGATGCTGGAGGGGAAAGAACGACAGATGTAGAGAAACGCGGGGTGAGAAGGGGTTGAAAAGAAGACGGGGATCAATAGGAAAGAGGTGTGTAGCAAGGGGGAGGAGAGGTGGACGAAAATGAGGGAGGAAGAAGGGATCACAACGGAGCCATGAAAGAAAAGTGAGATAAGAAGTGCAAAAAGGAGGTAAAGAGGAGGGGCATGGTGAAGAGGGGAGGGTTCACAAAGCAGCGGAGAGACACTAAAATGTTATGAAAGACTGTGTACAGGGAGAAAGTGCAGGGGGTGGGTTAAAGGTGAGAGAGAGGGAAGATCGCAGGTTAGGAGAGATACAGAGAACCAAAGAGGACAGAGAATACAAAAGCAAGAAGAAACGGGGTGGCACTCGTGCCAGGGATAACAGGAGGAGAGGCACAGATAACATGAGGAGAAGGCGCACAGCCATGTAAGTAAAGCAGCCATGTGGCAGTGAAAAGACTGGCTCACTGAGAACATCAAAGCGGCCGTGTAAGTGATCGCGATCAAGCGCGGCGAGCGATGCGCTTAATGAGCATGACGAGGAAAGCCATATGGCGCCTCTGCTCGTAAGCGTGCGCCTGCGCCCATACACTCAAGCTGTAGGCCGGCCATGGTAGCATTTTTTGAAGTGATTACTAAAAGTCTTGCCAAACCAGCACATGCGCTGGGTCAGGCGAGACCTAAAAATGGCTCTACACAAGAACTGATTTGCATGAAGAAATATCACATACCAATATCGTACCACGTTAAACTGGTCAGACAACATTCCTTTCAAAGTAATGACTGCCTTACAAGCCGAACAGCTGAACCACTAGTATATGTACTAGACCTTTGTACTCACTACCATTCCTATGTGATTCTTTGAGTTTATCCATTTGTATCTCTTCCTAGAGTGACTTTACAACTTGTACATTTGCAATTTTTTCTATTTGTATCTCTTCCCTGTGTGACTTTACAACTTGTACATTTGCAATTTTTTAGGTCTCGGCCTATTCCATTCCGCAAGGAATGAATAGGACGAGTCTATTGTGGTGAAACTAAGAGTTAAACTAAAGCGGTTTTCCACGAGTGCATGAGTTCTCGTGACCGCGCTTTTATCCGAGCCGCCTGCCTCCGAGAGCTTCAAATTAAAGCCATCTGTTGCTTCCCCAGCGCACTCGGCCTCACTTCTCCTCCCCCTAATTAACACACACTTCTTTCACGGCCGCGAGGCCGTGCTTCAAAGGGATCCGCTCCAACGCCCCTAAAAGCTTCTGTCAGCGATGTTCTTTCATTCACAACTTGTTTCTTTGGTTAATATGCTTAGTAGTCCCTCCTTTTCTACCTCCCATGAGGACTGCCCTGTAACATGTTCTCTTAATCTTCGTGTTATTTTAGGATACTTGGAGAGAAGTATTCTTTTTGTTGGCCTGCCTCTGCTATGTTTATTTTGTGCATGAAACTTCGATCACCTTGCTGTCACAATCTCATTCGGCCATCCCACCACCCCCTCACCCCTTCCACAACACTGCTTGCCTGCGCCCACCACCACTCCACGGACGCTGCTATTTTTTTCTTTAATTTAAATTTAATTTGCCACTTCATTTGCAGTGCCGTCACTTAATCTCCCTGTGCCATCTCCACCTACCCACCCACAACACTGCTTGCCCGCCCCCACCACCCCTCCCCACCACCACTTCAAGATCGCTGCTGTTTTGTTCAAGATCGCAGCTGTTTGTTTTTTTTCTTTAATTTAAATTAGTAAATTACATTTGAAGATTTATATAGTGCTCTCCTTGGGCACAGGGGAAATTAAGTGCTTTGCCCAGAGTTACAGGATGCCGAGCCCAGGCCAAGACTCGAACACAGCTCCCAAGTAGGAAACTGACCGCAGCGCAACATTCTCTCCCTCTGAGAGCAAGAACGGTTGAGAAAGAAAAGTGAGAGGCGAAATCCCAGCAGGCTGCTCCTGGTCTCGCTCCACCCTCCCCTTTCCAGAAAGCCATAGATTTGTTTGTTAGCAGCTCTCTCGATCTATTCACTTCCCTCTCCTCCCCCACGCGTAGTCTCATGGAAAAATGAGATCAGAAATCTTCAAGCCCGACTAGCAAAAGCCTTGGTACCTCAGAAACAGCAGCCGTTGCTAATTTATGTATTTTTTCAGCACACAATACCACTTTAAGGTTTGTAACCACTTAATGGAAGGATTTTTTGCCTAACCTGTGCACATATATTTACTGATTTACTAGTTGAGTTATTGTTCGTTTTTGGTAAGATCTCTAACTCATTTGAATTAATCTTCTGGATGTTGGACGAAAATAACAATGAACTTTTCAAAAGATAAGAAAAAGATCTGCTTTTATCATGAATGGCATTTGGTAGAAAAACTTTTCCACAAGTATTACATATCTGTAAAAATCTTCTCATCTCGGTTTCCTCAAATTCTAATTAACATCATTCTTAACACATTAATTAATAATTAGCTTTTTCGTGCCGAATATTTCTTCGACTTTATAACTGTTTTCACACGCGTCCGTCCTGTTTATAAGGTCCCAAAGATGAGACCTATTGGCCATGCCAATGCTTGTTTTCTGTTTGTATCTTTTATGTAACTCATGTAATCCTAAGTCCTTATGTATCGCAACTGGTTCTTTAGTAAAGCGTTCTGACACCTTCCGGTAATGTTTGCGCTATAGAAAATCGCATTAACTAAATAAATAAATAAACACTAACAGCAAACACTGGCAAAGCTAAAAAGGTCTGACTTTAATGTGCACATACAGACTGTTTGTGCTATGCAACCTCTTTCGAACTGGGCCTCCAATGTTTTTTGGTCTGATTGTTATACTGCAAGCTTCTAGAGCACTGAATTTGTATTCTGCATGTTTACAATTCTGGAGACATGCTGCACCACAAGGTTGGGAAATGAAACATACTGCACCCACCTAAGCAATCCTGTGTTAGCATGTACTAGCACATTAAACCATGACTTACAGCTTTTGCTAATGCATGCAGGATCTATTTTGAGATGTAAATAGTTTCCCTCAAGCCAAACAAAACTCTACAGCAACATTCAGAATGTGGCTGCCATGTTGTACAGAGCTCTACTTGGCAGTCCTAGATTAGCACAATTGCAAAAATCAAAGAGGTAATTGACAAATGTATTCAGCACTATGGTTTCAAGTGAAATTCCTCCTTATACCACTATACTAGAAGAAGCATCTACTAGATCAGAGAAGTTATCTACCCAAGATAAAGATTATGAAAAATCCCACGTTCCTTGCCATGATCGAGAGTGTTGGGCATGGAGCCGGGCCATAAAGACGTTCCACTTGTTGGGAAAGTAGCGAGTTACCAGAATTTCTAGTTTAGGATGTTCAGTTTCAGATACCATAGAGCCGTACACCAATAAGCATAGTCCAGAATCAGTGTGTCATTTGCAAATATGTAGAAGGCATAGCCAATTCCATGCAGTATATGAGCAGGAGGTGATATATAATGACTGAGCAAGAGATGGAACAAAATAAGAGCTTTGAAGTGACTCCTCAAGTCCTGTGTGGAGAGGAGAGAGAGCCTGAGGAATTGAACGTGTTCCTCCACTCAGGAATAACTTAATTCATTGTAGCATTATTCCACCCAAGAAAGAGACAACTAAATGTCACAGAAGTGCCGGATAGTCAAAACTGTTGAAGGTTGCCAATATTTCTAAAAGAATCAGGGGCCTGGCACCAGCCCAAACCATCACAATGAGAAATGTGTTCACCACAGAGGAGCTGGGCTTAACTCCGGGGTACAGAGCCTACAGAGCAAGGATTACTTGCTTCACTTGCATACTGCCAGTGAGGGCAACTATCTACTGGGAAGGAGAGGATAACAGGGGAGTGATGCCTTGCTACATCACCGGAAAGAAGGGTACAGCTGATCGACACCTGTGGACAACACCTTGTATTTAATTCTTTACTCGTCTTAGCGATGAAAACCAAACACCTCTTTTGGGAATGGTGCACCCTCAATCTGCATGTACACCAAGAGTTTCCAAAGGGACCTCATACTCATGATAGCACACAAAGAACGGATAGGCACTGGATAACTATTCCCCAGACACAAGAGTCAACCCTATTATATGGCAAAACGCTCTAAGGTTACACAATTCATCTGTTCAAACGGCTTATGACACTATGTTCATGGCTTAAAGGCAGACTGCAGTATAACTTGCCAAAATTGCATGAACATGGAGATGGAAGGTAAAATACATTGAAAAAAAACCCAAAACAAGGAGCAAAGCCCCATTAAGAAATCTAAGAACATACAAGAAGCAGATTCTAAACCACAGCAACTCGCACAAAAAAAAATGAAAAGTGATGATTGAGTAGAGATGAGGAAGTTCCAAGTATGAGGTACACCGACATATGTGGTACTGCCACGTGAAAGCTAGTCCTGCGAGTAGATGGCAGGGATAACTACAAGCAGAGTATGAAATAGAGCCTGGACTAAGACAAAAATGGCTTCTGCGCACTAGTGTCTAAAATGGCCACTTCAGAAATCACATGCTAAGCATCTGCTATGCTCAAAACTAAACTGTGTTTTATACTAAGTACTAATGCATAAAGAATAATTTTGAGTAAATGGGATTAGAGTAGACATAAGTGGTATACAGTGAAACCATTTTAAGTCTAACATCTTGTCTTTTTTGCCTTCTCTGTTAGATCGCAATTTGGCCTAAACCGAGAGACGAGGCTAAAACTCACATGAGTAACGTGCGCAGACTCAGTAGACAATAACCCCGGCGTCATGATCTCAAGCTTTGGAATATGGTCAAGGTCGATCTTTTCTCATAAAGAGAGCAGACGGAACATCCTGAAGACTCAATAAACAAATGTACAAATAAGATACAATTTTTATTTTTAATGAAGAAAAGGGTGGGAATAAAGCTTGGGAAAACAAATTAAATGGGCGGGAATATAAGACAATACTCTTTAGAAAAGTAATACATTTAGTATGGTGTGATGATCATCTCCCTTGGCTCGTCCAATCAGAAAACACAATTTAACACCAGTCTGAAACATTTAGGGGCGAACATGCCACCAGAAGGTATAATTGGGATAGTAGCAATATTGATTAGCCTTAATCGCTACCAGAACACTGAGAGAGAGACCTGCTGTACGATTGCTGATAGACTACCTGAAACAGACTTAGAAATTTCAAATAAAATTTAGGAAAGAGTGTGTGGAAGAGGACCGAGGAGGCAAGGGATTAGGAACGAGAGAGCGGAAGAGGACCGAGGAGGCAAGGGACTAGGAACGAGATGCAGAAGAATTATCGAAGAGGAAACTATTATCTGAGAGGGGTTTGACGCTGGCATTGAATCCAGAAGAGGTGATCCGTCCTGTCTAAACCTGTCCTGAACCGATACCTGGTCATTTGTGGGGTCCAAACTCTTGGTCAGAGGGGGTCTGATCTCGCACCATCCTAGGTAAATATAAATGCATTGTGTCAATGTGCCTTTTCTCTCTATGCTCTCTTCCTGAGGTACTCGTCTTTAAACGTCATTAGTCTAATTTAGGGAATTGGAACGTACCTTTCCAGAATGATGGAGTTAACACTGTAATTTGTATTTGATTCACTAAATATTTTCCGATAAAATTTTAAACTAGAACTGAGTCTGTGGTTATTTCATTAAGTTAAATAAGTAAATGCTTTAAAGTCATGAATTACCGTTTCTAACAACTAAAAAACGATCCAAGAGTAAGGAAGGGCGTAGAAAATTAAATAGGGTTAAATTCCTTTAGGCCAATGAACATATAGAAAGCCCTAAATTGATTCCCGGAGGGGTTTATCAACTGCATTCAGTAAGTGAGTATGGTTAATGGGCCCGAGTGTGTGTCCACAGGTTGGTGTCCCGCTGGATCACTTGCTGCGTAAGAAAGCAGTGGGGACTCCAGTTCTCGCCATATGGTGAGGTCACTTGGCCCTGGCGATTATAGCCACGTCCCTGCACTCACGTCCCCCATGGGAAAGGCAAATATTTACTCAGGGACACTGCCTGGGTTTCAAAAGAAAAGAGAACTGGAAAAAAGAGGCAAAAAGCCTAAATCCAAAGAGGAAAAGGCTCAGATCTCTCACTATGAACAGAACACAGGTAGAAGAACCCAGACACAAACTGCACTGTTTCTATGAACAGAAGAGAGAAAGCTCCCACCCCTAACACTTGCACAAACAACTCCATAAGATCTTTATCGAGAGAAGAGAACACAAGTTATCTTTCTCTCTTCTTCCATCCACATATATGAAACGTTCTTGTTAAAATGTAAAATCTGATTCTCTCGTTTTTTGATTAAGCTATGCCTCATCCATTTTTCACCCTTGCGCTGCTTCCAGCTCGGCTCTATCCTTGACACCGCATCTGTATAAACATGAGTAAAGAATCCAGATTGGGGCATTGTAGGCTGTGTGCACATGCAGAGTCCGCGCAAAAGAACAGCTGGCATCCGCTCGAGGATTTTCAGACAATGATTAATCATCAAGTAAAGTTTGCTCAGATAGCATATCTTGTTGTTCAGCCTTAGGACGTAGCAATTGCACAAGACACTGAAGCGGTCAGTTACCTCATTTGTGTGTTTTTACAGAATCTCTATTTACCTCTGGGCGTTCCTGGTTTGTGATCTCTTGCTATAAAAACCCATGTAACCCATCGCTCAGTGTGCTTCTCTCAGAGTATTTCTATGGTGCATGTGGGATGGGCCCCCATTCATGAATGCTAAATAAATGAGCCATTGTACTTCACTCCAGTGCCGATGCCTCCTTACTTGTTAAGAACCCATGGACTAAAGGGTGACCCTGCACAAGTGGATTATTAATAATCTACTTTCACAAATTGGTGCCCAGACGTGGTGCCTCATCAAAGTCTTGCAGTCGGACCGGGGGAGGAGATCGTGTCAGTAAGATGAACTTCGCTGAGGGGCACCCCATCTGAAGAGACTAGTGTTTCTTGTGGCCCAAGGTGATTTTTCAGCTCTCCGACTCAGATCTTCTTGGCGGCTGCTAGCCTTGGTCTGTGGCTCTCTGATGGTCATTTTTTTGGATCAAGAAGGATCGACAGGTGGGAGTTGAAGACTACACAGAAGGTGGATCTGTATTGAACTGGTTCATTTGGTTAGAATTTGTTTGGTATTTGCTTGGAATTTATTTGGAATTTGCTTGGCATTTGTTTAGTATCTATTAGGAATCTGCTTGGAATTTGTAATCTGTTTTGGAACTTGCTAGTTGTTATGACTAACATTTTTCCTTACAGGTAATGTGAGAAATTTTCTTATTTCTCTCTGTTTATAAGTTTTTTATATCTTATATAAGATGCCTGTATTTAGTAAGCTTTGGAAGTTTTGTTGCTGCTGCTGCGATAACCAGAGCATTTTGGAAGCAAGTCAGCCGGCGCCACCAGAAGGTACAACGAATTTTGAGATGTACATCAAATATGGTATTTGTTCCATCATGTATAATGCATTGCGGAACAAATATACAAAAGGGGATCCCCAGTTGCATTGGCCATTAGAGGGGACAATGGACCCTAGTATTTAGAGAAACGATTGTTTTTAAAGAAAGTTAGGCCAGCTATGTTTGACAGTTTGCGTATGTAGAGGAAGGAAGTATAGGAGTGGAAGGAAGTATAGGAGTGGAAGGAAGTATAGGAGCGGCAACTCAAGGCAGAGAAGGTACAAAGGAAACAGGAAAGGAAGACAGAGTATCATAAGTATAAGTAGAAGTAGAAATATAAGTATCAGAAGTATAAGGAATTGAAGGATAAGGAAGTTCAGGAGAAAAAGGAATGTTTAGATCGAGAGCATAGATTGCTAATATCTAAGGAATATATAGTCAGACCGACAGTAGAAGCACAAATCCTCCAAGAAGATGTGGATTCAGACATTGACGGAATATTGATTGAACAAACCCCACCCCAATATGTACCTTGGACACCTCTTCGCCCTGGACTACCAAATGTCGTTCCCCCTGTACCTCCGGCACCACCTCCTTTGCCTGCGATTGTCCAGCTCCCTATTTTCCAACCAGTACCGGTACATCCCTTACCCCCCGCCCATCTCAGGCCACTTCACCTGAAAGGACTGATGATCCCGTACTTCCTGTATCTGTCTCTACCCCTCGAATTCTTCGTTCTACTGTACCTCAGATTCATCAGGACGCAATAAAGGTCCATAGTACTGAAGTGGTTAAGTGATTTAGAAATGGAAGTAGAAGAAATGTTTGTTTTGTTTTTGTACTTGTATAGCGCACAGCTACCTGCAGTGGGTTTCCCGGCGCTTGTACGAATACCGCAAGGGAACCCTTCCTGGCTTTCCCTGTGAAGTGTCCACTCCTGGGCACCCCCATGGTGCAGACCAGGCATCCCTCGCGTTGTGGGGGCCGTTGTGGAGACTAAGCAAGCTATTGCCCAGAATTGCAGCGCGGGACCCATGATCAGAATAGGCACTGAGACGAGAATTTCCGGTCAGGGAAATTAATGAGCCCGAGACCCGCCGAGGCGGGAATCGAACCCTGGTCCCTGGCCAGAGCTCTGCATCAAGGTCTGCCTGCTCTAACCATTGAGCCACACTTCTCCACATGTTAGATCAGATACACTTCTCCAAATATTAGATCAGATACAGGAGTTTTCAGATGGCGAACTTCTTTGTCTGATAAATAAGCTTTCTCATCAACTTATAGTTCAGTGGGAGATGACTACAGGACAAAACGGTCCAGATGAAGTTAGATCTATTAATCGACAGTGTCAGATAGGAGCCTTCCCTGTAAGTAGAGTCAACACGGCCATAGCAACAATAATTGGATATAGTATTGAACTATCTTCCTCTCCTCGAATAAGACCCATGACGGAAGCCGTGCCACAGTTCATTTCTGGAAGAGGGAATGCAGATAATGATGACCCTAATGAGCCCAATGCTAGAGCCCATTCTTTGTATAATTGGATATATACGCCCTGGAAAAGGATGGATGTACTTACTTTAAAAGCCTCTTTACCAGACATACGGAAAAATGATGATGTACAGGCAGCCATTGATTCCTGTGTCATGACCTTAGCTGATATGGATATGTTTTTGGTAAGATCCTGCCACCGCATATGTGGCGACTTACTCGGAAACAGGATCATGCTGCTGATTTAGGTGAAGACTGGGCTGCCCTCATAGCAGCCAACAGGGATAGGAAACCTGGTCAGAAACCTAGTCAGCTCATACTGGATCTGCCTGGTCACATACTTACTTACATAAAAACGATGGTACCGGCAAGGAAAATAGATTGTGCACTTCTCACTGCTTATAAACAAAAACAGCGAGAGGCCGTCCTTGATTTCTTTACTCGCTTTGAGGAAGTGTTCCACGATTTTAATAGGCAAGACACTTCTACACCTACCGGTGCGCCTTTGTTTGTAGATAGATTTGTAGGAAATTTACTTCCTGAGATATCTGTTCGCTTAAAAAATTCTGAGAGTACATGGGTTTCAGTAACCCCAAAAGCTATATTAGATATGGCTCAGTATTATCAGAATCAAGTGATCACTGAGCAAGAACGGAAAGAAGGAAAACTAAAAGAATTGAAAACGAAGGTAATGATGGTCAAGGACTATGGACCCCAAAGTCGACGTCGTGATCAAACCTATGGTCAGAATTTTAGGCAAACACCTCCAGAAGGGCCACCACGAAGACAAACTCCACTAGGACCAGATCAATGAGCTTACTGCAAGGAGAAAGGACATTGGCCTTCCGAGTGTCCTGTTTTAGCTGCTAGTGGTAGACGAAGGGGACAAGTGTATGGTAGCCGGGGCACTCAAGATTCCCGACAGCAGCTACAACAAGCTCAAGCTCCAGAGAAAAACAGGTCAGACAATTATTTTGATCAACGGAATAATCAATATTCTATGGAGGATTGGGAATCAGAGGAAACTGTTGGAACAAATTTTGCGTAGGACAAGGAGGACCCGTTGAGATACCTGTAGACTAGTCATGACCCTATATAATAGCCGCCATACTTGGGCAGGATCAAAACATTTTAGTGGATACAGGGGCGACACGCAGTGCGATATCTCAGAAACTGGTCCATGGGACACCCTTGTCTGGCCAAGTGATTACATCGATTGGATTTGATGGAACACCAACTCCTAGCCCTGTGTCCCAAAAATTGCCTTTGCAGGTTGAGAATTGTATTGCTTTAACCCCCTTTTTACTTCCCCCACACGTTCCTGATAATTTGATGGGACTTGATCTTTTGAAATATTTCAATGCAACTATACATTGTTCCCCATCTGGAGTAAGTGTCATTTTTGGGAAAAAGACATTGCCTAAACAATATAATTTCCCCTTATGTTCGATCTTGATTCTGTTCCTTCATGTGTTTGGGCTACTGCTGACACAGATGTGGGAAGAATCGACATTTCCCCAGTACACATACAGGTTCGAGAGGATGCTTCCTTACAAAGGGTCCCGCAATACAAGATATCAAAAGAAGGTGAGGATGCGCTGATATCTATCATTGATGACATGATACGTACAGGAGTTGTTGAGGAGGTTTCCTCCAATGTATGCAATAGGCCCACTCTCCCCATCCTAAACAAGCATTTGCAATGCAATAGGTCTCGCATTAGGAAAGTTTGAGCTATTGGTCTTGTAAATGACAATTTTTTTATTTATGTGTTGGTTTTGAAAATAGCTAAATTAATAGCTTTGTCATTTACAATGCCAATAGTTATAACTTTCGCAAATGGGACACCTATAGCATTTGTAATGCAACATGTTTTGTATTTACGTGACTTAGCTGTATTGATATTACAAATTACAATGGCTTTTAATTTTTTAAAATAATTAATACTTAAACAAAAGTGATTGTAATTTATAATGGCAATCGCTTAAATTTTTGTAAATAACTATTGTGAAGATTATGTTCAGTGTATTTTATTGTGACGAAAATCCAAGAACAGATGTGAAATATTAACATCTTTTTGTGACATTTGTAATAAAGCTTGAAACATTGAGAGAACATATTTGAACCAGTTGTTGTTGAATGGTTGCGCAGATTGATGCTGGGGTGGCGCTGAGTGATGCTGTGGTGGTGCTGAGTGGTGCTCGTGGTGGTACTGGGGTGGTGCTGGAGTGATACTGGGGTGGTGCCGAGAGATGCTGGGGTGGTGCTGAGAGATGCTGGGGTGGTGCTGAGAGATGCTGGGGTGGTGCTGAGTGATGCTGGGGTGGTGCTGAGTGATGCTGGGGTGGTGCTGAGGTGGTGCTGAGTGATGCTGGGGTGGTGCTGAGTGATGCTGGGGTGGTGCTGAGTGATGCTGTGGTGATGCTGAGTGATGCTGTGGTGATGCTGAGTGATGCTGTGGTGATGCTGAGTGATGCTGTGGTGATGCTGAGTGATGCTGTGGTGGTGCTGAGTGATGCTGTGGTGGTGCTGAGTGATGCTGTGGCGGTGCTGAGTGATGCTGTGGTGGTGCTGAGTGATGTTGTGGTGACGCTGAGTGGTGCTGTGGTGACGCTGAGTGATGCTGTGGTGATGCTGAGTGATGCTGTGGTGGTGCTGAGTGATGCTGTGGTGGTGCTGAGTGATGCTGTGGCGGTGCTGAGTGATGCTGTGGCGGTGCTGAGTGATGTTGTGGTGACGCTGAGTGATGCTGTGGTGGTGCCGAGTGGTGCTGTGGTGGTGCCGAGTGATGCTGTGGTGGGGCTGAGTGATGCTGTGGTGGCGCTGAGTGATAATGTGGTGGTGCTGAGTGATAATGTGGTGGTGCCGAGTGATAATGTGGTAGCGCTGAGTGATGATGTGGTGATGTAGAGGTCAGAAAGGCACAAAAAGTGAGTCTAACAGAGGGGAGAAGGGCACAAAAAACGAGTCTAACAGAGGGCAGAAGGGCACAAAAAATGAGTCTAACAGAGGGCAGAAAAACAAGGTAAAAACGAGTCTAACAGAGGGCAGAAGGGCACAAAAAACTAGTCTAACGGGTCAAAAAGGCACAAAAAACGAGTCTAACAGAGGGCAGAGTGGCACAAAAAAAGGAGTCTAACAGAGGGCAGAAAGGCACAAAAAAAGCGACGTGCTAGACCTTGGAAAATGTCGAGGGCAACTCACTGGAGCGGCCTCCATAAGTAGCCTTGGGAGGTTGGAGGGGCTGGGCGGGAGGGCAGAGGGCGGGAAATGACGCGTGAAAAACTGCGATAAAAACAAAATAGAAACACAACAGAATTGCAAAGTGGTGCAGAATACAGTAGTAAAAAGAGTAGAAACATTGCGTATAAATGCAAGCACAGTAATGGCAGACAGCAATAACAGGGGAGACCTGTGACTGAAATACAGTATTACAACGGGAAACACAAAACTTGCAAATACAGGCACAATAATGGCAGACAACAAGTACAGGGGAGATCTGGGACCAAACAGCGGTTCGAGGCGAGCTCGAGGCTGTGGTGGTGCCGCTGTGGTTTGAGGAGCTGCAGCGAGGGAGTGGCATGCTAGACTTTGGAAAAGGTTGAGGGCTATTCCATTACCATTAGATCAAAGTAACATTGTATCACAGAACAATCTCTTTATAACAGAAATCAAACTTGGAACATATCGGCTAACTGAAGGTCAAGTGGCAAATAAGCCGTAATTGCTCATAAGTAGCGCCCGCATTTTAAGATTAAACAAAAATGGCTAATGTCGCCGGCCCCGAAAAGTTAAAGAAACTAGGTGGTAAAGTAAGTTGGCCGTAAACAAATGTCGCCCACAGCAACAAATAAGCTGACAAGTCAGCTAATGTGTATATAGTGCCCTCATCGAAAAGTTAAACGAAGTGGCGAGAAAAGCTGTGATCAAATGTAATAAAAAGGGCCCGCAGCGTGATTAGACAAAGCAGTACACTGGGTGGGGGGAGGATGTTGAAAGAGACACGGCCTGGTGGCCGTGAAAGTGAAAGTACGGCCGTGGGCAGCAACAGCAGGGGTGAATAATTAGGGGGGAGGAGAAATGCCTGAGGCCGAGCGCACGCTGGGGGAAGCTTCAGATGCCTGTGGGAGGGAGGCTGATGGCTTTGATGTGGACGCGCTTTCCGCACGAGTGCACCACACGAACTGTCCGAAATCCGTGATGGTTTAAGACCTTGGTTTGCCCACTATACTCTCGTCTATTTATCCCTTGCGGAATATAATAGTCTCGACCTAAAAAGGGCGATGGAAAAGGGGACAAGATTTACAGATTCGTGATTGATTCAAGAGAAGTCTCTGATGTTACGACCTTGTTGACATTAATCCCACCTACAGCCACTGTATTTTCTGTTATTGACCTCAAAAATGCATTTTTCTCTATTCCTATACATGAGAATAGTAGATATTTATTCGGATTCTCATTTAGATTTTGTAGGGCTCCACAAGGCTATACAGAAAGTCCCAGCATTTACAGTCAGGCACTTAAACGACAGTTGGATGAACTTCTTTTGCCACCAGGAATTACACTTCTGCAATACGTCGGTTACATTTTGCTTGCAGCAGACACAGTTGAGCATTGTAAAGAAGCCACTCTTTCCCTATTGCATCATCTTGCTACTAAGGGACATACGGCCTCTAAGAATAAGTTGCAATATTGTCAATTTCTGGTCACTTATTTGGGTCACCTCTTGTCTAAGGAAGGCACACTCTGACTAAAGACAGAGTTCAAACTATTCTAAAAATTTCCAGCCCAAGTACTCGAAAAGAAGTCAGGGTACTTATTGGCATTACTTCCTATCGTAGATAGTAGATCCCCAACTTCTCCCTTATCATCAAACCTTTTTTGTCCCTTGTTAGTAAAGATACTCCCTTTCCTCTACCATGGACATCTGAATGTCAAGAAGCATATCAGCAGCGTTGTGCCTCCCTTTGTTCTACTCCAGTGTTAGGCACTCCAGACTATGCTATGCCTTTTATATTATATGTACATGAGAGAGAAGGATGTGCATTGTCAGTTTTAACATAATCATATGGTAGTAAACATCGTATATGTGCTTATTTTTCAGCTGTATTGGACCCAGTGGCCAGAGGACTTCCAGGCTGTCTTAGAGCGCTTGCTACCACAGCCATTCTTATACGACAATCTGAAGGGATAGTGTTGAGTAACATGGTTAGTGTACCATATTCCATAGATGCACTCCTTAATCAGACTAAGACACAACACCTGACTCTGTGCTAGACTTACAGGATACAAACTTACACTCTTGGCACCTCGTATCACACTCAAAAGATGTTTGACATTGAACCCAGCTACATTGTTACCTTTGCCAGCTGAACAACTCATGATTTGCACAACTGTATTTTTCTGACGAACAAAGTAAGGGAAGAACAGATCTTAAAGATACACCGTTGTTAGATCCTGAGGGGGAATTATGGGTGGATGGTTCCTGCTTGAAATTACCTGATGGCACCACCTCTGCATCCTTTGCCATAACCACATTACAAACTCTGGTAGAAACAGCCCGTATTCCACAAACATCTGCCCAAGCAGCTGAACTTATTGCGCTTTTAATGGCCTGTGAACTTAGTGAAGGGTTATCAGTGAACATTTACACAGACAGTCAGTATGCATTTGGTGCGGCACACAATTTTGGCAAGCTTTGTAAGGAACGAGGATTCCTAACCTCCCATGGTTCTAAAATACAGCATGGTGAATTGGTAAATAGTCTTTTTACTGCCTTGACATTGCCAAAGTGTGTAGCCAATATCAAATGTAGTGCCCACAAGAAAATTATAGATAAAGTGGGACAAGGAAATGAATTTGCAGACGAAATTGCAAGAAAAACTGCAATTATACACACAAGTAGGTTGTATTATGATCCCAAGCTGAGAGATGGGAAAATATGTATACAGAGATCAAAGAAATACAGCAGTTAGCTACAGAACAAGAAAGAGCAGAATGGAACAAGCATTTACAATGCAACGGTCTCGCCTTTGCAAAAGTTAGAGCTATTGGCATTGTAATTAACAACATTTTTATTTATGTGTTGATTTTGAAAATAGATAAATAAATGGCATTGTCATTTACAATGCCAATAGCTTAATCTCTCGCAAATGCGAGACCTATTGCATTTGCACCCACACAGAGCAACACACAGAGCCACATGCACCCACACACAGACAGAACCACACACACACACACACACACACACACAGACAGAACCCCACACACACACACAGACAGAACCCTACATACATTCAACGCAGGTTTCAAGTTGTCACTTTACTACGTCTCTAACCACGACGACATGACCTCACTTTCTCGAGACAAAAAGGATTTGGGGAACAACTAAATGGGATGACGATGGACAAATATAAGCGGTAGAACTGCATTCTTCAAAAAATTAAAATTGGACTATAATAACAAGACTTGAACCTGCTTCTCCAGCTATAAAGTTGGCAGCTTTGAGAGAGGGAAGGAGGGCGGAGGAGAAGAGACTGCTGGAGTGATAGCATGAGACGAGAGCGGAGGTACGAATGGCTGATGTCAGCAGCAAAGAGTTAAAGAGAGAAGCCGGCTTCAAGAGGGAATGGATGCAACAAGCTCTGAAGACTGAAGAGGAGAGAGGTAAGAAGGGCGGGGGAGTAGAGACTGCTGTAGTGACAGCATGAGACGAGAGTGGAGGTATGAGAGGCTGATGACAGCAGCAAGAGGTTAAGGAGAGAAGCCCGCTTCAAGAGGGAATGGAAGCAACAAGCTCTGAAGACTGAAAGGGAGAGAGGGAAGAAGGGCAGAGGAGAAGAGACAGCATGAGCAGAGAGCGGAGGTACGAATGGCTGATGTCAGGAGCGAGGAGTTAAGGAGAGAAGCCGTCTTCAAGAGGGAATGGAAGCAACAAGCTCTGAAGACTGAAGGGGAGAGAGGGGAATAAAGGCGGAGGAGAAAAGACTGCTCGACAGACAAACACTAGACAGAAACTAGACAAACACCAGCAAACAAGCTTTTGCAAAACCAATAGGTCTGGACTTGATAGCTGTTTTTTTTTTTTTAACAGATTTACGGAAGAAGATTTTCTGACCAAAGCCCCAATAAGTGGATAGATGAGGGAAATGTTTAGAGAAAACAAATGTCTTAAAGGCCAGACCGAACAACAACAAAAAACAAGCATTTGCAATGCAATAGGTCTCGCATTAGGAAAGTTTGAGCTATTGGTATTGTAAATGACAATATTTTTATGTATGTGTTGGTTTTGAAAATAGCGAAATTAATAACTTTGTCATTTACAATGCCAATAGTTATAAATTTCGCAAATGTCACACCTATAGCATTTGTAATGCAATATGTGTTGTATTTACGTGACTTAGATGTATTGCTATTACAAATAACAATGGCTTTTAATTTGTTTTAATAATGAATACTTAAATAAAAGTTATTGTAATTTATAATGGCAATAGCTTAAACTTTTGTAAATAAATTTTGTGAAGATTATGTTCAGTGTATTTTATTGTGACGAAAATCCAAGAACAGAAGTGAAATATTAACATCTTTTTGTGACATTTGTAGTAAAGCTTGAAACATTGAGAGAACATATTTGAACCAGTTGTTGTTGAATGGTTGCACAGATTGATGCTGTGGTGGCGCTGAGTGATGCTGTGGTGGCGCTGAGTGATGCTGTGGCGTTCAGTGATGCTGTGGTAGCGCATAGTGATGTTGTGGTAGCGCATAGTGATGTTGTGGTAGGGCATAGTGATGCTGTGGTGCCCCTGAGTGATGCTGTGGTGGTGCTGAGTGATGCTGTGGTGATGCGAAAGAGTGAGGGCGATAGATAGATAGAGTGAGGGCGATAGATAGATAGACAGATAGATGGTTGTGTGTGTGGTTGTGGTTGTGTGTGTGTGTGTGTTGTTATGCTTTGCTATGCTATGTTTTGCTATGCTATGTTTTGCTATGCTATGTTTTGTTTTGCTATGCTATGTTTTGTTAAGCTATGCTATGTTTTGTTAAGCTATGCTATGTTATGCTATGTTTTGTTTTGCTATGCTATGCTATGTTATGCTTTGTTTTATGTTATGCTATGTTTTGTTATGCTATGCTATGTTTTGTAATGTTATGTTTTGTTATGCTATGTTTTGTTATGCTATGTTTTGTTATGCTATGTTTTGTTATGCTATGTTTTGTTATTCTATGTTTTGTTGCGTTTGGTACGCTATGCTATGTTTTGCTATGCTATGTTTTGCTATGCTATGTTTTGTTTTGCTATGCTATGTTTTGTTAAGCTATGCTATGTTATGCTTTGTTTTATGTTATGCTATGTTTTGTTATGCTATGCTTTGTTGTGTTTTGTTATGCTATGTTTTGTTGTGTTGTGTTTTGTTATGCTATACTATGTTTTGTTTTGCTATGCTATGTTTTGCTATCCTGGTGTGTGGTTGTGTGTGTGTGGTTGTGTGTGTGTGGTTGTGTGTGTGTGGTTGTGTGTGTGTGTGGGGGGGGGGTGGGGGTGTGTGTGGGTGGGGGGGTGTGGGTGGGTGTGTAGGTGTGTGTGCGGGTGTGCGTGTGCGGGTGTGTGTGTGCGGGTGTGCGTGTGCGGTTGTGCGTGTGTGGTTGTGGGTGCAGTTGTGGGTGCAGTTGTGGGTGCAGTTGTGGGTGCAGTTGTGGGTGCAGTTGTGGGTGTCTGTGGATGTGTGGTTGTGTGTGTGTGGTTGTGTGTGGTTGTGTGTGTGTGTGTGTGTGTGTGTGTATGGTGTGTGTGTGTGGTTGTGCATGTGTGTGGTTGTGCGTGTGTGTTTGGTTGTGTGTGTGTGAGAAAGAGAATGTGCATGTGTGCGTGCCTGTGTGTGTGTGTGTGAGAGAGAGAGAGAGAGATAGCGTGTATGTGTGTGTGAGGGGGAGAGAAAGAGAGCAGAGCCTGCACTGCATGTGTGAGTATGCGTGTGTGTGTGAGTGCGAGAGAGCGTTCATGTGTGCCTGTGTGTGTGTGAGAAAGATAGCGCGTGCATGTGTGCATGCATGTGTGTGGGCGAGGAAGAGAGAGTATGCATGTGTGAGTGCATGCGTGTGTGAGAGGGAGAAAGCTTGTGTGCGTGAAAAAGATAGAGTTGTAGGGAGAGCGGGTATATCCTATCAATGAGAGGAAAGGCGCCCCGCGGCACCGGTTCTAATGCAATCTTTTTGTGTTTTAGGTATTTTAAATGCTGTGTTTTCCGGACCTTTGTAATATACACACGCGGGACAAGCGGGGAGCATGGAGTAGAGCAGGAAAAGGTGTGAGGGAACGCACACACACCACCCTAGCCTTTCACAAACGCACCCACTGCTGACTCCGCAGCTGCAGGAGAATCATAACAGGCACCAGCCCTGAGCAGCTGGAATAAATGATGCACCACCACTGCTGGAGACTTTATAGGGAGCAAAGGCCTGCCTGCTGTCAAGCCATGGCCCTATTGAAAGCAGTGAGCACCAATGAATGCCTTACTGTGCATAGCAGTAGTCAAAAGTGCTTCGGCACTGCGCACTGCCACCACTACGCCACCAGTGCTTGAGGCCTGAAAGGGAGCAAAGGGGTCCTTGTATCATACCATAGTGAAGCTAAAAGCACCAGTGAAGGTCTTACTGTAACTACCCCCACCACGCCACAAGTGCTAGAGGCCTTGCAGGGAGCAAGGGGTCCTTGTATCATAATAAAAGCACCCATGAATGGCTTACCGTGCCTAGCAGGAATAAATGGTGCTTCGGCACTACACACCAAAGAAAGAGAGAATGCATGTGTGCGTAAGTGTCTGTGTGTGTGCGCGCGAGAGAAGGGGGAAGAGAGAAAGAGCGTGGGCGTGTGTATGTGTGTGAGAGAGCGTGCATGTGTGCGTGCATGCATGCGTGTGAGAGCGTTGAAGTCACCAGTAAACAGAATGATCACTTGACACAGAAATGAGGAGGAGGTCAGTATGGAGAAGCCTCAGTGGGGTGATTTGGCTGGGGGTGAGAGGTGGTAGCAAGTGAGAAATGTGTATTTGATCTCAGGAGAGGCTTGAATGTATTTTGCTGTGACTTTGTATGCAGAGAAGGTGGTTGAATAGGGGTGTTTATGAGTATATAAAGTGGTTTTGGAGAATAGTGGCTTCTTGCCCTTTTCATCTAGTTAGTTAATTAGATCAGATACGAATAGATAATGATGTACTTACGGGGATCTAAATTCTGGAAGGTGAGTGCTTAGGGATTACGAGCCATGCTTCTGTGAGAGAAAGAGAGCGTGCATGTGTGCGTGAGAGAGGGAGAGAGAGAGCTTGTGTGCATGAAAGAGAGAGAGAGTTGATGCTGCATGGCAGAGCATGTTGGGGATCCCACAGCAACCCTCGAACCCCTGTAGGCATGTATTTCGTGGAAAACATGAATATGAGTCCAACTCGAGGTTCGTAGGCGTGTGTAGGGCACCCTGCCATAAACAAGGAGAGACAGATGGCAGACTGAGAGTGAGTAACCAAGAACGAGGAGGGAGAGGCCATAAGACAAGGCAGCGCTGGGAGGGAGGCTGGGCAGAAATGCGAGTCACAGCCAGCCTGGCGGCCGTGAAGTGTGAAACAGTGGGCGGGGAGGCAGGAGCAAATGGTAAGGGGAGCCTTTGAAGAGCAAGGCAGGGGGATAGAAGCGCGTTCACGAGCACGTGCACTTCTACAAATCCGGATCGTAAAAGTCAGCTTTGTGGTTTGGTTGCAATAGGTCTCTCTGCGAGACCTAAAAAGGCGTACTGTACGGTATAAAGTGTTGCGAAATTCTCAGTTAATTTTCATCATAAGTATATTAGTTCTTTTTTTTACCGATTCAGTGAGTCGCTTTGCTTTCACAGTAGCAAAGCGACTCTCAGTATGGTTTACCAGCTGGCACCCTATACCTTACCTACAAATGATCATTAGGAAAGGTACATGTGACACTACCTGTAAGTTTACCGCTGTGACTTGGTCCACAAAACCAGGCCCATAAATAGCCGTCTTTCAAGAGGTTTTGAAAGGCTTGAAACCAGGGGCAGCTCCTCCACGTGGGTGGAGAAGCGTCACCCCACTGATTTCTTGCAGTGCAAGAAGCAGAAACATAAAATGGTATTAGACGCCTGTGCTGTAGGCGTCCCATCCAATCATTGCAGCATTGTGATTGGTTTAGGGGAGGGAAGAGAGGCTGCTTGATTCCTGTGAAGAGCAGAGAGTTGCAGGACGATGCAGCACAGCACCGGACCGGGCTGACGAAGATAAGTTAGCATTATTATTTTTTAATTTAAAATTACACAACCCCCGCCCCCATTTCCCCCTGCGTGACTCCCCCTCCCACCCGCGAGTCCTGCCAGCCTCGACTGCTTGCAACAAGAGGAGAAAAGTTCAGAAGGTATACTCGAAATACAGCAAAATCAAGAGAAATGTAGCAAAACTGTAAGTCATTGGCAACTACACAGCACTGCTCTTGATATACCTTTTTCACAGGGCAAACAAATGGCATATAAATGGGAGTTCAACTGTCATCTGATTTTGGGGTAGGTCCAAGACCATTCGTATATATTTTCCCTGTGCAATGCATTTTATTTATGTGTTTGTGTTTTACAATATAAACCATGATCCCTTTGTGTTTTACAATGCCAATAGGTTAAACTCTCGCAAATGTGAGACCTATTACATTGCTTCCTGTTGCAGCGGAAAAGAGGGATCGAACGGGGAATAGGAGCAGTCGGCTGCGAAAGGTGCGGCTTGGTAAGCAGCACAGTACACCACCTGTGGCGCCCTTCTCACAAAAAAGTTAAAATTTTGAAAAAATAAACTATGGCGAACTGCGCCTTTCTTTTCTTTGTGGCGGCTAGCCGAAGTCTATTTTTTCAACTCTGTAAAAGTCTGGTAAGCAGCGCAGCATGTAGCCTGTGTTGTGCTGTGCTGTAGGAGAAATTTCTTAAAGAAAATAGTGTTGACACACTGTAAAGAAAAGATGTGTAACTGCACAAATAAAAGGGCCAGGCCTCATGGGAGGTTACAAATGTAGACATGGCGGTACAAAGGAAATACTAGCTAGCCTATCAACAAGTCAGAAGCTAACATTTACAAAGGACAATGCCATAAGCCAGTGACAAATGTGGGCAGAGAGTGGGCAGAGCTCAAAGTTCATACCCGAATACAGCATGCCTCGCGCAGCTGCGCATGCGCTGCCCAGGTTCGACCTAAAAAACGGCCACTGGCAGTTTGTGTTATGGTTAGTTATAACGTCAGAGGCATCCAGTCTTCTCACAAACACCCACCTTAAAAATAAAAAAAGTCAACTTTGTTCTCTTTCCCATTCATCCTGCTTTTTTACTGTAAAACGGCATGAGTTAAAATGCCTTCCCAAAAGACGTTAATGACTTGTGGCAGCGTATTTAATGGCACAGCTGTAGCTGCCATCCACAGACTCGAACAACAGTCCTCAAAATACACTGACTCTTTGAAATGGAAACGCTGGCTAAGAAATGCAACTGCAGAATGCTTGTGGGTTTTGGAACGGAAGTGCTCTGTGTATGATGTTTCCGAATCAACACAGAGTGACTGGCGGATGTGGTTATCACAATGCAAAAAAGGCACGCGCGCAATGTGTTATCTTCCTTAATACAGAAGAAAATTGAGGCGAAACAGGAAACATCAAACAGTAGACACAGAACCGGTAACCACACTACGAGAGACCATTCCTCCACTACAGCATTCCAACTAGAAGCAGTGACCCTGCACTAACGTTTCACTTATGCTTAGGTCTGCCAGTCACAGTGTAAACACTACACTGTTCGTATCATGTGATTCGGACTGTCAGACACCCAGACTGTAAACATTGGACTGTTCCTATCATGTGTGTAGGTCTGTTCATACATCCAGACTGTAAACATTGCACTATTTGCATCACTTGTTTATGGCTGTTGGTCACGGACTGCAAACATTGCACTGTTCCTATCACATGCTTAAAACTGTCAGACACACAGACTATAAACATTGCACTATTTGTTTCATATGCTTAAACATTGCACTGTCTGTGTCATGTTCTAAGGATTGTTCAGACACCCAGACTGTAAACATTGCACTATTTGTATCATTTGATTAGGATGTCATTCACAGTCTGCAAACATCGCACTGTTTTTATCATGCGCTTAGGACTATCGGACACCCAGACTGTAAACATTGCACTATTTGTAACACTTGATAATGACAGTCGGTCACAGACTGTAAACATTGCACTGTTGGCATCATGTGCTTAGTATTGTTCAAACCCCAGACTGTAAACATTGCACTATTTGTATCAGATGCTTAGGGTTATCAGACGGAATAAATACTGAACTCCTACTTCGTGGTTAGGACTGTCAGACAGTAAACATTGAATAGTTTCTATATTATGGTTAGTTGGGGCCATCAAAGACTGTAAACTGCGCGATTCGAATCGTGTGCTTAAAGTGGGAAGAGACTAAACATTGCACCACTTGTAAGTTGCGCGGAGGGTTGTCCGAGACTGTAAACATTGCACTGAGGTTTCATGTGATTGGGGCTTGTAAACTGATTGTAAAATATGCACTGCTGCCATCGTGTCCCCGGGTCGTTCAGACTGCAAGCACTGAGCCGTTTGGTTATGTGCTTAGCACAAGTAACCAGAAATAATAAACACAGCACTGTCCATACAAAAACAAACCCCCTGTAGACCCCACTCTGATATAGGGTTCAGCAGTTGATGCTACCAGGAAGCAGCGTTCATAGGAACGGTTACAGATACAAGCAATCTATTCATGGCTGCCTGAAAACCGTTACCAAAAGACAAATCACTGTAGGGCACAATACCTCCAGGTAATATGTACACATACAACCATGACTGGCAACGCCTCAATTCGGTCCACAATGTAATCATAGAAACCAGGGCAAGAAAATACAATTACGAATTTTGCTGTTAAGGCTTTAAAATAAATGAAAACAAGGGACCATATAAACTAACATTTACACGATGTGGGTAGATGACATCAACAGGAGTTTGGAGTATACGAGGGGGACAAAACAAATACGGGTTTTTTTGTGCAAGAGTAATGACAGTTTGAAGGGCCCTTGCTTAAATACTAATGTCAGAAAGCTAGCTTTTTGAATCTCTGTAAAATAACATTTAATACGATCATGAAATTATAAACAAAAATAAATTCACCTTCATGTTTCTGCTATAAGATGAAAGGAATGCAGAGGGCAAAAAAAGATAACAGTGAATGGCATGCCAGGCATGCAGCCCTGGTAAGCTCACTCCCATCTTCACTATAACAGGAGTTCAGTGAAAATCTGGCTAGTAGGCACGCTGAAGGAAAACACACCGTCGTTCTAATTGATGAGATTCAAAACTAAAGCAGCCCTGAAATGATGCCAATGACAATTTTGAAATATGCACATACTGCGCTGCAGTCACCAAACGGGTTAGGCTGAGCATTTGCTTCCAGACTTCATGCACGAGCTTAACACACTCCAATCTTATACCCTTAAGTGATGCTGATGAGTATTTTTTTTATTTATTTTTTAAACAGTGACATCAAAATCAGGCGTGCATTCTTTGTGTTTTGCTCTGTATGTATTTTTAACAAATGCCCATCTGAACAGTTTTCTCTTCTGAAACGAGCAATCGCATCCAGTTAAGGAAACCTGGACAGAGCCCCCTCTGGGGAGGGTCAGAAGAAAATGAGAACAGCTAAGAGAGCATGTCAATGGTTAAAAGATCAACTTGAGGGAATTTAGGGCACACTTCTGGGGCTTCCATAAAGTTATTCTGTATAGAAGACTGCTCACCCCCCTAGTTGTAAACCAACATCTTAGACACCAAATACATATTCAGATATATGACCATTTAAGTTGTCAAAGACTATAATAACTTTTCTACTACAAAGTAAAGAAAACTGGTTGGGTAGCTTCCTCCAAGTTCGACATTTCTTAATCTAATGCATAATTTCACACACTCATACCATCTTTACATTGGAAATTACAAAGTCAATTTAGACTGCCTGCTCCTTTCACAAAAGGAAATGTTCCTTTCAGGTAAACAAAAAGCTAAGCCTCCTTATAATTCTTTTTCTTAGGTAACGGATTTGACTGTCCCCGAGGGCAGCCAAGTACTTAAATCGGCATGCTCATCCAGTTAAGCAAGCTTAATTCTAACATGCGTGAAACTCTCTGAATGACCCATAACAAGTCCTAGTAGCAAGAGGGTTGACCCGAGCATTAAGCAGATATGTGAAGCCATTCCAACAGTAATCTTGAGATGCTGCATAGCTCTGTTTCGATAAAACAACTAAAACCCCTGAGGACAGCCCACGGTCTTTAAGATACCCTACATACGCCATGCTGTCAGATCCAATCTTTGCCTTTATAAGGAGACATATAAAAAGGCCTCATTAGTAAAACAAAGGCACGTATTAAGGTTGGGCATGGTTTGTTTTGGTGGTGTAATTTTCATATAAAAGCCGACATAGCAGGGATGAAGACCGTAACCTGCCAAATTTCATAAGGAGCGGAGTGTTTTTTAGTTTCAGGGGATATACATTCATTGGAAATAGTTTACAGCACATTGTTAACTCCTCTGTAGAGAAAAGAAACGCTTTCTACCCCATTTATCAGCTCTGTATATTTGTATTGTCAGACAGCTTACTCACAAAATCCA
Source organism: Lissotriton helveticus (assembly GCF_964261635.1). Lineage (NCBI taxonomy): Eukaryota > Metazoa > Chordata > Amphibia > Caudata > Salamandridae > Lissotriton > Lissotriton helveticus. The sequence goes on from NC_136068.1 coordinate 1,093,097,254, forward strand.
CCATGCTTCTAATTCAACTCTAACATTTGAAATGGTGCTTTAATATGTGTGTATTTTACAAAAAAAAGTCCCTTCAACAAAACACAATATATAAAGGTATGCATATCAAGAAGAAGCCAACGCTTTTTTAAGTAAAACAAGGCATGCAAACTTAATAACAAGCTAGCAACAAAGCAAACAAATCCCGCCGCCCCCCGTCCCTCACTTACCTACCTCCGGCCGCTGGAACACCCTGTGACGCACACCGCAACCGCAAGTCTGCCTGGAGCCGCCTCGGCAGAGAAGCGGGAGGACAGGAGCGTGACGCGCGTGAACGTGCACGTTGACGTTCCCGTGCGTTCACGGACCTGAGTCGGCTCGTTCCCAGCTCTGTGTCGGGCTCGTTCACAGCTGCTACTCCCTTGACAGGGAGGAAGGTGACTATAGAACTCGCTGGCGGGAGCGCTTCGCGCTCCAACGCCAGGCGAGCCCTAACCAGTAGACTGGTGATACGGCTAAATCTGCCTGAAAGGCCAGATCTCAAAACAACCATCATAACTAGAGAAATCACTATTGGCGGGCACCTGGTGTGTAATTCTTTTACAAGTCAGCATCCAGCACTCGGAAGGGGCGAGCATGCTTATGAAGATTAGTCCTCTCGGAAGCCACAAGTTATTTTCAAGTTTATTTTAATGTAGATAAGAATAGAGTCCTCAGTGAATACTGATATTAAAAGTGAGTTAAAAGTGAATGAATATGGTAGCTTAACATGTGTGGGAGTTATGACGAATATAATGATAGGTGGGTGATTGGACTGATTGATGGACAGGTGGATGCAATGAGGGGTGTAGGGAAAGAGGAAGGTAGGCAGGAAAGAACGACCAAAAGAGAGATGGATGTGCGGATGAATGAATGACTGCATGGATGGATGGATGGACTGACGGACGGACGAATGGGTGGATGATGCGTGGGTGGATGGTTGGCAGCCTCACGAGGCAGAAAGGCCCTGTGTGTTTGACAGCTTAATTGATTTAACAATCATGCGTTCCAATGATAACAGTTGAATATAGTCTAACGCTCCAGGCCCGTTGTATCTCTTTCTGGCACTGTTGAAGTTCAACAGCGCAGCCAATAACTTCACAGCATGCAATAACCATACACAACGTCTCCTTTCTTCTGAAACATAACCAAATTCCATCAGCAGTTGGAAGGAGACAAGTACTTGGTCCATGCTCTACAAGAGGGCCAGATACAAGAACAGGACATGACACCCGCATGCCATGACGAATGGAAAGAAAGCAAACCAGGGAGATACTGAAGCATACCAATAGTAAGCTCTGGGCAGGCTGTAAGCCCACTGATTTAAAACAACATGTCTTGAAGACACAGCGTATGCCCTGTCTAGCTAAGACCTAAAAAATCACCCTCTGCCACCAGACTACTCATGACGGAAAGCCACTCTCTACACAAACAGGCTGCCATGTAAGCAGGGCTCCCCTAGTTGCAGAAGTTGACGATTTCACATGCTCACAAAAGCAGTGCCCAGGTCGGCATTAACCTCTTTTATTCCCACAGAATCGTTATTACAACGAACGACGCTCTATGCACTCTTCAGCAAGACTTAGATGACGGTTGTTGAAAAAAGAGCTAAGCAGTTTCGAACGCACAAAGCTCCGTGGCTGTAGGAGCTTTGTTAATGATTCACACCACTGCGTTTCACAGCTCTGCCAGCTTTGCCTGTAGTTTAGAGCACCGACGACTGGGCTTTTGTACACAGGACATGAAACCAAGGTACATAGGTCTAGGCACTATGCATTTAACTCAGCACAGTGTTGCACAGCTCCAACATTTTGCCAGTGTGTCACATTGCAAGTACATACTAGTCCCTAGCAAGTTGGATAGCGTACACGGGCTCCTGCACTTTGTCTATAGTGCACAGCACAAGGTAAGATAAGTCTAGGTGCCATGCCTCTATCAGAGCACAGTGTTGCACGGCTCCAAGACTCCGCAAGTGACCTATAGCATGAGATGACATAGTCCCAGGTATGGTATGGTACACAGCAAAAAGTCAAGTTACACAACTCCAGCATTTTGAAGCACACAGCACAAGACTAAACATCTGTCTGTGATCGGGAAGGAAACGAATATTATTGGAGTAGTCTGGAGGCGCCTGCTCTAACTGAGTGCTGAAACGGGGCAATACAACAGCCACCACCGGGGATCGGGGCTTAAAGAATGCTTCACTGTTTCAACAGGCTACAAAACTGAGCTGACCACCATTAAAATAAACCGCACTAGAGTCAAGGCAACAACAATACCTTCTACTTGCTCGTTTCTCCATATTTTACACCACTTACGTCATCACCCCATCTCTACTGGCTCCTGCACAGCCCTCTCACTTCAGACTCCATGTCGGCTCCTGCAGCATCCTCTTCTCGCAGCGTCTCCTCCTGTTCTGACTCCAGTTCCCCTCCAGGCTCATGCAGCGTCCTGTTACTCCAGGCAACCTCCTTACACTTTCATCAACAGTTTCAGCGTACAACTACTACTGGGTACGAAAAGAGGTCCGAAACAATTCCAGCCCACACAACGATGCCGACAAACATTTCACCGTCAATTGTGTGGTCCACGCTTTACTTGGTCTTCTCTGTGTCATAATTTTGCCTCTTTACGCTAAATTACTCTGAAAAACAAGAAATGCTGAAACCACACTAAAAGCGAAAGAAAGTAAAGAACAAGCACAACGAGAAAGGGGGGGGTGCGGGGGGGCGGACGGGCGGGCAGCACAACCTTTCTCCAGCGGCGGTCGGGGGAAATGGCAAAACAAGAGTGCCGGCAAAAAAAAAAAAAAGTAAACACCCACCTCCGAATGACGATGAAAAAGGGGCGGGACTTAAAAAAAAGAGACAGAAACGCCCATGAATCGCATCAAGGCGGGGAAAATAGTAATTGACACACATCTCTTCCAATGGCTAGCCTCTATTTACGAAGCTAGCCAATGGAAGAGAGAGGTGGGATTAAGCTCCACTGTTGAAGTCATGAAATCTCGGCTCCGCCCCCCACTGCTTCGCAGTGAGACGGTAGCCGAGACCTAAAAAGGAAGGAGAGTTAGATGATGAGGGATGTTGGAAGTCCAAAGATATGTCGAAACGGAAGTTGCCCTATGCCTACTTATCACCTTTCGTGACTATGGCTCATGGACCTGCTCACGTCAGTGCCAAAAACACCATCTCCCAACCAGAACAGGTTTGGGATATTCAGCACATTCGGAAAACAGCTGAACATTTGGTTAAACATTGCATGATATGTCTACAGCACAATCCTGGGAAAGTAGTATTAACTCCTACTGGTGGATTTTCTCCACCCCAGGCCCCCTTCGAAGCACTTCAAATGGATTATATTCAGTTAGAGCGCTGCAATAATTTAAAGTATGTATTAGTAGTGGTTTATTTTTTTAGTAAGTGGGTGAGAGCCTATCCAACCAAAGACAACACAGCCTTGACAACAGCTAAAGTTCTGCTAAAGGAGTTCTTCCCCCGTTTTGGGGTTTGTAGAGTCCTATGGAGTGACAATGGCCCCCACTTTACTGGCCAGATAATAGAGTACCTAATGAAGGGTTTAGGGGTAAAATAAAAGTTTCACGCCGCTAATTACCCCCAAGTGCAAAAACAACAGTTGATGGACAGAATGCAGAAAAATGTCATACATTCACTCCAGTACAGAGATCTGGCCCGAACTACCAAGCCATGTCTTCCCTAGACCGGAATCAAGAAACTAGGACCGGTTTCTGGCTATCAGCCGTCTTCAGCCAGGATAGCTTGACTCCAGTGGCGTGGAGAGCACGGGACTCACGTCTGAGCACACCCATCCCACTCGGGGTGACAAATGCAAAAACAACAGTTGATGGACAGATGCAGAACAATGTCATACATTCACCCAAGTACAGAGAGCTGGGCCTATATCCATCATTTTTTTGCTCACCACACCACCCCAGTTTGTTTTTCTAATTACCCCCAGGCAGCAGGTCTAATAGAGAGGTACAATGCCACATTGAAGTTGAAACTAGCGAAGATACAGGCAACAACGGCCAGATGCTTTGCCCCTAACATTGTTATCTGTTCGTTCCATCCCACATAGTAAAATTAGACTTTCTCCCTATGAAATAGTCTTCGGCAGGCATATGAATGTATGAGGACCCCCAAGGCCAAACATGATAAAAGAAATACAGTACCCTATTTTGAGTGATTATCTAAGAAACTTAGGTGCATGAAGATATACCAGACAAATCAGAGGGTCCGGCTCATGGTCTCCAACCAGGCGAGTTTGTGTTCGTGAAGAACTTTCAACACTATGAATCTGAAGCCTCGCTGGAAGAACATTGAGCAAGTCTTGCTGGCAACCCGAACTGCTGTCCGTGTCATCAACAGACCCAATTGGATAAATGCTGCACACTGCAAGCGAATCCCTGCAACTGTTCTCCAGCCAGAAGGCAAAGATGATCTGAAAGACATCTTACAGACTCAGAAAAGTGTTGCTCCTCTGAACGAAGATACTTTGTTTCCTGATCAAACTACGCCTTCAGCAACAAGGTACGATTTACGACCAAGGAAGGGAAGGAGCAGATACCGGAGGACCAGTTTCAATTAGTGGAACGGTTCGGCTGTGACACGGTAGGATCGCAGAATGGGCTGAACTAGGTTCAGAGTGGGTTGTGATACATGTTCAGTGGTGCCTGGGTCTCTCTCCGACCTGTGGTTGTATTGATACAGAGAAGGAGAAATGCTGAGATTGGGATCCAAGCTGCGAAGTAATGACAAGACTGTGTATGGTGATCATATTGTTGATAATATTGGCAGCAGTTTTTTGGACAATGGAGAAAGTAATTCCAGCTCAAAACTTATTGCCCACTACTACTCCTGTCACCATGGAACATTATTATTTCACCCTTCCCTACCACGAGAGAAAGCACCAAATGTCCTACCTCAATAACACTTTCATACAAATGCTACATCATACTCATAATGCTACGAACACTACCAACTGCTGGGTATGTGGAATGATGCCAGCCCATCAGAAAAAAGGAGGAACGCCTTTCATTCCCCTGCCATTCTCACATAATGGCTCTTATGGAGCCTGGTTCACAATTTTGTGGGCCTCTGCAATCAATAATATTACTCTAGCTGATGTTGGAAGTCTCAATGCCCCATTAAACAAGGTATGTCACCCCGATGATGAAGGCCTCCCGCAGGCCAGAGGAACTGTATGGAAAATGGAGGAGTATCGCAGAGGAAATTCCTCCACAAGATATGTTTTTCCTAACACTCGTACAGCCAAAGGTAATGGACCTCCTGTTATTGCTGTAACCAGAGCCCGAGCAGATCTTTGTGTGAGCAGCATTGGCAGTATTCCTGTGGGGAAATGTGACTGTACTACAATATTGAATATCACTGGAACGAATAATAGTAGTTTCCTATGTTCACATAACACTTATTTCATTTGCAGAAACAAAGGTTATCATCATCTACCAGTCGGTTGGTCTGGAACTTGTTATGTGTCCTTTTTGCTTCCTCCTGTATTCTTAGCACCTGCATCTTATCACAAAGACCATAGACTGTTTAGTGACATTTCTTTGAATAGACTTAAAAGAACTCTAAATAATGATGAAGTAGATCAAACGGATACAGCATTACAGCAGTACGTTGATTTTAACTTGGGATTCTTTTTCTTTGTTGGGGCAGCCCCAAATAGTAGGAAGATTAGACGTCTGACCCGGGTGGTAGAAACTGGAACTAATCAAACAGCAATGGCTCTTGGAAATATTAAGGAAGAGCTTCAAATTACGAGAATTGTAACGTTACAAAACAGAATGGTCCTAGACATATTATTAGCTGATCGTGGTGGAGCATGTCGCATTATCGGGAGTAGCTGCTGTGTGTTCATCCCTGACCGCGCCCCATCGGTTTATGACGCCATTTCTAATTTGCATAAAATAGCTGCGGAAATACATCAAGACCAACGAACATGGACTTGGTCTGAGTGGTTATGGGGAATCATTTCTACATGGGGCTGGAAATTATTATTGGGAATAGCTACCATAGGAATAATCTTTCTCACATGCTATTGTTGCATTCAATGTGCCCCTACGATATGTACAGCTTGTATAGCTACTTGTAATAATATTAAACCTCCCCCAATTAATGTTCATGAATCAAATCGAGAAATGATGATTCAAACTTAAATTTTGAATATTATCATCAGCTATTATTACATGTACTTTTAAAATGGATTCAGAATAGGCTGAAAAGGAAGGACTGTTAAAATGTAAAATCTGATTCTCTTGTTTATTGAATAAGCTATGCCTCATCCATTTTTCACCCTTGCCCTGCTTCCAGTCCGGCTCTATCCTTGACACTGCATCTGTATAAACAGGAGTATAGAATCTTGATTGGGGTATTGTAGGCTGTGCACACATGCAGAGTCAGCGCAAAAGAACAGCTGGCGTCTGCTCGAGGGTTTTCAGACAAATGGTTAATCCTCAAGTAAAGTTTACTCAGATAGCATATCTTGTTGTTCAGCCTTAGGATGTAGCAATTGCACAAGACATAGGCTGTCGATTCTTGCCGTTACCTCATTTGTGTGTTTTTCCCAAAGCTCTACTTACCTCTGGGCGTCCCTTGTTTGCGATCTCTTGCAATAAAAACCCATGTAACCCATTGTTCAGTGTGCTTCTCCCAGAGTATCTCTATGGTGCTTGTGGGAAGGGCCCCCATTCATGAATGCTAAATAAATGATCCATGGTACTTCACTCCAGTGTCGATTCTTCCTTACTTGTTAAGAACCCGTGGACTAAAGGGTGACCCTGCACCAGTGGATTATTAATAATCTACTTCCGATCTTAAAATGCCATCCATCAGCAACTGGGCGCTCCATGGCTTACTGCACTTGCTTAGGTCGACCAGATCGGCCCCGATTTTTTGAGGGCTAGGTGTAATCATAGGACCATAGGAGGAGCCAACAAAGATGATATAAGTCTCAAATCTCGGCCCCATCTCGAAAGGGGCTGCCAGATGTTTGCAGAGCTAGCCTCAGTTCCGCCGTGGTCTAGGCGAGCCATAGAAAATGCAGCTTTAAGCCAATTCTCTCTATTCGGAGGATGGGGATCTTCCACTTCATACATATTTCTCTCCAGGCCAGTAGCATCATGTATAGAAGCAACCCACTATGAATCTGTGAAAGGTTCAGAGTAGATATGCCATTGTTTCCAAAGAATACCAATGATAGATTGACCTCAATGTTTACTTTAAAGATGTCACGGAGAGTATCCCCAGCCCCTTTCAGAAGGCTCTTAATTCGGGACACTCATAAAAGATATGGATGTCATTAGCATTGAGTGCCTTACACCTAGGACATTTTGGGGTGGGCTGCGGGGCAATCTAGGCTATCTTAGCTGGTGTGTAGTAGAGTCGATTGGTGACAATAAAAATATTTTTCTTTAGACTGGCTGGTTTAATAAATTTGTATACTAGTTTCAGAGAGGGCTCGAGTAAATCTCCAATGTTGGACTCAAAGGGGGATTGATTCCAGACCGAGGATTGTGGTGGAAGATCCAAATCTTCTGCATCCAGAGACTTCTTATACCGAATAGAAATGTCTTTCTTATTTTGGCTGTGCGGATTGGAAAAGAATCTCCGTGTCCCAGTCTCCAGTTATTTCCCCCTTTCCTGCTTCATACCAAGATTTAAGTTGTACATACTTGAACTTCGAGAACCCAGGACCTACCTTGGCTCTTAGTAAATCCCAAGGCTGAATTCCTTCTGCATCTACCAAGTCGGACCAGATGGTTATGCCTGCTCTCTTAATAGGTACAGCCAGACTATCTTGGAGGCAGAGTGGTGTCCCAGGGGAATCCCATATAGGTGCAAATTATGAATAATAACCAATTCCCCACCTGCTTCTCACTTTATACCATGTTTCCCGGGCGGCCCAGAAGACATTCAGATGCACTCGTTTAAAGTACCTTGGGGCCCCAAACTTGTATAAAAAGCCTTCTCCACCTCCTCCGCAGTCCATCCTAGCCATTTCGCCCAACAGTCTTCCCCACGATGAATCCACCGGTTTAGAAAGTAGCATCCGAATACTTTTAAATTGGAATGCAACAGAATACCATCTAATGTCCGGAAGAGCCAACCCTCCTTTAGTGAGCCTACGCCTCAACTTCTTCCAGGATAGCGTTACTCCTTTATCTCCCCAAATAAAGCTTCCCTTTTTAAGATCTGCAGAAGCTTACGGGCGAGATGAGGACAATTAATTAAAAAATAAAAAATAATTAAAAATGATCTACTTCCACACTCTGGCCAATAAAAGCCTAGCCAGTCTAGCGGCGGTCCATAAGGTTCACTGAATACGTGTTTACACATAGCTGAAACTTTTTAACTGTTCTGGCAAAGAACTCCGATACACAAGAATCTTTGCCCATATGAACAGACAAGAATCACACTGAACATGAATCACTTTTCAATGAGAAATACCAAGAGCAAAGATGCAGTTTCCTCCAGAAACACAGACACACGCCTGTTAGTATGACAAGCACAAAGGAAAGGGCATTACACACTTCCACCATGTGGATGCGTAGAAGAGATTTTACATATTAGAAAATAACTCCTAATTGAACAGTGTTTCAGTCAACACGACATGGCCGCAGTCAGCTTGCGTTAACAGCTATTTCTATTTGCACACTAAGTGCAAGTGAGCCTCTTTCTCTCTCTCTCTCTCTCTCATTCAGGGTTGTGTTTTTCTATTTCAGCAAATTCACTGGAAATTAAGCTGCAACCGTGGTGTCTGGTGTACAATCATAACATGTAATACTTGTGTTCTCTCAAGGAAGCAATGCTTGCTTTATTTTGAAACTTTTTAAGGTTGCATGCAGATGTCCTGTGTATGCCATTCATCAGTCATACAAACCATTGTATTGCCGAGTTACATAAAATGTGAATTTGTACGCTTAATTAATTAAGCATTACCTAACCATGAAATGCTTTAGGAAGTGGTGTCTCTAGAAGGAACTTGTTTACTAAAATATTGATTGGTTTATCTGTTTGAACAATTACTAGTGGAACCTGCACCCCACCCCACCCCACCCCACCCTCAGCCCCTTGAGATCCTTACGGGTGAGTTGTTGCGCTTAACAAACACCTGATTGATTGATTGATAGTCCAATACTGTTATGTCAAATCATACCATAAAATGTGCGTGGCTTCTGTATCCTGAAATATTGTAAAAGTGGCATCATTTTGAACATGATAGTTGTCTTTTGGTTTAATTCTTATAAGGCAGGCTCTTTTTGCCATTTCAACTGAGCAGACTGTCCGTCTGTATATTGATTTGTACTCAGTCTTTCCTTGGGTTTTCTTCGGTAGACCTTACTGTAGTTTTCCTGCAGAATTATACTTTGACTATGCCAATTCCCCGATTGACTAATTAATTTCTTTCTGTAACTATGACATATTAGGTTTTAACTTGGAAACTTGTCTCACACAGGTTTGTTTTTTTAGCCTTGGACTAAGTCTTACGAATACTCAAAGTCTTATGAAAATTCAGATAATTCCGATCCTGCGCCTCTACTTTCTCATTTAGTTACAGCATCAGATTTTGGTGGTGAATTAGGGCAAGGGGCTAATTGATTAAGCTAATTAACATTAAGATAATTGATGAAAATTAACAGGTGGAGAAAATTTGCATGATCTTGGAGATTTATTTGATTATTGCCATAGTACGCTGCCATGGTGCGTGTTGTCTAGGGAGTGGATTTGGGGAGTATTAATAGGGTTTTTGCATTGTGTGAGATGTCATGCGACGTGATAGGTTATACTGATTTGGCAATTGCGTTTGTGTCACGATACATTTGCATGCAAAAGTGAAGCTGTGACATACTGGAATGTGGCGTATGTTGTAACAAACTGTTGATTCATATTCTGTTGAAGAGATATTATTTAATGTGATATATGTAAAGGTATTGGATTTATGGAGGACTCAAATTGGATATAAAGTTGCCTGCTGAATAAGGTGTGGCAGCAAGATAATTATAAGTAGGGGTTTATTACATCCTTAATAGTCTTGCTGTGAATGAATACTACTTAGGAAATGCATTTTGTTCTGTGCAGAAAGATAGAATACATGTATCCCAGGTTGGGTTTGAATTTCCAGTTGATAAACCTAGCTCAGAGTATATGTATGTAGTATTCCGAGGTATTACATTTCTTTTAATTTACTCATTTTAAAGTTTCATAGAGCGCGAACCAGACCCGTGAGGGTATCGGAGCGCTTTACAGGATTGACGGGTGGATACAAAGGACTTAGGAGGGGAGGATACCAATGGGATACAAAGGGGTATGTACATTATACCAGAAAAACAAGTGAGGAGTTTGATTCATTAACCATGTTCCAGTAGACAGACCAAGGCTTATGCACTTTGATTTGTTGACACTGTGCATTGTTTTTGAGGTTTCACTATGAAATTGTATAGCAATTCATTATGCGTATTGGGAAAGTTTGATTGAACCAGCAATGGATACGCTTATGGCAAAAATCAAAGAGATCGTTCCATGGTGGGGAGATTCCACCTCCAGTGGACAGTGCTGAGTATGAGATGCTGCTGAATCATGGTTTAACTAAGTGTCTGTGGCTTCAATAAATGGCATATGGCTACTAAAAGTGATAGAAAATTTGGAAATTCCTGAGAACAGTACATTTCATGTGAAGAAACATAAGCATTTGAGGTGTGCCATGTTTGCTGTGAGACTGCAACCAAGACCTATACAGTTTGAGGCACTGAATGAACGCGAATCTCTAGCCTATGACAAAAGACAACAGAAAAGGTTAAAGTGTCAAGTTGGTATGGCCATGAATAATTGGTTGAAAGGAATATTGCTTTATGGAAAAAGGAATGGCATTAGAGCATGTTAGAAACTGAAAACGTTTTTCCTGTGACTGCTACTAACTCTGATAAAAACAAAACAAAAGAAATTAAACAGAAAATACAAACGAGAATAAGTATGTGAAGAGAGTGAGAATAAAAGTGATTCTGAGGATTAATGCATAGCTGATTTGACAATCGTGACAAAACCAGACCAACTCCCTATAATGAGGTTCATGCACAAGAAGTTAGAACAAATATATGACGCTACCATTAAAACGGGGGGGATGTGCAGTACCAAATTTTTCATTTTATTATTTAGCCTGCCTCCTGTAAAACATGCAGTATCTGGTGATAGGAGCAGAAGTACAACAGGTGGAAGCACCTAATATATATCAAATGTTGATGGGGACTCAGGTCAGTGAGGACTTACTTAAGTTTTTTTAACCTAGTTATTTTAAGAGAACGCGGTTTAACATTTTCAGTACAGCATATAAAGCCTGGAAGATAATACGCAAATTGATATTGCTAGGTCCTATAAATCATTATACATCCTGAAATGCCATAGAATTATTCCCTGCTGTATTTTGGGATGCAAAGATGGATAGATGGCGCGAGAAGGGGATACAACATTTAGGAGATTTGTATAATGGTGAGATAATGGCCTCTTTTACCGAGCTGGCTGAACAATATAATTTAGCTAAACATGACTTTAAATTTTTACAAATCCGTGACTACTTAACGAAACATTGTAGACATTTAGTAGTAGCATCCTAGGAGTTAAAAGAGCTAGGATTGGGACATTATATGGTATTTTGACGGAGACCTTGTGTGATGATATAGAGAGACATGATGCTAGGTGGAGTGAAAGATTTGGGACCACAGGAACATATGTGCAAAAATCAATTGATACTGCAGCTAAAGTCATGTTGACAGCTAACTTGCGCACTCAACATTATAAAACTTTGTTCAACTTATATCACACCCCAGTTAAATCCAAGAAGTGGAGGTGGCCCCACGATGGGAAATGTTTTAGATGTCAGATAGACAATGCTGAGATTGTAAATTTTTTGACTTATATTACAGGGGTTAATGTGTCTATCACTAGAGAGGTGATGTTAACAGGATATCTTATGTTTATGGCAGCTGCAGTTGCTCGACTGTGTATTGCTACTGTGTGGCTTCAGCCTGAAGTACCATCGTTTGAAATGTGGCGTGCAAAGCTTTACAATGTATTTAACTTGGAATATAGGCTGTATAGTATTAAATCGATGAGGAAAAAAAAATTGGGGGCTCATATTTGGGGGAAGAAGAAGAAGAAGAAGAAGAAGAAGAAGAAGAAGAAGAAGAAGAAGAAGAAGAAGAAGAAGAAGAAGAAGAAGAAGAAGAAGAAGAAGAAGAAGAAGAAGAAGAAGAAGAAGAAGAAGAAGAAGAAGAAGAAGAAGAAGAAGAAGAAGAAGAAGAAGAAGAAGAAGAAGAAGAAGAAGAAGAAGAAGAAGAAGAAGAAGAAGAAGAAGAAGAAGAAGAAGAAGAAGAAGAAGAAGAAGAAGAAGAAGAAGAAGAAGAAGAAGAAGAAGAAGAAGAAGAAGAAGAAGAAGAAGAAGAAGAAGAAGAAGAAGAAGAAGAAGAAGAAGAAGAAGAAGAAGAAGAAGAAGAATTTAGACCAATTTGTGGATTCAGATATTTATATAGGTAAACGAATAAAGAATAATACATGTTTCAGAACTTGGAAGTCGGGAAGAGCACTAAGCATGCATATGAAACACTTGAGGTTGGCTGAGGAATTGCATGTAAACTCAAAAGAAAAAACTGATCTTTGTACCATACTCAATGAGATGGGCAGAATCTGAATAGCACTGAGAACAAATCTCAGAAAATTAATTGATTTGAAAGATGATTGGGTTCCAAAGTTGGGAGCAAGTCAAATCGAGTCATAACTGCGGGGGATTCAGAAATTGCAGTGACAGCTGAAATAGTTCTCCTTGCAAAAAGGGCCTGGAGGAGCATATGTGCATGTTCCTTGGATTCAATGGCATTTGTGGACCTTTACAAATATTTTCCCAAAGCTTAAAGGAACCAGAAAAGTGGTACAAAAGTACAAAGACCGGAACAGCAGAGGGAGGGTCCTTGTTTTAAGCTTTCACTGTTTGTCATGCAAAAGTTTACTCAGGTTATTGAACATTTGAAAGGTACAGTTCCACAGAAACAGGCTACTTGGTCAAAAATCATGACAGCGACAAAATGCACATAAACCAGTTCATGCATGTTATGAGAAATTGATGCAGATTTAAAGGCAGCAAAGTGGAGTTGAGAATCCTTCAAAGGAAGGTGTGTCAGGATTTGTTTGCTTATGTTTTTTGTGTGCAACCTAGAATCAGTACACTTCTTCACCAGAGTGTGATACGTAGATGAAATCCTTGCCTAAGCAAAGTATTGAGTGAATATAGTGATGCGGAAACAAAACGACAAAGAAGAAGTTGATGGTGGTGCAAACTCAGTTTTTTCAGAAAGGGGCTGACGGTAATTTTTATTGTGGGGGTGCAAGGTGGAAATGGTGACTCTGAACACAGAATAAGAGGTTTTATCAAAGATTATGTTAACAATATTCAAATGAAATCAGGAGCATCATGTCAAATTTGTGGTAGAGAGGGGAAAAGGAAATGTACATTTAGTGTGAAGAGATTTCCAAATAAGTTACAAAAAGTCCCTTAAATGAATCTCATACAGCAGAATAGCAACTGGCTCCATATTTTAAAGCCCGTCTGGCATTTGTGCAGAATATGCACATTACAAGGCAGTTGAATAGGAATAGGCCTTCAGCCCCAGTCCTACAACAACCTATGCAGAATAATACATCACAATTTCAACCAAATTTAAAATTTCAGCAAAAATGTTCAGTAATAAATGTACATTTTTCAAAATCTGCAGCTCGACTCAGAGTCCCTTCTGGACCGAATCAAGCACAAATGTCTGTGTCTCAGGGAGAATAGGAGAATTGCATGCTTAGTGCAGCCCCAGAGGCTTCATGATGGTCTATATGTGGAAGGAGAAGTTAATGGCCATCTCACATCATACCAGTGAGAGCTCTAGACCTACCCATCTTGGGAAAAGAAGTCAAGGTCGAGGAGGGTCCCGATGTAGTCAGTGGCAGGGACCAGTGCAGTGTCTGTGCTGTGTTTGCCATGAAATCCTGATTGTGAGGCGTCAAGAAGGTGGTTTCGTTCTAAGTATTTGGTGAGCTGTTGGTGGATGGCCTTCTCGAGTACTTTGGCTGGGTAGATGAGTAGAGAGATCAGTCTGTAATTCTTGAGGTAGCTGGGGTCGGCGGAGGGCTTCTTTAGGAGGGGTCTGACTTCAGTGTGCTTCTATTTGTCAGGAAAGGTTGCTGTGGAGATGGAGTTATTGAGAATGCTGGTGAGTTCCGGGTTGATAGGGTTGGATCAGAGGTTGAAGAGACAGTGGAGGTAGGGGTCGGCGGGAGCCCCAGAGTGGATGGATGACGCGATGGCTGGGATGGTCTGAGGGGTGATCAGAAACCAGGTGGTTATTTTGCAGCTGGTGTTCACTAGTTGAGAGAGGTTGTCAAGGATAAGAGTGGTGGGTTGGGGGTCGGAGTTGTGGTAATCTTGCTGTGGGAGTAGTCTGAGAGGGTGATGCAGAGTTCTGGGGAGGGGTCGATGATGGTCTTGGTGGCTGTCAAGCTGGAGAATTCCTTGAAGATTTTGAAGAGTTCTTTTGTGTGGTTGGCTGAGGTGTCAATGTGGGCTCTCTTGGCTACCTTGATGTGGAGGTGGTAGTTGCTTTGTGAGAGGCTCTGTCGGAGTCCTTGGTCATACGCCAGCGATTCCTGAGTCGGTGCAAGTTGTGTTTGGCAATTGTGAGCTCTGGAGTGTACCATCTCGCTAGCTCAGATGGGTTGTTTGATTTTAGTGGTATCAGTAAGACTAATGTCTGCCCATTCGGTGACCCAGGCGGTGAAGATCTGGACGATCTGGTCGAGGTCCGCCTTGGGCTCGGGTTGTGAGGTACCGAAGGCCTGCAAACATTGGGTCTCAGTTACCTTGCCGCAGCTCTGGTGGGTGGTGCTTGGGGATGGTGGCTGGTCATTGAAGATGGTAAAGTGGACGATGTTGTGGTCTGTCCAGGTGAATTCTGTAACGTGGGTAAAATTGATTCTGCGGTTGGAGGTGATGGCATCAAGTGTGTGTTTAGCTTTGTGCCGGGGTTCAGTGACCAGCTGGGTGAGGCTGATGTTACTGAGGTTCTCCAGGAGGGATGTTGAGTTGGTGTCATTGGTGTTGTTGAGGTTTAAATTGAGATAGGAGAGTAGGACGTACTGGAGGGAGTCGATGGCAAAGACGACGATGAGCTTGGAGATGGCCGGTCAGGGTCCTGGGGTTCTGTAAGTGAGGGTGCCTTGCAACCTGGTCTTAGCATTGGTTTGTAGTCAGGAGTTGAAGTGTTCCATGAGAGGTGGGGGGTCGTCCTCGTTAACAGTGCATTGGATGGCGATGCCCCCGCCGTCTTTGTTGGTGCAGTCTAGGTGAATCATTTGCCATCACTGGTGGCAGTGGCGATGTCTGGGGTCGAGGAGGGGTTTAGTCATATTTCGTTAGGTGACATCTGGGGAGCAGGCGGCGATGGTATCCCAGATTTCTGTGGTGTGTTTGCAGAGGAAGCGGGCGTTGAGCAGGATTTTTTGGAGCGGTTCTGGGTTGTTTGTAGTCTTATGTGTGGAGGTATTGGGGTTGTCTCAGGAAAAGCGGCAGGTGAAGGGTCCTTTGGTCGACCATGTGAAGGATGTGAAGCAGCTGTTGTTACGGTGTGCAGGGCCAGGAGCTCCTTGGTGGTCTAGCGGAGTATAGTGGGGTGACCAGGGGTCCCAACGCAAGGCGTGGTCCAAGCGCAAACAGGCTTGCCTTTGGTGCGGCTACTGCGTGTGGCTGTGCGGTGGCCTCCATTATCAGTCATGGGAGGAGCAGTGGCAGGAAAGTGGCTTCAGCAAGTTTCGAATGTAATGCGGACAGTAGCTAGGCAACAAGAGGCAGGACCGCAGAGATGCATCTGGGGAGCTGTGACTGGTCCAAGAGGTCAGGCACTGCTCACCAAGACCGCACTATGTCCCCATTATTAGTTCTGAGAGGGGGGCGTGGACAGTGGCAGGGGGGTCTGGAATAGCAGAAAAGAGGCATCAGCATGACACAAATATAATGCAGGCATTATCTAGACAACAAGAGGCAGGCCAGCAGAGATGCGGCTGGGGAACTGGGACAAGAGTCAGGCACAGAGTAAATACTTAATATATCTAGGGTGGTTTGTATCATAAAGGTGGAGCTACCATTTATATGGATCTAAAGGTCCACAAATAAAATGCAAAATGGGTCTGTTCAAGAATGAGAGAAGCGCAAGGCCTGGCAGCAATGTAAACTACTCTAATACGGCCTATCACTTGTAATTTAGCAAAGGGAACTTCTAGTCCTCAATGTGCAGAAGTCAGTGGCAGAATTTTGGTCCTCAGGCCTAGATCATGTTCCAGCACTGTCACCCTTGTGGGAGCCAGATAACAAGATAAGAGGATGAGCTCAAACCCAGAGAGCATAAGCTTTTCTGAGAAGGGATGCATGCCAAGTGACTTGCATGGTACCAACAGATGGACTGCAGGACATTGACGCAAGCCTCAGCAGAAGGCAGCAGGGTGGAAAAAAACATACTAGGATTGTTGGACTTAGTCCTTTTTGCAGGTTCACACCAAAACTTTCTGCATTTCTCCCAGCCTTTTTCTCAGTGTAGTGTTAGTGGTTTTAGGATGCTGGGCACTTTAGCCCTGTGGTCCAGTGTAAAGTGTGTGCGCTCTCCGTTACATTTAGTGGGAGTGAGGGTGGCCTGCCCTCCCATAGGAATGCATGGGGTGTTATGAGAGTAGCAGTATGGTCAAGTCTGGTATGTATGAAATTGTGACAATAAATGCTGCGCAATGGTGTGCGCAGATTTATTATGACTTGTAACTTTTGAGAACAAAGTCTTTTGGTGGTATAAGTAAAGGGGCTGTGACCCCATTAAATTGTTCAGTTCCATGGTGCTCTTCTAGGATGATGTGCTGTTCCTGATCCTGCTGGGGCATGCTGCTGCTGGGGCCCAGGTGGCACTGCCATGAGGGCTTGCCTCCCTGGGCAATGCATTGCCCCCTTGATTGCTGAGGACTTTTGCTTTTGGAGCTATGGCTCCCTGCGCCCTGTGAGCGCTATATTTTAATTCTTTCCTGGAGGAAGAACGTGTTACTTCTGGATGTCAAGACGAACCACTGTCTGTGTAACTAGAGGGAAAGGACTTTGAAACGTTCATCCATCTTGCTAAAGCAACTACCCAAAGGCCTGATTTGAGCTTGGTTCCTGCTGAAGTCTCAGGGACATTAGACTTCACCCATCAGCCGT
This sequence comes from Lissotriton helveticus, assembly GCF_964261635.1. Lineage (NCBI taxonomy): Eukaryota > Metazoa > Chordata > Amphibia > Caudata > Salamandridae > Lissotriton > Lissotriton helveticus. Next base: position 1,093,114,576 of record NC_136068.1, read on the forward strand.
CCGGTTTCCTATTTGAGGGGAATTCTCCTCTCAGGTAAGGCCTCTGTTGAGAATTCCAGAGCCTCTGGTTCTACTGCGGGGAACGCTTGATGAAAGTCAACATTATCGCTACTAGGGGCCGAAGCGGAGGAGCTGTTGCCGCTAGGAGCCCGCATTTGCCTGTGTTACCAAAGTCATCGTTATCGCTATTGTGGGCCTCCGCAGCTGAGGAGCTGTTGCCGCTGAGAGCCCGCATTTGCCGTCATAAGGGAATCATGGCTATCGCTATTGTGGGCCGCTGCAACTGGGGAGCTGTGGCCGCTGAGTGTCCGCATTTGCCGTCCTACGAGAATCATCGCTATCGCTATTGTGGGCCGCTGCAGCTGAGGAGCTGTTGCCGCTGAGAGCCCGCATTTGTTTGTGTTACCAAAGTCATCGTTTTCGCTATTGTGGGGCGCCGCAGCTGAGGAGTTGTGGCCACTGAGTGCCCGCATTTGCCGTTATAAGGGAATCATGGCTATCGCGGGCCGCTGCAGCTGAGGAGCTGTGGCTGCTGAGTGCCCGCATTTGCCGTCCTACGAAAATCATCGCTATTGTGGGCCGCTGCAGCTGAGGAGCTGTGCCGCTGAGTGCCTGCATTTGCCGTCCTAAGAGAATCATCCCTACCGCTATTGTGGACCACTGCAGCCAAGGAGATGTGCCGCTGAGTGCCCGCATTCCCCGTACTATGAACATCATCGCTATCGCTGTTGTGAGCCGTTGCAGCAGAGAAGCTGTGCCACTGAGTGCCCGCCTTTAAGCCCCATACTTTCACAGCTGTGCAGCACTTAGTGACAGCTGCAACGTTTAAGTCTGCGCAATTGCGCACGTGGATTCTGCTGCATTGGCAGCTGCCCTGACACTTTGGACATAGGGCATTTTGATCCCCTTTGAGAAAGCCAGTTGGCCAGGGGGACTGTTAGGTTTGTAGGGCGCCAGGCCCTAATGTGATGGATGTGGTGCTTGACAATGTGATTTATGTAGTATGATTTACGCACCCTGTTTTATGCCTCTAAATGTGGTTTATGATTATGAGGTTTTGCATACTGTATTTATGTTTGATGGTCTCAGACTATTCCTTTTTCTAAAACCGATTCATTAGGTTAACTCTTCAAAGTTCATCTGATTTAGTGGGCACATATGATTAATTTCCCACAATTCAATCAGTGTCCATATTTCACAATAAGCGAAACAAAAAGAATAGCAACAGCAAAAATTCAAATAGTTACGGGGCAATTTTAATTCATTGCATTTGTGGCTGTCTCATTTAGAAGGCATTGTATAGTTGCCCAAGAAGAATGTGCAAAAAGATAGGAGTAAAAAGTGATGAATAGAAAAGTTGAGAGAAAAAACATAGAGTAGTACAATATTTACAATATTTTACAAAATTATATATACAATATATAAATTTAAACAAGAATAACAATAGATTCCTCAGAGTCCTGGTGTCTATTGCAAAAACTTAAGCACAGTTCATCATTAAATGGAGACACTGCTTCCAAACTGGTATTTGCACTAGATTATATATGCCACCATCCAGGACAAACTAGATCGTCGACGTTTCGACTCGTCTTGGGGCCATTGAGGTAATTTTAAACCGTGGCTATGCGAGTCTTCATCAGGACTGTGAACTAGGGCAACACGGGAGCAGCACTTGCCCTGAAACATAATAAATAAATATGTCAAGCTGTTGCTATTCTTCCAAATGCGATCAAATATGAATCGCATATATCCATGGTAAGTAGTTAAACTTACCCAAAGTTGATTGGATAAACCTCTATGGATAGGACTCTTACTCAGCTGGTAAATTAATTACCTAAAAACATAACGGAGGGGTCATTAGACCTCACTCAAGAGGGGTCAACAAATCACAATTTCCGACCGGAGGTTATAAATCATTACCTGTAAGTAAGATGCGGAACTAAGTATCTGGGTCCTCCAATTAGAGTACTTGAATTCGAAATTACAATTGACCCTGTTGTAAACAAACATGGGTAAGGTAAGTGAAGGGGTTGTTAAGGATCCAAATAACAGGCATATATATACACCGTGTTTCCATCAGATTCCACCATGTCATAAGTAAATCTTACCAGTAAAACAAGGGAATTGATGCCTGTATAGTGGATTTCAATCTTGTGGGTTTCAAAGATGTGGGGCTTCCTATAATAGAATAGCAATACCCCAATGATTACCATGAATATATAATGGACCGAGTTCAAAGTAAATAGAAGGTGTGGGTCGCATTCACCAATTAAGTAGATATAATGCGCACCCACTTCGTGTCATGCTACACGGGACACCCTGCCGAAATAAGCGGAGTTAACGTTAGAAATCCGCACATTTTTAAATGTTGGTCAGGCATCTGAAAAAGGCTTATTCCCACGTATTATCTTACCACGCAAAACAACTTCTGTATCCCACAACTTCAATGTCAGCTGTGACCGGCGTCCGTTCGCTCGATACTACAACGCCATCAATAGCGGAAAGGGACTACCGACCCAGTCAAGCTAGATGGGCTTCAATGGAAATGGAAGACGGCCGAAAACGTGTCGGCCATTTTGGAGCAGGGGCACAGACACGGCGCTGGTGTGGACGTCAGCAATTCTGTGCTTGTGCTACACAAAGTTATTCCATCATATTACACTCGTATTCGTGGCTGAATAAAGAGACTTATTTACATCATGTAAAAGAACAGTACCATCATTCTAATAACATCATGTTAGGTATATGTTAACATCATATGAGAAACGGTACCATCATAAAAGTCACATCGCAGTAATACAGTGTGTCATTCATATTATTATTACATGTATTTCAATCACAGTAAAACCGGGGGTAGACATACATGCATAGGGTACCGATAGCAATTTAAAAAGAGTCACTTCACAGTTACATGTATCTGTCTCGTATGTATTCACGAAAGTATTCACCACTAATTGTTGTTAACACTGTGTAGTGGTTACACCCTCAGGAGAGACACCTGTCTACTAATCTCCTCCTGTTCATTCAGTCCTCGATTTACAGTATTAAGTGAATATATCCACTTGCACTCTCTAATGTTGAGTGTATTCCCAAAGTCACCACCCCGAACATTCCTGGCCACTTTTTCAATCACCCACCATCGAAGACTGTCGCAATCGTGCCCGAAGGCGGTGAAGTGTTCAACCAGAGGGGCACCTGGTGTTCTACATCTAATGCGACTGCAGTGCTGTAGAATTCTGCATTTAACTCTCTGGGTAGTTTGGCCCACATACAAAAATCCACAGGGGCACAAGATGGCATATATGACCCCGAGGTGTTACAGTTACTGTGCTGTTTAAGGGTATGTATTTGACTATTGTGTTGAAATGTAGTACACTCATTTGTTAGAGGGCAAGCGCGACATGTGCCACATTTCGTGTGGCCTTTAATCGGAGGAAGATCCCACAGTGTAGTCTGGCCCATGGTAGGATTTGAAGGCAGCAATGCTCGCACTAGATGGTCCCTCACGCTCATTCCCTTACGGAATGCATGTAAGGGTGGGGGCATGTGTCCCAATTCCTCACTCACAAGATGCCAATGCTGGTTGATAGATTTCTTGATGGCACTACTCTTAGTATTAAAAGTCGTGACACATACAAGGCGTTCCTCACTTTGCTTCTTCTGGTTTGGTACTAGTAGGTCTTCACGATGGTTATACCATGCCCTCTTCCGTGCTTTTTAGGTCTCGCCTGTCGATGCGCATGCGCATCGAGCAAGCGAGACTATAGGGGCTCATCGACTCTTTATCTAACTTGCAAGGAATCGTGGCGATTCCTTGCAGTGCCCGTGACTTTTAAGCTCAATGCGCATGCGCATTGAGCTTAAAAGCGCGTGCACAGCCGCCCGCATTCCTCCGACACCTTTGAAGTGAAGCTTAGCTTCACTTCAAAGGCCCGGCTTCCACGGCCGCCAGGCCACATCAAAGGCTTCCCCAGCACTGCCCCGCCCATCAATCACCCTCCCACTGCCACCCCCCTCCCTCTCCATATGGTGCGCTCTGCCTCAGGCCTCTGAGCCGTCCCTACGCTCCCCGCCCACCCCCATCCTTCACACCCTTTGTCATTACTTCGGCCCCGAGCCACCCCTACGCTCCCCGCCCACCCCCATCCTTCACACCCTTCGGCACCACTTTTACATGAGAGCTAGTTGCATAGTACAAGAACACATTGCCTTCTTAAAGCCGCAGGAACATTAACTAATTCTCCCACAGTCACAGTATAGTGAGCTGACATTCTAACTTGTACCTGGCTTTCTAGCTTTTCGCTTGCAGCTCTGGGCATTACGCCACATTCTTGTTATCTCATTCATCCTCCCTGGCTGACCCACATGCATGGCGCTCCTCCTCTCTTTAGATGCCGTCATCCTCCTCGCACTTCAGTCTCCCGCCACTCAGCTCGCGCCCCCTCTATGAACGAAGATGTTTACGGGCGTCGGTCTGAAACAGGCAATTGTCTTCCAGCTCCCGTGTTCTTAAACCCGGACATAGCGCAGAGCTGTAAATAACAGAACTCAACTTTTCAGAGAATATTTTGATCAATAATGTTCGTGTTTGTCTTCAGGCCCTATTACTTGAGTCAGAATGTGGCATAACGGCAAAAGCTGCCGACTTTGGAACTGGGAAACAGGGTTCGAGTCTAGGCGTCGGCTCAACATCCTGTTGTGATTCTGGGCAAATCACTTAATCTCCGTTGCTAACAAAAATGTGTTCTTGTGTAATGCAACTTGTGCTCGTGTAAAAAGCGCTCCTATACCATCGCGTCGAGTTCATGCTATATAAAACTGCAAAAACACATGAACACTCGGAGACGCAGAGCTGTGCCAGGGCACTGACTCAACTTTTCCTATTTTTTATTTTTATTTACTTTTGCCCCTTGCCTCCATCGGATTGCTTCCACGAGCCTTCTTCCGCCAGTAGTTTGAGACTTTGTTAATCACGTCTTAGCTCGGCCTCATTATTTATCTCTCGCCTATCGCCTAATGATATTTAGTGGTAGCCCTCCGCTCCTACCTTACAATTAAACTTCAGCTACAGCCCTGTTTGTCCGCTCCTGCGGACTCCCTGCTGTGTGCCTCACTTGAAAGCGCTACTGCTGTATGTGTTAGCACATAAAAACAAGACCTGTTCTCTTTACCAGTGCTTCTTTTAATAGCCTCGTATTCTTCATTTTCCAGGGTCTGTTTGCCTTAAATTACTATAGTGTTAGAGTGGTCTAACAACCCCATCTCATGAGCCGAAATGGATAGAGCCACATGGCGGCAGGGCTTGAGAACCCTGCGCTCTGGCAACTTGACGAGCGAGGAACTGGTCAGTATTACAGAGAAATAACATTAGAAAGGCCAGAATGCTTCTGTGGGCAGGTGTGTGGAGAAATGCCAGGGCCGGGTCATGTGCCGCTCAAACCCCACAGCATTTTATTTTTAGCTCATTCATCCTCCCTCGCCGACCCACATGGCGCTCCTCCTCTCTTTAGATGCCGTCATCGTCCTCGCACTTTAGTCTCCCGCCACTCAGCTCGCGACCCCTCCATGAACGAAGATGCTTACGGGCGTCGGTCTGAAACAGGCAATTGTCTTCCAGCTCCCGTGTTCTTAAACCCGGACATAGCGCAGAGCTGTAAATAACAGAACTCAACTTTTCAGAGAATATTTTGATCAATAATGTTCGTGTTTGTGTTCAGGCCCTATTACTTGAGTCAGAATGTGGCATAACGGCAAAAGCTGCCGACTTTGGAACTGGGAAACCGGTTCAAGTCTAGGCGTCGGCTCCCTCCTCTTTTGGACACTCGCATTCAGGGGTAGATTCAGCCGAATTTTTTCTCTCCCATTTTATTTTCATTCTTCCCCTTTTCTCTTCCTCCCATCTGCCCCCTTAACCAATTTAGCTCCCTCCTGATTTCTTTACATGCACCTGTCTTTTGTTATCTCTGTTTCTTTGCTCCTCTCACTTTTTTTCTCTCCTCAGTTTTTACCATTCCTCCCCTTTCAATAATGTTTCCATTGTCTCTTAACTCACTCCTCCCGACCACTTACCGTCCCCACTTCCTTCATCTCCCGTTGGACCTTCCCCTCTCACTCCTCCACATTTTGTACCATTCCCTCCTCAATTTTTGCCTTTATTTGCGTCTATCCTTGGGTCCCCCCTCACCCACACTCGTTTACCTCCTCACTCAGCTCTTTTCTATATCTCTGTACCCTCCTCTATACCTCGCTCTCTTCTTTAGCTCTCTGTGGCTCTCCCTCCACCACCCATTCTGTTACCACCTCCTCTGTGTTTATCCCAATTTTTTTTTTCTTGATATGCCTTGTATATTGAGTTTGATTATGTAAACATACAGTAGGTTGATCCTTCTAAATGAATAGGTGATAACTGTCATGTTAAAACCAGTTGTTTATTTATATCTATTGCGTAAAATATATGTACTCTCTTTTTTAAAGTTACAGTTTCCCATATATGTATAAATTAACGAATGTATTGCTTATGACTTCACTGCAATATTCATTGGGAAGAGAATTACATCGCTATGGATACTGTTTTGGGGGGACCACATAATTACACTCCACATAATTACACTGCGCACAATGCAACATACACTCCAAATCCCACTCAGTGCCACATAATTACACCCCACATAATTACACAGCACTCAATGCAGCATACACTCCAAATCCCACTCAGTGCCACATAATTACAATCCACATAATTACACTGCACTCAATGCAACATACACTCCAAATACCACTTAGTGCCACATAATTGCACGCCACATAATTACACTGCACTCAATGCAACATACACTCCAAATCCCACTCAGTGCCACATAATTACACGCCACATAATTACACTGCACTCAATGCAACATACACTCCAAATACCACTCAGTGCCACATAATTACACGCCACATAATTACACTACGCTCAATGCAACATACACTACAAATACCACTCAGTGCCATAGAATTACACACCACATAATTACACTGCGCTCAATGCAACATACACTTCAAATGCCACTCAGTGCCACATAATTACACACCACATAATTACACTAAACTCAATGCAACATACTCCAAATCCCACTCAGTGCCACATAATTACACACCACATAATTACACTAAACTCAATGCAACATACTCCAAATCCCACTCAGTGCCACATAATTACACGCCACATAATTACACAGCACTCAATGCAACATACACTTCAAATCCCACTCAGTACCACATAATTACATGCCACATAATTACACTACGCTCAATGCAACATACACTCCAAATACCACTCAGTGCTACAACACATATTGTGTTACAAATGTTATAGGTGTCACATTTGCGAAAGATAAAACTATTGGCATTGTAAATGATAAAGCTATTAATTTCGCTATTTTCAAAACAAGCACATAAATAAAAAATGTGTCATTTACAATACCAATAGCTCAAACTTTCCTAATGCGAGACCTATTGCATTGCAAATGCTTGTTTTACAAGGCGCATGGGGTAACCACGTTCATGGAGTCTCACCATAAGTAAAGCTGACTCATCAAAGTAGTCCTCTTTTTTGGTACAATTCCTCCGCAACCTCAGAAATTGGCCGAAGGGCAAGTTATCTCTGAGGTTGCGGGGATGATGGCTCGTGTATCTTAGCAAGGTGTTACGCTCACTACTTTTTCGGTAGAGGGTGGTATATAAATGTCCCTCATCCGACTTAATTTGGATGTCCAAAAACCTGATTGATGCCCTGTCATATTCCAAGGTGAACTGAATGTCATGAGGGTGTAACCACTACACAGTGTTAACAACAATTAGTGGTGAATACTTTCGTGAATACATACGAGAGAGATACATGTAACTGTGAAGTGACTCTTTTTAAATTGCTATCGGTACCCTATGCATGTATGTCTACCCCCGGTTTTACTGTGATTGAAATACATGTAATAATAATATGAATGACACACTGTATTACTGCGATGTGACTTTTATGATGGTACAGTTTCTCATATAATGTTAACATATACCTAACATGATGTTATTAGAATGATGGTACTGTTCTTTTACATGATGTAAATAAGTCTCTTTATTCAGCCACGAATACGAGTGTAATATGATGGAATAACTTTGTGTAGCACAAGCACAGATTTGCTGACGTCCACACCAGCGCCGTGTCTGTGCCCCTGCTCCAAAATGGCCGACACGTTTTCAGCCGTCTTCCATTTCCATTGAAGCCCATCTAGCTTGACTGGGTCGGTAGTCCCTTTCCGCTATTGATGGCGTAGTATCGAGCGAACGGACGCCGGTCACAGCTGACATTGAAGTTGTGGGATACAGAAGTTGTTTTGCGTGGTAAGATAATACGTGGGAATAAGCCTTTTTCAGATGCCTGACCAACATTTAAAAATGTGCGGATTTCTAACGTTAACTCCGCTTATTTCGGCAAGGTGTCCCGTGTAGCATGACACGAAGTGGGCGCGCATTATATCTACTTAATTGGTGAGTGCGACCCACGCCTTCTATTTACTTTGAACTCGGTCCATTATATATTCATGGTAATCATTGGGGTATTGCTATTCTATTATAGGAAGCCCCACATCTTTGAAACCCACAAGATTGAAATCCACTATACAGGCATCAATTCCCTTGTTTTACTGGTAAGATTTACTTATGACATGGTGGAATCTGATGGAAACACGGTGTATATATATGCCTGTTATTTGGATCCTTAACGACCCCTTCACTTACCTTACCCATGTTTGTTTACAACAGGGTCAATCGTAATTTCGAATTCAAGTACTCTAATTGGAGGACCCAGATACTTAGTTCCGCATCTTACTTACAGGTAATGATTTATAACCTCCGGTCGGAAATTGTGATTTGTTGACCCCTCTTGAGTGAGGTCGGATGACCCCTCCGTTATGTTTTTAGGTAATTAATTTACCAGCTGAGTAAGAGTCCTATCCATAGAGGTTTATCCAATCAACTTTGGGTAAGTTTAACTACTTACCATGGATATATGCGATTCATATTTGATCGTATTTGGAAGAATAGCAACAGCTTGACATATTTATTTATTATGTTTCAGGGCAAGTGCTGCTCCTGTGTTGCCCTAGTTCACAGTCCTGATGAAGACTCGCATAGCCACGGTTTAAAATGACCTCAATGGCCCCAAGACGAGTCGAAACGTCGACGCTCTAGTTTGTCCTGGATGGTGGCATATATATTCTAGTGCAAATACCAGTTTGGAAGCAGTGTCTCCATTTAATGATGAACTGTGCTTAAGTTTTTGCAATAGACACCAGGACTCTGAGGAATCTATTGTTATTCTTGTTTAAATTTATATATTGTATATATAATTTTGTAAAATATTGTAAATATTGTACTACTCTATGTCTTTTCTCTCAACTTTTCTATTCATCACTTTTTACTCCTATCTTTTTGCACATTCTTCTTGGGCAACTATACAATGCCTTCTAAATGAGACAGCCACAAATGCAATGAATTAAAATTGCCCCGTAACTATTTGAATTTTTGCTGTTGCTATTCTTTTTGTTTCGCTTATTGTGAAATATGGACATTGATTGAATTGTGGGAAGTTAATCATATGTGCCCACTAAATCAGATGAACTTTGAAGAGTTAACCTAATGAATCGGTTTTAGAAAAAGGAATAGTCTGAGACCATTGTTTTTGTATAACGATCACTACCCAGGTCTGCCGACTTTAGGGTTACCCCATTTTCTTGATGGTATTTATGTTTGAGTTATCCTCTACTGTGGTTTATGCTAGTGAGATTATTTCCCAAAGGTGAGTTATGCTTAGGAGGTTATGGTCTAATATGTTTAGGCTTATGAGGTTGGCGCAGGATATATTTCACACCTAATGTGATACTGTGCAGAATATGATTTATGTTACAGGATGATGCAGAGTCCAGTGTTTGCCAGTAATTACTGGTTGTGTTCTATGTTTTGTATATGTTTTCCATTTACTATCTTTACTAAGGGATGGTTCTGACAGTGGTCCAAGTAGCCCGGTCATGTGTATATAATCCCCTGTAAAAATTGCCCAGTGGCAGTTGGCACAGTGTATATTGTGTGATTACTATTCTAATGTGTTTATGATATTACAAAAGCTATTTTTGATATAACCTTGTGTGGAGTTCCTTTTGAGGTGTGCCCAGTATGTTGTTGCTGTGTGGGTTGCGCAAATGCTTTACACATGGCCTCCGGAATAAGTCTGACTGCTCAAGCCAAGCTACCAAGGGGATGAGCAGGGGTTATCTTTGGCATGTAACTCCTTTGCCCTGACTAGAGTGGTGGTTTCTGCCTGGCTTAGGGTCAAGCCCTAGCCAACCAGAAATCCCATTTCTAACAGGGATGTAGTCATACCATACGTTATGGTGCAAAGCCAACCAAGTCCCACACTAACAACAATGAACCTCTGCATAGAGTATCACCCAAAAAAATAAGAGTGGCTCCACTCGATCAGGCCATTTCCTAAAAAGAGCAATGACGGTCGATGACACAGGTGATACGTATGACATCTCAACTTCTATGCCAACGTGACATGAGAACAGAGCGCACAAGCCGGAAACGGAAGAGAAAGCTAGAAATAGCAATAAGAAATTAGAAATCATCAAGATTCAGGAATAAGAGGACCTAATTAGGTTGAATTCCAAACATCGATCTTTGGCCAAGGAAGCAGGGTAACAAGTTAGGACGAGGCATCAAAAAGGGATTTTTTAGATTTTCTCAGACTAATTTCATGTTTTGTTTGCCCACTATATCCAAGTATGTGACAAACTCTGCCTGCCTCTACTCTTGAATGATGCATGCCAGACAATATAGCCTTGCAAGTATGTGGTTGATGATATTGTGGTGATTGCATGAATTTACACACTATTTCATTTATTGGTTAACAAATGTTATCCAAATAGGACGGTATAACCAACTCTAATGCCTTAAAACACTAGTCACATAGTAAGCGAGTGATTCTATTAAAAACGAACAAGGTTACAGAATACACTGTGTATTCAATATGAAAAAGGGCCCCAAATGAGCACTTTTAGTAGAAAAACATTACTCTGTGGTTACGGGTTATGGATATTTGAATGTGCACTTTTAAATCACATTATTACGCCGAATAAGGAGACGGGTTTTTGTGCGGTGTCCACTGCATGTTTTAGATCACAAAAGCATAAGCTGTATATGATTAATAAAACGGTCTTTCTTAATCCTACAGATATTGTACTGGGGCAAAACCTCAGCCGGTGGCATACATGAAAGAGTGTGGCTGCATGAAAATGGGTATTACCTCTAAATGAGAGAAAAACCTGTCATAGACCACTATGTATGTATGTATGTATGTATTTGAATTTGTATAGCGCATAAATCACCGATAGGTCTCATAGCGCTTGCAGAAAATCAGAAAGAAATAGGGTGAAAAGGTAGCACAAGATCTAAAAGAGCCATGTTTTCAGATTCTTGCGGAATGTTTTGTGGTTTGGATCATTTCTGATTGATAATGGTAAGGTGTTCCAGATAGTGGGTCCTATTTTGGAAAAGCTTCTGTCCCCATTTCTAGCCGTACGTACTTTTGGGACTATTAGAAGGCATTTGTCTGAGGATCGGAGGGTTCTAACTGGGCGATACCCCTGGAGTTTTCTTTCCAGGTACTTTGGTCCCTGGCCGTTTATAGATTTATGGACCAGACAGCAGATTTTGAATTTAATTCGTTTTCTTACGGGGAACCAGTGCAATTTCTTCAGACATGGGGCCGAAGGAGTGCGGGGTGGAAGGTCCAGGACCAGTCTGGCTGCTGTATTTGAGGGTTTGAAGTTTGGTTAAGGAGCTTTCATTGACATCTGCTAGCAGTGCATTTCCGTAGTCCAGATGGCTTATAATTAGACCCTGCACTAGTGGTTTACGGGATGATAGCAGTATCCACTTAAAGATCTTTCTGAGGCTGCGCATTAGTCCTACGCTATCATGCACTACTTTGTTTACATGGGAGGACATGGATAGTTTGTCATCGGTGGTAACTCCCAAATTCCTGACTGAGTTTTTAGGGGCAGGGTGAGGACCAAGTGCAGGTGGCCACCATTCGTTTGTCCAATATTGATGCGCATTTCCAAATAGCATAATTTCGTTTTTTCCGGCGTTTAGCATCAGGTAGTTGTTAGTCATCCACTCTTTTATAGAAATCATGCACTGTTGGAATCTGAGTTTTGTGTTCGAGGGGTTGGGACCTAAGGTGATTAAGATCTGAGTGTCATCAGCATAAGACACAGTATCAAAGCCATAGTCTCTGATTACCTTGGATAGTGGGGATAGATATATATTAAAAAGGGTGGGACTTAGTATTGATCCCTGAGGGACACCTTTATCATTGTCTACACTAGCTGAGGAGAAAGGTCCACTTTTGACCCTTGATAACCTACCGGTTAGATAGCTCTGGATCCAAAGTAGGGCAGAGCCCTCGACACCAATCTCAGCTAGGTGCTCCAAAAGAATACTATGTGAGATGGTGTCGAAGGCTGCCGACAGATCGAGTAGGATCAGGATGGCTAATTGTTTTGCGTCCATGGACAAACGGATGTTGTCCACTACCTCGAGTAGGGCAGTCTCGGTACAATGAAAAGCTCTGAAGCCAGACTGGGATGTGTCCAGCAGCTTATTGACTTCCAGGTGTTTGATTAATTGTTTGTTTATTAGCGACTCCATAATTTTCCCAAAGAGGGGAAGGAGGGAAATAGGGCGGTAATTTGAGGGGTGTATTGGGTCGGCATTGTTCTTTTTTTAAATCGGTCTGATTATAGCCTCTTTCCATATCGAGGGGAAAGTGGATTGGGCTAGTGAGAGATTCAGAGTTGCAGTTAACTCAGTGATCATGGCCGGGGCGATTTTGGTCAGGATCTGGGCAGATGCTGGATCAGCTGGGGACCCTGATTTGGTTTTCCTCATTGTGGCACCTACTTCTTCCTCTGAAAATAAACGGAATTCTTGTAGGACATTATGTGGTAGTGATTGTTCTTTGTATAATAGGTTGAATGACCTTTTGTCGGAGGCGGATGGAGTCAATTTGGAAAATAATTTGTGTATATCATTTATTTTGTCCTTAAAGTAGGTGGAGAGGGTATTTACCCGCTCTTGGGACTCCGTGATTGGGGGATGACAGGATGGAGGGTTTGAGAATTCTTTTACTATAGAGTAAAGCTCTTTATGCGAGTTCCCAGCTTGATTAATTCTGGTTGCAAGGTAGATTTTCTTTGCTGATGCTATTTGGTTCATATAGACTTTGTGAAGAGCTTTATACTGTTGTTTATCCGATAAGTTTTTAGTTTTACGCCATTGTCGCTCAGCTGTTCTTGTGGCCTGTTTTAACTATTTTTAGATTTGGTGTAAACCAGGGGGATCGTTTGTTGGGACATTTGGTAGCCTGTTTCGGGGCTATGGAGTCTAGGGCTGTGGTGATTGCTAAGTCGAGGTCAGTAGCCGCCTTGTTAGGGTCAGTGAGTTCGGTCATTTGAGGAGAGGTGAAAAGACTGGTAAATGAATCCGGGGTAATTTTGTTCCAGGAGCGGCTCATTTTCACTTCCTTTCGATGGTCTGATGGTATAAGGTTCGCAGCGATATTAAACTTAATTATGGAATGGTCTGACCATATAACTGGATAAAGCTCAACTATCTGAATTCCCTGGAAGTTTGTACATACGATATCTAAGGTGTGTCCTGCGATATGTGTGGGACCGGTTTCTAATAGGGTCAGGCCTAATGAATTAATACTAGTAATCAGCTCGATGGTGTGAGGGTCGTGTCGCAGTTCGACATGATGCAGATCTCCCTTTGTAACAAATAGAGGGATTGTGGACTTGGTCCTGAAGAAAGCCAACTTATCTTTTCAGGCAACAAATTGGCTGGAACACGTAGACTCGTGGATGATCGAGATAACATATCTTGTATCATAGCTATCGATTTTTAAATTTTATTAGGGGACCCTTTTTATAAACTCAAAGTTCTTCCATCAGGTACCACTAGGTAATTGTAGTTTTCGATACCTCCAAAATGTAGTAAGTGCTTCATGGTAATCAAGGTTGAGACCACCGGACACATTAGGTGCCTGTTGGACAGGCCACATGAAGGGCTCGCTCCCTCCCCGCAGGACAGGGCCCGGGCCACCGTCAGCACCATTGCCCGGCCCAGCCGCCATCTTGGACACGGCACCACGCGGCCGCGCGGCCTCAGCCCGACCCCAACCCTGGGCCTGGCCAGGCCCCGACATCCCGGCACCACCCTCCACCCAGGAGGTGAACGGCCCACTTGGCAGGTCAATGGGAGTACGAAGTGTCGATGGCTCTCCCCCGCCAGGTGCCGAGCACCCCCAGCCTCCTCGGGCGCTGGCTCCACCCCCCTGCTGGGTGTCTGGACTCCCTCATCCCAGACCTCCCGACCTCCAAGAGCGAGGGTCCGGACATCAAAGGGCGCCAGACCTATAACTGAGGCCGCCCCAGGACAGGAAGGCAGTTGTATCCTGGAGTCGAGAGACACCGCGACGAACTCATCCTTGACGGACTGTTGGCGCTGCCACAGCCCTGCCTTGTGAACTATTGTCCTGCCTACTGGCGCTGCCGCGGCCCTCTGCAACCTTCATCCTCGTGGGACCTGCTGGCGCTGCCGCGGCCCTCTGCAACCTGCATTCTCGTGGGACCTGCTGGCGCTGCCGCGGCCCGTTGTAACCTTCATCCTCGTGGGACCTGCTGGCGCTGCCGCGGCCCGTTGCAACCTGCATTCACGTGGGACCTGCTGGCGCTGCCGCGGCCCGTTGTAACCTTCATCCTCGTTGGGACCTGCTGGCGCTGCCGCGGCCCGTGCCACCTACGACCTCTTCGGGACCTGCCGGCGCTGCCGCGGTCTGGCCCCTCCGAACACCGAGCTCGAGGATTGTGAGCTATCACCGTTACGCACCCGTACCCGTGGGTACCAAGACTGTCCCGCTACCCCCTTCCCTTACTAGAGACTAGAATTGAGAGGATCATCGTGTCCTGATCGCCCTGTATCGTACCACTCTACTACCCGAAGTGCCTATAAAAGGTGTTACCATAAGCTTTGTGTGGTGTCCATCTGTGGGGGGGGAAGTTACCTGTCTGTGCGATCACTGTGCTCGGCCGACCCTCCAGGTCCCCGTCTAACATTGGTGGCTAGCGGCGCGATCCGAACCAACGCGTACCGTACAGACAGTAACTCACCCTACGACTAAAACCACAATGACGACCAAAGAGAGCGGATCGGCGGAGAAGTTCCAGATGGAAA
This sequence comes from Lissotriton helveticus, assembly GCF_964261635.1. Classification (NCBI taxonomy): domain Eukaryota; kingdom Metazoa; phylum Chordata; class Amphibia; order Caudata; family Salamandridae; genus Lissotriton; species Lissotriton helveticus. The sequence goes on from NC_136068.1 coordinate 1,093,129,909, forward strand.
AGATGGAAGAATACAACCACCGAGAGCTCAAACAATTTTGCATGGACTTAGGCATTGCTACCACCGGGCTAAGCACAAAAGAAGACTTCAAGAACGCCCTAGAGGCCTGGACAGAGACAAATACCGCAACCCCCCGGGACCCCGCAGCCCCGGAAGTCAACACCACCCGGACGGAGGAACGGAGACCAGGCCCCTCCCATGAAGAGATCCAGGAGCGGGAAAAAAATTGATTACACGAGTTAGACTTGGCACGACTCAGATTAGACGGAGAATTGAAACTGGCGGAACAAAAAATAAACTTAGAACACTTACGGCTCAGAGAAGAGCGAGAGGAAAAACAGAGACAGAGAGACCTCGAAGAAAAAAGACTGGCATACGAGCACGAGTGCAAACTAGCGGAGATAGAAATACGCAAACTGAACAAAAACCTAGGGGTGCCCGAGCAACCGCACTCCCCGGGTCCTACCGAGCAGAAGGTCCACATCCCCAAGGATGTGGTCCGGGAATATCACCGGAACGACGACATACAGCAGTGGTTCAAAGCCTATGAGATTGCCATGACCGCCCACCGGGTCGCTCGAAGTGACTGGGGAGCCGGTCTATGGGGGAGATTCGTCAACGAGGGTCGTGATGCCCTGCTGCAGCTTCCGGACCATCAAATGACGTCCTACGACCATATGAAGGCCGCCCTCCTCAGTCGATATGGACTTACACCCGAAATGTACCGCCAGAGGTTCCGCAACTGCACCCGGATCCCAGGTACGACATGGTTGGAATACGTGAACTATTTCAGCCGAGCCTTCGAGGGGTGGATCAAGGGTAACAACGTAACCACTTACGAACAACTCTTCAATCTCATTGTATGGGAGCACCTCTCCAACAACTGCTTTGTCGAGCTCAGGCAGCACCTCCTCGACAGTAAATTGACTGAACCCCGGCAGCTCGCCACCGAGGCTGACCGGTGGGAGAGCACCCGAGTGGCCCGGAGTGGGCCGAATGAGCAGAACAGAACCAACCAAGGTCACCATCGTCCCCGAGGAGGAGGAGGAGGCCCGGGCCGGGGCAGAGACGCCGCCCCGGCCGCACCCACTAACGCCACCCCGGCCCCAGCAGGCCGGGGAAACCCCCCGATGCGCCCGGGGTTCCGAGCTAACGTGACGTGTCATCGATGCCAGCGAGTCGGCCACTATGCCAGTGACCCGACCTGCCCGAAGAACCAGGTCCCCGGGCCCCGCCAGATGGCGGCCGCCGCCCTGGGAGAAGAACAAATCTCCGAAGACACGGAGACCTATGAGTCGGAGCAGTTCGAGTGGGAACCCGCCGCCATGACCCTGGCATGCCTGGGAGGAAGAGACATGGTCCCGCGGACTCCCCTGCCCGCCAACACTCGGAAGTACAGCCAATGGGTGAGCATCAATGGGCGCAAAGCCGAGGCCCTGCGTGACACCGGGGCCAGTGTGACGGCCGTCCGCTGTCACCTGGTGACCCCAGAACAAATCCTACCAAACGTACTTTGCCCCGTCCGATCGGCAGACAACTCGGAGAGCCTGTGTCGGATGGCCTGCGTCCCCTTCGAATGGGGAGGAGTGTCCGGCATGCTGAAAGTAACTGTCCGTGACGATGCCCCCGTAGACTGCCTCCTGGGGAACGATCTCGAGAGCTCCCCGTGGGCCGCCGTGGAAAGAAGAGAGCACCTGGGGATGTTGGGTCTCCCGGACTGGGCATGCGTAACCACCCGGTCCATGGCCACCCGCACCATCCCTAGACCAGAAGAACCAGAATGGGCAGCACCTCCGCCCTCGATCACCCCAGAAGAAGACTTCCTCCAGACCGACCACCCGGACCCCACCCCAGAGGGGTCCACACAGCCCCCCGAGCTTCCCGACCTGGCTCAGTGGCGTCAAGAAGGGGGGCCCACCCAGGAACAATTCCGGCAGGAGCAAAAGACCTGCCCCTCCCTCGAGGGATTGCGACAGCAAGCGCTCGCCCAGAGCCAAGGAGACACCACCGGGGCCCACTGGGTTTATTGGGACAATGATCTCTTGTACAGCGAACAGAAAATCGCAGAACTGGGGGCCGGGCGAGTGCTGGTGGTGCCCCTCCACTTCAGAGACTTCCTGTTGAACCTAGCCCACGATGTCCCCCTGGCCGGGCACCTGGGCCAAGACAAGACCTACCACCGCCTGGTGACTCACTTTTTTTGGCCCAAAATGAGGAACGACGTATCCAACCATTGCCGGTCCTGCCCGACCTGCCAGGCCAGTGGGAAGAGCGGCCGCAAACTCAAGGCACCCCTACAACCATTCCCCGTGGTGACCACCCCGTTCGAAAGGGTGGGAATAGACATTGTGGGGCCCCTGGACCCCCGAACAGCACAGGGACATCGCTTCATCCTGGTCCTGGTGGATCACGCTACCCGCTATCCTGAGGCGGTCCCCCTTCGTACGATAACAGCCCCAGTAGTGGGTCGAGCCTTGATGGGGATCTTCTCTCGAGTGGGCTTCCCCCGAGAAGTCGTCAGCGACAGGGGTACGAACTTTATCTCAAAATACATGAAGTCCCTCTGGCAACAGTGTGGGGTCACCTACCGATTCACGACCCCCTATCACCCTCAAGGGAACGGACTGGTTGAGCGGTTCAACCGCACGCTCAAAGGGATGATTGGGGGGTTGGAAGAGCCCCTCCGTCGCCAGTGGGATGTGCTACTACCGTGCCTTCTCTTTGCCTACCGAGAAGTCCCCCAGAAGTCCCTCGGCTTCAGCCCTTTCGAACTCTTGTATGGACACCCGGTGCGAGGCCCGCTCAGCCTAGTCAAAGAAGGCTGGGAAATGCCCCCTCTAAAGAACCCTCCAGATGTTTTCAAGTACCTCCTAACCCTCCGCAACCAGACCAGAAGGTTCAGAGAGGTGGCAAAAGCAAACCTGGAGGCCAGTCAGGAGGACATGAAAAGGTGGTACGATAGAAATGCATCCTCCATCGAATTTGAACCCGGTCAACAAGTGTGGGTAATGTCTCCCACCGAACCATGCGCCCTGCAAGACAAATGGACGGGGCCCTTCAAAGTAATCGAGCGCAAGAGCCCTGTCACCTATCTCATCGATATGGAATCTTCCCGAAACCCTCTCCGGGTCCTCCACGCTAATAGACTGAAACCCCACTTTGTACGCTCCAAACTCAGTCTCCTGATGGCAACCGACAATGGAACCGAGGAGGACTCCGAACCCCTTCCGGACCTCCTACGGTCACGGGAGAAGGACGGCTCCGTGGACGGGGTCCGACTCTCGGAGGCCCTCACCCTGGAACAGCGCCAAGACTGCCGAATCCTCCTGCTCCAGTTCTCCACCCTGTTCTCCCTCACCCCAGGGGTCACCCCCTGGTGCTTACACGACGTGGACACTGGAGACAGTCCCCCTATCCGCCATCGGGCCTACCGCGTACCAGATCGGGTACGGGCCTGCATCCAAGAGGAGGTGGCCAAGATGCTCACACTCGGGATCATCGAGCCCTCAGACAGCCCCTGGGCCAGCCCGGTAGTACTGGTCCCCAAAGCGGACGCCCCCGGCGCCACGCCAGAGCTCCGGTTCTGCGTCGACTACCGGGGCTTGAATGCGGTCACCAGAACAGACGCACACCCCATCCCCCGAGCCGATGAACTAATCGACCGCATGGGAGCTGCCCGCTACCTCAGCATCTTCGACCTGACAGCGGGCTACTGGCAGATCGGTCTCACACCCCGGGCCCAAGAACGATCTGCATTCTCTACCCCGGATGGCCACTATCACTTCAAGGTCATGCCATTCGGCATGAAGAATGCCCCAGCAACCTTTCAGCGGCTAGTTAACCAGGTCCTGGCAGGACTCGAAGGATTCAGCGCCGCCTACCTGGACGATATCGCTGTGTACAGCCACCACTGGTCCGACCACCTCCACCACCTCCGAGAGGTGCTACAGGCCCTCCAACGAGCTGGCCTCACGATCAAGGCCAGCAAATGCCAAATTGGACAGGGGTCCGTGACCTATCTCGGGCACCAGGTGGGAAGCGGTCTGGTGGCCCCTCTGCAACTCAAGATCGCGGCCATCCAGTCGTGGCAGTCCCCCATCACCCAGACCGAGGTCCGCGCCTTCTTGGGACTCACGGGCTACTACCGACGGTTCGTGAGGGACTATGGCAGCATCGTAGGGCCCCTCACGGAACTCACCTCCAAAAACCAACCAAAGACGGTCAACTGGACCCCAGACTGTCAAGCGGCCTTCGAGAAGCTGAAGGCCGCCATGTGCTCCGCCCCGGTGCTCCAGGCCCCCGACTACAGTCGGGAATTTATCGTCCAAACAGATGCCTCCGACCATGGCGTTGGGGCAGTCCTTTCCCAGCTGAACCCCGAAGGACTTGACCAGCCAGTGGCTTTCATCAGCAGACGGCTCCTGGCCCGAGAACGACGCTGGAGCACCATCGAGAGGGAGGCCTTCGCCGTGGTGTGGGCCCTCAAAAAGCTCCGGCCTTATCTCTTCGGCACCCACTTCCGGGTCCAGACCGATCATCGACCCCTGCAATGGCTCATGCAGATGCGGGGGGAAAACCCGAAACTACTACGTTGGTCCATCTCCCTGCAGGGGATGGACTTCACTGTGGAACATCGACCCGGCCAAGACCACGCCAACGCGGATGGCCTGTCCCGCTTTTTCCGCCTCGACGAGGAAAGTCCCCAAGAAGATGGGTGACTCTCCCCGCCTTCAGCTGGGGGGGACGCATGTTGGACAGGCCACATGAAGGGCTCGCTCCCTCCCCGCAGGACAGGGCCCGGGCCACCGTCAGCACCATTGCCCGGCCCAGCCGCCATCTTGGACACGGCACCACGCGGCCGCGCGGCCTCAGCCCGACCCCAACCCTGGGCCTGGCCAGGCCCCGACATCCCGGCACCACCCTCCACCCAGGAGGTGAACGGCCCACTTGGCAGGTCAATGGGAGTACGAAGTGTCGATGGCTCTCCCCCGCCAGGTGCCGAGCACCCCCAGCCTCCTCGGGCGCTGGCTCCACCCCCCTGCTGGGTGTCTGGACTCCCTCATCCCAGACCTCCCGACCTCCAAGAGCGAGGGTCCGGACATCAAAGGGCGCCAGACCTATAACTGAGGCCGCCCCAGGACAGGAAGGCAGTTGTATCCTGGAGTCGAGAGACACCGCGACGAACTCATCCTTGACGGACTGTTGGCGCTGCCACAGCCCTGCCTTGTGAACTATTGTCCTGCCTGCTGGCGCTGCCGCGGCCCTCTGCAACCTTCATCCTCGTGGGACCTGCTGGCGCTGCCGCGGCCCTCTGCAACCTGCATTCTCGTGGGACCTGCTGGCGCTGCCGCGGCCCGTTGTAACCTTCATCCTCGTGGGACCTGCTGGCGCTGCCGCGGCCCGTTGCAACCTGCATTCACGTGGGACCTGCTGGCGCTGCCGCGGCCCGTTGTAACCTTCATCCTCGTTGGGACCTGCTGGCGCTGCCGCGGCCCGTGCCACCTACGACCTCTTCGGGACCTGCCGGCGCTGCCGCGGTCTGGCCCCTCCGAACACCGAGCTCGAGGATTGTGAGCTATCACCGTTACGCACCCGTACCCGTGGGTACCAAGACTGTCCCGCTACCCCCTTCCCTTACTAGAGACTAGAATTGAGAGGATCATCGTGTCCTGATCGCCCTGTATCGTACCACTCTACTACCCGAAGTGCCTATAAAAGGTGTTACCATAAGCTTTGTGTGGTGTCCATCTGTGGGGGGGGAAGTTACCTGTCTGTGCGATCACTGTGCTCGGCCGACCCTCCAGGTCCCCGTCTAACAGTGCCTTAGGGAGGACTCTATATTAAGCAAACACTAACAATAATAGAGGGTGAGAGTCCCTTTAAAATCAAGAAGAATGCCCCTCTAGTATAGACAAGAGACAAGATTACAGTTGGAGTGTGTTCCCCTCTGTTGATATAGCATATGTAAATTTTGGGAAGTAAAGTTAATACATTGCATCTCTTCTCATTTCCTCCATTTTTATTTCAGACAAGACCAACCCTAACACAGATAGCACTCTCTTGATAACCCATTATAGCATTCTTCCACCATAACCCTCAAGAACAGACTTGAGCTGCCCACTGTCTGCCTGACACTACCACCCTCAGCCTCCTAAATCAACAGTAAGCTGCAGACTTGACCAGATGGAGGATGGGTATAGAGTAAATTAAAATATAGAATTACTGGTAACTCCAAAGGGTAGTACTCACTTACAGAATGATGTATTTCTGCCCCGCTTTGATTGAGAACAGGGGTTTGTGCAGCAGCAGCAGAAAAGAAACAGAATGCTTGGTGCAGTTCCTGAACTGATGGCTACTTTCTGTTCTTCAGGCTTTGACTTATGCTGCAAGTGATAATAACTTGTTATAAAGATGTAAACAGCAGGTTGTATTACTCAGTTTAATGGTATTCACTTTACCAACTCAGAACGATGTATGCTAAGTCAGCCTTACCTGGATTCAAACTTGGTACCTGTGGAGCTCTGAATTTTGCAGCATAGAGAGTTGAACTCGCTGAGACACACTCCTGCTCTACACATGGCAGAAAGATAGAAGAGAACAACATCCTCACTCTAATGTCTCTGCGTAAATGGTAAGTCAGCATAGAAAGACAACCCCTTAAGCCAAGCCTACTAGGGACTACCCAACTGCTACATGTCATCAAGTGTCAATAACACTAAGCGCACTGAAACTTGTTGGCCAATACTTGCAATGTGAATTATAAACAACATATCCTAGAATGATCTGTGATATTAGCCGTAAAAACAAACTTGCAGAAAGACACCCTCAAACCACAATATGCCTTGCTGACTCCTATGGACTATAAACCATTGCCTGGCTTAGTGGGAATGCAAGAGAGACTTATGCCGTCTTCAAGCCAGCCTGGCCACTTCTGGCACAGTGATGGAGCATGGTTTTGTACGTAAAGAAACTTGCTTGAACTCAGCCCTCTCGAAATAACATGCAACTTATTAACCAACATGTTTTGTGATTGCTAAAACCGCACTACACAACATTTCTAGTATCTAGGGGAAGCTTTTCTATGTGCTTTTACTAACAGTAACCCTAGTGTATTAAAATGGCCACCGAAAAAACGCAGGAAACCTTTGCGCATGCGTCTACTGCATCTACGTAGTATGACGTACTCTGCTTTTGGTGGGAATTTCTTGCTGCTGCACAGTAGTGTCGAAAACGGCCGCTACGAACTTCACATACTATTGCATATGCTTTGCTTGAACTAAACCTTGTGTGTTCTGCTTAACCATTAATGCAATAGTTAAATTAAAGTAATGGGGCTAGAGTAGAAATAAGTGATATACAGTGCATTCATTTATTTTTGTATTCTAATGTGTCTTACTTTAACTTTGCTGATAGCTCGTATTTGGGCCTGAAGGGAATCGCAAACTCCATTTTGAAACACTAGGACATGCGCAGATGACATCAAAATATTCGAAGCGTTGACATTGAACAGATGCCAGATCCCATCTTTCTGCGACGTTTGTGGGGAAACTTACCTAGTGACCCGAAGCAAGAGGAGAGAAAGCGCAGAACTTTATACATTGTATATTAAATTAAATATTATTGCTGGGAGGAATAAAAATGCATGGGAAAGTAAATTATGGGCGGAAACCTGAATCAATTGGTATCAATGCAAATTACTTCATACTGGTATGGTGTGATGACCTCTCCTCGTCTTTCTGACCAATCAAATGAAGGGAACACATAGAATTTGCAACTTAGGGGGGTGGTACACACTCTGAAATTGTATAATTAAGGTAGGCTTAGTCAGTTAGATTGTCCGACTTGTCACAGACCTGTCACTGACCCAACGTATGCTGGAGAATCGTGGCTGTCGCAGACCTCAGAGGGCTGGTCGAGCACTCTGAAAGAAGAATCGGGAAATTACTGAGGGAGGAGACTGTCACCCAGAAGGGATTTCGAGAGTAGCTGCAGAGAGGGGTGTGACGCTAGCATTGCATTAAGCGGAGGTTACCTGTCCTGTCTTGCACCTGTCCTGTTGGCACCTGATTAGTCGGGAGCCTTTTCTTGTCCCAGCCCGTGGCCAGGGTTGGTCCTCGTACCATTCTAGGTCAATATAATCTGTGTGGTATGTCCTTGTACCGTTTTCCCTTTCCACCCTTCCCAGGTACCAATGTTTAAAACTATTTGCTTGAAGTCTCATAAGACTTTTCTTTTGCTTTAATAATTATTTTCCTACATGAAAAATCCCAGATTGCATTGCTTTTGTTCTTGACTCATAAAATATTGCATAGATAAAGTGTTTAAAATGTTCCCGAGTCTGTGGTTATTTTATGACGGTAAATGTTATTCTCTACCTATTATTCTAACTCCCTTGATCCTTAGATTTAGGACTTAGAGCACAAGTGACAAGGATTTGGTAAATCATGGTGTACAGGTATAAGTCCTAAGGTGAATAAAACTCTGATAGGCAGGAAGTTAAGTTGGATTACCGGTTTAAAGTGTGAATGTTTATGGGCCCAGGTGAGTATGGGCCCAGGTGAGTATGATAAACTGAACCGGTAACCACGCGCCATCAACAGCATCACTGCAACTGCACTTCCCCCCCCCCAAAAAAAAAAACGTAAACAAAAAGCACCAAATGTCACTAGGGAAATCAACATGAAAGTTTTTATTCATGCATCAGTTTGTGCAGCACACAAAGATATCTAGCTAATAGACTGTTTATCTCTGGTCAATCGGGTGCATTCCGGCGGGCAGACTATGTCCAGCTTGAAGCGCCAGGTTTCAAGCAAGCAAGAACTCTCAAACAACATGTCTAAAATAGCATTCTCCTCTTGATTGAGACGATCGCCTCTTTCCGGAACCGTCAAGAGAGAGCTCAAAATCTTACTTTCCCCGACAACATTTTCCAATGGCAATATCATCACTGTGGCTGCAAAAACTGAATGCAGCTAAACTGTATACCGCTATGTTTTAGAGTTTTTGTGTTGACAGTTTTGTTTTTTCTGGTTTCATGACCGTTGGTCTTCAAGGTGGACCCATGCAATACCACTCTGTATAGGTAGGAGGTGATGTGGCCGTGGTCTAGTGGCTAGAGTTGCACTTTATAACCTGGGAACCCAGGTTTTAATCTTGGCTTGGGTTCAATATCCTGTGATTCTGAGCAAGACACTTGCACAGAAGGGTTATTAGGATGACGGGCGGACTTTGTTCGCCGTTCATCCTAGCAGTGAAAGGGACCGCCCGCCATAAGGGCGGGGGTCCCGTGGCCAGCATTAGGATGCGTCCGCCACAGTGGCGGGCGCATCCAGCATTCCTACCACTGTGGCGGACGGTGCACTCAGCACCGCCCGCCACAATGGCAGGAAGGCATGCTGTGCACTTCCATACACAGCATGGCAGGCACCGCGCGGTGCCTGTCATTCTATGCATGGAACTGCTTGGGGGTACCATAGGTACTCCCCCCCCATGTGCACCCCCCCCCCCGGAGTCCATGGGGGCCCGCATCGGGCCCCCCTAGCAGACTCCGCATGCCTTTCCATAGCAGCATTGCCGCCACGGAAAGGCATCTGAGGAAGCCCATACTAATATGGCTGGCGGTGTCTGATAGACACGCCACCATATAAACCCTTTTTATATGGTGACCGGGGCGGAAATGCGGCAGACGGTCTTTCCGTCCACCGCGGACCCCCCAGCCATGTTAATATGGCAGGGGGGGGGGTCTATGCAGCAAGGATGGCGGGCGGATTGCCCCCACCAGACCGGCGGTGGCTACCGCCAGCTTGGCGAGGGCAATCCGCCCGCCATCCTAATTGGGCCCTTAATCTGCCTGTGCCGTGAAATATATTTGTGTAATGCCCACTTGATGTACATATCCTACTCAACTCCCCCAGATCCCTATGCAACATATCCAACTTGATCTACACGATCGGCTTGCTTCTCACCCCATGTAATATTCAGAGCTTCGCTGCTTCCTAGTTAGATTTCCTCTCTATAAATACTAATACATACCGTACAGGTGGAACGTGAGGCAGTACAAGAATGACTATCTCCAATGCACTATGCATGAAGAATCTGTATCGTGGCCGTAATAGAAAGACTACCTTCAAACCATTTTGAGGGAAGAATCTGTACTTTGAAAATGTCCTGTCGTTCTAGGTATGCATGTTTTCCTTCTCTCACTTACCTGTAAAGCACTCCGCTGCCTCGGTGCGTTAAGCAAAACTACTAAAAAATAAACGCACCCTCCCTATTTTTAGGTCTCGCGACCTATCGATGCGCGCATGCGCATCGAGCGGAGCGAGAATTCAAGCGGCGAAAACATCATGAAACCACCAGCTTTTTGCTGGCGTTTTCATGGCGTTTTCATGCAGTTCATGTGAACCACGTGTTCAAACATGAACGCGCATCAGCCTCCCTCCATTTGCCGCAGAGCACATCAAAGGGCTTCGCCCAGCGTGCGCTCTGCGGCTTCTCGGCTTCTCCTCCCCTAATTAGTCATTTTCGCCGCTCCCCTGCCCGCCGTGTCGCATTTCTCCTCCCCTTCTCTGCCTTCTGCCTTCCTTTCCCGGCGCACGCATTTTTTTTTTTTACTCCCCCCTCCCCTTCTCTGCCTTCTGCCTTCCTTTCCCGGCGCACGCATTTTTATTTTTTTTTTTACAAGCCAAGCCGGCGGTAAACTGAGGTTTTTTTTGCCGAGTTTTATATAGCGCGAACTAGACCCGAACGGAATCAGGTATCAGAGCGCTTTACATATTTTCCTTCTTTGCTTTCCTTTCTTTAGAGTCCCCTCCTTGCAGCTCTGGAGCAGTTTAGGGTTAAACATCATGCAAGCAAGCAGTGTGACGTAGCATCATGTTCCCTCTTTCCCTCACTCCAATTCCCTAAAGTATTCCCCCCCATGCCCTGTCATTCCCTCTTCAATTGTGTTGCAGCGCTTTAAACGTCTTAAACGCAATAAGCACTATACAAGCCAATACATTACATAAAGTGACATCCTCCCCTCGCCACTTCTGTGTACCTTTCCCCTTCAGATGCAGCGCTTTGACCCTATCTGCATGTGGCATAAGCACTATCTATGCAAACTGCTGACATATTACATCGGGTTTTCCTGTTCCCTCTCTCTAATTCCTTTTCTCCTTCCACTTGTTTCTCCTCACCTTTACTGCTTCCTTAAAGTACTAAGTTGCACTATAAATGTAGGGCAACTTTACTGTCGTATAATAAGCAGCCAACGTGACATAACTTCCAGGTTCCTTTCTTCTCTCTCTCCGGCTCCCTCCTGTGTCCACTCCTTCCCTTGCTTGCCCCCGCTCTGCGCATGCGCCAGCTGTTTGCAAGCGTTTATTAACAAAAGGAAAACATAGTCTGGGAATCACAGAGGCGGGTAACAGGGGGTCCTCAAGCATTGGCATTGACAATAGGTCTCGCTTGTGGGACCTTATAAGTATTTAGTTTTGCAGCACAATATCCGATTATGCAACAAGGATATTGTGCTGCAAAACTAAATACTTATAAGGTCCCACAAATGCGAGACCTATTGGCAATGCCAATGCTTGTTTTACATTTGTTTTCGAACACAAAACACCTCAGCTGTGTATCAAACTGAAAAATGGTGCTACCCAAATGACCAGGGAGTTCACTGCTTCCTACGTTCTGCGTCCCTCCATTCCCAATGAACAGAACCGAAAGCACAGTTCGCAAACAAACCTCGCCCTCTTTTTTCGGTATGAAGAGCAGAAAAGGTGCCATGAGCCTACAGACACAAAGCCGACGTTAACCAACCTTTGAACAGCACTTTTTGCCATTGTTGGATAAAGTCCATAGACTCAGCTGCATCTTTCGCCGTAAACAGCACAACACGCACTTCCATCAGGCAGCAAAAAGCGCGCAGACACACACAAGCGCGCGCACATACACCTCAACACTCCGTCATCCCTCACAGTGACACGCACCTAGCAACTCGCTTTTCCCTTAATACATAAAAATCGCATAAGCACACAGCTCTTTTCTTCTCCGGGTTACGGTGATGGTTATACACGAGAGGAAAATGCCTGGATAATGGACTGCTTACCCCAAAGCAATGCGTCATTCCAATCTAGCACTTTGGAAAATAGATTTTCATTCTAATACATGCTGAGGAAACTGTCAGCTGCTTTCTCCGACCGCCTCTCACTGCCCTCTCTCTGCTTCCTGTTCCGGGTCATAAGGGGGAGGTGAGAGCATGGAGGATTGGAAAATTGCACTTCCGTTTCAAGCCGAAACAAAGACTGAAAAGAATTACGAAAACAGGAAGCGCGGCTGCAGAGAGCAGAGCTCAAAGATCAGCGCTTCGTTATGTTATCAAATTGCATAATGAAAACGCCAGTGCATCTTTGGCAATGGGAAGCGTGGTGCATTATTTTGTGATGGCTCATTTTAGGCGTGCAATTGCAGTTTTAAAGTAGGCATTCTAGTTCCCTTCTGTTTTTAGTATCAAATAACGAAGATTTGAGAACAGCGGACGGTGTAAGGCTACTTTTTAGTAAGGTGTTATTTTTTGCACATTTTTTAGAGGTGTCTATACTTCCGCCCATGTTACTTTATATGCCAATGATGCAAACGATTATATGACGTCAGTTACTGTTGTGTCTGTATTTATTTGTGCGTTTTTATATAGCGCGTACCTTTCCCGAAGGTGTAGGATCGCTTTACAGTAGAGCCAGTTACATTACTTAAGGATTTAAGAGTACATGGATTGCGTATAAAATACGAAACAGATACTTGAGTCTAAACTCTGAAGGGAAACGTTACAATGGTGTTTACGAAAAATGTTCAATTATGACTAGGGCTCCCGGTTTTATGGTATTTATTTATTTACAATTTCCGTCTGTATTTATCCATACTTATTTTTGGGCCATCTTATCCATATTTATTCTGTGTTGTGTGAATACATTAAGTTGTAATATGGTACATTCCCACATGTATTACAATAATTAATATGCACTCATACTTTGACGACTGTCATGCTTTAGTAAATTAAGCAGCCAAATATAACATAACAATACACCCAGAGGTAAGTAATGGCATTAAAATACAAAAGGATGTTGACATATGTTATTTAATGAAACCTCATCCTGTTTTTAACTCCCCATGACATCTATCTCCTCAGCTGTTCACCTGGAATTAACAAACTACAGTATGGAAAGCAGTCAAAAGAAGCCCAATTTTCTGTATTTTTCCATTTTTAAAAATAAATACAGACATGAATTACATTGATTTCTGTCTGTATTTATCTGTAAAAATCAGTAAAAACAGAAAACTGGGAGCCCTAATTATAACTAAAGAGACTGAAGTTAGCTTCCTATTCAGCCAGCATCTTATTCGCTGGCTGAATTTAGCTTCTAATTCAGCCAGCATCATATTGGAGGTGGAAGTTAGCACGTTTTTCGGGCAGCATCTTATCTGCCCAGCTTTGTATGTGCAGGCAACATTTTATATAGAAAACAACCTTAAATAAGGTAACTCAATTTTATCTGACTTTTCAATGCCATACTATAAATATGTTGCTTTTCAATCACAACACATAGCACTAATATGCTTATCAGGATTTAGTCTGACACAAGCCAGCTTTCCACCAAATAAGGGGCCAACGTTGCCACACACAAAATTCATAATCATCTTTAAAAAATGGAGCACCCCTTTGCAATACCTGTAAGTAAATTGTCTGAACCAAGCAAAATTTGTCACAGCATCAATTGGTTGCCCTCACCTCAATGCATTCCTATGAAATTATATCCGAATAGATAATTGTAGTTCTCTTAAAGGAAAAAATAAATGTTTTAAACAACCGCATCTCCCTACAAGATCCATAGAGATTTAGCCTGTAAAACAATGTTTCCACCGATGCCCACTCTGCAACCTCAAACCATTGCATTCCTATGGAGTTATAGACACATAACCATACTTTCTTCCATAGAGATCAACTTGGTTCACCAATTTACATACTGATTCTAATAAAGGGAGCATCCTTGTACACTATGTATATGTATAATGTCTAAGTCGAGCAAAATTTGTCTCAAAAGGTGGCACTAAACGAAGTACTTATTCCTAGGCAATTGTCTGAATAGGTAATTGTAGTTTCCTTACAGGAAAATCACATTGGGCCACAAATATGTGCTTTGTTTTTCAAACACACCACACCCCCCTACATGGTCCATAAGGATTTAGCCTAAGCCAAACAACATTTCCATCAAAACATAGGCCCACTGTGCCACTCAACAGCTAGTACATTCCTATTTAGCGATAGGCGAATAAGAAACCATCCTTTATCCCATGGAGATCAGCTTGCTTCTCCAATTTTCATATTGATCCTAATAAAGGGAGCTCCCCTCTACACTATCTGCATGTAAATTTCCTTAGCCAAACAACAGTTGTCATAACAGGTGGCACCAAACTGGTTGCCTTCACCTCAATACATACCAATGTAGTTATGTATGAATAGGTAATTGCACTTCTCTAATAGGAAAATAACATTGGCTCACAATTATTTCTTTTTTCAAACCCACCACATCACCCTACAACGTCCACAAGTATATAGCCTGAGCCAAGCAACATTTCTACCAAATATGTGCCCACTTTGCCACCCACCAGCCAATACATTCCTCTGCAGATATAAGCAGATAAGAAACCATCCTTTCTCCCATGAAGATCAACTTGGCTCACCAATTTTCATATCGATCCTAATTAAGAGAGCACCCCTCTATACCATCTGTATGTAAATTGCCTGAGCCAAGCAGAATTTGTGACGGCAGGTGGCACCAAACTGGTTGCCCTCACTTCAATCCATTCCGATGGAGTTACATCTGAATAGGTCATTGTACTTCTCGCATACGAAAAATACATTGGCTCACACATTTTATATATTGTTTTTCAAACACACCACATTCCCCTACAAGATCCATAAGGATTTAACCTGAATCAAACAACATTTCCATCTGTGCCTACTGTGACACCCTCAAACCAATGCATTCCTACAGAGTTATAGATGAATAAGTAACTACTCTCTCTTCCATCAAGATCATCTTGGCTCACCAATTTTCATATTGGTTCCAATAAAGGGAGAATCCCTCTATAGTACTTTTATGTGAATTGTCTGAGTCGAGCAGGTGACACCAACCAGGGTGCTCTCACCTCAATGTATTACGAGGCAATTATGTTTGAATAGCTAATTGTGGTTGCCTTATAGTAATATCACATTGGCTCACAAATATGTACTTTGTTTTTCAAACACACTCCATCCCCCTACAAGGCCCACAAGTATTTAGCCCGAGCCAAGCAACGTTTCCACTAAAACATGTGCCCACTGTGCCACCCGCCAGCCGATACATTCCTATGGAGCTGAATCTTAATACGAAACTGTCCTTTCTCACATGTATCACCAATTGTTTATTGATCCTAATAAAGAGAGCACCCCTCTACACTACCTGTATTTGAATTGCCTGAGCCAAGCAAAATTTGTCAAAACATGTGACACCAAACTGGTTGCCCTCACCCCAATACATTCCTATGGAGTTATATCTCAAGAAATAATTGTGGCACTTTAATATGAAAAACACTTTGGTTCAAATATATGTATTTTGTTTTTTAAACACACCACTTCTCCCTACAAGATCCATAAGGATTTAGCCAGAGAAAAGCCATGTTTCTACCCGTGCCTACTGTCCGGCCCTCAAACCAATGTATTCTAATGGAGTTATAGATAAATAGGTGACCATATTTTCTCCCATCGAGATCACCTCGGCTCACCAATTTTCATACTGATTCTAATAAAGCGAGCATCCCTCTATAGTACTTGTCTGTCAATTGTCTGAGTTGAGCAAAATTTGTAACAAAAGGTGGCACTAAACTGAGTACCATTACCTCAATGTATTCCTAGGCAATTATGTCTGAATAGGTAATTGAGGTTCTCTTAGAGCAAAAGCACATTGGCTTACAATGATGTACTTCTATTTTCAAATACACCACATCACCTTAAAAGATCTTTATGAATTTGGCTGAGCCAACCAAATCATCCACCAAAACATGGGCATGCTGTGCCACTCAACAGCCAATTCATTCCCATGGAGCTGTAGTCGAATAAGAAATCATCCTTTCTTCCATGAAGATCAGCTTGGCTCACCAATTTTGAAATTGATCCTAGGAAAGAGAGCACCCCTCTACCCTACCTATACGTAAATTGCCTGAGCTGAGAAACATTTGTCACAAGAGATTGCACCAAACTGGTTTCCTCACCTCAATGCAATGCTATGCAATAATGTCTGAACAATTAATTCTGAATCTCTTATTGAAAAAACACATTGGCTACAAATATGTATGACGTTTTTTCAAGCACACCACCCACCCCTACAAGCATCATAAGGATACATTCTGAGCCAAGCAATGTTTCCACCTATGTCTACTGTGCCACCCTCAAGCCATTGCATTCCTATGGACTTATTGACAAATAAGGAACAATTCTTTCCTCCATCACGATCAACTTGGCTCACCAATTTCATCTTGATCTTAACTTAGGGAGCACCACTCTACACTACATATATGTGAATTGCCTGAGCTAAGCAAAAGTTGCAACAACATGTGGCACCAAATATGTAATTATGGTTCATATAGGAAAAACACATTGGCTCCCAAATATATATTTTGTTTTTAAAACACACCACATCCCCCTACAAGGTCCGTAAGAATTTAGCCTGAACCAAGCAACTTTTCCACCAAAACATGGCCCACTGTGCCACCCAGTAGCCAATGCAATCATATGGAGCTATAGGCGAATAAGTACCCATCCAGTCTCCCATGATGATCAATTGGACATACCAATTTTCATATGTATCCTAATAAAGGGAGCTCCCCTCTACACTACCTGTATGTAAATTTCCAGAGCCAAGCAAAATTTGTTGCAACAGGTGGCACTAAACTGGTTACCCTCACCTGAATGCATTCCTATGAAGTTATGTCTGAATAGGTGAATGCAGATCTCCTATAGGAAAATCCAATTGGCTCAGAAATATGTATTTTGTTTTTCAATCACACCACATCGCCCTACAAGGTCCATAAGGATTTAGCTTGAGCCAAGCAACGTTTCCACCTGTGGTCACTGTGCCACGCTCAATTATAAACTAATGAGTAGCCATGCTTTCTCCCATCAAGATCAACTTGGCTCACTAATTCTCATATTAATTCCAATAAAGGGGGAATCCCTCTATAGTACTTGTATATAAAATTGTCTGAGCCAAGCAAACTATGTCACAACAAGTGACACCAAACAGGATGCCCTCACCTCAATGTATTACAAGGCAATAATGTTTGAATAGGTAATTGTGGTTGTCTTATAGTAATATCACATTGGCTCACAAATATGTATTTTGTTTTACAAACACACCACATCCCCCTACAAGGTCCACAAAGATTTAGCCTGAGCCAAGCAATGTTTCCACCAAATCATGGGCCCACTGTGCCACCCACCAGCCAATACATTCCTATGGAGCTATAGATCAATAAGTAACTATCCTTTCTCCCATGAAGATCAACTTCACTCACGCATATTTTTATCGATTTTAATAAAAGGAGCATTGCAAATGGTTCACCACCACTTTAATGCATTTCTAAACAGTTATGGCCAAAAGACTGAAAATGGGTTGCACTGTGGCATTTAATGTCCTGTCGTTTGTCTATAAGGTACCTGCAATACTGGAATTATGGTAAGTCTTCATCCAGCAGTAGTGCTCCATGCTTAAAATGTACATATGCCGGCCGGCAGGCCAAGTTCTTATTGAAAAGGCTTGGAGACGTTCTATGCTAGAAGATGATGATTGGAAAATGTTACTCTGCATGAAATGAATACCCTCCATGACAGTTTGTCCAGGGTACATATGGAAAGTAAGCTTTTGTTGCACACTCCCATGCAATTAAGATGCAGAAACCGCTTCTGGACTAACACCTTTAATGTCCTAGGAGGCAACACCAACAAAGTGCAGACAAATATGTAGTCAGACAGCTACTGCCTGCAATTTGTATCCAAATAGTATAACCCCCATTTTCATGCTCGCCTTCTATACAGCTGCAAAGTAAAAGATGGACCATAGCAACTTTATTAGAATATATTTCATATGCGAGGATTCTCTTGCCCAGGTGTTACAGATATTGGTTATATGTCTGTTCTCATTGATGTGACTTATGCATATAGATGCTGCATTGGTAGGAATTTAGAGAAATGTATAGATGCCGTTCAACTGACCCATGGAGGAAATAATACTTGTAATTTGTCATTTGATGTGTCTGTTCTCTATGTAGTTGATGTGTTTAGTTAATATACATGTAAAACTAATAATTATGCAGTTTCCAAACACAAATGCCATAAAAAAAATTACTTTGCAATCAAGTGCTGTAGTTCGGGTTGTAGGGTACTCGTGGTGGTGGTCCGACCACCATCATACTGTTGGTCCCCTTGCAGTATTCAGAATGTGGGGGCGGACCGCCAGGAGACCACTGGCTTCGCAGGGATCAAAGAATCCACTGGGCCGGCAGTCTGCAACCGGCATGAATATGCTGGTGGTGCCGCTGCCAGCACCGCCAAGCCTATTACAAGACTGGGCAGGCGGTGCATGCAGAGGGTCTCATGTTGTGCCCCCTGTAATTGCACCCCGGTCCTGCACGGTGTGGCATGCATGCCACACCATGCAGGAACGTGCTGCAGACACTGTCATGGCAGCGGGCTGTATATAGGCTCTCCTATTGGCCTAACATCCCACCGAAGTCTGACCACTGCAGCACCGCCCTGACCTGGATTCAACTCTCAATCTGGCATGCGGGCTCCCTACGGCATTGGCGGTCCTCCCACGGACGGAGCGCTGACTGTGCCGCAGGGGAATCTCCAAAGTCATAATGAGGCCCTATATTGTCTTCAAAATTTGCAAGTGTTTGCTCCACTTCTATTTCTTCCATGCTGAGTATCTTTGGTTTACATATGTCTCCATTCATTTTGTACATGATCACTTCAAGGCACTTGTTTGCTGCCTCAATATCATGAAGCATTCTCGTTCCCTGTAATATGAAGAACTATGTGTAAAAGTTTAAATATCAAGTAACATTTAATGTTTTGCTTCAGTGTCTTTTCATAGCTCATGCATTTTTAGGAACTGTCTAAAGCCAGTCGCCGCGTAGTACGTACTAATAGAAGATTTGAGATCAAATGTGGACAAGTCCTTATCTCCACTATTAGTGAGGTAGAGTACCAGATTTGTTGAGTGAATTCGGATATTTGGGACCTGTACTATGAAAAAAATAGTTTTGTGATTTTTTTTCTTGTCCAATTATTTTTTAACAGCTTCAGAATATGACTGAAATTCTCCCGTCAACCCTATTTCCAGATCTTTGCAGTCATGGCAACCTTACAATATCAAATGTGACATTGCTGGTATTCCTCACTAACTATGAAACTGGGTACTTGGGGCCTGATTAAGAGTTTGGCGGTAAGGGAATTACCGTCGAAATGGCATTGGAAGCCCGCCTCCCAGTTGGCAGTTCATGCGTCTTATTACGATGTTGGCAGTTTGCAGAACGAAAGACCACCGCCAGCCATTCGCATATGGCAGCAAGGGTGAAGCAGCTGTCATGAGGGTGGTACAGAGAAGTTCACCACCATCGGAATTATGAGTTGACTTTCCTTCGAGCCAGCTGTAGCAGGAAAACGCCTGGATCGAGTTGGCAGAATCGAAGGACTTGGGATGCATTCCCACCCTTTTCCCTTTCTTTCCTTCAGTCTCCGGCATGGATCCTTTCCTCCAGGGCTCCTCTTCACAGCAGCATCTTGACCCTGAAGAAAATGACCCTGTTTGTGCTGAAATCCAGGTAAGTCAGTTTTGCACTTTATATCCACTGACTGGACTGGGCACATATGGTCCGGACTCCAGCAATGGGAAAGTACTGGTAGTAGGTATTTTTTTCACTTGTCATGCACATGTGTACATTTACCACTTGTACAGTCAAATTATACATACCTGCAATGACAAATATGATAAAATAATCCCCGCTATCAGGAACAGCGCCGATGGCCCATCGATAACATCGTAATATGGTGAGCGGGAGACCGCCGCCATATCTGTACGTTGATGAGAGCACCAAACTTGTAATCAGGCCCTTGGTCTGAAATGTGTGGTAGGGAAAGACAAGTATCCTTGACTCTCCAGATAGCTTAGTTGAGCAGTCTGTGCCTAGCACAATGGAAGTGGTATGAAGGTTGACATGAGGTAGAGTACAATACAATGATTGTAGCTGTAATAATGATGGGATGTCGCGCCAAAGTACAGCAAAATGGTGCTTCACGGATGAAAATGATCGAAATATAATTAATTAACAACATACACAAATTAATTCAGTTGCAACAGTGGACAACTAACTTACACACTGAGGACATGATTCGCAAAGGTAATCTAACATGCTTGTGCAAGTTTACTCTTTTTAGGTATTCACAAACAAGAAGTTAATAGTTAGTTTACGACTGTGGAGACTCCTCAATCGGGGCAGAGAACTTAACAAGATAGGACAGGCCTATCTTATGTGCAGAATTCTCTGCCCAGACTGCTGTGTCTCCACAGTCAAAAACTTTCAGCGAACAGATGCCGGACACCATCCCCATCCCCACCGCCTAATACAAGCCTACCATCACAAGCTGGGAACCCGCCACCATTGAACACACCACCGCGACCATGAAGAACACCCACGCAGGAGCCCCCACGGACCCCTGCTCACCGCACATCTAACACAGGGCTGCCACTTCCATCGCACCCGAACTAGGACAGACCATCAACGCCCCCTTTAAATGTAAATGTAAATGTACAGGAATTTATATAGCGCAAATCACCAAGCGGTCTCTAAGCGCTTGCTTAGGGAACCCGTCCTGGTATTCCCCTGTGAGATAACCCCGGCAGGGTATCCGCAAGGTGAAAGCCAGGCATCCCACCGCGAGGGGCCGTTGTGGAGATTAAGTAAGCTATTGCCCAGAGTCGCAGAGTGTGAACCCATGAATCGAGTAGGCACCGGAGCGAGAATTATCGAGTCCATGGACATTTTAGGACTCAAGACCCCGCCGAGCCGGGAATTGAACCCTGGTCCCTGGCTGACCTCTGCTTCCAGGTCTGCCTCCTCTAACCAGTGAGCCACCGGCATCTACCCTGATGTTTGGAAGTGGGCGGAGGTCAAACTCCTCAAGAAACCCACGGCCGACCCTACGGACCTGAAAAACTACCGGCCCATCTCTCTTCTCTCCTTCAAGGCCAAAGTCTCCAAGAGACTCGTAAACGCCCAGCTGATCGTCTTCATCGAAGAAAACTCCATCCTAGATTCCTCCCAGTCCATATTCCGGAGCAACCACAGCACCAAAACTGCCCTCCTTGCCGCCACTGATGACATCCGCATGCTACTCGACCAGAGCCACACGGCTGCCCTCATCCTACTAGACCTCTCTGCAGCCTTTGACTCTGTCTCTCATCGCACCCTAGCAGCTAGATTTCACGACGGGGGGATACGAGGAACCGCCTTCAACTGGATCCAATCCTTTCTCTCCGGCAGAACCAAAAGGATCAGACTCCTTCCCTTCCTCTCCGAACCCACAGAGATCAACTTTGGAGTACCCCAAGGATCATCACACAGCCCCACGCTCTTCAACATCTACATGGCCCCCCTCACCGCCATCGTCAGACAGCATGGGCTCAGCATACACAGTATCATACGCTGACGACACCCAGCTCATCCTCTCCCTCACGAAGAACCCTGATGACACCAGACTCAGCTTCCAGGAAGGAATGAAGGACGTCTCAGATTGGATGAAAAACAGCTGCCGGAAGCTCAACTCAGAGAAGACTGAGGTCCTCTTCCTCGGACCTTCCACCTCCGCCTGGGACAACAATTGGTGGCCCGCCCCCCTCGGGACCCCACCCACCCCCACAGACCATGCATGGAACCTCAGCATGATCCTTGACTCCTCCCTCACCATGACCCTCCAGATTAACTCCGTCGCCTCCACCTGTTTCAACAGCCTTTGCATCCTCCTCAAGACCCTCAAATGGATACCCCACGAATACAGAAAGACTGTCACCCCGCTCTCATAACCAGCAGACTGGACTACGGCAACGCCCTCTACGCCGGAATCAACAGAACTCTCCTACACAAGCTCCAAACCATCTAGAATGCTGCAGCCAGACTCGTCCTCGGGACCCCACAGCACAAACACATGACCCTCCACTGGTTCCCTGTTGAGAAGAGAGTGACGTTCAGACTTCTCACCCACGCCTACAAATCCCTCCACAACATCGGACCCAAATACCTCAACGAGAGATTCTCCTTCCACATACCCAAAAGGAACCTCCGCTCCGCTGACCTCGCACTGGCAGAGACTCCCCCGCACCGGAGAAACAGAGCAGGTCTCGTATGTCGCAGCCAAGGCTTGGAACGAGCTCGAGCTACCAGCCAACATCAGATGCTCCCCGACCCTGCACACCTTCAGGAAGAACCCCAAGACCTGGCTCTTCGACTGATCCGGACCTGCAGCCCGCCCCGTGCCCCCCAGATCCCCCTCAGTGCGCTGAGACCTTAACGGGTGAATAGTGCGCTGATTGAGTGATTGATTGATAAACTTACTATTGAATTGCAATTTTAGGAATATTGAAAAAGAGCAAACTTACAAAAACGTGTACGTTTACCTTTGTGAATCAGGCCCACTGTGATCTGTGTGCAATCTATGAATCTGAATACTGCCTTGTTCATAGAACAAAGATAGTACATAAGATTATGATGTACCCCCCCCCCCATCATGCCAAGTCTCAACCAGTGTTTGTAGTTCCTACCCAATCACAAATACTAGAAAAATATAAATAAGTACCATACAACTGGGGAGACCTGAAAAGGAAGGGAACACAATCCCACAGCAGTAAATCACGTGTTTAGGATTTTATGTTCAGAGTTATGGAATCACAAAGATATGCTTATCTCCCATTTTGGGGTTATTATTTGCCAGTTGTTTGGAAAATGTTGCTTTCTTGACCTGAGGTCTATTAGACGACAGATCAACATCTGTACACTATAGAGCTAGATGGTTGTTGGACAGCCAAGAGTAGTTGTTGTTTAAGTTGAAATGCGCAATTGCCCTCGCTAGAACCATACAGTTCCTTTCCAGCTCTTTGAATTAAGCTAGTACAAAATCCTGCAAGTCACTAGTGCTCTGCAATGCAAGGCAGGGGACAACCAAGTGAGGCTTGGGTACAGTCCTACCAACACTCAAGCCCTTTCAAGTTCAAGAATTTATATAGCGCACTACTCACCCAGAGGGTCTCAAGGCGCTTGGGGTGGGGGTTCATTATTTATCGAATAGCCAGGTTTTAAGTTCTTTTCTGAAGGAGATGTGGTTCTGTGTAAGGCGGAGGTGAGTGGGGAGTGAGTTCCAGGTCTTGGCCGCCAAGTAGGAGAAGGATCTACCTCCCATGGTGGATCTTTGGATACGCGGAACTGCGGCGAGGGCTTGATTGGCGGATCTTAGTTGGCGGGAGGGAGTGTAGAAGGATAGTCGGGTGTTGAGGCATTCGGGTCCTACTTTGTAGAGGGCCTTGTGTGCGTGGGTGAGGAGACGGAACGTTATTCTCTTGTTGACGGGGAGCCAGTGAAGATCTTTCAGGTGGCCGGTAATGTGATCTTGGCGATGGATGTCCAAAATGAGTCTCGCTGATGCGTTTTGGATGCGTTGGAGTTTTTTCTGTAATTTGGCTGTGATTCCGGCGTAGAGGGTGTTTCCGTAGTCTAGTCGACTCGTGACCAGTGCGTGGGTGACAGTTTTTCTTGTCTCGGAGGGGATCCAACGGAAGATTTTTTTGAGCATACGAAGTACGTTGAAGCAGGAGGATGAGACGGCGTTGACTTGTCTGGTCATTGAGAGTGAGGAGTCTAGGATGAAGCCAAGGTTGCGTGCGTGGTCTGTGGGTATGGGTGCTGTGCCCAGAGCCGAAGGCCACCATGAGTCCAGTCCATGAGAATCAGAGAGGTTATGAACCAAGCTCATCATTGTATTGTATTGTACTTACATTTATATAGCGCTTACTACCCCATAAAAGGCATCAAAGAGCTTTTTCGGCAAGTAGTATGCTACTCCGAACCCATAAAGGGATTAGTGGTGAATTCGTATAGTGAAATATGAAAGCAATTTGCCCAGTGGATATGTTAGTCTGTTATTTGGATTGAGAAGGATAGTGGAGGGCTAGAAGAGGGAAAAGGTTTGCATTTATATAGCGCTTGCTACCCCTGATGAGGTGTTAAATTGCTTTTCGGCAGGTAGCACGCTACTCAGGAACCCAAACAGGATTCTTCACCAATCACACCACAGAGACCGTCCTCCTCGCCTCCACAGATGACATTGGCACACTCCTCGACCAAGGCCACACCATGGCCCTCATCCTACGAGACCTCTCCGCTGCCTTTAACACTGTCTCCCACCACAATCTCACCACCAGACTCCTCGACGTTGGCATACATGGAACCACCCTCGACTGGATCCGCTCCTTCCTCACCGGCAGAACTCAAAGAATCAGAATCCCGCCCTTTCTCTCCAAACCTACAGAAATCAACTGCTGAGTACCCCTAGGATCATCGCTCAGTCCCACACTCTTCAACATCTACATGGCTCCCCTCTCCGCCATCGTCAGACAGCATGGACTCAGTATAGTATCCTATGCCAAAAACACCCAGCTCATCCTCTCCCTCACAAAGGAACCCAACACAACCAGACTTAGCTTCCAGGAAGGAATGATAGATGATGCATCCTGGATGAACAGCAGCTGTCTGACGCTCAACTCGGAGAAGACCGAAGTCCTCAGGCCCACCCCTACAGCATGGGACGACACCTGGTGACCCACCTCCCTCCGCAACCCTCTTCTACTACGGACCAGGCCCAGAACCTCAGCATCATACTCCACTCCTCCCTCACCAGGACCCGACAGATCAACGCCGTCACCTCTGCCTGTTTAAACACCCTCTGCATCCTTCGCAAGATCTTCAAATGGACCCCCCCCAAATCCAGAAGAACCGTAACCCATGCACTCATTACAAGCAGACTGGACTACAGAAACGCCCTCTACGCCGAAATCAACAAATCCCTGCTACGTAAACTCCAGACCATCCAGAACACCACGGCCAGACTTGTCCTCAGCATCCCACAACACGAACACATCAGCCAACACCTGCAAGACCTCCACAGGCTTCCGGTCGAAAAGAGAGTAACCTTCAAGCTACTCACCCATGCCTACAACTCCTTCCACAACACCGGACCTAAATACCTCAACAAAACAGTCTTCTTCCACGTACCCAAGAGAAACCTCTGCTCCTCCGACCTCGCCAAAACCCCAAGCATCCGCAGAGCGAGTGAAAGAGCCTTCTCCTACATTGCTGCAAAGACATGGAACAAGCTCCCTATCAACATCAGACACTCTCCTACTTTGCACACTTTCAGGAAGAGCCTCAAGACCTGGTTCTTCGGCTGATTCGGAGTTGAACACCCTCACTCCTTGAGACCCTCACGGGTGAGTAGCGTGCTTCACAATTCCCTGATTGATTGATTGTGTCAAGAAAGGGTTATTTTGGGGATCATAGTAGTGGTATGGGATAAATGAGACAGTGGAGGTGGTTATAATATATATATATTACCTACTGGGGTGATTCGTCAAGTGGGGGCCGAGAAAAAAGGGGGTCCCAAAACATGTTTTCTCCATGCAATTTCCTTAGTAAACTTTAGACAAGGCTACAGGTCGAATGGGTGAATGGAATTACGCCAAATTTGGCAGGGAGAAGGGTCTTGGTGTAGAAAGCACGCTTTTGTTTATTTGGTGTAAATCTGTTCAGTAGCTTTGGAGAAATATCGAAATTTACATATATCGATATTTGGGAATTCTGCCATCTGATTGGCTGAGGCGTTATGAGCACGAGCTTGCTGCTTATTGGCTGCGAGTGGCTGCAACTAGGAAGTGTTGGCAGCCATTTTGTGATTCCGTTGAAACGAGTAAGGCGAAAAAAAGGGCAAAAAGAGTAGGAAAGAGGAGGATAGGAGCACTGTAACCTCTGTGTGGAGTGCGAAGCGAAGTAGTCACTCCTACCGGTCTGAAAGTGCGGTGTTGCTCAGAGTGGCATGGTGCTGAGGTGAGATGCTGCTACTTTCGGGTATGAAACCGAGAGCCTAAACCATGAGCTCATTGCTGTAAAGTGATGTGCTCTGGTATTTGTAGCATACATGTGCAAGTAGTGTTAGTAGGCGTTTGTTGTGAGTTAATTTCATGCCCTTCTTCTTCCTTTGCTCTTTCCTCTTGTTCAGCCTATGATGCCTATAGAATGTGGTGACTGCATGGAATGTGGTGTGCAGGGAGTTAGGCAGTTGATGTCAGCGGGCTGAGCAGGAAGGATATCCTGCTCCTGGTGGGGCATACTTTACAGCTTAATTTCCATCTTGGCTTATGTAGCTTCCTGTAACTTCCTACAAATAAAGTTACTACTTGGAACCAACTACCTGACTTCCTGAAGATTCATACTTTATTACATTGTAAAGGAAGAAGAAGGGCATGAAATTAACTCACAACATATCCTCTTCCTTTACACACAATAGAATGAATAAAAAGAAGAAAGAACAGAACAAAGGCGCCAAATAAACTGTGGCGCAAAACAGGAAAATACGAAACATATAATAAGCAATGACATAAAAAGAGAGGAGAGAAATAACACCAAAAGCAACAATGTTTATACCATACAGGGAGTGGGAAGCGAACTACTGACCCCTACCGTGCGTTTATACTATACCGGAAGTGGGAAGAGAAGTACTCACGCCTACCGGTGTAAGACTCGGGGATCAAAGCAAGCTGATTGCTGTAAAGTGATGGGCTCTGGGCGCTGTAGCATACTGGCCCCCGTAGTATAACTGTGTAAGTAGTGTTAGTATGCGTTTATACTATACAGGGAATGGGAAGCGAACTACTCACCCCTACTGGTCTGAAGACTCGGGGATTAAACCGTGAGCCTAAATCGTGAGCCCATTGCTGTAAAGTGATGTGCTCTGGACACTATGGCATACCTGTGGAAGTAGTGTTAGTTTGCGTTTATACAATACAGAGAGTGGGAAGCGAACTACTCACCTCTACTGGTCTCAAGACTCGTGGATGAAACCATGAGCTCATTCCAATGTAAGTCATAGTAGAATGTTAGTATGTAATGCTACTAGAATATAAGTATGTAATGTTAGAATGAGGGGTTGTCATGGGGAACCTTGGGAAGTTTGTACATGGTGCTGGAGAAGACGGTTGCCTTGCTGTCTGCTCCTGTTGGTGGCTGTTTAAGCTTTCTTGTTTTCCTGCAATAAATCGGATCCACCGCTGTCTGCCTCTTCACTACATAAATTTGGCGAAGAGCGGGATAAGGTAAAAAGAAGACAGCACTTACCAAAATTTCGAGCTTGCTTGCGTTCTGCTGAAGACCCGTTTTCTTCGTGAAGCTGTTTTTACTCATCCCAGGGTCGTCGTCTCATTGAACTATGTCATCCGACCTCTGGTAGGATTTATATTTTTTGATTTTGGGCTTCCTCTGCCTCTTCACTACACTCTGGTCGCTGTACTACACATGTGCAAATAGTGTTAGTATGCGTTTATACTAATTCTGTAGTTATGCAGCAACCAGTGCATCATGGTCCTAGGGAGCGCCACCTCCCAGGCGCAGCTCATACAATGTCCCGGGGTGTGCATCTGTGGAACATTTATGTTTGCTATTACAGGGCGGGTGCATGGCTTCCACCCTGTGATAGCAAATCCTTGTTTGCCTCTTTGAAGCGAGAGGAGGAAAACCTCGTATCGTTTTAATATAGCGGATCCGGATGGTAAAAACGGAGCAAAAAAATGAAGCAGGGTTTCACCCGTTCATTTAAATGAGCCCCCTGGTGTGTAATGTTCCGGGGACAATCCTATTATTATATTGCGGGGTCTCTGCCGCACTGGGGACCTTAATCTCACATGTAAATTAGGCGCGGGAGGGCACAGAGACGTTTCACAGCCTAGGGGATCGCCACGTCCCCGGGTATTGTTTACTAATTGTTCGGGGGCTTCGAGGCCGGGGATCGCCACCCTCCGGGGCTTTACTTAAATATGCTGGGTGGGCCTCGCCAGTCCCTGAAGCCTCGGTGGCCCTAGGCAGTGCCTTATTGGTTCTGTAATCACACGGGCAGTACTCATGGTTTTATACAGTGATACACTCATAGAACCCTTGCAGTTGTAGAATTACGCAGGCATCGTTTATGTAATAGTCTGTTGGTTTATATTTGGTAGGTGCACCACAACATTACAAATATTTTCCCTCATAAACTCTATAAACAGCCCGTGACCATAAACTACAGACAAGTGTTGTCAATAAATAAGTGTTACTTATTTATTGGTAAAAAATATTACTTTTATTAAAACAAAGTAAATAAATGGAAACGCAACTTTATTCGAACAAACAACAGTATAACATGAAATAAGTGTGTAGGACTCCTCCGGAAGCAGCTTACAAAATCTGCAAGACAAAAAAAGAAACAAAAGTATGTGTGCCATGTCCAAGAGAAAAAAAGGTAGTCAGAATGAAGGGAAGATAGTGAGAACGGGACAGAGAGGGAGTGGGTGGAAGAGATAAGGGGAGGGAGAGTCAAAAGAACAGAGGGAGGAGGAGACAGAGCATCGGCCTACTGCACCCAGCCCTCACTGTTTACCTCCCGTCACCCGTGTATCTAGGACGCTGTGGTCCGCAAGAAAGAGTGCGGTCCAGCAAGTCCTTAAAATGAAACAGATATGAATGAGGCCAGAGATTACATTATTATCTACGGCAACATCGCTTGCCTGCACCTTTGCACCCAGGCTGCTGCACGCCAGACCCTTCCCCCGCACGGTGCTTAATTGCAGCGCCTGCACACCGAGGCTTCACGGCTCACCTGCCACCACCGGCGTGTCCAACGATGTGCCGGTGCAAGCTCCGACTCTGGGGTCCCTCTCTCCTTGCCGGCACCTCTAAGGAGCATGATGGAGTGGAGAGAGGCCCTTCGAAGAATTAAGTGGGTCCTCACATCATTCAATGATGAATTATACATATGTTGACGGATGTCCAATTAATTAACCGGAACGCTGGTATCCTTGGCGACATTGGGCCCTGGAATCATTTATGGATCACTTACCTGAGTAGCCAGGCTTGGCACCAGGTCTAGGTTACCACCTTCTGTCCTGATGAAGACTCGCAGCTGAGGCCCCAAAGTTCCCTCCTTGCATCAGCCAAGTCGAAACATCGCGCTGCCCCTCTGAAAGAACCTGTACCTACACACTTCTTTTTTATCATGTAAAAATGCATTAAATGCACACTACAATTTACAGAATACATGTAAATGAAGGTGATAACGTGGACAGGTTTTCGTAGTCTGGTCTTAGTTACCAGTGTTTTTTTAATATCCTTATGTCTTTATCCTTATCTTCATGATTTGCACTTCCCACTACCTACCACCACTATCCTTTCTTTTTTCGTGCGCAACCTATGATTATTGAAAAAAGCAACTCTTGATTAGTCCTAAATAAATACGATGTTTTGAAAAAATTTCCTTACATTGTGGCGCCCTTTCATGTGTGGTTTCTTGACATATGCATGCATAAAAAGAGATTATTACATGCATAAGAACATATTTAATTTGTGGTTTTGTTTAGTTATCAAATAACAGTGCTGTATAAACTCTACACAGCACCTACGGTTGAGAATTTAATTTAATTAATTATACTTCATGGTCACGGACCAATTTTTCATTCCCGCCTCTCTCAGGGTGGCACAGCAGGTCTCCGGTCGGGGACGGTGTATTGATACCACGATGGAAGGCGTCAGAATGACCAGGGCATCGTCACGGGGTGAGCACCCGCTCCGCCCATTTTAGAGCAAGCAACTCAGTGTCTGAAAAGGAAGAAATAATGTAATGCTGAAACGTCTTGAGGTAAATGAACGTTTATTTCAAGCTTATTAGAGAACACCAGTTGCGTGCATCCTTCCTTCTTGAAGTACGATTTATGATATGATATGATATGATACAGAATTTGTATAGCGCACTATCACTCCAAGGAGCATCTTGGCGCTATGACTCAACTAAGCTGATGAAGATGTTCCCAGCTATACTGTATCCAGAGAAAGAAAATTTACATCAATAACTGTTAGTGGTAATCGTGGTTCAAAGAGGAGTTGGAGTGCACGAGACTACACAAGGTTAAATAATAAAATGTTATGCCATCGTTTACAAACAAAGGAACAGAGCGCATGCTAGAAGCATAATGTGCGCGTTTTAAGCAGTGGCGCAAGCCTGTGTGTATGTACACTTAGTAATTAGCTCACTACAGTGTTCCAAAAGCCAACGCCACATGTCTGTAGGGCAGCGGTGCCCGCTGGCTCAGGCCTACTGTATGGTCCAGCAGGTCCTTAAAATGAGACAGAGATGTGACTGAATTAGGTCAGAGATCACATCATTACGCACGGCAACATTGCTTGTTCGCACCTGCGCACCCAGGCTGATGCACCCCACCGCTCCCGCAGCCCCGCCTCAATTGCAGCCCCTGTGCACCCAGGACCCACTGCTCACCTGCAGTCATTGTTGTGTGTCCAAACACAACGGGCAGCAGTGTCCCAATTCATATGCACTGTTGATTTCCAGGATGGTGTACACCTCATGAATCCCTTTCCAAACACGAGGGCCAGTCGGGTTCACAATTCATATCCAGTGTTGATTGCCAGGATGGTGTACACCTCACGGATACCTGTTGTTTTAATTGCGCATTGTGATATGCGAGGTGGATGCAGCCATATCACCTGAGGCAGTGTGGAAGAATTGGGAAATGTGGCGTCGTCGTTATCCTATTTATACGTTCGCAAAGTGGGCTGGGCTGGGCATGCGACCGCCAGGCCAGCGTAGGGTTGTGAATAATACTCCGGGTTCCTGGGCGCTGTTCAGTTCCTGCATGGCCAGGAAGTGTACTTATGTGTGTTTCTGTTGCAGTTTTGACGTCACAAAATGCGCAATTTACATTAATGTAGCATGTACCGGGAGGGCAGCAATTATCGCTAATGAGATGCTGTTCGAAAACATTGAATGGCCAACATCACATGTCGTTGTCAAGCCTGTGGATATGCGGAGACACGCATGTCAATGGTGTCCAGTATTATTGAAAGCGTTGCTATCGCGAAGCGCACACATGTGAATGTGCTTGGATGGAGGGAGGATCAGCAGTGAGGCTACGTCATACATAGTGATAACGCTCATTACAGTAAAGCAATGTATGTCAAATATGAATCTGAAAGTCTCACATATGACACACTACTATACTGGTAAAACCTGACAACAGAGCATACTGCAACACAAATCTACACATTACTCTTTACTGTTTGTCACATGTGATCTAGGATGTGCACTCTGCCCGTGGCTGATGATACCCCTTTGAGCCACCAATACCCAGGCCGAAAGGCAGCACAATAATGCGCACACACAGACACCAGGGGCATCGTGTAACACACACTTTTTTTTATGTAACTTTTCAGACGCATTGCCATCACACGTGGAAGAATAATGTACAGACCATGAATATTGATCAAGATGATCGTTGCATGTTGCGTGTAGTATAAGATATGTGTACACAGCAAAAAACTTTTCAAAAAAGCTCTCTAAGGAGAAGGGGTGTGTCTCATCAAACGCTGTAGAGAGAATGACTAAAATGGGTGGGGTCCTCCAACTGTTATAATGAGAAATGTTATGAACTAATCAAATGCTTTTTTTTAAGGTCACATGGCAATCGCACATTGAGCGCGCAAGGTGTCTGCACCCTACGTGATTTATCATAATATAAGTTTATTACAGTTAGAAATATATAAATGTTTAAAATATTTTAGATTATCGTTTGCTGTTATATATACTTTAAACTTATTTAGATATCGTTTTGAGCCATAAAAAAAAATGAGGGAATGGCGTACCCAGCGTGACATCATATGTCTATGATGTAACACAGGGCCCGACAGCGTGCACTCATCACATACGCAACGCGCAGCGGGCGTGACCCCATACGTACATGACGTAACGCATGGCTTGGCACTGCGTACCCGTCAGATACCAAAGTAGCAGCTGGCGGGACCTCATACATTTATATGATGTTACACGGGATGCGGTGCCACACACCCGTCGGATACGAAATGCGCATCATTTACGAGTTTAGCAATATGGCGGATAGGATTCGCGTGGTGATAGAGCTTGGTTCACTACAAAAAAAAAAAGATATACATATTTTTGAGGGAAGATATAAAACATTACATACTTTTTAAAGTGAAAAAAAGGATAATAGATTCCCAAAATATTACAAAAAAATATAAAAAATATAGGTTTTATAAATGATAAAATATGAAATTAACATTTAAAAAACCTTCGAAGTTCACGGAAAAAAACATAGGTTTCACAGACGTTATAGTTAGGAATTACCATTAAAAAACTGACCCCTTTAAAAAAGAAAAAAATTAACAGGACGGGGGCCTTGTGGGCCCCCCTCCAGTGGCCAATTGCGGTCCCGGGGACCCCATTCCCGGGGCATGGCCACATATTTTTTGTTTTTTAATGGAGGGGGGCTGCGTGGCCCCCCTCCTGAGGCCTCTATTGGCCCTGGGGACCCCGGGCCGGCCATTCTTTTTCTTTAAATTTGGGAGGGGGCTGAGTGGCCCCCTGCCCCGGCCGGGGACCCCATCCACTAGGGCGGGCCCTATCCGTTGGGGACCGTGGGGGGAGCACCAATTCTCCCACGGTCCCGCCGGCTCCCCATGTCCTGCAGGAGCCGGCATTGCTTTTCCACATGGGGAGCTGCTGACATGCAGCTTCCCATGTGGAAAAGCAATCTGCCTTTGCTTCATTGAAGCAAGAGCATGTTTCCCTGTTCCCGCTTCAATGAAGCAAAGCAGTTTGCAATGACAGGGTGGGAGCCGCACGGCTCCCGCCCTGTCATTGCAAACAGCAGTGTCCCAAGGGTGGGCACCCTGGGACACTGCAGGAGCCGGCCCTGGGGGTGGCGGTCCCCATGGCCATCAAGGGCTCCTGAAGGGGGGCCGTGTGGCCCCCCTCCCAACACTGGCAAAGCCCCTGGGAGGTGGTGGTCCCCAGGGCCGGGGGTCCGAATTTACACAGTTAGTGCCCTGGGGAGGTGGTGGTCCCCGGGACGTGTGGGGGAGCTCGAACCTCCCACACAGGTTGTTTATAAAAATAAAAACAAGCCCGGGGAGTGGTGGTCCCCGGGGCTGCAGGGGGGCCATGTGCCCCGCAAATATTTAAGAAAATCCCCGGGGGTGGCAGTCCCCGGGGCGTTTGGGGGCCTTGGAGCCCCCCCACCCATTTCAAAAACAAGCCCCGGGGTTGGCGGTCCCCGGGGTTGTGGGGGGCCATGTGTCCCACAAATATATTTAATGAAAGCCCTGGGGGTGGCAGTCCCCAGGGTGTGGGGCCCCCCTGGGCCCCCGCAATCACAATATAGCATGCCCAAGGGACTTGGCCCACCCAGGGGCTAAATAATAACGAAGCGCTGGAGTCCATGCTTCATTTTTTTTTTTTTCGCGGCAGGATCTACGGATCCTCCGCGACTTTGCCGATTTAAAAAAATTAATAAAAAATGCTTGTTCGAGGCATATGAGCTGCAGATTGTACACTTAGCAATAGTTCGCCACCTGGTGTTGGGCTCGGATGATTGCAGGTTGTTGTCTTCTTGGAAGAAGTCTTTGTAGTCACGAGATAGGTGACTCCTCCCTTGGACAATACTGCCCATGGTCATCGACTCCATTCTCAGATTGTTTTTTTCCGCCACTGGGTACGGATGAAAGTTTTCCGCTCCGGCTAGAAAACACTTTTTCTGCATTTTCGAAGCGTGAAACTTTAGATAAACTTTTTTCTACATCGAATAGACTTTTCGACATCGCCAGCTTCATCCCGGTGCGTCGACGCGGGCCGTTGGGCCTATCGGCGCCGTACGACCTACGCCTCATGGACAGAACTCCATTCAAAAGATGCCCAGTATGTCGAGCAAAATTCCCTCATAGCGACCATCACGAGGTTTGCAACCTCTGTCTGATCAGAACACGACGAGTCGACCTGCACAGCCTGTGCCTCCTTCCGATCGAAGAAGACCCTTCGGGATCGGAGGGCCCGTCGACACGAGATGGGGAGATCAGCGCCAGCACCGGAGGCCATCTTTGAGGAGGAAATCGTCGAAGAAGACGTCTCCGAGGAAGAGAACCCACTCGAAGATATCTCCGAACACGAGGATCCACTCGTCGCCGAGGAAGACTCGCCTGATCTCCAGATCATATCGGGAGCAGAGGACTCGGACGATTCGATTCCATCTCGACAACCCATGAGTACCTCTGCCCCTGCACAACAGACACTACCCAAACAAAAGGCAACGATCAGCACTCCGCCCATGGGGCCCAGTCGAGACCGAAATTTACCCTCCGATGCCCCGCCTTCGGGCCCGGCTCCGAGGAAAAAGACTACGCCTTCCGGTGCCTTGGCGCCGAAAAAAACACATGTGCCAATTCCACCTCCTCCATTGGCACCAAAACATCCTTCGACACCGAAGGACTCTTCGACACCAAAGCCAAAACGCCCTTCGGTGCCCAAACACCCATTCATTATTTACAACAAGGGGTGGTGATGGACAGAGTCTCTGAATTAAGCAGAGTACTCTCACCCAGTCAAGAGATCAGGGCTAGATCCAACACCGTTTTTTAGCTCATTGCACCATCCCAGTTTCAGAACCTGGCTGTATGCAAATTAGTCTGTCCCTGGCCCAGTGCATCATGGGAACAGGGCAGACCAGACTACAAAAGCCAATTCTTACACTGGGAAGGAAACAAGCTTCCGGGGACCGGTTTCTGGCATTTCAGCCGTCTTCGGCCCGGCTTGCTTGAATCCTGATGGTGCAATGAGCAAGGGACTCACGTCTGAGTATACCCTTCCACGCTTAGGGTGGACAAAATTATTTACAACAAGGGGTGGTGATGGACAGAGTCTCTGAATTAAGCAGAGTACTCTCACCCAGTCAAGAGATCAGGGCTAGATCCAACACCGTTTTTTAGCTCATTGCACCATCCCAGTTTCAGAACCTGGCTGTATGCAAATGAGTCTGTCCATTCGGCACCCGAACCAAAAGACACATCGGTGCCGAAGCCAGGAACCGTACCGGACCCGAAATCTTCGACTCCGAAACCCTCCGGTTCCAAAAATAAGAAAGGGAAGCTAGATTCCGGCGCTGCAGGCCCAACAAAACCTGTCTCCACGCCAAAATCTTCAATATCGGTACCAAAGACTCCAGACAAGCCTAAACAACCTTCGGCACAGAAAAAATTGCCACAGGACTCAATCACTCCTCCTACGGCAAATACCACTAAGCAACCCCTATCGGCACCGAAAAAAATCGACGCCGAAGAAGATTATAGAAGAGGAAGGTCTGTTTAGACCAGATCCTAGACAGAAAAAAGTCCATATTAATCCAAAAACTGGACATGTGGAAGCAATTCCTTATAAAAAAAAGACCAGCAGACACACCACTTCCACCTGTGGTTCCTGACAAAAAGGATTGTGTAACTTCTCCAATGCACCCTTCCTCTCCTTCACCGTCTTCCTCTCCTATTAATCCATATATTGAACCTATAACTTCTCCTGCTCAATCTCCTGCATCATCAGGGTGGATGACGTACCAGAGCCACATACATACCCTTTAGATGAGGATGTCAATCCAGAATATCCCAAAGATGACGATGCATATAATTTTCCACCAAACAATGCACCAGACATCCCTGATCCTCAGTACTACCCAACAAAACCTTCCCCTCCAGAGGATAGTATTGGGTTTAATCATCTATTAAACAGAGCTGCCCTTTACCATGGAGTTTCAATGCACTCTGATGCCATTGAGGAAGATTTCTTATTAGACACTTTTGAGCAGTCACAAAAGTCTACTCAAATATTACCCATGATCAAAGGAGTCATTAAACATGCTCCAGACATTTTTAAAGATCCAGTACGGTGTAGGGTGCTAAATCCCAGAATAGAGAAAAAGTATAGACCAGCACCAGCGGATCCAGTCTACATTAAGGGACATCTGCCACTAGACTCTTTGGTAGTGTCAAATGCACGTAAAAGAGCCAATTCCCAAACTTCTGGTGACACCCCCCCCCGCCTGACAAGGAATCTAAAATTATTGATGCGTCAGGGAAACGGATTGCTGCGCAAGCAACAAACATATGGCGCATAGCAAACACACAAGCCTTACTCTCACGCTACAACAGGGCTCACTACGACCAACTAGAAAAATTAATGGAACACCTACCAGATTAATACAAAGATCAGGCAGCAGAGCTCTTACAAGAAGGCAAATTAATATCTAATGCCTCAATTAAATGCGCACTAGATGTAGCTGACACAGCATCCAGAGCAGTTAATACTAGTGTTATTCTCAGACGTCATGCATGGTTACGCATTTCAGGTTTCAAACCAGAAGTACCAATTACCATCCTGAACCAGCCCTTCAATCAGAACCAGTTGTTCGGTCCGGAAGTAGGCAACACACTAGAAAATATGAAGAAAGACACGGACACTGCTAAGTCTATGGGTGCATTACAATCCACATAGACTAGAGGTTCTTTTCGCCGCTCCTCTTATAGAGGAGGCTCCAAGCAGACCGGCACAGATACCACATCATCTTTTAAGACACACACACAAACCTCCTCTAATAAAAGGATACTTTAGAGGAGGATATAGAGGCAACAACAATAAGGGAAGAGGTAGAGGTAATAACAACAACCACTCCTCTTCCACTCCCAAACAGTGACTCCCGTCTGTCTCCCCTACAGCATTCCACTCCTGTGGGGGGCAGACTATCACAGTTCCTACCTGTCTGGAATTCCATCACAACAGACAAGTGGGTAAGACAGATTATCCAACATGGCTACTGCATAGAACTCACAGCTACCCCCCCAAACATACCACCCAGGCAGCATCCAATGTCCGCAGAACACATAACTCTGCTTCAACAGGAAGTAAGTTCTAGCACTTCTAGAAAAAGATGCTATTCAAGTGGTCCCTTTACAGGAACAAGGAACAGGAGTCTACTCCCTGTACTTCCTTATCCCCAAGAAGGACGGGACATTAAGACCAATTCTCGACCTCAGGCCCCTCAACCACTACATACAATCAGATAATTTTCACATGATCACTTTACAACAAGTACTCCCATTACTAGAACAGGGAGACTTTCTTACAACACTAGACCTAAAGGACGCCTATTTTCATGTTCCTATACATCCTGCGCACAGGAAGTATCTAAGATTTGTCATACAAGAACAACACTATCAGTTCAAAGTCCTTCCATTCGGGGTCACAACAGCACCACGAGTGTTTACAAAGTGCTTAGCAGTAGTAGCAGCACATCTAAGAAGACAACAGCTACATGTCTTCCCTTACCTCGACGACTGGCTCATAAAAGCAAGATCGTTCAACCAGTGTGTACAACACACAAAACAAACGATTCAAACATTACACGACTTAGGGTTTACAATAAACGACACCAAGTCTCACCTAGAGCCTTCGCACGTTCATCAATATCTAGAAGCTCCCATAGACACATCGGCAGCTCTAGCATATCCCAGTCAAGCCAGGATTCAAAGCATTCAGAACTTAGTCTCCCCTTTTCAATGCCAACACTCTCTTCAAGCCAGAGTGTTCATGAAACTAATAGGCATGATGGCGTCTTGCATCTTCATAGTTCCCCACGCAAGACTGCAAATGCGCCCACTACAAGAATGTCTAGCACAACAGTGGAATCAGGCTCAAGGTCAGCTCACAGACCTGGTGTTGGTGGACAGCCATACATATCGCTCTCTGCAATGGTGGAACACCAAAAACTTGACAAAGGGACATCCGTTCCTAGACCCTGTTCCACAAATAGTGCTCACGACAGATGCATCCCTCACAGGATGGGGAGCCCATCTCTTGCATTATACCACACAAGGCCAATGGAACAACCAACAGAAACAGTTCCACATCAACCATTTAGAGTTGCTAGCAATTTTCCTAGCACTCAAAACTTTATAAGTACAAAACAAAGCTGTTCTAATCCGGACGGACAATATGACAGCCATGAATTATGTACAAAAACAGGGGGGGACACACTCTCTGCAACTGTCCCAGCTTGCACAGAACATTTGGAGATGGGCCATCCCTCAAAACATACACCTGACAGTAGAACACCTTCCAGGAATTCACAATCAGATAGCAGATCTGTTGAGTCGTCAGTCACAACAGATTCACGAATCGGAGCTGCACCCACAAGTCCTTCAACCATTCTTCCAAAAGTTGGGGCATCCACAGATAGATCTGTTTGCCACCCACGAAAACGCAAAATGCCCATCCTTCGCCGCCAGGTTTCCACACCCACGATCGGAGGGAAATGCGATATGGATGAACTGGTCAGGCAGATTTGCGTACGCTTTTCCGCCTCTCCCACTCATTCCACTAGTAGTACGGATGTTTCCATCCAAAATATTATTTGCTACCTTCTATACCTACAAAGGTCCAATTTGGCTTATTCTTCCATACGCCTGCATCTAGCAGCAATTGCAGCCTATTTACAAAATAGACAGCATCTATCTCTCTTTAGAGTACCTGCAATAAAAGCATTTATGGAAGGATTAAAATGAATAATACCACCTAGGTTACCACCTGCACCAGTATGAAACCTAAACGTGGTCCTTACAAGACTTATGGGTCCCCTTTTGGGCCTTTACACAAGTGTGAACTGCAATTCCTAACATGGAAAACTGCCTTCCTTGTTGCAATCACCTCCCTCAGAAGAGTTAGTGAAATACAAGCATTCAAAATAGAAGAACCATTTTTTCAAATACACCCTAACAAAGTGGTTCTTAGACCCAATCCAAAATTCCTGCCAAAAGTTATTACTCTTTTTCACCTTAACCAATCAGTAGAGTTACCAGTGTTTTTTCAAAAACCGGACTCTGTTGCAGAAAGGGCTTTACACACCTTAGATGTTAGAAGAGCTCTACTATACTACACAGACAGGACTAAATCCTTCAGAAAGACAAAGCAACTATTTGTATCTTTCTCTCCCCCACACAAAGGCAATCCCATCTCTAAAGGAGGAATTGCCAGATGGATTGTAAAGTGTATTCAAATATGCTATCAAAAAGCTAAATGTACACTAACGGTTCCTCCTAGAGCGCACTCCACTCGCAAACTCGGAGCCTCTATGGCTTTCTTAGGAAACATACCATTAGAGGACATATGCAAGGCAGCAACATGGTCTACAATACACACCTTCACTAAACACTATTGTGTTGATGTGCACGCCAAGCAGCAAGCTGCAGTAGGCCAAGCTGTCCTCAAAACACTATTTCAGTATGCTGCAACGGATACAAGCGACCACCGCTAGGGGAGACACTGCTGCACAATCGTTGCTAAGTGTACAATCTGCAGCTCATATGCCTCGAACGGAATATGCTACTTACCAGTATGCATCTGTTCTTGGCATGTAGAGCTGCAGAGTTGTACATGCCCTCCCGCCTCCCCGGGACTTGTATCCGTTCCAGTACTCATCTTACTTAGATGCACACGCATGGACATCCTTTTCTCTTTACTTCTACTAACTCCATCATTTCCCAACATGGCGAAAAACAATCTGAGGATGGAGTCGATGACCATGCGCAGTATTATCCAAGGGAGGAGTCACCTATCTCGTGACTACAAAGACTTCTTCCAAGAAGACAACAACCTGCAATCATCCTAGCCCAACACCAGGTGGCGATCTATTGCTAAGTGTACAACTCTGCAGCTCTTCATGCCAAGAACAGATGCATACTGGTAAGTAGCATATTCCTTTTTGGCCCTGGGGGTCCACCCCCTAAGCAGGCCTAGAGGGTCAGGGTGTTTCTACCCTGCCCCCTTTTCTTGTTTTACGCATTTGTTTTTCTGTTTTCTGTTGGCTGCCAACACTTCCTGGAGTGTTGACAGCCAGTTAGAATAATGCTCGTGGTCGGGAGGGTCCGCGGATCCACTGCGCCTCCATATATCGAAACTTTTATTGTTTGATTTTCTCAGCAACTACTGAACGGATTTACACCATTTAAAAAAAAGGTCTCTTTCTGAACCAAGGGCTACCTTTTTGCCAAATTTGGTGTAATTCCGTTCAGCAGTACGAGCTGCAGCCGTGTCTAAAATTTCCTATGGGAAATTGAATTTCTGACCTCAATTTATTTAATTTCTCAGGAACTACTGAACGGATTTGCACCATTTAACAAAAAGGTCTCTTTCTGAACCATGGGCTACCTTTTTGCCAAATTTGGTATAATTCCGTTCAGCAGTTCGAGCTGTAGCCTTGTCTAAAGTTTCCTATGGAAAATAACATGGAGAAAACACGTTTTGGGACCCCCGTTATTTCTAGGCCTCCGCTTGCTGATTCACCCCGAAACTTTCAAGACCGGAGCGTACTGGAGCGCCCCACGAGATTTGAAAATTTCGCGAAGATTCGTCATCCTGCGCCAAAGTTATTGGGAAAACAAAAAACGCTTTTCCTATGGAAAATAGGTCATAACTATAACTATCTACTGGCGACTGCCAGTAGATGATATATATATAGGTTTCAGGAGTTATATAGTTAGGAATTAGCTTTTAAAAAACCTTTGAAATTCACTCAAAAAACTATAAGTTTTAGTGGTGTTATAGTTAGCTGGACATTTTACTCATACAAAACCATTGAAATTGCTCCTATATAGTTAGTTGTACTAACTATATTTCGCGCACCCGCAATCCACTGCTGATGATGTCACATATTAGATCATTCATGACATGGTCAGTGACATCACTGATGACATCTCAAATGACATCACTGATGACATCACATCATATAATTCCTAACTATATAAGGCCTGAAACCTATGGTTTTTTCAGTGAATTTCAAAGGTTTTTTAAATGCTAATTCCTAACTATATAAGGCCTGAACCTATGGTTTTTTCAGTGAATTTGCAAGTTTTTTTTAAATGCTAATTCCTAACTATATAAGGCCTGAAACCTATGGTTTTTTCAGTGAATTTCAAAGGTTTTTTAAATGCTAATTCCTAACTATATAAGGCCTGAAACCTATGGTTTTTTCAGTGAAATCGCAAGGTTTTTTAAATGCTAATTCCTAACTATATAAGGCCTGAAACCTGTGGTTTTTTCAGTGAATTCGCAAGGTTTTTTAAATGCTAATTCTATTAGCGGATAACGTTTTTATATATTAAAACGTTTTTTAAATCTAAAATGCCTGCTTTGCTAACAGGGTTTTTAAGCACAGGCTCTTTTGTCTCTGGTGGCCATCTTGGGAGACTGCATATCAAAAAAATTTAATGAAATATAAGAGGATTTGAGAAGTCACTCAAAATGTGCCCTAATTTTTCTTTCTTCAGTACTAATCATAATTTCTATGGCAAAATGAACCCCCTCATTTTGTTCCTTTGCAAATTAAATGTTTTAAGTGTTAACACTTTATTCCAATCAAGATGACTTCGGGTGTGCCATACTTTTGTCATAAGTAAGACTGTTAGCGCTCTAGTTGTTCTTTAGAACACTCTGGGACATTCTGTCATTGGGCTATAGTTGGGCTACATCTGGCTGATATTTGGGCTACATTTGTTTTTTTTTGTCTCTGGTGGCCATCTTTGGGCTACATTGGGCTACATTTGGGCTCTAACATATATATAGCCCAATGTAGCCCAATATATATTTTTTCAAAGTTAATTTTCGTAAAAACCACTGGAGCACATATCTTGAGACATAGCAAAGGCACATCGCGCTACCAGTCCCTACAATTTTGCCAAGTTTGGTGGAAAACCATTCAGCCGTTCGGGCTAAAAGTGAGTCCAACCGCCCTATGGAAATTAACATGGGGAAAACACATTTTGGGATCCCCCTTTTATCTCGGCTTGACGAATCCCCCCCAAACTTTCAGGGAAGGACCGGAGTGCCGCGAGGCAAAGTTAAGGAAAATTTCAGGACGATTCCTCAACCGGCGCCAAAGTTATTCCCAATAGAATGTTGCGATTTCCCTATGGAAAACAATCCTAACTATATATACCTACTGGCTATCGCCAGTAGGTAATATATATATATATATACATATATATATGTATATATATATATGTATATATATATATATATCTGAAAGAGCAAATTGCGCAAGCGCTTTGGTGAGGGCTCACCACAGTACCTTGTACCCTCCGGTTTCTGTGTGGCACCCAAACAATGCTTGAAAGCTCCCTCTTTCTTTAAAAGAATGTCCGACGCGTTTCGGGGCCCAAAACCTGCCCCTTCTTCATGGACTGAGAGAGGAGATCGCCAGACTCGACTTGCACTTTTCAAGTTCGTTTTATTTTGAACAAGGGCGTCAACCTCCCTGAGTGGGAGGAGTTTCGGACACCAAGACTTCTGGTAGTTGTAGTCCTTACAGGTTGAGTGGTTTGTTAGTACCTTGAGTAGGTTGGCGTCTTCCCTCATTTATCAATGTCTTTGAAATCCTTGAGTAGGAAGGGAGGGTAGGTTTCAAACATCGCTCTTTGTTTTCAAGAAGATGCTGTGCTGACAGGCGGTGGTGAGTTGCATCGCCTCAGGCTTCAATTGCTTGGATACTTGTTCCGCTTTTGAAGCGGAGCTCCTCACCCCGACCAAGGCAGGCCGTTGAAATATGAAAGAGCAAATTGCGCAAGCGCTTTGGTGAGGGCTCACCACAGTACCTTGTACCCTCCGGTTTCTGTGTGGCACCCAAACAATGCTTGAAAGCTCCCTCTTTCTTTAAAAGAATGTCGACGCGTTTCGGGGCCAAAA
Organism: Lissotriton helveticus; assembly: GCF_964261635.1. NCBI lineage: Eukaryota > Metazoa > Chordata > Amphibia > Caudata > Salamandridae > Lissotriton > Lissotriton helveticus. The sequence continues at coordinate 1,093,172,918 of NC_136068.1, forward strand.
ACCCGCCCCTTCTTCATGGACTGAGAGAGGAGATCGCCAGACTCGACTTGCACTTTTCAAATTTGTTTTATTTTGAACAAGGGCGTCAACCGCCCTGAGTGGGAGGAGTTTCGGACACCAAGACTTCTGGTAGTTGTAGTCTTTACAAGTTGAGTGGTTTGTTAGTACCTTGAGTAGGTTGGCGTCTTCCCTCATTTATCAATGTCTTTGAAATCCTTGAGTAGGAAGGGAGGGTAGGTTTCAAACATCGCTCTTTGTTTTCAAGAAGATGCTGTGCTGACAGGCGGTGGTGAGTTGCATCGCCTCAGGCTTCAATTGCTTGGATACTTGTTCCGCTTTTGAAGCGGAGCTCCTCACCCCGACCAAGGCAGGCCGTTGAAATATGAAAGAGCAAATTGCGCAAGCGCTTTGGTGAGGGCTCACCACAGTACCTTGTACCCTCCGGTTTCTGTGTGGCACCCAAACAATGCTTGAAAGCTCCCTCTTTCTTTAAAAGAATGTCCGACGCGTTTCGGGGCCCAAAACCTGCCCCTTCTTCATGGACTGAGAGAGGAGATCGCCAGACTCGACTTGCACTTTTCAAGTTCGTTTTATTTTGAACAAGGGCGTCAACCTCCCTGAGTGGGAGGATTTTTGGACACCAAGACTTCTGGTAGTTGTAGTCCTTACAAGTTGAGTGGTTTGTTAGTACCTTGAGTAGGTTGGCGTCTTCCCTCATTTATCAATGTCTTTGAAATCCTTGAGTAGGAAGGGAGGGTAGGTTTCAAACATCGCTCTTTGTTTTCAAGAAGATGCTGTGCTGACAGGCGGTGGTGAGTTGCATCGCCTCAGGCTTCAATTGCTTGGATACTTGTTCCGCTTTTGAAGCAGAGCTCCTCACCCCAACCAAGGCAGGCCGTTGAAATATGAAAGAGCAAATTGCACAAGCGCTTTGGTGAGGGCTCACCACAGTACCTTGTACCCTCCGGTTTCTGTGTGGCACCCAAACAATGCTTGAAAGCTCCCTCTTTCTTTAAAAGAATGTCCGACGCGTTTCGGGGCCGAAAACCCGCCCCTTCTTCATGGACTGAGAGAGGAGATCGCCAGACTCGACTTGCACTTTTCAAATTCGTTTTATTTTGAACAAGGGCGTCAACCGCCCTGAGTGGGAGGAGTTTCGGACACCAAGACTTCTGGTAGTTGTAGTCTTTACAAGTTGAGTGGTTTGTTAGTACCTTGAGTAGGTTGGCGTCTTCCCTCATTTATCAATGTCTTTGAAATCCTTGAGTAGGAAGGGAGGGTAGGTTTCAAACATCGCTCTTTGTTTTCAAGAAGATGCTGTGCTGACAGGCGGTGGTGAGTTGCATCGCCTCAGGCTTCAATTGCTTGGATACTTGTTCCGCTTTTGAAGCGGAGCTCCTCACCCCGACCAAGGCAGGCCGTTGAAATATGAAAGAGCAAATTGCGCAAGCGCTTTGGTGAGGGCTCACCACAGTACCTTGTACCCTCCGGTTTCTGTGTGGCACCCAAACAATGCTTGAAAGCTCCCTCTTTCTTTAAAAGAATGTCGACGCGTTTCGGGGCCAAAAACCCGCCCCTTCTTCATGGACTGAGAGAGGAGATCGCCAGACTCGACTTGCACTTTTCAAATTCGTTTTATTTTGAACAAGGGCGTCAACCGCCCTGAGTGGGAGGAGTTTTGGACACCAAGACTTCTGGTAGTTGTAGTCTTTACAAGTTGAGTGGTTTGTTAGTACCTTGAGTAGGTTGGCGTCTTCCCTCATTTATCAATGTCTTTGAAATCCTTGAGTAGGAAGGGAGGGTAGGTTTCAAACATCGCTCTTTGTTTTCAAGAAGATGCTGTGCTGACAGGCGGTGGTGAGTTGCATCGCCTCAGGCTTCAATTGCTTGGATACTTGTTCCGCTTTTGAAGCGGAGCTCCTCACCCCGACCAAGGCAGGCCGTTGAAATATGAAAGAGCAAATTGCGCAAGCGCTTTGGTGAGGGCTCACCACAGTACCTTGTACCCTCCGGTTTCTGTGTGGCACCCAAACAATGCTTGAAAGCTCCCTCTTTCTTTAAAAGAATGTCGACGCGTTTCGGGGCCAAAAACCCGCCCCTTCTTCATGGACTGAGAGAGGAGATCGCCAGACTCGACTTGCACTTTTCAAATTCGTTTTATTTTGAACAAGGGCGTCAACCGCCCTGAGTGGGAGGAGTTTTGGACACCAAGACTTCTGGTAGTTGTAGTCTTTACAAGTTGAGTGGTTTGTTAGTACCTTGAGTAGGTTGGCGTCTTCCCTCATTTATCAATGTCTTTGAAATCCTTGAGTAGGAAGGGAGGGTAGGTTTCAAACATCGCTCTTTGTTTTCAAGAAGATGCTGTGCTGACAGGCGGTGGTGAGTTGCATCGCCTCAGGCTTCAATTGCTTGGATACTTGTTCCGCTTTTGAAGCGGAGCTCCTCACCCCGACCAAGGCAGGCCGTTGAAATATGAAAGAGCAAATTGCGCAAGCGCTTTGGTGAGGGCTCACCACAGTACCTTGTACCCTCCGGTTTCTGTGTGGCACCCAAACAATGCTTGAAAGCTCCCTCTTTCTTTAAAAGAATGTCCGACTCGTTTCGGGGCCAAAAACCCGCCCCTTCTTCATGGACTGAGAGAGGAGATCGCCAGACTCGACTTGCACTTTTCAAATTCGTTTTATTTTGAACAAGGGCGTCAACCGCCCTGAGTGGGAGGAGTTTTGGACACCAAGACTTCTGGTAGTTGTAGTCTTTACTAGTGGAGTAGTGTGGCTCACTGGTTAGAGGCGGCAGGCGGCAGGCCTGAGAGCAGAAGTCAGCCTGGGACCAGGGTTCAATTCCCGACGCGGCAGGGTCGTGGACCTTGGTCAGCGGACTCGATAATTCTCGCTTCGGTGCTTACTCTAATCAGGGGTTCCACTCGGCAACTCTGGGCATTAGCTTGCCTAATCTCCACAACGGCCCCACCAATTCCGGGGATGCCTGGCTCCACCTTGGGGACTCCCAGCAAGGGACCATCCCACAGGGAAAGCCAGGACGGGTTCCCCAGAGTTATACAGCGCCGGGACGCCCCGTTGCTGGGGCAGCTGTGCGCTTTACAAGTATACTACATTTACATTTACATTTACATTTACAAGTTGAGTGGTTTGTTAGTACCTTGAGTAGGTTGGCGTCTTCCCTCATTTATCAATGTCTTTGAAATCCTTGAGTAGGAAGGGAGGGTAGGTTTCAAACATCGCTCTTTGTTTTCAAGAAGATGCTGTGCTGACAGGCGGTGGTGAGTTGCATCGCCTCAGGCTTCAATTGCTTGGATACTTGTTCCGCTTTTGAAGCGGAGCTCCTCACCCCGACCAAGGCAGGCCGTTGAAACATGAAAGAGCAAATTGCGCAAGCGCTTTGGTGAGGGCTCACCACAGTACCTTGTACCCTCCGGTTTCTGTGTGGCACCCAAACAATGCTTGAAAGCTCCCTCTTTCTTTAAAAGAATGTCCGACGCGTTTCGGGGCCAAAAACCCGCCCCTTCTTCATGGACTGAGAGAGGAGATCGCCAGACTCGACTTGCACTTTTCAAATTCGTTTTATTTTGAACAAGGGCGTCAACCGCCCTGAGTGGGAGGAGTTTCGGACACCAAGACTTCTGGTAGTTGTAGTCTTTACAAGTTGAGTGGTTTGTTAGTACCTTGAGTAGGTTGGCGTCTTCCCTCATTTATCAATGTCTTTGAAATCCTTGAGTAGGAAGGGAGGGTAGGTTTCAAACATCGCTCTTTGTTTTCAAGAAGATGCTGTGCTGACAGGCGGTGGTGAGTTGCATCTCCTCAGGCTTCAATTGCTTGGATACTTGTTCCGCTTTTGAAGCGGAGCTCCTCACCCCGACCAAGGCAGGCCGTTGAAATATGAAAGAGCAAATTGCGCAAGCGCTTTGGTGAGGGCTCCCCACAGTACCTTGTACCCTCCGGTTTCTGTGTGGCACCCAAACAATGCTTGAAAGCTCCCTCTTTCTTTAAAAGAATGTCGACGCGTTTCGGGGCCAAAAACCCGCCCCTTCTTCATGGACTGAGAGAGGAGATCGCCAGACTCGACTTGCACTTTTCAAATTCGTTTTATTTTGAACAAGGGCGTCAACCGCCCTCAGTGGGAGGAGTTTTGGACACCAAGACTTCTGGTAGTTGTAGTCTTTACAAGTTGAGTGGTTTGTTAGTACCTTGAGTAGGTTGGCGTCTTCCCTCATTTATCAATGTCTTTGAAATCCTTGAGTAGGAAGGGAGGGTAGGTTTCAAACATCGCTCTTTGTTTTCAAGAAGATGCTGTGCTGACAGGCGGTGGTGAGTTGCATCGCCTCAGGCTTCAATTGCTTGGATACTTGTTCCGCTTTTGAAGCGGAGCTCCTCACCCCGACCAAGGCAGGCCGTTGAAATATGAAAGAGCAAATTGCGCAAGCGCTTTGGTGAGGGCTCACCACAGTACCTGTACCCTCCGGTTTCTGTGTGGCACCCAAACAATGCTTGAAAGCTCCCTCTTTCTTTAAAAGAATGTCCGACGCGTTTCGGGGCCAAAAACCTGCCCCTTCTTCATGGACTGAGAGAGGAGATCGCCAGACTCGACTTGCACTTTTCAAATTCGTTTTATTTTGAACAAGGGCGTCAACCGCCCTGAGTGGGAGGAGTTTCGGACACCAAGACTTCTGGTAGTTGTAGTCTTTACAAGTTGAGTGGTTTGTTAGTACCTTGAGTAGGTTGGCGTCTTCCCTCATTTATCAATATCTTTGAAATCCTTGAGTAGGAAGGGATGGTAGGTTTCAAACATCGCTCTTTGTTTTCAAGAAGATGCTGTGCTGACAGGCGGTGGTGAGTTGCATCGCCTCAGGCTTCAATTGCTTGGATACTTGTTCCGCTTTTGAAGCGGAGCTCCTCACCCCGACCAAGGCAGGCCGTTGAAATATGAAAGAGCAAATTGCGCAAGCGCTTTGGTGAGGGCTCACCACAGTACCTTGTACCCTCCGGTTTCTGTGTGGCACCCAAACAATGCTTGAAAGCTCCCTCTTTCTTTAAAAGAATGTCGACGCGTTTCGGGGCCAAAAACCCGCCCCTTCTTCATGGACTGAGAGAGGAGATCGCCAGACTCGACTTGCACTTTTCAAATTCGTTTTATTTTGAACAAGGGCGTCAACCGCCCTGAGTGGGAGGAGTTTCGGACACCAAGACTTCTGGTAGTTGTAGTCTTTACAAGTTGAGTGGTTTGTTAGTACCTTGAGTAGGTTGGCGTCTTCCCTCATTTATCAATGTCTTTGAAATCCTTGAGTAGGAAGGGAGGGTAGGTTTCAAACATCGCTCTTTGTTTTCAAGAAGATGCTGTGCTGACAGGCGGTGGTGAGTTGCATCGCCTCAGGCTTCAATTGCTTGGATACTTGTTCCGCTTTTGAAGCGGAGCTCCTCACCCCGACCAAGGCTGGCCGTTGAAATATGAAAGAGCAAATTGCGCAAGCGCTTTGGTGAGGGCTCGCCACAGTACCTTGTACCCTCCGGTTTCTGTGTGGCACCCAAACAATGCTTGAAAGCTCCCTCTTTCTTTAAAAGAATGTCCGACGCGTTTCGGGGCCAAAAACCCGCCCCTTCTTCATGGACTATATATATATCTATATATATCATAGAGCACTCCTTCAAGATTGCGCCTTATTCCTGCGTGCGCGAAGAAAGAGCACAGAGCACAAAAAATCCATTTAGACCGCAATGTTTATTTAGCTCCAAAACATACAGCAGCCGCCATCGCAAAAATGCAACCTAAAAAGTGTAACCAATGTGACACTTTTCATAATAAATAGCAGCATTTCCCCATTTCTGAAATTCATTAAGCAACACTCCATGTATCAATGACACAGTCATGTGGTTAAAAATAAAGCCCAAGTGGGCCAAAGTTATATCAGCCATGTCGTAAACAATCAGAACCAGTGCAAAATAAGCAACGTCACATCAATAAAGTACAAACCTAGTGCAAAATGGTGCAATACAAATATATTAAAAAAGGAATATTTTGGTTACATTAAAAACATATGGGAGGCAGTTATCAGCAGTCATAGTTCTATAAGGACACAATGTCTAACAATTTAAAGATGTGTATACATGTCCTCACTCAAATTTATTCCATGAGGGGTTTTATAGTCCAATTCAATAATGTATTTGGTTTCCATTTTGCGTACCATTGACTCTCTATTTCCCCCTCTTCTCAGTGGAGGGACTGTGTCAATTACGAAGAATGTTAACTCAGTAGAGTTTTTAGCATACAGTTCTTCAAAATGCCTGGCAACAGGATAGTTGGAATCTCCATTGCTGATAGCCCTTACGTGCTGGAGTGTCCTCTTGTGGAACTGCAATTTTGTGCTTCCCACATATCGCAGGCCACAGGGACACTCCAGCACATATACAGCAAATTCGGTTTTACAAGTCCATTTTTTCTGAATGAGGACTGGTTTATTACTGAAGGGGGTAGAGTATTCACTCCTGCTTACTCCATTGTTGCAAGCTTTGCAGACTGTGCATCTTAGAAATCCCTTACTAGAATTCAACCATGTAGTATTGGTTCTAACCTCAGGACTACATTTAACAAGGCAATTGCTCATGGAGCGAGCCTTCCTGTATGTGATCCTGGTTGAGGGTGTCAAATTGGTACCCAAAACAGGATCATTTTTGATGAAGGCCCAATTCTTGTTAACAATCTTCCGAATTGCTTGATGTTGATTGTTATATGTCAGAATCAATCTGGTCTGTTGAATCTGACCAGTTTATTTTATCATGGTCTCTTTACGCTTGCCTGCTAATACTTGAGGCCTGCCCTGTTCATTAGCTTTGACAATAGCTTTTCTGACTACCTCTGGAGAATACCCTCTTCGAATAAATCTCGCTCTACATTCTTGCTGTACAGTAAGGCAATCCATGTCAGTGCTACAAATTATTCTTATCCGCAGCATCTCCCCATAGGGGATACTGGTGATAAGAGGTACAGGGTGATGACTAGACGCATGCAAAATAGCATTGCCAGCCGTCGGTTTCCTGTACATTTTGGTCTGCAGTTGGTTATGTTGGCTATTATAAGCAGGTCCTCTATATACCTGTACCATTTAATAACATTTTGGGACATGATTTCAGAGTAGGTGGGTACAAGGACCCATTCCTACCACAAGCCCATATGGAGGCAGGCATAGCTTGGGGAGAAACAGGCCACCATGGCCACGCCCCTCACTTGCTGAAACACCTGGTTAGAAAATAGGAAATAATTGTTAACCAAACACATATTGATCATGGACAACAACATCCTATTGTGTTCAAAATAACATATGGGATTAGTATTCAAATAATGTTAAATTGCTTTCAGACCATCCGTGTGATGAATGCTAGCATAAAGGGATGATACATCCAATGTAATAAGCAAATACTCAGGTTGCCAAACAAGTCCCTCTAACTTTTGCAACAAATCACCGCTGTCAATAATAAATGATGGAAGTTTCTTTACATGGTCTTGTGGGAAGAAATCTACATATTTACTAACATTCTCCATAATGCTATTACAAGCTGAAATTATGGGGCGCCCGGTGGTTTTAAGTTGTTCTTATGAATTTTAGGTATAAAGTATACCATATATATATATATATATATATATATATATCAAAAACAGCTCCTCCAAATGAAGAAACAGAGACCACTAGCGGGGATACACGGAGGCATTTTATTCTCGAGGCTCACAGGTAGGCAAATGCATTTCGGCGGTCATCTCCGCCTTCTTCAGTGCCAGAGGTGTTGTTAACGGACAGTGCAGTTAAAATTGTAGATTTAAATAGCCCACTGCATTCGGTTCCGTGATTGGTGACTCCGCCCCTGTAAAGAGTCTAACAGTGGCGAGTTGAATACCGCCTACCAGTCCCAGAATGCCACAGTCGTGTGGGGTGTGGTATGCAAGGGGAATCGAAGTCACGAAATTTCACCAAACTTCACCAAGTCCGTGTGCCCTCCGAGACTGCATGTCTCCTCTGGTCCCCTGTTCCGCATAAACCCCCAAAACCCGAACGGGATCTTTGAAGTAGGGGGTTTGGGGATGAATCCTCCAGACCCAACGTGCCGCCCGATGGCGACAACACTGCTCCAGCTTCTCCCTGGAATAGGGGTGGGGTGCGGCCAACATCCAGTACCCTGGAAAAGAAACAGTCCGCCAAAGCAGAAGCCAGCAGCACCGCACCCAACTTGACAATGCGGGGGTCTCTCTGCGCGATGCTGGCCATCACGCTGACAATATCAAAAACAGCTCCTCCAAACAAAGAAACAGAGACCACTAGCGGGGATACACGGAGGCATTTTATTCTCGAGGCTCACAGGTAGGCAAATGCATTTCGGCGGTCATCTCCGCCTTCTTCAGTGCCAGAGGTGTTGTTAACGAACAGTGCAGTTAAAATTGTAGATTTAAATAGCCCACTGCATTCGGTTCCGTGATTGGTGACTCCGCCCCTGTAAAGAGTCTAACAGTGGCGAGTTGAATACCGCCTACCAGTCCCAGAATGCCACAGTCGTGTGGGGTGTGGTATGCAAGGGGAATCGAAGTCACGAAATTTCACCAAACTTCACCAAGTCCGTGTGCCCTCCGAGACTGCATGTCTCCTCTGGTCCTCTGTTCCGCATAAACCCCCAAAACCCGAACGGGATCTTTGAAGTAGGGGGTTTGGGGATGAATCCTCCAGACCCAACGTGCCGCCCGATGGCGACAACACTGCTCCAGCTTCTCCCTGGAATGGGAGTGGGGTGCGGCCAACATCCAGTACCCTGGAAAAGAAACAGTCCGCCAAAGCAGAAGCCAGCAGCACCGCACCCAACTTGACAATGCGGGGGTCTCTCTACGCGATGCTGGCCATCACGCTGACAATATCAAAAACAGCTCCTCCAAACGAAGAAACAGAGACCACTAGCGGAGATACACGGAGGCATTTTATTCTCGAGGCTCACAGGTAGGCAAATGCATTTCGGCGGTCATCTCCGCCTTCTTCAGTGCCAGAGGTGTTGTTAACGAACAGTGCAGTTAAAATTGTAGATTTAAATAGCCCACTGCATTCGGTTCCGTGATTGGTGACTCCGCCCCTGTAAAGAGTCTAACAGTGGCGAGTTGAATACCGCCTACCAGTCCCAGAATGCCACAGTCGTGTGGGGTGTGGTATGCAAGGGGAATCGAAGTCACGAAATTTCACCAAACTTCACCAAGTCCGTGTGCCCTCCGAGACTGCATGTCTCCTCTGGTCCCCTGTTCCGCATAAACCCCCAAAACCCGAACGGGATCTTTGAAGTAGGGGGTTTGGGGATGAATCCTCCAGACCCAACGTGCCGCCCGATGGCGACAACACTGCTCCAGCTTCTCCCTGGAATGGGGGTGGGGTGCGGCCAACATCCAGTACCCTGGAAAAGAAACAGTCCGCCAAAGCAGAAGCCAGCAGCACCGCACCCAACTTGACAATGCGGGGGTCTCTCTGCGCGATGCTGGCCATCACGCTGACAACTTCAAAAACAGCTCCTCCAAACGAAGAAACAGAGACCACTAGCGGGGATACACGGAGGCATTTTATTCTCGAGGCTCACAGGTAGGCAAATGCATTTCGGCGGTCATCTCCGCCTTCTTCAGTGCCAGAGGTGTTGTTAACGAACAGTGCAGTTAAAATTGTAGATTTAAATAGCCCACTGCATTCGGTTCCGTGATTGGTGACTCCGCCCCTGTAAAGAGTCTAACAGTGGCGAGTTGAATACCACCTACCAGTCCCAGAATGCCACAGTCGTGTGGGGTGTGGTATGCAAGGGGAATCGAAGTCACGAAATTTCACCAAACTTCACCAAGTCCGTGTGCCCTCCGAGACTGCATGTCTCCTCTGGTCCCCTGTTCCGCATAAACCCCCAAAACCCGAACGGGATCTTTGAAGTAGGGGGTTTGGGGATGAATCCTATATACATATGTATATAAAATTCCAAAGTTTCCAATATATATATATGCATAGGGAAGGTAATATAGGCATTGTTGAACTTAAGATTAATTTATTTGTTTTTATTTTTGTAATTCAATAGTGAAGCAATTGTAGATGAATAGTTATGATAAAAGATTTATTTATTATGCAGTTACTTATATACATGTTAAAACATAGAAAATGTAACTATAAGTAATATGTAAATCTTTTATGCAGCACTAACGAATATCTATATTTAAAAAAAACATAATTATTATACACGTTTATACAAAGCAATACACATATGTAGGCACATAGCTATAGTCCAAGTAGATGTTTAAATACAGAGGATATGCTGTAAATATATGTTTGAGTATGGTGGTGTTGTATGGCGACAGGGATCACACGGACTACAAGGTTTTCTCTTATTTGAACCAATCACAATATACAGAAAGGCACGAGGGTGAAATGAAGGAAAACCAAAGAAAACAAATGTCCCGTCGCTGTCCTCTTCAGGGGAATAGGTCCTCTTCTTCTTGACAGCGTCGGGTCGACGTCCTCTGGTTAATAATAATAATAATAATAATAAACCATATTTGTATAGCGCACAATCACCCGTTAGGGTCTCTAGGCGCTGGGGGCCGTCGGGAAGATTAAGCAAGCTATTGCCCAGAGTCGCATGGTGCTGGGCTAACCTGCCGCCGGCACCGGGGATCGAACCGTGATCCCCAGATTCCAGCGTCAGTCGCCCTGGCCGCGGCGCCACACCTCTCCCTCAATTAATATTGCGGGGCGTGAAAGGAGGGAAGAAAAACAACACATAACATTTACATGTTCCTTTTTTGATTATTTACATTATGCCTAGGTTGTTCATCGACATTCCAATCATGGCTACCTGGATGAAGGCTGATAGCCGAAACGCGCTTAGCCATGAAATCATTGTCTACTGTTCTTGTTATATAATAATGTTTTGTACCAATAGGCATCTCTTGTATTGATTTCTGAATTGTGATTATATGTATCTTGGGAGTACCATTGAGTAAATATAAATATCAGTCATCCAGTATAAAGATAATATATTTTTTATACATCTAAATCTGTTAATAAATATATAAAAATACAACTGGCAACTATCTGTGACTTTTGGTTGGAATATTTATTATTACAGAAGAGTCACATTGTTAGTATTACATGTTAATGTGTCTAGGCCCATATGTAATTGTTCTTCTTAAATATATTTTTACAATTGCTTTACTTACCCAGATTTAGGAATCTTAATTGGGGGCACCTCTCTTTCCTTTCAAACAATGTATTTGGCGTCTTCCAGGCGCTCAATAAGCTCATCCACTCTGGGCAAAGGATACGAATCGGGACTAGAGATGGCATTCACCTGTTGAAAGTCAATGCAGAATCGAATACTCCTGTCTGGTTTGGGAACCAGGATGATATGAGAGGACCAGTTACTGTGGGAGGGTCTATTGACCCCCATTTCTAACATGTTTTTGAGTTCATGGGAACAGCAGGAATCCTGTAAGGATGGAGCCGAGCCACCTTGTCAGGTGTAGCATCAATACAATGCTCGACTAAAGTAGTTCTGCCGGCACGGTCCGAAAACAGGGGGGCATAGTCTACCAGTACATCCAGTAAGGATTCCTGCTGTTAGTGAATGAGCTGTTCGTTCACAACTAGCTGCTCTAGGGTGCAGCCTGGGTTGTTGGTGATATGCACAAGCTGGTTTGTCACTGGTGGGGGCCCTAGCCATTTTAAAAATAGATTAATGTGATAAGACTGACTTGGTTGGGACCGAGTTGAAGTCGATATGTTGTTTTACCAATGGTTCCTATGACTTTATATGGTCCCTTCCACTCGTTCTTTATTTTAGCCAGGGAACTAGGAAGGTATACCAAGGCCCAGTTATTTATCTGTAGGGACCGCCACGTTTTCCCTTTATCATATTGCACTTTTTGTTGGCCTTGACTTTTCTCTAGATTGGTATGGGCTAGTTCTCGTAGTTTACTCAACCGAGACCTCAGATGCTGGGTATATTCGAGTAAGTCTTCTGTCTCATCGGGTTCCTTCTTCCAGACTTCTCTGGTAATTTCCAATAAAGTCTGGGACTGCCTTCCGTACATCTCGAAAGATGAGCAGCCAAGACTGCTCTGGACTTGTCCTCTTACGACAAACAGAGCTAGTGGTAGGAGCCAGTCCCATTGTTTTCCCTCAACCTCTAACATCTTCTTAAGGGTCCGTTTCAGTGTCCCATTGTATCGTTCTATTAACCCATCAGTCTAGGGGTGATAGGCTGAAGATTTTATTTGTTTGACGTCTATCAGCTTGCAGACCTGCCCCATGAGCTTTGATATAAAGGGGGTGCCCTGGTCGGTGAGTATTTCTTGTGAGAACCCAATACGTGAAAAATATTCCAGGAAACTGTCAGCAATAGCAGCTGTGGTAGGTGCCCTGACCGGAAAGGCTTCTGGAAAGCGGGTACAGTAGTCAACCAACACCAGTACAAATTGGTATCCTTGCGCAGTACGCGGTAGGTGGCTACGAGATCCATCCCCACTCTGTCGAAGGGTTTCCCTATTATAGGTAAGGGTTGCAGGGGAATGGCTGGTGGTTGGTATGGGTTCTTTTTTTGACAAATGGGGCACTCTTGGGAATACTTTTTTACCTGGGCGTAAATGCCGGGCCAATAAAAATATCTTAAGAGGTTCTGGGTTACCTTCTCTGTTCCCAAGTGTCCTGCCAGTAGATGTGAATGGGCATGAACATGATTTGTTCTCGGAAGTCATGGGGAACAAGTAATTGGGGTTACTCGTCGGCCCTGGCGGCTCGATACAGTAGCCCATTGGTTATCTTAAAAGAGGGAAAAAGGGGAGTAGGTTTGGACGCGTTTGCTCGAGCTTGTTGCCAAGCTAGGGCAAGAGTAGGGCCGTTGGCTGGTGCCCATTGGAAATGCTTGTCGCGTTACCATGGTTCTTGCGTGAAAAGAGCACCCGGGATCCCCTTTTGGTTGTTGGATTGCACGGAGTGTCGTGTATTTACCCTGGCCAATATTAGTGGCATGAAATGGGGGTTGTCGGTTCCAAGAATCAACTGTTCAGGAAGGGTTGGCAATACCTCAACCGTTACCATAGTAAGAGAGCCCCCTGAGTATTTAAGGCGAATCCTAGCTGTGGGGTATTCCTTGACATCCCTGTGAACACATCAAATAAAGGTCCTCTCCCAAGGGTTTAACTGCTCTTCATGTACCAAGTCAGCGTGGACAACAGACTGTCTGCATCCAGAATCTAGGAGGGCTTCAATAGGGACCCCGTTTACGTGAACACTTACATAAAAACAGGAACCTAACTTCTCGGTGTACATTATGCTTCGGGGATGCAGCTCACGTCCATTGGTTCGTCCGCTCGTTTCTTTGGACAGGTCCGAGTGATATGGCCCCATCCTCCGCACTCGAAGCACTGGGGGCCTTGCATAAGGGGGCCTACCGTTCTCGGAGGGGGTATTTTCTCTGGTTCTTTGATGGGACGCAATGGTTTGCGGGCGACGGGTAGGGAGCGGGAGGTCTTCTCTGTTTCCCAGGGGGCGTTTCGGGGATGGGCCCAGGAATATGAAGCAACCTAGTCGACAACCTGCTCTGGGGTTAGGTTGGAGTGCTGTTTGAGCCACCTTTTAGTGGGGTATGGTAGGGCATCGATGAACTGCTCCAAATAAATGGCATTTATAATATCTTCTTTACTGTGTTCGCTTGGTTTGAGCCACTTATCAGCCACTAGTTTTAGTTTAAAGAAGAGGGTTTTTGGATTATCACCCGGAGCCCCCTTCTCTTTTCTGAATTTCATCCCGTATGTTTCAGCGTCCATGCCTAAATGGTCATGGATGACCGTTTAAACTTCTTCATATGGGGTAACGCCACCAGAATCCGCGACCTGGTAGGCCACTTGGACCTCCCCGGAAAACAATGGTGCCAAAATGAAGGGCTACTTGGCCACCGGCCATCCTGACGCTCTGGCTGCACGTTCGAAATTTAATAGAAAGGCTTCTGGGTCTTCATCCTGGAATGTACTTTTGGAGAGATACGGCTGGCATGGAGGGGAAGGTTCTATTGGGGGTCCCGCCGCCCTAAGCTGCCTCCTCGCCAACTCGGAGAAGGGCGTCTATTTGTCCTTTCATAAGGTCTTTGAATAGATCCTTGTTGGCCTGTGCGGCGGTCATTTGTCTTTCGACCGCCCACTCCAATTTTTTTTGTCCTTCAGCCAAATGCTGTATTAAAGCCTCCATTTTGTTTGTACAATGAATGGTTCAGATCCTACTTCTGACACCGTGTGTTGTATGACGACAGGGATCACACGGACTACAAGGGTTTCTCTTTGCAAGAAACAGGGGTTCCATTTATTTGAACCAGTCACAATATACAGAAACGCACGAGGGTGAAAGGAAGGAATACCAAAGAAAACAAATGTCCCGTTGGTGTGCTCTTCAGGGGAATAGGTCCTCTTCTCCTTGACAGCGTCGGGTCGACGTCCTCTCGTTAATATTGTGGGGCGTGAAAGGAGGGAAGAAAAACAACAAGCACTATGGTTAGTGCACAATACTCTGCACAATACTCTGGAGTCACAAGAAAGAAGAAGGGAGGGGAACGTGAGGGATGACACACCGCAACCACTGGGCGTGAGGGAGCGGGGAAACCGTCACCGGAGAGGGGATCAGTGAGAGTACTTTGCTGACGGGGAAATGGATGCACGATCAGCCCGACTCTGTTTGTTTCCCAGTCTGACCGGGTGGCCTTCGGGCTCCAACCCCACTCCCAAGTCCCCGTACCCAAGCACGCACCTTCTCAAGCTACGACCCTCTGGGGCCATGGCTGGGTGGTGCGTCCTCCGGTTGGCCGCCTGGCTTCTCGAACGGGTGATCGGCGGATCCTCTCATCTGCTTCGGTTCCTTCGGCGTCTTTCCACAGGTTCCCCAGACTTCCACTTCCTCCTTCCGGGTTCTGCCTCCTCCTTCCGGTTGCCAGCTCTTATCCGATTCGCTGGAGGTTAGCTCCGCCCCCCCCCCCCCAAGAGGTGGGATCCGCATAGGTAGAGCCGAAGTTACCGAAGGACCAGCTGTAAGGCTCTCCTGGTTCTTCATGTATCTCGATGCGAACATCAGCGTCAGGTAGCTGGAAGGGAGAAAGAGCGCAGGAGTCAGGATGTGGCCGGGGAGAGTACGTGGCTGATGGAGGTAGAGTCCGGCAGGTGGTTATTTGGGGAAGAGACAATTCTTAAGTTTTCTTCTGAAGATAAGGTGCTTATCCGTGGATTTTATGTTTGGGGGTAAAGAGTTCCATAGTTTGGCTGCTTGAACGAAGAAGGATGTGCCACCCATGGGCTTTTATAATGTATGGTGGAATTTTGAGGTGAGGTTCCACTCTAGAGTGGAGGTTCCTTTGTTGAAAATATGTTGTGATTTTATTCCTGATGAAGAGCTGTTCTGTTCCATGTACTGCTTTGTGGGTGATACAATGCAGCTTGAATGTGGATCTTCTGGCAACCGGTAACCAATTGAGGGCTTTCAAGGCAGGGAGAAGTGGGCTTATGGCTTTATATGTAAGAGTAGTCTGGCAGCAGAATTCTGAATCCATTTTAGTCTTTTCGTAGTTGTTAAAGCTTATCCTTGGTAGAGGCTATTGGCGTAATCAGGTTTGGACAGAACAAGAGAGATGGTAGCCTGAGCCTTGTGTGGAAATCCCAGATGGAGGGAGTTGTGTTGCAGAGTTTTTATAGTAACATAGATTGATCTTGCTTGTTTGACCACTTGGGCATTCATTGATAACTTGAAGTCCATGGTCATTCTGAGGTTTCTTACTTCCTTTGATAGTTTAAGTGGTGTTCGCAGATCATCAGGCCAGGTGGCGAGGGGGATCATAATTATTCCAATCGTCACACGTGAGTATTTCCGTTTTGGAACCATTTAATTTGAGATGGCTCCATGTCCTCCATTGATCCATGGCTATGAGACAACTGAAAATTGGTGTGTTTCTAATGTCTTTGGGACATTCCAGTTGAAAAGGAATTTGTGTGTGTCATCTGCGTAGTTATTGCACGTGAGGTGAAATTGATTGATCAGTGCTGGTAATGACTTCATGTAGATGTTGAAAAGCATGGGTGAGAAGATAGAGCCTTGTCATCCATTTAATGTCCAACACCTTCCCCAAATTGGTTTAGATTAGAGTGGGAATAGTAAATGTTACCCTTCTTGTGTCCAACTACTTCCCCAAACTGATTTAGATTGGAGTGAGAATAGTAAATATCCCCCTTTAGTGTCCAAGAGATTCTTAAAATTGGTCTACGTTGGAGTGTGATTTTTATTTTTTTATTTTTGTGTGAAATCCTTGTTTTTATTATATTCATATGTGATATTAATAGTTATTAAATTAGTATTGATGTTTTGAAATATGTAAAAAAAATATAGTTGTATGTTTGTAATTATTATTATCAATTACATATTTTCATATAATAAATACATATAACCCATTTTTCTAATTTTAGTTATGCTTTCAAAGTTTATTTAATGTATATTTTTGCATTTGTGAACATGCATTTCAACATAGATAAATGATATTTTTTTTAAATATATTTAGTTTTTTACATAAAGATGTAAGTAATATTTAAATAGCATTGTATGTTGTGCATTTTTTACTTTTACTTCCATTATTTACCTTTTTAAAAACATTTCTTAAATTTTTTTATATGCATATTTTCAAGATTGTTTTAACAAAGGTTTTTTCAGTATAAAGTAAATATTTGTATATTTTTTATGCTATTATTTAATTTATATTTTACACTTGTTTAACATTTGTACAGCATTTTCTTTACATGTTTTACATGTCTAATAATTTTTTTTTTTAAGAGCATTTATTAAACATTTTTAAATAGTTTCCCATTCATTTCTATTGGAAGATAGACTATTTTTTTAGTTTTATCTAGCAGCCATATTTTTTTACAGCTACCTTCTATTTTGTAGTCTATTCGTGTTATTTTTAGTCCATTTTCTGGGATTTAGGTCGCGGGCTAGGTAAATATATAAAGATAAAGATTTTTACAGAGTTTTGAGGGTATGTTTAGTGGTATTATTAGTTGTGTTTTCCACTAGAGTGTAGTTTTGGGTTTTCGTATACTGTTTTAGAAATGTATCGTTATGCAATGTTATATTGTGTTATGTTACTTATTTTCTGGTGATTAAGTGTGATGTATATGTATTTTTGGAAATGTAATGTTTAGTACCGGTGAGTTTTCTTGTTTACTTTTCATGTTTTTGTCTACAAACGTGTCCTGTGGGCATTGGGAGTAGCTTACATTTATTTTGAAGAAAATCAGTTTTTGGTTTATAAGAAACCTATATTTTTAATTGTGATTTCCTTTTTTCTGGATTTCCAGGAGTGTTTATTTTTTAAACTCTTTTATTATTTTTTTTATAGTTCCTAGATGCTTTGGATTGCTTCAAGGGGTCTCATTTCTTGCAATTTTGGGGAGCTTTTTTGAAAATCTTTTTCCTAGTTTATTTGGATTATTATTTTTGACATGGATACATAGGAAGATCTGCAGCCACAGAACATTCTCATATTTATTTTATTTGTTTTGGGTATGACATTTTATATGTTATTGTTTGTATAATTATTGTGTGATTGTTAGTTGGAAATGTGTGGTTTATGTGTTGTATTTATATTACATGATGGATTGAGTTTATAGGATGCATCTTTAAGCTACTTATACTTACTTCCTTTATGCATCTGTATACCTTCTATGTACTTGGATCTAAGTATTTATTACTTTCCTAAAAAAAGCGCATATTCAATGCACTACTCTTTTTCTTACCATATACCTCTATCAATATCTTTAATCTACAGCTATTTACTTCCTTTATGCATCTATAAACTTTCCATGGTCTTATGTATCTATATATTTATTACTTTCTTCTAATTTAGCATATACAATGCACTACCCTATTTCTCACCCTATAACTCTCTCAATATATATCTTCTACCTCAACTCTCTAACTCATCTCAACTCAACTCATCAAAGCTAAAGATAACGAATCCACACTAGGAAGAGGTATAGTCAATATCGTAAGAAGATAATGTAGGCATACAAAAGGGTGCCGATATATTGGGCATGCATCGTAAATTGCTACACGAATCCGCCGACAGGAAGCAGTCTGGTCGAGGCTGAATCCTGTTTGTTGCTTCCTGTCGGGGGATCCACGTAGCAATTTACGATGTGGATCCTTATTCTGTCCAGCGTTTTGCATTTTCTGCCACTATTTTGAACACACATTGAAGTCACTTGATATCAACAGTATTTTAACTGTGGACTACATATCTGCCCGGCGTGCCCAATATATTGGCACCCTTTTGTATGCCTATATTATCTTCTTACGATATTGACTATACCTCTTCCTAGTGTGGATTCTACTTATCTTTACCTTTACTGTGTTACTTGATTCTAGCAGGACCTACTTATCGTGGTCTAGGAGTCCATAAGACTTGGCAGAGATTTATTTATTTTTGCGATTTGTAGAGCGCACAGATACCCGGGGGTGTCTTGGCGCTGCGGACTGCAATAGGTGGATCCTGATAGAGAGCTTATTGATTAAACAACCAGGTTTTTAGCATTCTTCTAAATGTGAGAAGAGATTGACAAGATCTAATCTCCTGCGGGACCGTGTTCCAGAGTTTAGCCATGGTGACCACGAACCTTCTGTCACCCCAGGGGCTGTTTTAGTGCGTGGCACCATTAGCAGAAGGGCAGTGGATGACCGGAGTGCCCGACTGGGTGTGTGAATTTTTAGGTGATTGATTAGAAATTTGAGACCATTGTTGCGAGATGCTTTAAAGGCAATACAAAGTGTCTTGAACTTTGTCCGTTTTTTACTGACAACCAATGATAGTTCTTGACAACATGGGCGATGGGTTTAAACTTTGGGGTGCCTGATAGAATTCTAGCAGCTGCGTTCTGAACAGTCCATTGCAGTAGTCTATGGAGGACATAACCAAGGTACTGACCAAAGTTTTTCCAGCGTTCAGAGGGAGAAATGGCAGATGTTTTCTAATCATGCGTAATTTGTGTAATGAGGCAGATGCCACTGAGTTGGAATGGGAGACAAAGTTAAGTTTATCTTCAAATGTGACACCCAAATTCCTGACCTTGGTTACTGGGGCAGGTGGGGTGCCCATTGAGGAGGGCCACCAGGTTTGGGACCAACAAGGATGTTATTTACCAAAGACCATAGCCTCTGTTTTTTCCGAATTTAATTTAAGGCAATTGCTGGCCATCCAACTACTGATGGCGAGCATGCCCTTCTGAAACTCAGCTGCAACCCTTTCTCCATTGTTGTTTACTGCCAACACCAGTTGAGTGTCATCGGCGTAAGAGTTAAGGCCCATCCCATGATCCTTGATGACTTTGGCTAGGTCCGACAATTAAATATTGAAAAGTGTCGGACTCAGGGATGAGCCTTGGGGGACCCCACAAGGTAGGGCTAATTGGGCAGAGTGGAAATTGCCTAGATTGACTGACTGAGTGCGGTTGGTAAGAAATGATTGTAGCAGTTCTCTAGCCTTGTGTTGGATCCCCATTTTAGTGACACGGTCGATCAAAATAGTGTGATCGACCGTGTCAAAGGCCGCTGAGAGGTCCAGCAGGATAAGTATTGCGTCTAAGGGAAGGTGGTCTTCTATATACTTAGAAAGTTGAAAGTTCATAAGTTTTTCCACAACTTTGGCTGGGAAGGGTAGACTGGATATTGGCCTGTAGATTCTAGTATCGACTGGGTCCAGGTTGGGTTTTTTAAAAAGTGGTTTTAGAATAGTCTTTTTCCAGATGGTTGGATAGCTACCAGAATCAAACATTACATTGAAAATGTTGGCTAAAGCAGCTGCCACCTGCTCAGCTACAGGAGTAAGTGCGTCCGGTGGGCAAGGGTCATTAGCCGATCCTGACTTTATAGAGGTCATTGTGATAAGAATTTCATCAGAGGTGGTGTTTTCAAATTGCTTCAGACAGTGATCTGGGTGACTGTTGTTCAGAGATTGATCGCCAACATGGCGTGTGATACGAATTCAGCATAGATATCATTCACTTTATTGAAGAAGTAGTCCGCCAAGGAATTACCCAGTGACTGGGACGGGGTTATGGGAATGGTGGGTGTGTGACCTGATAGTTTAGGCACTACCTGGTAAAGCTTTTTATTAGAATTGTTTGCTAGTTCAATCTGAGTAACATAATATTTGCTTTTTGCCTGTGCAATCAAACGTTTATATTTGGCAAGCTCGTCTTTATAGAGAAGTTTTTCTTCACTAGTGTAGGATTTGCGCCATTGCCTTTCTTGATTTCTACAGACTTTCTTTTGTTCTCTAAGGGATTCCGTGTCGGGGAAGTTCGATTTTTAGAAAGGGTTATGCTTGGGGTTAGCAAATTAAAGGCGTTCTGCAGCCAATCAGTGTAGTTGACCACGGCTATATTAGAGTCTGACAAGACCTCTGGTCGGGTAATGGACAGCTGGGAATTGAGGAGAAGATTGTCTGTCTTTTTCCATGCTTTCACCGATTCTGGCTTGCTAGGGCAGATATAGGGGGAGGCTTACTGTCAGTGGAAATACTGAAAATAATTGTGTGGTGGTCGGTCCAAACTTGGGGAAGTATTTTTTTAAGAGAAAGGTTTAGAAGATTAGTGAAAAGGCCATCCAGCGTGTGTCCCGCTATATGGGTAGCTTTAAGAACACGCTGTGATAGACCTGCTGCTTCTAGGTCAGTCAATAAAGATATAGTGTCCTTATCTAGATGATTTTCCAAGTGAAAGTTAAAATCGCTTAGTATAGAAAAAGTATCTTCGGCTACTGGGGATTCCAGAAGGTTATCTAGGCCTGCAGAAACTCTGTTCTGGGTCCTGGGGGGCGGTATAGCAAGATCCCTTTAAATGTTTGTGATGGTGTGAGCAAGATCGAAAAATGCAGTGCTTCACAAATGGGAGAGGGAATAGGGGCTATTTTAGTTGTTGGATGGCTTTGAAAAATTATTGCCAGCCTGCCTCCTTTTTTATGCAGTCTGTCTTGTTTTAAGGCAGAGTATCCCTCGGGTGTAGCCGCTGCGAGGTCTGGATCAGATGCAGGGTCTGTCCAGGTTTCTGTTATAAAAAGGACATCGATTTTGTGGTGAGTAAGTTGCTCTGCTATCTCCTCCTTGTGTTTACCTAATGAGCGAGCATTAACCCCTTCGATGCTCAAGACGGAACGGTTCCGTCATGAGCGTCGGTTGGCCTGTACTCTTGACGGAACCGTTCCGTCATGAGCCCGTTGGCTCATTAGAACCTTCAGCACAGCTCGAAAATTCACGCCGCGCTGAAGGTGTTAATAAGGGCTACTGTAATATTTTCGTTTCCTTTTTTGTGCTGTAGGGCGGTAGCCTCAGGGATTAAAAGGATGGATGGTCTGAATGTGCAGTTCAAGCACGCTTTAACTGGTGTATCAGCCAGTGTCTCTAAAATTAAGTGTGAGCAGGATTTATTGGCAAGTGGTTTTGAATTAAGGAGTTCTGTGCCTGAATAATGAATTATCATTGGTTTCTTGGACACCGGGCCTGGGGGGATGGTCCTAGGCTCGGTCCAGGCGCTGAGGGGCGCAGACGGGCTTGCCTTTGGTGCGCCTACGGCGCGCCCGCTGCGCGTATCCGCTGCGCGCGTCCGCTGTGCGTGCGCGTATGGTTCATCCTAAATACTGGTGGGAGCGTGAAACTAGAGCGCTAACCACCCGGAAGTATAGTATTGCCACTCCAGGGGGCCCTCCGAACAAACGGCACAAGCCGCGTTGGACCGGGGCCGAGGAGTCTGTCGGCGCTAGGATGGTGTGCAAGTAAGTTTATTTAAAAACATAAGGAGGTACAAACAGTGAGGCCACAAGGAAAGAGTGCGAATAAAAAATGCGACCGCTCTTGCAGCTATCAGCAAGCCTGCTGAGTCTGCCGTGCGTGCAGGAGTAGTACTGCCTAAATACTGGTGGGAGCGCGAAACTAGTGTGCTAACCACCTGGAAGTATAGTATTGCCACTCCAGGGGGCCCTCCGAACAAACGGTACAAGCAGCGTCGGATCGGGGCCGAGGAGTCTGTCGGCGCTAGGATGGTGTGCAAGTAAGTTTATTTAAAAAACATAAGGAGGTACAAACAGTGAGGCCACAATGAAAGAGTGCGATTAAAAAATGCGACCGCTCTTGCAGCTATCAGCAAGCCTGCTGAGTCCGCCGCGCGTGCGGGAGAAGGACTGCCTAAATACTGGTGGGAGCGCGAAACTAGAGCACTAACCACCCGGAAGTATAGTATTGCCACTCCAGTGGGCCCTCCGAACAAACGGCACAAGCCGCGTCGGACCGGGGCCGAGGAGTCTGTCGGCGCTAGGATGGTGCGCAAGTAAGTTTATTTAAAAAACATAAGGAGGTACAAACAGTGAGGCCACAAGGAAAGAGTGCGATTAAAAAATGCGACCGCTCTTGCAGCTATCAGCAAGCCTGCTGAGTCCGCCGCGCGTGCGGGAGAAGTACTGCCTAAATACTGGTGGGAGCGCGAAACTAGAGCACTAACCACCCGGAAGTATAGTATTGCCACTCCAGGGGGCCCTCCGAACAAACGGCACAAGCCGCGTCGGACCGGGGCCGAGGAGTCTGTCGGCGCTAGGATGGTGCGCAAGTAAGTTTATTTAAAAAACATAAGGAGGTACAAACAGTGAGGCCACATGGAAAGAGTGAGATTAAAAAATGCGACCGCTCTTGCAGCTATCAGCAAGCCTGCTGAGTCCCACCATGGCACTTGCAATAGATTTTTTGGATGCCTCTGCACCTATGTGCCCTTGACATTACGCCTTTATGAACTTGTATGGAAACCAGTGGTTGTAAGCCTTTGTGAGCACACTACACAGTCCGCTAATCAGTGCACCTACATTTTTGAATTGATGGCTTTCTGCCACTGAATACGTTCAGGCAGACAGCGCCCTGAGGAAGGAATTGCTCAATTTCTGTCTTCTTCCGAAACGCACGTCTGCGCATTTCTGTGTATGACAATATCTGTTATGTTTATCTGTATAATGATCAATTCTTCTTTTTTGTGAATGTTTTCTTCTTGTATGTTATATGTTCCCTTGTCTTTGTAGATTGTTTTGCTCAGTCTTAAGATTTATGTTGTTTTTGTTATTTGCACTGTGAAATATTTTGTTTTTTCTGTGTGTATACTATTGTATTGTTTTTGTGGGTGCTCTCTTATTGAATACATAGGATTATCTAAGTATATGTATTCTGCTTTTGTGTCTTTGTATCTAAATAATAATGCAAATATTTGCTTTTTTTTAAATGAAGAATTATTTAATATATATTTTTGTATGTTTGATCAAATAAACTTGAAAAACTATTGGTCGGGTGCATGGCATTATTATACATTATGGACATCATGTGGCCTAATATGTAAAGAAAATTATTTGAAGAAGCCTTGTTCATATTTGCTTCTGTGATTTCCCTGCTTTCTTCTCCAAACTTATCCAGTTTAGTCAGGGACCCTCTCTGTTGTTTTGAAAGAATCTTCCAGACCCCCACAACATCCTCTATATTTTCTCGCAATATTACACTTGTGTAATGATGCACAAACCAGGTTGCGCAAAAAGCAAAACTAAAGACTGTTAGAAGAAAGACTTAGAATCAGAGTAATAAAGAGTACCAGGAAGTAGCAGGGCCACTTACCACTTCCTCCAGCTTGTTTGTCAGAGGGCTCACACACGGAGGACTTACAAGCAGTATATGACTGATGTAATCCAGTAAATGGATAGTAGCAGACCCGGCAAAAACACCTGACTGCACTCAGTGTCATTCCAGTCTCAGAAGGACAGCATGAACAAACAAAAAAACACAACACACTGCCATCAAAGTCTGACCACTGGGCCCCACAAAGCTGGGGGGAAATAAGCCTACCAGCTCACTGCAAGGAAGAAAGAATCACTTGAAAGCCAGGTTCTACCTAAGATCAGAACAAACCCCGAAATGTATGTGAAGATGATAGTCCCCTTTCCAATGGTGCCAAAAGACAGTAGCCTGGAGGGAACCCATCAAAAGTGAGAACATTGAGAATCAAGAGTACGTAAAGGTACTGGACTAAAATGACCCCAAAAACAATCCCAGAAAAGCCAAGGAATGACTTGGCAGCTGGAAAAAACATCAAGAGAACTAATGGTGTGATACTAGAATATCATTTACAAAATATTGTCTCACTAAAATATTGTTGTAAGGGGGGGGGGTGTGGGCGCCTGGTCGGAAATGGGAGCAACTAGGGCCGGTGATGGGGCCAAGATGGATTCTATGGAAGGAGAGGCAGCATAGGCAGGAATCCTTTTCAAAGATGGTTTTATTTTGATGGGAACAGTATATGTTTTCCTTCGGCGGCTGGTTAGTCTTTCCCTCGCAAAGGCGGCAGGGTCGTAGGTGGTCCGGGTAGTATCCAGGTTGTCAGGGCCAGTGGTCCGGTCTTCACCTGAAGTCAGCTCCGGCAGCACTGAGGAAGGAAGGGAAACCGGATGTTAGAGGCTGCTTTCTAATGTTTCACAAGTACCGGGGGGTGAGGGACACCAGTGCACTCGTGTCTTGAACTCTATAGCGGGCAAGTGCTCAGTAAGTGCTCGTGAGGTCGGGGGTAGGGGATGCAGGAGCAGGGACACACGTGCTGGGCTCTTACTCGCTAGGGGGTAGCAGACTTTGTCCCAACCAACCCGCCATACGACCCCGTACCTGCTTGAGCCACACACCTCCCGTGGGCGTGTGGCGGGCGGATCGTTTCTCCTCGGCTCTCCTGGCCGCTGTCTTGCTTCTTCTGGGCTCCTCGAGGACTCGTCTTGTGGGCTCATCAGGGATTCGACAGCTGGGCACGTCCGTGATTCTTCTCCGCCGGGGCAACGCCTGGGAGTCACCTCGCGTCCTCTCGACTCGGGGCTCGCGTTCTCCGCCTCTTCCTCCTCGCTCGGCTCTTTTGAAGTTGCCTCTTTCTGGGAAGGGGGCGGGGCTACCGCTCCGGTCTCCCAGTCCTTAAAGGAGACGTGCTCGGCCTCCGGGTTCGTAGGCCACCAGTATTCCGGATCGCCCGTCATCCACTCCTCTGGGTCCGGACAGTCCCGGGGCTGCATGGAGGCAAGGGAAGCACGTAAGTCAGGGGCCACCAAGGGGTCATCCGCACACCGGCCTCGGGGTCTGGTACACCCACCCCGTGACACACCTCCCCCCTGGACTCTCCCGATCGGGGAGAGGCTGCACCCTTGACAAAAAGTCCGCATTACAATTGTCCGTCCCCTTTCGGTGGACCACCGTAAAAGCATATGGCTGGAGGGAGAGGAACCATCTGAGGACCCTAGGGTTGTGACTACCCTGTTGGTGCATCCAACGGAGGGGGGCGTGGTCAGTATGAAGGATGAATGGCCGGCCCTCAAGGTAATATCTTAACTTCTCTACCGCCCACTTGATGGCGAGACATTCCCGTTCAATGGTGGAATATCGTGTTTCCCTGGGGAACAGCTTGCGGCTGATGTACACCACCGGATGTTCCCTCCCGTCGGCCCCTGTCTGTGACAACTCTGCTCCCACTCCGGTGTTGGAGGCATCCGTGGCCAACGAAAAAGGCTTTTCGAAATTCGGGGAAATCAAGAGGGGGGCCGTGGTCATGGATTGTTTGAGCAAGTGGAAGGCCTGTTGAGCCTCAGGGGAAGGAGTGGTTAGGTCCCTGGGCCGGACGTCCTTTCGGAGCAAATCGGTAAGCGGGGCGGCCGCCTCCGCGAAGTTGGGTATGAATCGTCTATAGTACCCTATGAGGCCTAGAAAGGCTCTCAGCTCTCTTTTGGTTGTGGGGTATGTCACCTCGGTAATGGCTTTTACTTTGGCTTCTTGGGGGGCTATCTGGCCGTCACCCAGAACGTACCCCAGATAATTCACCTTGGTGAAAGCAACTCTAGACTTCTTGGAGTTAACATGCAGCCCGGCTTTCTGTAGCGCCGCTAGCACGGACCTTAGATGTTCAAGGTGCTCCTCCCAACTTCTACTGAATATCACGATATCATCCAGGTAGGCTGAACTGTATCGAAGGTGGGGCCTTAGGACTTGGTTCATCAGGCGCTGGAAGGTGGCGGGGGCCCCGTGGAGGCCGAAGGGTAGGACGGTGAACTCATACAACCCCTGATCCGTTACGAACGCCGTCTTCTTCCGGTCTTCCTCACGGAGGGGCACCTGCCAATACCCCTTCGTGAGGTCCAGGGTGG
Organism: Lissotriton helveticus; assembly: GCF_964261635.1. NCBI lineage: Eukaryota > Metazoa > Chordata > Amphibia > Caudata > Salamandridae > Lissotriton > Lissotriton helveticus. Next base: position 1,093,199,193 of record NC_136068.1, read on the forward strand.
TTATGTAGACGGCGTCCCCGATCTTCTCGATCAGTTCGTCCACCCTCGGTATGGGGTAGGTGTCAAAGGTGGATATGGCGTTCAACGCCCGAAAGTCCATGCAAAACCTCTTCGTCCCGTCCGGTTTGGGTATCATCACGATGGGCGAGGACCACTCGCTGGTCGAAGGTCTGATCACCCCCAATTCCATCATGTCTTGGACTTCCTTGTTCACCGCTGTTCTTCTCGCCTCGGGGATCCTGTAGGGTTTCTGTTTTACGGTCTTCCCGGATTCGGTATTAATGTGATGCTCTACCAGAGAGGTTTTACCGGGGAGGTCCGAAAAAATGTCCGAATAGGACTGCAGGGCTTGACTCAGCGAGTCTTCCTCCTCTTTAGTCAATGTGGGGTTTACCACCAGTTGGGGTATGGTCGACGTATCCGCATGGAGGACGCCCCGGGGAGCCGGCCCCAACCACTCCTTCAGCATGTTAATGTGGTAGCTCTGGGACTTCCTGGGGGTCAGTTGTAAACGATACGTTGTGTCGCCGAGGGCTTCCACCACTTTGTAGGGACCCTGCCACTCCCCCTTGGATTTCCCGCTTGTGGAGGGCATCAGGACCAGTGCCCACTTCCCCACCGCTATACGTCTCAGTCTTTTTCCCCGATCATAGTTCCTTTTCTGCTCGTGTTGTTTCTGTTCGAGGTTCGAGGAGGCGAGACCTCGTAGTTTCCCCAGTCGGCTCTTTAGGTGCCTGGTGTATTCGAGGACGGATTGCTGTTCATGTATTTCCTCGGCTTCCCATAGGTCTTTCGTGATCTCCAGTAAGGTTCTGGGGTGTCTTCCATACAATAGTTCAAACGAAGAACACCCCAAACTGCTCTGTTTTTGGGACCTTAAAACATAAAGGGCCAGGGGCAGCAGGCGATCCCATTCCGGTCCTTCTGCTGTCATCATCTTCTTCAGTACATTCTTCAGGGATTGGTTATATCGCTCCACCAGCCCGTCCGTCTGGGGGTGATAAACCGACGTTTTCAGATGTTTTATGTTTAAGGTCTTGCAGACTTCCCTCATAAGCTTGGAGGTAAAGGGAGTCCCTTGATTGGTCAGCACCTCTTTCGGGAAACCCACTCTAGCAAACAACTCCACAAAACGGTCTGAAATGGCTGCTGTGGTGGGGGCCCGTAGGGGAAACGGCTCCACGAACCTAGTGGCGTAATCAACGATGACCAAGGCGTAGACATGTCCTTTTGCGATTTTGGGCAGGGGCCCTATTAAGTCCATGCCGACTCGCTCGAATGGAGTGCCCACGATGGGCAACGGTCTAAGGGGAGCGGCACTCGGCCTGTTGGTGTTCTTTCGTTGACACACCTCGCAGTGGGAGCAGTATTCCTGGACCTCTTTGTATATTCCGGGCCAGAAGAAATACCGCAGGATGGTCTCTGTGGTTTTTTCCTTGCCCGCATGTCCGGCAGTGAGGTGGGTGTGCGCATAAAAAAGTACTTGTTCCCGGAAGGAGCGGGGTACGACCAACTGGGGTTGGCAGTCCTCCCGGGGATGCCTGTACAGGAGCCCATTCCGTATGCGGAAAGTCGGGTACTCGGGGCGGGCTGTGCTTTGGAGGGAGTGAGCGCTTTCCCATGCGTTAAACAGTGACCTATCTTCGGCCTGCGCGTAGCGGAAACTGTGGTCAGTGGTCCACGGCTCGGGAGCAAGGTAATGAGAAAGGGGGGTAGTCCCTGACCCCGGGGAACGGTTTAGAGTGTCCCTGAACATAGAGAGGAAGTCGGGGTTATCAACTCCCACAATCACGTCTTCGGGGAGGGTGGCCACTACTCCCACCCTTACTGTGCATGGGGCTTTCCCCTTGGGGGTGAGGGTGATGGTGGCAAGGGGGTAGGGCTTGACATCACCGTGAACGCACCTAATGTGGACTAGGGAGTCGGGGATGTACTGCCTGGGAGTGACCAGATGTTTCGGCCCTTATTCGCAAGCCATTCATCCACATACTCACATAAAAGGAGGAGCCCAACTCCGATGAATAGAGCACCGTTCGAGGCAGGTATCCGACCTCCATAGGTTCCTCCGGGGGGGGTCTTTTCCGGGGGCACAGCCTAGCGATGTGGCCCCACTCTCCGCATTCGTAACACTGGGGTCCTCTCATCAGGGGGGCCATCGGCCCCGGAGTTTTCATCCGGCCGTAGTCCCCTCCGGTTTTCGGTTTCTTATCCGTCTTCACCGCCATGGGGGTTTTCAGGGCCTTCTCGTGATCCCACGGGAGGGCCTTGGGTTGAGCTCTAGCGAAGTTGGCGGCCATGTTGATGGCCTGTTCTATCCCCAGACCTGAATGTTGCCTCAGCCACCTTTGGGAGGCATATGGAAGGGCTTCCATAAACTGCTCCAAGTACACCTTGTGTAGGATCTCCTCCCTGCATGTATTATCAATTGTCCTATATTTTTTACACATTGTTATTTCCCTGTATTACAAATTCAGTTTCTAACAGGGGGTCCTTGTTGTTCACATTATTATTCCCACAGCTTGTCTGTGCAGGGCCGTTCTTTCCAATTCACATGGTTGTTATCTTTTGTACTATATTTGAGCAGTGGGTACTAATCCCTCCCTCCCCTTATTTCATCTATCCCTTACAGCCATGGCCAATATGAAAACCTTTGGATTCACTGATGCAGAATTTGAAACTTTAGTTGGTACAACAATTCCAACAACTAGCACTAATACATCTAGTAGAGGCCAGGATGAAGGTAAGAAATTATTAGACCTTAAGAAGAAACTCATCCGGATGGAAGCCCATGGGGAATTTATGTTGGCCTATTTAAAAACAGGAATTATCCCTAACGGATTACGTGTACGGAATGTACCAGGTCTTTTCGTACACCACAGACCGTTTTTAGAAAAGTGGAGCCTTATAGCGAATCGCTGTTCCCGCGATTTGATGATATTAATAGTGGCAACATCAAAAGAATTGGCACTAGAGATAAGAAAAGAGATAGATGATTTAGAAGAGAAGTTGAAACAACTCTCTGGAGTTGATGATGCCATCAAAAAGATAGAAGAATACAATAGGGATTTAGAATCCTTCAGTAACTATCTAAATAAACGAAAAGCAGATAAACTGAATAAAGATAAAAGATTCTATTCAGAGGAAGTGGCATATCCTTATTTACATAAGGACTTTTACCAACAAAACCACTATACCGACGAGTCTAGGAATGTACAACAAAGAGTCAATAACTTTACTGATTCATCTGACTCTGAGGGTGAAGGCTCTGCTAACACATATTATGAACCAGATAGTGGCTTCAATACATACACCAACTCCAGACCCCAGCGTCCTTTTTTATCGAACAGAGGGCCTCGACGAGGTCGCCCCAGGGTAAGATTTCAGAATCAAGGACAGTCCAGAGGGAATTTCCAGATGAATCAACAACATCAACAAGCTCAACATCAACAACTCCAACAACAAGAACAACCCCAGTTCATCAGGGAAACTCGCAACAGGCAATATTGGGGTCAGGGAAGATAATTCCCATTTTTAATTTATCCTCCAAAAAGTTAGACGACTCTAGTGAAGCTTTGCTATCGAAAGGATTATCCTTTGTACCTCATTCATTTGTGAACACCTTTGAGCTGTACAAAGATGTAATTGCTTTCTTTAGGAGAATCAGATTAAAAAAGTTTTTTCAAGATAAAGAAGACAACACATGTGATTTAACTACACAGAGGCCGAGTGACATTTCTTTACCTTCTACTTTCACTCCGGGTTTAGACCAGCTAGGACCAGAAGTGGCGGCCTTCGAGCTGGTAATTATGAAAAAATTAGAAAAATCCTTAGAATATATCCCTAAACCAAAGTACAATTTAACCATGAACGAATCGTTAGCACTCAAGGAACTGACAGACAATAGAGAATTAACAATCAAAGGAGCTGATAAGGGAGGAGGAATTGTTGTCCTCAACTCCAGTGATTATGAATGCAATATGAAAAAAATGTTGAGCGATAGATCTACCTATTTACCAATTAATTGTAATCCGACTAATACCATCATTAGAAAAATCAGGTCCTTGACCGATGATGCTTTATCAAATGGTGACATTAACATCAAAGACCATGAATTTTTAAACAATAATAAACTCAAAACAGCCTGTATTTATGGTCTTCCAAAAATACACAAAAATTTGGAAGACCCTCCATATAGACCGATAGTGTCAACTATTGGCACCCCCACAGAACCGCTTTCAAAATTTGTCGACAGTTTTTTAAGACCTCATATTCCAAAAATTAAATCTTATGTTAAGGACACTTGTCACATGATCAATACAGTAGAGAATTTAGACATCATACCAGGGAGAGATATATTAGTGACCCTTGATATCGAGTCCCTATATAGCAACATACCGATAGATGAAGCGATCATAGCAACGGACTGGTTCATAGATAAACATGGTATTATATGTCCCAAAAAATTTCTAATAGATTGTTTGTTCATTGTGTTGACAGAGAATATCTTTGAATTTGGTGTAGATACTTACCGCCAACTTAGAGGTGTGAGCATGGGAGCTTCGGTTGCCCCATCGATAGCCAACATATATATGTCACGTTTTGAGGAACGTTTCATAGATAATGAAATAGCACCTTTTTTCGAGTCGGTTTCCCATTGGTCCAGATACATTGATGACATCTTCTTTATCTGGACCAATGGGAAAGACACTCTTCTTGAGTTTCTGGAATGGATCAATTTGACCGACAGTAACCTCAAATTCACTGCGCACTACAATGAGAATCAAGTCGAATTTTTAGACCTTTTAATTCGAGTTAATGTGAATAAATTGGAAGTTGATCTATTTGTGAAAGAAACAGCTCGAAATACCCTACTACATTTTAGTAGTTTTCACCCCAAATGTCAACGAGAAAGCATTCCTTTCTCCCAATTTCTCAGGGTTCGCAGGAACTGTTCAAATTTGTCAGATTACGACCAGCAGGCAGCTATTATGCGCAAAAAATTCCTTGATCGAGGATATCCTCATAGATTAATTAGAAACTCCTACAAGCGTGCTCGCTTTTACGATCGGGACGCATTATTAACCCCTAAAGAAAAAAAAAAAGGTGAATGACCGTATCGTGTGTGTAACCACTCATTCGACCATGAATGAACGTTTAAGACAGATTGTCAATGCCAATTGGCATATTTTGAATTGCAACCCGTCTTCCACACCGACCTTAGCAAAACCTTTATTTGCACATAGGAGAAATCGCAATTTGAAAGATAAAATGGTCCATTCGAAATTCACCTCCAAGCTCCCTAACGCTACCCAGACTCAGAGATCAATACTGACCAATCTGCCAGTGCGAGGCACAGTTCCTTGTTCCTCTTGCATGTCTTGCAAGAATATTCTGATTGGAGAGAGTTTCACTCACAATGGCTTCAGCTTTAAAGCAACTGATCTATGGAATTGTAAAACCACTAATGTGGTATATTTTATCAGCTGCCCTTGCGGCATGGGATATGTCGGTGAAACATGTAGGTCGATTCAAACACGACTTACCGAGCATAGATCTGCCATTAAAACCCAAAAATTTAATGCCCCCCTAGTGAAACATTTCCTTGATTCAAAACACAAACCGGAAGACCTACATTGGCGTATCCTAGAAAAGATTAAAACTCCTGACAGCAAAGGAGGATGCGCCATTCGAAAAAAACGTGAGGTCTACTGGATTTTTGTTCTGGACACACACAAAAGGGGATTGAATAACGAAACTCCCTGGGAGAACGCCATCTGTCTATAATATGAAACAAAATCTGTGTTGGCAGTTGGTGGATTCACCCTTTGTGATTTTTGTGGATCCATGAATTAATATAAAATCTGTCATAATTGTTATGAACTAGCAAATTACGCCTCCTCCTCTGTTTCTTTTGGCCTATTCATACATAATTTCTTAAGAAACATGAATTGCCCTTATCCCCGTCAGCAGGTGTACATACATAAAACTTGGGTATGTATCCCTATATCAGGTATCCTGAGCTATCGTTTGTGCACTATGTCCAGGTTCATTGAATCTAGTAAGATCCCGCCATAGTGACCTAAGACAAATCTGTGTCCCCTGGACATTTCTAATATCATATTCGTATATCGGGCATGACTGTGATCTTTCTATTTTGCTCGAGGTGACTTTGTAATTATTCAGTATGTTTTTGGACACTGTCACCTATTCTATGACAGGGACAACTTTTTAATATTTTAATTAATTGGTTCTGACTCTCTCTTGTTGCTTGATATTAGTTGTTCGAGCGCGACAGTGGCTCCACCCTCGAAACATAACCTGTTATTTGGGTTAGTCTTTTTTCCGTCTTCACTTTTATCAACTTTAAGGTCACTTCCCCTTTAAAATGAAGAAAAAAGTCTTTGATAGCTTGATACGTCAGCGTAGACACCTGGAAATCCCCTTTATAAGAGGGGCGGTTCAGTGAGTCTCGTCATCATCATTTCCAACGGCTGCGGGACGCTATCGAATATTCGAGACGTGGCTCCCACAGGTTGCTGTCACGGTTCGGTTTCCATCATAATCGGTAAGCCATTCGTCTTTTCCCTTATGGAAACTACACTTTTTACCTTTTTATCATGAGAACTGTTTCTAACTTGAGGTTTACAACATTTCTACACACAGTACCGAGGATTCTTTTCCAACGGCTGTGGGACGCCAGCAGATAACACAAACGCGGCACCCGCAGGTTGACGTAAACGTTTCACCTTTTACATATAACCGGTAAGCGAGTTGCGCTGGTTATTGAAATCATTTCCCCTTTTAGATCTTGCAAGTATTAGACTGCAAGGGGTTGTTTTCTTACACATTTTGCATTTCTTCCTTTCCTAGCACTGAAGATATTTTTTTGATGGTTCCGGGACGCAAATAGGTATCCGGACCTTGGCCCCCGTAGGTGTATGTTATTGGACATTGCCTAACATACCCGTTAAAATATATTCGGTAAGCGAGTGGGCCCCTGCACGGGGACACGCACACCAAACCAAATAATTAAAATAGACCTCCTGCTATCTTTGCATTTTCCACTACATCTCTTACGTATCTGGCTGTAATTGGGGACTGTTTTACATTTTCACTTCTAGTATCGAAATCAGAAAAGGTGAATTGGAGCAGATATCCAGAGTGTGGCCCCCTCTGTATTTACGTTATTACTATCTTTAATCGGTGAGTCATTCTTTCCTCTGTCATCAATAGCGACCTTCCTTCTGTGTGAATGCATCCACAGACGAACTTTTTATTTATTCACTTGCAACTTACAGCCTGTTGTATTTCCACTTCCAGCATGGAATACATTGGCACTGGACGCTAGCAGCCTTCTTGAGCGCGGCGTTTCTGGGTAGACACCACGGATTATTTGTGATAAAACTTAGTAAGTTATCTGACTATAGTATTGACACCGTACAAAAAATCTAAATCAAGGATGTATCCACTAATACAGATCAGTTTCATTATGTGTTTTATTTTTTCCTTTAGTATTGAAAACTGACATTTGGCCTCCCTTTGTACCAAGACGCATAACCCCGTCTTTTTTAACTAATTTGGTAAGATTCGGATATTTCTAACTCTTAACCAAATGTCGAGCATAAACTATCAGTATACTATATGATAGATTAGAGTTCTACTCATGAACCGTTCCTTTCCTAGCATTTCAGCTTTATAAACGCTTACTAGTCAGTTTGTTGCATGTTAAGAAAAACAGGCTCCTGTCCGTTTGTATCATTGTTTAGGTTGGGCACTCGTGTTGGGGTCCCCCCCTGGGTTTTGGCATATTCTGCAAATGGGAGGTTCCTACAACTTCATTTTGGGGTACGAGACCAACATCCCCTTTCCCCTTTTTTAACATACCACTGCTCAAATATATAAAGCCTAGTTTGTACCTTATGTGGCTATATTATTTAGCTGCACAAGTAGGGAGGTATAGATATGTAAGCACAGCCATATGTACTTGTAATGATATATTGAAGACGAGAGTTTCAGATTATTTTATTGTGTTTTTAATATAATTTTTTTACATGTGTCTTCCAGAATGTATTGTGGCTCCTGAAGAAGGCGTTCTTGTGACAACGCCGAAACGCGCGTCGATGAAATAAATTGTTCGCCACTGTTTTAACACTGTCCATGCAATCGTGTTATAAATATAAGAACCGATTATAATTGATTATTTACATGATTACCTGGTTTTTATGTTCCTTGTACTAAATGTTTTTAACATGAATATGTATATTTAGCAATAAATGCAAGTTTGTCTTTCTATTTTTGGGCTTGTGCTTCCTACTTTTCCCCTCCCTGCATGTATTATCAATTGTCCTATATTTTTTACACATTGGGATCTCCTCTTTGGTACATGTCTCTGGGGTGAGCCACTTGTCTGCGGCCATCTTGAGACGGTAGAACAGGGTCTTAGGGTTTTCCCCCGGGATGCCACGCTCTTTCCTGAATTTAACGCGGTAGGCCTCCTGGTCTAGCCCCAAGTGGTCCAATATCACCCCTTTTATTGCCGCATAGGGAGTGTTCCCCAAGGGATTCGCGGCCTGGTAAGCGCACTGGGCCTCCCCGGTTATCAAGGGGGACAGAAAAAAAGGCAATTTTTCTTCGGGCCATCCCAACGCCCTCGCTGCCCTTTCAAAATTCATCAAAAACGCATCAGGGTCTTCCCCCTGCAGGTATTTCTGTAGGGCAATACCGGAGGGGTGGGGACTATGGATCCTTGGTTTGCTCGTAGGGGTCAACGCAGGTGGCGGCCCACTCTTCAGACTCTCTAGCTGGGCGGAGATTGTCGATTTAAACAGGTCTCTGTCGGCCTGTGCTGAAGTCAGCTGCCTTTCCACGGCCCATTCCAGTTTTTCTTGGCCCTTGATGAGGTGCTTGATGAGGGCGTCCATCTCGTTGGTACAGATGGACTGATCTTCCAATCCCACTTCTGACACCAGTTGTAAGGGGGGGGTGTGGGCGCCTGGTCGGAAATGGGAGCAACTAGGGCCGGTGATGGGGCCAAGATGGATTCTATGGAAGGAGAGGCAGCATAGGCAGGAATCCTTTTCAAAGATGGTTTTATTTTGATGGGAACAGTATATGTTTTCCTTCGGCGGCTGGTTAGTCTTTCCCTCGCAAAGGCGGCAGGGTCGTAGGTGGTCCGGGTAGTATCCAGGTTGTCAGGGCCAGTGGTCCGGTCTTCACCTGAAGTCAGCTCCGGCAGCACCGAGGAAGGAAGGGAAACCGGATGTTAGAGGCTGCTTTCTAACGTTTCACAAGGACGGGGGGGTGAGGGACACCAGTGCACTCGTGTCTTGAACTCTATAGCGGGCAAGTGCTCAGTAAGTGCTCGTGAGGTCGGGGGTAGGGGATGCAGGAGCAGGGACACACGTGCTGGGCTCTTACTCGCTAGGGGGTAGCAGACTTTGTCCCAACCAACCCGCCATACGACCCCGTACCTGCTTGAGCCACACACCTCCCGTGGGCGTGTGGCGGGGCGGATCGTTTCTCCTCGGCTCTCCTGGCTGCTGTCTTGCTTCTCCTGGGCTCCTCAAGGACTCGTCTTGTGGGCTCGTCAGGGATTCGACAGCTGGGCACGTCCGTGATTCTTCTCCGCCGGGGCAACGCCTGGGAGTCACCTCGCGTCCTCTCGACTCGGGGCTCGCGTTCTCCGCCTCTTCCTCCTCGCTCGGCTCTTTTGAAGTTGCCTCTTTCTGGGAAGGGGGCGGGGCTACCGCTCCGGTCTCCCAGTCCTTAAAGGAGACGTGCTCGGGCTCCGGGTTCGTAGGCCACCAGTATTCCGGATCGCCCGTCATCCACTCCTCTGGGTCCGGACAGTCCCGGGGCTGCATGGAGGCAAGGGAAGCACGTAAGTCAGGGGCGGCGGTCCACCAAGGGGTCATCCGCACACCGGCCTCGGGGTCTGGTACACCCACCCCGTGACAATTGTGTACTGCTATTAATTAAGAAAACTATCACCCCAGTGGAGTTAATAATAGAAAACCTACATCCAATAGGACAATATGCTTGTAAACTATATATATATATATATATATATATATATATGAGACAATGTAGGAAGCTGGCTCTCTATATACTATGCCAAAAAAAGTTATAATGTGTAGAGTCGAGTGGGCCCAAAAGGCTTTACAGAGGCTAAAGTAGATAATACTAATGCTCTCGTTTGTGGTAGTGTGGGCAAGCAGTTAGGGCTATCAGAGGGTAGTGCTAAGCATTTGTTATACTCACAAAGGCAATTAATGAGGCACACACTCAATGATTAAATCCGAGACCAATTTATAAAAATAATACTTGGTTATATTTATTTTGTAGAACCAGCTGCTGCAATTCAATGTTAACCTACGAGAGGAAGAAAACATTCAGCATACAGATAGGTTACATAACTTAGAGAACCAGTTTTCGAGAGTTAAGGTAGGTATTGGGCAATGCTCAAAAAAGCATCAACAGTACACCAGCAGCAGCTGGGTGCAGGGGTGCAAACACGGTGTCGGACGTCCAATGCAATTCAATGAAGAATGAGGCAATTGGCCAGAGGCTGCTTACAGGTAAGTAACAGTGGCTTAGGGGACCAGTCTCTGGGGTTTGCAGCAAGCACTGGTAAGGGTCCAGAGCAGCACCAACAGTACACCACAGGCAGTACAGGGGCAGCTGGGTGCAAGGTGCCAACACAGCATTGGGTGCCCAATGTTGAGCAATGGACAAAGGCCAAATCGGAAAAGGGCTGCAGGCTTGGGCCCGTAGGCTGGTCAGAGGAAACCAACCAACAGCTGGATAGGTAAGTTGCAATGCTCAGGGACGTAGAGACACTTTTAGTCTGCTTCACTAACAGGTGCAGGGGTGCCTTTTGGTGTCGGAAACAGTTTACCAGGGCATGTCACGGTTGCGGGGGTCTCCTTGCAGGGGCTGCAGGTGACATCAAGAAGTCCAGGAGGGAACATCTTTGGGACCAGTAGGCAACTTCGATTCAGGCAAGAGTCGTCGGGTGCAAAGGTGGAACCTTGGGTCAGGTTATGCGGTTTTCAGGTCACAAAGTCTTTCCTTGACGATGGTTGCTTTTGAACAGATCCGCTGTTCTCGGGAGATGTTTGTCTTTATCTGAGACAGGAACTCCTCCCAGAGTTTTGGAGGTCGCTTGGATCAGGACAAGTCGTCTTTGGCACAATTTGACAAGGGCTGCAGATAGGCCGGAGGGGCTGGTGCCAGGTCAGTTGCTCACTGCAGTCTTCTCTGCTTTCGCGGCTCTGTGGTGTCCGACTATTCTTAGGTTGTCAGGAACTGAAGTTCAGGATCTGGGGTTGCCACCTAAATACTAGATTTAGGGGCGTTACAAGGGAATAACAGATAGTGGCCAGTGGGCCCCTTACCTGTGGGAGGAGGACATAGCCCTAGCCCACATTGGAGGGGTCCCACTATTTTCAAGTTGGCCCGGAACTGAAAAGTATACTTCACCTCGCCGCCTCCAGCACCTGAGGAGAGGAGATGGCAGAGAGAGGCACATCATCTATTCTTTCTAAGATTTCCAGCCTGTCCTTCTGCCAAAAGGGGGTGAGGAAAGGAAGTGGGGCCTGCTCCCTCTAACAGGAGAGGCTGGAGTCGCGTTTCAAAGGCGGCAAGGCCTTTGAAGCTCCCTGCCACAGATAGCTGTTCCTGACAAGGGGGAGGTGCGAACACCTCTGCTGAGGACAGGCATTGTTCTCAACCTCTGAGCGCGCAGGCATCCCATTAGGTCAGAACAATGTCTGGTGGTAGCAGGCTGGCTTAGGCCAGCCAGTGCCCACACTAAGGGCCCTATTATGATGGCGGACGGACTTGCGTCCGTCCGCCACCCCTGCGTAAGAGGGACCGTCCGCATGGGCAGCGGCGGTCCCTCCCCGAGGTGAAGATCCACATGCTTTTCCTTGGCGGAGAATCCGCCGCGGAAAAGCATGTTTGCACAGCCATCCTAATATGTCTGGCGGTGTCTGAGAGACACCGCCACCATATTAGGCCTTTTCTGCCGCGGTTGTAAGCCAACCGCAGCGGAAAAGCGGCGGACAGAAACCAGGACCCACCAGCCATCCTAATGTGGCGGTGGGTCTTTGGTGGGTCCGCAGAGGATTTTCCGCATCCTCCGGGCCGGCGGTGGCTTCCGCCGGCCCGGAGGATGCGGAAAATCCTCCATCGTAATGTGCCCCTAAGGGCCTAATTCGGATGTTGTTAGGAAGGCCTGTCTGGAGTCGGATCATGCAACCGACTCGTTTTGGGAGCCGGTTCCTACAAAAGACGAAGTACGATGCAAAAAATCCTTAAATTACCCAACAACTCGGTTACTCCGAACCCATCTACAGAGTACTAACGAGAACTCTCTTGAAATGCTGAATGGAGTGATGCAGAGGCATATTTCCATATCGATTCCCGAAGGCCGAAGTACGATACGTACTTCCCATGCACCGAATCGGTCGCCAAAACCAACACGTCAGACCAGGAAAGGGGAGTATTTCAGCTCCGATTCGCGCCACAACACGATTCCTGCAAACGAGAAGGTGCAGCCGTGTATCCTATCGCTCATGTCATCCCTATACTCTACCTCTACTAACACTACTACAACCCCAACCGACGGGGTCGTCGCAGAAGGTAAGTCCGACACCTACCATCACACAAAAACACCACTACACCACGAAAGGCAACATAAGATAAAGCAGAGGCAAAACTACAGTTACACATGGGGTGGGGGCAATAATTGCAGCAATGTAGAGGCAAGGGGGGTGGGGGCAACTGTTACAGCAAATGAGACACAAAAGGGTGGCTGGCGGGCCAATACTCCCAGCAATGTATAGGCAATATGTGGGTTGTGGTGCAAATAGCCACAGCAATGTCCAGACAAACTGGGATTTGGGGGCCAATACTCCCAGCAATGTATAGGCAATATGGGGGTTACGGGGCAAATAGTCACAGCTATGTCCAGCCAAGCCAGGGTTTGGGGGGCGCAATACTCCCAGCAATGATTAGGCAATATGTGGGTTGTGGGACAAATAGCCACAGCTTATTCCAGCCAATCAGGGGGTTGGGGGACACATACCCCCATTAAATGAGATGCAAATCTGGGGTTCTGAGGTGCAATACCCCCTTAAAAGTAGATGTCAATCTGGGGTTCTGGGGTCAAATACCCCCATTAAATGAGATACATATCTGGGGTTTGAGGGGCAAATATCCCCTTAACAGTAGACACAAATCTGGGGTTCTGGAGCAAATAACCCCATTAAATGAGATGCAAATCTGGGGTTTGAGGGGCAAATACCCCCAATGAAATGAGATGCAAATCTGGGGTGCAAACCCCCCTTAAAAGTAGATGCCAATCTGGGGTTCTGGGGGCAAATACCCCCAAGAAAGTAGATGCAAATCTGGGGCTTGGGGTGCAAAATCCTCCTAAAAGTAGACGCAAGTCTGGGGTTTGGGGGGCATATACTCCCAGCAATGTGTACATAAACAATGCAACTGGTGCACATGCAAAGTGCCACAATACCTACAGGTGGAGTACATACAGCAGGAATGTCTAAATGAACAAACTCAAAAGTAATTTTCCATTAAATGCATTCCCATACTGTTGCAGCAAAAGTAACAGTTAAATTTGAGGAATGGACAGGGCGGAGATGCAAGTGCTCTAGGAACTGTTAAAAACAAACAAAGTCTCATCATTCAATAAATGGTCCCTTAAAAAACTGTGAAATACTGTGGGGCTGATGTCAAACAAAACAGATCAGCAATCTACAGCAGCTCAAGGACTGTATGTGTGTGCGTCAAAGCTGTCTCATTCTTGGCTGGCACACATGACAGGAGGACAAAGACCGCATAGCCCTCTGGGTGCTGAGTAAAATCAGAAAGTGTTCAGCATAACCTTGGATTGGCCCTGCTGCCGATCTGGCATTGTTTAAAGAGCTGGTGCACCAGGGTCACCTGGGAGCCAATTATTTTGGTGACTGTTAACCACAACAATATCCTGACTCTCTTCCCCAGTCCCCACCAGGCCAAACCAATGTGGTGCCAGTATCCTGTCCGCTGACCTGCTGTGCTGCAAATTGAGGATGGGGGTCAGACCTTGGAGCATACTCATCTTGGTGCACTGTCTCACATGCCTTGCAAGAAGCAGTGTAATCTCCCCCACCAATCTATGAGCATCACGGCCCAGTAGGTGCAGGGAGGCTGCATTGTATGTAGGTGCATTGCAGGGAGGCAAGTCATATTTGGCCATTACAAAATGCCCCCCTCCCCCCTTGATCAGCAGCAGTGTGCCTCATTGAAACTTACCTTGACAGGTGACATTGCAGAGGCTACCATGAAAATGAGGATCATGGAATGCGTGCCAATTGCTTTCAGAGTGCCCATGCATCATTGTGATCCCAATCCCAACATGGGTCCATTGCATGTTGTGTATGACCAATAAGGGGATGACATCATCAGATGGGTACAGCCAGCCTCCTACAAAAATATTGACAATACCAACACCTATGGAACTGGGTGTACTGTTCCAGTGTCACATGTGAGTTTGCTCACAGTGCAAAGTGTTGTCCACAGCACAACCAGAGATATCACCACAATGAGTCCACTCCTCTGGTGCCCCCACACCTTGATTATTCAAAGTCAGAATACCATGAATATCTATGCGTGTGTCGTCTGTGAAGTATGGGGATTTATTTCTAGAGTTGCGAATGTGTATCTGACATCCTATTTTACAATTTCAGCCATGTTTCAAACAGTGACCCCCTGTGTTTGTCTGTGAATGGCATGTGTTACAGAGTGAGACACATGGACTCACTCATTTGAATGGAGGGAATGGAATCTTCAACACAATCATGTGACAGGCCTATGTGACAGATGCCCATAGTTAGCATACCTGGAATTGGCCCACAGGATACATTTGATAACAAAGGGCAGCATGGCTGGGACCTAACAGTGGCACAATGAGCAAGCAAAACTCACTAAGGCCTCAATCTTGATGTCACCTGCTGCAGGGATGTATAGCATGGCCTATTCACACTTGTTTGCTCCAATGACAACATGCTTCACATATTTGTGGAAACCACACTGAGAACAGGTCATACATTAGTCAATGTGCTGGCACATGTTGGGCATTTGCATTACTTCGGAAGCTTACCTCCATGCACATGTTACTGTGATTTGTGGTGATCACATGATCATGGGACTATAGTCACTTCCCTGAACATTACTGACTCACATCTCCCTGATGAAAGAGGCATAAGCGAGCATCAATTTATCCCTGTGCATATGCATCTTACAATATGTATCTTACCTTGAAAAGTGCACTACGTACTACTTAGAGCTCCACAACGTCCAGACTGCGCCGGTGAGTCCCCTTCACCCTAAATGCCCCCTATACACCCTGTTCCTGTGTATTTACCTCACTTTAATGCAAATCTTGCCCCCGCCTATGTGCTACCTCTTTCCACTCAGATACCTTAGCTCTACTTCTTTCTTGTAAACCCCACCGACAAGTCACTGACCAACCCTAAATAACGGTCTGGTCCACCCAACTCTGCGGCCAGACTCATTAATCTCTAAATCAGCATTAGCATTGCTGTAACGTTAGCCCGGCGCATCCCTATCTTGCAGCACCCATCTACTCATTCGGCCTGACCACCTACTCTGGTGGGTTACATAACTCAATGGCTGGACAACAGCAACAATCTCGCACCCCTCCAGAAACAAAATTGACACAAGCCCCACCGCTCTTACTCTCTCCCCGTCCCCAGAGACCGCGTGTTGGCAGCCAACCAATCCAACCCATATAGAAGCGGTCTGACTTCGCTAGCAGTCTCGTCCTTCACTACAACCCTCCCCGACCCCTATGTTAGCATAACACGCCTAGCCCGAAAGGACCCAGCCCCACCGCCAACTTAGATAAAATGCCTTCTACCACGTCAACCTACCCCAACCCCCTCATCCTGCCCTACGTAAAACAGCACGGCCCGAACTCCTTCTCGATCAGTCTCCCCTTAACCTCTCACCCAAAGCGGAAAAAAAAGTCAAACACAAACTGATCAGGCAATACCCAGAATCACTATTTGCTGACATATATCACTGCTCCTCCAAAGGTCAAGTAAAAATGGACCTCATTTTTCAAACGGAAAGGCCCGACAAGTGGAATTCCATCCTTAGAGCACAACGCCACATTACCAAAACCACCTATATTCCCCATAGCTGCAATCTATTATTCTCTATCCCAAACTGCACGTCGTGTTGTGGGAACACCTCTCTGACCATCTACTCTAACGGCACAGACCTGATTCAAGCTAACAAAGTCAATCTTGAGGCATTTGATCTCCTCTTTCCCTCTCTGTGGACTAACGCTGTTCACACACATACCCCCTCCCATCGATCCCCTGCTACTTGGACAACAGGTCCCCCAACAGAACACCCACACTATTCTTGCGCCAGCTATCATAAACCCCTAGGCTCCACCTCAAGCCACCTCCAGCACCTCTACCACCAAGAACAAGGCGTCCCTTCCCGCACTGGTCCGTCCCCTCGAACAGCCCCCCTTCGTATAACCTCCTTCAAGCAATACCGGTCGACCTCAATACTCAGTCTAAGTCTTCCAATCACCTTCCTATACCCACCAGCAAAAGAAAACAATTACCACAACTTGACCCTCCTCAGCTCGTGCCTAATCCTATAACCCTAATTGACAACACAACAACTACCAGAAGACAACACAACATTGTCAGATCTTCTCCCCTCCGGGAAGACCCCACCCAGAATCCACTCACCTACCCCAAGAAGAGACGGGGTGCCGGCTCTCCCTGATTGAAAGCCAAGTGGCTATTATAATACAGGGCCCTAACTAAATCGTAAGCAACCTCGCTTCTCAAAACAACTCTCAATGCTCCTGCCAGAGTGGTCACCGGAGTCAAAAACTATGACCACTTATCTCCTGCACTCAGAGAACTAAAATGGCTCCCAGTGGAAATGCGTGCCAGCTTTAGAACTGCCTGCCTCCCGCACAAAGCCCTGCACACAGGGAAACCAGAATACCTGGCCTCCAAACTCAAGAAAGCCGGCCAGTCAAGAAACCTCAGGAGCTTCAACACCCTCTTACTCATCCCTTTGAAAACACGCAAACAAAAAAAACGCGTCACGATCCTTCGCAGGAAAAGCACCCAAAATCTGGAACTCCATCCCTGCCGATATCAAGACTATCCCTTCCTTTATAAAATTCAAAAGACTCCTAAAAGACCTCTACCTCAACTGTCCTTCCCGAAATGAAATTCGAAACACACAAGCCTGCACTCTGCAGCCACCAGGCAATGCTCCACCACTCCCTACCTCATCCCCGCTCCCTAACTCCCTCCTCGTTCACAGCCTCTCGGAGGAAGATTTAGCCCAAGACTCTGTGCCCGCATCAAGACTACCTCTGGACCTCTCTACCTCAATGACTCACCTCAGACGCACAGCACACTGGGACTTTTGAACACTTATGCTTACCTTCGTCTCTTTTATGTGATTTCTCTCCTATCTGCTGTAAAGTGCTCCGATACCTTCGGGTCTGGCCAGCGTTATATATAGAACCTCTTAAATAAATAAATAAATAAAATGTATCTGTGGGTTTGGCTGACTTACAACCAGTAAAACATACAGCAGGCTCAGGTACTGTAACATGCATAAACTCACTCAGCAGAGAAGTACTAAAGAATGTGGTCCCATCTATACAATGTCAAAGATAGGATGAGACTATAGATCATATAATGATCCACATAGGGACAGTAAATAACATATCTACTTGAACCTAAGACAGAGCAAGGGAAGACAACACATGTCTTAATACTGCCCTCACACACTTTGCAGTGTCATGCTTCATCATTGGGCCGCATCATACATCCAGGTGCAGACCAACACACTGGATGGAGCGCAATCTTTTTTTGACAAAGAGCAGTGGTGAGGGAAGAGAAAGAAAGAAAATGTAATAGTGCACATACAACACGCAGGACAACGTGAGACAACAAAAGAAAGAAGGGTGATCTAATCCCCTCTGTAACAGGACCAAGCTGTGCAGTACTTAAATTTAAAACAACCTAGGGGTCAACATAGGTTTTTTATTCTGTCTGTGGACCCCTGGAAGGGTTAAAAATATATGTATCGGGGTATACAGGGAAACTGACAATCCCTATAGCCCCACTGCAATTACCAACATGTTTCTGCCAATATTAAGCCCCCACACGGGTAGCGCTGGCTTTCATCAGGGTGTTGGTCCCCACTTTCCGATCCTTACCCTAATTAGGTATTTATTACCTTTTTTTTGTCTGTAGGTAAAATTCCATACTCTTGGTACTCTCCAGAATTTCTGTGAGGGAACCACTTCACAAGTTCATAACATTTTCTCTGAACCCGGGACTTAGTGGGACTGTGCTCTCGCCGTCACATAGTCACGAGAAGCACCAGGAATTCTGCCCTCACTTCAGTCCAGCGTCGGTCAAAAAATGATTGCGCTCCATCCAGTGTGTTGGTCTGCACCTGGATGTATGATGCGGCCCAATGATGAAGCATGACACTGCAAATCTTGGCCTTCTCATAGGAGTTGACCTGTAAGGATGACATGGTGCCAGAACATTAGGGCACATGCAGCATGTTTCTGAGTCAGACACCTGTACATACTGTTAATGCTCAGTTTGGCCAGAATGTCTAAGGGCTATGCATATGGTATTCTGTGCAGTTGTCCTGGGTTCAATGATAACTCTGTATCATGAGAACAGTGATAAGATGTTCAGCCCGGTATACACCCTTCTACGGCAGTGTACCTGCCCACAACAGTTGACTACACGCTCTTGAAGTCACAGATAACATTTGACATGCTTGCCAATGAGATTCCTAATGGTAGTATAGCAAGGTGATTGCATATGTCCAATAAAAATGCAGTGTGATCACCACTCACCTGCTCCTCTGGTTTGCCTTACAGCTGGTTGTACAGTAGGAGGAGGGTGTCCAACAGGGCCGGGTTCTCCTCCTTGCTGAATGCTGGGGCCCTGTCCACTGTACATGCCATGAGGATGTAGTAACAGCAGCAGACAGATGGGGAGGTGCAGGAATAATGCAGGTAGTACAGACAAGTGAAGTCTCTATGGAACAGACATTTCTAAACAGCAGAGGTGTTGTCAAATCCATGCTGTAAAAGTGATAAGAATGAGTCGGTCATATTATCTGAATCGGTCCAATGCATTACATTGCTTGCAAACGACATGCCTACTGCAAAGTTCCAAAACTCATCACCGGACCACGAGTGACTGTGATACATTGTTGATAGGAGGTTACAGAGAAGGTTTCCACGCAATGCATATTGGAATTTAAATGCGCATCTGTCACCATAACAACCAAGGTCTAATGGCCGTGACCGAATCGGTTCGTATGCGGCTACTGTGTTCTTTAAATACTTACCCGCTTCTCTCACCATAACAACCAACACCCAATGGCTTTGACCAAATCAGTTCGGATGCGGCTACCGCATTCCTTAAATGCTCACACGCATCTCTCACCATAACAACCAACATCCAACGGCTGTGACAAATCGGTTCAGATGCGGCTACCACGTCCTTTGAATTTTCATTCAGCAGGGCAGTAACCACTGTGATAGTTGTATCTTTTGAGCAATCCATGTGTATGTTCATCTTTTTACAAGCTAAAATGGACCTTTATATGCATAGCTCACACACCCATGATGAGCTAAATTTGAGCGGCACATGACACACTGTAATTGTGGCTAATACTAACAATTTTCATATGTTTTGAAATGTCCACTTCTTGGCTTTGTCACAGTGCCAATGACTCCATGGGCATGTACAAGTCCATATTTTAACATTATCATGGCATTAAGTCAGTTTGTAACCCAGTGTGCAATCAGTGTGATTCCTGACTATAAATAAAATGTGTGTGATTCGTGGTTCAAGCATTTACATTTGAATAGTTAGACCGTGACTAGATGCACCCAAGCAAATGATGTGTGTGTTGAGTGTTTTACCAGTGTATCTTTGTTGTCCCTGACTCAAGTGTATGAAGGCATCATATATGCAAATCAACAAAAAATAATGGTTTGTTTATGTAATTGTATGTGTGATGCTGAGCTGACAACAGGACAGTGTCCATCCTGGACAGCAGTGTGCATAATGTACAAAGTGGGATGCTGTATGTATGTGTTGTCCAATATATCTGTCAAATCATAATCCTTATGTGTGTACATTTTAAACATGTAATTGTTGCCACACACCTATATCTCAGATTATATTGTGTTGCTTAGTTTATTATGTGATTCCTGATTGACTTGACTGGTGACTTACAGTAGTGACTTTGTCAGTATGGCACACAAATTACTGTGTGCCCATACTGTGGTAACAAATCTGGCAAGGCTCATTATACTGTGAAATGTATCCAAGATCAACCGTACACATTCAAACATGTATTGCAAATGTTCCCTACTCTATTTTGTGCTCACATTACATGTTCTGTTTGTAATGATGCATGTTATCTTGTATATTTGTATCTGACAACAATTGTGTTTACACTCTACACATAGGTATCTCAGACAACCACCAGTGTACAGGCCCTTCCCAGACCTGCAGACTATGGAGGAATGTGACAAAATTCGCAAATATCGTTTCACCAGGGATATAATTAAACAGTTGGCTAACCAGTTGACACCAGATTTGATGCCCGGTCTCACATATCCAACTGCACTGACCCCCAAGGGGAAGCTCATGGCTGACTTACATTTCTTTGCTACTGGTTCTTTCCAGTATACTTTGGCAACATCTGGTGGCATGTCACAGATGATGTTCAGCCGTGTTCTGCATGATGTGTTGGAGGCATTGCTCCATCGCCTGGACCAGTACATCAAGTTCCCACACCAGGAGAGTTAACTGGCATCAAGTGTGAATTCTACACCTTAGGACATACACCACACGTCTTTGGAGCAATTGATGGAACCCATGTTGCTTTGGTAGCACTACAGACCAATGAACAGGTCTACTGCAACCGGAAGCACTTTTACTCGATCAATGTCCAGGTGATGTGTTTGGCAGACATGTACATCTCCCGCGTCTGTACACGTTTCCCTGGCTCAGCACATGGTGCTTACAACTTGGGGAACAGTGTCATCTCCTATATGATGTCCCAGCTGCAACATGACCGAGCCTGTATTGTTGGTAGGTGATGTTTCATGTGTATGTTGTAGTGTGTGTTGATTGCATGTCAGATAGTGAACTTTTTTCTGTGTTCTATGTAGGCCACTCTGGATACACCAACCTTCCCTGGTTGCTGACCCCTGTGCGCAACCCAGTCACCCTTGCAGAAGTGAGGTTCGATGAGGCACAGGCTCGTATCAGGAGAGCTGTTGAACGTACATTTGGTCTCCTGAAAACAAGGTTCCGGTGTCTGGATCACACAGGAGGAGCTCTACAATATAGCACCCTGAAGGTGTGCAAGATTATTACAGCTGCATGTATGCTCCACAACCTAGCAATCCGGAAGGAAATTCCATTTATACTGGATGCCAGAGACCAGCAACCACCAACAAGGCAGGATCCAGGTTTGGGACATGATGCCAGTGATGATGAGGATGATGTTGGGATTTGCGACAAGAACTTATCCGCAACTACTACACCTAAATGTGAGTATTCAATGAGTTGTGCAAACCCGACATGTTTGTTTATGTGTTGCTGTTGTCCTATGTGCATGTATGCTGCTGAGTGTATGTTATTCTTCAATAGGTTTGTACTGAGAAGCTTAAACAAATTTTGCATGTGACATGTACAATGCTACACTCAATACTAGCCTGTGTTCACACTGACATTTGTATGCTTTAGCAGAGACAGTTAGCAACATTAAGCAACATAATTCCTGAGTTTGTGACTCTATTCTATGTTACTCCTTATCAGGATCATTCACCATGTCAACTGCAGAGCTGTGACCACACCAGACCCATGATACTGTGCCATACTACAACAGTTAGCAGTTGTGGTACTCCCTGGACCGCACATCCTTCTGAACTGATGATCATTTCTTTTTACGTGTGACCATTTTGTTAATGTGTGATGTCATTACAGTTTGGGTTAAGGTGCAAAGTTGTAAAATTTTGAATAAACCTGTGCTTCACGTTGAGGTGTGCCTTGTCTATTTGCACACATCCAAAGGTTATCCTGAAACAAAACATATTCCATGATCTGTTTTGGAGACTGTTACGGGACAAACCACAGGGAGAGGCGGTAGGTGTGCAGCAAAGGGAAATTGTATTAATGGTTCACCAAGTGTCACCAGGTACTCCGCTGGGTGTTGTCCCTAAGTCTGACTCAGGCTGCTTTTTCCTTTCAGCAGGTTCCTCGCTGTTTCGTTCTTGACGGTTAGCCCTTCGATCGTCCTCTCTAGCTTTGGTTTTTCCTCAGAGAGAAATAGAAAGGGAGAAGAAATCAGTTATCGGGCCAATGTAAATGTTAACTCACTAACACTCCCCGGACAACAGGGACACGGCTGGGTGGAGTCCAAATAGGCTGCCTCTTACGGCAAGTGAAAGGGGGGGTAGGAATAACACAAAACACAACAAAATATCAAACGTGATACAAGAGTGGGGGACGTTACTCTTCATGTGACCCTTATATCACCCTTCTCTCCCAGTCCCAAGTTCCTCCCGTCACCTGGGTTTGTGTCCTTAACCTAGTAGGATACCAAGGTTATGCCCTCCACATAAAAGGAAATCTCCGTCTGCCTGTGAAGTATGCCTGAGTGAAAAACCACCTGCCGATCAACTGCCGGGTAGCTTGGGCCACTTGCCTGAGGCCGTGGCTCGGTGACAGAGCCACGGCTTCCTCTCCTGAAGCGCCTTCCCCAGGGAAAACGACCACCGCTGGTCCGTTCCGCTCCTCCTCATCTACGGTGTAGTCCACGTTCGCCTTGGCTGGTTCTCGCTGTTCCGCTGTTGGCCGTGCTTCTCCACTGTACGCCCTCTTCTCCTCACCTGGCGTACTTGTATCCACTTCTGGGGTTGGCTGAGGTACTGTGATCCGTCCCTCCAAGCACACTGAACACACCTTTGCGGTACCCCTGGGCACCAGTAGTCCTTCTTCGAGGGCGCCCTGTCACAGTGACAAAGATTGTTGTTTGTGCTTGCAAATGGTGGTATGTTTGCAGACTGTAGACTATAATTGCTACATTACCATGTACTATGGGTTGTGTGATAAACTGCTTGTGTCTGTCTATCATGCTGTGACAGGTTACATTTACTCCCATGCCAGTAGTTAACATATCTAAATTGATTTCTTATCCAATTTTGTTGACACTTTCTTCTTTGTTATTTAGTGCGTCATTTAAATCTGTACATTTGTGTTTCAAATTCACGCCATGAGCAAGTATTTTGTGCAAAGTGATTTATTTCAGTGCAAGATTTGATGAAAAACATTCAGATAATGGGGGAGTGCACAAACAAAACATGGAAAACAAAGTGCAGAGAGGAGTTGGTAGGATTGGTATATGATGTTCTCAGAAGTAACTCCACAGTTATTTAAGTCCAAAGTTCAACTAAGACCCTCCAGCCAATGTGGGAGAGTTCAACAAAGTGAACGCTTGGCACACAATGGAGGGTATCAGGAACAGATTATCACTTCCTGGGGGTGATGTGTAGCCTTCGGTCTCTCAGTGATTCTTCTTCAGAAGACCACTCGCATGTTTCCGGGGGCCCTCAGTTGCACGTAGCAATGGTGCAGGGGGCTCTCTGCCAGAGTCCACATCTCTCCTTGTGGCAGGTGCAGATGCCGATGCACGAGATGTGGAAGCACACAGGGAGGTGTGGACATGTTGGTGGCAATCTGGCAGAGGCAGGTGAGAATGTCCCTGTGCACCGCAGTCAGGTCATCTATCTTATCCATGTATGTGTCCATTTTGTCACAGTATGCTGCCTGCTGTTGTTGCATAGTCCTAAGGATTCCAACTACCTGGCCAAAATCTCCTGTGCAACCTTCATGTGCATGGAAGATTCTGGATATGCAAGGGTCATCTTCAGCAGCGGTACAAAAGGGGTGGTGATGGACGGAGCATCTGAACCAATCAAACACTCACACCCAGTCAAAAGATCTGGGTTTGATCCATCACCGTTCTTTAGCCCACTCAGCCACCCCAGTTCAGACATGGCTATATGCAAATCAGTCTGACCCTGTGCCTCATGGGAACAGTCCAACCCGAACTGCCAAGCCATGCCTTCCCTGGACCGGAAACAAGCTTCCGAGGACCGGTTTCTGGCATTCCAGCTGTCTTCAGCCCGGCTTGCTTGAATCCAGTGGCAAAGTGAGCAAGGGACTCACGTCTGAGCATACCCTGCCACACTTATGGCGGCCAAAGCGGTACAAAAGGGGTGGTGATGGACGGAGCATCTGAACCAATCAAACACTCACACCCAGTCAAAAGATCTGGGTTTGATCCATCACCGTTCTTTAGCCCACTCTGCCACCCCAGTTCAGACGTGGCTATATGCAAATCAGTCTGACCCTGTGCCTCATGGGAACAGTCCAGCCCGAACTGCCAAGCCATGTCTTCCCTGGACCGGAAACAAGCTTCCGAAGACCGGTTTCTGGCATTCCAGCCGTCTTCAGCCCGGCTTGCTTGAATCCAGTGGCAAAGTGAGCAAGTTCGGGCTGGACTGTTCCCACGAGGCACAGGGTCAGACTGATTTGCATATAGCCATGTCTGAACTGGGGTGGCAGAGTGGGCTAAAGAACGTTGATGGATCAAACCCAGATATGTGACTGGGGGTGAATGTTTTGCCATTGTGCAGTCATGGCTTGGCAGTTCGGTCTGGACTGTTCCCATGAGGCACAGGGTCAAGACTGATTTGCATATGGCCATTTCTGAACTGGGGTGGCTTGGTGAGCAAAATAACGATGGATTAAACCCAGATATGTGACTGGGGGTGAATGTTTTGCTATTGTGCAACATTCCGTCCATCATCTAGTGTATTTTGATTTTGACTTCATGGCCCAGAGCGCCGCCGAAGAAGCGCAGAGTCTGCAGCCATCTAGACCCCAGGGGAAGGACCCCAACAAGCTCAGTTTCTTCCTCAAATGTGCAGGTCGCCCTCCCACATCACACTCGCTTCAAGGGCAGTATGCAGGCCCATCGTCGGTGCCGTACTCTGTGCAGCCGAATCTAGCTTCCTAATCGCTAGCACCATCTAGCTTAGCAGCAATCTGCAGTTGTTCCAAGCTCCACGCTGTGCCACAAGCTACACCTGTGCAGTTCAGGGTTTGCAGCCGACCAGGTCACAATGCGCCACTACCGCTCAATGCAAGGCCCTAGTTCCCCAGCCGTTGTCTTTTTATAGCATCTAGTGCTATACATGCGTCGTCTGCTCCTCGCGAGTAGTACTCAGGAGAGGGCCTGAGGCGCAATAGAGCTTGTAAGGCTTTGACACGGGCACTGACCGTACTCACTTTACTATCTGCGCTGAGGTCCAGGCGGCCTGTTTCAGCGCGACCGTTGGTTCCACCTTCAGTGACACATCAGCAGTCCGCAACGGATGGGCTGCCTTATCATCTGCAACCGCCGCAGCTGTGGCACTGTGCGGTGGGGATACCAGGTCTCCCGTCCGGCATTTGCTCTTCAACAGCCTCCGTCTCCCCTGGCAGCCGCCATTTTAGATTGCACTCGCCAGCCTCCAGGTGCGTGTCAAACGACAAAGCAAAGGAAGAAGCGTTACATAGAGACTGCTAAGAGGGAGACAAAAAGAGAGATAAAGGACATAACATAGCCCGAACTCGGTTTATATGTAGTTCTCCATACAGCTGCAAATAACACATTGATACAGATTTTTCTGGTGGGGGGCAGAGCATGGTGTGGGGGGCCTTCAGCATATTTGAGGGGGCCGTTTCATGGTTTATTACACCACTGCTGGACACCCATCACAGTTCACTGGAGAACCTTGGCCCACTAGGTGCATTTGTTTTTTCCTTTTCTCCCCATTTTTTGTTTTCTCCCCCACTTTTGGGATAAGTTTGCTTCTGGGTTGTTTTTAGGTCTCGCCTAAGCCATCGCGTTAGCGATGTTTTGGGGGAGATATTAAGTAGGGACTTTCAAAAATGCTCCCAAAGTCTTTTCCAGGCGGATTGCCTACAGTGCATGTGTATGGGTGTATCGCACACCATTTGGCAGCCTGTGAGCCCCTCTCCACACTCATGCTGGTTTGCTTGCAGCCGGCATCAGACTTCAAACACTTCAAAGGAATCCGCTCCCCCGCCCCCGCTGTTTCTGGCTTTGCACTGAAGGCTGTCATGCCCAAGATCACACCGACTGTCAGTTGCTGCAGCAGTGTCTTTCACTTTCACAGCCGGCCGCTTTGATATTGTCAGATACTCAGTGTCACATAATTACTCGCCACATAATTACACTGCACTCAATGCAACATACACTCCAAATACCACTCAGTGCCACATAATTACATGCCACATAATTACACTCTACTGAATGCAACACACACTCCACACATTACCACTCAGTGCCACATAATGATATGCTACATAATTACACTGCACTCAATGCAACCTACACTCCAAACAATACCACTCAGTGCCACATAATTACACACCACACAATTACACTCTACTGAATACAACATACACCCCACACAATACCACTCAGTGCCACATAAGTATATGCTACATAATTACACTGCGCTTAACGCAACATACACTCCAAATACCACTCAGTGCCACATAATTACACACCACATAATTACACTCTACTGAATGCAACATACACTCCAAATACCACTCAGTGCCACATAATTACATGCTCCATATTTACACTGCGCTCATCGCAACATACACTCCAAATACCACTCAGTGGCACATAATTACACTGCACTCAATGCAACATACACTCCAAACAATACCACTCAGTGGCACATAAATACATGCCACACAATTACAATCTACTGAATACAACATACACTCCTCATAATACCACTCAGTGCCACATAATTATATGCTACATAATTACACTGCGCTCAATGCAACATACACTCCAAATACCACTCAGTGCCACATAATTACACGCCACATAATTACAATGCACTCAATGCAACATACACTCCAAATACCACTCAGTGCCATATAATTACATGCTCCATATTTACACTGCGCTCAACGCAACATACACTCCAAATACCACTCAGTGGCACATAATTACACTGCACTCAATGCAACATACACTCCAAATACCACTCAGTGCCACATAATTACACGCCACATAATTACACTGCACTCAATGCAACGTACAGTCCAAATACCACTCAGTGCCACATAATTACACGCCACATAATTACACTGCACTCAATACAACATACACTCCAAATACCACTCAGTGCCACATAGTTACATGCCACATAATTACACTGCACTCAATGCAACATACACTCTATATACCACTCAGTGCCACAGACTTACACGTCACATAATTACACTGCACTCAATGCAACATACACTCCAAATACCACTCAGTGCCACATAATTATATGCTACATAATTACACTGCACTAATTGCAACATACACTCCAAACAATACCACTCAGTGCCACATATTTACACGCCACATAATAACACTCTACTGAATACAACATACACTCCAGACAATACCACTCAGTGCCACATAATTATATGCTACATAATTACACTGCGCTCAATGCAACTTACACTCCAAATACCACTCAGTGCCAAATATTTACACACCACATATTTACACTGCACTCAATGCAACAAACACTCCAAATACCACTCAGTGCCACATAATTACACGCCACATAATTACACGCACTCAATGCAACATACACTCCAAATACCACTCAGTGCCACATAAATACACGCCACACAATTACACCGCACTCAATGCAACATACACTCCAAATACCACATAGTGCCACATAATTACACGCCACATAATTACACTGCACTCAATGCAACATACACTCCAAATACCACTCAGTGCCACATAATTACACGCCACATAATCGCACTCTACTGGATGCAACACACACTGCACACAATACCACTTAGTGCCACATAATCATATGCTACATAATTACACTGCACTCAATGCAACATACACTCCAAACAATACAACTCAGTGCCACATAATTACACACCACATAATTACACTCTACTGAATACAACATATACTCCAGACAATACCACTCAGTGCCACATAATTATATGCTACATAATTACACTGCGCTCAACACAACATACACTCCAAATACCATTCAGTGCCACATCATTACATGCCACGTTATTTCACTGCACTCAACACAACATACACTCCAAATACCACTCAGTGCTACATAATTACACACCACATAATTACACTGCACTCAATGCAACATACACTCCAAATACCACTCAGTGCCAGATAGTTACACACCACATAATTACACTGCACTCAATGCAACATACACTCCAAATGCCACTCAGTGCCACACAGTTACAGGCCACATAATTACACTGCATTCAATGCAACATACACTCCAAATACCACTCAGTGCCACATAATTACACACCACATAATTACACTGCACTCAATGCAACATACACTCCAAATACCACTCAGTGCCACATAATTACACGCCACATAATTTCACTGCACTCAATGCAACATACACTCCAAATACCACTCAGTGCCACATAATTACACACCACATAATTTCACTGCACTCAATACAACATACACTCCAAATACCACTCAGTGCCACATAATTACATGCCACACAATTACACTGCACTCAATGCAACATACACTCCAAATGCCACTCAGTGCCACACAGTTACAGGCCACATAATTACACTGCATTCAATGCAACATACACTCCAAATACCACTCAGTGCCACATAATTACACACCACATAATTGCACTGCACTCAATGCAACATACACTCCAAATACCACTCAGTGCCACATAATTACACGCCACATAATTTCACTGCACTCAATGCAACATACACTCCAAATACCACTCAGTGCCACATAATTACGCACCACATAATTTCACTGCCCTCAATACAACATACACTCCAAATACCACTCAGTGCCACATAATTACACTCTAATGAATGCTACACACACTCCACGCAATACCACTCAGTTCCACATAATTATATGCTACATAATTACACTGCACTCAATGCAACATATACTCCAAATACCACTCAGTGCCACATAATTACATGCCACACAATTACACTCTACTGAATACAACATACACTCCACACAATACCACTCAGTACCACATAATTATATGCTACATAATTACACTGCACTCAATGCAACTTACACTCCAAATGCCACTCAGTGCCACATAATTACACACCACACTGCACTCAATGCAACATACACTCCAAATACCACTGAGTGTGACACATTTGCACTCCACATAATTACACTGCACTTAATGCAACATACATTCCAACTCCTACTCAGTGCCACATAATTACATGCCACATAATTACACTGCACTCAATGCAACATACACTCCAAATACCACTCAGTGCCACACACAATGCAACCTACACTCCAAATACCACTCAGTGCCACATAATTACACACCACATAATTACACTCTACTGAATGCAACTCGCACTCCACACAATACCACTCAGTGCCACATAATTATATGCTACATAATTACACTGCACTCAATGCAACATATACTCCAAACAATACCACTCAGTGCCACATAATTACACGCCAAACAATTACACTCTACTGAATACAACATACACTCCACACAATACCACTCAGTACCACATATTATATGCTACATAATTACACTGCGCTTAACGCAACATACACTCCAAATACCACTCAGCGCCACATAATTACACGCCACATAATTACAGTGCACTCAATGCAACATACACTCCAAATACCACTCAGTTCCACATTACACGCCACATAATTACACTGCACTCAATGTAACATACACTCCAAATACCACTCAGTGCTCATAATTACACTGCACTCAATGCAACATACACTCCAAATACCACTCAGTGTCACATAATTACACGCCACATAATTACACTGCACTCAATGTAACATACATTCCAAATACCACTCAGTGCCACATAATTACATGCCACATAATTACACTGCACTCAATACAACATACACTCCAAATACCACTCAGTGCTACATAGTTATATGCAACATAATTACACTGCAATCAATGCAACATACACTCCAAATACCACTCAGTGCCACATAATTATACTGCACTCAATGCAACATACACTCCAAATACCATTCAGTGCCACATAATTACATGCCACATAATTACACTCTACTGAATGCAACATACACTCCTCATAATACCACTCAGTGCCACATAATTGCACGCAACATAATTACACTCTACTCAATGCAACATACACTCCAAATACATCGCAGTGCCACAGAGTTACACGCCACATAACTACACTTCACTCAATGCAACATACACTCCAAATACCACTCAGTGCCACATAGTTATATGCAACATAATTACACTGCAATCAATGCAACATACACTCCAAATACCACTCAGTGCCACATAATTACACGCCACTTAATTACACTCTACTGAATGCAACATACACTCCAAATACCACTCAGTGCCACATAATTACATGCCACATAATTACACTCTACTGAATGCAACATACACTCCTCATAATACCACTCAGTGCCACATAATTACACGCAACATAATTACACTCTACTCAATGCAACATACATTCCAAATACCACTCTGTGCCACAGAGTTACACGCCACATAACTACACTTCACTCAATGCAACATACACTCCAAATACCACTCAGTGCCACATAATTACATGCCGCATAATTACACTGCACTCAATGCAACATACACTCCAAATACCACTCAGTGCCACATAATTACATGCCACATAATTACACTCTACTGAATGCAACACACACTCCACACTTTACCACTCAGTGCCACATAATGATATGCTACATAATTATACTGCGCTCAACGCAACATACACTCAAAATACCACTCAGTGCCGCATAATTACATGCCACATAATTACACTGCACTCAATGCAACATACACTTCAAATACCACTCAGTGCCACATAATTATATGCTACTTATTTACACTGCGCTCAACGCACCATACACTCCAAATACCACTCAGTGCCACATAATTACTCTATCACCCTTATTCTATCTATCGCCCTCACTCTATCGCCCTCACTCTATCGCCCTCACTCTATCTATCTATCGCCCCTCACTATATCAATCTATCTATCTCTATCACCCTCACTCTATCTATCTATCTATCTATCTATCTATCTATCTATCTATCTATCTATCTATCTATCTATCTATCTATCTATCTATCTATCTATCTATCTATCTATCTATCTATCTATCTATCTATCTATCTATCTATCTATCTATCTATCTATCTCTATCACCCTCACTCTATCTATCTATCTATCTATCTATCTATCTATCTATCTATCTATCTATCTATCTATCTATCTATCTATCTATCTATCTATCTATCTGTCTATCTATCACCCTCACTCTAACTATCTATCGCCCTCACTCTATCTATCTATCGCCCTCACTCTATCTATTGACCTCACTCTATCAATCAATCAATCAATCAATCATATCATTTGTAAAGCGCACTACTCACCCGTGAGGTTCTCAAGGCGCTGGGGTGGGTAATGCTGCTACTGCTTGAAAAGCCAGTTCTTGAGGAGTTTTCTGAAGGTCAGCAGGTATTGTGTCTGCCGTAGGTGGATGGGGAGGGTGTTCCAGGTCTTAGCGGCGAGGTGGGAGAACGATCTGCCTCCTGAGGTCGCTCTTCAGAAGCGGGGGACTGTAGCGAGGGCAAGGTAGGTGGAGCGGAGCTGGCGGGTGGGGGTGTAGAAGCTGAGTCGTCTGTTGAGGTACTTTGGTCCGGTGTTGTGGAGTGCCTTGTGTGCGTGGGTGAGGAGCTTGAAGGTTATCCTCTTGTTGACCGGGAGCCAGTGCAGGTCTCTCAGGTGGGGTGTGATGTGGCTGCAGTGAGGGATGTCGAGGATCAGGCATCAAGGCATTCTGGATGCGCTGGAGCCGTCTCAGGAGTTTGGCCTAGGCACCTGCGCAGACGGAGTTTCCATAGTCCAACCTGCTGCTGACAAGGGCCTGGGTGACTGTTCTTCTCATTTCAGTGGGGATCCACTTGTAGATCCTATGGAGCATGCGGAGGGTGTTGAAGCAGGAGGAGGAGACAGCGTTGACCTGTTTAGTCATGGAGAGGGTGGAGTCAAGGATGACCCCTAGGTTGCGTGCGTGGTCGGTGGGTGTTGGAGCGGTTCCCAGTGCGGTCGGCCACCAGGAGTCGTCCCAGGCCGAAGGCTTGGATCCGAGGAAGAGGACCTCCGTCTTGTCCGAGTTCAGCTTCAGTCGGTTGTCCTCATTCATTCAGCAACTGCCTTCATTCTTTCGTGAAGGTTGGTTTTGGCGGTGTGGGGGTCCTTGGTGAGGGAGAGTATCAGCTGGGTGTCATCAGCGTAGGAGAGGATGTTGAGGTCATGCCGATGGGCGACGTGGGCGAGCGGTGCCATGTAGATGTTAAACAGAGTTGGGCTGAGGGATGAGCCCTGGGGTACGTCGCAGATGATCTCGGGTGCTTCGGAGCGGAAGGGGGGAAGGTGGACGCTCTGTGTTCTGCCGGAGAGGAAGGAGGTGGTCCAGTCCAGGGCCTTCTCTTGGATCCCAGCGTTGTGGAGGCGTGTTCATAGTGTGTGGTGACAGACCGTGTCGAAGGCGGCTGACAGGTCCAGGAGGATGAGGGCCGCCGTTTCTCCGTTGTCCAGCAGGGACTTGATGTCATCGTTGGCGGCGATGAGGGCAGTCTCGGTGCTGTGATTGCTGCGGAACCCGGACTGGGAAGGGTCCAGGATGTTATTCTCCTCGAGGTAGCAGGTCAGTTGTTCGTTGACGGTCTTCTCGATAACCTTTGCCGGGTACGGGAGCAGGGAGATGGGCTGGAAGTTCTTGAGGTCCGCCTTGGGTTTCTTGAGTAAGGCGTTGATCTCGGCGTGCTTCCAGCTCTCCGGGAAGGTTGCTGTCTCGAAGGGGGTGTTGATGACTTTCTGGAGATGGGGTGCGATGGATGTTATGTTATGTTATGTTATGTTATTTGGATTTTTTAAGCGCACAGCTGCCCCAGCTAAGGGGCGTCCCGGCGCTGTCTCTAGAACAGATAACAACCAATAACACAGAGAAAAGTAGGGAGTGATCAATAAGACAAAGGGAAGAGATGAGTTTTGACAGCTCTTCTAAAAGCAAAAAGGTCCTCCAGAGAACGAATGTGGGTCGGGAGTGCATTCCATAGTTTAGAGGCCAAAACCGTAAACGATCGGCCACCCAATCTACATTTTTGAAAACGGGGAACAAGTGCCAAATTTTGGCCGGCAGATCGAAGGCTGCGCGAAGGAGTGTATAAAGACAAAAGGTGCTGAAGTATGATGGGGGTGTCAGACTTAAGAATTTTGAATGCAAAGCAGAGGGCCTTGAACTCTATACGTCTGGTTACTGGCAGCCAGTGTAAGTTGGAAATAGTGCTACGGACTGAGCAGAAACGTGGCAGGCCCACCAGGGCCCTAGCTGCCGCGTTCTGCACTCATTGGAGTCGCAGGACTTCCGCCTGATTGGCGCCCAAGAACAGTGAGCTCGCGTAATCGAGCCTCGATAGAACGCTAGCTTGGATCACCATCTGGCGGGTGGGAGCATCGAAAAATTTGAGGATAGGCCTCAACCCATGCAGAATGCCGGAGCACATGGATGCCACCTTCTTAGTATGGAGCGAGAAGGTTAGTTTGGAATCCAACCAGACGCCAAGGTTTTTGAGTTCGGAGACAGGTTTAGGGGGGGGTCCCAGCTCCTTGGGCCACCAGCTAGCACCCCACAGATCAGGATGTTTCCCCAACACCATCACCTCAGTTTTGAGGGCGTTGAGTTGTAAACAGTTGGCCATAAGCCAGCTAGCAACAGCCCTCAAACCATCCGCAAAGTTCGATGCCAGTTGGTCAGAGTCCCCATTAAGAGCCACCGCCAACTGGGTATCATCGGCGTAAGATACCATAGTGAGACCCCAACTCTTCGCAACCTCCGCCAAAGGTTGGACGTAAAGGTTAAAAAGAGTGGGGCTCAACGCCGAGCCTTGCGGAACACCTTGAGTGATAGCGTGGGGCTTGGATCTGAGCGGTGGCACCACCACCTGAAAAGATCGTTCCGAAAGGAACGATTGAAACCAATCTAGCGCCCTGCCTGAGATGCCTGCCTCACTGAGCCTTCGAATAAGAATGGTGTGAGATACAGTGTCAAAGGCGGCACTAAGGTCCAGAAGGACCAGTGCCGCCGTTTGACCTGCATCTAGTACAGAGCGGAGGTGTTCAACCATAAATAGGAGTGCCGTCTCTGTACTATGTCCAGATCTAAAACCATTCTGTGTCGGGTCCAAAAGATGTGCAGATGCCAGATGGTTTGTTAAGATGTTGTTAACATGGGCCTCTGTAATCTTTGCCACCCAAGGAAGGAGGGAGATAGGTCGATAACTCTCCGGCTTCAATGGATCCAATCCAGGCTTCTTCATGATAGGCATGACACAGGCAGCCTTCCAACTAGGTGGAACTGAACCGATGGTAAGGGATTGCTCCACTAGTTTCAAGTTTCAAGTTTTATTTATTATGATAAGGAACTCTTTCGAGGTCCACACAAAAAACCAGAAAATATATACAAGAAAATACATAAAATGTCATTTTAAAACTAAACACAAACGAAAAATAACATATTAATAAAGATCCAAGAAACATTTAAAGAAGCCATACAATTTAAAACAAAACATTTCATTAGGAGGGTTAATCAAGGCCATCTGAAATGACTGTGCAGAAAGAATATTAAGTTGTAAGCAAATTGGACGTAACCATCTGCGCCTGTAAGACATCAGGGCCGGACAAACAAACATAACATGATTTAAGTCCTGAACATGCTTTTGACATAGATCACAAAGTGGAGAATGACCATACCATCTTCCATAAAGAACTTTTAGCGGAAGCAGGTTTTGTCTTAATAAGTACACTAAGCGACGGACGCCATGAGGGATGTTCCAGTACATATAAGGTTGCGCTTTCCGCAAAAGACATGATTCAATGACAGGAGTACAACCTTTTTTTAACAGACGGGACTCTCTGTCATGACAAAACCCCAATTCCCATGAAGAAATCTTCAATATAGATTTTAATTGGAAAGAGGATAATAAAAATAAGGTTTCTTCATCCAATTTCAATTGAGCCACAGCAAATCTAAAATTTTTTACAATCAAAGAATGTTCATTTAAACTTCCTAACAATTCACTTTTTATAAGGAATCTCAAAGTATTAGGTTCGCTTTTTACTATGCCTAATACCCAACGAATGGAGCCAGCCAAACCTTGGGCCCAGCTGCTACGCAGGCCAAGTTCCTGTCTCATAGAAACAGTCGAACTTGCTGAACTAACCGATAGTAAGCTACGCAAGATTTTCCCTTCCATTGAAGATAAAAAACTCCATTGATTTTGTTCTATTAATTCTAAGCCATATAACAGGGAGGCAGGGACTTTTGCTCTAAAAACATCTAAGAGAATTGAGAAATGCCTTCTACCTGTAGCTTTATACAAGGCTACTAAACTCTTTCCCTGAGAAATAGCCTTTCGGGAGTTATTATCTATATGAGCTTTGTCACTTAAATTAGCTGTGACAATTTTACCAAGGAAGGTATAAGATTTCACAGTTTCCAATTTTTTCTCCCCCACAAACCATGGAAAATTCATTGCTCCACTAGATGACGAATAGGAGGAAGGCAGAAGGATGCCGAGTCCATAAACTGGGCAGGTCTCAAAGGGTCATCCGGAGAGCCAGACTTGACCTTGGCCGCTAGGAGATTAAACTCCTGCTCCGATGGTATGGAGAGAGAGGCCAAACACTGTGAAGTACGCAATGTCAAGGTCGTACTATCAAGGTCCACTTTGGGAAAAGAGCGGTAGATGGCATTTACTTTTTCCACAAAGAAGCTGGCTAACGACTCACAGTGGGCAAGGGAACCAATCTCCGTAATAGGAAATCTGTTCACTGTGAGCTCCTTCAAGATTTTAAAAACCAGTTTGGACGGGTTAGAGCTCGCCTGGAACTCCCGTGCATAGTAATCATCACGGGCCCGGCAGACAGCTCTATGGTATAACTTTACCTTAGTCAGATAACCTACTTTCAGATCTTTATCGTAGTTCTTCCTCCATGCTCTTTCGGCTTGTCGGCAAGTAGCTTTAATACACCTAAGCGCCTCTGTGTACCAGGGATTAGGCTGAGAATGTCGATTCCTAGTCCAGCCGGCTGGGATTAATGCGTCAAGGGCTTTGACAATCCAAGCGCAGAAGATGGAATAGCCGGTTGCTACGTCATCTGTATGAGCCAGCGGTGTAGTGATCAGAAAACGGTGGAAATCCTCTAATTTGAGCTTTTTCCAGGGCCGCCTGAAAGATGTTTTACCAGGCTTCCCGATAGATTGTGTCACCATTGTGACAGAAAGCTCAATGAGGTGATGATCACTCCATCCCATGGGTCTAGGGGGTGTAACCTCAACCAGTTGCAAGTTAGTAAAGACCGGATCGAGGATATGGCCTCCCTCATGAGTCGGATGACGGATCAGTTGGAGTAGTTGTACTGCTTCAAGATCGTCCAGCAGACCTCTAACCGCCGGTAACTCCATGGCATCGAAGTGTATATTAAGATCGCCGACGATGGTGATGTTGGAGGAGAACAACGAGAGAGAGCTTACCAGCTCAGGAAGGGCTTTCCTGAAGGCACTGTCACTCCCCGGAGGGCGGTAGATCAAAAGACCTGACAATGTATGATGTTGACTGAAACCGATGGAAAAGTGGGCACACTCAGCACCGGCCAAAATCATGGGCTTCCAGGTGCAAGTGAAGCAGGTTTTAAAAGCCACAGCTATGCCTCCACCTCTCCCCTTGCGGTTTAATGTATGAATTGCATAACCCGGAGGAAGGGCCAAATTAATAATGGCCATATCCTCATCACCCAGCCAGGTCTCCGTCATAAAGAAAACATCAGGACTTTCCAAGGAGATAAGTTCATAAATATCTCGATGATGTTTCGACAGGGATCTAATATTAAGATGCCACAATTTGGCAGCACTGGGGGGGGGAGGTTCCTTCTTACAATGCAATAATACCTGGCTAGGGGCCATCGTAGGTGCCGATAATTCCCACCAACCACATGAACAGGTATGAGGACCGCACAGAGGATGCTGAGCCGAGTGCGAGCAAGGGGGCAAACATCGTTTGATCAGATGGAGAGCCTGGCTGGAATATTGATGGATCATACCAGCGGCACGATAGAGTCCCGCCCCGTCCTGCGTCTACCTTGCGTGGACGAGCGCAGACGGGCAGGACTCTGGCACGACTCCGGCACAGCGAAGGCGTCACAACTGCACGTCCCGCTGCGCGGGAGGGGACGACTTTAAATAGGCGCTCCCTGGAAGAAAACGAGCGTAAGAACGCTCCAAGATGGCGCCCGCCGGTCTTGCCAGAGCCCAAAGCAAGATGGCGCTGGAAAACGGAGCCCCGAACCTCCCAAGGGTGGCTTTGTTGAAGATGTGGTGTGGGCATGGATCTGACGGAGATCCGGAGTGGATGGTGTTCATGATCTTGATGGTGTCATCCTCGTTGATGTTGGTCCAGTAGAGCAGGTGGTTGGTGCGGATGGTGGTCGTGGGGGCGGAGGTTTCAGTGGTTGTCGGGGCGGTCGTGGCATTGAAACTGTTGTGGATGTCTGTGATCTTGCGGTGGAAGAAGGTGGCCAGTGAGTCGCACAGGTCTTGCGAGGGTGGGACGTCGTTGGTGTTGGAGCTGGGGTTGGAGAGTTCCTTCACGATGTTGAAGAGCTCTTTTCTGTTGTGCACGTTGTTGTCTAGGCGGTCTTTGAAGGAGGCCCTTTTGGCGGATCTGATGAGGTGATGGTGTCTGCGGGTGGCATTCTTGTGGGCGGTGTGGCTGTCCGGTGTTCGTTCACGGAGCCAGATCTTCTCCAGCTTTCGGCAAGTTTGCTTGGAGGCCCGGAGGTCTTCAGTGAACCAGCTGGCTTTCTTGTTGGTATGATTGCTGGAGGGTTTCTTTATCGAGGCAAGGGTGTTAGCGCATTCGTTGATCCACTGTCTGAGGTTGTGGGCGGCGGTGTTGGGGTCGGTATGGTCGGCAGGTGGGCTCTGGGCGAGGGTGGGGGTTAGCTGTTCTTCAGTGACTTTGCTCCAGCAGCGGTGAGGCATCGGTTGGGTGCGGTGGTGCGTGGTGGGTTTCTTGAAGGTAAAGTCGATGCAGCGGTGGTCAGTCCAGTGAAGTTCGTAGTATGGTTGAAGGAGACGTGGGGGCTTGCGAAGAAGATGGGGGTCAATGGTGTGACCGGCGGAGTGGGTGGGTGTTGCGTCGAGTTGTCTGAGTCCGAGGTTGGCTAGGTTGTCGATCAGGGTGGTGGAGTTGGTGTTGTCATTGTTCTCGAGGTAGAAGTTCAGGTCCCCGAGGAGGATGTAGTCCGTGGAGGCGAGGGCGTGTGTGTTGACGAAGTCGGCGATGGAGTCGCTGAACTGTGGTAGGGTCCGGGCGGTCTGTAGATGAGGATTCCTCTGAGGGTGTTGTTGGGGTCGGTGTGGATCTGGAAGTGCAGGTGTTCGGCGGTGCTGAGGGTGTCGTCGGTGTTGGTCGAGACTCTGAGAGTGTTCCTGTGGACGATGGCGATTCCTCCTCCCGCTCTGTTCTTGTGGTCCTTGTGGGTGATCTTGTAGCCTTCTGGGACGGCTATGGCTACGTCAGGTGCCGAGCCGGGGTTCAGCCAGGTCTCCGTCAGGAAGGCGACGTCTGGGGAGGTTGAGTCGAGTAGGTCCCAGAGTTCAACTGCATGTTTTTGGGCGGAGCGGGTGTTGAGAAGGATGCATCTGAGGTGGTTGGGTTCTTTCCTGGTCGGCAGCATGGTGGGGCGGATGCTTGTGAAGCTGCAGTTCCGGCAGGTGAAAGCTCCGTGGGTGCGCTTAGGGGTGGCTAGGAAGCAGGTGTGTGATAGTCCGGTGTTGAGTGCGTGGAGGGTTCTGGCATCGTAGCTGTGTCGGGCATCGTGGCGTTCGTGGTGTCCAGGGGTCCTGGCGCTGGGCGCGGTCCAGGCACGGACGGGCACAGACGGGCTTGCCTTAGGTGCCCCAGCGGCTTCCATATGAGGGGATGTGGGAGGGAGGAGCAGCTGGGAGGCGGGAGCGGGGCGGCGAATGGGATTGCAGGGACGCAGCGGTGGGAAAAATGGGCGGGGCCGCGGGAGAACCGGGCACAGGAAGGAAAAACAAGTTTAGACAAGAAAACAAGTACAGGCACAGAGGAATAAAAACAAGCCTGGGCAAGAAAGCAAGTTAGGCACAGGGGAATAAAAACAAGTCTGGGCAAGAAAGCAAGTACAGGCACTGGGGAATAAAAACAAGTCTGGGCAAGAAAGCAAGTACAGGCTATCTGTCGCCCTCACTCTATCTATCACCCTCACTCTATCTATCGCCCTCACTCTATCTATCGCCCTCACTCTTTCTATCTATCGCCCTCTATTTCTCTATCTATCGCCCTCACTCTATCTAAGTCACGTAAATACAACACACATTGCATTACAAATGTTATAGGTGTCACATTTGCGAAAGTTATAACTATTGGCATTGTAAATGACAAAGCTATTAATTTCGCTATTTTCAAAACCAACACATAAATAAAAAATGTGTCATTTACAATACCAATAGCTCAAACTTTCCTAATGCGATACCTATTTCATTGCAAATGCTTGTCTTTTTTTGGTTGGATCCTATGAGATACATACAAGGTGGGAGAGGTGGAGTTCAAATCCAAATAAGACCACTCTGAAAAATGTGCAATTAAAGACAAAATCATATTTTTAATACCATTTACGGGTGCTCAATTAAAGAAGAAGAGTGGGAATAGTGATCAATTTTGGGAAAGTTTGAAAGGGCCACTGCCTAAGGTCCTTCGAAAGCTGTGCAGAAGTGACATAGAGACATGCCAGGAGGGAACAAAAAGAACAAGGGGAGAGGAGGAAGGGAAAAAGAAATAAGATAGACAAAAGTGAGGAAAGCAGTAATTAATCTATCCCTCTGGATTATTGCACTAACTTTGCTCTCTTAAGGATGATCAGAAGTGGGGGAAGCCATGCCTGTGTAAACGACACGCAGATGCTGGTGTCGGAACCTGGAAAATGAAGAGAAAAGAAAATACGTTTGAGGTGTAATCCCCTGTGAATTGGCACTAATTTAAATGTACATTAGGACCCTATAACGTACTGTGGCTTGGAGAATATTTTCTCCCTTCTTTTTATTTTATTTTAGGAGTTTTATATAGCGCTGACATGACCGAATGGGTTTCAGAGCACCTTACAGCAACATAAACAACAGATATCAGAAACAGTTAAAGATCAATATTAGCACAGATTCTAGGTGGTTATCAGTCAATTTCTGGCAGTAAAAGTACAGATTCTGGGGCTAGTCATTCACAGAGTAAAGAATTTCGATTGAGGAGTTGAGCATCGGATCTTTGAGTAAACCTTGCGGGAATGGTAAACCTAACTGGTTGGGGATTTCAAAGGTGGGACTGAGCAGCTATTTTCCAGAGGGATAGAGATGCCGGTTGAGGAGAAATTCTTTTAGTTGTCTCTTGAAGCTTGTGAAGGAGGGGTTAGTTCTGATATGTATTAGGAGAGAATTCCAGATTTTAGGGGTGTTGCCTGAGAAAGAGCAAGAAAGGGCTTTTTGTTTATGTCTTTTGGGAGAAGGAGAAGCAGCGTATTGGAGCTTCATAGGTTTCTCATTTGTCCTGCTTAGGTAATCTGGTTTATCAGTGTGTACTGCTTTATAGATGAGTAAGGCAGTTTTGAAACAGCACCGTACTCCTATATTTGTTGCCAAGTTAGGTTTTGCAGCGCAAGGGTGATGTGATCCTGTTTCTTAGCTCCTGTGACAATTCTTGCTACTGCATTTCAGGTGGCTCTCATTGGGGCTGCGTGTGTTTTGGCAGCTCTGGTGAGTGTGGCATTACCATTGTCTAGTCTGGACAGAACTAGTGCTTGCATTGCGGTTTTTAGGTCATGTGGAAGTAAGAAGGGCTCCATTTTGTTGAGGAGTTTTAAGCTGTAGAAAGTGCCCTCTGCAATGAACCTTATGTGAGAGCTCATGTTTAGTCTTGAGTCCAGAGAGATCCCCAGACATTTGACTGATTCAGCTAGAGTAAGCTTACAGTACAGGGAGTCCAGGGGCCATATGTAGGAAGCTGTTTAGCGATCGCAAACACCACGATTCGCAAAAATCAGGGTGTATGCGATCGCAAAACAGACTGTTCCTATGTAGGAAAGCTTTCCACAGCGCAAAAATGGGAATCGCTAATGTAGCGATTACCATTTATGCGTTCAAATGATTCTGCAAATTATCTTGCAAAATCGCAATCTGCGGCACAGCATTTGCGATAATCGCAAATTCCGTTCCCACAAAATGCGAATTTACAAATTGAGATGTAGCAAAAAGTTGCAAATAGCGATTAGACGAAATTTGCAAATTTGCACTTCTCAATTACCACCAACTCTGAGCAGGTTGTAACCAGGTGCTACCTATTTAAACAGGCGCACAATGCCACTGGGACTTCCCACCATGGCTGGCCTGTATGTGAAAGCCAGGAGGCTGCGAATCAGAGCTGCTGCACAGAGAAGGAGACGTCAGGAAAGGATCTACAGAGCACGCATCACCCTCTTCCAGCGGACCGAGGAGGACATCAATGTGAACTACAAGCTGCGTGCGCCCAGACAGCATCCTGGATTTCATAGAGGAGCTGACACCCATATTTGAAAACCCTACACACAGGGCACACACCATTCCCACCCATGTCCAGGTTCTGTGCTCACTGCACCTCCTGGCATCAGGGAGTTTTCAGGGGGTGATAGCCTCAGCAGGAGGGGTCTCTCAGAGTGCACTTTTGCGCTTCTTCCACGCTTTCCTAGATGCAATGGTTCAGAGGCTGCATCACCACATCCAATTTCCCAGCACACAACAGGCACTAGATCAAACCGAGCAGGAATTCTACCAAATTTCCCAATTCCCCCACATCATTGGCTGCGTAGATGGGACCCATGTCGCACTCTTACCCCCATCACAGAATGAGTATGTGTTTAGGAACAGAAAGTCATATCATTCACTGAACATCCAGGTAGTGTGCAATATC
Source organism: Lissotriton helveticus (assembly GCF_964261635.1). NCBI lineage: Eukaryota > Metazoa > Chordata > Amphibia > Caudata > Salamandridae > Lissotriton > Lissotriton helveticus. The sequence continues at coordinate 1,093,241,590 of NC_136068.1, forward strand.
AAACATATAATCACAGATATAGTGGCAAAATACCCAGGAAGCATACATGACTCATTCATGTTTCGCCACTGTGGATTAAATTGCAGACTCACAAATGGCGAGTTTGGAGAGGGATACCTGCTAGGTAAATGCACAGCTTACAAACACACAATCAGTAAAGGTTTGAAGTGGCAGGACAGTATTGAACATAAATCTATTTATACCCTGCAGGTGACTGTGCGTATGCTGTACATGACTACATCCTCACACTGTACCTGAATCCAGCCACAGCAGCTGAGCACAGGTACAACAGCGCCCACAGAGCCACAAGGTGTGCCATTGAGAGGACCTTCGGAATCCTTAAGAGCCGTTTCCGCTGCCTCCATAAGAGTGGAGGTGCGCTACAATACAGCCCTGAGACATGTTGCAAAATCGTGGTCGCCTGTGCAATACAACACAACATCGCTCCCAGTGGATGTGACAGATTCAGACACATCAGATGAGGAGGAATTAGCTCCACATTGCAGACCAGCAGGTGGTGCTGGGGTGGCTGCCGGGTGCCTTAGACGAGATGAGATCACACAAAACTACTTCTAAGGGAGTAATGCCACAGAATGGGGCTAAACTGGGATGTTGATTTCCTTTGCTGCAGGAATACATCTGTTACACAGCGTGCCTTTATTGTGATGCCTTGCACATCTTTGTGCCACAGTACAAGTATTACCATCAGGTAATTAGTCCGTATGGAATGTGTTGCTTCACACATAGCCATGAGTCCCTGATGTTTCTTCACCTCCTATGTGCACACCCTGTTGCCCCTCGCTCAGGCTGCCCACTGACCTCCCTGGAGTCATCATCTACTCTCCCCTTGCGCGCAATCCAGTGTTTGTCTGCTGGAAGTGGTGGAGTGATGCTGCTCCTGCTGGACTGATCCTCCGTATCCATTGTGCTAAGTGTCCCTATGCCACCTGTGGCAGCTGCGCGTATCTGATCCATGGCATGAGTGACCTGACCCAGGCCCCTGCCCACATCCTGGCAGCAGTGGGCCATCTCATGCTGCATACTGACACATCCTTGGGCCAGCAGGAATGTGGCAGTTGACAGCTCTTTTGTACAAGTCCAGCCGGGTGTGATGACGATGTTTCTCCCTGCGCCTGGCTGCCCTGTCTCTCCTTATCTACCTGCACAGTCCTTCCAATGCACCTGTCATGGCCATTACACCAAGCCGCAACTTTGTCATGTTATGATTGTGTGCCCCCAATTTGCGCTGTATTGACCTTATTCCTTTCGCTTGCAGGTGCTGTGCTTTCAGCATGCTGCCTTGAAGGCCAGAAAACACTGTGTCTTCATCGACAGGAGCAGTGCTGGTGGAGGACCGTGCCCTGCATCTTCACCCACTCCCTTCTCTGGATTGTACAGGGGACTGTGTTGTCAGCAGTCCTGAACGCTGCCTCTGGACTGGCTGTGCCTCTCCTACTGTGTCTGTTACCTCTGCCTCCAACAGTGGAAGTGGTGGCACTATGTTGTGCCATCTGCCTGGCGTAGGGTTTGTTGGTCTCGCTGCGCCCTTCTCCTCCTGCCCTGCCTCGTCCTCATTTTCTGGTGTGTCCACCCCTTCTGCCACGGTTTCCTGTGTTGTTGCTGGTGCTGTGAATTTAAATGCACACATTCATTCTGTGTCCTGTCTCACATTTGTTATGCATTAAAGTTTACAATTTTCATTTCACATGAGTACTATCTGTCTGTTTTTTTCATTTCCTGGATCACTCATTCCTAATCCACCTTGCTATATCTCACTGGTCCAGGTATCAGTGCATGTGACTACATCTCCCATATTGCATTTCTGGGTGTGCTCGTGGACATGTACTGGAGTTGCACTCAGGTTGGGTGTCTGGGGGAGTGAGTGGTTTGGGTATGTATCAGGGGGTTTTGGCATGCATCTTACCTTGTCTGGTGTCTGTGTGTTCTGAGCTGTCCAGGTCAGCCACGCCACTCACACTTTCAGGCTGAAGGGTGCCCTCCACCAGCTCCTCCAGGGGCGTTGTGTCTTGTGCTGTCGACGTCCCACCACCGGTCTGTTTGGCCTCAGCCAATCTTGTAGCCACCCTCTCCTTTGACCTTTGCCGCATGTGGTACCACATTTTTCTGAGGTCTTCGACTAAACGATGTGTGACGCCAATTGCATTTACTTTTTCCTGGATGTCAGTCCATATTTTTATTTTTCTTGCCTCTGGCACACGTAGTGAACTTTTTCCAAATAGGAAGTCATGGCTGCTGACTATTTCCTGGGTGAGGACCTCCAGCTCCCTTTCACTAAATTTTTGTTTCCTCTTTCTAGGATTTTCTTCCTGCTGCTTCTCATTCCCCTGGGACTCCATTTCTCCTGCATTCAGTTGCTGAGCACAAATCTCCAACCCTCCTCACAGGCTCTCACTCAGCTTCTGGCAATCAGGTGCAGCATGGGCAGTCACACTTTCTGGTTGTGATGTCATCATTCTGCACCTGAATTGCAGATTCCCGGATTTGCGATTCCTTAATTGCGATATCGTAATTAAGGAATCGCAATTTGAGTAATCGCTATGTAATTCTGCACATTTTTGGGAATCGTTATTTTTGGCGATATTTTACCTACATCATAATTTGCGATTCTCAAAATGCGATTCGTGAAAAATGGCTATTTCAGAACCGCAAATTCATTCTTACCTACATATGGCCCTATGATATTTATCCATTCTTGGATCTGTGGAGGGTGGTTGTGATTAGAGAAGACAAGAATTACAGTTTTTCTTGATTTTGAGGTGGTTGTGTGATAGCCAGTTTTGTACTTTTTCGAGAGTGCAGTTAAGTTGGTGAAGTTTGTTCAGAGTTGACATTTCTAGGTAGAGCTGGTTGTCGTCAGCATAAAGGTGATAGGACATATTTATTTGTTTTAGAATGATAGTGACCGGTTCCATGTAAATGTTGAAGAGTGTGGGAGAGAGGTGTGAGCCTTGTGGGACACCTCAGGATATGGGTGAAATGTCAGACATCAAGTTCTTGTTTGTATTAGTTGGAATCGGTTATACAAAATGAGGTGAACCATTTCAGAACATTGCCAGCTCAGATCCGTTGTTGCAGGGCATCCAAAAGTAACTTGTGATCTACGGTTTCAAGAGCTGCTCATATGTCAGGATGACGAGCAGGAAGCTTCTGCTCGTCTCTAGGGATTTATGAATGTCATCTGTTAATTTGTTATGTTCAGTATAGCTGTTTCAGTGCTGCATTCCTTCCTGAAACCTGACTGGTGTAAGATGAGAAGTAGAGGACTTGGTTGAATCGGAGAGAACACATTTCTCAAGGATTTTTGCTAGGAATGGAAGGTTGGTGATGGGTCTGTTATTCTTGGGATTGTTCGGGTCTGCGTCAGGGTTTTTTTTAGAAGGGGGTGATTTGGCCTTGTTTAAGGCAATCGGGCATCAGCCCGTTTTACAGTGAGCTCTTTATGATCTTGGGCCATAGAGGGGTGAAGGTGAGGATGAAGCTTTTAGCCAGGGAAGCAAGGAGTGGGTCTGCGTAGTGGGGGGAGGGTTTGGATTTAGGAATCACCTTGGAGATGTCCTTCTCTGTGAGAGGTATGAAAGCCTTCCAACTCTTGGGTGTTGAGGAGGGCCTTGGATATTGCTTTATATGGGTAGTTATAGGGGGAGGGGCCTCAGTTTTGGGGATCGAGGAGTTATCTAGGGTTGTGTTTATCTCCGTCGTGGGCGAAGAGTTGCTCGGTTGAGGCGGTGGGTGATAATCCAGGGAAAGCTCTATCTTAGTGATATTCTCATTGAACAATTTGGCCAGGTTGTCACACTGTAGCTTTGAGGCAGGGGGATTTTCTTTGGTGGGTTTAGAGCTTTGTTGTCGGATGATGTTGAAAAGTTCTTTTGGCAGTGTTTTGCTTTGTCTAGGGCACTCCAGAAGAAGGTGGCTTTCTCTTTGGGGATGTGTTTTTGTAGCTCCAGCATTCTATTCTGAGCTAGTAAAGGTTGGTTATGGATGGGTTTACTCTCTAAAGTCTTTCAGCAGCTCTTACTTGTCTTCTTTCAGGGTTGAGGTCTTTGTTGAACCAGGAACTTGGAGGGGTGTCTCTGACCCTTTTCAGTTTCAGCGGCGCTAGTTGATCCAGGGCAGTTTTCAGCTTCGGGTTATAGAAAGTAGTGAGCTCCTCTATATTGAGGTTGTCTGTGAGAGGCGAGAGTAGGGATGACATTTTTTCTTCCAAGTCAGAGGGATTAGATTGAGGTTTCTGCGCCATTAATGGGTAATACGAGATCAGTTAGGAGGCCCTGTAGTTTGGTTGGTGTCAAACAGAATGATGTGGCGGTCAGACCAGTTGACTGGGAGAATATTGTTTATGCTTATTAATTCATTTTGGACTATGCCAGCATCTTAGGTAGAGCCTGTGCTGTGGATTTGTCCCTTGCGGTGTTGGGTAAGATCTTTGTTCAGTAGGAGTTCATTTAATTAATGCATTAATTTGAATTTAAATTTAATTTGAATTTAAAAAGTTGTGTTAAGCGCACGACTACCGGGCGGTTTCTTGGCGCTGAAGGATGCAAACCCTGAGAACAGGAGTATAAGTACTTAAAGCGGGAAAGCCTGTAAGAAGAGAAAAGTTTTGAGCGCCCTTCGGAACTCAGGATAGGTAGCGGTAGACCTGATGGTGAAAGGAAGAGAGTTCCAAAAAGTAGGAGCAAGGACAGAAAACTTCATTCCCCCCGATTTGATCTTCCTAAACCGGGGTACAGACAGAAGAGATTGGGTGGAAGAGCGCAGCTCTCTGCTGGGGGCGTAAACTTTAATTTCAGAATTGATGAAAGCTGGGGCAGTCCCAGCACGGGCCTGGAAAGTCGTACAGCCCATCTTGAAGAGGGCGCGTTCTCTAATGGGAAGCCAGTGCAGGGCCCTAAGTAGGGGGGTGACATGATGGGATTTGGGAAGGCCATAGTTAAGAAGGGCAGCTTGGTTTTGAACCAATTGGAGACGCCGGAGGGCATAGGCAGGAACGCCATTGTACAGGATGTTGCCATAGTCCAGGCGTGATAGGACCATGGCTAAGCATGGGCGTAAAATCCGTTCCGCTCGCGGAATTTGTGGATTTTCGGTAAATTCGCAATCCGCGAACTCTAGCGAATTTGCCGAAAATCCGTCAATTCGCACGCGGCGGATTTTTTTGCTTGGTGATACAATATTGCGGCGCGCGGCGTGGCGCACGGCGTTCACTTTCCGTCATTCAGCGTTTGCCGAGTTGTTTTTCTCGATATTTTGCGAGTGCTGCGCCATTTTGGATCATGCTGCGGGATCCCGCGGGAGTTGGCGCCCGCGAATACGTAATCGCGGCTTGCCACCTTACCTTGCACAGCACGCATCGCGAGAGTTTGCAATTGCGAACACGTAGGTGCGGCGGGCAGGAACAATCTCGCACTCGCGAAATAGAGATTTTGCAATTCTGCACAAGAAATCCACCAGCAAACAGCATAAACCTTCAGAAAATGATGATTTTTATCAGAATCACTCCTCAGGTTGACATTTGCCTGCACTTTTTTTTGCAAGGAGTCCATTTTTGGGGGTGGGGGGGGAAGGAAGTGCCACACAGTCTCCAACTTCCTGTTCCTGTCCAGCAGGCTCCTCCCAGTGCTTTCTTCATGTGCTGGTCACTTTCATTTGGACCTTGACCTGGAAGGATTACTTTTTGTGGGTGCTGCTGGATATTTGGACTTGAGGCCTTTTTGACTTTCTTTGGATCACTTTTGGATTAGAAATCAACTTTCACAAGTAAGTTTGTTTGGGGCATTAAGTTGCTGCAACTACAATTTTGGAACTTTTTCATAACATTAAATAATATATATTGTGGGTAGCCACAGTATCCAGTAGGACCAGGGTTGGTTATGGGTGCATGATACAACTGTTTTGTTGAATTTAAACATCATTGAGGCCATGGATGGGCTGGGATTGTGCTTAATTTTGTGTTTTTTGTCGATTTTTTGGGGCTGCTGTTGGGGCCTTTTGCCCAGGGGTAGTGAGTGGTGCATGGACTGAGTCTGCCTGTGGGGTCTCACTCTCTTTAATGTAAACATCCTGGATGGCATTGGATTGTGGTGATTTTTGTGTGTTTTTCGTTTTTTTTTGGGTGCTACTGTTGATTTGGACTGGCTATGTGGGTGGTGGTGGTGGCCATCTTGAGTGCTGGTACAGGCAACATGTGCTTGGGGTGCAAGGGGCCATTTTGAAGAGAGGCAGTGTCTGAGGCCTGCACTTATTTTGCCTAGCTTTCATCCATTATGCCCAGGGGTAGTGAGTGGTGCATGGGCCTAGTCTTTCTGTGGGGTGTCTTCTTGAATTTAAACACCATTGAGGCCATGGATGGGCTGGGATTGTGCTGAATGTTGTGTTTTTTGTCTTTTTTTGGGGCTGCTGGTGGGGCCTTTTGCCCAGGGGTAGTGAGTGGTGCATGGGCCTAGTCTTTCTGTGGGGTGTCTTCTTGAATTTAAACACCATTGAGGCCATGGATGGGCTGGGATTGTGCTGAATTTTGTGTTTTTTGTCGGTTTTTTTGGGCTGCTGTTGGGGCCTTTTGCCCAGGGGTAGTGAGTGGTGCATGGGCCTAGTCTTTCTGTGGGGTGTCTTCTTGGATGTAAACACCATTGAGGCCATGGATGGGCTGGGATTGTGCTGAATTTTGTGGTTTTTGTCGATTCTTTTGGGGCTGCTGTTGGGGCCTTTTGCCCAGGGGAATTGAGTGGTGCATGGACTGAGTCTGCCTGTGGGGTCTCACTCTCTTTAATGTAAACATCCTGGATGGCATTGGATTGTGGTGATTTTTGTGTGTTTTTCGTTTTTTTTGGGGTGCTACTGTTGATTTGGACTGGCTATGTGGGTGGTGGTGGTGGTGGCCATCTTGAGTGCTGGTACAGGCAACATGTGCTTGGGGTGCAAGGGGCCATTTTGAAGAGAGGCAGTGTCTCAGGCCTGCACTTATTTTGCCTAGCTTTCATCCATTATGCCCAGGGGTAGGGAGTGGTGCATGGGCCTAGTCTTTCTGTGGGGTGTCTTCTTGAATTTAAACACCATTGAGGCCATGGATGGGCTGGGATTGTGCTGAATTTTGTGTTTTTTGTCGTTTTTTTGGGGCTGCTGGTGGGGCCTTTTGCCCAGGGGTAGTGAGTGGATGCATGGGCCTAGTCTTTCTGTGGGGTGTCTTCTTGGATTTAAACACCATTGAGACCATGGATGGGCTGGGATTGTGCTGAATGTTGTGGTTTTTGTCGATTTTTTTGGGGCTGCTGTTGGGGCCTTTTGCCCAGGGGTAGTGAGTGGTGCATGGACTGAGTCTGCCTGTGGGGTCTCACTCTCTTTTGTAAACATCCTGGATGGCATTGGATTGTGGTGATTTTTGTGTGTTTTTCGTTTTTTTTGGGGTGCTACTGTTGATTTGAACTGGCCATGTGGGTGGTGGTGGTGGCCATCTTGAGTGCTGGTAGAGGCAACATGTGCTTGGGTTGCAAGGGGCCATTTTGAAGAGAGGCAGTGTCTGAGGCCTGCACTTATTTTGCCTAGCTTTCATCCATTATGCCCAGGGGTAGTGAGTGGTGCATGGGCCTAGTCTTTCTGTGGGGTGTCTTCTTGAATTTAAACACCATTGAGGCCATGGATGGGCTGGGATTGTGCTGAATTTTGTCGTTTTTTGTCGTTGTTTTGGAGCTGCTGGTGGGGCCTTTTGCCCAGGGGTAGTGAGTGGTGCATGGGCCTAGTCTTTCTGTGCGGTGTCTTCTTGGATTTAAACACCATTGAGGCCATGGATGGGCTGGGATTGTGCTGAATTTTGTGTTTTTTGTCGATTTTGTTGGGGCTGCTGTTGGGGCCTTTTGCCCAGGGGTAGTGAGTGGTGCATGGACTGAGTCTGCCTGTGGGGTCTCACTCTCTTTAATGTAAACATCCTGGATGGCATTGGATTGTGGTGATTTTTGTGTGTTTTTCATTTTTTTTGGGGTGCTACTGTTGATTTGGGCTGGCTATGTGGGTGGTGGTGGTGGCCATCTTGAGTGCTGGTACAGGCAACATGTGCTTGGGGTGCAAGGGGCCATTTTGAAGAGAGGCAGTGTCTGAGGCCTGCACTTATTTTGCCTAGCTTTCATCCATTATGCCCAGGGGTAGTGAGTGGTGCATGGGCCTAGTCTTTCTGTGGGGTGTCTTCTTGAATTTAAACACCATTGAGGCCATGGATGGGCTAGGATTGTGCTGAATTTTGTGTTTTTTGTCGGTTTTTTTGGGCTGCTGGTGGGGCCTTTTGCCCAGGGGTAGTGAGTGGGGCATGGGCCTAGTCTTTCTGTGGGGTGTCTTCTTGGATTTAAACACCATTGAGGCCATGGATGGGCTGGGATTGTGCTGAATTTTGTGGTTTTTGTCGATTTTTTTGGGGCTGCTGTTGGGGCCTTTTGCCCAGGGGTAGTGAGTGGTGCATGGACCTCGTCTTTCTCTGGGTTGTCTTCTTGAATTTAAACACCATTGAGGCCATGGATGGGCTGGGATTGTGCTGATTTTTGTGGTTTTTTTCGACTTTTTGGGGTGTATAACTGATGTTCCTCTGTCTTCCATTGCTTGTAGATGCACAAGAGAACCACCAGTGCCAGGAAGAAGTCCTGCTGCGGTGTGTGCAGCACAACGTCACGTGTGGCCACAGACAACTCTGCAACTTGTGCAACTGCGGCCTGCTGTTCAGAGTGACATCTGAAGAAGATGGCCCCAAAAAAAGTTGCCCGTAGCTCCTCTAGCAAGAAAGTTGCCAGTAAGGAGCAGAAGAAGCAAGTGGCGCCACTTACCAAGGAGACTGGTGTGATGACGACCGCCACATTTTTTGGGGGAAAAAAAAGTATGCCTGCTGCAGCAGCGGGGTCTGCTGGGGACCAAGCTGGGAGCAGCACCTCCGCTCCATTGGGCTCAGTGCCACCACCACCACGCCAACTTAGGTCCAAGCCCTTGAGTGCTGCAGAGGCAGCCAGTATAGTTGTTCAATCACCATCGACCAGTGATGTTGGCTCATCGCAAGAAAGTAGCAGCAATGTCCCTCAATCAACACAGGTTGTTGTAACTCATCTGACGAGTGTTGAACAACCACAGCCGCAACAACAATCACATGTGCAAGTACAAGCCCAAGTACATGTGGAAGGAGAGGCGGCGCAAGGAGAGGAGCAAGCAGAGGTGCATGGAGGGGCACAACAAGTGGCCACAATAGTTGTTCCTCCAGAAGTAGGGGCACATCTGGAAATCGACAATCAAGCCGAGGTATCATTCGAGGAAGCCACTCCTCCTGATGATCATTCATTGTCTTCCACATCCCGAGCAAGGAAAAGATCAAGGGTGTTGGTGTCTACATCTTCTTCAAGCCCACCTCCTTCTGATGATATGGATCTTACTTGGGAACCAGCACCACTGCCGTCTGAGAGTGAGGTTGAGGAGGCACACCATGATCTGACAAAGGTAGCTAAGCGTAAAAGGAAGGTCGTCAAAACTCTCGAAGTTATGGAGTGTGATGACGCTCAACAAGAAGTGGCGTATACTCCTGCTGCTGAAGACTCTCACGACGACGACGCAGTCATCATCACTAACGTCACTGAAGCCCCAGCGGGCATGCAGCAAACAGACATTTTGACCCTAGCCCGACAGGCTGCTGAGCGTGATGATGAAGTCGACGAGGAGGCAATGGGAACACCAGAATCACTGATGTTAACTAGTACACCACAACGTACCGCTTCCATATTTCTTACTCGCCAGAAGGGACCTCCATCCACCTTGACCTCAATTAGTGGTGGAGAAAGTGTACAACATAGTAAAGTTCAGCAATACACATCCTCCACTTCATCTGGCCTTAGCAGAACGGCCACCACCAGTATTGCCTCCTCCGGCCCCCACAGACATTTCAAGTCCGCAGTCTGGGACTTCTTTAGTGTTTCCACAAAAAGGGAAAACATAGCCATTTGTAGCATTTGTAAGCTTGCAGTTAGTCGTGGTAAGCTTGGTACCAACTATGGGACTGGAGGCCAGAGAGGTCATCTTGAGAGACAGCACACTGTCCAATGGTTTGCGCACCTAGAGGAGATCAAGAAAGCCCGAATTGCAAGTCGAGAAAACGTTGATGTTCCATCTGATGATGACGAGGAGGAAGAAGCGTCACACGCTTCACTTACACCCAGTACCCCTGTCAGCACACCCCCTGTGAGCCACACTAAGAGTGTGGGACAGAGTGAGACACCAATGCGAAAAAGTTCATCAGCGAGCGTAACTGGGTCGAAGAAGTCATCATCATCCCGTAAAATGGTCCAGGGCAACATTAAAACAATGTTGTTTTCAGACGCGCCATATGACCGCAACCACCCAATGGTGCGTCTGTATAACACTAAGCTGGCTAAAATGCTAGCGCTGGATCTTCTCCCTTTTTCTTTTGTAGAAGGGGTTGGTTTTCTCGAATTAGTGGCAGCGCTCTGCCCTAAATGGAAGGTTCCTAGTCGGTACTATTTTGCCCGAGTTGCGGTTCCAGCACTACATGAAGATGTGCTGGAGGTGATTGGGGCAGCTTTGCAGAAGAGTGCTGTTCACACTATACATCTCACAACAGACATGTGGACCAGTGGCGCAGGCACTGATTACATGTGCATCACTGCACACTGGGTCTCTTTTTCAGGGGTTAAAGCAAAGCTAAATGCAGGTGCTGACCTGGACCAAGTTTTTAAAGCTGCTCGGAAACATGCAACACTAGCCATGTTTGGCTTGGAGAAACGTCATACAGCACAAAACATTTTGAATGAGTTCAACACAAAGGTCTTTCACTGGCTGTCTCCAAAAAAACGCGGCATTGGTTATGTTTCCACGGATAATGGCGCCAATGTAGTTAAGGTCATGGAACTGGGTGACTATTTCAGAGTGCCGTGTTTGGCGCACTGTATAAACCTGGTTGTTAAAAAATTCTTGGATAAAGAAAGTCCAGCATGCCAGTTAGTGGTCACCTGCCGAAAAATGTGCAATCATTTCAGCCATTCTTTTAAGGCCCGGAAGCATCTGAGGAGCCTGCTACATGAACGTCGAATGCCAGTGAAAGCACTCATCCAGGAGGTGCCAACACGTTGGAACTCAACCTTCTACATGCTTGAGCGTCTGTATGAGCAGTTTACGGTACTCGATCTGTATTTCTTAACAATGGGTACAGCTGTGAAGGAGGACCTGAGGTTAAATGCGGTGCAATGGGAGCTAGTTAAAAGCCTGACAGACATGCTTCGTCCTTTTGAGTTCTTCACGCGGGCAGTCAGCAGGGAGGACTGTAATTTGGGAAAAGCTATCCCATTGTTGCGCATGCTGGAGCACAAACTGAAGGTGGTGTCTTCAAAGTTTCAAAACGATGAAGAAAAGCAAGAAGCTTTTGTTTTGGCGGAGAAATTATTAGAGCTTCTACGTGGCGATGAACGTCTTCAAAAGATCCACTCAGAACAGCATTACATTTGTTCTACTATTCCGCATCCACGCTACAAAAAGGCGCTGGCAGGCTCTGCATTATTTCCTTTTAGTGATGAAGATGCTACAAAGTACAAACGTTGGGTAGCCTGGTCAGCCATCAGGTTTGAAAGAGAACGGAAGCAAATTGAAGGAAAAGGCAGTACATCAGCATCAGCAGGCCATCCCCAGTCAGAAGACTCCACTTCTGCACCTGTGGCAGAAGTGACCTCTCAGCCGTTAAAGACACCGGCAACCGCATCATCTGCACCAGACACAACAGAAATATCGGGTGATGAAGAGGATTGGCTAGCTGAGATTGGTTATGGTTCTGAAAAGGTCCGAGCGAAAATTCAGCAAAGTGGAGGAAACGTGGAGAACTTTGAGTCGATGGTGCAGGACTATCTGAATGACTCAACAGAGGTCTATGTTAATGCTGACCCATTGGCGTATTGGCATGGGAAAAAAGAATTGTGGCCAGAGATCTCCCGCCAGGCTATACATTACTTGTCTTGCCCACTCGCAAGTGTGTCTTCTGAACGTGTTTTCAGTGCTGCTGGTGGCATTGTAACTTGCAAACGGACCCGCCTCTCGCCCAAAAATGTGGAGATATTGACAATGATCAAGATGAATGAGCACCTCATACCACCAGATTTCAAAGTACCAGATCGCACGACGCAAGAAGACGAGGAGGACAGCAACTTAGATGAGGGAATTTCTTCTGTGTTAGGTGACACTGACCTACTCCTGCCTGATGATTTCGCAGAGTATGAGGACGAATTCTTCTTCCCTGGCACCGAAGCCTGAAAAGGAGCCAATGAATTCAGACATTTTCTTTTTCGTACTTATTGACTTTTATTCCTGTGTTTCTGTCTTTCTTTGTTTTGCACAAGTTAATATAATTAAAACTTTAATCACCTGTACTTTTGCTTTTTGGCTGTTTGGGGGTCTTCTCTACTTGTTTTCGCCTGGGTTGACGGCTCTGGGGCCATTGCTGGGAAGGTCTAATACCGGATAAAACTGGTTTAAACAACATCCATGAGGAAAAAAGGTTTTTCCTTTTCTGACTTTTCGCTCAATGTAGCGTTTTCAGGGGCCTGTTTGGGGGGCTTCCTGGTGTTTGTGGGTGGGTTTCGGGGTCTGGGAGCACTACTGGGTATGGATAGTTTAGATAGCAAGAGGTTTGAAGGAAATCCATGGAGGCAGAGGGGAGTTAGGGCCTAGCTGCAGAGCGCGCGCTGAGTGATTTTGGAAATTTTCACAAAAGTGACTAAGTCCACATTTTTGTACTTTTGCTTTTTGGCTGTTTGGGGGTCTTCTACTTGTTTTCGTCTGGGTTGACGGCTCTGGGGCCATTGCTGGGAAGGTCTAATACCGGATAAAACTGGTTTAAACAACATCCATGAGGAAAAAAGGTTTTGCCTTTTCTGACTTTTCCCTCAATGTAGCGTTTTCAGGGGCCTGTTTGGGGGGCTTCCTGGTGTTTGTGGGTGGGTTTTGGGGTCTGGGAGCACTACTGGGTATGGATAGTTTAGATAGCAAGAGGTTTGAAGGAAATCCATGGAGGCAGAGGGGAGTTAGGGCCTAGCTGCAGAGCGCGCGCTGAGTGATTTTGGAAATTTTCACAAAAGTGACTAAGTGCACATTTTTGTACTTTTGCTTTTTGGCTGTTTGGGGGTCTTCTACTTGTTTTCGCCTGGGTTGACGGCTCTGGGGCCATTGCTGGGAAGGTCTAATACCGGATAAAACTAGTTTAAACAACATCCATGAGGAAAAAAGGTTTTGGCACTTTTTGTAACTTAGGGTTCGTTAGGGTTAGCCCTAGCAGCAGGATTGCCTGTGTTTGGGTGTTCTTGATTTTTGCAACTGAGTTCTGGGGTTTTAGAGCACTCGTGGGAATGTGTAATTTTTGTTGCAAGCGATTTGAAGAAAATCCATGGTGGGAAAGGGGGGATCACTTACTCGGTGAGAGGCACTTACTGTTGAAAACATTTAGCCATTTACACTTAAAGGAAGAAAATGACACAGACTTAAGTTTCAGGAAAACGAACTTACTGTTAAACCACCACCCACCAGACTCTTAACCAGTAGTATGGTGGGAAAGGGGGGATTTGGCATAGTTAAAGAAAGCCTTTGCCACTATGGTTAACTTAGGACTCGTTAGGGTTAGCAGTATTTCTATTGCATGTGTTTGGGTGGGGGGGCTTTCGAGTCTTGGAGCGATGCTGGCTATGGATACTTTTGCTTGCTTGCAAGTGGTTTGGAAATACAATCCACGGTGGGTAAGGGGGTATTTGGGCCTACTTTTACTTTCAAAGTACGTTTTGTCACCAGTTTTCTGCTAGGCCTCTTTTTTTGAGATCTGATTGGGGGTCTTCTACATTTTTGCGACTGGCTTTAGTAAGGGTCTGGGTGGGAGGCGGGATCACTGCTGGGAAGGTCTAATTTTGTTCTAAAACACAGTTTACAGTACACCTAGCTTGAGGGGAAAGATCCGCTAAATTAATTTGCCCATACTTATTTATCGTTCAAAAGGTGACTCCGACAGAGTACGCACTTTCAAAAATATTGTACTGTCTATTTGGAAAATCAAAGTGTGACTTTTTGCACTACACAGCATACACACCTTGTATTTATTTATCAGTGGTGTTGTAATAGCACTTCCTATTTTTCGTTCAATGATTACAGGCCGGGTTTCAGTCTGTGCAATGGGGAAAAAAGGATGGAGTCAGGCTTCACATTAGCGAGCCGCAATTCAGCATCCGCCAGGCAAGCAGTGGACAGGGTGTCTTCTGGTCACCAACATTGATGGACGAAGCGTCAGCTGGAATGGAGGAGTGCCGCTAATAAGAGGAATTGTTTGCTGCATGCAACTTACTTACCAAATTCAACAGGACAACTTCAACAACATACAGATACAGTTTCCATTGTTTTCTTCTATGAGTGTGACTCCATTTCTTGGATCTCTCTCTGCTTCTCAATTGATCCCTACAGCCATTCTATAGGTTTTACTTCGGCTAATTTTTAAACCTAATTTAATGTACGAATAAGAAGTGTTTCTCTGAGTGTAGAGATAGGCAAGTGAAAACGCTGCAGCCCTGTACTGTCGCATTCTAGTACTACTTACTTTTCAGTAACAATGCATGCAGTAGGGCATGCACTTCCTTTATGTCACTTAAAAAGATTTATGGTTAGCTTTGTACCCAAAGATTTCTTTATCTTGAATTATTGTTTGTCCATGCTGTGCTTTTTTTTTCTCTCAACAAAACCTACCCAAAAAGAAACCCCCATTCCCATCCATTTTCCAAACCCTAACCCTCTTCCCCCGGGCTGTGTGGTTTTGCTTGATGTGTGACTAAATGACATCAATAATTCCACACACTTGCTGGGGAGGATAAGGTCATAGCAACAGGCTGGTGAAGGAATCCGAGGATATATTCTAGACTTACTTAGCTTCAGTTCTATTTCTTGTAGTAGTAGCCAATGTCAAAGAAATTCAATGCAAGTACTAGTTATACTTTCAATACTTTACCATTTGTTAGGCTCTGTGTGGCACTGTTCTAGTGTACTGTCACCTGCTATATTCTCTATCGTACCGTTGTAATGCTACAGTAAGGACAAACCAGGTTTCATTTTCTTTTTTTCCATAGGCATGCAACTGCCACTGTGTCACACCACTAGTACCACCGCAATGAGGACATTTCATCCGCCCAGGATTGCCAACCTTAATCGCCATTTCCCGTGGAGCCAGCCCTGGGCCTAGCCCTGCTTTCAAACACAAATTACAGGTAAGATAAGCGTTTGGTGGGAGGTAGTATAATGGAGTATTAGGAATAGACGAGAGATTGACGGTAGTACTACTAAAGTCCTAGGACTCTTCAGGAAAACAAACTTACTGTTAAACCCCCACCCACCAGACTCAAAAGCAGTAAAAAACAGGTATGGTCAGATAAAGTTTCAAAAAGTATATTTTTGTAGCCCTAACAAAATAATCTCCCGCAAGACCCTCCCTAACCCCAAAGATTGCCCTTCAAAAGTCCCACAACCCAACTCCCAATTCCCACCCCCCAAAAGTCTCTAAAAAAGGGGCAAGGGACACTACACTACGGGAGGGTGCTGTTGACTTTAGCGGCCAGGGCATCATACTCCTTGCGGAGGGTGGCATGGTCGAAGCGGAGGCCCTCCACCAAGTTCTTATAGGTATGGACCTCCTGCTCCAGGTAGGACACTCTTAGGGATAAGCGGCGCTGGCGTGCCTTGCAACTCCTGTGGGGGGCAGCTGCTGTCTTTGCTGCTCGGCGGTGGCGGTTGGCTTTGGTAGCCCGGCTCCGTACCGCTGGAGCACTGCGCTGGCTGGCAGCCCGTGGGTGCACGGAGGAGGATGCAGCTGTCCCAGTGGATGTTGTTGTTGTACCGGTAGACTGCGTGTCCTCCTCCTCCATGGCCACCAGCCACCGATATTCGGCGACAGTGGCATCCAGCCTCCGTTGCCGGGCCATTTGAGCCAGCTCCCTCCTTGATGATCTTCTGGTTGATTTGGAAGGAGCAACTATATGAAGAAAGAAAGACATAGTCTGTAACCAATGCTCCTTAAGATTAACACAAAATGATTGAGCAGAAAGTTGTGTCACAGTACAAGTAGCAAATTGAAAGCACAGTACATAACTATTGAGGACAGTATCTATCTAACCTCCCACTTCTTCATCCTTGCTCTAACATTAGTGGGAGTTTAAGGAACAAATTCTACAAGCACTATGGACTTCCATTACAGTCGACTATGACAGTACACCAGTCTTATTCTTCTTCTTCTCTCTTGTTTAGGAAAATTGGTACGTTATCTTATGCAAGCCGGCATAATGCCAGCGCAGTGAACTTGCACCCGAGAAAAACAGACGCACAACATGATGAGTGAGACAGACTTGCGTTACTGTACCGGTCCAGTACATGCAGGTGGTGAAGCTCTTACTTTTCTATTACGGGTGGCACTGAGAATACTCTGTTAAAAGGGCTACTGCTTAATTAATTTAGCTTTCACCCTACAGTGCAAATGAGTACTAGAAAAGGAAAATGAAGAAGCTAAATAATCTGATTATCTATCACTTCACATGGGATGTATTTGATGACATATGGGATGACTTTAGGTACTTTGCTTATTATTGAGTGAACAGTGTGCCCACACATGAATGACGTACTACTACTAAACTAAAGTTATTAAGAGAGGTAGGGAGTGTCCACCGTAATAACCGGATATATGCTGTGCTTGCAGTTGCAATACAAACTACTGCTACTATTCATGGTAGTATTTGGACAAAATTACAACTTCTTTTCCTTGCCTTTCCTACACTGGAACGGACGTGCGGGTGCGGTGTTACATGCTCTTCAAAGTAACACTTAGTTCATCCAGTGACCGTCTACTCTCTCTAGATACACATATGCTATCTAAGAGTCAGATAATACCATGATCCAGGCATCCATCCATTCAAAGTATATGCACACATACAGTTTCTGTTTCACCCACCCAGGCTGTTCTCCTTCCACCCATCCTTGCTTCATCATTCACCCAGCCATGCACCATACCATATTCTTTCCTTCCCAGCCACCTCGGGGACCAAGCAAACACATATCATTCTCCTTTGCCAGTCATCATTAAATTTCTCGTCCTTCCACACTTACTTACACCCTTCTTTCGCTTTTCGTTCATCCCATCCATCAAGTTCATCTCAGATCTTATTGGGATTCTTCTCGCCAAAAACTTCACAGCTAAGTCGAAGTACATTTAGAGGAGGCTACTACCTGGTTGATTTATAATACACCCATGCAGAAAGCACACTATGCAGTCTTCAATCTCAATAAGTAAGGAATATATAGCTTACCTCTGCCCGCCACCACCGTGTGAACCCTCACAGGCACGTCCGGCACTTGCACCGCCTCCTCCCCAGAGTTGTCCCCCTCGTCCAATACCACCACCTCCGCGCTGGCCCCGCCACCAGATGTTCCACCTACAAAGTACATTTAAGAATGTTAGAATACACCACTCACTACTATATAATATTTGGTCTAGGAGGAATAAAAAAATGTGAAAAAAACAGAATACAATGTAACAATTTGTGTCTGTCTACTCTAAAGTAAAAATTTCCCTTTTTCCAGGGAAGGCTGTTGTCTTGCTGCACTTTTTGGCACAACTGATGAATGCTTGCTTTTTATTTTTAACACGCACCACTTTTTCTCCTAACAGACAGAAGCTTGACTTCTAAGAACACGAGCAGGATCAAGTTCAAACCAGGTGAGAGCTCGGCTCGACCACAAGAAATGTGTCCAATTAATCGTCAGCACTAAGCATTTTTCCATTTTCAGTTAAACGTTTAGTTTTATGACAAAGTTGATTTTTATAAATGTGTTTACTTTTAATAAAGCTTTTAAACTTAAATAGACTCTGTGGTTTTTGGTCCTCCAGACTAGAGTGGATGAGCTAAAGGTTGTGGAATTTTTGCAAGCATGAGTCCGTGCCTCTGACACTTCTTGACTCTGACTCCGTACTCTTGTCCTGCGTTGGATAATCTAATCATCATTGGGGATCAATCATCGGTGACTTTGGGAGCTAAATGACTCTGCCACACTATCTAGTCAGTAAGGAGATTGGGGGTTCAACTACAAAGTCTGTTATCACTGAGGTATGTGGAAAGTCTAACAGCACCTATTATAATTGATAAGCTAAGCAATGCATTATTTAGTGTCCATAGTTCTGTTTGTGCAGATTTGTCCCTGCAACAGTAGTAGAATGGATTGTCCTACTAGCCAAACCAAAAGTCTACAAGAAGATCAAAGACGATTTAGAAAAAATCGAATGAGGAACGCTAGGAAAAAATAGGTACTCTATATTAAAATTAAAACTTACTAGGGCCAGCAAAGGAGCCCTCGCCTGCCCGATCCTGGCCTGCATCCTGAACAGCACCCTCCTCCTCCTCCTGTGTCCTCTTGCCCCTGGGGGGAGCTGATGTACAACATGAAAGAAAGAAAGACCAGAAAACATGGATGATATTTGTCAACCAAATCAAACATTTCAAAGGAACAATAACAAAATATTTTGGCGAAATAGCAAATAGACAACTATTCCACGGGATATATTGACCGATCTCATGTGGTCTACTACGTTATTGATTTGCGGACCGTTGACTTGGAAAGTTCCTATGTAACTCACTAAACAAACTACTAAAAAGGTTTGCCTAGGCCTGGCAGGCAGCAGTCCGCAGCACGCGAAGTGACAGACAAAGTCCATCGTGCTTGCAGATCAGTGAATACTCAAACTATCAATCCACCGACCACCACCACTATTTCTTCTTATAGCCATGTGTCTAAAGGAAGGACTGGACTTGAGTCTGTAGGGGCTGATTTAGAAGCCCCTTGCGGCTCTTTTGCTCCATTGTTGCGTGACTTTTGTGACGCAGCGGCAGAACAAAAGAGGCGCCATGGTGCGGCGTATATTAACAAAGTGACGCATATGGGAGATGCATCACGTTGTAAAGCCCTGCGCCATCAGGGGGCGTTCCGGCGCAAGGGAGGGCGTTCCTGCGCAGGAACGAATCCTAAAAGTGGCTGAGGGAAATCTACAAGATGTCAATCAGTCACTTTTAGGACAATGATGCGTGACTCAAACCCTGCGCCTGCTTGAAGCCGACGTACGGCTTGATGCAGCATTGGGGAGATAGGGCACCCCAGAGCATTGCTGGAGCTGCGCCATCGTTGGCACGCAACTCCAGCAATGCGCCGCCTTTACGGCACAGATGCGTAAGGCTTCTGTGACGTTTTGGGCCCATGGTGCGCCACATTGTAAATACGGCGCACCATGGGTGGTGGTGGCATGGCGCACAATTACTGGCATTACGCAGTTCTTTACACTACACTCATACATAATTTCTCAGGCCAATGAAATGAACACAAAATAGAAAACAAATAAGCATAGTAGCAAGGCTACTGAGGAGAGCAGTGCACCTGAAATGCATAGAAGATTTTGAAATATAATTTACCTACAATGTAATCGGCAGCATTATTGCTCTTGGTAAAAAACAAAAATTTGCAATATAATAACACACAGAGCGGGATAAAACAGAGTAGTGATGAAATAGCTAGAAATAGCTACTACTACTCACCAAGCCCGGGGATCTCTACGCCGAGCACGTCCAGCAAGTCGCGTTCCCGGTCCATGAGATCCGTCCAGCGGTGGGTGGCCTGGTTATAGGTGCGCCGGACCCCAGAGTGTTCAAACATGGCCCGGCACACCTTCTCCCACCGCTTCCGGCGCTCCCGGATCCCGTAGCCGGTAGCGATCCTGCCGCCTCCCATGATGGTCTTGGGGAGGCGGCGCTGGACGTGAAAGACTAGTGCGGCCACCTCCTCCGCACTAAAAATCTCCTGAGCTACAACTGTCTCCGCCCTCAAACGCCCGCACGGGAGCCGGGCACGGGGTGCGGGACCCTTCCCCTTTGCGGGCTTCTTCCCGGCTCCCTTTGCCATGGTCTGGGCAGAAAGGAAGCAAAATAAGAAACAAGAAATAGAACAGGGAAGAAGAAAAGAAAAGCGTTTAAAAAAGTCGTTTAAAATGAACAAAAAGTAGCAGAAAACACAAAAATATAGAGCTAGAAAAATAGAGGGATAGATAATGAGTAAAATAGATTAAAAAAAACTTCAAACAAGCAAAGGATGGCAGAGATTAAGAAAGGATACAGAGAGCATGCCCAGAACCATAGCAATGAATGAGAAACAAGATGGCCGCGCCCGTTCACGACCGCGTAGGTAAGTTCGCACGAGATTTTCCTCGCGAACATGTACGAGCGAGCCGCACACTTTGCGAGATTACACATGGCGCCCGGAAACGGAATTACGTCACGCCGCGCCCATGTACGACCGCTAGGGTAACTTCGCAAAAGTTGCGCTACAAGCGGCTTGCGAACATGCAAAAAATCACGCGAACAAACACGCAGCAAAAAACAAATCGTGTATTCGCACGAATTCGCGGCTTCCGAAATCGATCTCGCACTGTGACAATTCTTGCTACTGCATTTCAGGTGGCTCTCATTGGGGCTGCGTGTGTTTTGGCAGCTCTGGTGAGTGTGGCATTACCATTGTCTAGTCTGGACAGAACTAGTGCTTGCATTGCGGTTTTTAGGTCATGTGGAAGTAAGAAGGGCTCCATTTTGTTGAGGAGTTTTAAGCTGTAGAAAGTGCCCTCTGCAATGAACCTTATGTGAGAGCTCATGTTTAGTCTTGAGTCCAGAGAGATCCCCAGACATTTGACTGATTCAGCTAGAGTAAGCTTACAGTACAGGGAGTCCAGGGGCCATATGTAGGAAGCTGTTTAGCGATCGCAAACACCACGATTCGCAAAAATCAGGGTGTATGCGATCGCAAAACAGACTGTTCCTATGTAGGAAAGCTTTCCGCAGCGCAAAAATGGGAATCGCTAATTTAGCGATTACCATTTATGCGTTCAAATGATTCTGCAAATTATCTTGCAAAATCGCAATCTGCGGCACAGCATTTGCGATAATCGCAAATTCCGTTCCCACAAAATGCGAATTTACAAATTGAGATGTAGCAAAAAGTTGCAAATAGCGATTAGACGAAATTTGCAAATTTGGTCTTCTCAATTACCACCAACTCTGAGCAGGTTGTAACCAGGTGCTACCTATTTAAACAGGCGCACAATGCCACTGGGACTTCCCACCATGGCTGGCCTGTATGTGAAAGCCAGGAGGCTGCGAATCAGAGCTGCTGCACAGAGAAGGAGACGTCAGGAAAGGATCTACAGAGCACGCATCACCCTCTTCCAGCGGACCGAGGAGGACATCAATGTGAACTACAAGCTGCGTGCGCCCAGACAGCATCCTGGATTTCATAGAGGAGCTGACACCCATATTTGAAAACCCTACACACAGGGCACACACCATTCCCACCCATGTCCAGGTTCTGTGCTCACTGCACCTCCTGGCATCAGGGAGTTTTCAGGGGGTGATAGCCTCAGCAGGAGGGGTCTCTCAGAGTGCACTTTTGCGCTTCTTCCACGCTTTCCTAGATGCAATGGTTCAGAGGCTGCATCACCACATCCAATTTCCCAGCACACAACAGGCACTAGATCAAACCGAGCAGGAATTCTACCAAATTTCCCAATTCCCCCACATCATTGGCTGCGTAGATGGGACCCATGTCGCACTCTTACCCCCATCACAGAATGAGTATGTGTTTAGGAACAGAAAGTCATATCATTCACTGAACATCCAGGTAGTGTGCAAAATCAAACATATAATCACAGATATAGTGGCAAAATACCCAGGAATCATACATGACTCATTCATGTTTCGCCACTGTGGATTAAATTGCAGACTCACAAATGGCGAGTTTGGAGAGGGATACCTGCTAGGTAAATGCACAGCTTACAAACACACAATCAGTAAAGGTTTGAAGTGGCAGGACAGTATTGAACATAAATCTATTTATACCCTGCAGGTGACTGTGCGTATGCTGTACATGACTACATCCTCACACTGTACCTGAATCCAGCCACAGCATCTGAGCACAGGTACAACAGCGCCCACAGAGCCACAAGGTGTGCCATTGAGAGGACCTTCGGAATCCTTAAGAGCCGTTTCCGCTGCCTCCATAAGAGTGGAGGTGCGCTACAATACAGCCCTGAGACATGTTGCAAAATCGTGGTCGCCTGTGCAATACAACACAACATCGCTCCCAAGAAGGGGACCCCAGTGGATGTGACAGATTCAGACACATCAGATGAGGAGGAACCAGCTCCACATTGCAGACCAGCAGGTGGTGCTGGGGTGGCTGCCGGGTGCCTTAGACGAGATGAGATCACACAAAACTACTTCTAAGGGAGTAATGCCACAGAATGGGGCTAAACTGGGATGTTGATTTCCTTTGCTGCAGGAATACATCTGTTACACAGCGTGCCTTTATTGTGATGCCTTGCACATCTTTGTGCCACAGTACAAGTATTACCATCAGGTAATTAGTCCGTATGGAATGTGTTGCTTCACACATAGCCATGAGTCCCTGATGTTTCTTCACCTCCTATGTGCACACCCTGTTGCCCCTCGCTCAGGCTGCCCACTGACCTCCCTGGAGTCATCATCTACTCTCCCCTTGCGCGCAATCCAGTGTTTGTCTGCTGGAAGTGGTGGAGTGATGCTGCTCCTGCTGGACTGCTCATCCGTATCCATTGTGCTAAGTGTCCCTATGCCACCTGTGGCAGCTGCGCGTATCTGGTCCATGGCATGAGTGACCTGCACCAGGCCCCTGCCCACATCCTGGCAGCAGTGGGCCATCTCATGCTGCATACTGACACATCCTTGGGCCAGCAGGAATGTGGCAGTTGACAGCTCTTTTGTACAAGTCCAGCCGGGTGTGATGACGATGTTTCTCCCTGCGCCTGGCTGCCCTGTCTCTCCTTATCTACCTGCACAGTCCTTCCAATGCACCTGTCATGGCCATTACACCAAGCCGCAACTTTGTCATGTTATGATTGTGTGCCCCCAATTTGCGCTGTATTGACCTTATTCCTTTCGCTTGCAGGTGCTGTGCTTTCAGCATGCTGCCTTGAAGGCCAGAAAACACTGTGTCTTCATCGACAGGAGCAGTGCTGGTGGAGGACCGTGCCCTGCATCTTCACCCACTCCCTTCTCTGGATTGTACAGGGGACTGTGTTGTCAGCAGTCCTGAACGCTGCCTCTGGACTGGCTGTGCCTCTCCTACTGTGTCTGTTACCTCTGCCTCCAACAGTGGAAGTGGTGGCACTATGTTGTGCCATCTGCCTGGCGTAGGGTTTGTTGGTCTCGCTGCGCCCTTCTCCTCCTGCCCTGCCTCGTCCTCATTTTCTGGTGTGTCCACCCCTTCTGCCACGGTTTCCTGTGTTGTTGCTGGTGCTGTGAATTTAAATGCACACATTCATTCTGTGTCCTGTCTCACATTTGTTATGCATTAAAGTTTACAATTTTCATTTCACATGAGTACTATCTGTCTGTTTTTTTCATTTCCTGGATCACTCATTCCTATTCCACCTTGCTATATCTCACTGGTCCAGGTATCAGTGCATGTGACTACATCTCCCATATTGCATTTCTGGGTGTGCTCATGGACATGTACTGGAGTTGCACTCAGGTTGGGTGTCTGGGGGAGTAAGTGGTTTGGGTATGTATCAGGGGGTTTTGGCATGCATCTTACCTTGTCTGGTGTCTGTGTGTTCTGAGCTGTCCAGGTCAGCCACGCCACTCACACTTTCAGGCTGAAGGGTGCCCTCCACCAGCTCCTCCAGGGGCGTTGTGTCTTGTGCTGTCGACGTCCCACCACCGGTCTGTTTGGCCTCAGCCAATCTTGTAGCCACCCTCTCCTTTGACCTTTGCCGCATGTGGTACCACATTTTTCTGAGGTCTTCGACTAAACAATGTGTGACGCCAATTGCATTTACTTTTTCCTGGATGTCAGTCCATATTTTTATTTTTCTTGCCTCTGGCACACGTAGTGAACTTTTTCCAAATAGGAAGTCATGGCTGCTGACTATTTCCTGGGTGAGGACCTCCAGCTCCCTTTCACTAAATTTTTGTTTCCTCTTTCTAGGATTTTCTTCCTGCTGCTTCTCATTCCCCTGGGACTCCATTTCTCCTGCTTTCAGTTGCTGAGCACAAATCTCCAACCCTCCTCATAGGCTCTCACTCAGCTTCTGGCAATCAGGTGCAGCATGGACAGTCACACTTTCTGGTTGTGATGTCATCATTCTGCACCTGAATTGCAGATTCCCGGATTTGCGATTCCTTAATTGCGATATCGTAATTAAGGAATCGCAATTTGAGTAATCGCTATGTAATTCTGCACATTTTTGGGAATCGTTATTTTTGGCGATATTTTACCTACATCATAATTTGCGATTCTCAAAATGCGATTCGTGAAAAATGGCTATTTCAGAATCGCAAATTCATTCTTACCTACATATGGCCCTAGGATATTTATCCATTCTTGGATCTGTGGAGGGTGGTTGTGATTAGAGAAGACAAGAATTACAGTTTTTCTTGATTTTGAGGTGGTTGTGTGATAGCCAGTTTTGTACTTTTTCGAGAGTGCAGTTAAGTTGGTGAAGTTTGTTCAGAGTTGACATTTCTAGGTAGAGCTGGTTGTCGTCAGCATAAAGGTGATAGGACATATTTTCTTGTTTTAGAATGATAGTGACCGGTTCCATGTAAATGTTGAAGAGTGTGGGAGAGAGGTGTGAGCCTTGTGGGACACCTCAGGATATGGGTGAAATGTCAGACATCAAGTTCTTGTTTGTATTAGTTGGAATCGGTTATGCAAAATGAGGTGAACCATTTCAGAACATTGCCAGCTCAGACGCGTTGTTGCAGGGCATCCAAAAGTAACTTGTGATCTACGGTTTCAAGAGCTGCTCATATGTCAGGATGACGAGCAGGAAGCATCTGATCGTCTCTAGGGATTTATGAATGTCATCTGTTAATTTGTTATGTTCAGTATAGCTGTTTCAGTGCTGCATTCCTTCCTGAAACCTGACTGGTGTAAGATGAGAAGTAGAGGACTTGGTTGAATCGGAGAGAACACATTTCTCAAGGATTTTTGCTAGGAATGGAAGGTTGGTGATGGGTCTGTTATTCTTGGGATTGTTCGGGTCTGCGTCAGGGTTTTTTTTAGAAGGGGGTGATTTGGCCTTGTTTAAGGCAATCGGGCATCAGCCCGTTTTACAGTGAGCTCTTTATGATCTTGGGGCCATAGAGGGGTGAAGGTGAGGATGAAGCTTTTAGCCAGGGAAGCAAGGAGTGGGTCTGCGTAGTGGGGGGAGGGTTTGGATTTAGGAATCACCTTGGAGACGTCCTTCTCTGTGAGAGGTATGAAAGCCTTCCAACTCTTGGGTGTTGAGGAGGGCCTTGGAAATTGCTTTATATGGGTAGTTATAGGGGGAGGGGCCTCAGTTTTGGGGATCGAGGAGTTATCTAGGGTTGTGTTTATCTCCGTCGTGAGCGAAGAGTTGCTCGGTTGAGGCGGTGGGTGATAATCCAGGGAAAGCTCTACCTTAGTGATATTCTCATTGAACAATTTGGCCAGGTTGTCACACTGTAGCTTTGAGGCAGGGGGATTTTCTTTGGTGGGTTTAGAGCTTTGTTGTCGGATGATGTTGAAAAGTTCTTTTGGCAGTGTTTTGCTTTGTCTAGGGCACTCCAGAAGAAGGTGGCTTTCTCTTTGGGGATGTGTTTTTGTAGCTCCAGCATTCTATTCTGAGCTAGTAAAGGTTGGTTATGAATGGGTTTACTCTCCAAAGTCTTTCAGCAGCTCTTACTTGTCTTCTTTCAGGGTTGAGGTCTTTGTTGAACCAGGAACTTGGAGGGGTGTCTCTGACCCTTTTCAGTTTCAGCGGCGCTAGTTGATCCAGGGCAGTTTTCAGCTTCGGGTTATAGAAAGTAGTGAGCTCCTCTATATTGAGGTTGTCTGTGAGAGGCGAGAGTAGGGATGACATTTTTTCTTCCAAGTCAGAGGGATTAGATTGAGGTTTCTGCGCCATTAATGGGTAATACGAGATCAGTTAGGAGGCCCTGTAGTTTGGTTGGTGTCAAACAGAATGATGTGGCGGTCAGACCAGTTGACTGGGAGAATATTGTTTATGCTTATTAATTCATTTTGGACTATGCCAGCATCTTAGGTAGAGCCTGTGCTGTGGATTTGTCCCTTGCGGTGTTGGGTAAGATCTTTGTTCAGTAGGAGTTCATTTAATTAATGCATTAATTTGAATTTAAATTTAATTTGAATTTAAAAAGTTGTGTTAAGCGCACGACTACCGGGCGGTTTCTTGGCGCTGAAGGATGCAAACCCTGAGAACAGGAGTATAAGTACTTAAAGCGGGAAGGCCTGTAAGAAGAGAAAAGTTTTGAGCGCCCTTCGGAACTCAGGATAGGTAGCGGTAGACCTGATGGTGAAAGGAAGAGAGTTCCAAAAAGTAGGAGCAAGGACAGAAAACTTCATTCCCCCCGATTTGATCTTCCTAAACCGGGGTACAGACAGAAGAGATTGGGTGGAAGAGCGCAGCTCTCTGCTGGGGGCGTAAACTTTAATTTCAGAATTGATGAAAGCTGGGGCAGTCCCAGCACGGGCCTGGAAAGTCATACAGCCCATCTTGAAGAGGGCGCGTTCTCTAATGGGAAGCCAGTGCAGGGCCCTAAGTAGGGGGGTGACATGATGGGATTTGGGAAGGCCATAGTTAAGAAGGGCAGCTTGGTTTTGAACCAATTGGAGACGCCGAAGGGCATAGGCAGGAACGCCATTGTACAGGATGTTGCCATAGTCCAGGCGTGATAGGACCATGGCTAAGCATGGGTGTAAAATCCGTTCCGCTCGCGGAATTTGCGGATTTTCGGTAAATTCGCAATCCGCGAACTCTAGCGAATTTGCCGAAAATCCGTCAATTCGCACGCGGCGGATTTATTTGCTTGGTGATACAATATTGCGGCGCGCGGCGTGGCGCACGGCGTACACTTTCCGTCATTCAGCGTTTGCCGAGTTGTTTTTCTCGATATTTTGCGAGTGCTGCGCCATTTTGGATCATGCTGCGGGATCCCGCGGGAGTTGGCGCCCGCGAATACGTAATCGCGGCTTGCCACCTTACCTTGCACAGCACGCATCGCGAGAGTTCGCAATTGCGAACACGTAGGTGCGGCGGGCAGGAACAATCTCGCACTCGCGAAATAGAGATTTTGCAATTCTGCACAAGAAATCCACCAGCAAACAGCATAAACCTTCAGAAAATGATGATTTTTATCAGAATCACTCCTCAGGTTGACATTTGCCTGCACTTTTTTTTGCAAGGAGTCCATTTTTGGGGAGGGGGGGGAGGAAGTGCCACACAGTCTCCAACTTCCTGTTCCTGTCCAGCAGGCTCCTCCCAGTGCTTTCTTCATGTGCTGGTCACTTTCATTTGGACCTTGACCTGGAAGGATTACTTTTTGTGGGTGCTGCTGGATATTTGGATTTGAGGCCTTTTTGACTTTCTTTGGATCACTTTTGGATTAGAAATCAACTTTCACAAGTAAGTTTGTTTGGGGCATTACAGTTGCTGCAACTACAATTTTGGAACTTTTTCATAACATTAAATAATATATATTGTGGGTAGCCACAGTATCCAGTAGGACCAGGGTTGGTTATGGGTGCATGATACAACTGTTTTGTTGAATTTAAACATCATTGAGGCCATGGATGGGCTGGGATTGTGCTTAATTTTGTGTTTTTTGTCGATTTTTTGGGGCTGCTGTTGGGGCCTTTTGCCCAGGGGTAGTGAGTGGTGTATGGACTGAGTCTGCCTGTGGGGTCTCACTCTCTTTAATGTAAACATCCTGGATGGCATTGGATTGTGGTGATTTTTGTGTGTTTTTCGTTTTTTTTTGGGTGCTACTGTTGATTTGGACTGGCTATGTGGGTGGTGGTGGTGGCCATCTTGAGTGCTGGTACAGGCAACATGTGCTTGGGGTGCAAGGGGCCATTTTGAAGAGAGGCAGTGTCTGAGGCCTGCACTTATTTTGCCTAGCTTTCATCCATTATGCCCAGGGGTAGTGAGTGGTGCATGGGCCTAGTCTTTCTGTGGGGTGTCGTCTTGAATTTAAACACCATTGAGGCCATGGATGGGCTGGGATTGTGCTGAATTTTGTGTTTTTTGTCTTTTTTTGGGGCTGCTGGTGGGGCCTTTTGCCCAGGGGTAGTGAGTGGTGCATGGGCCTAGTCTTTCTGTGGGGTGTCTTCTTGAATTTAAACACCATTGAGGCCATGGATGGGCTGGAATTGTGCTGAATTTTGTGTTTTTTGTCGTTTTTTTGGGGCTGCTGGTGTGGCCTTTTGCCCAGGGGTAGTGAGTGGTGCATGGGCCTAGTCTTTCTGTGGGGTGTCTTCTTGGATTTAAACACCATTGAGGCCATGGATGGGATGGGATTGTGCTGAATTTTGTGGTTTTTGTCGATTCTTTTGGGGCTGCTGTTGGGGCCTTTTGCCCAGGGGTAGTGAGTGGTGCATGGACTGAGTCTGCCTGTGGGGTCTCACTCTCTTTAATGTAAACATCCTGGATGGCATTGGATTGTGGTGATTGTTGTGTGTTTTTCATTTTTTTTGGGGTGCTACTGTTGATTTGGACTGGCTATGTGGGTGGTGGTGGTGGCCATCTTGTGTGCTGGTACAGGCAACATGTGCTTGGGGTGCAACGGGCCATTTTGAAGAGAGGCAGTGTCTGAGGCCTGCACTTATTTTGCCTAGCTTTCATCCATTATGCCCAGGGGTAGTGAGTGGTGCATGGGCCTAGTCTTTCTGTGGGGTGTCTTCTTGAATTTAAACACCATTGAGGCCATGGATGGGCTGGGATTGTGCTGAATTTTGTGTTTTTTGTCGTTTTTTTGGGGCTGCTGGTAGGGCCTTTTGCCCAGGGGTAGTGAGTGGATGCATGGGCCTAGTCTTTCTGTGGGGTGTCTTCTTGGATTTAAACACCATTGAGACCATGGATGGGCTGGGATTGTGCTGAATGTTGTGGTTTTTGTTGATTTTTTTGGGGCTGCTGTTGGGGCCTCTTGCCCAGGGGTAGTGAGTGGTGCATGGACTGAGTCTGCCTGTGGGGTCTCACTCTCTTTTGTAAACATCCTGGATGGCATTGGATTGTGATGATTTTTGTGTGTTTTTCGTTTTTTTTGGGGTGCTACTGTTGATTTGAACTGGCCATGTGGGTGGTGGTGGTGGCCATCTTGAGTGCTGGTAGAGGCAACATGTGCTTGGGGTGCAAGGGGCCATTTTGAAGAGAGGCAGTGTCTGAGGCCTGCACTTATTTTGCCTAGCTTTCATCCATTATGCCCAGGGGTTGTGAGTGGTGCATGGGCCTAGTCTTTCTGTGGGGTGTCTTCTTGAATTTAAACACCATTGAGGCCATGGATGGGCTGGGATTGTGCTGAATTTTGTCGTTTTTTGTCGTTGTTTTGGAGCTGCTGGTGGGGCCTTTTGCCCAGGGGTAGTGAGTGGTGCATGGGCCTAGTCTTTCTGTGCGGTGTCTTCTTGGATTTAAACACCATTGAGGCCATGGATGGGCTGGGATTGTGCTGAATTTTGTGGTTTTTGTCGATTTTTTGGGGGCTGCTGTTGGGGCCTTTTGCCCAGGGGTAGTGAGTGGTGCATGGACTGAGTCTGCCTGTGGGGTCTCACTCTCTTTAATGTAAACATCCTGGATGGCATTGGATTGTGGTGATTTTTGTGTGTTTTTCGTTTTGTTTTGGGGTGCTACTGTTGATTTGGGCTGGCTATGTGGGTGGTGGTGGTGGCCATCTTGAGTGCTGGTACAGGCAACATGTGCTTGGGGTGCAAGGGGCCATTTTGAAGAGAGGCAGTGTCTGAGGCCTGCACTTATTTTGCCTAGCTTTCATCCATTATGCCCAGGGGTAGTGAGTGGTGCATGGGCCTAGTCTTTCTGTGGGGTGTCTTCTTGAATTTAAACACCATTGAGGCCATGGATGGGCTGGGATTGTGCTGAATTTTGTGTTTTTTGTCGGTTTTTTTGGGCTGCTGGTGGGGCCTTTTGCCCAGGGGTAGTGAGTGGTGCATGGGCCTAGTCTTTCTGTGGGGTGTCTTCTTGAATTTAAACACCATTGAGGCCATGGATGGGCTGGGATTGTGCTGAATTTTGTGTTTTTTGTCGTTTTTTTGGGGCTGCTGGTGTGGCCTTTTGCCCAGGGGTAGTGAGTGGTGCATGGGCCTAGTCTTTCTGTGGGGTGTCTTCTTGGATTTAAACACCATTGAGGCCATGGATGGGATTGTGCTGAATTTTGTGGTTTTTGTCGATTCTTTTGGGGCTGCTGTTGGGGCCTTTTGCCCAGGGGTAGTGAGTGGTGCATGGACTGAGTCTGCCTGTGGGGTCTCACTCTCTTTAATGTAAACATCCTGGATGGCATTGGATTGTGGTGAGTTTTGTGTGTTTTTCGTTTTTTTTGGGGTGCTACTGTTGATTTGGACTGGCTATGTGGGTGGTGGTGGTGGCCATCTTGAGTGCTGGTACAGGCAACATGTGCTTGGGGTGCAACGGGCCATTTTGAAGAGAGGCAGTGTCTGAGGCCTGCACTTTTTTTGCCTAGCTTTCATCCATTATGCCCAGGGGTAGTGAGTGGTGCATGGGCCTAGTCTTTCTGTGGGGTGTCTTCTTGAATTTAAACACCATTGAGGCCATGGATGGGCTGGGATTGTGCTGAATTTTGTGTTTTTGTCGGTTTTTTTGGGCTGCTGGTGGGGCCTTTTGCCCAGGGGTAGTGAGTGGGGCATGGGCCTAGTCTTTCTGTGTGGAGTCTTCTTGGATTTAAACACCATTGAGGCCATGGATGGGCTGGGATTGTGCTGAATTTTGTGGTTTTTGTCGATTTTTTTGGGGCTGCTGTTGGGGCCTTTTGCCCAGGGGTAGTGAGTGGTGCATGGGCCTCGTCTTTCTGTGGGTTGTCTTCTTGAATTTAAACACCATTGAGGCCATGGATGGGCTGGGATTGTGCTGATTTTTGTGTTTTTTTCGACTTTTTGGGGTGTATAACTGATGTTCCTCTGTCTTCCATTGCTTGTAGGTGCACAAGAGAACCACCAGTGCCAGGAAGAAGTCCTGCTGCGGTGTGTGCAGCACAACGTCACGTGTGGCCACAGACAACTCTGCAACTTGTGCAACTGCGGCCTGCTGTTCAGAGTGACATCTGAAGAAGATGGCCCCAAAAAAAGTTGCCCGTAGCTCCTCTAGCAAGAAAGTTGCCAGTAAGGAGCAGAAGAAGCAAGTGGCGCCACTTACCAAGGAGACTGGTGTGATGACGACCGCCACATTTTTTTGGGGAAAAAAAAGTACGCCTGCTGCAGCAGCGGGGTCTGCTGGGGACCAAGCTGGGAGCAGCACCTCCGCTCCATTGGGCTCAGTGCCACCACCACTACGCCAACTTAGGTCCAAGCCCTTGAGTGCTGCAGAGGCAGCCAGTATAGTTGTTCAATCACCATCGACCAGTGATGTTGGCTCATCGCAAGAAAGTAGCAGCAATGTCCCTCAATCAACACAGGTTGTTGTAACTCATCTGACGAGTGTTGAACAACCACAGCCGCAACAACAATCACATGTGCAAGTACAAGCCCAAGTACATGTGGAAGGAGAGGCGGCGCAAGGAGAGGAGCAAGCAGAGGTGCATGGAGGGGCACAACAAGTGGCCACAATAGTTGTTCCTCCAGAAGTAGGGGCACATCTGGAAATCGACAATCAAGCTGAGGTATCATTCGAGGAAGCCACTCCTCCTGATGATCATTCATTGTCTTCCACATCCCGAGCAAGGAAAAGATCAAGGGTGTTGGTGTCTACATCTTCTTCAAGCCCACCTCCTTCTGATGATATGGATCTTACTTGGGAACCAGCACCACTGCCGTCTGAGAGTGAGGTTGAGGAGGCACACCATGATCTGACAAAGGTAGCTAAGCGTAAAAGGAAGGTCGTCGAAACTCTCAAAGTTATGGCGTGTGATGACGCTCAACAAGAAGTGGCGTATACTCCTGCTGCTGAAGACTCTTACGACGACGACGCAGTCATCATCACTAACGTCACTGAAGCCCCAGCGGGCATGCAGCAAACAGACATTTTGACCCTAGCCCGACAGGCTGCTGAGCGTGATGATGAAGTCAACGAGGAGGCAATGGGAACACCAGAATCACTGATGTTAACTAGTACACCACAACGTACCGCTTCCATATTTCTTACTCGCCAGAAAGGACCTCCATCCACCTCGACCTCAATTAGTGGTGGTGAAAGTGCACAACATAGTAAAGTTCAGCAATACACATCCTCCACTTCATCTGGCCTTAGCAGAACGGCCACCACCAGTATCGCCTCCTCCGGCCCCCACAGACATTTCAAGTCCGCAGTCAGGGACTTCTTTAGTGTTTCCACAAAAAGGGAAAACATAGCCATTTGTAGCATTTGTAAGCTTGCAGTTAGTCGTGGTAAGCTTGGTACCAACTATGGGACTGGAGGCCAGAGAGGTCATCTTGAGAGACAGCACACTGTCCAATGGTTTGCGCACCTAGAGGAGATCAAGAAAGCCCGAATTGCAAGTCGAGAAAACGTTGATGTTCCATCTGATGATGACGAGGAGGAAGAAGCGTCACACGCTTCACTTACACCCAGTACCCCTGTCAGCACACCCCCTGTGAGCCACACTAAGAGTGTGGGACAGAGTGAGACACCAATGCGAAAAAGTTCATCAGCGAGCGTAACTGGGTCGAAGAAGTCATCATCATCCCGTAAAATGGTCCAGGGCAACATTAAAACAATGTTGTTTTCAGACGCGCCATATGACCGCAACCACCCAATGGTGCGTCTGTATAACACTAAGCTGGCTAAAATGCTAGCGCTGGATCTTCTCCCTTTTTCTTTTGTAGAAGGGGTTGGTTTTCTCGAATTAGTGGCAGCGCTCTGCCCTAAATGGAAGGTTCCTAGTCGGTACTATTTTGCCCGAGTTGCGGTTCCAGCACTACATGAAGATGTGCTGGAGGTGATTGGGGCAGCTTTGCAGAAGAGTGCTGTTCACACTATACATCTCACAACAGACATGTGGACCAGTGGCGCAGGCACTGATTACATGTGCATCACTGCACACTGGGTCTCTTTTTCAGGGGTTAAAGCAAAGCTAAACGCAGGTGCTGACCTGGACCAAGTTTTTAAAGCTGCTCGGAAACATGCAACACTAGCCATGTTTGGCTTGGAGAAACGTCATACAGCACAAAACATTTTGAATGGGTTCAACACAAAGGTCTTTCACTGGCTGTCTCCAAAAAAACGCGGCATTGGTTATGTTTCCACGGATAATGGCGCCAATGTAGTTAAGGTCATGGAACTGGGTGACTATTTCAGAGTGCCGTGTTTGGCGCACTGTATAAACCTGGTTGTTAAAAAATTCTTGGATAAAGAAAGTCCAGCATGCCAGTTAGTGGTCACCTGCCGAAAAATGTGCAATCATTTCAGCCACTCTTTTAAGGCCCAGAAGCATCTGAGGAGCCTGCTACATGAACGTCGAATGCCAGTGAAAGCACTCATCCAGGAGGTGCCAACACGTTGGAACTCAACCTTCTACATGCTTGAGCGTTTGTATGAGCAGTTTACGGTACTCGATCAGTATTTCTTAACAATGGGTACAGCTGTGAAGGAGGACCTGAGGTTAAATGCGGCGCAATGGGAGCTAGTTAAAAGCCTGACAGACATGCTTCGTCCTTTTGAGTTCTTCACGCGGGCAGTCAGCAGGGAGGACTGTAATTTGGGAAAAGCTATCCCATTGTTGCGCATGCTGGAGCACAAACTGAAGGCGGTGTCTTCAAAGTTTCAAAACGATGAAGAAAAGCAAGAAGCTTTTGTTTTGGCGGAGAAATTATTAGAGCGTCTACGTGGCGATGAACGTCTTCAAAAGATCCACTCAGAACAGCATTACATTTGTGCTACTATTTCGCATCCACGCTACAAAAAGGCGCTGGCAGGCTCTGCATTATTTCCTTTTAGTGATGAAGATGCTACAAAGTACAAACGTTGGGTAGCCTGGTCAGCCATCAGGTTTGAAAGAGAACGGAAGCAAATTGAAGGAAAAGGCAGTACATCAGCATCAGCAGGCCATCCCCAGTCAGAAGACTCCACTTCTGCACCTGTGGCTGTGGCAGAAGTGACCTCTCAGCCGTTAAAGACACCGGCAACCGCATCATCTGCACCAGACACAACAGAAATATCGGGTAATGAAGAGGATTGGCTAGCTGAGATTGGTTATGGTTCTGAAAAGGTCCGAGCGAAAATTCAGCAAAGTGGAGGAATTGTGGAGAACTTTGAGTCGATGGTGCAGGACTATCTGAATGACTCAACAGAGGTCTATGTTAATGCTGACCCATTGGCGTATTGGCATGGGAAAAAAGAATTGTGGCCAGAGATCTCCCGCCTGGCTATACATTACTTGTCTTGCCCACTCGCAAATGTGTCTTCTGAACGTGTTTTCAGTGCTGCTGGTGGCATTGTAACTTGCAAACGGACCCGCCTCTCGCCCAAAAATGTGGAGATATTGACAATGATCAAGATGAATGAGCACCTCATACCACCAGATTTCAAAGTACCAGATCGCACGACGCAAGAAGACGAGGAGGACAGCAACTTAGATGAGGGAATTTCTTCTGTGTTAGGTGACACTGACCTACTCCTGCCTGATGATTTCGCAGAGTATGAGGACGAATTCTTCTTCCCTGACACCGAGGCCTGAAAATGAGCCAATGAATTCAGACATTTTCTTTTTCGTACTTATTGACTTTTATTCCTGTGTTTCTGTCTTTCTTTGTTTTGCACAAGTTAATATAATTAAAACTTTAATCACCTGTACTTTTGCTTTTTGGCTGTTTGGGGGTCTTCTCTACTTGTTTTCGCCTGGGTTGGCGGCTCTGGGGCCATTGCTGGGAAGGTCTAATACCGGATAAAACTGGTTTAAACAACATCCATGAGGAAAAAAGGTTTTTCCTTTTCTGACTTTTCGCTCAATGTAGCGTTTTCAGGGGCCTGTTTGGGGGGCTTCCTGGTGTTTGTGGGTGGGTTTCGGGGTCTGGGAGCACTACTGGGTATGGATAGTTTAGATAGCAAGAGGTTTGAAGGAAATCCATGGAGGCAGAGGGGAGTTAATGCCTAGCTGCAGAGCGCGCGCTGAGTGATTTTGGAAATTTTCACAAAAGTGACTAAGTCCACATTTTTGTACTTTTGCTTTTTGGCTGTTTGGGGGTCTTCTACTTGTTTTCGCCTGGGTTGACGGCTCTGGGGCCATTGCTGGGAAGGTCTAATACCGGATAAAACTGGTTTAAACAACATCCATGAGGAAAAAAGGTTTTGCCTTTTCTGACTTTTCGCTCAATGTAGCGTTTTCAGGGGCCTGTTTGGGGGGCTTCCTGGTGTTTGTGGGTGGGTTTCGGGGTCTGGGAGCACTACTGGGTATGTATAGTTTAAATAGCAAGAGGTTTGAAGGAAATCCATGGAGGCAGAGGGGAGTTAGGGCCTAGCTGCAGAGCGCGCGCTGAGTGATTTTGGAAATTTTCACAAAAGTGACTAAGTCCACATTTTTGTACTTTTGCTTTTTGGGTGCTTGGGGGTCTTCTACTTGTTTTCGCCTGGGTTGACGGCTCTGGGGCCATTGCTGGGAAGGTCTAATACTGGATAAAACTGGTTTAAACAACATCCATGAGGAAAAAAGGTTTTGCCTTTTCTGACTTTTCGCTCAATGTAGCGTTTTCAGGGGCCTGTTTGGGGGTCTTCCTGGTGTTTGTGGGTGGGTTTCGGGGTCTGGGAGCACTACTGGGTATGGATAGTTTAGATAGCAAGAGGTTTGAAGGAAATCCATGGAGGCAGAGGGGAGTTAGGGCCTAGCTGCAGAGCGCGCGCTGAGTGATTTTGGAAATTTTCACAAAAGTGACTAAGTCCACATTTTTGTACTTTTGCTTTTTGGCTGTTTGGGGGTCTTCTACTTGTTTTCGCCTGGGTTGACGGCTCTGGGGCCATTGCTGGGAAGGTCTAATACCGGATAAAACTGGTTTAAACAACATCCATGAGGAAAAAAGGTTTTGCCTTTTCTGACTTTTCCCTCAATGTAGCGTTTTCAGGGGCCTGTTTGGGGGGCTTCCTGGTGTTTGTGGGTGGGTTTCGGGGTCTGGGAGCACTACTGGGTATGGATAGTTTAGATAGCAAGAGGTTTGAAGGAAATCCATGGAGGCAGAGGGGAGTTAGGGCCTAGCTGCAGAGCGCGCGCTGAGTGATTTTGGAAATTTTCACAAAAGTGACTAAGTCCACATTTTTGTACTTTTGCTTTTTGGCTGTTTGGGGGTCTTCTACTTGTTTTCGCCTGGGTTGACGGCTCTGGGGCCATTGTTGGGAAGGTCTAATACCGGATAAAACTAGTTTAAACAACATCCATGA
This sequence comes from Lissotriton helveticus, assembly GCF_964261635.1. Taxonomy (NCBI): domain Eukaryota; kingdom Metazoa; phylum Chordata; class Amphibia; order Caudata; family Salamandridae; genus Lissotriton; species Lissotriton helveticus. The sequence continues at coordinate 1,093,278,080 of NC_136068.1, forward strand.
GGAAAAAAGGTTTTGGCACTTTTTGTAACTTAGGGTTCGTTAGGGTTAGCCCTAGCAGCAGGATTGCCTGTGTTTGGGTGTTCTTGATTTTTGCAACTGAGTTCTGGGGTTTTAGAGCACTCGTGGGAATGTGTAATTTTTGTTGCAAGCGATTTGAAGAAAATCCATGGTGGGAAAGGGGGGATCACTTACTCGGTGAGAGGCACTTACTGTTGAAAACATTTAGCCATTTACACTTAAAGGAAGAAAATGACACAGACTTAAGTTTCAGGAAAACTAACTTACTGTTAAACCACCACCCACCAGACTCTTAACCAGTAGTATGGTGGGAAAGGGGGGAATTGGCATAGTTAAAGAAAGCCTTTGCCACTATTGTTAACTTAGGGCTCGTTAGGGTTAGCAGTATTTCTATTGCATGTGTTTGGGTGGGGGGGCTTTCGAGTCTTGGAGCGATGCTGGCTATGGATACTTTTGCTTGCTTGCAAGTGGTTTGGAAATACAATCCACGGTGGGTAAGGGGGTATTTGGGCCTACTTTTACTTTCAAAGTACGTTTTGTCACCAGTTTTCTGCTAGGCCTCTTTTTTTGAGATCTGATTGGGGGTCTTCTACATTTTTGCGACTGGCTTTAGTAAGGGTCTGGGTGGGAGGCGGGATAACTGCTGGGAAGGTCTAATTTTGTTCTAAAAAACAGTTTACAGTACACCTAGCTTGAGGGGAAAGATCCGCTAAATTAATTTGCCCATACTTATTTATCCTTCAAAAGGTGACTCAGACAGAGTACGCACTTTCAAAAATATTGTACTGTCTATTTGGAAAATCAAAGTGTGACTTTTTGCACTACACAGCATACACACATTGTATTTATTTATCAGTGGTGTTGTAATAGCACTTCCTATTTTTCGTTCAATAATTACAGGCCGGGTTTCAGTCTGTGCAATGGGGAAAAAAGGATGGAGTCAGGCTTCACATTAGCGAGCCGCAATTCAGCATCCGCCAGGCAAGCAGTGGACAGGGTGTCTTCTGGTCACCAACATTGATGGACGAAGCGTCAGCTGGAATGGAGGAGTGCCGCTAATAAGAGGAATTGTTTGCTGCATGCAACTTACTTACCAAATTCAACAGGACAACTTCAACAACATACAGATACAGTTTCCATTGTTTTCTTCTATGAGTGTGACTCCATTTCTTGGATCTCTCTCTGCTTCTAAATTGATCCCTACAGCCATTCTATAGGTTTTAGTTCGGCTAATTTTTAAACCTAATTTAATGTAAGAATAAGAAGTGTTTCTCTGAGTGCAGAGATAGGCAAGTGAAAACGCTGCAGCCCTGTACTGTCGCATTCTAGTACTACTTACTTTTCAGTAACAATGCATGCAGTAGGGCATGCACTTCCTTTATGTCACTTAAAAAGATTTATGGTTAGCTTTGTACCCAAAGATTTCTTTATCTTGAATTATTGTTTGTCCATGCTGTGCTTTTTTTTTTCTCTCAACAAAACCTACCCAAAAAGAAACCCCCATTCCAATCCATTTTCCAAACCGTAACCCTCTTCCCCCGGGCTGTGTGGTTTTGCTTGATGTGTGACTAAATGACATCAATAATTCCACACACTTGCTGGGGAGGATAAGGTCATAGCAACAGGCTGGTGAAGGAATCCGAGGATATATTCTAGACTTATTTAGCTTCAGTACTATTTCTTGTAGTAGTAGCCAATGACAAAGAAATTCAACGCAAGTACTAGTTATACTTTCAATACTTTACGATTTGTTAGGCTCTGTGTGGCACTGTTCTAGTGTACTGTCACCTGCTATATTCTCTATCGTACCGTTGTAATGCTCCAGTAAGGACAAACCAGGTTTCATTTTCTTTTTTTCCATAGGCATGCAACTGCCACTGTGTCACACCACTAGTACCACCGCAATGAGGACATTTCATCCGCCCAGGATTGCCAACCTTAATCGCCATTTCCCGTGGAGCCAGCCCTGGGCCTAGCCCTGCTTTCAAACACAAATTACAGGTAAGATAAGCGTTTGGTGGGAGGTAGTATAATGGAGTATTAGGAATAGACGAGAGATTGACGGTAGTACTACTAAAGTCCTAGGACTCTTCAGGAAAACAAACTTACTGTTAAACCCCCACCCACCAGACTCAAAAGCAGTAAAAAACAGGTATGGTCAGATAAAGTTTCAAAAAGTATATTTTTGTAGCCCTAACAAAATAATCTCCCGCAAGACCCTCCCTAACCCCAAAGATTGCCCTTCAAAAGTCCCACAACCCAACTCCCAATTCCCACCCCCCAAAAGTCTCTAAAAAAGGGGCAAGGGACACTACACTACGGGAGGGTGCTGTTGACTTTAGCGGCCAGGGCATCATACTCCTTGCGGAGGGTGGCATGGTCGAAGCGGAGGCCCTCCACCAAGTTCTTATAGGTATGGACCTCCTGCTCCAGGTAGGAAACTCTTAGGGATAAGCGGCGCTGGCGTGCCTTGCAACTCCTGTGGGGGGCAGCTGCTGTCTTTGCTGCTCGGCGGTGGCGGTTGGCTTTGGTAGCCCGGCTCCGTACCGCTGGAGCACTGCGCTGGCTGGCAGCCCGTGGGTGCACGGAGGAGGATGCAGCTGTCCCAGTGGATGTTGTTGTTGTACCGGTAGACTGCGTCTCCTCCTCCTCCATGGCCACCAGCCACCGATATTCGGCGACAGTGGCATCCAGCCTCCGTTGCCGGGACATTTGAGCCAGCTCCCTCCTTGATGATCTTCTGGTTGATTTGGAAGGAGCAACTATATGAAGAAAGAAAGACATAGTCTGTAACCAATGCTCCTTAAGATTAACACAAAATGATTGAGCAGAAAGTTGTGTCACAGTACAAGTAGCAAATTGAAAGCACAGTACATAACTATTGAGGACAGTATCTATCTAACCTCCCACTTCTTCATCCTTGCTCTAACATTAGTGGGAGTTTAAGGAACAAATTCTACAAGCACTATGGACTTCCATTACAGTCGACTATGACAGTACACCAGTCTTATTCTTCTTCTTCTCTCTTGTTTAGGAAAATTGGTACGTTATCTTATGCAATTTACATTTACATTACATTTACACATTTACAAGCCGGCATAATGCCAGCGCAGTGAACTTGCACCCGAGAAAAACAGACGCACAACATGATGAGTGAGACAGACTTGCGTTACTGTACCGGTCCAGTACATGCAGGTGGTGAAGCTCTTACTTTTCTATTACGGGTAAGCATGGGCGTAAAATCCGCTCCGCTCGCGGATTTTTCGGATTTTCGGCAAATTCGCAATCCGCGAACGCTCGCGAATGTGTCGAAAATCCGTGAATCCGCTCGCGGCGGATTTTTTGCTTGGTTGCGGCGCGCGGCGTGGTGCACGGCGTTCACTTTCCGTCATTTAGCGTTTGCCGAGTTGTTTTTCTTTGCGAGTGACGCGCCATTTTAGATCTTGCTGCGTGTTCCCGCGGGAGTTTAGCGCCCGCGAATACGTACTCGCGGCTTGCCACCTTGCACAGCACACCTCGCGAGAGTTCGCAATTGCGAACACGTAGTTGCGGCGGAAAGGAACAATCTCGCACTTGCGAAATAGAGATTTTGCAATTTCGCACAAGAAAATCACCAGCAAACAGGATAAACCTTCAGAAAATTATGATTTTTATCAGAATCACTCCTCAGGTTGACATTTGCATGGCCTTTTTTTTTGCAAGGAGTCCATTTTGGGGGGGGGGGAGGAAGGAAGTGCCCCACAGTCTCCAACTTCCTGTTCCTGTCCAGCAGGCTCCTCCCAGTGCTTTGTCCATCTCCTGGTCACTTTCATTTGGATCTGGAGCTGGAAGGATTACTTTTTGTGGGTGCTGCTGGATATTTGGATTTGAGGCCTTTTTGACTGTCTTTGGATCACTTTTGGATTAGAAATCAACTTTCACAAGTAAGTTTGTTTGGGGCATTACAGTTGCTGCAAGTAAAATTTTGGAACTTTTTCAGAACATTAAATAAATTATATTGTGGGTAGCCACAGTATCCAGTAGGACCAGGGTTGGTTAGGGGTGCATGATACAAATGTTTTGTTGAATTTAAACACCATTGAGGCCATGGATCGGCTGGGATTGTGCTGATTTTTGTCCTTTTTTTGGGCCTGCTGGTGTGGCCCTTTGCCCAGGGGTGGTGAGTGTTGCATGGGCCTAGTCTTTCTGTGGGGTGTCTTCTTGAATTTAAACATAATTGAGGCCATGGATGGGCTGGGATTGTGCTGATTTTATTGTTTTTTGTCGTTTTTGGGGGGGGGTGCTGGTGGCCATCTTGAGTGCTGGCTGGTACAGGCAACATGTGCTTCGGGTGTAAGGGAGGGGCCATTTTGAGGAGAGGCAGTGTCTGAGGCCTGCACTTATTTTGCCTACTTTTCATCCATTATGCCCAGGGGTAGTGAGTGTTGCATGGGCCTAGTGTTTCTGAGGGGTGTCTTCTTGAATTTAAACACCATTGAGGCCATGGATGGGCTGGGATTGTGCTGATTTTATTGTTTTTTGTCGTTTTTTGGGGCCTGCTGGTGGGGCCCTTTGGCCAGGGGTGGTGAGTGTTGCATGGGCCTAGTCTTTCTGTGGGGTGTCTTCTTGAATTTAAACATAATTGAGGCCATGGATGGGCTGGGATTGTGCTGATTTTATAGTTTTTTGTCGTTTTTGGGGGGGTGCTGGTGTGGCCTTTTGCCCAGTGGTGGTGGTGCATGGACTGAGTGTGCCTGTGGTGTGGTCTCACTCTCTTTAATGTAAACATCATGGATGGCATTGGATTGTGGTGATTTCTGGCTGTTTTTCTGTTTTGTGGGGGTGTACTGTTGATGTGGACTGGCCATGTGGGTGGTGGTGGTGGCCATCTTGAGTGCTGGCTGGTACAGGCAACATGTGCTTGGGGTGTAAGGGAGGGGCCATTTTGAGGAGAGGCAGTGTCTGAGGCCTGCACTTATTTTGCCTACTTTTCATCCATTATGCCCAGGGGTAGTGAGTGTTGCATGGGCCTAGTGTTTCTGAGGGGTGTCTTCTTGAATTTAAACACCATTGAGGCCATGGATGGGCTGGGATTGTGCTGATTTTATTGTTTTTTGTCGTTTTTTTGGGCCTGCTGGTGGGGCCCTTTGGCCAGGGGTGGTGAGTGTTGCATGGGCCTAGTCTTTCTGTGGGGTGTCTTCTTGAATTTAAAAATAATTGAGGCCATGGATGGGCTGGGATTGTGCTGATTTTATTGTTTTTTGTCGTTTTTTGGGGGGGTGCTGGTGTGGCCTTTTGCCCAGGGGTGGTGGTGCATGGACTGAGTGTGCCTGTGGTGTGGTCTCACTCTCTTTAATGTAAACATCATGGATGGCATTGGATTGTGGTGATTTCTGGCTGTTTTTCTGTTTTTTGGGGGTGTACTGTTGATGTGGACTGGCCATGTGGGTGGTGGTGGTGGCCATCTTGAGTGCTGGCTGGTACAGGCAACATGTGCTTGGGGTGTAAGGGGCCATTTTGAGGAGAGGCAGTGTCTGAGGCCTGCACTTATTTTGCCTACTTTTCATCCATTATGCCCAGGGGTAGTGACTGAGTGTTGCATACTTGCATGTCCCACTCCCTAGTCTTTCTGTGGGGTGTCTTCAATGTAAACATCATGGATGGCATGGGATTGTGCTCATTTTTCTGTGCTTTGTCGATTTTTTGGGGTGTATAACTGAACTGATGTTCCTCTGTCTTCCATTGCTTTTAGGTGCACAAAAAGACTCAAGAGAACCACCAGTGCCAGGAAGAAGTCCTGCAGCGGTGTGTGTGTGCAGCATAACGTCACGCGACGTCACGTCTGGACACAGAACCCTCTGCAACTCGTGCAACTGCTGCCGTGCTGACCTGCTCTGAAGAAGATGGCCCCCAAAAAAGTAACCCGTAGCTCCTCTAGCAAGAAAGGTGCCAGTAAGGAGCAGAAGAAGCAAGTTACCAAGGACACTGGTGTGCTGCCCGCCCCTTTTTTTGGGAGTAAAAAAAAAAGTATGCCTGCAGCAGCAGCAGCGGGATCTGCTGGGGACCAAGCTGGCAGCAGCACCCCCGCTCCATTGGGCTCAGTGCCACCACCACCACCACGCCAACTTAAGTCCAAGCCCTTGAGTGCTGCAGAGGCAGCCAGTATAGTTGTTCAATCACCATCGACCAGTGATGTTGGCTCATCGCAAGAAAGCAGCAGCAATGTCCCTCAATCAACACAGGTTGTTGTAGCTCATCTGACGAGTGTTGAACAACCACAGCCGCAACAACAATCACATGTGCAAGTACAAGCCCAAGTACATGTGGAAGGAGAGGCAGCACAAGGAGATGCGCAAGCAGAGGTGCATGGAGGGTCACAAGTGCCCACAATAGTTGTTCCTCCCGAAGTAGGGGCACATCAGGAAATCGACAATCAAGGCGAGGTATCATTTGAGGAAGCCACTCCTCCTGATGATCCTTCATTGTCTTCCACACCCCTAGCAAGGAAGAGATCAAGGGTGGTGTCTACATCTTCTTCAAGCACACCTCCTTCTGATGATACGGATCAAACTTGGGAACCAGCACCACAGCCGTCTGAGAGTGAGGCACACCATGATCCGACAAAGGTAGTTAAGCGTAAAAGGAAGCTCGTCCAAAGTCTCAGAGTTATGGAGTGTGATGAGTCTCAACAAGAAGTGGCGGATACTGCTGCTGATGAAGACTCTGCCAACGACGACCCAGTCATCATAAAGGTCACGGCAGCCCCAGCGGGCATGCAGCAAACAGACATTTTGACCCTAGCCCGAAGAGCTGCTGAGTGTGATGATGATGATAATGTTGTCGATGAGGAGGCAGTGGAAACACCACAATCATTGGAGTTAAGTAGTACACCAACTCGTCCCGCTTCCATATTTCTTTCTGGCAAGAAGAGACCTCCGTCAACCTCGACCTTAATTAGTGGCGGTGAAAGTGCAAAACGTACAAAAGTTGGGCAATCCAGATCCTCCACTTCATCTGGCATTAGCTTCATGACCACCACCACCAGTATCGCCGCCTCCTCCATGTCCCACAGACACTTCAAGTCCCCAGTTTGGGACTTCTTTACTGTTTGTCCAAAAAATCCAAAGTTTGCCATTTGTACCATTTGTAAGCAAGCAGTTAGTCGTGGTAAGCCAGGTACCAACTATGGTACCGGAGGCCAGAGAGGTCATCTTAGGAGACAGCACACTGTCAAATGGTTTGCGCACCTAGATGCGATCAAGAAAGGCCAAATTCAAGGAAACGTTGATGTTTCATCTGATGATGACGAGCAGGAAGAAGACGTGTCAAACACTTCCTTTACACCCAGTACCCCTGTCAGCAGCACACCCAATGTGAGGCACACTAAGAGTGTTGGAGCGAGTGAGACACCAACGCACAAAAGTTCACCAGCGAGCAAAATTGGGTCAACGAAGTCATTATCAGCCCGTAAATGCTTGGTCAAGGGCAACATTAGAACAATGCTTACTTCAGACGTGCCATATGAACGCAACCACCCACTGACGCGTCTGTATAACACTAAGCTGGCTAAAATGCTAGCTGTGGACCTTCTACCTTTTTCTTTTGTAGAAGCGGTAGGTTTTCTTGAATTAGTGGCAACGCTCTGCCCTAAATGGAAGGTTCCGAGCCGGTTCTATTTTGCCAGAGTTGCGGTTCCAGCACTACATGAAGATGTGCTGGAGGCGATTGGGGCAGCTTTGCAGAAGAGTGCTGTTCACACAATACATCTGACAACAGACATGTGGACCAGTGGCGCAGGCGCTGATTACATGTGCATCACTGCACACTGGGTCTCTTTTTCAGGTGTTATAGCAAAGCTAAACGCAGGTGTTGACCCGGACAAAGTTTTCAAAGCTGCTCGGAAACATGCAACACTAGCCATGTTTGGCTTGGAGAAAAGTCACACAGCAGAAAACCTTTTGGAAGAGTTTAACAAAAAGGTGTTGAAAATGCTATCCCCCCTAAAACTCAAGATTGGTTATGTTTCCACGGATAATGGCGCCAATGTAGTTAAGGCCATGTTGAAGGGTGACCATGTTAGAGTGCCGTGTTTGGCGCACTGTATCAACCTGGTAGTTCAAAAATTCTTGATGGATAAACAGAGTACAGCGTTCGAGGTAATGGCCACCTGCCGCAAAATGTGCAACCATTTCAGCCATTCTTTTAAGGCCCGGAAGCATCTGCGGAGACTGCTATTTATACGTGGAATGCCAGTGAAAGCACTCATCCAGGAGGTGGCAACACGTTGGAACTCAACCTTCTACATGCTTGAGCGTCTGTATGAGCAGTATACGGTACTCGATCACTATTTCTTCACAGAGGGTACATCTCAGAAGGAGGACCTGCGGATGAGTGCGGCGCAATGGGACATAGTTAAAAGCCTGACAGACATGCTTCGTCCTTTTGAGTTCTTCACGCGTGCAGTCAGCCAGGAGGACTGTAATTTGGGAAAAGCTATCCCATTGTTGTGCATGCTGGAGCACCAACTGATGGCGGTGTCTTCTGAGTTTGAAAAAGATGGAAAAAAAAAGACCATTTTATTTTGTCTGAGAAATTATTAGAGCGCCTACGTGGTGATGAACGTCTTGAAAAGATCAAGTCAGATCAGCATTACATTTGTGCTACTATTCTGGATCCACGCTACAAAAAGGCGCTGGCAGGCGAAACATTCTTTCCTTTTGCTGATGCAGATGTTCAAAAGTACAAACATTGGTTAGCCTGGTCAGCCAAGAGGTATGACAAAGAACGGCAGGTTATTGAAGGAGAAGCCAGTACATCAGCATCAGCATCAGCAGGCCATCCCCAGTCACAAGAATCCACTTCTGCATCTGTGGCTGGGGCACAAGTGACCTCTCAGCCGTTAAAGACACCGGCAACTGGATCATCTGCACCACACACAACAAAAACAGTGGCTGTTGTAGAGGATTGGCTAAGTTTGCTTGGGTATGGTTCTCGAAAAAATGTCACAGCCACAGCAAAAAGTAAGCAAAGTGGAGGAACCGTTGATGACCTTGAGTCGATGGTGCAGGACTATCTGAATGACTCAACAGAGGTCTTTCTTAATGATGAGCCATTGCAGTATTGGCATGGCAAAAAACAATTGTGGCCACAGCTCTTCAACCTGGCTATAAACTATTTGTCTTGCCCACTCGCAAGTGTGTCTTCTGAACGTGTTTTCAGTGCTGCTGGTGGCATTGTAACTCCCAAACGGAGCCGCCTCTCGCCCAAAAATGTGGAGCGGCTGACAATGATCAAGATGAATCAGCACCTCATACCACCAGATTACAAAGTACGAGAAAGCACGCCGCATGAAGACGAGGAGGACGGCAACGTAGATGAGGGGATTTGTTCTCTGTTCGGTGGCACTGACCTCATCCAGCCTGAATTCGCAGAGTATGATGACGAAATCTTGTTCTTATTCCCTGACACCGAGCCCTGAAAATGAGACAATCAATCAAGAACTTTCTTTTTCGTCCTTTTCACTTTTATTCCTGTGTGCTTTGTGTCTCTCTTTCTTTGTTTTGCACACTTAATTTAATTCAAACTTTAATCACCTAATCCCAAAAACAAGACCATCATCAGAACTGTCTTCACTTGTTTGCTTATTGATTTGAAGGTGCCGCAGTCTACATTCCTCAGGTTCACAAGTTCTGAAGAACATGCTCCTCTATCCTCCTCCTCCAGACTGCGATTTCCCTCCAAGCAGAGTGCTGGATTACGCCCAATGAAGAAAGACTCAGCACTTGTGGGGGTGTTGTACTTCTTTGCGGGTGAGTTGACGGATTTGGGCCCATTGCTGTGAAGCTCTAATAATGGACAAAAGTGTTTTGTACCAAATATGAGGTGGAAATTTCTTGCCGTTTTTGCTGACTTGCTTGCCTTTGAGGTGCTCTTTGGCGGGGTTCCGGGTGTTTGTGGGTAATTTTTGGTGTCTGTCGAAGCACTGCTGCGAGCCTGCGACAGTCTAATCTTGATTGCATTTGCTTTTCAGGAAATCCGTGGTGGAAAACAGGAGTTATGATGATTGATGATGATGACCTAGCTGAACAGCGCCGCATTTGGACCGAAGGCCGAGAGATATTGTAAGTATGAGATTTAGCTTTTTCGCTGTTTGGGGGTGTTGTCGGGTGTTTTTTTGCGGGTGGGTTGGCGGGTCTTGCCTGGGGCATTCCTGGGAAGGTCTAATACCGGCTAGAAGTGTTTTGGACAAAATCCATAAGGAACAGCCTTTTTTTTTGCTATTTCTTCTGACATCTTGCTCAATGTAGCGTTTTGGGGGGCTTCCTGCTGTTCGTGGGTGGGTTGCGGCCGGGGTCTCTGTCGAAGCACTGCTGCGACAGTCTAATCTTGATTGCATTTGCTTTTCAGGAAATCCGTGGTGGAAAACAGGAGTTATGATGATTGATGATGATGATGACCTAGCTGCACAGCGCCGCGTTTGGACCGAAGGCCGAGAGACATTGTAAGTATGAGATTTAGCTTTTTCGCTGTTTGGGGGTGTTGTCGGGTGTTTTTTTGCGGGTGGGTTGGCGGGTCTTGCCTGGGGCATTCCTGGGAAGGTCTAATACCGGCTAGAAGTTTGTTGGACAAAATCCATAAGGAACAGCCTTTTTTTTTGCTATTTCTTCTGACATCTTGCTCAATGTAGCGTTTTGGGGGGCTTCCTGCTGTTCGTGGGTGGGTTGCGGCCGGGGTCTCTGTCGAAGCACTGCTGCGACAGTCTAATCTTGATTGCATTTGCTTTTCAGGAAATCCGTGGTGGAAAACAGGAGTTATGATGATTGATGATGATGATGACCTAGCTGCACAGCGCCGCGTTTGGACCGAAGGCCGAGAGACATTGTAAGTATGAGATTTAGCTTTTTCGCTGTTTGGGGGTGTTGTCGGGTGTTTTTTTGCGGGTGGGTTGGCGGGTCTTGCCTGGGGCATTCCTGGGAAGGTCTAATACCGGCTAGAAGTTTGTTGGACAAAATCCATAAGGAAACACCAGTTTTGGCACTTTTTGTAAGTTAGGGTTCGTTAGGGTTAGCCCTAGCAGCAGGATTGCATGTGTTTCGGGGGGTTCTATTGCAACGCAGTTCTGTTGTTGTAGAGCACTGTTGGAGCGATGCTGGCTATGGATACTTTTGCTTGCTTGCAAGTGGTTTGAATACAATCCACGGTCTGTATTTGGGCCTACTGTTACTTTCAAAGTACGTTTTGTAACCATTTTTCTGCTAGGCATCGTTTTTGGAGATCTGATTGGGGTTCTTCTACATTTTTGCGACTGGCTTTAGTAAGGGTCTTGGTGGGAGCATTGCTGGGAAGGTCAAATTTTGTTCTAAAACACAGTTTACAGTACACCTACCTTGAGGGGAAAGATCCGCTATAATATTTTGGCCATACTTATTGATCCTTAAAAAGGTGACTCAGACAGAGCACGCAATTTCAAAAATATTGTACTGTCTATTAGGGAAATCAAAGTGTCACTTTTTGAACCACACAGCGTACATACCTTTTATTTATTTATGAGTGGTATTGTAATAGCACTTCCTGTTTTCCGTTCAATAATTACAGGCCGGGTTTCAGTCAACATCCGCCAGGCAGGCAGTGGACAGGGTGTCTTCTGTCAGTGGTCACCAGCCACATTGATGGACGAAGCGTCAGCTGGAATGGAGGAGTGCCGCCAATAAGAGGAATTGTTTGCTGCATGCAACTTACTTACCAAATTCAACAGGACAACTCCAACAACATACGCAATACAGATACAGTATCCATTGTTGTCTTTTATTCTATGAGTGTGACTGCATGTGCTTACCTTTAGTTTGTAACCAAAGATTGTCTGTATCTTCAATTATTGTTTGTCCATGCTCTGCTTTTTTTTTCTTCTCTCAACAAAACCTACCCAAAAAGAAACCCCCATTCCCATCCATTTTACAAACCCTAACCCTCTTCCCCCGGGCTGTGTTGTTTTGCTTGATGTCTGACTAAAATGACATCAATAATTCCACACACTTGCTGGGGAGGATAAGGTCATAGCAACAGGCTGGTGAAGGAATACGAGGATATCTTCTAGACTTACTCAGCTTCAGTACTATATCTTCTAGTAGTAGTAGCCAATGTCAAATAAATTCAACGCAAGTACTAGTTATACTTGCAAGCAAATACTTTACCATTTGTTAGGCTACATTATGGCACTGTTCTAGTGTACTGTCACCTGCTATTTTCTCGATCGTACCGTAACCGTTGTAATGCTACAGTAAGGAGGACAAACAAGGTTTCGTTTTCTTTTTTTCCATAGGCATGCAACTGCCACTGTGTCACACCACTAGTACCACCGCAATGAGGAAATGTCACCCGCCCAGGATTGACAACGTTAATCCCCATTTCACCTGGAGCCAGCCCTGGGCCTAGCACTAATTTCTAACACAAATTACAGGTAAGATAAGCGTTTGGTGGGAGGTAGTATAATGGAGTATTATTTCGGAGTAGACAAGAGATTGACGGTTGTACTACTAAAGTCCTACGACTGTTCAGGAAAACAAAGTTACTGTTACACCCCCGCCCCCCACCCACCAGACTGAAAAGCAGTAAAAAACAGGTATGGTCAGATAAAGTTTAAAAATATATTTATTTAGCCCTAACAAAATAATCTCCCTCACCCACCCTAACCCCAACGATTGTCTTTGAAACGTCCCAAAACGATCCCAACTCCCAAATCCCACCCCCCAAAAGTCTATAAAAAAAGGGCAAGGGACACTCCACTACTGGAGGGTGCTGGTGCTGGTGCATGATGCGGCATGGGCATCATACTCCTTGCGGAGGGTGGCAAGCTCGGAGCGGAGGCCCTTAACCAAGTTCTTATACTTCAGGACCTCCTGCTCCAGGTTGGACATGCGGACTCGTAGGCGGCGCTGGCGTTCCTTGCAGCTCCTGTGGGGGGCAGCTGGTATTTCGGTTGCTTGGCGGTGGCGGTCGTCTTTCTTAGCCCGGCTCGGTCCCGCTGGCTTAGTCACGGAGGAGGATGCAGTGGTCACAGTCGAGGATGTCGTTGTTGCCCCGCTCGACTGCGTGTCCTCTTCCTCCTCCAGGGCCACCGGCCGCCGATATTCGGCGACAGTGGCCTCCAGCCTCCGTTGCCGGGCCAATCTAGCCTGCTCCCTCCGTGTTGTTGATTTGGAAGGAGCAACTATATGAAGAAAGAAAGACAAAGTCTGTAACCAATGCTCCTTATTAATAACACAAAGTGATTGAGCCGAAAGTTGGGTCACAGAGTACAAGTAGCAAATTGAAAGCACAGTACATAACTATTGAGGACAGTATCTATGTAACCTCCCACTTCTGCATCCTTGCACTAACATTAGTGGTAGTTTAATGAACAAATTCTACGACCACTATGGACTTCCATTACAGTCGACTATGACAGTACACCAGTCTTATTCTTCTTCTTCTCTCTTGTTTAGGGAAATTGGTACGTTATCTTATGCAAGCCGGCAGAATGACATGGACAGCACAGTGAACTTGCACCCGAGAAAAAAAGTTGCACACCATGATGAGTGAGACAGACTTGCGTTACTGTACCGGTACAGTACATGCAGGTGGTGAAGCTATTACTTTTCTATTACGGGTGGCACTGAGAATACTCTGTTACAAGGGCTACTGCTTAATTAATTTACCTTTCACCCTACAGTGCAAATGAGTACTAGAAAAGGAAAATGAAGAAGCTAACTAATTTGATTATCTATCACTTCACATGGGACGTATTTGATGACATATGAGATGACTTTAGGTGCTTTGCTTAATATTGAGTGAACAGTGATACACCCACACATGAATGACGTACTACAAGTAAACTAAAGTTATTAAGAGAGGTACGGAGTGTCCACCGTAATAACCAGATATATGCTGTGATTGCAAACGCAATACAAAGTACTGCTACTATTCATGGTAGTATTGGACACATTTACAATTTCTTTTCCTTGCCTTCCCTGCACTGGAACGGACGTGCGGGTGCGGTGGTACATGCTCTTCAAGGTAACACTTACTTCACCTGGCGACCATCTACTCTCTCTAGATACACATGTGCTATCTAAGAGTCAGAGAATACCATGCTCCAGGCATCCATTCAGTCAAAGTATACGCACACATACAGTTTCTGTTTCACCCACCCAGGCTGCTGTCCTTCCACCCATCCTTGCTTCATCATTGACCCAGCCATGCACCATACCATATTCTTTCCTTCCCAGCCACCTCGGGGGCCAAGCAAACACATATCGTTCTTCTTTGCCAGCCATCATACAAGTTCGCGTCCCACTTACTTACACCCTTCTTTCGCTTTTCGTTCATCCCATCCATCACGTTCGTCTAAGAACTTATTGGGATTCTTCTCACCAAAAACTTCACAGCTAAGTCGAAGTACATTTCGAGGAGGCTACTACCTGGTTGATTTGTAATTGTAATACACCCGTGCAGAAAGCACACTATGCAGTCTTCAATCTCAATAAGTAAGGAATATATAGCTTACCTGTTTCCGCCACCACCGTTTGAACCCCCACAGGAACGTCCGCCGGCTCTTGCACCGCCTCCTCCCCAGAGTGCTCCGAGTCCTCGCCCAACACAGCCACCTCCGCGCTGGCCCCGTCACCAGATGTTACACCTACAAAGTACATTTAAGAATGTTAGAATACACCACTCACTACTATATAATATTTGGTCTAGGAGAAATGTTAAAAAAACAGAATACAATGTAATAATTTGTGACTGTCTACTCCATAGTAAAAATGTCCCATTTTCCAGGGAAGGCTGTTGTCTTGCTGCACTTTTATGCACAACTGATGAATGCTTGCTTTTGATTTTTAACACGCACCACTTTTTCTCCTAACAGACAGAAGCTTGACTCCTAAGAACACGACCAGGATCAAGTTCAAACCAGGTGAGAGCTCGGCTCGACCACAAGAAATGTGTCCAATTAATCGTCAGCACTAACCACTTTTCCGTTTTCAGTTAAATAGTTTTATGACAAAGTAGATTTTAATAAATGTGTTTACTTTTAATAAAGCTTTTAAACTTAAATAGACTCTGTGGTTTTTGTTCCTCCAGACTAGAGGGGATGAGCTAAAGGTTTTGGAATTTTTGCAAGCATGAGTGCCTCTGACACTTCTTGACTGTGCTGTGACTCCGTACTACTCTCTTGTCCTGCGTACGATAATCTAGAGATCATTGGGGATCTATAATCGGTGACTTCGGGAGCTGAATGACTCTGCCACACTATCTAGTCAGTAAGGAGACAGTGCATAGAGGTATTGCTGAATAGAATGGGAGTCCAATGGAATTGCCAAATGTCCAATCTTAGTTAGCTACACAGACAGACTAATAAGAATAGTCTAGTAATACCACAGGGAGTCATATTCGAGGCAGGATAAGAATTTATATCCAGTCTACAAGAAGATCAAAGACGATTTAGAAAAAATCGAATGAGGAACGCTAGGAAAAAATAGGTACTGTTTATTAAAATGTAAACTTACTGGGGCCAGCAAAGGAGCCCTCGCCTGCCCGATCCTGGCCTGCATCCTCTGCACCCTCCTCCTGTGTCCTCTTGCCCTTGGGGGGAGCTGATGTACAACATGAAAGAAAGAAAAACCAGAAAGCATGGATGAGATTTTTCAACCAAATCAAACATTTCAAAAGAACAATAACAAAATATTTTGGAAAAATAGCAAATAGATAGACAACTATTCCACGGGATCTATCTCATGTGGTATACTACGTTATTCGTATTGCCTGATTTGCGGAACGTTGACTTAGAAAGTTCCTATGTAACTCAATAAACAGACTACTAAAGAGGTTTGCCTAGGACTGGCACTGCAGGCAGCAGTGCGCAGCACGCGAAGTGACAGACAAAGTCCATCCTGCTTGCAGATCAGTGAATACTCAAACTATCAATCCACCCGCCACCACCGCCACTATTTCTTCTTATAGCCATGTGTCTAAAGGAAGGACTGGACTTCAGTCTGTTGGGGCTTATTTAGAAGTCCCTTGCGGAAGTTGCGGCTCATTTTCCTCCATTGTTGCGTGCCTTTTGTGACGCAGCGGCAGAACAAAAGACTCGCCATGGTGTTGGTGCGGCGTATATATTAAAAAAAAACACATATGGGCATATGGGCGATGCATCACGTTGTAAAGCCCTGCGCCATCAGGGGGCGTTCCGGCGCAAGGGAGGACGTACCTGCGCAGGAACGAATCCTAAAAGTGGCTGAGGGAAATCTACAAGATGTCAATCAGTCACTTTAAGGACAATGATGCATGACTCAAACCCTGCGCGCTTGAAGCCGACGTACGGCTTGATGAAGCATTGGGGAGATAGGGTACCCCAGAGCATTGCTGGAGCTGCGCCATCGTTGGCACGCAACTCCAGCAATGCGCTGCCTTTACGGCACAGATGCGTAAGGCTTCTGTGACGTTTTGGGCCAATGGGTGGTGGTGGCATGGCACACAATTACTGCTGCATCCCTGCTACTTTGCAGGGATGCGCCGGTAATTGAAAATATGACCCTTACTGTCTAGCATTACGCAGTTCTTATCTTTACACTACACTCATACATAATTTCTCAGGCCAATGAAATGCTTCTGAACACAACATACAAAACAAAGAAGCATAGTAGCAAGCAAGGCTACTGAGAAGGAGAGCAGTGCACCTGAAATGCATAGAAGATTTTGAAATATAATTTACCTCAATGTAATCGGCAGCATTATTGCTCTTGGTAAAGAACAAAGATTTGCAAATAACAGAGCAGGATAAAACAGAGCAGTAAATGTACTACTACTACTACTCACCAAGCCCGGGGACCTCTACGCCGAGCGCGTCCAGCAAGTCCCGCTCCCGGTCCATGACATCGGTCCAGCGGTGGGTGGCCTGGTTATATGTGCGCCGGACCCCAGAGATCTTGTACATGGCCCGGCACACCTTCTCCCACCGCTTGCGACGCTCCCGGATGCCATAGCCAGTCGCGATCTTGCCGCCTCCCAGGATCGTCTTGGGGAGGCGGCGCTGGACGTGGAAGATCAGTGCCGCCACTTCCTCCGCGCTGAAGATCTCCCGCGGGACCACTTGCTCCCCCCTTAAACGCCCGCACGGGAGCCGGGCACGGGGTGCGGGACCCTTCCCCTTCTCAGGGTGCTTCCCGGCTCCCTTTACCATGGTCTGGGCAGAAATAGAGTTAAATGATAAACAAGAAATAGAATAGTGAAGAAGAAAAGAAAAGAGTTTAAAAAAGTAGTTTAAAAGTAACTAAAAGCTGCAGAAAACACAAAAATATAGAGCTAGAAAAATAGAGGGATAGATAATAAGTAAAATTAGATCAAAAAAACTTCAAACAAGCAAAGGATGGCAGAGATTGAGAGAGGATAGAGAAAGCATGCCCAGAACCATAGCAATGAATGAGAAACAAGATGGCCGCGCCCGTTCACGACCGCGTGGGTAAGTTCGCGCGAGATTTTCCTTGCGAGTACGCGCGAAATTGTACTAGCGAGCAGCACACTTTGCGAGATTACACATAGCGGCCGGAAACGGAATACGTCACGCAAACAAGATGGCCGCGCCCGTGTACGACCGATAGGGTAACTTGGCAAACGTATAGCTAGAAGCGCCTCGCGAACACGCGCAAGATCACGCGAACATACACGTCGCAAAAAAAACAATTTTGTATTCGCACGTATTCGCGGCTTCCGAAATCGATCTCGCACGGATTCGCGCCCCAAAAAACGCGCGAAATTGCAGAAAAAAACGATTTTAGCTAAACTGAAAGCAATGAGCAGGTGCAAAAGTTCAAACTTAACATTAGTAACATTCAAGGTAGTGCTTCCTGATGGGCCCCTCCAGAGTTTGCAACTATTCTATGACCCTGCTATGACCCAAACAGCAGGCTCATAGAATAGCTACAAGTAGACCATAAAGGTCCTGTGAAAAAAAAAATTCACTGCAACAAAAAGCAAATTACAGATAAGGAAGGAAGCAGGTGCCAGCCAGACTGGAACTTTCAAAATTACTGACACATTAATGAAACACAAATTAATTGATGGCAGTTGAAGAAGGGCAGGTGTGCTTGCTTTTTTCAACCACCATAATCTACAGTGGTAAATAAACCTAATGGGTGGCAGTGAGGATGTAGCAGAGGGTGGCATGGGTGTCCCAGAGGGTGGCAGTGGTGAAACAGAGGGTGCTGTGAACCTGTGATGATAAACCAGACGTAGAAACAACATAGTCGCGGCCGTTGCGAGCCGAAAAGTAAGTTCGCAATTGCGAACTTGTCCCAAAATCGGCGTGAACGCGCGCAAACACAAAAAACGGGAAAATCCGCAAATCCGCTAGAGTTCGCGGATCTTCGCGGATTGCGAATCCGTAAATCCGCAAGTTCGCGTACGCGAGATCCGCTAGATCCGCCCATGCTTAATTACGGGTGGCACTATGAATACTCTGTTAAAAGGGCTACTGCTTAATTAATTTAGCTTTCACCCTACAGTGCAAATGAGAACTAGAAAAGGAAAATGAAGAAGCTAAATAATCTGATTATCTATCACTTCACATGGGATGTATTTGATGACATATGGGATGACTTTAGGTACTTTGCTTATTATTGAGTGAACAGTGTGCCCACACATGAATGACGTACTACTACTAAACTAAAGTTATTAAGAGAGGTAGGGAGTGTCCACCGTAATAACCGGATATATGCTGTGCTTGCAGTTGCAATACAAACTACTGCTACTATTCATGGTAGTATTTGGACAAAATTACAACATCTTTTCCTTGCCTTTCCTACACTGGAACGGACGTGCGGGTGCGGTGTTACATGCTCTTCAAAGTAACACTTAGTTCATCCAGTGACCGTCTACTCTCTCTAGATACACATATGCTATCTAAGAGTCAGATAATACCATGATCCAGGCATCCATCCATTCAAAGTATATGCACACATACAGTTTCTGTTTCACCCACCCAGGCTGTTCTCCTTCCACCCATCCTTGCTTCATCATTCACCCAGCCATGCACCATACCATATTCTTTCCTTCCCAGCCACCTCGGGGACCAAGCAAACACATATCATTCTCCTTTGCCAGTCATCATTAAATTTCTCGTCCTTCCACACTTACTTACACCCTTCTTTCGCTTTTCGTTCATCCCATCCATCAAGTTCATCTCAGATCTTATTGGGATTCTTCTCGCCAAAAACTTCACAGCTAAGTCGAAGTACATTTAGAGGAGGCTACTACCTGGTTGATTTATAATACACCCATGCAGAAAGCACACTATGCAGTCTTCAATCTCAATAAGTAAGGAATATATAGCTTACCTCTGCCCGGCACCACCGTGTGAACCCTCACAGGCACGTCCGGCACTTGCACCGCCTCCTCCCCAGAGTTGTCCCCCTCGTCCAATACCACCACCTCCGCGCTGGCCCCGCCACCAGATGTTCCACCTACAAAGTACATTTAAGAATGTTAGAATACACCACTCACTACTATATAATATTTGGTCTAGGAGGAATAAAGAAATGTGAAAAAAACAGAATACAATGTAATAATTTGTGTCTGTCTACTCTAAAGTAAAAATTTCCCTTTTTCCAGGGAAGGCTGTTGTCTTGCTGCACTTTTTGGCACAACTGATGAATGCTTGCTTTTTATTTTTAACACGCACCACTTTTTCTCCTAACAGACAGAAGCTTGACTTCTAAGAACACGAGCAGGATCAAGTTCAAACCAGGTGAGAGCTCGGCTCGACCACAAGAAATGTGTCCAATTAATCGTCAGCACTAAGCACTTTTCCATTTTCAGTTAAACGTTTAGTTTTATGACAAAGTTGATTTTTATAAATGTGTTTACTTTTAATAAAGCTTTTAAACTTAAATAGACTCTGTGGTTTTTGGTCCTCCAGACTAGAGTGGATGAGCTAAAGGTTGTGGAATTTTTGCAAGCATGAGTCCGTGCCTCTGACACTTCTTGACTCTGACTCCGTACTCTTGTCCTGCGTTGGATAATCTAATCATCATTGGGGATCAATCATCGGTGACTTTGGGAGCTAAATGACTCTGCCACACTATCTAGTCAGTAAGGAGATTGGGGGTTCAACTACAAAGTCTGTTATCACTGAGGTATGTGGAAAGTCTAACAGCACCTATTATAATTGATAAGCTAAGCAATGCATTATTTAGTGTCCATAGTTCTGTTTGTGCAGATTTGTCCCTGCAACAGTAGTAGAATGGATTATCCTACTAGCCAAACTAAAAGTCTACAAGAAGATCAAAGACGATTTAGAAAAAATCGAATGAGGAACGCTAGGAAAAAATAGGTACTCTATATTAAAATTAAAACTTACTAGGGCCAGCAAAGGAGCCCTCGCCTGCCCGATCCTGGCCTGCATCCTGAACAGCACCCTCCTCCTCCTCCTGTGTCCTCTTGCCCCTGGGGGGAGCTGATGTACAACATGAAAGAAAGAAAGACCAGAAAACATGGATGATATTTGTCAACCAAATCAAACATTTCAAAGGAACAATAACAAAATATTTTGGCGAAATAGCAAATAGACAACTATTCCACAGGATATATTGACCGATCTCATGTGGTCTACTACGTTATTGATTTGCGGACCGTTGACTTGGAAAGTTCCTATGTAACTCACTAAACAAACTACTAAAAAGGTTTGCCTAGGCCTGGCAGGCAGCAGTCCGCAGCACGTGAAGTGACAGACAAAGTCCATCGTGCTTGCAGATCAGTGAATACTCAAACTATCAATCCACCGACCACCACCACTATTTCTTCTTATAGCCATGTGTCTAAAGGAAGGACTGGACTTGAGTCTGTAGGGGCTGATTTAGAAGCCCCTTGCGGCTCTTTTGCTCCATTGTTGCGTGACTTTTGTGACGCAGCGGCAGAACAAAAGAGGCGCCATGGTGCGGCGTATATTAACAAAGTGACGCATATGGGAGATGCATCACGTTGTAAAGCCCTGCGCCATCAGGGGGCGTTCCGGCGCAAGGGAGGGCGTTCCTGCGCAGGAACGAATCCTAAAAGTGGCTGAGGGAAATCTACAAGATGTCAATCAGTCACTTTTAGGACAATGATGCGTGACTCAAACCCTGCGCCTGCTTGAAGCCGACGTACGGCTTGATGCAGCATTGGGGAGATAGGGCACCCCAGAGCATTGCTGGAGCTGCGCCATCGTTGGCACGCAACTCCAGCAATGCGCCGCCTTTACGGCACAGATGCGTAAGGCTTCTGTGACGTTTTGGGCCCATGGTGCGCCACATTGTAAATACGGCGCACCATGGGTGGTGGTGGCATGGCGCACAATTACTGGCATTACGCAGTTCTTTACACTACACTCATACATAATTTCTCAGGCCAATGAAATGAACACAAAATAGAAAACAAATAAGCATAGTAGCAAGGCTACTGAGGAGAGCAGTGCACCTGAAATGCATAGAAGATTTTGAAATATAATTTACCTACAATGTAATCGGCAGCATTATTGCTCTTGGTAAAAAACAAAAATTTGCAATATAATAACACACAGAGCGGGATAAAACAGAGTAGTGATGAAATAGCTAGAAATAGCTACTACTACTCACCAAGCCCCGGGATCTCTACGCCGAGCACGTCCAGCAAGTCGCGTTCCCGGTCCATGAGATCCGTCCAGCGGTGGGTGGCCTGGTTATAGGTGCGCCGGACCCCAGAGTGTTCAAACATGGCCCGGCACACCTTCTCCCACCGCTTCCGGCGCTCCCGGATCCCGTAGCCGGTAGCGATCCTGCCGCCTCCCATGATGGTCTTGGGGAGGCGGCGCTGGACGTGAAAGACTAGTGCGGCCACCTCCTCCGCACTAAAAATCTCCCGAGCTACAACTGTCTCCCCCCTCAAACGCCCGCACGGGAGCCGGGCACGGGGTGCGGGGCCCTTCCCCTTTGCGGGCTTCTTCCCGGCTCCCTTTGCCATGGTCTGGGCAGAAAGGAAGCAAAATAAGAAACAAGAAATAGAACAGGGAAGAAGAAAAGAAAAGCGTTTAAAAAAGTAGTTTAAAATGAACAAAAAGTAGCAGAAAACACAAAAATATAGAGCTAGAAAAATAGAGGGATAGATAATGAGTAAAATAGATAAAAAAAAACTTCAAACAAGCAAAGGATGGCAGAGATTAAGAAAGGATACAGAGAGCATGCCCAGAACCATAGCAATGAATGAGAAACAAGATGGCCGCGCCCGTTCACGACCGCGTGGGTAAGTTCGCAAGAGATTTTCCTCGCGATCACACGCGAACATGTACGAGCGAGCCGCACACTTTGCGAGATTACACATGGCGCCCGGAAACTGAATTACGTCACGCCGCGCCCATGTACGACCGCTAGGGTAACTTCGCAAACGTTGCGCTACAAGCGGCTTGCGAACATGCAAAAAATCACGCGAACAAACACGCAGCAAAAAACAAATCGTGTATTCGCACGAATTCGCGGCTTCCGAAATCGATCTCGCACGGATTCGCGCCACGCAAATTGCGCGAAATTGCAGAAAAACGATTTTTGCAAAACTGAAAGCAATCAGCAGGTGCAAAAGTTCAATCTTAACATTAGTAACCATTCACTCTAGTGCTTCCTGAGGGGCCCCTCCAGAGTTCAGTTGCCTATTTGCAACTATTCTATGACCCTGCTCTGACCCTCACAGCAGGCTCATAGAATAGCTACAAGTAGGCCATAAAGGTCCTGTGAAAAAAAATTGCACTGCAACAGAAAGCAAATTACAGATAAGGAAGGAAGCAGGTGCCAGCCAGACTGGAAGTTTAAAAATCAGTGACACATTAATCAACCCCAAATTAATTCATGGCAGTTGAAGCAGGGCAGGTGTGCTTGCTTTTTTTCACCCCCATAATCTACAGTGATAAACCAACCAGAGGGTGGCAGTGAGGATGTACCAGAGGGTGGCATAGGTGTACCAGAGGATGGCAGTGGTGAAACAGAGGGTGCTGTGAACCTGTGATGATGAACCAGACGTAGAAACAACATAGTCGCGGCCGTTGCGAGCCGAAAAGTAAGTTCGCAATTGCGAACTGGTAAACAAACCTCGCGAACTGGCAGAAACCCTTGCGAACACAAAAAACCAAAAAAATCTGCAAATTCGCGAGAGTTCACGGATTCTGCGGATTGCGAATCCGTAAATATGCAAGTTCGCGTACGCCAGATTCGCTACATCCGCCCATGCTTAACCATGGCCATGAGGATAAGTTTCAAAGCAGAAAAAGAGAAAAAACGTGAAATCTTCTGGATAGTGCGGAGGGTAAAGAAACTGGAGGAAACCACCGTGCTAATCTGGGAGTGTTGGTTAAGTGTTATTCCCAATGTTTTACCTGAGGGGGAGGGTGATGGAGGGGGACCCAGGTAGGAAGGCCAAAAGGAGGGGGTCCAGGGACTGGAGCTGCCACCGGTAAGAACCAGCTCGGCTTTATCGGGGTTCAGCTTGAGGTGGTTACAATTCATCCAGTCCCTGATGAAGGTCATGATAGATTGGAAATTATGGATAGAACAAGGGGAATCAGAAAGGGTAAATATGAGCTGGAGGTCATCGGCATAATTGAATACCGTGACCTCCATCTTCTGTAAAGCAAAAATAAGGGGAAAAATATATAAGTTGAACAGGAGGGGGGAAAGGGAGGAACATTGAGGAACGCCACACTGCACCTTGCATGAGGGAGCAGAAAAATCGGCCAGACGGAAGGCCTGTGTGCGATCCCTCAGAAAGGAGGTGAGCCAAGCAAGGGCAGGCCCTCTGATGCCCGCCGCCTCGACACGGGTAAGAAGAATGGAATGATAAACCGTGTCGAAGGCGGCGGATAAATCAAGAAGGATAAGGGCCTGGAGCAGATTGACATCCATCCCCTCCCCGAGCTTGTCCATGACCGAGATGACAACTTTTTTGGTAGAGTGTGACGGGCGGAAACCTGCCTGGCATGATGCTAGGCAGCCGCTGTCCTCAATGAAGGAGCTGAGGACTTTGGTGACGTGGCACTCCAGGACTTTACCCAAACAAGCACTGGCGTTGCCAATAGGTCTCGCAGTAGGAAAGTTTGAGCTATTTGTTTTGTAAAAGTATTAATTTTTTATGTTCTGTAGACCTTTTTCAAGTAGCAAAATTATGTTTTTTTTATTTTTTATAATAACAATCCCCCAGATTCATTATGCTCCTGTTTTGCAAGTCCTTAATAGCGATTATTAAGGAATCGCTATTAAATATTTGCAAAACGGGATGCATGTATAAATTGTAAAATTTATAGTGATTTGTACATCTTCCTTAATTGTGATTCACTAATTGCTAATCGCAATAAAGGAATGACTCCATAGGCACATAGGAATGAATGGTGAGTCAATCCTTATTTGCGATTAGCAATTATCGAATCGCAAATAAGAAAGTAATTTAAGGGTGTCAGGGTGTCCAAAGGACAACCTGTAGCACCCCTGAAATGTTGATTTACACTGGTGTTGCGCACACACATGTCCAAAGGACATGTGTGTGTGTAACATCCAACTCTAATTTTTCGCTTTTTACCACAAAGTCAGACTTTGCGTTAAATAGTGTCCAAAAATTGTGAATTCCTAATTTTAAATGGGTTAATGAATTGCATTTAAGGAATCTCAAATAGAGATTAATTAAATGCAATTTTTCGCAATTTTGCGATTTTTGATTTTGCGAATATTGCATTTTGGATGATGAATACCAAATGCAATGAAAGTGCTCGCAAAGAGCCAGATTTTCCGAATCTGTCCCTTTGCAAGCCGATTTTACCTTTATGAATGTGGCTGTCCGGCTTTTAAATTTTAAAAGTAATTAATACTTCCCTAATAGTTATTGTAATTTATAAAGGCACTATATTAAACGTTTGTAATCTGATTTTGTGAAGATTATGTTTTTTGTTTTTTTTTGGTTTAAAAATCAATATCAAAAGTGTAATAATTCTTTTTTTTTTACTTTAGTAATAAAGCTTTAAATATTATGACATTGCATCTTTGCTGAGAACTGGGACTTAAAGAATGAAGTTCAGGAATAGATCATCAGATTAGTACGGGTGAAGACAGGTAAACATGTAATTATAGAAGGCGTTAGAGTGATTTAGGCTGGTATAGCGAGTGATGTTGGTATAGGGTTAGAGAGAGGGTCTTGTAGTAGTGTTGTGTGTCTGTGTATGCCGATAGATTGAGTGAGTGTAGATTTTGATGCTGGTGCTTGAGTTAGGATTTTGAGTGTGAATTTGTAGTGGTGAAGTGGATTTTGAGGTAGTAGTTGGAGATTGTATTTTGAGGGTGGATTTGTAGTGTTGTGTTATATTGTTTATGTCAATTATTATTTGAGTGTTGCCTTTGATTTGTATTGTAATTTTTCTTTTTGTGAGTTTATAGTTAGCTGAATTGTGGTGGTGCTGAATTTTGCTGTTGTTACTGATGCTGCCTTTCTTTTTAGTGGTGCAGTGGTGTTGTAGATTTAATTAGTTATTCTTTGTATTAATATTGTTGTTGAGGAGAGTGTTTTTGTGGTATTTGTGTGTTGTTGAGTGGTGCTGTGCATGTGTTCATTGTTGCTGTGGTGGTGCTTAGTGGTGTTGTGATGGTGCTTAGTGATGCTGTAGTGGCGCAGAGTGGTGCTGTGGTGTTGCCGAGTGATGGTGGTGCGGTGCTGAGTGTTGATGGTCTTTGCTTTGAGTGATGTTGTGGTGGTGTTGAGTTGTGTTGTTGTGATGTTGAGTGGTGCTGTGGTGGTGCTGGTTTTGTGCTGAGTGTTAATGTGTTGCTGCTGAGTGATAATGTGGTGGCGCTGAGTGGTGCTGCGTTGGTGCTGAATGATGCTGGGGTGACGCTAATGTTTATTTCTGGGTGTTGCTGACTGATGCTGTGTTGGTGCTGACTGATGCTGTTGTTGCGTTGAGTGATGGTGGTGTGTCGCGGAGTGATGCTGGTGTTGCGCTGAGTGATGGTGGGGTGGTGGTGATTTCTGCTGTGCTGTTGCTCAGTGGTGCTGTGGTGGTGTAGAGTGATGCTAGTTTGTTAGTTATTGATGCTGGTGTGGTGCTGAGTAGTGCTGTGGTGGTGCTGAGTGTTGCTGTTGTTGTGCTGACTTATGCTGGGGTGGTGCTGAGTAATGCATTGTTTTTGTTGAGTTGTGCTGTGTTGGTGTACAGTGTTGCTTTTGTGGTGTTGAGTGGTGCTGTGCTGTTTGTTTGTTGGTGCTTAGGGATGCAGTGGTGGTGCTGAGTGTTGTTGTGGTGGTGTTGAGTGGTTGTGTGGTGGTGCTGTTGTGGCGCTGAGTGTTAATGTTGGGCTGCTGATTGATAATGTGGTGGTGCTGAGCATTGCTGGTGTGTTGCTCAGTGATGATGGTGTTGTGCTGATGTTTTTTTGGGTGGAGATGAGTGATGCTGTGGTGGTGCTTAGTGTTGCTAGTGTTGCGCTGAGTGATGGCGGGGTGTTGCAGAGTGATGCTCGTCTGGTGATGAGTAGTGCTGTGGTGGTGTGAAGTGATGTTGTAGTTGCATTTAGTGATGCTGTTGTTTTGCTGAGTGGTGCTCTGTTGGAGCTGAGTGGTGCTGTTGTTGTGCTGACTTATGGTGTATTGTGTCGTGTAATGCTGTGGTGGTGCAGAGTGGTGCTGTGGTGTTCCTGAGTATATTTGTGTTGTTGCTGAGTGTTGCTTTGGTGGTGCAGAGTTGTGCTGTTGTGTTGCTGTGGTGGTGTGTAATAGTGTTGTGGTGTTGAAGTGTAATGCTTTCCTTTAACATTATGAGTGTATTGTATGTTGTTGCGTTATGCTTATTGTGTGATGTTTGTATGTGATGTAGCAGATTTGATGTTGTGTGAGTGTGAGTGTTGTGCATGTTTTAATTTTATGTTTTTATGTA
The DNA here is from genome assembly GCF_964261635.1 of Lissotriton helveticus. Lineage (NCBI taxonomy): Eukaryota > Metazoa > Chordata > Amphibia > Caudata > Salamandridae > Lissotriton > Lissotriton helveticus. Next base: position 1,093,305,018 of record NC_136068.1, read on the forward strand.
ATTTGAGTGTGTATGTGTGTATTTTTATTTGTATGATATGTGTGCTGTTAATGTATTATAACTGTATTCCTTTTTTTTTTATTTTAAAAATGGCGGACGCTATGTATTCCCTTTACGTTCCTTACGTAATGGAATCTAGCGTTCTAGTCTTTTGTTAGTTTTTATTTTAGTTTTCCCGTGACGTAATTTTCAGCCAATCGCAGTGCTACGTTTGGTGACGTAGCGTTGCGTTTGACGTGCGTCAACGGGGAATTTCCCAGATTGCCGTGAATCTTCGCGTGGGAAAGGCGTGTTCTTCTTCCGGTCTTGTTGCTGCGTCGTTTGACAGGTAAGACTAAATTTTTATAATATTTCCTATATTATGATGAATGTATTATTGCTTGTGTTTATATTTTTACTAATTTGATTAATGTTTTGGATGTATTCTTGACTATTTTGTATGGCGACTGTTTTATTTGTTACCGTATGTACTTAAAATATAGTTCTGCAAGGTTATAAACTGTGGATGTGCTATTAATTTTAATGTTTTGAAATGTAATATAAAGCAATGTAATTTTTTGATGTGTTGTGTATCTGAATTTTTTTACCTTGTTATATTTTGTGTATGTACTTTGTGATTAGCTCTCGAATTTCCTTAATTTTTTGAAGTGCCATGTTTTTATTGCTTTCTTATTTAATATATTGCTATGTGTATATCGTTTGTTATGTACTTTTGATATTTATGGACAATATTTTCCGTTGCGTATGTAGAGTATTGTTTTTAATTTTATAAAGTATTGGTTTTATTTTGATAAATGTATTATTGTTTTATTTGCGTTGTGTTTTGATGCATATTTCATTGTGAAGTTGTTTATTAGGATGTACTTTGTGATTCATTTTGCGTAAATAATTTGAATGGAATAATAGACTGCAATATTGCATGCATGTTGTGCTTCAGATATGCGGGTATTTCGCAGTGTCAGGTAAGTTTTGTTTTTATTGAATTTAATGTAATGTTTTTGTTTTTGATGTAATGTTTTTTTTGTATACTTTTTATTAAGTATTCCTTCTTTGTGTTCTGTTTAGACAGTCTGTGCCTTTTTGACACTTCTCCGTCTCTGCTGCTGTGACGTCAGTTACCGATATGTTCCGCAAATTTTTACAGGTAAGAGTAAGTTTTGTCTGTTAATGTGAAGTGTTTTTCTGATGTTTGTATATGATTTTTTTTATTTTTTTATTTCCAGCTGTTCACTGTCCGAGTTCTTTTTGGCTTTCGCTTGTGACATTTAGGTAAGTGTTACATTTTTATGTTGTGTGATATTGCGTTTCTGTTTAATGTAAGAATGTTAATTTTCCTGAGGTGTTTGATATTTCTAACATTTGTAAGTATGTAATATTTTTGTATTGTTTGTGCTATTTCTACACTTTAATGCCCGAGTTGCTGCGACATACAGGTAATTTTTTTAAAAATTATTTTTCTCGACTATTTTATTATATTGTGTATTATTTATTGTGTTGCCTTATAGCTGTAATTTCATTTGTTATAATTTTGTTGCGATATGTCTACTTTATTTGTTTGACGAAAGTGCGATTCATAATTGAATACGGGGAGTACTTGATTTTAATAGGGCACGGGTGGGGCACGTGTTTCACGTAAACGTCAGTTACCGATATGTTTTGGGAAGTTCTGCAGGTAAGACCAACTTTTGTCTATTGATATAATGTATTTTTATTTCTTTTGTAGATGTTATTTATTTTAATTTTTTAGCATTTACAGCTTTTTACTGTCCGGGTCCTGTTTTGCTCCGTAAATGTCACTTACCGATGTTTTCTGCCAAATTCGACCGGTAAGCGAAAATTAGGTTTGTTACAATTAATGTAATAATGTTTTTGTTTTTTTATCTACTTGTAATGTTTTAGAAATGTGTAGGTGTTTAATGTTTGTGTACTGATTGTGATATTTCTCAACTTCAATGGGCGAGTTGCTGCAAAATACAGGTAATTTTTTTTAAAAATACATTTGTATATAGATTTTCAATATATTGTGTATTACTTTGTGTCTTCCTTTTTAGCTGTAATTTTATTAGTTAAAAATGTTTTCTGATATTAGTAGTTTATTTATTTGACGAAAGTGCTAATCATAATTTTAATCGGGGAGTATTTGAATGTAATACGTCACGGGTGGGGCACGTTTTTTACGTAAACGTTATTTACCGATATCTTCTGCAAACTTCTACAGGTAAGAACAACTTTTGTCTGTTGATGTAATGTATTGTATTTTTTTTTGTAGATGTACTTTATTGATATTTTTTTGTCCTTTCCAGCTATTCACTGTCCGGGTCCGGTTTGGCTACGTAAACGTCAGTTACCGATGTCTTCCGGCAAGTTCTACAGGTAAGAGAATTTTTTGTGCGTTACAATTAATGAAATAATGTTTTTGTTTCTGATGTATTTTTGTTTATTTTGTAAATTTGTAAGTATTTAATGTTTGTGTACAGTTTCTGATATATTTATCCTTTAATGGCCGAGTTGCTGCAACATACAGGTAAGTTATTTTCCAAAATATATATTCCTTTTTCTCTTGCTATATAGCTGTAATCTTATTTTGTTTAAATATTTGTCGATATTTCTTTTTTTTTTATGTGCCGAAAGTGCGATGTATAATTTAATACGGGGAATACTTGATTTAAATACGGCACGGGTGGGGCACGTTTTTCACGTAAACGTCAGTTACGTATATCTTTTGTGAAGTTCTGCAGGTAAGACCAACTTTTGTCTGTTGATGTAATGTATTAAAAATTTTTTTGTAGATGTTTTTACATTTATTTATTTGCATTTACAGCTATTCACTTTCCGGGTCCTGTTTGGCTACCGCCTGTGACATTTCTATACTTCACTGACGGTTTTGAAGCGACATAGAGGTAAGTCTCCTTATTTCTTTATATCTTTTCATATTGCGTTCTTGGTGTTGTTCTACTTTATTGTATCTAGTTTTTTTTGTGAAATGTGGATTTAATAATGTACATGACTACTATTTACCTTTTGTGCATTGTGTACAATTTATTGCGATGTTCGTGTTTGTGTATCTTTTCCTATTTAAAAAAAAAAAAATTGTATCTTGTGTTTAGCTGGTATCGTCGGCATGCATTGACTGATGTTTGCGCGTGTCGTCTTTGTATCAGGGTCCTGTACTCTAGTTTTGCCTTAACTTGCACCCTGTTTTTTTTGTTATCTTGCACTTGGCTTGTGTTTGGCTTGTGTCTGGCCCGTATCTGGCTCGTGTCGCCAATATGCATTGCCCTTTTTATTTTGTGATGTTTTCTTGTTTTTGTAAAACTTCGTATGTATGCACTGTCTATGTTCTCTTTGTGTGACGTTTGTCTGATCTCTACACTTCACAGACTGAGCTGCTACGATCGACAGGTAATTGCTTTTTTTTTTCAATATAATTAAAGAGTGCCTTTGTGATTTTGTACACTTTTTTGTATACAGTTCCTTTGTGTGATGTTAATGTAATCATGGACTTGGCTCGTTTTTGGCTCGCACTTGGCTTGTGTCCGGCTCGTCTCTGCTTAGTGTCCTTTTCCATGCTATCACTGGCTCATCTTTAGCTCGTATCTTTGCCATGCATTGACTCATGTTTGCGCGTGTCGTCCTGGTATGCGGGTCCTGTAGTCTATTTTCGCCTGAGCTTGCACCCTGGTTTTTTTTTATGTCGCACCTGGCTTGTGTTTGGCTCGTGTCTGGCCCGTATCTGGCTCGTGTCGCCGCTATGCATTGCACTGTTTTTTGTGATGTTTTCTTTTTTTTGTTAAACTTATTATGTATGCACTGTCTATGTTCTCTTTGTGTGTCGTTTGTCTGATCTCTACACTTCACTGACTGAGCTGCTACGATCGACAGGTAATTGCTATTTTTTTAATATAATGAAAGAGTGCCTTTGTGATTTTGTACACTAAATTGTATACAGTTCCTTTGTGTGATGTTAATGTAATCATGGACTTGGCTCGTTTTTGGCTCGCACTTGGCTTGTGTCCAGCTCGTCTCTGCTTAGTGTCCTTTTCCATGCTATCACTGGCTCGTCTTTAGCTCGTACCTTTCGTTATGCATTGACTCATGTTTGCGCGTGTCGTCCTGGTATGCGGGTCCTGTAGTCTAGTTTCGCCTGAGCTCGCACCCTGTTTTTTTTTTATCTCGTAAATGGCTCGTGTTTGGCTCGTGTCTGGCCCGTATCTGGCTCGTGTCGCCGCTATGCATTGCCCTGTTTTTTGTGATGTTTTCTTGTTTTTGTAAAACTTATTATGTATGCACTGTATATGTTCTCTTTGTGTGTTGTTTGTCTGATCTCTACACTTCACTGACTGAGCTGCTACGATCGACAGGTAATTGCTATTTATTTCAATATAATTAAAGAGTGCCTTTGTGATTTTGTACCCTAAATTGTATACAGTTCCTTTGTGTGATGTTAATGTAATCATGGACTTGGCTCGTTTTTGGCTCGCACTTGGCTTGTGTCCCGCTCGTCTCTGATTATTGTCCTTTTCCATGCTATCACTGGCTCGTCTTTAGCTCGTATCTTGGCCATGCATTGACTGATGTTTGCGCGTGTCGTCCTTGTATCCGGGTCCTGTACTTTAGTTTTGCTTTATCTGGCACCCTGTTTTTGTTTTATCTCGCACCTGGCTCGTGTTTGTCTCGTGTCTGGCCCGTATCTGGCTCGTGTCGCCGCTATGCATTGGCCTTTGTTTTGTGATATATATATATTTTTTTTAACTTAGTATGTATGCACTGTCCATGTTCTCTTTGTGTGATGTTTGTCTGCTGAGTAATGCTGTTGTGGTGATGAGTGGTGCTGTGGTGGTGATGAGTGCTGCTGTGTCGGTGCAGAGTGATATTGTGTTGTTGCTGAATGATGCTGTTGTGGCGGTGTGGAGTGATGCTGGTGTGTTGCCGAGTGATGTTAGTGTGGTGCTGAGTAATGGTGTTGTGGTGATGAGTGGTGCTGTGCTGGTGATGAGTGCTGCTGTGTTGGTGTTCACTGATTACCACCCCAGCATAACTCAGCACCACAACAGTAGCACTTGTCACAACAACTGCATCACTGAGCCCCACCAATGCAACACGCAGCAACACCACATTATCACTCAGCACCCCCACAGTACTACTGAGCAACAACACAGCATCACTCTGCACCACCACAGCCGTACTTAGCACAACAACAGCCTCATTCATCCACACTACTGCACTACTCAACAGCAACAAAGCATGCTTTGATACCTGTTATTGTGTGTGCCACGTTAAAATATGTTGTGAAAGCGTGCACTTACGGCCGGTGGTGTGTATGCCTGTTGAAAGCGTGCACTGATGTCTGTTGGTGTGTGTGTGTATGCCTGGTGAAAGCGTGCATTGATGGCTGTTGGTGTGTGTGCCTGGGGAAAGCGTGCACTGATGGCTGGTGGTGTGTGTGTGTGTGCCTGGTGTAATGTATTGTAAAACAGTGCACTGAGCTCACTTGACACACAACTGTAAATGGTGCAATGCTGCTGACTGTATTCTGTATTGTAGGGAAGCTTGCAATGGTGTTGTGTGGCCTCTATATACGAAAGAAGCTTGCAATAGTGCTGATTTGTTCTGTGTAATTTTAGACTTGTGGTGAGTGGTGCCTATTGTCAATATGTTGCTTGTAAATGATGTTGTGTTGGTGCAAAGTGATGATGTGGTGGTGTTGTTGAGTGGCGCTTGTGTTGGTGCTGCGTGCTGCTGTGTCGGTGGAGAGTGATATTGTGGTGGTGCTGAATGATGCTGTTGTGGTGGTGTTTGAGTGGTGCTTGTGTGTTGCCGAGTGATGTTAGTGTGGTGCTGAGTAATGCTGTTGTGGTGATGAGTGGTGCTGTTCTGGTGATGAGTGCTGCTGTGTTGGTGTTCACTGATTACCACCACAGCATAACTCAGCAGCACAACAGTAACACTTATCACAACAACTGCATCACTGAGCCCCACCAATGCACCACGCAGCAACACCACATTATCACTCTGCACCCCCACAGTACCACTGAGCACCAACACAGCATCACTCTGCACCACCACAGCCGTACTTAGCACAACAACAGCCTCATTCATCAACACTACTGCACTACTCAACCGCAACAAAGCATGCTTTTATACCTGTTATTGTGTGTGCCACGTTAAAACATGTGGTGAGAGTGTGCACTTACGGCCGGTGGTGTGTATGGCTGTTGAAAGCGTGCACTGATGGCTGTTGGTGTGTGTGTATGCCTGGTGAAAGCGTGCACTGATGTCTGTTGGTGTGTGTGTGTATGCCTGGTGAAAGCGTGCATTGATGGCTGTTGGTGTGTGTGCCTGGTGAAAGCGTGCACTGATGGCTGGTGGTGTGTGTGTGCCTGGTGTAATGTATTGTAAAACAGTGCACTGAGCTCACTTGACACACAACTGTAAATGGTGCAATGCTGCTGACTGTATTCTGTATTGTAGGGAAGCTTGCAATGGTGTTATGTGGCCTCTATATACGAAAGAAGCTTGCAATAGTGCTGAGTTGTTCTGTCTAATTTTAGACGGGTGGTGAGTGGTGCCTATTGTCAATATGTCGCTTGTGAATGGTGTTGTGTTGGTGCAAAGTGATGCTGTGGTGGTGTTGTAGAGTGGTGCTTGTGGTGGTGCTGCGTGCTGCTGTGTGGGTGCAGAGTGATATTGTGGTGGTGCTGAATGATGCTGTTGTGGGGGTGTGGAGTGATGCTGGTGTGTTGCCGAGTGATGTTAGTGTGGTGCCGAGTAATGCTGTTGTGGTGATGAGTGGTGCTGTGCTGGTGATGAGTGCTGCTGTGTTGGTGTTCACTGATTACCACCACAGCATAACTCAGCACCACAACAGTAGCACTTATCACAACAACAGCATCACTGAGCCCCACCAATGCACCACGCAGCAACACCACATTATCACTCTGCACCCCCACAGTACCACTGAGCACCAACACAGCATCACTCTGCACCACCACAGCCGTACTTAGCACCACAACAGCCTCATTCATCAACACTACTGCACTACTCAACCGCAACAAAGCATGCTTTTATACCTGTTATTGTGTGTGCCACGTTAAAACATGTGGTGAAAGTGTGCACTTACGGCCGGTGGTGTGTATGGCTGTTGAAAGCGTGCACTGATGGCTGTTGGTGTGTGTGTATGCCTGGTGAAAGCGTGCACTGATGTCTGTTGGTGTGTGTGTGTGCCTGGTGAAAGCGTGCACTGAGTGAGGCCTGTGTGCAATGTGAGTGAAGCCTGTGTGCAGTGTGAGTTAGGGATGTGTGCACTGAGTGACGGCTGTATGCAGTGAGTGAGGCCTGTATGCAGTGCGGTCGAAGACTTTGTGCAGTGTGATTGAAGGCTGTGTGCACTGAGTGAGGCCTGTGTGCAGTGGGAGTGAGGGCTGTGGATAGTCCCAGAATATTTGAACGATTGAGGTTTTTCAAAATATGGCTATAAAAAGTGTGATTAAGTGTTAAAGCAGCACTCACAACACTATTATACAAATACAAAAGTGTTTCGCGTAATCCTAGTACCTTTTTTTTGGTTCATACTGAATGTGGTATTTTTCTTATTCCGCACACGTAAAAAATGTCTAGGCATTTGCAGTGTTGGTGTGTGTGAATGGCCTAAGCAGGCACTTACGGCTGGTGCTATGCAGGTTTGTTGTGTAACATTGCACGAACAAACATAAGAATAACAAAATACCATTTGACCTGCATGTAATAGATTGTGTAAAAGAACGTGTTGCTTTCCACAGTCTTTCTAAAGTTGCTTCCCGTGTATTTTATGGCAAGTTTCGCTCCCTTTAGTTTATATTTGCATTTACACGTAAAATTTCTATGCATTTGCAGTGTTGGTGTGTGTGCATGGCCTAAGCAGGCACTTGCGGATGGTGCTATGGGTGTTTGGTGTGTAACTTTGCACTAACAAACGTACAAATACCAAAATACAATTTTACCTGCATGTAATAGAATGTCTAAAAGAACGTGGTGCTTTACACAGTGTTTCTAAAGTTGCTTCCCTTGTATTTTATGGTTTTCGGTGAGAAGGCGACTTTCGGTCACTTTAGTTTAGATTTGCATTTCACAGCGGATGGCCGACAACAGATTAGAATCTTTACGACTGTGATGAAAGCAATCCAGTCTCCTGGGGTGGTTAGGCCCCAGACGTTTTGCTCTCGCCCCCTCCCCACCTTAGAGAGGGGAGAAGGAAGAAGCACATGGCGTGCATGAATGTGAAACAGTCTGGGGACTGTTGGTTGTGTTTTAAAATGTTTTCAGAGAAAAGCGGGCATAAAAGTAGAAGGTGGGGTGGGAGAACGTTCAGCTGATGGAGAGAGAAGCTATGGTGTGCGTGTTTCCGTGCGTAAATGGGAGAGCGTGTGGGAGGGGGGGAAAACGTGCAGATGAATGAGAAAGAAGCTATGGTGTGCGTGTTTCCGTGCGTGAATGGGAGAGAGTCTGTGTTATGTGTGAGCTGTTTGTTGTGCGTGTTGCCGTGCGTGAATGGGATAGAGAGAGAGTCTGTGGGCTGATTGTGTTTGTTGTGCGTATTTCTGCGAGTGAAAGGCAGAAACGTGCAGATGAATGAATGAGAGAGAAGCTAAGGCAGGGGGGGTATGCTTGGAAGATGCACGTTTGAATGTTGTCAATGTGTGCGTGTTGACGTGCGTGAATGGGATAGAGAGAGAGTCTGTGGGCTGTTTGTGTTTGTTGTGCGTGTTGCCGGGCGTGAATGGGATAAGATAAGCAAGAGGCACGCGCGTGTGCGTGTTGCCATGCGTGAATGGAACAGAGAGAGTCTGTGGGCTGTTTGTTTTGGTGTACGTGTTTCTGCAAGTGAAAGACAGGGTGGTACGCTTACAAAGAGTGCACGTCTGAATGTTGTCAAGCTACGTGCCGTGCGTGAATAGGAGAGAGACTGGGAGTGTGGGGGGGTGGGAGAGAGAGTCTATGGGCTGATTCAATCAATCAATCAATCATGCCATTTGTATAGCGCACTACTCACCCGGGAGGGTCTCAAGGCGCTTGGGGGGAGGGGTATGCTACTGCTCGAACAGCCAGGTCTTGAGTTGTTTCCTGAAGGCGAGATGGTCCTGGGTCACCCGAAGGTGGATGGGGAGGGAGTTCCAAGTCTTGGCAGCTAGGTAAGAGAAGGATCTTCCTCCGGCGGTGGCTCTTCGGATGCGTGGTACGGCTGCGAGGGCGAGGCTGGTGGACCGTAGCTGGCGGGTGGGCGTGTAGAAGGTCAGGCGGTCGTTGAGGTACTTGGGGCCCAGGTCGTGGAGAGACTTTTGTGCGTGGGTGAGGAGCCGGAACGTGATCCTCTTGTCGACGGGGAGCCAGTGCAGGTTCCTCAGGTGGCTGGAGATGTGGCTGTGTCGGGGGACATCCAGGATGAGTCGGGCGGAGGCGTTCTGGATGCGCTGGAGCCTTTTCTGTAGCTTGGCTGTGGTTCCGGCGTAGAGGGCGCTTCCGTAGTCCAGTCGGCTGGTGACAAGTGCCTGGGTGACAGTCTTCCTGGTCTCGGTCGGGATCCAGCGGAAGATCTTGCGAAGCATACGCAGGGTGTTGAAGCATGATGAGGAGACGGCGTTGACTTGTCTGGTCATCGAGAGGGAGGGGTCCAGGATGAAGCCCAGGTTGCGTGCGTGGTGGGTTGGCTTGGGTGCGGTGCCCAGGGCTGGGGGCCACCAGTAGTCGTCCCAGGCAGAGGGCGAAGATCCCAGGATGAGGACTTCCGTCTTTTCCGAGTTCAGTTTCAGGCGGCTGTCCTTCATCCACTCGGCGACGTCTTTCATCCCTTCGTGTAGGCAGGTTCTGGCGGTGTCGGGGTCTCTGGTGAGGGAGAGGATCAGCTGGGTGTCGTCGGCGTAAGAGATGATGTTGAGGTTGTGCTGGCGTGCGATGGCTGCGAGAGGTTTCATGTAGATGTTGAAGAGGGTGGGGCTGAGTGAAGATCCTTGCGGGACGCCGCAGATGACTTCGGTGGCCTCGGAGCGAAACGGGGGGAGGCGAACTCTTTGTGTTCTTCCGGCGAGGAACGAGATGATCCACTCCAGTGCCTTCTCTTGGATACCGATGTTGCTGATGCGCTGGACTAGGGTGCGGTGGCAGACCGTGTCGAATGCAGCGGAGAGGTCCAGGAGGATGAGGGCCACTGTTTCCCCCTTGTCGAGCAGGGTCCGGATGTCGTCGGTGGCTGCGATGAGGGCGGTCTCGGTGCTGTGGTTGGCTCTGAAGCCGTACTGCGAGGGGTCGAGGGATCCGTTCGTCTCGAGGAAGGCGGTGAGCTGTCTGTTGACGATCTTCTCGATGACTTTAGCAGGAAAAGGGAGGAGCGAGATGGGGCGGAAGTTTTTGAGATCGGTGGGGTCCGCTGTAGGTTTCTTCAGGAGGGCGCTGATCTCGGCGTGCTTCCAGCTCTCCGGGAAGGTGGCGGTGTTGAAGGAGGCGTTGATGATGTTCCGGAGTTGGGGTGCGATGGTGGAGTCGGCCTTGTTGAAGACGTGGTGTGGGCAGGGGTCGGTCGGTGATCCGGAGTGGATGGTGTTCATCGTGCGGGCTGTGTCTTCGGTGGTCACCGTGGTCCAGGTGCGAAGGGTGGCGGGCGTTGGTTCGACGGTTGGGTGCGTGGGTGGGGCGCCGAAGCTGTTGTGGATGTCGGCGATCTTGCGGTGGAAGAACGAGGCGAGGGAGTCGCAGAGGTCTTGTGATGGAGTGATGTCGTTGGTGCCGGTGCTGGGGTTGGAGAACTCCTTGACGATAGTGAAGAGCTCTTTGCTGTCATGGGCGTTGTTGTCCAGTTGTTCCTTCAGGGATTTCTTCTTGGTGGTGCGGATGAGCTGGTGGTGCTTGCGGGTAGCGTGTTTGAGGGCGGTCATGTTGTCGGTGGTCCGGTCGAGGAGCCAGGCTTTCTCGAGGGTGCGGCAGGTCTTCTTGGAGTCCTTGAGGTCGTCGGTGAACCAGGATGCCTTCTTGCTTCTGGGTCTGCTGGGAGGGTTCTTTAGTGGCGCGAGGTCGTCGGCGCAGGCGGTCAGCCACTGTGTGAAGTTGCGGGCTGCTTCGTTGGGGTCCGTTGTGTTGGCGGGTGGGCTCTGGCTGAGGGAGGTGATGAGCTGGTCTGCGGTGATCTTGCTCCAATTCCTGTGAGGTACCTGTTGCGGGTGGTGGTGGGTCGTGGATCTTTTGAAGCTGAAGTGGACGCAGCTGTGGTCGGTCCAGTGGAGTCCGGTGGCGTGGCTGAAGGTGATGTACTTGCTGGAAGAGAAGACGGGATCAAGCGTGTGGCCGGCGTAGTGGGTGGGGGTGTTGACCAGTTGCTTGAGTCCGAGGTTGGCGAGGTTTTCCAGCAGGGCGATGGTGTTGCGGTCCTTGTTGTTCTCCAGGTGGAAGTTGAGGTCCCCGAGGAGGATGTAGTCGGTGGAGGGGAGGGCGTGCGGGCTGATGAAATCTGTGATGTCTTCGCTGAATTGTGTGCGTGGTCCCGGGGGTCTGTAGGCAAGGGTGCCTCTGAGGGTCGTCTTAGGGTCGGTGTGAATCTGGAAGTGGAGATGTTCGGCTGCGGCGAAGGAGTCGTTGGCGTCGGTCGTGATGCGGATGGTGTTCCTGTGGACGATGGCGATGCCACCTCCGGTCTGGTTGATGCGGTCCCTCCTGATGATCTTGTACCCGTCCGGGATGGCGATGGCGATGTCGGGTGCAGAGGAGGCGTTCATCCAGGTTTCCGTGAGGAAGGCGACGTCCGGTGATGTAGCGTCGAGGAGGTTCCAGAGTTCCACGGCGTGTCTGTGGACGGAGCGGGTGTTGATCAGGATGCACTTGAGGTGGTTGCTGCTGGTGTTTGTCTTGGCGGGTGCGGGGCAGGTTCGGAGGCAGGTGAACTTGCAGGTGCAGCAGGTGAAGGGTCCGTGGGTGCGTCTCGGGGTGGCTCGGCAGCAGGCGTGGGTCCGGCCGGCATTGAGTGCGTTGAGAGTGGCGGCGTCGTAGGTCAGTCGGGTCGTCTTGCCTCGGCTGGGAGGGCCAGGGGTCCTGGCGCTGGGCGCGGGCCAGGCGTGGACGGGCTTACCTTTGGCGCACCTTCGGCGCTCAATCGGTGCTCCCGCTGCGCGCGTCCGCTGCGCGGTCGCTCTGGGGGCGTCATAAGTAAGGAGCCGGGAGGGAGGAGCAGCTGGGTGGCGGGAGCGGGGCGGCGAATGGAATCACAGGGGGGCGGGGCCGCAGGGAGGCAGCGGCGGGAACTTTCAAGAAGCAGCGGGCAGCGGGAAATTCCCAGGAGCAGCGGGAAAATCCCAGGAGCAGCGGGCAGCGAGCAAAGGAATCTGCAGGCAGGAGGCGGCAAAGGCAGGCAGGAGCGGCAGCAGTGAGTGGAGCGACCAAGCCCTGTGGAGGGCTGAGCGGTTTGTTGTGCGTATTTCCACGAGTGAAAGGCAGAAACGTGCAGATGAATGAATGAGAGAGAAGCTAAGGCAGGGGGGGTATGCTTGGAAGATGCACGTACGAATGTTGTCAACGTGTGCGTGTTGACGTGCGTGAATGGGATAGAGAGAGAGTCTGTGGGCTGTTTGTGTTTGTTGTGCGTGTTGCCGGGCGTGAATGGGATAAGATAAGCAAGAGGCACGCGCGTGTGCGTTTTGCTGTGCGTGAATGGAACAGAGAGAGTCTGTGGGCTGTTTGTTTTGGTGTACGTGTTTCTGCAAGTGAAAGACAGGGTGGTATGCTTACAAAGAGTGCACGTCTGAATGTTGTCAAGCTACGTGCCGTGCGTGAATAGGAGAGAGACTGGGAGTGTGGGGGGGGGTGGGAGAGAGAGTCTGTGGGCTGATTGTGTTTGTTGTGCGTATTTCTGCGAGTGAAAGGCAGAAACGTGCAGATGAATGAATGAGAGAGAAGCTAAGGCAGGGGGGGTATGCTTGGAAGATGCACGTCTGAATGTTGTCAATGTGTGCGTGTTGACGTGCGTGAATGGGATAGAGAGAGAGTCTGTGGGCTGTTTGTGTTTGTTGTGCGTGTTGCCGGGCGTGAATGGGATAAGATAAGCAAGAGGCACGCGCGTGTGCGTGTTGCCGTGCGTGAATGGAACAGAGAGAGTCTGTGGGCTGTTTGTTTTGGTGTACGTGTTTCTGCAAGTGAAAGACAGGGTGGTATGCTTACAAAGAGTGCACGTCTGAATGTTGTCAAGCTACGTGCCGTGCGTGAATAGGAGAGAGACTGGGAGTGTGGGGGGTGGGAGAGAGAGTCTGTGGGCTGATTGTGTTTGTTGTGCGTATTTCCGCAAGTGAAAGGCAGAAACGTGCAGATGAATGAATGAGAGAGAAGCTAAGGCAGGGGGGGTATGCTTGGAAGATGCACATCTGAATGTTGTCAACGTGTGCGTGTTGACGTGCGTGAATGGGATAAGATAAGCAAGAGGCACGCGCGTGTGCTTGTTGCCGTGCGTGAATGGAACAGAGAGAGTCTGTGGGCTGTTTGTTTTGGTGTACGTGTTTCTGCAAGTGAAAGACAGGGTGGTATGCTTACAAAGAGTGCACGTCTGAATATTGTCAAGCTACGGTGAGATAAGCAAGAGGCACGCGCAGGGCAGAGAGAAGATGGGCGGAGGGAGCAGCTTCAATAAGGCGTGGACAAAGTGAAGAGCCAATGGAAAAAAACCAAAGCTTGGAAAAAAAAGTTTATGGCACAAAAGCGCGTGCCTGTGCCCACGTGAACTCGAAGAAAACTGCACGGAAAAAGGCGGTAGTTTGACTAGTATTTTGAGCACTTGAATTCTCTCCATTTCCCATTCCTGCGGAATGAAAAAGGCAAGACCTAAAAAGGAAGAAGGGAAATAGGGCGATAATTAGGAAGGGAAGAGGGATCAGCACCGGGCTTCTTTAGAATGGGAATAATGGTGGCCGATTTATGGAGACCAGGAACAACACCCTGCGCGAGGGAGTCATTAATGAAGGTAAGAGGGGGAAGGGGACAGGCCAAAAAATTTGTCTTAAGATATGAATCGGGCAGATGTCAGAGGGTGACCCTGATTTCACTCGAGTAAGTAGAGAAAGGAAGGTTTCCCTAGTCAAAGGAGCTATCTGGTCTAGCTGGGAAACATTGGGCGTTGGAGAAGGGTCAAAGAAAGTGGGGGAAGGCGGTGGTATGTTAGCCTTGATAGCCGCAATTTTCTCAATAAAAAAATTATTGAGAGAGTCACAAAGGGATTGGTAGGGGGAGGGCTTGAGGGTAACTCTGTCTGAAGAGGCCAACTCATGAACTGTGGCAAAAATTTCCCTGGGCTGGTTTTCGGCCGAAAGAATTTTGCCAGAGAAATAGTTGGTATTGGCCAAAAGGATGGCTGTTTTGTATTCATTTATGATAGAAGTATACTGTGATTTTAACGTCGGACAGTACGCACGTCTCCAGGTGCGCTCTGCTCGGCGCACCAAGAGTTTTTTTTCCTTGAGATCTGAGCTAAACCATCTGTTGGCATCGTGGGCGCGTCTAATTTTGACGCGCCTAAGAGGGGTCACTTGGTCACAGGCACTAGACAGCCATTTATTGAAGGTATCGATTTGAGATGGCGGGGTGAGTTCCTCAAGGGCAGGGCAGGAGGCCACAAGGGAAGAGCAGAGGGAGGGCACATCTACTTTATTCCAGTTACGGGCCCAGGTGTTCCTGGGAAAAGAGGGTCTTTTTGCTAAACTAAATCAAAGAAAAACAAAATCAGATAGTGATCAGACCAGAGGCAGGGCGTAACAATGGGAGCGGAAACAGGAATATTGAGTGACCAAATTTGGTCTAAGGTATGACCTTGGGTGTGGGTGGGGGTTTGAACATGTGACAGAAAATTAAGACTAAAAAGAAGTTCAGTGAATTCTTTTGACATGGCGTCTTCCGCCGGGTCAGAGGGCCAGAAATTAAAATCCCCAAGCACCAGGACAGATGAATTGTTTACTGCTAGAGTGGCTAGCAGCTCCTGAATGGCAGAGAGGAAGTATGGTATTTGCTGGGGAGGGGGGTAGATTAAAACAAAGGTAATGGGGACTTGAAAGGAGGTAGATCGCACCGCCAGGCAGTCGACCGCCATAATTAATGGAAATAATAGTAGTTGGAAATGGAGTCCAGAGCGGACAATCAGGGCAACACCACCTCCCACCCTCCCCACGGGCCGATCGACGCGTAAGGCGTAGTAGGAGGAGGGGAGGGCCGCTAATACATTTGGCAGAGAATCAGGGCAAAACCAGGTTTCTGTAAGAAACAGAAGATCAGGTTTGTGTGTGTCTAAAAAGACAAACAGTTCAAGATGATGTTTAACTGCGGCCCTGGTGTTCAGGAGGAAGGCTGAGATGGTGGGCGTAGGGTTAGGTGGGGGAAGGGGAGACCTTTCAATAGTGGGAAGGCGGAGGGATGATGGCAGATTAATTGGAAGAGATGGCGGGGGTCGACTCGAGCAAGGCCGAGTTTGTTGATGCGGGTCAGGGTTGCGGGGTTGAGCGGCCAAGGGCCCTGGTGGGACCAAAGTTGTCCGGGAGAGTTGGTCACAGGTTGGGCATATTGAGGTGCCCCTAGCCCCGGCCGGCCGTGGACAGGCGCAGACGGGCTTGCCTTTGGCGCGCCGCCGGCGTGCCCGCTGCGCGCGTCTGCTGCGCGTGCGCATGGGGAGATCTTTAAGTAGAGGAGGAGCGCGAGGACTGCAGCGCTAACCCAAACAGCCTCTATGCCCCGATCCAAGATGGCGCCAGCAACCCCGTCAGCCCTCCGATTCAAGCGGCACTCAGCCGTGCCGGAACGAGGCTAGGGGAGCTGGACAATGAAAGTAAAAGAAGGCAGTTCAAGTAAGTGCAATAAAACAATTTTTAAAAAATTCCACTTTTTTACATCAAAGTGCCAAAACAAGCCTCCAAGCACAGCCGCAGCCGGCGCAAACCCACTGCCACCGGGTTATGAGCACCCACTGCGCGTGCGCATGGGGAGATCTTTAAGTAGAGGAGGAGCGTGAGGACTGCAGCGCTAACCCAAACAGCCTCTATGCCCCGATCCAAGATGGTGCCAGCAACCCCGTCAGCCCTCCGGTTCAAGCGGCACTCAGCCGTGCCGGAACGAGGCTAGGGGAGCTGGACAATGAAATTAAAAGAAGGCAGTTCAAGTAAGTGCAATAACATTTTTTTTTTAAATGCCCCTTTTTTACATCACAGTGACAAAACAAGCCTCCAAGCACAGCCGCAGCCGGTGCAAACCCACTGCCACTGGGTTATGAACATCTGCTGCGCGTGCGCATGGGGAGATCTTTAAGTAGAGGAGGAGCGCGAGGACTGCAGCGCTAACCCAAACAGCCTCTATGCCCCGATCCAAGATGGCGCCAGCAACCCCGTCAGCCCTCCGGTTCAAGCGGCACTCAGCCGTGCCAAAACAAGGCTAGGGGAGCTGGACAATGAAAGTAAAAGAAGGCAGTTCAAGTAAGTGCAATAAAACAATTTTTAAAAATGCCGCTTTTTTACATCAAAGTGACAAAGCAAGCCTCCAAGAACAGCCACAGCCGGTGCAAACCCACTGCTACCGGGTTATGAGCATCCGCATTAATGTGTCCTTCCCGTTATTCAAGTGGTGATTGAAGTCACCTAGGATTATGTTGTTGGAGTTAGAGAAAGAGCAATGCATTAGTAGGTCAGATAGTTGTTCCCCAAAGACGGACGAGTTTCCTGGTGAGTGGTGGATGAGATGACATTTTGTTACTTTGTTGTCTTTTCGCTTTAGGTTGGTGCTGAGGTATTCAAATGTTATATAGGAGAAGGTTTTTGTTTCAGACATTGTTATGTTATTCTTATGTATGATGGCGATGCCACCGCCGCAATGGCTTATCCGTCCTTCTTGATGATGGAGAAACCTGGGGGGACTTGGAGGTCATGGATTGGATAGGATGATTCGTTGAGCTATGTTTCAATGACGAACATAATGTCTATGTCGCAGTGCAGTATGGCTTCAAGCCAACTCTGTTGTGTGGTTTTTTTTTTCACAACAAGTTTTATTAAGTGATTAAGCAAAATCAAATACGTGACTCTCCACAGTCAGGAGATCGCCACCCAGCATCATGACACGTTTTTATCATTAGCGCAAAGTCCAATCAAGAAAAAAAGAGGAATGACATGAACCCCCCCTCCTCCACCCACCGACCCCAACCACCCAACTACCCGTCTACCCACCCCTTATCCCTCCCTAACCCCATGCACGTGAGTATAGAAAACATTCAGTACTTGGTCGTAGTGTGCTAGGTATGACGCACCTCCTAGGCCTGTAAGGCATCCTCCACCCGTATATCCTCCTCTTGTTCTACTGGGGGGTCCAGTGTCAACCCCCTATATTCCGCCCACCGCTTCCAGATCTTAAAATGCTTACGGGGGCATCCTCTTGCTTCAAACACCGGGCGTTCCAGTCCCATAAAGTAGTCTAGTCCAGCCTTCCATGCGCACAGGGGGGGGGGGCTCGCTCTCCCTTCCATGCTCGGGCTAGGTCTCTTTTGGCAACAACAAGCCCCAACAACAACAGATGGCGTTTGTATATATTTCCACCTACACCCTCCAACACATGGAGCAACCCTAATCGAGGGGTGCGGGGAAGATCCCATCCCAATACCTCTGACAAGCAACTCCAAACACTCCTCCAGAACCTGATCAGCCCAGCACACGACCACACAGTGTGCAGCAGCGTACCCGTTGCAGCCCCACAGTGCAGACATTCCGGAGACCCAATCAGTCCCGCCTTCCACAGCCGCTCCCGGGTGTAATAGGCCCTCTGTAAGTACTTGAATTGGATTAGCCTAAGTCGTATTGCAATGGCAGCCCCTCGCGGGGACTCCAGAGCTTCCCTCCAGTCATCCTCATCCAGGGGACCAACATCTTCCTCCCAGGCCTCCTTGAGGGGAAGTCGGGTGGTGGAGCAGTGAGTGACCAGCGTCTGATAGATTCGGGACACCTTATCTCCAAGGTCTCCCATAAAGACCTTCGCTTCAACGGGGCTAAATTCCGGGAGCGATTCCATGTCAGCGATGCTAGGTGCTAGTGCGTGGCGAAACTGTAGGTACCGAAAGAATTGGGTCTTGGGCATATGGAACTCAGTGCTGAGCTCTTGGAATGATTTGAGGGTGACCCCGGTCAGCACATGACCCAAGGACGAGATCCCAATGGCGTCCCAGCCATCAAACCCCGCCAAAGAGGCCAGCGCGGGGAGCCGCCCGTTCTTCCACAACGGAGTTTCCGCCGTTAATCTACCCCACCAGCCCATGCGACGCAGCGCCTGTCGCCACATCACAAAGACTACTCGCGTGGCACTCGGCAGTGTCCGCCGCAGCCTAGCCGAGTACAGTATCGTATGGAGTGTGTTGTCCCCCATCAGCGAACGCTCCAGGGCATATGCTGGGTCTCCTCTGTCCCCATACCACCATTCGTTGAGTACCAGTAACTGGGAGGCCTGATAATAGGACATTCGGTCCGACGTGACCAAGCCACCACAATACGTGGACAGGAAGCATGTCCGCAGCGCCACTCTGGCAGCACCCCCCGCCCACAGGAAACGGCCCAAAACAGAGTTGACCTGCCGAAACCACTGGGGGTTAATCAGATGGGGGTAGCTTTGCAGCTGGTATAACAGGCGCGGGAGCGCAACCATTTTGAATATCGCGGACCTACCAAAAATAGTGAGGGGCATCCAGGACCACGTTTTCACGTCCGTCTGGACCCTCTCCCATACTGGTACTATGTTGCGCTCCCAGGCAATATCTACGGATTCTGAGAGGAACACACCCAGGTACTTCAAACCCCCGGCTGCTACCTGCAACGCTGATGCCCAGGGGTCTGCCACCATCCCGCCGCCCAACACCCACAGAGTGGACTTACGTGGGTTTAGGCAAAGGCCTGATACTTCTCCGAAAATACGCATAATTTCCATGACTCGGGCCCCGATCTGTGCAAATCAGTAAGAAAGAAGAGGACGTCATCTGCATATAATGCAATCCTATCAGTGAGGGTCCCACTCCACTCAAAGTCCCGCATCTGCGCGTCAATGCGCACCCAAGAGGCCAGAGGCTCCATAGCGAGTGCAAATAAATATGGGGAGAGTGGACACCCCTGTCGGGTCCCCCGGCCAATCGGAAACTTTTCTGAGACCGCCCCGAAGACCCGCACTGACGTTGTGATATCAGTATAGAGTAGTTTGATGTAGGAAATAAACACCGGGCCCAGATTGAGACGAGGCAGGAGCGCAAATAGATACGTCCAACTAACTGAATCAAAGGCTTTATCAATATCCGCCAGTAGCAGAGCCGCCCGTTCCCCCGTGGCCCCCATGGCATCGACTGCCGCCTGTTCCCGTCGGATGTTATGCCGCGTCGCCCTATGTGGCATGAAGCCGGCCTGGTCTGGGTGGACCAGGTCCGTCACATATGGGAATAGGCGGTTCGCCAACGCCTTAGCCAGTATTTTAGCCTCTATGTTGAGCAGGGATATTGGGCGATAAGAGTCATGCCTGTCTGGGGGTCTGCCCGGCTTCTGAAAGACCACAACTTCGGCATGACGCCAGTCAGGTGGCAACCTTCCCCGTGTTCGCGCCGCCTCTAGTGCACTCCGGTAATGGGACCCCAATTGGAGCTGAAATTTCCTATAGAATTCACTCGGGAAGCCACTTGGCCCAGGTGCCTTCCACGTGTTGAGCTGTCCCAGTGCGTCTCCCAGTTCCTCCGCCGTAAGGGGAAGGTCTAGCGCTGTCTTGGTCTCATCCGAGACCGCCCTCGGAGGTAAGTCGTCTATAAATTTAGCGACCTCAGCCGCCGATAGACAATCCCGCGGAGCATATTGCGCCATAAAGTAGCGGGCAAAACTCGCTGCTAGTTCAGCCGGGTCAGTAATCGCCACTCCGTCCCCAGCAGTGAGGCCCGGCAGCGTAATTGGTTGGAGAGTACGTTGACATAGCCTATGGAGCATTGTACAGGACTTATCCCCCCACTGATATACTCTACTCCGCGTGGCCAGCCACGCCTGTCTAGCCTCATCGAGTAACACAGAGGCATAGGACTGTTGTGCCTGTAGGAGCAACCGCACCGCGATCTCATCTCCCCCTCCCCGGCACCGCAGTTCCAAGGTGTCCACCAGTGTGGCTGCCTCAGCGACAGTCTCCCGGCGTCGTCGACGGGCCGCCGCACACCATGCGATGTCAATACCCCGTATGGTGGGCTTCATTGCCTCCCAAACCACGACTGCGTCTATGTCGTCCACTAGGTTTTCCTGCCAGTAATGGGCAATCGCACCCCGTAGATGTCGGACATAGTCGGGTTGCTGAAGGTGCCACGAGGACATCCTCCACCGGAACGGTTGTCGTTTCTTAAGCAGCTCGACCCTGACGACCACCGGGGAGTGGTCAGACAACCCTCTTGGCAAGATCCCCGCCTCCCGCACTCTGTTTAGGAACACACTGGGCACAAACACCTAATCCAGTCGCGAGAAGGAGCCATGCACCGCAGAAACATACGTGTACTCGCGTACCTTGGGATGCATATGTCGCCACACATCCACCCAGCCCATCCCTTCCACCATTGCATTCAACCGGGTAGGGGGGGCCGCCGTTAGTATCCCCTGTAGTCTCCGACGGTCCATACATACATCCATTACCTCATTCCAATCGTCCCCCAACACAGCCAAGGACTCTAGGATGTCCTCCCACACCGCAAACAGCTTCTCAGACAAGGACCACTGTAGCGGAGGAGGGGCGTAGACACTCCCAAAAACCACTGGTTCAGTACCCACCATTCCTTTGATAAAAATGTAACGACCCTGTGGATCCGCCCACTGTCTTTCATGGACGTAGGCCAACCTGCGATGTACCAAGACAGCAACTCCTCTGGACCCCCTAGTAAACCCGGCATGAAAGACTTGTTGGTAGCCTAACCTCTGCAGACTAAGCACTTTCGATCCCGTCATGTGCGTTTCTTGTAACAATAGCACATCCGCAGCCTCCCTCTTCCCCCATCGCAAAATCGCCCCCCGTTTGATCTTGTCGAGCATCCCCCTGACATTCCAGGTTACTACCCGCATGGACTCACCGGGGAGCCCTGGAAGCACATCAGCCATAATCGAGAGGGACTAACCAAGTAGGCCCCTTGCGCCACACCCACGCACTCAGCACCGTCATCAGTAAAGCAGAAAAACTCACGTGCAGTCCCCCCACCCACCCCAGGTCCCCCCCCACAACAACCCCCCCACCCACCGCAACCCAAACCAGCCCCAACCCTTCCCCCTTTACCCCCCCTTCACCCCACGCCCCCACCCCTATACCTCATAGAACTCTGAAGTACCTGTCGCGGCATGGGCAACCTCGGGCCCAAAACAGAGGACCCAAGGCCAACCATACCAATGGATCCCAACACCCCCTGAAAAACAGTAGAAACACCCCCCCCCCCAGTCAACTCCCACTCTAGCAGGAGGCAGGTAGCCCCTATAGAGTAGCCACCCGAACCCATCCCGCAATCCCACACATGCACAAGGCACCATTTAGAACTAGCAATATAGGCAGTGTTCATGCATCCACTCGATTGGACCTGGCCATACGACTCCCCTCAGCCAGAGCCCGTGGCATCAACAGATAAGCACAGTTCTCCCCAGGCCCTCAATGGTCTTTTCCAGAGTGATCAGAGTCCACAGTCACACTATCTTGTGTCCCACTGACGGAAGTGGAACGCTTCCAGGATCTGGACCTCTGATTCCTTCTGCTCCGGGTAGGCTGGTCCCCCCGTTCCTGCGACGATCCTCTCGAATGGCCTGGGTTCAGTCCCGGTTGGGCATGCGGCCTGACCCTCACTGTCTCGTCCGTCCATTTGAAGACATCCTCCGGGGTATCGAAGAAGTGTGTCTGCGACTGGAAGACCACCCGCAGGCGGGCTGGATATAGCAGGGAATACTGGATTTTCAGGCCCCGCAGTTTCGCCTTGGCGGCTATAAAGGAATGTCGCTGTTGCTGCACTAGCCTGGTGTAATCAGGAAAGATCATGATCTTCTGATTCTCGAATGAAATGGAATCCCTGGTCCTTGCTTCCCGCAAGATAGCGTCCCTATCATGGTAATTCAGAAGTCTAGCGATCACTGGTCTGGGCCGCTCACCCTCCGGTGTCCTCTGTGTCAGGGCCCGATGAGCACGCTCAATTACAAAGCAATTGGATAGGACCCCCGGGGGTAGCCAGCTCTCCAGCCACTGAGATAGAAACAGTTCCATGTTCCCCTTCGCACATCTCTCCGGAAAACCAACGAATCGAAGGTTGTTCCTGCGTGCGCGCCCTTCGGCATCTTCCACATGGAGCGCAAGGCCCCTTTGAATGTTCTCCATCACCGCCATTTTCTGCTTCAGGGTCCCAACGTCGTCTTTCACCACCGAGATTCTGGATTCCGTCTCTGTAATTCGTGCCACCGCATTCCGTAGGTCCTGACGCAGCAGAGTCACATCTGCACCCACCGCCCCAATTTTGGCATCCAGCATGTCTCTGGACTGGGTGATCGCTGCCATAAGCGCCACATTGTCCGGCCCGCTCCATGTCCTCCTCCAGATGACCCGGGCCCCCCACTGGGCCCCGTGAACTTATCGATGGGCCCCTGTTTGGAGGGCCCGCCGCCTCCTCTGGTCATGTCTGCCGTCAACCTCGGGGCAGCTATGTTATGAGCGTCTGTACCAGCGCAGACACCTCGCACCTCCAGAAATGTCCAATGTAGGCCAACCCAGCGTCTCTTCTGCCCCCGGGTGTAGATGTCCTCCTCGCCGCTACCACCGGTCTCTGGGCTGGCTCCCTGGTCGAGACCAGGGCACGTGCCTCAAGCCAGTCACAATCAGGCCCCCGGTCTGCCCCCACCTCGCCGGCGGCCTCGTGGTCCCGCAGTCTCGTGGCCAGCCTGCTTCTGGCCGCTCTGCACTATTTTGACGGGTGCTACGGGCCCCACTCACTCCAGTAGCCGTCCTCCCATGCCCAGCAGCTTATCACACCAGTATGGGGGCCCCAGGGGAGTCACTCACTGTTCGTATTCAGCCGCAGGGCTGCGCCAGGCACGGGCACGATCTTCGCTGGTCCGTCCGGCCACACACTTGTCTGCTGCCAGGGGAAGTACAGCAGCGTGACGCCCAGCCGTCCGGGTAAGGCCACACACCAGGGGTCACAGCTCCCCAGGCCCCGCTGCGTTTCAATCGCGGCCGAAGTCAGACGCCAGCCCCATCGGGCGGGAACCACCAAACTCGAGGCCCCGGCTGCACGGAATCGATGCAGGTCGCTGCTCCTCTCGGGCGTCCTCCGTGCGCAGGTCACCACCGCTGCCACAGGCGAGACAACTGGGGGCTCGTCTGCCGCTCCGCCGTCTCCAAGAGGCTCCAGGCACAGGTAAATTTGCAGCGCGGCCGGCCCCCTCACAAGCCCTCCGGCCCGGAGGTGCCAAAATCGAAGCCCCGGCTTCGCTGTCCGGTACTAGGCCGCAGGCCGCCGCCGGCGACTCAGCCGTACCGAACGGTCCAGGAGCGCCGCTCTTCAAACCGGAGGATTCCCGGCACCTTCCGCCACTCTTGCCCCACAAGTGGCTTGCAGTTCGGGTCCTGGGGCCAGGATAACAGGTCGGATAAGTATCGGGCTGGCGGGAGCTCTAGGAAGCTGCAACCGCCATCGTCGCCCGCTAAGCCACGCCCCCCTCTGTTGTGTGTTTTGATTGCTGATCTACAGTTGTAAGTTGTAAGTAAGAGCATGCAGTTTACCTTGCTGCTGGTAGTGTACTTTTGGGAGGGAGTGCCAAAGGTATTTCAGTGTGTTGTGATGGTGTCTCTGCCAATTCTGGTGAGCACCTAGATGTTAGAGGTGTGGGAGGTCTGGGCTGTCCTAAGGTTGTATGTGTTATATGTTTCAGCTAGATTCATTGTCTCTATCATGGACATCTTTGGGCTCGCTCGTTTCAGCCTGTGAAATTGGCTGTTGAGAGGGGTAGTGCACCAGCTGTGCAGTTGGGATTTGGACAGCCGAGAGAGTTCACTGATGATGTTGTGTGAGGGGAATTGCGAGTGTTGGGTGGGGACAGAGGAAGTTCTGGTGTTGATAAGGATTCTGTTTATGCCCTCTGTAACTATGTTGGGTTGTCCTTGCAGGCGGGTTAGACTTTTAGTTATGGAAAGTTGTTCCATGCGTGTTAGACGTTCGGTTAATTCAACCGTGGACCCCAGGTTCAATGTAGAGAGAGAGTGGGTAGTAAGGGGCAGGCTAGCTTGTGAGTGTTGGTCGGGCTGGAGGGTTGTGGGCTAGTTGCACTGCAGGTTCTAGTGCCACAATTTCTTACTTTGAGCGGACTATGGGGTGTGCATTTAGTGAGTATCCATTTCTTTTTAAAAAGAAAGAGAAATAGACTTAAGCTAAAAATAAAAAAGGCTAAGGAAGACATTATCTGGATTGACCTGCGGGAATCTGTTATACATGGCAGGATTAGAGATTTTTGGGCAATAATAGGTAAGGGGTGTGGGTCTAGATTAAGCCCCTCCCCTATTCCCATAGCGGAAGAGGTATGGTCCATTTATATCCGGGACCTGTATGCAGGGAATTGTACGTCTGATACTATCGCCCCTGAAGTTATCATAGGTGATGTTGGTATCATTGGTCCTGATGCGGATGGCCTTACGAATTATCCTTCAGTAAAGGAAATTGAGATGGCCATAAAAAATATGCGTGTCTCTGGGGCAATGGGTCCAGACGAACTCCCCATGACGGTCCTCAAACAGGACCCGTTCGGGTGGAGTAACATTTTGTACCCTCTGTTTAAAATATGTTTTATGACTAAAAAGGTACCCGCCTCGTGGAGGGGGAGCATCCTTGTCCCCATTTTTAAGAAGGGAACTAGGGATTGCCCAAGTAATTATCGCTTGATTGCGCTCCTCGACTCAATCGGGAAGGTTTTCGCGAAATGCCTTCTAGGATCCCTCTCCGCTTGGGTTGAGGAGAACAATATCCTGCCGTTTGCTCAGACTGGGTTCCGCAGGAATCACGGAACCCTGGATAATCTTACCGCTCTGCATGTGGTTACGGACAAATATGTACAGGTGCGACGGGGGACGGTGTATGCAGCCTTTATTGATTTCTCCACCGCGTTCGATAAAGTGGACCGTGGAATGTTGTGGAGAAAGTTGGCTGCGCTTGGTCTCCCGCCTTACCTGTTGGAGCTGGTGCGGGCCCTCCATACAGAGACCTGGTGTAGGGTCCTGTTGGGGGGTGAAGGGGGGCTTTCTGACCCAATTCCATCGGGTAATGGCCTCAAACAAGGCTGTTTATTGGCTCCCCTTTTATTCTCCTTATATACGGCTGATTTGCCCGCCGCTCTGTCTGCCACAGAGGGCATCGCCCCCTTGGTGGGGGGGACCCCTATATCTTGTTTGATGTATGCAGACGATGTCCTTATCCTTGATCTAACTCCCAAAGGACTTTCAAATCGGCTACAGGCTCTTCATAGTTATGCTGTGGCTCATTGCATGAAGATTAACATAACCAAGAGTAAAGTTATGTGTATAGTAGGTAAAAAGAGGTGTCGAGCAGCAGATTTTGGCTGGTGCATCGGGGGGCAAAAATTAGAGGTTGTCAAGTCATATATTTTTTTGGGGAAAATTGTTACGGCCAATCTGAGTGAGAAACTGCATATAGAGCACTGCTCGCGCAAAGCTCTTGCTCATGGCAAAGGTCTAAATTCACTATATCATGCAACGGGGAAACGGCACTTCCCGATTTTATTGGAGGTGTACAGATCTAAAATCCCGGCAACAATCCTCTATGGCATAGAGTTAATAGAGGTGAAAAAGTGGGACTTCTGCCATAGGATTGAGGGGAAACTTTTAAGATCTCTTTCCTCATTAAATACTGCATGCTCTCTGGCCGCCTGTAGGCTCGAATTCGGTCTAAGGAGCAGTTGGGTGCAGGGACTCTGCGCCCTAGTAAGATGGGTGGCTTGTCTTGCAAGAGCGGAAGTTGGGACATTGAGAGCATTTCTCAAAAATGAACTATTAGGTAATTTCAATGAGTTCTCCCAACTTGTTCGTAATTTCAGAATAGCCGTAAAGTTTTTAAAATTAGATGAAACAATTCTTTTTGTGTACTCCCCTACACAGTTAAAACTTGTTTTAAAAGCAGCCTCTTGGGACCTCTGCTTCCAATCGGACAAAAAATTAATTCATGGAAAGAGGAATGTAGATATCCTCTATGATACTTATCTGATGAAGCAGCCACAACCTTATGTGCGATGGTCCCTCCCACACGGCATACGAAGATTCTGGTTCCTGCTACGCTATGATTTAATACCCTTAAATCTCCTACTATCTAAATGGTATGGCTCCACCTCTCTGTGCAATCTATGTAATTCAAATATTCAGGACTGCATGCATGTTCTATTGATTTGCCCGGCGTTATGTAAATGGCGCTCTAGATGGATAAAAGTAATTTGTCTCCGTCTTGGCATTTTAACCCTGAATGATTTTCTTCATGCACTGTATTGTCCTCCTAACGAAATGTTCTGCTTCCACATTTTTAATTTTTTTAAAGGTTTTTTAGCTATCTATTGATATTCCATGGAGATGCTTCTTGACTTGCCAATTATTTACTGTTCTGGTGTGTAAATTAGTCTGTATGTAAGTTAGGTACTTCTTGGGTGGATAACCTCTGCATTTGTATTGTTTTGTATTGTATTTCTGTATATTTTATGTGGCCCTCGGTCGAGAGCCAAAGCATAATAAAATTAATTGAAATAAATTGAGTATCCATTTGCTTTTTGGCTATAGTGTGGGTGGTGGTTAGGCGTAGGTTGAGGTTTCCGGGGGTGGGTAATTCTGGGTTATTGTAATTGTGGTGTGAGGGGGAAAATCGGGAGTGGTGACCTGAGGGTGGTGGTGGAGTCGTGAGGGATCGGGCTAGAAGGTGTATGGGTGCATGATGTAAGGGTGAATGTAGGTTGTAGGTGTGTAATGGGTGTAAGTTTCTGGTGAGTTTCATCTGTGCTATTCCCTGTGCTGTGCTCTGGAGAGCGGGTTGTGTTGTGGTTGGATTGTTGGAGGAACGAGAAATGGAGTTGCGTAGTATAGGGAAAATGTGTTCAAATTGGTGCAGGTTATCTAGTTTTGTAGTCTTTTTTATTTTAGTAGTCTTATTTTAGCAACTTTAGTAGTTTTCTTTTCTCCCCCAACCCTTGTACCTTCTCACCCACTACTTCCCAGTCTCCCCTTATGCTCCTTTCCTCTCACTGTCTATTCTTTTTTCACTCTGTTGGAACTTTTGTAATATCAATGTGTCTAATGTAAAGCCCTCTTTTACCCTCAAGTCTTGATTGCACTATACAAAAACTGTAAATAAATATAAAGTTAGAATCGTATTCTGACAATCCTAATACAAGTGCAAGGCAACTTCAAACAAAAGCCACCAGATTACTCTGATGAGTAATAATAATAAATGGGCCAAAATATTGTGGTCGAAATTTAACTGACAATATGTGAACAGGACAAAAAGAAGACAACTAAACTGGACATTTTAGAACAACAGGAGAAAATGTTGATTGTTGATGCTGCTTCATCCTGACTTTAGAACAGCTTAACTTTTCAGTAACCAAATGACTCACATAAACAATAGCCACTGGAATCAAGCAATCAGTACTAGGAGAGGGAAAAACCCTTGAATGAAAGCCTTCCATACAGAAAAAAGGTGATAAATTATAGGCACTATGAGCTGCATTCTTCTATAGAAATTCTGCAGTTAGTAAACATTAAGCCTATTTGTAAACGCGAAGCCCATTTATCCTGAGTTTCATTACAGAGGCATTACAGATACTGTTTCACACTGATTAGTTTGCAAATTCTTCAGTGACAAGAAGAAATAGATTGTTCACTTCCTAATGCCTTACACAGAACCTTCACAAATCCCCCCAAAATATTGGGCCTCATTTATGAAAAGTGACGCATCGCTGCGTGAAAACAGCGATGCGTCACTTTTCACTGTGCCCTCCTTGCGACACCAATGATGCGTCATATTTACAGTATGACGCATCATGGCGCAAGGAGTTACAGGTACGTCAGTATTTCTGACGTATCTGTAGGCGCAAAAGTGACGCGTTGCTGGAGTGTGTCACAAAAGTGACGCAACTCCAGCAATGTGTCCTTTCACATGGGGCAAGCCCCATGTGAAAGGGCATGCGTCAGTCTTACGCCTGCTGTGAGGCAGGTGTAAGATTTTGACACATTTGAGTCCTAGAAGTGGCGCAGTGGAATCCTATAGATTTCACTGCGTCACTTCCATGACCCTTTCTTGCGTCAGAACGCCCCCCTTGCATACATTATACCTGGCGCAGGTATAATGTGGTGCAGGGGTTTACAAAGTGACGCATCTACCTAGATGCTTCACTTTGTAAATATGGCGCAACAAGGCGCATTTTTTACGTCTCTGGTGCGTCACAAAAAGTGACGCACCGGCGGCGTAAAAGTGACGCACAGCCTCATAAATGAGGCCCATTGAGTTTATCTTTCATAAGAAATTGTGTGCAGTCGTCGATGGAGATGAAACATGCCTGTCAATAAAATATTGAGGCATTTGTTCTGTAGTGGGTAACTTGAACAAATTGAAAAGAATGTGTCAACTTCAAAAGGGTGTCTACTCTAATCATTATTATGCAATATCCATTTGGAGGTGGAAGATTTCTTAAAAATCTGTAGAAATTGTTTCAGGTGCCATTGATAATGGCTGTAAATATCTAAATGACTTAGATTGCGATGACAAATAGGACAAGGACATATTCTTGAACTTTAGAATGAACAGTTGGCCACCAGAAATATTGTGGAACTAGACCTTACCTCACTATATGACCAGACCAGAAGTAGATGAGCTATAGCACATTCCCACTGTAGTTCTTTAGTCTGGACAAAAATAACTTAACTGAAATACAGTTCACTTAAACTAGAGGTGTCTTAAGATGAAGATCTTCTAATATCTTCAGATCCATTTGTTCTACAAACCTTTTAAGTCTGTCTAAAAAAAAGACTGACCAACTCAAGTCACACTGCGATCAGGAATCACTGGTTGAACATAAGTGATTGATGTTCCTTTATTACCTAAATAGGATCTGCGCATTTCGGATAACATAAACTGTGGATTTGGTGGCAGGCTGGTTCCGAGCACCCCCACCGGATACGTTAGCCTGTTTGCGTTAGCTAGCTAACGGTGCCACTAGAATTTTCTCCTATTGGGGAAAGAATAGTTTCTCGCAACCTCAGAACATGACAACCCTGATCCCCCAGGATTGTGGAAACAATGTACTACTTTTCGCTCAGTCACTCGTGCTCATTTACTTTGTCTCAGAGATACACAGAATAAGCAGTCTGGGCGTTTCAATAAGTATTTATAGAACAGTTGTTATTCTAGTGTTGAATATATGAGCTGTAACAACCATTAGACAGTAGCATAGATATATGGTTAGCAGTACTACGAAAGTAAAGGGTTGGTACAGTTCTACTATTTTGCAATAATCATGAATATATACAAGCACATAAAATACATGAAAATAGGTACGTACTCCTACGATGTCTCCCTAACTAGATGTACCTAAATGTACCTAAATGTACCTAGCATCTGTGTAGGTGAATCCAGGAATCCCTCTAGGATCTAGTCCACCCCATTACCTGAGAATTAGAGAATGTGTGACTCCGTCCTGGTCTTGAGTTGGACACCCCACGAGGGATGTTAGACCACTGCTAGCTGGAGCGTCTGTATGCAGGAACCTCAGCTCCTCTGGTCAGTGTGTCAGCCGGGAAGTCACGGTCTCCTCTGTCTCTCCAAGAAAGACATGATGTATATATACCCACAGGTCTCCACAGGTCTACCTTGCTGTGTTACTGTGTCAGCCCAAAGTATGACATCGGTCTTGAACTTTAACATAGATATTATACAGGAGATGTTCATCCTGCTGTGAGTCCTGCTGTGCTTCCAAGAAGCCTCATGCATAATGTATGAGTATCGAACCAGGAAAAAACCTGCGTTCTGAATGCAGTGTCGTATCTGCATAGGAAGTCAGTGGTGCAAGCTCTCATTACCTCCAAACTAGACTATGTCAACGTACTATATCTTGGTCTGCTGGAGTACTTAACGAACAGGTTGCAGATTGTTAAAAACTCGGCTGCTAGAGCAGTCTTGAAGTTAGGGGCCAGAGAACGGATATCTCCCCATCTGAAGAAACTTCATTAGCTCCCAATTTGGGCGAGAATCCGTTTTAAAGCTCTGACTCTTGCCTTCAAGGCTCTTCATGGAGTAGGGGCACAATACATCAGAAATAGAATTTCCTTTTACACTCCTCGTAGATCGTTAAGATCAGCCCATAAATACTTGATCACAACACCGAGTTTCTGTAGAGCTCGCTGTGGAGGTCGATCCTTCCGTGTTCAAGTGACCCGGGTTTGGAATAGCATGCCTATATCTCTAAGACAGACCACGACCCTCTTGGAGTTTAGAAAGCAGGTTAAAACCTGGTTGTTCCAGCAGTTACCTTAAATTATTGGTTCTTTTTTGGCATTCGTAGCCCTGCTTTCATGTCTCTTCTGTTATAGCGCCGGGACACTCTGTTGAGTAGCTGTGCGCTCTATAAATCCCTGATTAACATAACATAACATAACAGTGGACTAATGCATCCACTGAAGGGGCCTTTTTCGACCTCATGGTCACAGGTTCAAATCCCTGTAGATCCACTCAGCCTTTCATCCATCTGAGGTTGATAAAATGAGCACCATTGAGTTGGGTAACAATAGACATCTGTTATTCAGCGCCAAGATACCCCGTCAGGTGTGAACGTGCGCTTTACAAATACACATGTTATGTTATGCCTATATAAGGTAACTATATGGAATATAACACCCACTCCTCTTCCGACTAGAAGACATATGTAACCTATAGCATACTACTAGCCTAACTAGATATAGGTATGCTCAAAGTTCATAAAACATTTGTATTGCTAAAGATGTTTGCAAACTATTGCTCCAAAAGTGGCCCTAGTTATAGTCCGAACCACTATAACCATTAGACAGCCATTTATGCCCAAATGAATGAAAGGAATGTCAAGTTTGCTCCTGAGTTCCAAATTGAGCTTGTTTAAAAAGGGCACATTTTTTCCCAGCAGACAACGAGCCAAAATGAGTCAAAAGTTTATGTGACCTGACTGGTAGCCGCAACATTTTTGTTGCTTGCTTCCGCAGTAGACGGCCCCTGTAGCAACTCGCAAAGCACGTCAATTGAGCACAGATGA
Source organism: Lissotriton helveticus (assembly GCF_964261635.1). Lineage (NCBI taxonomy): Eukaryota > Metazoa > Chordata > Amphibia > Caudata > Salamandridae > Lissotriton > Lissotriton helveticus. Next base: position 1,093,336,322 of record NC_136068.1, read on the forward strand.
TGTTCTACCCTGTCCACAGCCGGTGATGGGGCAGCCTGAGCACCGTCTAAAGTCTGGGTGTCCAAGGAGGAGCCAGTGTCCATACCAACAGTTAGAGTTACTACCTGCGGTGGCTCAAGGAGTGCCGCCATCAACATTGGAATACGCTGGGGACACTGCAGAACATGGTCGTTATCGGTTCCAGTAGAGCGTTTACGCCCGGTTACGCACATGATAGGAGTGTCAAGCAAAGGTCTAGCACGCATTATTCTCCGCAAAACAGGCATCGGAGATGCAGTCCATCCATACTGGTCAAAATGACAGGAACCAAGATGCCCTTAGTTCTCTTAGGCGAGACATGCCTAGCTGTTGTACCATTCGGTCACGGTTTTTGCCCTCCAGGAGTGCTTTTTCCATCTCCTTGGTGACTGGGACGTCCATTGCGTAGCAGATAGAAGACAATCAGGATACCTGCTATTAGAAACAGGATCAGCGGTACACCTCCAAAGATGCTTCTGAATACGGAGAGTATAAAGTTTGGTATAACTCCAAGTACTGTCTGACAGGTGCTTAGTAGTCCAGAACCTATGGTCTTAAATAGGTGGACAATGCCAGTTGTATCAGACATGTTAAAAATACGATTCACCATTTCTACAAAATGGAAAGGGCAGTTTGTATTAATAAGCCCAGCTGAAGACCTTGCGATCTCGAGTTCAAAAGTCTCTTGAGTGGAGGTTAAGGGCACAGACGTCTGTAAAAGCATGGCTTTCATTCTGTCTAGAGAATCAAACTGTATTAAAGATACATTCAGTGAAGGCCATGATGGTGCCTCCCTGACTGTATGTGTCGGTGGAAACAATACTTGCATATAACAAGTAACCCTGGAGTTCACAGTTACCAGATATGGTAACCAACAGATGAGAAGCTCAAATGCTCTACTCCTTGTCCCTCCCCTGTCAAAAGGAACACCACTCAATCTCGCTCCTTCTCCGGAAATGCCCCGATTATCTGGAATGGCCTCCCCATAGACTTGTGCTGCAACCCCTCTTACCTCAGCTTTAAAAAAGACCTTAAATCCCAACTTCTCACCAAATACTGGAGCCCTTAATCTTTCCTCCGACCCTTCATTCAATCCCCCTGACATTTCTTTTACTCTCCTTTCTACCCACTCTTTTCCCCTCCCCTCTCTCTCTCTCTCCTTGATTTACTCTCCACTCCAAGCAACACCCCCAGTTACGACCCATACCATCTAGCTCCTCCGTAGTCTCCTTTTAACTCGTTACTTCCTTTCTCCTCAATTTTGTTCCCTTCTATTCTATATCACTAAATGTACCTCTTCCCCACTAATCAGCCATGAACTCCTCCTCTTCCTCCTACCAAAAATGAACTGAACCTTGTGTTTCTGTCAATGTATAAAAATGGCCTTTCATGAGAGCCCTGTCCCATGTAAATTACCCTTCTCCTTGTTCCTTTGCCAACTTATTAATGTTTCATGTAAACAGTCTGTCCTGACAATTTCTCCTCCGGCAACAACTTTTTTTTGCCTATTTGTTAACTTAAGAATGTCTTTGTAAACTGCCCTGTCTGTGAATTTTACACCATTGAATCAACTGTACTGACGGTAATGATTAATGCTCATGTAAAGCGCTCTGATTTCCCCGGGTCTTGCCAGCGCTATATAAAACTTTTCAAATAAAAAAATACGATGCCCGGGAGCAGTCCACAGCAGCCTTGATCATTCAGCATCAAGTAACTCCCTGTAAGGCTGGAAGCTGATGTTGCCTCGGAAGTACCACGGAATTGACGCTCTGTCCTCAGCTTCCCCAGACCGGTTCACCATATGCCAGATTAGAGTAACTGGGAACAAATAGTGATACCCGCGAGGGGAAAACAAGGAAACAAAACAAGGTAAGGAAGGGAAAACACAGGTTCTTTGTACACAGCGGGAGTGGCTGTCAATCCTGGGGAACCAATACACCTCTGTCAACCGTCTCCTACAGATAATGACAAAGAACAAACATTAATGTAGTCCATATTTGGTATGTAGGAAGAAATAGGAAGAGTGATAACTGCATATACCTTTTCTATGTGGAGGATGGAATAGAAAAGGGAGGAGAAGTGGTCTTGTGGCAGGAATGAAGCGACTAAATGTGCCCTGTAATGATACAATGATATAGTACTTCTCTAACAACTATTGAATGACCCTTTTAAATCCCTTTCTCTCGTGGCCTACCTGTGTTTGGATGGAGGTAGAACGCTAAGTAATCAGGACTAGAATCAATACTCATCTAGTCCTGAAATCAGTGAAAGGAAAAACGACCTTCCATAACCCAGTAACTAACCAAACAATAAGTACAGGACACTCGGTCCAGGGGGAAGCGTAAGAAAAAAATAAAGAGCAAAGTGAATCCCTTAGAAAAGCAAGGATAAGCACTTCTAAATATACCGCAATGAGATACGACCCTCGAGACGGTTTCTAACAATAAATCAAAACAACTCTCCCGGTCAAAACGAGCAGGGAACAAGATGACAAACGTTACAGTAAACAGAGTACCTGATTACCGCGAGAGAAGTCTTTACTGAGAAGCCGGACCGACGATCGACGTAGACCCGACGAGACTCGCTGAAACGCCACCACCGTGACCCAGACGCAGAAACACTAACTCCGGAACTGGAAAGGAACGCGAAGCGTTCTCGAAACGGAAGGAAGGGATTAAGGGCCAGATGTAGGTCGCCAATTACCGGTCGGTAACGGCCGAAAATCGGTAAATTCGGCCGTTACCGACCGGTATCCATGAAATGAGATGTAGGAGCCCAAAATTTACCGATTCGGAAAACACGAGTCGGTATAATTCCGACTCGGTAAATATGAGATCGGTATAATTCCGACTCGGTAAATATGAGTCGGTATAATTACCGAGGCGGAATATACCGAATCCATATCTACCAAATTCTTATTTTCCGAATCGGTAAATAAGAAAGGGTAAAAAATGGCCATGGAGATGTAGGAAAGCCCAAAAATACCGAATTTGCGGAAATTCGGTATTTATGAGTCGGTATTTACCATGGATTGAATGCAGGTGGTAACCAGGGGAGGTCCATAAAAAGAGTCCCAAAATGCATCTGTGGAACCATAATGGCGGCTTTCTATGTCATAGCAAGGCGGCAAAGACTACAGGCAGCAGAAGAGAGAGAATGGCAAAGGGAGGAACAAGTGTACAGGCAGAGGATAACACTGTTCCAACTGACAGAGCCAGAAATACTCCAGAGGTACAGGCTACACCCCGACACCATCAAGGACTTGATCAGGGACCTACACCCACTCCTGGAGCACCCAACACCCAGGGCCCACGCCATCCCACCCCATGTGCAGGTGCTATGTAGCTTACACCGGCTGACCTCTGGGAGCTACCAGAGTGTGATAGCTGCAGTGGGTGGTGTGTCCCAGGGCTGCCTGTCCCGCTTCTTCAGGAGGTTTCTTGACGCCATGATGCAGAGGATGGAGCATTACATTTCATTCCCTGCTACACCAGCAGAACTAGCAAAAACCAAGACAGACTTCTATCACCTGTCACACTTCCCTCACGTCATAGGCTGCATCGATGGTACCCACGTACCACTCTGTCCACCTGCAGCCACAGAGCACATATACAGAAACCGCAAGTCAACGCACTCCATCAACGTACAGGTCATATGTAATGCAGGGAACCTCATCATAGACATCGTTGCGAAGTTCCCCGGAAGTACCCATGATTCTTACATATTCCAGAATAGTGGAATATACACACGCCTACTTGCTGGAGAATTTGGAAATGGATACCTGCTAGATAAATCACATTGACACACCATGACACTCACAGCAGATCTACGTCTCATGTACATGCAATTAATGTCATTCTTTCTCCCCCTAGGCGACAGTGCATATGCCCTGCGGTCCTTTGTGCTCACCCCCTACCTCAACCCATCCACCAGGAGTGAAAGGCGATACAATGTGGCTCACAGATCTACACGAAACGTTGTGGAGCGCACATTTGGACTCCTTAAGAGCAGGTTTCGCTGCCTCCACAAGAGTGGAGGGGCACGGCAGTACACCCCAATCATCTGCTGCAAAATCATAGCGACCTGTGCAATGCTACATAATCTCGCTACAAAGGAAGGCACAGAGGTGGAGATCACACATCATGAGGACATTGATGACGACACAGAGGAGGCAGAGCCCCATGGTACAGTGGCAGCAGCAGCTACTGATGGGAGACTGAGACGGGAAGAGGTCACACAGCTATATTTGTGAGTGAGTAATGAGACACAGGCAGGCAAAGTTATTGGTGTACGTAGTTTATTAATCACTACGCTACTGCATTGATAGCACACATTGGGCACACAATATCAAACTGTCCATGACTGTGTTGTCACGGTTAACACCACCGTGACCTCTTCCTCGGGTGGAGGGCAAAGTCAATGTTTGTGGCCACGGACCACAGGGCGGGACTGCTGTGGCTGTGTGTCAATGTTCTCGGTGTGGCCTGTCTCACTTCCCCGACGCCTGCCGCTCCTACGTAAGTCTTGCACAGGAGTGCTTGCGCCACTCCTGCTGGTGGACCCCTCACTTTCCAACACACAAGTGTCGCCTCCAGTGCCAGTCTGTTGAGCGAGCACGAGCTCCATTGCAGAGGTCATCCTGGCCATTCCTACAGATAAATTTGTGCAGCACTGCACAATGGCATCCTGCATCGCCACTGACCGTCTGCACAGCACGGTGGTAGCAGTAGCAAACCTGTTCAGGGCTTTTGTCTGCTGCCGCACGTCAACACGAGCCTTGCGTCTCTCCAAATGGTCCCTGTCCAACTTGTCACACAGGACAGTCATGCACTGTGTTATGTCAGAAATGCCAGACTCCATTGACTGCATGCTCTCTGATATTTCCCCTATGCCCTTGCCCACTGCATCGAGCTTTTTGTTTGTTGTGCGTGCCTGCCTCTGAACCCCCATCATTGCTTTTGCCTGCAGGTGCTGTACTTTTACCATGGTGGCCTCCAGTCCGCAGAAGACCCCCTGATCCTGACGCACATCCTCTGCCTCACGTGGCCTTCGCCCTCGGACACAGGCCCCCAAAACTCTGGGAGTGGCCAGCTGCTCGGTGTTGGCTGTTTCCTGTGTGTCACCCTCCACCTCCTCCTCCTCCTCAGATGTTTCCAGTATTCTGCGAGGGGGCACATCAAGGCACCTTGCCCTTCCCAGCACTGGGAATGGTGTTGTGTGGGTGGGGGACTGTGCAGCCGCTCCTGTCTCCTGACTCCCAAATAACAGAGGGGACTGTGGATGTGGTGCTGCTGGCTCCTTATGTGACTGGGCTGCCTGCTCTTCGTCCTTCCCTCCGTGTGATGTGCTTGGTCCAGCTCCTTCCCTCCTCTTCTCTCTATCCTCTGCTGTGCTGCGCATGGACTCTCCTGTGGACAGACATGGACATTGTGTCAGTGGAGTTGTTCACCTGTGTCTCATGATAAAACACACTACTATTGCACTTTTGCCTGTCTCTCAATTTGCCTATGCTAGTTGTCTGTTGCTCCCCTTGCTGCAAGGCATGCTGACTGCTCAGAGGTATCTACCCATGACTACATTTCCCAGGATGCATTGCAGGACATTAGTACAACCTGTTCTGGAGTATGATTTGGGCACACAGAGTGTGTGAGGGGAATAGGTAAATGGGTTAATGACAATGTACTTGCATCTTACCTTGTTTCTTTGCACCTCTTGCTGAGCTGTCAGCGTCCCCGATGCCGTGGATGCATTCCTGCTCAAGGGTGGATGCCACCATCTCCTCGATGTCGCTGAGTCGTGGGGCTCGGTTTCTTCCTCCCCCTGTTAACGCACATTCCTTGCGGTGGGCAGCAAGTTTCTTCTTGGTGATAATGCGGATGTCATACCACCGTTTTTTAAGATCTTCAATGTCACGGTGGGTGACACCAATGGCATTTACCTTGCCTTGTATTTCTATCCAGGTGCTGCGCTTGATGGATTCTGCTACATGCAGTGATAGCTTCCCAAATATCTTGCTGTAATTTCTTGCCACCTCTGCTACAAACATCTGCAGTTCTTCTTGGCTGAACTTCTGCTTCCTTTTGCGCTCTGCAGCATCCCTCTGTGCATCCTGACTCTCCATGGCGCTGTGTTGGTTAGCTCAGGGAAGCCTGCTCCACACTCTGTCCTCCTGCTCTCCTGACTGTTGGTTTCTGCACCTGCATGGGCGTGGCCAGTCCCAGGTACTGGGGAGGGGTGCTTGAATCTGATTGGTTGATTCCCCAGTGCCTTTGGAATTGGGTGTGGTTGGAGTTCCTGATTGGTTCACAGGCTCACATGTTTGTCAGTTTCAAATTTCCGAATCGGAATTTACCGACTCGGTATTTACCGAATCGGTATTTACCGACTCGGTATATTCCGATTCGGTACTACCCATTCATTCCTATGGGCCATGGACCCGTTGGTATGTATGGGTTTTACCGATTCGGATTTTACCGAGTAGGTAAATACCGAATCGGTAAATACCGATTTCAGATACCGAGTGATTCCGAATCGGTATTTTTTTCCGATTTTTTATCTACATCTCATTTTCCGATTCTGAAATACCGATTCGGTATGACTCGGTATTTTAGAATCGGTAAATTATATTTACCTACATCTGGCCCTAGATGCAGAAAAAACCCTCATGCGCATGTGCTGCTCTTCGCTCATGCGCAATATTCTTTGCCAACCATCTGTAGTTGCTATTCGTGCCAACCACAGCTCCGACAACAAGCACGACAGTACACCCCTCCTACTCCCCCTCCAACAGGTTTGGGTTTATTGGGATAACGTCTGTGGAACAGGCGCAATAGACGGGGTGCATGTACCTGACTCGCAGGTTCCCAACTGCGTTCCTCCATTCCATAGCCCGTCCAATGAATTAAATATTGCAATCTACCTCTGCTTCTTCTGGAATCAATAATGGCCTCCACTTCGTATTCCTCCTCTGAATCAACGATAACAGAACTAGGGGTTACTCGAAGACGTGTACCAGGCTCAACAGGTTTAAGGAGAGATACGTGGAACACTGGGTGTATTCTCATAGATGGAGGCAATTCCAGCTTCATGGCAACAGGATTCACTACCTTAATAACCAAAAAAGGTCCTATGTACTTAGGTTTGAATTTACATGACCCTCGTAGTGTAATGTGTTTAGTAGATAGCCAAACCTTGTTCCCTAGCTGATATGCGGGTTCTGGTGTTCTATGTGCGTCTGCCCCCTTCTTATATGCCATCTTCACCTTATCCAGGTTATCATGTATAGAGTTATGTACAGTCTGTAAGTGTTGGACCAATGTTGAGACTTCAGGAGTGTTACAGGAAACAGAAAGAGGGATAGAATAGAATAGAATAGATGTGGACTTGTAAAGCGCAATTTGCTACCCGGAGGCGTCCAAGCGCTAGAGTAACCAGAACCTGCCAGAGACCTGGGGAGGTGGATGGCCAAGGTTTAAAGGGGGGAGTTAAAAAGGAAGGTATTAGTTGTTTACGAAACACAGAGAGGTTGGGATTGGCTCTGAGATGCAGTGGCAGGGTATTCCAGGTTCTGGACGCATTGTGGGTGAACGTCCTGCCGCCTGATCTGGATCTTTTTATTCTCAGAGCCACTGCTAGTAATGTCTGGCTAGAGCGAAGACTTCTGTTGGATATGTAGTGAGTGACTAGGTCGCGAGCAATGCTGGGGCCAGTGTCCCAGAAAGCCTGATGGGCGATGCACATTGCCTTAAAAAAACTCTCTGACGGACCGGTAGCCAGTGGAGGCTAGCCAGTCCGGCCCTCACTGATTGTCTACGTGGGATCTTGAGCAGTAAACGCGCTGCGCAGTTCTGCACTATCTGCAGTCTGCGCAGAGTGTACTCTGGGGCGCCGAGATAGAGCACGTTGTTAAAATCAAGGCGTGAGAGTATAAGACCTTGTATAGCCACCTGTTTGGCTTCCATGGGAAGGAGGGGAAAGATTTTATTTAACATCCTCGTGATGCCAAAACAGGTGGCTGATAGTTTTGTGGCCTGAATGTTAAAAGACAGGGAAGTGTCCAACCACAATACCCTGGGATGAAAACCGTGGGATCCATAGAAGGGGGTAAACAATGTGGAGAAATGATGTCTGTTGTTGTATGATAGTTCCGCTAACCAAATGATCTCATCCCAATCTTGACTTGTCCGAATGAACTTACATCTCACAAACTGTTCAAAACATTGATTGACGCATTCTGTTTGTCCGTCCGTCTGAGGATGGTGGCTGGAGGACAAGCGAACGTCAATCTGTAATAAGGCACATAAGTGTTTCCAAAATTTAGAGACAAATTGCGCACCCCTATCAGTGATAAGAACAAAAGGGATGCCATGTAGTCTAACAATGTTCTGTAGAAAGACCTGTGCCAACGTGATTGATGTGGGAAGGCATGGTAAGGGAATGAAATGTGCAGTCCTTGTGAACGTGTCTACCACTACTAATAGAGTGGTGTTTCCCTTCTTAGTACGTGGTAATTCAACTATGAAGTCCATGGACACTGTGTGCCAAGGGCTAGGTGGAGTGGGGATAGGACATAAAAGACCAACGGATTTAATGTGAGAAGCTTTGCCTTGGGCACATACAGAGCATGTTTTGACATACTCTTGTACGTCCTGAGTCAATGTCGGCCAACAACAATAGCGTTTCACCAATTCAATCATTTTCTTATATCCTGGGTGTCCCGCTATTCCTTGTGAATGACACCAATCTAAGACTCTTTGTCTTTGTTGAGAATCAGGAATGTATAACCCTCCCTGCACATAATGCAATCCCTGTCTCATTTGAGTGGTCTGGGATTTAAGGAATTCACTAGTGATCGGGTTCTGTTGTGCTGCAGCTACTTCCTGGAGGAATCGTTCTTCTACTGTGAGTGCCCCTATTATCTTATTGGTATCGATGATAGTGGGCGGCTGTTCATCAACCGGAGGGTTTTCATAGCCAATACAGAATAATGCATCTGCTTTCCCATTCTTCTTTCTTGCTCTAAAGTGGATCTCAAAATCATAGCCGTTAAAAAACTGAGTCCATCTAAGTTTTCTCATGGACAATGCTTTAGTGGTCTTGAGGTACTGCAAATTGCGATGATCAGTTATGATGGTGACTGTGTATTTAGTTCCTAACAGATATTGCCTCCATTCCTCTAGTACCTTCTTTATTGCAAGCAATTCTCTTTCACCAATGGCGTAATTGATTTCTGCTGGAGTGAGTTTGTGGGAATAATAAGCCACTGGATGTAAATTTCCTGTTTCTGGGTGGATTTGTGATAATACTCCTCCTACTGCCACCTGGGAAGCGTCAACCTCTACAACAAAAGGGCTCTGTTGATCAGGGTGTCTAAGAATGGGGGCATCTGTAAAGGCTTCTTCAACGTGTTAAAGGAATTCTCTGCTTCAAGTGACGAAACAAAGGGTGTGTCTTTCTTTAAGAGTCTGGTGATAGGCGTTACAATTTCCGAGAAATGATCTATGAAACGCCTATAAAAATTGGCGAAGCCAAGAAAACGTTGTACATCCTTAACTGATGTAGGTGATGGCCATTGTTTGACTGCTTGTATCTTGTGAGGATCCATTTCCAATCCATGAGCGGACAATATATACCCCAGGAAGGCCACTTGGGACCTGTGAAAAAAGCATTTATCTAGTTTACAGAACAGAAAATTGTCCCTCAGTCTTTGCAATACTGATTGGACCTGAATTATATGTTCCTCCAAAGTAGCGGAATAGATGAGTAAATCATCTAAATATGCAATGACACACTTGTCTAGTAGGTCTTTCAATACATCATTTATAAAGTATTGGAAAGCAGAGGGCGCATTGCACAGCCCAAAGGGCATTACTAAATATTCGAATAATCCGAACTTGGTGCAGAACGCCGTCTTTCACTCATCTCCTTCTCTTACCCTCACAAGGTGGTATGCCCCTCTTAAATCCAGCTTATTGAAATACTTAGCTGTTTTCACCTGATCCAAAAGAGAGGAGATGAGTGGTAGCGGGTATCTATTTTTGATCGTAACCGCGTTGAGGGCACGATAATCAATACAGCAGCGCAGACCGCCCTCCCGTTTCGGTATAAAAAAGAGAGCGGACGAAGCGGGGGACCTAGAGACACGGATGAACCCTAGATCCAGCATTTTGTCCAGATACTCTCGCAAGTAAATGTTCTCCTTCTCCGTCAAAGCATGCACCCTGCTGGTAGGAATACGAGCCCCTGCCTGTAGGTCTATTCTGCAGTCGTATACCCTATGGGAAGGTAAACTGGTTGCTTCATTGGTGTCAAATATTGGAAGAAATGTCCGATAGACGTCAGGTAGAGTCTTATCGGGTTCATCTATGTCATCCTCTACAATAGTCACAGCAGTTGTCAGGTTTAATGAGGCATTTGTAGAGCTGGGGTCGCTTATATCTGGATTCCCCGTATTTTTACTAGATACAACAGAGGGTGAAGGTTTTGTGTGTTCTTTGCATAATGGGGAAATGAATTCCACCTGACCTGTCTGCCAGTCAATAGATGGGTTGTGTTGCCTTAACCAGGGAAGGCCTAACACCACCGGGAATTGGGGTGACTGGATAATATCAAAACTTAGGAATTCCCAATGATTGGTAGCTATAACTACTTCCAATATGTTCGTGGTATGAGTAATGGGGCCGGATTTTAATGAACTCCCATCGATGGTATAAACCTCTTCTCTATTTTTCTTCGGAATTCTAGAAAGGTGGTTTTCTTGTGCCCATTGAGCATCCATAAAATTCCCGGACGCCCCGGAAGCAATCATTATGGAGACATCTAAATGTTTATCATTCCATTGCAATAAAGAAGGTACAAAGAAATGGCTCTGAGTGTGGGATAAGGAGGAGACGATAGATCCGGAATGACCCGATGCCTCAGTCTCTCTTGGCCTCGGGTCTTCTAGTTTTCCGACCTCTTAGAAAGTTTAGGCTTAATGGGACAGTCTCTTAGAAAATGCCCAGCTTTGCCACAATACAAGCATAGCTTATGGTCCCCTCTGCGTTGCTTTTCTGTTTCACTAAGGGGCCCCTTGATACTCCCTATCTGCATAGGTTCAGTGTTGTCAGGGCTTGTATCGGATTCTGTCTTCTTTTCCCTATATGTTATTTTATTGAAGTCAAAACGTGACCTATCCTTCCTTCTTTCCCCTAATCTGTGATCGAGTTTCACTACTAGGTCGATCAACTCTGTACAGGTGTCAGGGGGGGTTAACGAAGTGAGCTAGGGCATCTTTTAATTCCTCTCGCAACCCCTTATAAAATAAGGCGCTGCGTTTCTCGAGAGGCCATCCCGCTTCCGCCACTAATCTATTGAAAGTGGATATATAAGTGGATAAATCTTTGGAACCCTGTTTAAGATTTAGGAGCTCGGTATCAGCTGCATGTGTGAAAGTATGTTTGTCAAACAACTTACGCAGTTCACCCTTGAAAGCATTGTAATTCAGAAGCAAAGGGTCGTCCCTTTCAATCAATGGTATAGCCCAATTAGCAGCTGAGCCCCCTAAATAAGAAAGCATGAAGGCAACCTTCGCTTGGTACGAAGGAAAATACGCGGCTTTACACATGTAGTGTAATTGGCACTGACTAATGAATGCCGCACATTTAGCAGGATCACCATTAAACCTTTCGGGCGGAGCCAAAGGTATAGGAGGAGGAGGGAGGAGTAACCACCTGTATAACCGGATTCTGGGAGCCAGAAGCTCCATCCATTCCATCTAAATCAAGTCTATCTAAACGACCAGCCAACGCTTGGGTTTCCCTCTGGAGATTGCCCATTGTTAGAACTGGCTATTTCTGGTAGGCTAAGGCTGACGCCAAAGCCAGGCAGAAACGACCATTCTAGTCAGGGCAAGGGAGTCACACGCCAAGATAACCCCTGCTCACCCCCTTGGTAGCTTGGCACTAGCAGTAAGGCTAAACTCGGAGGCAATGTGTAAAGCATTTGCGCCAGCACACAACAGCAACAACATACTAGGCCTTCCATAACCCAGTAACTAACTAAACAATAAGTACAGGACACTCGGTCCAGGGGGAAGCGTAAGAACAAAATAAAGAGGAAAGTGAATCCCTTAGAAAAGCAAGGATAAGCACTTCTAAATATACCGCAATGAGATACGACCCTCAAGAGGGTTTCTAACAATAAATCAAAACAACTCTCCCGGTCAAAACGAGCAGGGAACAAGATGACAAACGTTACAATAAACAAAGTACCTGATTACCGCGAGAGAAGTCTTTACTGAGAAGCCGGACCGACGATCGACGTAGACCCGACGAGACTCGCCGAAACGCCACCACCGTGACCCGGATGCAGAAACACTAACTCCGGAACCGGAAAGGAACGCGAAGCGTTCTCGAAACGGAAGGAAGGGATTAAATGCAGAAAAAACCCTCATGCGCATGTGCTGCTCTTCGCGCATGCACAATATTCTTTGCCAACCATCTGTAGTTGCTATTCGTGCCAACCACGGCTCCGACAACAAGCACGACACTCCCATTCAAAAGTATCCCAAACACTGGAGTAATTACGGAAGCTGGAGCACCCCTCAGATGACAGGACAGGTTTGCTACAGAACCATTACAAGCCCCGTGCAGTAGAATGTCCTGGCATATGAGCGATCCACTTAAAGCGTCCTCACAGTTTGTACCACTGAGAAGCACTTCTCGATCCCCACTCCGGCATCGAAATCTGCATGGTAATTCCCAAGATTACTTAATGTACTCCTTACCCATGTGTTCATATTTGCCTGTCTGTTTCTGTTCGAGGCAATATTGAAACTGAAAAGTAGTGACCGGTAGATTTATGTGGCCATGGATTAGCCATTCTGTGTGCGGTGATTCTGCCACTGTGAACAGTAATCCATCCAGTTTTTCAATACGCAGCGTTGTATATTTAGCTCCCTTTTGTGACATCTCTATCTATTTATCTGTTAGATTGTATTCAGACAACAGAGACGTACTGTTCATAAAACGCCAAGGCACATAGCCTACATGCAAAGATTCTAGCGTCCAGGTTAACAACATAATAGAACGTAATTGAGATTGCCCGTGTTGTAATATGGCCAAATCTTGTTCCAGTATGTCTATCGCCGATGATACAATGTTGCCTAAGGAATATATCCCGGCGGTCAATGTTGTTACCCAACTGTCTACCACTGCTAGTGATTTCTCTAGTTAATACAGTCTATTTCCTGTATTCTTTCTGCAGCCTCTTGTTGTGATATTTTTACAAATTTCATTGTAGGCAGCGTCAATGCCAGCACATATGAAACATTTTTGGCGTGGTTTCCTGTGACCTAGTAAAAAATACCTAAGATCCATGTCCTGTGTGAGTAAGGATAAGTGTTGTTTCACTTCTGTGAGTGTTGAGGTTTCTAGCCAATTAAAGAACAAATTCCTAACACTGTAGGATGTCACTACCCCTGGATGTTGTCTCTGTACATAACGTGGATCTGGGCTATGGATACTAAACCCTTCGGTTCTACCCATGAATCTTTCCTGACAACCATTGGTGTCTGTGGACCAAATCAACCATTTCTTCCAATCAGGATCTCCACAGTTGGACGATACACAGTTGGTACTCGCCATCAAAGGTGATGGAGGACAAGTGGCACAAAATTTTAAAAATGGCATGCTTGAAATTAGAGAATGGATGGCTACAAACTGCCTCAAGCTGAACTCAGAAAAAACTGAGGTAGTTATTTTTGGACCTCTGTTACCAGCTTGGCCTTCGGGCTGGTGGCCAGCAGCCTTCGGTTCACCTCCCACCCCGACAGCCAAAGTCAGGAATCTGGGAGTTATCTTTGACGAAGGACTCAACTTTATGGACCATGCAAATAAAGTAGCTACCACGGCCCATTACAAGCTTAGAATGATCAGGAAAATTCGCCCTTTTCTTCCGGAGACAGCGACTAAAACACTGGTCAGTTCCCTAGTTCTGTCGTCCCTCGACTACTGTAATGGATTATTCCTCAATGCCCAGGTCAGGGTCATGAAGAAGTTACAGTCAATACAGAATGCTGCAGCACGTCTGCTATCTGGAATACACAAATTCGAGGCCATAACTGAAACCATAAAGGAATGCCACTGGCTGACGATTGGAAACAGAATAAAGTTTAAGTCCTTATGCATAGTTTACAAGGCACTTAACAACCAAGGACCCCACTTTCTCAAGGATCAATTGAAACCCTACACTCCCTGTAGACAACTTCGTTCCTCCACTCTAAACCAACTAGGGATCCCACGATCCAAAACAGTGTCTTGGGGTGACCGCCGCTTCCTAGTGGCTGCACCTAAACTATGGAATACTCTCCCGCAAAACATCAGGACGAGTTCCTCACTTCTTCAGTTCCGCAGACTTTTAAAGACATGGCTGTTTGACCAACAAGACCCATCTATTCCCTTATTAGCCTTCAACCTGAACAAGTTTGTGAATCGTTAGCGCCGAGACGCCTGCGGGTATTTGTAGCGTTCTATAAATGTCAAAAATAAAATAAATAAATAAATAAATAAATAAATCTGTTGTATTGTATGATGGCATCTAATGTAATAGCATAGATAATGGGACCCCCTCTAATAATACTTTCAGGACCAGGGAAAAGAGAGGAAAAAACAACGCAATTTATGAGAGATTCCCCCGTGGTCACTATTTACTTTATCATGCGATCAATCTCATCAAATTATTTCATTAGCCTTCTATTCCATATAGGTACAACACCATCCACAATTTTAATTTTATCATTTTATTTGTTTTTATTTTTTCTGTGGTGTATAAAAAATATATTTTTTCTTTTTCCTATTTTAGTACATTCCTTCCATATACACTAGTAACATGATTTGTAATACAGATTGAATCAGTTTATAAAAAATGCATTGTATCATATCAAAAACATTTGTAGTATCTACCTAAATCAAAGAGTTACATAATACAAATTACAAAACATCTCCCTGATATATACACATCAATCACCAGTCACACTAACACAGTCATACAAATTCACACATATACTACTCTCAGTCTTCTCCCAATCAAAATCAAATCCTATAATTGAGGGAACACAGTTGTTGTTTGTGTGTAGTTAAACGCCAGACCTGGTGTATATGGAAGGAATGTACTAAAATAGGAAAAAGAAAAAATATATTTCTTATACACCACAGAAAAAATAAAAACAAATAAAATGATAAAATGAAAATTGTGGATGGTGTTGTACCTATATGGAATAGAAGGCTAATGAAATAATTTGATGAGATTGATCGCATGATAAAGTAAATAGTGACCACGGGGGAATCTCTCATAAATGGCATCTAATGTAATACCTGTTTGTGATGTTTTGTTACCCGAGGTGTGTGATGGTGTCGGCAGCCGAGGTGTGTTCAAGTCTTTGTTTTTGGCTAGTCCAAGGCAAGCGATCTGTTGCACTGTCTCATTCAAAAACATGATCTGTTGAGGGATAAGGCATGCTCTAAATAAATCTTCTGTTCCCTGAACTTGCCATTCTCTAGTACCCCAGACCGATTTCAAGTCTATGGTGTCCTTCCATAAGTCGGAACGTTGTTCAGACAACAGGGCAACAAAGGATGCAGAGTAAATCTGGTGTTTGTTAACATATTTTTCTGAGCTGATGTTGGTGCAACCTTATAATAATATGAGGCTGGGTCAGACATATTAAACCCTGAAAAATGTGGAAACTTTTGTGCAAATGTTTTTGAACTGCCTTTTGGCGGTGCTGGACAATGTTCCCACTGGTGGTATGTGAACACATTTCTAGGATTAGCAGATTTATGCAAAAAATGATGACCATATTGTTGATAACAATACATTTATTCATAATCTGCTGAGCTCTCCAATGTTTCACCATTAGAAAATGCAGCAGATTTTTCAAAATCAGACAACATGTTATTTACAGTTTCAAAATCCCAATCATCAGCAAATGTACTTGAGGTAATCATATTATTCAATGATATTTTAAATAAGTGTACAAAAAATGTACATTTCTGTCGGGCCAAATATATCGAAATCAACCGTGTCCCAAACTATACCATCCAGTACAGGAACTGCTGTAATGTTCACTGATGACAAGTCTCTTTGTTCTTGATGAGATGATTGATGTGCTTTTAAAATTATATTCACCTTTTGAGCTGTGGAGCTTTGCCTAATGTAGTGTCCATTAATAAGCGTGTAAAAAACTATTACTAAGCCTAACCAGAAAAGAAAGAAAAGCACCCCAGTAATTAACCATAGTTCTACCCACGGTGATACCAGGTAAGTTCTTTTGAGAAAGTTCAACAAGTCTTTAACTTGCTGCTTGCATGATTTTTGGGCTGGCGTCGTTTCTGGTTCACTTGGATTCAAAGAAAACGTATCAAAGTTTAAGAAGCAGCCACAAACAGTTCGATCAATTGTTGGAATTGCATCGAAATTTGTTGAAATCATACTTTGCTCTTGTCGAGGCATGTTGACGTAAACATCAGTATTTGGTCTTATAGCAACTTGTGTGATTTTGAGTTTGATTTTGAAGTTGAACTTTGGGTTCAAGAGGAACTAGTTCCATGGCATTGTTGCATAGTCCATCATTCTGTACAGGAGGCTCTTCGAACGTGATGAGTCTTTCTATTTGAACTTCTTGGATTGTAGTGAGAGGATGGCCTCTGCTACATTGGAGTCCACGTGGCCTACTGCTTAGTATTGACCACATAGTGTGGTTTGATTAGATCAATTGAGATAAATCTTTTTTCCGGAAAGAGGCAGTAGAAGTACAGTTCTCGTTCCTTCACTGGCTAGGACCGGTACAGGTTTTCTGTAGGATGGCCCAAATTCTTTCTTGTCCGCTATTTTCTCTCTGACCAGATCCCCAACTTTCGGAATCCAGACAGGTCTTGCCATGACTGATTTGACTTCCCAAGTGGTGGTCTGTTTCTGGTGGACATTACTTTGTTGTGTCCTGGATTTATTTAGTTCCTGTAAAACAGCCAAACGATCATTGATGTCAAAAGGCTTTTCATCCGCCACTGCACCTTCACAATCAAGATCAGGTACCCACATTCTTGTCCCAAATAGGACCTCATAAGGAGCGACACCCCCTAGAGAACTTCTTGGCATATTGTCGCTGTTTTTTCTCTCCACAACCGAATTTCCCTCGGGATGGTACGGAGATGAGTACCGCAATGCTACACCCAAACTTCCCATGGCTTCCTTGTAAGCCCTAGAGCTAAACGCGGGGCCCTAGTCAGAATTTAATGTGCCAATTGCATATGTGCCTAAAAAGACCTGCAAATTTCTGATGACAGTCCGAGCGTCAGCCGAGTGCTGGGGCCACACCCATAGAAATCCAGCAGAAATTCACTGCAACCATGATGTATCTTTTAGCCCCTTCTCTTTTTAAGGGGCCGCAGTGGTCTAGGTAGACACACGCTAGTGGTTTGTCAGCTATTAACAATGGTGTCTGCGCAGGATGTGTCACGGTGGAACCTTTCATCTGCTGGCAGATGTCGCATTTCAAGACATAGTCTTTAGTCTGCTTTGTTAACCCTGGCCACCAATAGCGTTGTTTCAACAAAGAAACAGTCACTGTAACTCCTGCATGTGCAGAACCTATCCCTTCATTTGCTGCTAGTAATAAACCTAACCTACGATCCAGGAATCTGAGCAAATGGAATGTTATATTTGCATCTAACTTGTAGGAGTACTTGAGTGGAAATCTTCTTGGTACTGCACCGTTGTTTTTGCGTGAAGCAATAACAGCTACCATAATTTCACTGTCTATTCTCGTTTTAGAATGAGCGATTGCAGCTACGGAAGCCGTACGTACAGCCCCCTTTGCGGCTTCATCAGCCAATGAATTCCCTTCAACGTGAACGCCATCACGCTGATGACTCAGTGTACGTATCTTGTGAGTCCTTTGTAGTTCCGATTTAAACTTCACTACCTGGTCTCATAGCATTTTATGCTCAATTGTGCCACCTTTTGCATCTTTGAACCCAGTTTGAACCTAGTATTGCAAGTATTTATTAAGACTGTACACAGTAAAACGAATTGCACACAATTACTGTGGGGGAATTCTCGATCCCGGTTTACAAGTGCCAGTATCAGGGCTTTTAACTCTGCCAACTGTGCCGTGCAGTCTCCGAGAAATTTAGTTTAAGTGCAACTTGGATGGAACTTTCCATCCTGCATGCGACCTTTAATGATAGCACATGCTGCGCTGTATTGTTGCTTACTCCCTAAGGCCGGTTGAGCCGATCCGTCAGTGTAAATTATATATTTATACTGATCTAAAGGCATTATTTCATTTGGTAGAGAATATTCTTGTACTTATTGCAGGAATGCTTGTGTCTTTAAATGTGGGTCATACCTGTATTCTACATCTGTTACAGTGAGAGAATTAGCCCATTGTATCAATCTCGGATGTAAGGCTTTGGCGTTAGGGACGCTTGCCTTTGTTGCAGCCTCTAAGGCTGGAACTGGAGTGTCACTGCTATTATTTGTTTACCCTGAGCCAGTGCTCTTTCTCTCACTACAGCAGAATGTACTGTACCGCTGTCAGAATCTTTTCTGTGGATGCGGAGCACATCTCGGCAGTCTGTACAAATGTGATTTGAATGCAATTGGTACTGTTTCACTTTCATTATATGTTAGGTAGGTGTACCCAAATTGACCCGCAATTATATGGATCACAAGGTTGCAAACGTTTCCGCGTGTCTGTAAGTGTTTGGAAGCTATCATGTCAGCTTGTAAGGAACGACGTGTATCTGTATGTTCCTGTATCCAGTTTCTCGCGGAGAAATCCGGTTTTATTAAGTCGTAGAAAGGTTTAACTCTTTCTGCGTAATCCAAAATGTATGTTCTTCTAAAATGTAGGAATCCCAGTATTGATTGTAGAATTTTTATGATTTTGGAGGATTAGCCGTGCGCATTTTTATACAAAATTGGCTGCCAGGCTTTTTCCTTTACTTGAAAGCTCATATCCTAAAAACAGGACACTGAAGTGGGCAATTTTTGATTTTTTAAAGTTGAATGTGTAGCCCTCAGTTGCAAATCCCAAAATTATGGTATTCACTCTGTTCAAGTGTTCCTCCAGGTCATCATCCATCAGATAAATATCATTCACATAGGACAATGCCTCTTCATAATTTTTGAGGTGACACTGTTACTCTGGCGGAAAACAACCCCATGCTGTTTTTATACCCTTTGGGAGTCGCCAAAATTGCCTTTGCGACCCTAGCGCTGAGAATGCTGTCAAATTCCTGCTTTCAGGCGCTATATTTTGGCAAAGAAATTCCATTTGAGATGTCAAGTGTTGCTTTATATTTTTTCCCCACAATGTTATTCATTAATGCGGCCCTGTGTACATTTTGTACTGGAAATGTCTTAGTGCAAGTGTTTAAGGGCCCGATGTAGGTAAAAGGGAATTTCCGATTTCAAAATACCGAGGCGGGCCGAATCGGTATTCTGAAATCGGAAAACGAGATGTAGCAAACAAACAGCGAAATAATAGTGAATCGGTCGGCATCGGTAATGTGAATCGGTACGCACCCAATCGGCATGGACCGAATCGGAACTAGCCGAATCGGCTACCACCGAATCGGAAATAGCCGAATCGGCTACCACCGAATCGGAAATAGCCGAATCGGCTACCACCGAATCGGAAATAGCCGAGTCGGTAAAATCAGAATCGGCAATTACCGAATCGGAGGTATGAAAACACACCCATGGCCAAAAAGCCCATAGGAATGCATTGAAGAAACCGAATCGGTAGAATCCGAATCGGATGATACCGATTCGGATTACACCGAATCGGTAAAATCCGATTCGGATACAGCCGATTCGGTAAAAGCCGCTTCAGCCAATGAGGTGGCTCCCCCTCCCCCACCCAAACAGGGAGTGGCAACCCTGGCAGGTGCAGCCAATTAAGAAATTTCTGGAGAGCCAGCCTGAGCTGAGCAGTCACAGTTAGCAGCAGTGGGAGTAGGAGTTAGTGAACTGTTCAGAGCAAGATGGAAAACCAGAGTGAGAGCCAGAAGTCCAGCCAGAAGAGGAAGCCTAAGTTCAGCAGCACCGAGCTGCAGGTGTTGGTTGAGGAGGTGGTGAGGGTGCACCGGCAGCTATTTGGAAAGCTGTCCCTCAATGTGCCAGACAGCACCAAGAGGAGGCTCTGGAGCGTAATCGCCCAAAAGGTCAACGCTGTGGGTGTCACCCCCAGGTCCCTGGATGAGCTGAAGAAGCGCTTCTACGACATCCGCAGCCTGACCAAACGGAAGATGGCAGAGATCCAGAAGCAGGCTGGAGTCACTGGTGGTAGCAGGAACCCGGCGCCACCCCTCACCGAGCTGGAGGAACTGGTCTCCAGCACCATTGAGAGGGAGAGCGTGACCGGAATTGGGACCCTGGACAGCTCAGCCAGAGCTACAGCTACAGGTAAGAGGCATGCGCATCAGGACACACCCTACCAGACACCTCCCCATTAGACACAATGCATAGCCAAACCCCAGCACAGTACTGTAACCAACATACAAGAGACAAGCATCATGGTACATCCAGTCAGCAGAAGGTATCAAAATATGGCAGTGCAGAATCACAAGACATGAAACAGTGGAACACATTCTACGGAGATGCTAGGACATGTGGAATGCTTTAATTGTACTGACTGTAATACATCGGCACACTATTTACAAATGCTTCTTTGTACCTAGGGGCACCATCAGGCGGACAACCACTGCCAAAGGAGGCAGCAGCACCATCTACCACTGCACTCGCAGGGCCAAGCACGAGTCAGGCTGCCGAGGAGGAGGAGGAGGAAAACACCATAGGGCTGGGTATTGAGGGAGACCTGGAAATTGACTTTGATGCACTTCACTCCCCACTAATGCAAAGCACACCCCCCTTGCAGTTCTCCCCAGGGAACTCCCCGACAAGGGAGCTCTTTCCACCTACACCAGCTCCTGCCACTGTGGCTCCAGTACACCCTGTCCTGGGAGCAGGGGCTCAGGCCCCGGCCAGCACCACACCCCCACCAGTGGCACCCCAGCCCACTCAGCAGGCGGGCAGCAGCAGTACCCGGCGCCGTGCCATTCCCACCACTGCAGAACCAGCACGGGAGGCCAGTGTGTTCCGGGGCCTCGAAGGTAATATGGTGAAGATCCAAAGGCAGCAGGCGAAATCCATCATGGCATGCCAACGCCAGCTCCTGCAGCACAACCTGCAGATGGGGGAAATGGTGAAAGGATTTCAGGCCTTTGTGGCTTCCAACAAGGAGGCAGTAGCAGGTTTAGGCAGGCTAACCACTGCCATCACACAGTTATGTGGCAGACTGGAGGAGCAAGAGGTGATGCGCAGGCGGGATGCCCGGGTGCAGAACCGCTCCATAAGCCGCCTTGCTGCAGCAACGGCACGACTCTGTCAGCGCAGTGCCAACATGGAGTCTAGTCTGGCACAAAATACCGCAGAGTTGACAAGGGGAATGGCCCGCATCACAACAGCAATGGAGGCCTTGATCATCTCTACCACTGCCGCAAATCCTGCCCTGGACCTGGGGGATGCTGGGGACAGCAGCAGCCGCAGCAGCCCGGCCAGCGCTGCGTCAGAGCCACGCAGGAGCACCAGGCGCTCCGCAGATGCCGCTGGTCATTCTGAAGGGGGTGAGGGACACCACAGTGGGGCTGTAAAGCGCTCAAAGAAATAGCCTAGCAAGGGCGGGTGAGGCAACCTGGACCCTAGACTTTTGTTTTCATTGCTATTACACCTTTTTTTAGTTGCACATCAGTGCAGTAACTGTGTAGCAACAGTATTAAAAATTGCTTATTCAACACAACCATTCACCTCTCTGTGCATTTGTACTCACTCAGAAATAGTTTGCTGTTATCTCCTCACGTCTATATCTGCCATCATTTGGCGTACACACCCCAGCTGGCTGTGTTAGTGGCACAGCTTCGTCGTCATCATGGTCCTCGTAGTCACTCAACTCCACCTCAGTGCCCTTCTTCACCGCAAGGTTGTGTAACATTGCAGAGACAGCTATGATTTTGCAACAGGTGATGGGGGTGTACTGCCTTGCACCTCCACTCTTGTGCAGGCATCTAAACCTGCTTTTCCAGATGCCGAATGTCCTTTCCACAACATTCCTGGTGCTTTTGTGGGCACGGTTATACCTCCTTTGGCTGGGTGTAGAGGGGTTGAGGTAGGGGGTGAGAATGAATGAGCGGAGGGCATATGCACTGTCGCCTAGAAGGAAAAGGGGTAAAATTACTTACATGCATACATGTATTTCACTTTGCTGTTTTTGGTTATGGGGGGCTGATGATGTGTCTCACCTAGGAGGTATCCTTCTCCAAATTCCCCAGCCATCAGCCGTGCATAGATGCCGCTCTGTTGGAAAATGTAGGAGTCGTGGGTACTACCCGGAAATTTTGCTACCAGGTCTGTGATGGTGCTTTTCGCATTGCAGATCACCTGTACGTTGATGGTGTGAGTGGACTTCCGATTGCGGTAGATGTATTCTGTGTCAGATGGTGGGCAAATCGGAATGTGTGTGCCGTCTATGCAGCCAATGATGTGGGGGAATCTTGCCATCTGGTAGAAGTCTGCTTTGGTCTGTACCAGTTCTGCCTGGGTTGCAGGGAAGGAAATGTAGTGGGCCATCCTCTGGATCATGGCATCAAGGAACTTGTGGAAGAACCTTGACAGGCTGCTCTGGGTCACCCCTCCTGCCACAGCGACTACACTTTGATAGCTGCCAGACGCCAGCAGGTGTAGGCAGCATAGCACCTGCACCTGCACAGGGATTGCGTGTGCCCTCGGGGTGGGGTGCTGCAACAGGGGTTGGAGGTCCCTAATGAGGTCTGTGATGGTCTCTGAGTCCAGCCTGTACCGCTGTAGGATCTCTGCATCTGTCAGCATGACCAGGGTGATACGCTGTCTGTATACCTGCTCCTCTCTTTGCCATTCCCTCTCTCCTTGCTGCTGTAGCCGTAGCCGCCTCGCTATGACATAAAAAGCTGGCATCCTGCAAGTTGCAATGCATTTTGGGGCTGTTTTTATGGGTTGGAGTTGGTTACCACCTGATCGTAATCCATGGTAATTACCGAGTGGATTCTACCGATTTTGAGCCAAAATCAGTGTTTCTGTGCCTCCCTACATCTCCCCTTCTGTCCGAAGCGGGGATTTTCCCGATCGGTGATTCTACCGAATTGGTAGGTTCTCCGATTTGGCTTCTGTCCGATTCGGTGTCTCTACCGAATCGGTACATGGACCGATTCGGCTTATGTCCGAATCGGTGTCTCTACCGATTCGGTACATGGACCGATTCGGCTTATGTCCGAATCGGTGTCACTACCGATTCGGTACATGCACCGAATCGGCTTATGTTCGATTCGGTGTCACTACCGATTCGGTACATGCACCGATTCGGTGTTTGCATCCGATTCGGTGTGTTACCGATTCGTACAGTATCCGATTTTCGGTATGTACGTATCGGATTCTTTTACATTCGGTAATCATTCCGATTGGGTTTTGGGTCCGATTTGTACTTTTTTTTTAGCCCTACATCTCGATGCCAGTGTACCGATCGGTAAGGGCCCTAAATCGGTATTTTCGGCCGTTACCGATCGGTAACGGCCTACCTACATCGGGCCCTAAATGTCTGTAATCTAAAACTAGATGATATGTATTGTCAGGTTTCATGACAGGAAACAAAGGATTGGTCATTTGAGAGGTGCAAATTTCAATCAAATTGATCTATGATCTCCCTGACCTGTTTTTTAGCTTCTTGCTTTATTGGATACTGCCTCTGTGCAGTTGGAGTATTTTTTAAAGGGATTATGTGGTGGGTTGAATCCTCATCCCATGCAACATAGTTTTTTTATAATGCCGGTGCTTGGGCTACCATCCACTCCCGCACATATGTATGGTGCAAGTGCCTGGGAATGAGAAGGCTGGTAAATTAGGGCAATCCATGACGAATGCTGCCGGACGATCTTGTTCAGCTAACAAAATGTCATAGCCAAATGTAATGTTCTACCAAAAGAGACCTCTCACTTTCCTATTTTAGTCTGCCTCCATTTGGAGCGTTATGTCATATACTTTATGTGGGACACTTCTTCTAGTATCAGGTGCTTTCACCTTGATATAATCATTGAAGTCCGCTGTCACCAGAAATTCCATCAGGTTCTGGCGAGCTATTGTTACTTCTGTCGCACTGTCTAGCATCGTTAGAGCCTATTCCCCATTCAGTAGTCGAGTCCTCAGAATTCTGAGCATGTCTGATCGTTAGACCAACGACTTTCTTCTTTTTTAACTGTGTTTTTGTTTTGGCTTTTCTTCTTTTTTGGAAGTATAATCTTGAGCATGCTGTTTCTCTCTGGACTTTGTATGCTCTTCTTGTCTTTCTGACCGTCCTCTCTGAGTTTTTCAATGAATGAATGAATGAATGAAATATGACTTGTATTGCGCTACTTAGCCCAAAGGGCATCAAGGCGCCTAACCCAAAGAGAATCCACATAGCAAGCTTATTGATAGGCCTTAATGAAGCACCACAATTTTAGTGTTTTTCTGAAGAGAGACAACGAGGGTTGTAACTTTATGTCGGAGGGGATAGTATTCCACAAACGGGGGGCCACGGTGGCAAAGGCCCTGCCGCCCCATCTGACTTTCTTACTACGCGGGATGCACAGCAAATTCATGTTGGAGGAACGAAGGCTCCTGCTAGGGGAGTAGGGAATTAGCAGAGAGCCTAAGGCATCTGAAGGTCCAGCCAGAAGCGCTCGAAAAACCAGACATAGGATTTTAAACACAATTCTTTGCTGGATCGGGAGCCAATGGAGCTTCTTCCTGGCTAGAGTCGCCGAGAAAGACTTGGGGGCGTCCAACACAAATCTCGCCGCAGCGTTCTTTACGCTCTGAAGGCGTTGAATATCGCCCTTATTGATGTCTGCATACAGGGCGTTGCAGTAATCTAATCGGGAAGACACCAACGCAACTATAGTCTGCTTACGTGCCTGAGGTTTAGCAGGGGAGAGGAACTCTCCAAGCTTCACCCTCTGCTCCCTGAGTTCTAAGAAGGAAGATAACAAACTCAGCGCTGAACCCTGCAACCCTACCTCCCTCAGACGAGTTGTTAAAGTCGAGGGAGACAGGGTGTCAAATGCTCCCGTCAGATCTAAAAGGACCAGCAAGGTGGACTGTCCTTGATCAACCTTAGTTCGGATATTATTCATCACCACAGTTAAAGCTGATTCCGTACTATGTGATTTCCTGAACCCATGTTGGGACTGGTCCAGGTAACCAGAGGAATCAACAAAAGTGGTGAGATGCGAATTAAGGTGAGATTCCAGCATCTTAGCAGGGGCCGGGAGCAGAGAGATAGGCCTAAAGGTTTTAAGATTTTCTGGGTCCAGAGTAGACTTTTTAAGAAGGGGCTTGACAATCGCATTTTTCCAGACTGCCGTAAAGGAACCCTGAACGATAGCGCCATTCATCACCTCCAGTAACGGTGGTAACAAGGTATCTTTACAGTCCCTCAGAGTCTTTAAAGGGCAGGGGTCCAGAGGAGAGCCCGACTTCGTTTTGTTCAGCAGGGAGTCAAGGTCTTCTAAAGTAAGGAGGGGAAAAACTGTAAGTGTCTTATACGATTCTCTAGACCATGACTCTATACTATCTTGGATAAGGCTAGAATTATCGTCAAGAGTCTTTCTCTGTTCTTCCAGCATAGTATAAATATCCACAATTTTAAAGTGGAAGAAGTCAGAGATCCTGTTGCAGAGAACTTACGAACCTATGACTGGGTCAGGTTCCTGTAAGGAGCACAGAGAATCAACAATCTTAAAAAGCTCCCTAGGTGAGGAAAGGGACATGGTACGTTTTGAGAAAAACTCCTGTTTTTCCTTGATGATCGTGGCCTTGTACTCTCCCAGTAACCGTTTGTGACAATCTCTATCAGTCGGCTTCCAGGATTTCCGCCATTTCCTCTCCTGCCTCCTACACTTCTGCCTCAAGAGTCTCAAGGACTCTGTGAACCATGGGGCAGAGGGTTTAGCCCTTGCTGAGTAGCGAAGGGAAGCAGGGGCCAAAACATCAACAGCTCTCGCGAGGGAAGTGGCGAGCTCCTGTGCAGCAG
Organism: Lissotriton helveticus; assembly: GCF_964261635.1. Taxonomy (NCBI): domain Eukaryota; kingdom Metazoa; phylum Chordata; class Amphibia; order Caudata; family Salamandridae; genus Lissotriton; species Lissotriton helveticus. Next base: position 1,093,362,483 of record NC_136068.1, read on the forward strand.
CACCAGCATCTCTAGAAGCCAGATTGGTCACGGATCCTATTAGGGGGGCAGGTGCCTCATTAGTAATATTCCTAAGGCATCTCTTAGGGATTCTGTTGGCAGAAACCTGGGAAGTCCAGGGTCCTAGAGAGAGAATCAGCTCTAAGGGCACGGCCAAGTGATCAGACCAAACCAATGGAACGGGAGGACCAGAAAAATGCTTGGGGTCGTTGGAAAACACCCCGTCCAGGATGTGCCCTGCCAAATGGGTAGGGCTGGTCACCAGCTGAAGAAGACCACATGCCGTAAGAGGGCCCGTCAAGGAGAGAGTATCTTTAGAGCTCAGGTCATCAAGATGGAAGTTTAGATCCCCCAGAATAGTAAAGTGAGGTTTGCCAAAGAAAGGTTCCATAATTCTGAACAAATCATGACAAAAGTTGGATCTAGGCCCCGGGGTCTATAAATGAGAAGACCCGTGAAAGATGTCGAAGGGGAGGAAGAAATGCAGAAATGTATGGCCTGAAAGGAGTCAGAGGGCTCAGAGAGGATTTTTATCCTACATACAAGAGAGGATTTATAGAGAATCGCCAGTCCCCCCCTCTGCGTTTGACTCTGTCAAATTTATGTAGCGCATACCCTTCCAGGACGGCATTCAGAAGATCAGGACCCGATGAATCCGAAGCCCAGGTTTCCGTTATGAAAACCCAGGCAGGATTCCTAGCCGAGACAAAATCATGAAAAGCGATATTATTTTTAATGAGTGAGCGAGCATTAATTTAAAAAAACTTTCCGAAAGGAGGGGGACCCCGTCAATGGGGGGAACTTGTACACTTCCAGAAGCATAGATAGGAAGGGAGTCGCTGTAACAGGTAGGGCAGAAGAAAGAGCTTACCAGGTTCTCAGGAGTGGATTGATGATGACAGGGTAAGGGGGAGGGTTTCAAGGCAGTCAGATCAGCATGGGAATAAGAACAGACTACATGCCCGACTACCGAAGAAATATCATCCACTCTGCAAGAGTCATCCAACAGCGCGTCCTCAACGCGGACGGGCGCAGACGGGCAGAACTCTGGCATAACTCCGGCAGAAATCCGGCGATTCCGCTGCGCGAAACCGCTGCGATGAATCCTGAAAGGAACGAGAGGAACATGTATCAGTATCCTGATACCTGTCAGGTTTCCTAATATAACCCCTATTACTGAGGTTATATCTCTTTTTGGAGGGCTCCTGTGGAGGAGATCTGCCTCAGGATTGAGATCTGTTTCCTTTAAAGTTTTTTTATTTTTTTATTATCCCACTTCTTTTTAGTAGATGTAGGTGTCTGCTTAGAAGTGTCCTTTTCGGGACTGCCCCTCTGTTGTGGTTTTAAAGCTTTCCCACCCAAACTGTCTCTGCCTAATTCTGCATATGCAGTTTCAATTATTTTGGGTAGTTCGTGTTGTTGATCTATAGGATTGAACTCCCTTAGGCGCTTGCGGATTGCCACTGAAGCTGCTTCCCCCTTAATATTAGCTAGTATTATGGCTCATACCTGGTCATAGTTACCTAGTAACTTCATCCCTAAGTTAAGAGCAGGTTCTGCTCCGTACTCATTTTGTATTTGTCCTAATACATCTGGTACCAGCGCTAACAAAGGAATACCATGAGTTCTGGTATAAATTCCAGCAAACACTGTACCTACCCCAAGTGGTACATTCTTCTACTTGTGGTGTTATCCCCATGGGCAAAAAGATTGTTAGCATTCTGCGTTTTTCATATGGAGTAGTATTTGGAAATACTGCCTCGAGCTGAGTTATTTTCTGAGCTACCCAGAATGGCTTTTGTTCACGTTTTGTAGGCATTTTGCCCATTACCACGTGTAACGTTTGAGGCGTGATTTTAGTTGCTGTACCCTGTGATTGAGTTCCATTTGTTGCAACTGTTGTTGGCTGGACTGTGAAAGTTCTCATGACCAATTGCGTCAAGTTTCTCTTGTATGAGTAAGTCTGCCTGTGGCATTGTGTCAATGTCACGATGTGGTGTGTGGGCTGCCAATATCAGCCATGTTGCCCCTTCTCAGCCAAGCGGGCCTAATCTTACTCTTCTTCTTATGTGGGGTAGGGCACCTTTAAACCAGTATATATGTTCCTGGTATGTACGTGGAATCTCTATGTCCTCGAATGGACCATATTCCACTGGTACATCTCCCTCTGTGTAAGAGTGAAATGTCTGTGTTCTCGCATTTGCTGCTGGGAATGTAACCCATGAATGAAATACCTCTGTTTTGTTAGATTTGTGTGCCTCAGTCATGAAAGCTACTAAGCCTAGCTCATAAAACATTTTCTAACAGTTTCATGGTGACTGTATGTCTGAATTTTAGTGCAATTTGTATTGCATCAGCATCTTCCTCATCTCCCGAGAGGGGCAGTGCTTGTTGCAGTGGGTCTAAGACCTGGTTCGTCATTGTTTTTAGAATACTAAATAGTTTTCCAAGGCAACCAAGATCAGGTTTTATGCACAATTTTAGGAACACTGTGTCCATCAAGCTTGATTAACCAACAGCTAATAAATAAGATTTTTCGCCTACTCAGCTCTGGCAGAGTTTTTGCCCACCCACTCCAGGCGTCTCTGATGTTTTGTGAGTAGGGGTCTCTGAGAATAGCATGACTGAACTACTCAGATTCTACTATTAATTAAGTACCCAACCAATGTTGGCGGTGCCATGTCGTGTAGTTCCTTTATTACCTATACAGGATCTGCGCGTTTAGGATTACATAAACTGTGGGTTTGGTGGCAAACTGGTTCCGAGCACCCCCACCGGATACATTAGCCTATTTGCGTTAGCTAGCTCACAGTGCCACTAGAATCTCCTCTTATCGGGAAGAGAATAGTTTCTGGCAACCTCAGAACATGACAACCCTGATCCCCCAGGATCGTGGATACAATGTACTACTTTTCGTTCAGTCACTCGTGCTCACTTAGTTTGTCTCAAAGGTACACAGAATAAACAGTCTGGGCGTTTCAATAAGTATTTATTGAACAGTTGTTATTCTAGTGTAGAATATATGAGCTGTACCAACCATTAGACAGTAGCATAGATATATGGTTAGAAATACTACAAAAGTAAAGTGATGGTACAGTTCTACCATTTTGCAATAATCATGAATATATACAAACACATAGAATACATGATAATAGGTGCGTACTTCTACGATGTCTCCCTAACTAGATGTACCTAAATGTACCTAGCATCTGTGTAGGTGTTATGCCAAGAATACCTCTAGGATCTAGTCCACCCCATTACGTGAGAATGTGGGACCCCGTCCTGGTCTCGAGTTGGACACCCCGCGAGGGATGTTAGACCACTGCAAGCTGGAGCGTCTGTATGCAGGAACCTCAGCATCTCTGGTCAGTGTGTCAGCCGGGAAGTCACTGTCTTCTCTGTCTCTCCAAGCAAGACATGATGTATATATACCCACAGGTCTCTCCAGGGCTCCTACCTTGCTGTGTTACTGTGTCGGCCTAAAGGATTACGTTAGGCTTGAACTTTAACATACATATTATACAGGAAATGCTGTTCTGCTGTGAGTCCTGCTGTGCTTTTAAGAAGCCTCATGCATAATGTATGAGTATCGACTCAGGGAAAAACCTGCGTTCTGAATGCAGTGTTGTATCTAAGTAAAAGGTCAGTGCCTAAGAACCGCTATGTGTTGGAAAGTGGGTTATTGGTAGGGGCAAATGTAGGTCTGCCACTCGCAATAAGGCCACTAGCACATGATAGGACTCAGCATAGGTCTTAGAAAATTATTCCTTTGCTCAACCTTTGGTAACATGGCTGCGAGCAGACAGGCTTAACTTCAAAGACAGGTATGTAAAGCATTTAAAAATACCATTTTAGTAAATAATTAAGACACAACACAAAATAAAAATCTAACACCAATTTATAACAATAGGTACTATTGTTATCTTTTAAATGACACCAAAACAAAAATAATCCACTGTAGGGAACCAGCGATATGAATTTTTAAAGATTAGTCACTTTCTAGTGCTTAGAAACCAACAGTGCCCTTTAAGTCATTTTGTTTTCTCTGTCAGGGACACACCTTTATAAATTGTTCTGAAGAATTTTCTCACCACTGTAGTGGACCGCCTTCTTCAGCAAGCGGGCTCCAGTTAAAACACCTCCCTGGCGTTCTGCTTGCGGGTCTCAAAGTCTCCAACACACAATCCAAGGTTCTGGAATCTCCAAGAGGGTCCTTGAAAGTGTGAAACTTCAATTCTACAATCCACTTGAACAAAACCCTCACAAATCCACTGGTACTACAGGCTTTGAATTCTTTGTGGGGCTGTCCAGGTGAGCTCTGTTAACCTGTAGCTTGCAGAGAGTTCAACTCTTGAGTCCTTTGGCAGCAAGGTAATCCACAGGGCTGTAGTTTCAGATGGTGCAGTCTTCATAGGTCAGGCCTTAGAGTTCCTTGCACAGCAACACTTTCCAGCAGGGCACTTCTTGCTTCATTCAGTTTCAAGCAGCAGATCTGGAGGGCTCTGCCCCTCTCAGATACTTATTCAAAATTATCTGGGTCAAGCACCAGGTCACTGCTGACCAATGAGAGCAGGGCAATGTCGTGTATTTCTATAGGTTCTGATTCGATCCCCCTATTCCTGACCCTATTCTGGTTAAACTTACTAGCTAGTTAACTAACAGTCAGCCCATGAGGCAAGAAAACCCCCATGATGCAGATACCGTTATCTGACGCAGTCACACTACGGCACAGGAACGTGTTATCTGATTAGGTCATAACGCTTGAGATCTAATTAGACAAGCGATATTCCTCCAGCCCCTGATAAGGCATACGACGTTCTCATAACAAATCAAACCTATGACAACCTGGATAATCCGTGCGGCCATTGTTTTGATTTCACAGAGAACTTTAGTAAAGAATGTGCTAACGAGCAAGTCGTATGACATCTTTATTGACGTACCTATGTCCATCCTTACGTCAATCCCGGCACCTTTAAGGTATAAATATTGCCGACCTTGCCCTATGCAAACACACGCGTGGTGACAAGACGGAGCAGCCATACTTGCCGAAGCCGAGAGCCGAAGCAGACCCCGCAGGCAGCAGCCCCGCCTTCCTGACGTGCTGAGAGACGCGCTGCTATCTCAAGCCGAGAGACCCAGCACCGGCGCTTCTGGGCAGCCCTCGCAGGCAGCCTGGAATATCGAGAGCAGAGAAAGAGATACCATTCCTCATTCATCCTAAATTCCAGGTACAGAACTGAATAACCCCTCCTAGAGAATTCTTTAGTTATTCACTTGGCAAAAACAAACTTAAACTAAACTGTAACTTTCTATTCCCGCCCACGCATTAGACTTAGGTCAGGTACACGGGGTAGGCGTATTTAGAAACACCAGTTGAGTACGTTTAGTCAAATGTATATGTGTATGTAAATATATTTTAATCATTTTAAACATCATATGGCTCAGAAACCATATCAATGTTTTTACAGTATTATTTTATACTATTGCTTCTAATGTATGCACTTTACTTAACTATAAGTATTGCAATAATATCGATCCATTTCTCTTGTACAAGAAAAGAGACTGATCAATAAATAACATCTTTTATTGAACACGCCCGTCTCTTCCTTTTCTCTACATTCTGATGAGACTAAGAATGCACGTACTGACTGAGTAAAATAATTGCCTTGTGCTCACACGACTCTCGAGATTGACTCTTGATTAGGGGAGAGCAAAGTTGTCATGTTCTATGGTTGTCAGAAACTAAATCCCTTCTTGTCTAATCAGGGGAGTTCATCCTTCCTTGAACATTCGAGAAAGTTTCTAGCGAACTCTGAGCTTAGCTGGCAAACCCAAAAATTAAGTCTAGTATCGACAGTAGTAGACCTAGTTAACGTCTGGCCTAGGCCTTTACTGCTGTAGGTACTATTCCAATGCGCAGAGCCTATTGGGAAAATAGGAGCTACACTACATGGCGCCCAACGTGTTTGGAAAGGGTGATAAAACTAACGTAAGACATTTAGAGTAACTCAGTCGTGCTTTCTCACTCAGACCCCTTTTCCCAAATACTCCAAAGACGTCTGGAGTGGGTGAAAGGTTATAATATCCTCCAAAACCTCGCAGGAGGGAACTCCTATGGATGGTTCTTGGTCTAGTCAACGTTGAAGGATAAAACAGTTCCAGAATATTGTGCATCTAATCTCTGTTTCCATAAAGAAACCTGATCTGCAAACAAAAATAATACCATCCTGTCAGTAAAATGGGAGACAGTGATGGAGAAAGAGAGGCAATTAGATTAGCTACTGAAATAGCAGATACTGATGCTACCATGCAAGCAGCAGACGCGGATATAATACTTATTCCGGTCATTAAAAGGAGATCTATAACCTTAAAACTTATAGAAAATGGACTGACACCTAGAGGTGGCACAGTCATATTCGTAATTGAGGCACACGAATATCGGCAGACAGAGGTATACTATACATGGATCTATTTTCCAGCAGCAAATGCTGTAACAAAGTACTTCCACTATTACAAAGTAGAGGAACCTCCTGAAACGTACACTCCTTTCGAGGAGGTGGAAGTACCACTCAAATTCCAAGAGCATTTGCTCTTATTTGATGGCGCCCTAATACATAACAATCACATTACAGGGCTCGGTCCTTTAGGAAGACCAGGAGCAACGTGGCCGGTCCTAGCCGGATACACACCACATCCAGACATCGAAAGAATGCCTGCAGCAGAGCTGTTAATACAGCTAAAACAACTACTAAAAATTCACAGACAATTAGTTCAGTATGTAATGCGGACTTCAACAATTCAGCCAGCGATTAAACTTCCACAGCTGACCCCTCACCAGGGGAACACAAATAAAATTACACCACAGAACATCCAATCCTGCCTAGGTAAAGTTCCAGCTAAACGGGAACAAATACCATTCTGGTTGGCACAGAAAATTACCCAAATAGAGGCGGTGTTTCCTGACACCACCCCGCTGGAAAAACACAGGATTCTGACTATATGTCTCCCAATGGGAATCGCACCACACATTGAGGACTGTGACACTTGGGGTACAGTCTTTGCTTCCATCTATACAAAAACGCACGGTGTTCCATCCATTTCGGTAATACCAGATGTGCTAAAACAAATTCAAGATGAATACGGTCCAGAACCTGCTTTAACTCTTGGTATGAAATTACTGAAAGACTTCAAGCAGGTCTCGGCTATATTATTAGCCAACATAAAAGGTGAAGCAGCAAACGTGGCGATCCGCCAGAGGTTAAAAGAGACAGATATAGCAGACCAACCAGCTGAAATTGCCAGAATCATAGAAAAATCCTATGAAGAACTAGGCAGAGATAGTCTAGGTGGAATACCAGTAAAACCGCAACTGACTACAAGTCCAGAAAAAATATTTTTTAATAATAATTCACCAAAAAAGAACTGGGATGGAAATAAACAATCCAATCCTAAAGAAAAGAAATTCCAGTCCAGAGGAAGGTCTCCTAGGCGAAGAGAGAAATCTCCAAACCCGAGACAAAGGTCACCTCAGAGTGAACCCTCTGGGAATAGATATAACCTTAGAAATAGGGATAATATTAAAAAACCTGATAGATATCAAGACATTGATACACGTCCCTCTCAATCTTTTCAGAATTCCTCGCAGAAATCGGAAAGAAGAGGACGATCAGAAGAGCACGCCAAGTCCAAAGACAAGGAACCTGCTCAACTGAAAAAGAAATCACAATTTCCAAAAAAGAAGGTAGCCAGTATCAAGGTAGTTAACAATGCCGAGAATACTGAGGACACAACTGAAAAACGGAGAATGGGCTCAGACAATGCTAGACAGCGCAGCAGAGGTGAGCATAGCTCGCAAAGTCCTTATGGATCATCTGGAGACAGTGGACACGAATGAATACCTTCAAGTGGAAACTGCAGATACCAGAGTTAGCAAGCCCCACAAAATATACGAGATAACATTACGTATAGAGGGAGATAAGACTAGGAAAATTAGGGGACTATTTTGGGATAACCTCTCCAAAGGCTATGACATCCTTCTAGCTGAAAAAGACTGGCCACCAGAGTTTGTCAGGGAGTGCCCTCATGGCGAAGAAGTAATTATGCCTGCCTTCTCGAATCAAATACCGATTCATAAAAAATATACACTTGCTAGAAAGTGGGCAGTGGCCTTAGCACCTGCTTTATATAAAAATCATGTAGGATGGGATGAGGATTCTCCTCCTCACAAAATCCAGTTAAAATCACAACCTACTGCACAAAGGCAGTACCCAATTAAGCAAGAAGCTAAAAAACAAGTAAATGAAATACTAGATCAGCTAGAATACCAAGGGGTGATTGAAACTTGCACCTCACAAATGAACAATCCTTTATTTCCGGTCTCCAAACCAGACAATTCGTACCGTCTAGTTTTGGATTACCGACACCTTAACACATGTTGCAAAACTTTTGCAGTGCAAAACTCACACAGTGCTGCACTAATGAATAACATAGTGCGCAAAAAATACAAAACAACCTTGGACATCTCCAACGGATTCTTTTGTCAAAACATAGCACCAGAGAGCAGATATTTAACTGCATTTTCAGTAAATGGCACTCAAAAACAATTCTGTCGGTTAGCCCAGGGGTACAAGAACAGCCCGGGGGTATTCTCAGCGAGAGTAACAGAATTACTACAACTATATGATGATGAAGCATTATCCTATGTCGATGACATTTACTTAACAGATGATGACTTGGAAACTCACTTGAAAAGAGTGAACACCATAATACTTGGTTTCGCTGCAGAGGGTTACAAATTCAACTTCAAAAAGTCCAGAATTGCCCATCTGACGGTCCTATTCTTAGGATATGAGTTATCAAGTGAAGGCAAAAGCCTGGCAGACAATTTCCTAGAGAAATGTGCCGTAATCCAAGCTCCTAAAACACTAAAAAACCTACAGTCAATTCTAGGCTTCCTAAATTTCGGAAGAACATATATTGCAAATTACGCAGAAAGGGTCAAACCCCTTTATGATCTAATTAAACCAGACTTTAAAAGATCCAGTTGGACTCAAGCACACACAGAAATTTTGAGATCCTTACAAACAGACATGCTAATTAAAACAAAATTAGAAACCCGTGATAATACACGCAACCTTGTGATCCGAGTCATCCCAGGGAGATGCGGATTCACATACCTAACCTCTAATGAGGGAGATAAGGTACCAATTGCATTCAAATCACATTTGTACACAAAAGCTGAACAGAGATTCAACAACAAAGGAAAAATTGTTCAAGCAGTTCAAACCGCAATAGCTAGAGAAAAAGACATAGCTGACGGTAGACATATCACAGTCAGAACAGCAGAATCAGCCTTTGAGGCATTAACAACACCGTGTAATTTACCAACAACAACATTGGATCCAGAATGGTTACAATGGGTAAATTCAATCACAACGGACAAAGTATATTACTTCTTTGATCCAGAACTAGAAGAATTAAAAAATCTAAAATATGAAAAAACGTATCCTCTGCCAATCGACATTCTGCCTCTACGACATTACGCCTGTGTAATCTATACAGACGGACATGCTCAACCCTCCGTTTGGGGAGAACATGCATACAATCCCACATGTGAGATTACAAAAGAAGTATGGCACGGAGGTAAACTAAGACCTCTATTAACAAAATCACACTCAGTAGAAACTAATTCAGAACTACAAACTGAAATATTAGCTTTGAAAATGGCGCTAGATAATGCGGATCGCGAATTCCCGACACTTATAGTGTCAGATTCATATTACTGCGTCAAAACATATAACAAGGATTTGCAGACCTGGATTCAGAACGATTACAAAGATGACACGGATGCACCAATAAAGCAGAGACTGCTCTGGGAACAGGTAGCTCTTTTGAAAAAAGAACTACCAAAGACTCACGTGACACACTCACTGAGTCATCAGCGTGATGGCGTTCACGTTGTAGGGAATTCATTGGCTGAAACAGCCGCAGCGGCAGCCAGTAAACCGGCTCCCGTAGATCGAAAAAAGCGTACATTAAAATACATTGACGGCGAAACATTGCTGGCAGTAAAAACGTCATCAAAAGGCGACTGCTCGGCGTTACCGATCAACTATCCACTCAATTACACATACATCATAGATGCAAACTCCATTCCTTTTGCTCGAATCCCTGGAGTGGGGGATAGAGTGATTCCAAACATGGACAGGAGAAACTTGTTAATCGCAGACGCACACATGGGCGAGGGTCTCAGACACCTTAAATTAAAAGATTCTCTGGAAGAATTACAATCACGGTACTGGTGGCCAGGCATGAGCCTGCACTACACCATGTTTGTAAAAAACTGCCCAAACTGCAACAGAGATCGCAGTGGGGAGAGAAGCAGTTTAATACCTCGTCGTATCAAGGCAGATAACATCACCACTAAAAAGAATGGCTTGCGATTAACATATACAGGCTAGTTCCCACTTATAATGTAGATCCACAGCACTCGGCTGACGTCCGGACTGTTATACAAGATTTGCGAGTCTAAATGGCATATACGCTAAGAGCATGCTACGTTCGACCATTTTTTTTCTTTTTCTCAGGCAATCCAGCCTGGGGGGGGAAAGAATGGCCAAATGAGCACAGCCCAGCGGGAATCTTCTCACTTCCTTCCTGAGGGTATGGGATGGTGTAAAGAAAAAACCAAGACAGAAAGCAATCTATAATAGAAAGGATATTAGGTTCGGGAGCTGGGTGGGTCAAACATCTAATAAGTGTCCAACGTAGTCTAAATAACTTGCCAAGAAATTCTCTGAAGGGATTCAGTCCGTACGAATTATTATTCGGAACTAGGATGTTGATCTCTGACCTTGATAGTCAGACTTCAGTGGTAACAGAAAAAAGCTTTGATGTCAAAGACTGTTTGGCTATTTTGCAGGACTTAAACAAAACAAGAAAAGACCTGAGCAACATACAGTTGAAAGAACAGCCAACGACCACTGAAGAATCACCACCTGTCCCAGCAAGACCTGTCTGGATTCCAAAAATCGGGGATCTAGTCAGGGAGAAGATCGCGGTAAAGAAGGAATTTGGGCCTTCTTACAGAAAAGCAGTTCCTGTCTTGTCTGTCAACGGGACAAGATCAGTTGTACTACCGCCACTTGCTGGAAAAAAGGAGAACCGAGTTGTATCCATCGACCTGGTAAAACCACAACATGTGGCCGATAACCAACAGTAGGCCAAGTGGACTCCCAATAAGTAGCAGAACACCAAGGTTTGCTACCAGTACAGAGGTCCTATCAAAGAGGCTCATCACATTCGAAACGCCTACAGAAGAACAACAAGGACTATGCAACAATGCAATAGAACTTAGACCTCTGAAAACCCAAATAAAGACATTTAGCAGAGACACACCAATCTATACAGAAGTACCAAGTGAAAATGCAAGAAACAGAAATCCTGAACCAATTGGAACAATTGACAGAACTGCATCCGGTTACTTCATCAACTTCGATGATTCCTCTGAAGGCTTCAGCGAACAAAAGACACAGCCATCATCAAAATCCTTTAAAGACAAAGCTAAGGAACTTTTGAAACAACTGAAAGAAACATATCTGGTTTCTCCATGGATTGAATTTTGGGTGGGTTTTGGTGCATTTATCCTCATACTTTGGCTCATCATGGTATTTACTTTGGGACGCTTCATTGAGGGAAAATATGCTAAAATGGACACAGCAAGTCAGAACATCAACTTGGTCCTCAAACCACACACATCTTCACACGTCGAGAAACGAGAACTTTCTTCAGAACTTTCTTCAGCCAATTTCACAGCAATTCCAATACCTGGTGGGGTAGCCTGGGACAACACTGACTATGAAATTCACGGTCCGGTCGAGATCCTGAAATATCCACACCAAATTAAGATCTCTTTGAGTGACTTTGCGAAACCGAACTCATTTGCTGATGATTGGGACTTTGAAAGTATAAACAATATGATGTCTGACTTAGTAATGTCTGCTAAATTTACAAAACATGATTATTTGCAAGGTTCTACAAATTATGATAGTATGTATTGCTATAACCACTATGGTAACCATTTCTTGCATAAATCTGCACAACCTAGAAATGTTTTAAATTTTAATCAATGGGAACATTGTGCTACACCTCCAAAAGGGAGCTCTAGAACCGTGTATGGCAAATATTCATATTTTTCAGGTTTTAACATAACTAATGCTGAAACATTTTATTATAAATTGTCAAACAAGACAGGGATGAAAACCATGATAACCAACACAAAATTGATTTATTCTGATTCATTCTTTGAAAAAATGAATACTTTTGGATTCGATTATTGGGACAAAAATGTTGATTTGAAAAGTGTTTGGGGCACAAAAGAATGGCAAGTACAGGGTTTAGAAGCTTTGTTTAGAGCCTGCATGATCCCAGAACAAATGATATTTTTAAATGACACCGTTCAACAAACCACCTGTCTTGGCTTAGCCAAAATCAAAGATTTAAATAACCTGTCTATTCCAAAGCCAACAATGTTTAGCAATAACTCTGAAACAGATGAAGAAATAGACATAAACCATATACTTAACCAAAACAGAACACATCCTGATTGGAAACAATGGTTGATCTGGCCCACAGATACAAATAACTGTCAAGATAGATTCCTGAATAAAACACAGGGTTTCAAAATGACCAGGCCAGACCCTAGATATCCTCAAAGACATCACCCAGGGATAATAACAACCTACAGTGTGGGCAAATTATGCCTCCAATGGCTACAGTCTTCCACACTGCCTGAAATTAAGCAACACCTAACTTTACTTACTGATGGTGCTGACTTGCGTGATTTCATACTGGGACCACGCAAACAGCGTCATAAGCGTTTCATAGCAGCCTCTGTATATGCAGCATACAATGAGGCCTGGAAGGTTACTCAAATTGAAACAGCAGAAAGAATACGGGAAATTGACCGTATTAATTTGGAAAAATCACTTTCTGTAGTGGACAATGGGTTAATGACTCTGTCCTCCAGAATTTTTTCATTGGACAGCATTGTGTCTTCAGCAATCGATATATTATCGCAAGACTTACTGTTATTACAACATGGTCAGTCACAATTGCGTTCTATTGTACAGCTTGGCTGGACGTTACAAAATCTGCGTTCAGGCTACGTGCCTTGGCGTTTAATCAACACAACGTCACTATTCCAAATCTTTAACCTTACTGATAGACAAATCGGTATGGCGCAGACGGGTGCTGATTATACAATCTTGAGCATTGAAAAACTAGAAAGATTACCAATGACAATGTCAGAACGACCTGTCAGTGAATGGATAATACACGGAATCATAAATATTCCAATCTCAACCTTCAGGTTTCAATACTGCCAAAAATATATACAGGCTGGCATGTACGAGAAATTGGGAAAGGGGTACCTTAAAACAACATGGAACCTGCCCTATTCACATGCATGTGTCAGTAACAAAGGACAGAAAGTGTTTCTTAGTGGCAACAATTGTGCTATGTCACTAAGCGGCACGCTTCTGTGTAACGGTATTAGTTTGCACGGAGCCTGTGAAGGGAATTCATACAACCTTTCATGTCACCAGCAAGGCGCACCTGCAACTGAAATAGAACCATTCTTTCAAAGACTCTATAATGGGAGTTACATTCTTATTGTAGACCGCAGATGCTGTAGTCTTATGCCCGGGACTCCTTATCTCGTCACTACGACGGCGAAGGTCAAGTGCTGTGGACGTTCTTTGTTTCCCAGCTCCTTTCCAGACAGGGAGGCAAGGGCATGGCCCGGTTTGAAAATTACTTCTATTCGAATAGACACTTTAAGCAGAATGAAAACAGTGCTTCTTCAGACGCCTACAAGGCTCACGTCATCTAAAGAAACGTATGATCTACAAGTCGCAAGGACGACTGCAGAGATACATACATTATTATCAACTAATTCCCCCGTACATTTCGCGGAAATCCTGAGCGAAATCTTAAATATTTCTGATACCACTGGGGTCTCAAAGGTATTTAAGACAGTATTTTCGATGGCATTAACACCATTCAAAGCCATACTGGGTATTTTTCCAGACTTCGTCCATTCGATTTTTGGCGGACTTCCCTTGATCCTGGGACTAATTGCAGGAATCCTATTCCTAGTCCTTATTTTTCGTTATGGCAACCCATGTCACAGATCAAACTCTCGCGACAATGGAAGATACGATCCTAGCCATTGGATACCGGGACCGGATATCAAAAATCCTGGGACTATCCCGGCTTAGAGACCTAAACATGACTTGGTTTCTATCATTTCGACCAATGTGGCAAAGGTGTGTTTTACCTGTACTAAGGTGTCTGCTATGCGGAGAAGAATGCGTGTTAGACACCTGTCTGACGCTACAATCGGATGCGCCGGTGGATGCAGATACACTGTTGGTTCCTACCAAGGTTCACGCACTGTGCTGCCCTCAAAGGCTGCCAATTCTGATGACGGCATTCCTGGAATCTTCACCACTGCGATTGAAGAGTAGTGAAGTTCAAGATGAAAGCAGCATCGAACAGGTACGGCCTTCTGTCAGCAATGCAAATCAGAATGTCAATGGAGACAATCATGCGCATGAATGCATGATTACCCCTATTTCCGACTTAGAGGAACTTTCCCATGAAGCTGTTGACAGTTTTTTCGAAAGCCTGAATGATATGATGTTCTCTCCGGAACAGAAATAGAGACTTTTGAGTAAACTCGCACACGGCGTTCCCTGAATTCGGCCTTCAACTTTAAAAATAAAAGTCACATGAACAATTACAATCCAGTTCACGGACAGCAACTTTTTTCAGCAAGCCCCTAAAATATTTTTCTATATATTTTTTCCCGGGACACTGATTTTCTGCTTAAAGTAAGAGACTATTCCTAGAGAACTAAGATTTCTATTTTTAGATAATTTATAGACTTTATAGACTTTAGCTGCCCGCTGGTATGTTCGCAATAGATTTTATGTGATGAAATGGTTTCGACTTTTTTTCTGTATAGCCATATTAAGAGCCATTTCATGTGCATTTCTCATATACCAACAATCGATAATGCATAACAATGCGTGTTCACTTTTGCATTTAATTCATAGCTTAAGTGCATACAATATATATGACTGCAATTTTTCAGTATATTTGAAAATTTCGAAATGCATTTATGTATTTTGGGGTGGTAAGGTATACACTATACTCTATAGTATGTTGTACTATGTTATACTATGCATAGATTAGTAGATATGACCATAGTTAGCGTGGAGTGGGTGTCGTGTATTTCTATAGGTTCTGATTCGATCCCCCTATTCCTGACCCTATTCTGGTTAAACTTACTAGCTAGTTAACTAACAGTCAGCCCATGAGGCAAGAAAACCCCCATGATGCAGATACCGTTATCTGACGCAGTCACACTACGGCACAGGAACGTGTTATCTGATTAGGTCATAACGCTTGAGATCTAATTAGACAAGCGATATTCCTCCAGCCCCTGATAAGGCATACGACGTTCTCATAACAAATCAAACCTATGACAACCTGGATAATCCGTGCGGCCATTGTTTTGATTTCACAGAGAACTTTAGTAAAGAATGTGCTAACGAGCAAGTCGTATGACATCTTTATTGACGTACCTATGTCCATCCTTACGTCAATCCCGGCACCTTTAAGGTATAAATATTGCCGACCTTGCCCTATGCAAACACACGCGTGGTGACAAGACGGAGCAGCCATACTTGCCGAAGCCGAGAGCCGAAGCAGACCCCGCAGGCAGCAGCCCCGCCTTCCTGACGCGCTGAGAGACGCGCTGCTATCTCAAGCCGAGAGACCCAGCACCGGCGCTTCTGGGCAGCCCTCGCAGGCAGCCTGGAATATCGAGAGCAGAGAAAGAGATACCATTCCTCATTCATCCTAAATTCCAGGTACAGAACTGAATAACCCCTCCTAGAGAATTCTTTAGTTATTCACTTGGCAAAAACAAACTTAAACTAAACTGTAACTTTCTATTCCCGCCCACGCATTAGACTTAGGTCAGGTACACGGGGTAGGCGTATTTAGAAACACCAGTTGAGTACGTTTAGTCAAATGTATATGTGTATGTAAATATATTTTAATCATTTTAAACATCATATGGCTCAGAAACCATATCAATGTTTTTACAGTATTATTTTATACTATTGCTTCTAATGTATGCACTTTACTTAACTATAAGTATTGCAATAATATCGATCCATTTCTCTTGTACGAGAAAAGAGACTGATCAATAAATAACATCTTTTATTGAACACGCCCGTCTCTTCCTTTTCTCTACATTCTGATGAGACTAAGAATGCACGTACTGACTGAGTAAAATAATTGCCTTGTGCTCACACGACTCTCGAGATTGACTCTTGATTAGGGGAGAGCAAAGTTGTCATGTTCTATGGTTGTCAGAAACTAAATCCCTTCTTGTCTAATCAGGGGAGTTCATCCTTCCTTGAACATTCGAGAAAGTTTCTAGCGAACTCTGAGCTTAGCTGGCAAACCCAAAAATTAAGTCTAGTATCGACAGTAGTAGACCTAGTTAACGTCTGGCCTAGGCCTTTACTGCTGTAGGTACTATTCCAATGCGCAGAGCCTATTGGGAAAATAGGAGCTACACTACAGCAACTCCTCATAGTTATGACCACATCCTGTAGAGTGTGGCATTAGTTTGTCCCCGAGTGCATCATTATTCCAAATCCATAATGGCTGATTTTCCAGCAAGGAGGTAAGAGCTGACTAAACACACCCCCTGGGATTGCTTATTTCCATGGACTCTCCCCCTACCATCTGCACATACCTTCCTTAAGCCTAGGCCTGACTCTGGGTCAAGACTGTCCGAGTGGACTGAAACCCAGGCCTCCCCTCTACCTTTGAAGAGCATAGTTTACAACGCCACCTCCTGGCCTGGCATTCCTATAAACCAGCCCACTGCCCTCCCAGCAGAGTGATTAACCGGAGGGGTTCCTTATCAAATCTTCAAAGCAGCCTGGCTAATCCACTTAACTCTGACCAATCAGGGCAGACCACTGGAAGGCTGAATTTGTACTTACAAACAAGAAAGTCTTATAACTTCTTGTATGTACACTTTAGGAGAAATTCAACAATATAATATTGTTGGATTTACTACTACCATTCTGGGAAGTCTTTGAATGGTCTGGCTAGTCCTCTCCTATCAATATTTATTAATCAATAACTTCCTACCATGTTAACCTATGGGCCATGGGGTTTGCAATGGGGGAAATGACTGGGGGCCGCTTTTGTAGCACCAGGGCTTATAAAACCATATTTTATAAGTATTTCCCTAATTTCTACAAGACCCCCGCCCCCTGTGCACCTAGGGGAGACTTCAGGGGTTCTGAATCTGCAGAAATCATGCAACTTATCCTTACCCAATTCTTCTAGCATCAAAGTCGAATTTGAGCAGCTCTTTAACACAATGTGGGAGTGAAATGTAAAATTTCACTTTACCCAGGCATATACAAACTCATTGTATAAAGGCGCTCCTTATAGATAACTGACCCCGAACCCCCCCCCCCCCGATGCCTAGGGGTGACCCTGGGGGTCCCTAATATGCAAAAACATGGTAGGTTTTTTATTTTTAAGGGCCCCTACCCCCAAAGTCGAGTTTGGGCACAATTTAAGGTTTAAAAGCTGTCCTGGCCACCAGGGATGCTTTTAAACTGACCTCAGGCTTCAGCCCTGCACACATGCTAAACTGCCATGCCCCAGGATACTGGAGACTTCTAGGTAGTTTCAATCCCCTGCCCTTTTATATACTAGGGGCTTATGGGGTAGGTCATGCCAATTAGAGGGGTACCCCACCATACCATAATGTACCCTAGTGTATGTTGGGTGTCTTCACTGTATTCTAATGTGTTCATTTTAGCTTGGCCTGGTTAAACAGAGCCCAGGGTCAGTCAGAGTCAGTTGCCACCAGTTCCAGTCAGCAAAAAGTTGGGGGGTGCCCAGGGCACAGGATGACTTTGCAACATAGCCCCCCCAAACGAAAGGTGATGGGTTACTAACCTACACCCTGGTAGTCCTCATCGGCTAAGTGGAAAAACCTGGAAAGTCCATCTTCATTGGCATGGGCAACCCCAGGTCTGTGTTCCACTGTAAAGTCCATTCCCTGTAGGGAAATGGACCACCTTAACAGCTTGGGATTCTCCCCTCTCATCTGCATGAGCCACCTGAGAGGCCTGTGGTCAGTTTGAACACGAAAGTAAGTCCCAAACAAATATGGTCTCAACTTTTTCAGTGACCACACCACAGCAAAAGCCTCTCTCTCAATGGCACTCCACCTCTGCTCTCTGGGAAGAAGCCTCCTGCTAATAAAGGCAATTGGCTGGTCAAGGCCCCCTTCATTTAGTTGTGATAAGACTGCCCCAATCCCTTACTCTGAAGCATCAGTCTGAACTACAAATTCTTTTGTGTAGTCAGGGGCCAGTAACACTGGTGCTGAACACATGGCAGCTTTCAGTGTCAAAAGCCTTCTGACACTCTGGGGTCCAAATCACCTTTTTGGGCCTCTTTTTAGAAGTCAGTTCTGTTAGGGGCCCCACAATGGTCCCATAATTTTGAACAAACCTTCTATAGTACCCTGTCAGTCCAAGGAATGTCCTCACCTGAGTCTGGGTAACAGGAGCTGTCCAATCTAAAATAGTTTGGATTTTAGCCTGGAGAGGCTGTACATGGCCCCCACCTACCAGGTGGCCCAGGTATACTACAGAACTCTGCCCTATTTGGCATTTGCTTGTCTTAATAGTCAGGCCTGCCTGCTGCATGGCCTGAAGCACTTCCCTTAGGTGGTTTAAGTGATCCCCCAGGAAGAATTGTATACAGCTATATCATCCAGGTAAGGTGCACTGAACTGTTCCAACCCAGACAAGACCCTGTTCACCAACCTTTGGAAAGTGGCAGGTGCATTCTTTAATCCAAAGGGCATTACCTTGAACTGATAATGTCCCACTGGTGTGGAGAATACCGACCTCTCCTTTGCTCCATCAGTGAGGGCAATCTGCCAGTAACCTGAAGTCAAATCAAAAGTACTCAGGTACTTAGCAGCCCCTAACCTATCAATGAGCTCATCAGCTCTAGGTATAGGGTGAGCATCAGTCTTTGTGACTGCATTCAAGCCTCTGTAGTCCACACAGAACCGTAACTCCTTGGGTCCCCCCTGAGGGTTATGTTTAGGTACCAGTACCACTGGACTGGCCCATGGACTCTCAGACAGTTCAATCACCCCCAGTTCCAGCATCTTAGCAACCTCAGCTTTAATGCTGGCTCTGACATGGTCTGACGACCTGTACAGTTTATTTTTGACAGGTAGGCTGTCACCAGTGTCAATGTGGTGCACACACCACTCAGTGATGCCTGGGGTCAAAGAGAACAGGCCAACAAACTGCTCCAGCACCTGCTTACAGTCTATGTGCTGCTGGTCTGTCAATTTGGGAGAGAGTACAACTCCCTCCACTGACCCATCTTGCACATTAGTGGAGAGGAGGTCGGGCACAGGCTCAGGTTTCTGCTCTACACCCTCATCAGTGACCAGTTACATGGTCATGTGTGCCCTGTCATGGTGGGGTTTCAATCTATTCACGTGCAGGACCCTGTGAGGGTTCCTGGGGGTGCCAAGGTCAACCAAATAGGTAACATCGCCCTTCTTTTCTAAGATTGAATAGGGCCCACTCCACTTGTCATGGAGGGCCCTGGGAGCCACAGGCTCCAACGCCCACACCAACTGTCCTGGAGTATACTCAGGCATAGTAGCCTTTTGATCACACCAGTGCTTCATGAGCTCCTGGCTGGCCTCCAGTTTCCTGTTTGCCTTGTACATGTACTCCACCATTCTAGATCTCAGGCCTAGCACATAATCAAGCACATTGCCCCTAGCTTCTTTAAGAGGCTTCTATAAAGACTCTCTTAGCAGGCTCAATGGCCCCCTCACAGGGTGGCCAAACACCAACTCAAAGGGATTTAAACCAACCCCTTTCTGTGGCACCTCCCTGTAGGCAAACAGTAAGCATGGGAGGAGAACATCCCATCTCCTCTTGAGTTTCTCTGACAACCCATTTATCATGCCCTTCAGGGTTTTGTTGAATCTCTCAACAAGACCATTTCCTTGTGGGTGATAGGGGGTGGTGAACTTGTAGTTGACACCACACTCATCCCACATAGCAGTCAGATAGCTGGACAGGAAGTGTGTGCCCCTATCTGACACCACCTCTTTTGGAAAACCCACTCTGGTGAACACACCAAGCAGTGCTCTAGCCACTGCAGGTACGTCAATGGTTCTAAGAGGTATGGCTTCAGGGTATCTAGTAGCATGGTCAACTACCACTAAGATATACCTATTCCCTGATGCAGCAGGTGGGTCCAGGGGACCAACAATGTCCATCCCCACCCTTTCAAAAGGAACCCCAACCACTGGCAGTGGTATAAGGGGAGCCTTTGTCTTGCCCCCTGCCTTGCCACTGGCCTGACAGGTGACACAGGAACTGCAAAACTCCTTTACCTTTTCAGACATATTGAGCCAGTAGAAATGGTTCACCAACCGGTTCCAGGTCTTTGTCCGTCCCAAATGTCCTGCCAAGGGGATATCATGACCCAAAGTCAGGATGAACTCTCTATACTTCTGGGGCACCACCAATCTCCTGGCGGCCCCCTCCTTGAGGTTTCTGGCCTCAGTATAAAGCAGTCCATCTTCCCAGTAGAGTTTGTGAAACCCACTGTCATCCCCCTCCTCTTGCTTAGAAGCAATCCGCCTCAAGCTCTCAAGGGTGGGACAGTCACGCTGTCCCTGACTGAAGTCCTCTCTGGAGCGTCCACCTGCTCCTGTCAGTTCTGCCAAATCTGACAGCTCTGGCAGGGATGGAGTCCCTCCCTCAGAGGCTAGATCTTCTCCATCAGGGTTAGATTCTTCCTGCACCTCTGGAGTTCCCTGGGCTGGCTCACCAGGCCCAGTGCCCTTGTCCTTGGATGCTTGGCCCTTTGTTCCAGGGTCTAAGTGTCCAGCTCCTCCCTTCTGGCTAGTCTGTGACCTAGTCACAGCACATACCCACTCAGGGAGCTCCAATATTTTCATATGGAGACCTCTCGCCACCTCTGACCACGCAGAGGCTTCAAGATCATTGCCAAGTAAACACTGGACCGGTAGCACCTTTGACACAGCTACCTTCATAGGGCCTGTCACACCTCCCCATTCCAAATCCACCACAGCCATGGGATGGAGTTTGGTAGTGCTGTCTGCATAAGTCACCTGGTGAAACTCACCAGGTAACAACCTCTCTGGGGGCACCAGTTCATCCAGGACCATAGTTACACTAGCCCCAGTGTCTCTGAAAGCCTCAACCTCAGTCCCATTCACTTTAGGCCTCTGCCTGTACTTGTCCATGTTTGGAGGTAAGGCAGCAAGGGTGGCAATACTCACCCCTCCCAGGGACACTGAGGTTGCTTGCACCACCTGCCTGTTCTGTACACCACCCTCCACCCCTATACTGACACTGGCAATCCCTGTGGATGGCCCCTTAGGGGGGAGCTTCTTGGCACAGACAGCATCTCCCTGCTTATGCCCTGGCTGGTTACAGTCAAAGCAATTACCCACCTTTGAGGGATCAAAGAACCAACTAGGCTTCCCCTGAACCCCCCTCCTTTTGAATTTAGGTTGGCTCTGGCCCCCCTCCTTGTGCAGGTTTTTGTGGGTCTTTTGAGGACTCCTTAGGTTTTTGACCTTCATTTCCCTGGGCTTTCCCCTGGGAAGGGACCTGTCCTCCTTTCTTCTGGTCACCCCCCTGGTGCTGAATGGAAACCCAGGTTCTCACCCACTCATCAGCTGATTCCCCCAGCTCTCTGGGGTCTGTCAGCTTAGAGTCCACTAGATACTGGCGTAACTTCTCTTCTGCACAATGAGTCAAAATGTGTTCTTTCAAAAACAAATTATACAATCCCTCATATGTGTCAACATTGTTACCAACAATCCAGCCTTCCAGTGCCTTTACTGAAACGTCCACAACGTCTACCCAAGACTTTGGACTCAATTTCTGCGTGCCTCTAAATCTCACCCTGTACTGTTCTGGAGTCAGACCAAATCTCTTGACCAAGCATGCCTTCATCTGCTGGTATGATTCTGCATCCTCTCCATTCAGGGTCAGGAGCCTATCCCTCCCAGCTACTGGAATCAACTCCCACAGGAGTGCACCCCAATATCTAGAGTGAACCCTACTCATTTTAGGGGCCCTCTCAAAAGCTGCTAGTCACTTGTCAATATCACCCCCCTCAGTGTCATTGGGTACTATGCCTTTGGGAAGTGTAGGTTCAAATCTACCACCCCTGGACATCTCAGCATCTTCTTCACTTTCGCTGCCACCATTCCTATTCTCCTCCTCCCTCTCCCACTTTCTCTTAGCCAATTTAAATTTCTCCTTCTCCAAGGCTATCAACTCTAATTGAGCCTGAAGCTGTCTCTCTGCCAAGGACAGTAGTGGTACCTGAGTAAGGGACCCTTCCCCACTCCCACCACCACCTTGATTCACCTGGCTAACACTAGTCACAATGGGCAAGGTCTCATCCTCACCCCTCTCTCGGGTGAGGCTGGGGGGAACATCCTCCCACACCCCTGGGTTCTCCTCAGCTGCCCTGGCACAGGCCTTTAGGGACTCAAGCAACCCTGCCTTCCTCATCTTCTTGGCAGGACGCAGCCCCCTTAGCCTACACTGTTCCCTATGATCCCCCATCTTAAACTGGGACAGTTTAGCCAGGTCCAGCTCCATGGTTCCTTAGAACCATGGAGACAAAAAACTAGGCACAATAGACTTAGACCAATTTGGAAAAATCAAAACAATGGATTAAAAACAGTTTAGTCCAAATTTGAAAAATCAAACTCAAAAGTTTTGTTCTAAGGCAATTTAGAGGATTTTTATAATCTTAAATTATTCACTGAAAGGTGTACTTTTTAAACACAAGTCCTCATCCACACCGCTGAACACCAAATGTTGAAAAGTGGGTTATTGGTAGGGGCAAATGTAGGTCTGCCACTGGCAATAAGGCCACTAACACATGATAGGACTCAGCATAGGTCTTAGAAAATTATTCCTTTGCTCAACCCTTGGTAACGTGGCTGCGAGCAGACAGGCTTAACTTCAAAGACAGTATGTAAAGCATTTAAAAACAACATTTCAGTAAATAATTAAGACACAACACAAAATGAAAATCCAACACCAATTTATAAGAATAGGTAATATTTTTATCTTTTAAATGACACCAAAACGAAAATAATCCACTGTAGGGAACCAGAGATATGAATTTTGTAAAGATTAGTCACTTTCTAGTGCTTAGAAACCAACAGTGCCCCTTTAACCCCTTGCATGCGTGGTGAATTTTCGCGCTGTGCGGCCGTTTTAAAGAGTGGGAGGGATCATGACGGCCCCCAGCCATCATCAGCACACGCCCACTGTGATGCATGACGGATGGGGGCCGTCATCAGCATGGAAGGGGTTAAGTCATTTCGCTTTCTCTGTCAGGGACACACCTTTATAAATTGTTCTGAAGAATTTTCTCACCACTGTAGTGGGCCACCTTCTTCAGCAAGCGGGGTCCAGTTAGAACACCTTCCTGGCGTTCTGCTTGCGGGTGCCAAAGTATCCAACACACAATCCAAGGTTCTGGAATCTCCAAGAGGGTCCTTGAAAGTGTGAAGCTTCAATTCCGCAATCCACTTGAACAAAACCCTTACAAATCCACTGGTACTCCAGGCTTTGAATTCTTTGTGGGGCTGTCCAGGTGAGCTCTGTTAACCTGTAGCTTGCAGGGAGTTCAACTCTTGAGTCCTTTGGCAGCAAGGTAATCCACAGGGCTGTAGTTTCAGATGGTGCAGTCTTCATAGGTCAGGCCTTAGAGTTCCTTGCACAGCAACACTTTCCAGCAGGGCACTTCTTGCTTCATTCAGTTTCAAGCAGCAGATCTGGAGGGCTCTGCCCCTCTCAGATACTTATTCAAAATTATCTAGGTCAAGCACCAGGTCACTGCTGACCAATGAGAGCAGGGCAACTCCTCATAGTTATGACCACATCCTGTAGAGTGTGGCATTAGTTTGTCCCGAGTGCATCATTCTTCCAAATCCATAATGGCTGATTTTCCAGCAAGGAGGTAAGAGCTGACTAAACACACCCCCTGGGATTGCTTATTTCCATGGACTCCCCCCTACCATCTGCACATACCTTCCTTAAGCCTAGCCCTGACTCTGGGTCAAGACTGTCTGAGTGGAGTGAAACCCAGGCCTCCCCTCTACCTTTGAAGAGCATAGTTTACTACGCCCCCTCCTGGCCTGGCATTCCTATAGACCAGCCCACTGCCCTCCCAGCAGAGTGATTATCCAGAGGGGTTCCATATCAACTCTTCAAAGCAGCCTGGCTAATCCACTTAACTCTGACCTATCAGGGCAGACTACTGGAAGGCTGAATTTGGCCTTACAAAGAAGAAAGTCTTATAACTTCTTGTATGTATACTTTAGGAGAAATTCAACAATATAATATTGTTGGATTTACTACTACCATTCTGGGAAGTCTTTGAATGGTCCGGCTAGTCCTCTCCTATCAATATTTAGTAATCAATAACTTCCTACCATGTTAACCTATGGGCCATGGGGTTTGCAATGGGGAAAATGACTGGGGGCCTCTTTTGTAGCACCAGGGCTTATAAAACCATATTTTATAAGTATTTCCCTAATTTCTACAGGACTCGCACCCCCTGTGCACCTAGGGGAGACTTCAGGGGTTCTAAAACTGCCGAAATCATGCAGATTATCTTTACCCAATTCTTCTAGCATCAAAGTCAAATTTGAGCAGCTCTTTAACACAATGTGGGGAGTGAAATGTAAAATTTCACTTTACCCAGGCATATACAAACTCATTTTATAAAGGCGCTCCTTATAGATAACTGACCCCCCACCCCTGGGATACGTAGGGGTGACGCTGAGGGTCCCTAATATGCATAAACATGGTAGGTTTTTCATTTTTAAAGGCCCCTTCCCCCAAAGTCGAGTTTGGGCACAATTTAAGGTTTAAAAGCTGTCCTGGCCACCAGGGATGCTTTTAAACTGACCTCAGGCTTCAGCCCTGCACACATGCTAGTGCAGAAAATATGTTTGCCTCTAAACTGCCATGCCCCAGGATACTGGAGACTTCTAGGTAGTTTCAATCCCCTGCCCTATTACATACTAGGGGCTTATGGGGTAGGCCATGCGAATTACAGGGGTACCCCACCATACCATAATGTACCCTAGTGTATGTTGGGTGTCTTCACTGTATTCTAATGTGTTCCTTTTAGCTTGGCACTGGCACTGGGCCTGGTTAAACAGAGCCCAGGGTCAGTCAGAGTCAGTTACCACCGGTTCCAGTAAGCAAAAAGTTGGGGGGTGCCCAGGGCACAGCATGACTTTGCAACACTATGTATGTAATGTAGGGAAGAATATAGGTGAATGGTTATGATGTTACCTACAGTTACATAAGGACCTATATGGAATATAACACTATCAACTATTTAATTTAATTTAAACAAATCCTCTATAATCAGTACAAGGTCAAATGTCTTGATCTTTCTTTGGTAGAAAAAGAAAGGTTATATACTATAATGCCACATAGAGTCATATATCAATATACACATTGCTGTTGAGCTGCTGAAAAATGTCAGTTAGTTAACCAAGGCCATGTTCATTAATTCAAACCCATTTTCATCATACCAGGACTGTCTGATAAAGTATTTCTACTGCTGTGCTGATGTCAATGTTACTGGCGTTGGTACCAGTAAACAAGCATTTACAATGCAACGGTCTCGCCTTTGCAAAAGTTAGAGCTATTGGCATTGTAAATGACAAACTTTTTATTTATGTCTTGGTTTCGAAAACAGATAAATAAATGGCATTGTCATTTACAATGCCAATAGCTTAATCTCTCGAAAATGCGAGACCTATTGCATGTGCACATAAACACACACAGAGAGCCACACACACACAGAGCCACACACACCCACATAGGTCATGAAACTTAGTACACCCCGGGGATTTTTCGGAGAGTAACTCATTCCACTGCGCACTGACCACTGGAGACTTGAAGGCCTCTTTAAAACAGTCATCAGAGCTTCTGAGAGATACGCTTTCACAGCACGGGTTGCCTCGTGCCAGCGGTCTGGAGACATCAAGGACGGGTTCGTTCGAATCCGGGATGTCTGTTGCAGATTATCATTTCTTATTTGTATGGTTCATTTTTCCCATGATATCAGATGTGGCTTAGAAGACTGTAAACCGCTGTGTTCTTCTCATAGCTCTGCCAAGACACCTCAATTAGGTTTTACACGACCCTTGCTATTCCCATATATGCCAGCATTTAAGAAGAAGAAGAAGGTGGTGAAAAGTAATCGGGGGAAATATATTTTTCCCATTGACTTCCATCGAAACAGGGGCTATTTATTTCAGGCGGGAGACTGCTAAAATTAAGCAATTTTTCAGGCACGGAGAGATGAAGCGATTTGCCCAGAATTACAAGATCCTTCAGCCTCCCACCAGACTCGAACCCTGTTCCTCAGCTTCGTGGTCGGCCGCTCTAACCATTGCACCACATCCTCTGCTAAAACCCGCGACTCTCCTGCCGAAGCAGGACTATTGGCATCTCTTCCTGCACCACAATTGGAGCACAGCGGTGCCGATGTAACACACATAAATTCCAGCATCCTTTGCTACTCTGCCTGACACCTGAACTCTGCTCTTCCAGCGCACCTAAATCCGCTTTTGCTTCTTTGAAGCAAGCCTCAAATGTAGAGGACCGCTCCAAAACATTACAATAAATGCCAGTCAACAGAACAATGTGTCGATGTTTCAACCCATGTGGCCAATTCTCAGAGTCATCATCAGCACAATGGTAGTAGTAACCATCAATGTGGAATAATCCTGAATGAAACTTGTATCTATAAGTCCCCCATTGTCAGGATAAATGTACAGATCCACTGAAAAGGTTGGACCTGCTGACTTTGCAAATTTATTTTCACTGTTACTTTACAGTGAGATCTGGAAAGCCCAGAGAGAAACTTTATGGTGCAACTGTCCAGCAGCAAGAAACATTATTCAAACAGCTTGGCCTGACAGACCTGCCTGTGACATCTTTCACATCGAACATCTGCACTTGTTTACAAAAGGCTTTAGGCAATCGTCTCCCTTCTAGTAGCTGAGGCGTCTTTGCATGTAAACATTTCTTGTTTGGCATATTCAATCTTTGCATGTTTTTAAGATAGGAGTCGTGGCTCGTGCCTATCCAGGTGTGAGCACACAAAGTGAATGCAGGAAAAAACAATTTAAGCCATGGTGTAAGCCATGATTTTGTGTGATTATATATCTTGAAACAATGAAGGAATATCTGAACTGTCGATCTGTTTCTCCAGTTGACAGTGGTAAATGGTTATTTATCACTGGAACATTAATAGAAATGCTGATTGTGACTGGAAAAGGCACAATTTTTCAGAGCTCTGTAGTGAAACTATGTAACAGAAAAAAACACGAGATCAAAAACACACCACTGGACACAACAGCAGAAGAGTAAAAACACACCTACAGTACACAAAATAGCAACAAAAAAACAACCCACGACAATAAAATAATGGAAGGCTGGAACAACCCTACGTGACACAAACACAACAAAATGCACAATAATCCCCAAAACAAATTATTACAGATGCAACAGAACAACAAGACAGCAGAAAAAATATACACTATAAAGCAATAACAACTCAAAGACGACACATAACATTGCAATCACACACCCTTTCACAAAGTACCCAACAAATTACACCATTGCATTATTTTACTCGCAAATATTCTTGCACTTGTTATAACCGACAGAAATCCATGTTCATAATGCACTGGTAAAGGTTTGCTCCAGGGACTGCAGTGGCATACAAACGCACCGCACTTTCTGCGACTTGTCTATGTTAGTGCTCACAGCACGATGCAACTAGTCGAGCAGTAGTGCATAGATTACTTAGAGGAAATAATTCCACAGAGATGCTTCACAGCACGATCTAGCAACTTCTGGTATGAGCATGGGGTCGGGTGTATCACCTAGCCAGTTTCTTTCCACCTACACTTCCCCTCCCCAGGAACAAACACACATTATGGTGGGATCGCATTATACATTTCAATTTGTGTCTGATTTTAGCATGAACCGCCACCTCTTCTGCAGACTTCTGATGAGGTCCTGTTTCGGAGGGAGTCTGCAACGTGAATGACGACAAGGTTTTTAGTCTATTCGGGCTCCTATGTTTCAGGCTGTGAACCGTCGAGCGGGGACTTCCATAGCTATACATTGATATTTTCCCCCCGAAATGGGTGTTTGTAGCTACTCTCCATGCCTGTTGCATTTACTACTAGTTTATTTGTATTTTATTGAATCTACTTCTTCTTAGAAGGGACCCTCTTAAATACCTTATTGCGTGAAAATAACAATGGAGAGTAATGTGAGCAAAAATAACCTTGTTGCAGCAGTATTATCTATCATCCTTTAGCGATGTTTCTGCTCGCGTGTTGTTTAATTCCCAGCACATTTCCGTATAATCTTGTTAATTTTTCTTTTTAATGTCGGAATTCCTGGGCAGTGCGTGGTTTGTTTGAAATAAATAGGGAGCTACTAATCACCTTCATGATTTTCGTGAACAAAAGGCAAAAAAAGCATAAAGCAAACGACCTTTTGAGTACTAAAGAAAACGAAATCAAAATAATACAAAGGTAGACAAACAGAGAAACGAATAAAGCACTTAAATGCTGCGAGGGTGCAGCAGGAATCACACCCTCATTTGTCCTTTGAAGTCGCTAGATTGGTGGAGGGTGGGGCCCATGCCTCAGTTATGTTGCTGCACTTTTTCAGAAGTGCAGCCCATCGGGAGTATACCGTTTCTACCAATAATCCGAAAAGGCACATGAAAGATGCTGGACTTGCAAGCATAGATGCCTTTTTGTGTCTTCGGGCTGTATTTGTTCTGGCGCGGTTATTCAGTGCGCATAATATACTGATTCAGTCATTCCCGCGATCCTTTAATATGTTTATGCATAAAAAATGAAAACAGGCCCCTCTTTCATGACGGAGCCCTAATGTCTTTGCAGATTTACTGCTGCCGCTAAAACTCATTACTCATCCGTGGGTTGAAGCCTTCGGAGTCTCGGTGGTGAGGTCCTATTTCGTGTTGACTGTAGGAAACGAAAGGGCGAAGAGCTGCCCCTAAACTTCAGAACACTATTTTTTCTACGTGACGGTGTGCCCCAAGAACTTTGTGATAGGTCGCCGCTATAATCAACAAGTCAGGTCCCGGGCCGGCCAGCCAATTCAAGCGCGGCCCGGGGAATGACGTCACGGGGGTGTCCCGGGCCGGCAGCCAATGACAGCGCGGCCCAGGACAAAGGGGTGGGACTTAAAAAAAGACCGAGAAACGCCCCCGAATCGCGTTTTCACGGGAAAGCGTGATTGACAGCCTCTGTCTCCCAATGGCTAGCCTCCATTTATGGAGCTAGCCAATGGGAGACAGAGGCGGGACCAAAGCCCCTATGTAGGATCATGAGATTTCGCGGTGGGCGGAGCAACTGCTACGCAGTTGCTACGGCCAAGGCGAAACCTAAAAAGGAGACAGAGACACCTCACTGGAACGACAAGGGGTTTACTGGTGTAGTTTATACCGTGACCCAGGCTTCTGATCAATGATGTGCTCCTCAAAGTGCCACAGCAATGTCATTGGTTTGTCTTGTCAGTATGGAGCTGCGTGCATTAAAACAAATGTCCTATGTTTGGGTATGACTATGTAACACTCTACCAGCTGGCCATTTATTTTTTGTGACCTGTCCTATGTTTTCCTCCAGTTTACTAGACGTCCTATGACCTAAGTCCATTTGTGTTGCACCTTTCTATGACATCTGTTAAATAGTTTTGCTCGGTTGAAAAGAGGTACTGTGTTATGAGGTCCCTAATCTTCCCGTGAATTATGACCCTGAGTATGTGGAGACTGACCTCTTAGCGGCTCAAGCGGTGCCTTTTCTTATTTTGCACACTGCTTCTGCCGCACATGGGACGAGCTATGACGGTTTCTTTAAAGGGGAGGGTTTCCTGGATTTTCCTACAGCCCACATAGATGAGGTGGCCGACGCGTTCCTGCCAATAGGAGCCGATGAAGAAGGGACGGTATATTCAAATCCCCGAAGTTCCTACAGACTAGGAAGACTGCAAGTTTCGGCAAAGATGCCGCCAGTCGCGTAGAAGGAAACCAACATCCCAGCCGCATCCTGGTATCGACTCCAGAAAAACAACTCCATTCAGAGGGACGCTAGGAGGAGCAGGCCCGACTCTGTCCCAGAGTAGACTACAATGGAAGCCACTGCGGTGTACTCAGAAAGCCTTCTCCTTCCCAATTCCGTGTTGCCTAGTGCGATGAGCTTTGTGACTGTGAGGCCAATGTAAAGCCTGACTATAACCAGTACAGACTTGCCTGACCTGAAATTTCTGTCTGCAATAAAGACCACAAACAGAAGATGTATTTCCTACAGGAATATATGTTTTGAACTTGTAGCCTGAATAAAACAGATTTATTTTCATCCAAAAAGCTGTTTTGCCTCATCCAGTCAACATTTTTTTTTTATCAAGCAACAAAATCGAGTTTTTCAAGATTGAAGAATTATATGAGTAATACATAGGCAGTATAGAAAACAAAATCTTTGAAACCTTCCAAAACAGATATCAAATGATCACATCAACCATCAACCATCAAGAAGTTGGGAAACCTAAAACACAACTAATTGTGATTTCTAACACCTAGGGTGATGATAGGCACACATGTTTAAAAACATAACCTTACACCATGTTTGCTACAGGAGCAAAACACCTACATTCTAAAGGCACTCAAGTGCCCTGACACGAACATCCAAATCATGCACATTTCAAAAGTTCTGAGTACAAAGATGAATCTCCCCAGTAGAAGGAATATGTAACAATGTATGTGCCTGCAAGTACCAAGACCAAATAGGTTGGTGTAAGACAGAGAAAATCTGGAACCCATAGCAGACATACTTATTTTGTGCAGCCGCTTGTTTTTATGTAGAAACGTTAATCTTCAGAATCATGTTGCCTGCTCTTTTACTCTATTTTCATATACTATAGCATCTTTTGCCTGTTTCCTCCTCTTTCAGACCTTGGTGTTACTGTTTTCACAAGCCTAAAGAACCTGACATACACATGTAAAGAGTACAGCAACATTTGTGTGATCTGACAACAGTTCAGAGTGAAGTGTAGCATGACGTTTTATGTGTTTCTATAAATGTTACAGCACAGGGCTTTACAGGTCACTGTACAACTAATTTGTTACAGTGCATGATAAAAGAAGGCCTAGAAAAACAGTCTGTTCATTTCTAACAAGAGTCATTTAGTTTATGGAAACTAAGAGAATATCTGCCTAATTGTCGCATTGTATTAAGGTTCATGATAGCCAGCTGGAGAAGGGATTTTTCCATTCTTTGATACTCTTTAATAAACATGGTAGCTGAAGTGTAGCTGATAGGAAAACCAATCGTCATTTGTGTATTAGAAGAATGGTAAGGAGATAATGTAGCAGTAGGCTTTCATGTACTTTCTATATTCTAAGCATAATTATCAAAGAGTGTCTATGCAAGAAAGCTTTATAGAATACCTGTATTACAGGCAAGATTATGCAAATGGATTGTTTGCTGGAGGGATGCTGAAAAACAAAGTTCTGATTCTGGCATGATGGCATGAAAGGTATGTGTGGGAAAGAGCTTTACATGATTTGGCATGACCTAGTTAATACAACTACTCTAGTATAATTTAGTTCGATTTGTACACATTACTTGCTATAATCTTCACACTTATTCTTACTCTTAGCATGTGTAGAAGAATAGTGTATAATTAATATGAACAATATTTAAGTGAGTGTACCGATTTCGGGGTTCTAGTGCTCATACTCTGCCTGGGTGGAGGTCCAAGGACTTACGATTGGACTAAAAGCCTCTTGCCTGACGGTGGTGGTAGTATATCTTCCACCCCTGCCATCCCCCTCGTTTAACGATCGGTTCACTGAAGTGGTTAGTGACCTATGCTCTAGATACCAACATATTTAAGTAATGGGGGACTTCAACTACCACTGGGATATGACTCCAAGAGATCTTGTGACCAGTAGGTTTGAAGAGGCCATAACCATGCTGGGGTTGAAACAAATTGAGGAGAACCCCACTCAGGAGAAGGGCCATACCTTGGACCTTAATTGGACTATGTCTTCCGTTGCACTACTGACAGATTGTAGACCCTGTAGCTGGTCAGACCACTGTCTGATCAGTTTCGAGATCCCCGTGCCTAGCTGAACTAACCTCCTACCGCCAGTATGGAGGATGGTACGGAACTGGCACAAGATAGAGGACGTCAGTTTGAGGGAGGCACTATACGAGACAGTGCCCCCAGGGAAACAGTCTGGGGACCCGGATGTGGAGTATGAGAAATGTACGTGCCTGTTGAGGACAGCCATGGACAAGGTGGCTCCCGCCCGGAGGGAAAAGATCATGAATAGAGCGAAGGGCGCCCGTGGTACTCGGTGGATTTAAGAGGGGAAAACAGGCCCTTAACCAGTGCGAAAGGCACTGGCGGAAATTATACGATCGGAAAGCCCGGTAGGAATATGAAGCAAAATTAGCTCTTTACAAAACATCTATTATCGTAATGAAATCTGCGTTCTATGAGCTAAAGAGCAGGGAAGCCACTGATACTCAGAAGGAGACCTTCAATGTGCTTAGGGTGCTGAGCCAGAAAAAAGAACAACCCGGATGATTGCAGTAAAATACAGGACTTTTCTCTAGCCAAAGACGTTCTTTAAGAGATATGCAACACTAGTATAAGTCCGTGCCCTCTCTCAGTGGAAGATCCACCAGACTTCCAGGATGGTATTCTCACAGGGTTTCCTGCTCTGGACTCAAACAGCTTAGCGCACATCATGGCCAAAGTGAAATCAGGGTCACCAGAAGATCCCTACCCGCAGAGGGTGCTCAAAAGGGTCCTCCCTATGGTAGAGCCTGAGACGCTCTCGTTGTTAAACCTCTCCTTGACATCGGTGAAGGTTCCACTTAAATTCAAGGAAGCTATGATGACCCCGCTGTTGAAGAAGGCTGGGGCGGACATTAACAACCTGAAGAATTTTCAACCTATTTCCAGACTTCCCTTTCTGGCTAAAATACTTGAGCAGCAGGTGCTCATAGCACTGTCATCTTTCTTGGAAGAACATCATCTGCTACACGCCTCATAAGCAGGCTTCAGATCCACAACAGCACCGAGCTGGTGATGCTCTCAGTGCTGGATGAGTAGAGGCTCGCAGCAGATGTACATGTATTTATATAGCGCAAATCACCGACACGGTATCTAAGCGCTTGCTTAGGGAACCCGTCCTGGTATTCCCCTGTGAGATACCCCGGCAGGGTATCCACAAGGTGAAAGCCAGGCATCCCGCCGCGAGGGGCCATAGTGGAGATTAAGCAAGCTATTGCCCAGAGTCGCAGAGTGTGACCCCATGAGTCGAGTAGGCACCGGAGCGAGAATTGTCGAGTCCGTGGAATTTTTGAGCCCGAGACCCGCCGAGGCAGGGAATCGAACCCTGGTCCACGGCCGATCTCAGCTTCCGGGTCTGCCGCCTCTAACCACTGAGCCACACTTCTCCAGAAGTAATCGTCAGCTTTGATCCTTCTGGATCTCTCAGCCGCGTTCGACACAGTGATCCATACTCAGCTTTTGGCCTGTGTTGGGCGGCCGGGAATCACTGGCAGGGTCTTCCAATGGATCGCTTCTTTCCTGAAGGACCAGTCACAAAGGATACAACTGGGGGAACAGTTTGTCCAGGAAAGGCGCCCTGCTATGTGGGGTCCCGCAGGGCTCTGTGCTATCCCCCCTGCTCTTCAATATTTAACTTCAGCCATTGATTGAAGCACTGGCAAAAATGGATTGTCAGGTGCTCATCTACGCCGATGACACACAATTAACCATCTGGATCGACAGCTCTTCACAGGCACAGTCCAACGTGCAAAATATTCTCTGGCTAACTATGAATTGGAAGATCAATAACTCATTGAAAGTAAACCCTGACAAGACGGAGTTGCTTGGTATTACTGCCGGGGTTAACCCCTGGTCTAATGCCTTCTGGCTGCCAGAGCTAGGCACTATACTGACACCAGTGCCAGTTGTGAAGAGCCTGGGCATTAGGTTGGACACCAAGCTAACTCTGAATAATCAGGTGACTGCCGCAGTGGGGAGCTGCGTGAGCCTTATGAGGCAACTCCGGAGACCTGTACTCTTGCTGTCATTTTCCATCATGCGCACTGTGGTGTCGGCCCTAATTGTGTTGCGCCTAGATTACGGTAGCACAGTATATTTAGGGCTACCTGACAAACTCTTGGGAAGACTTCAGGTGGTTATGAATGATGCAGCAAGATTGATTTTCAAACTCCTGAGAAGAGCGCTTGCCACACCCTGCTACAACAGCTGCATTGGCTTCCAATTAAGCAGAGGGTCAGGTTTAAGGGGCTGTGCATTGCACACAAAGCCCTCCATGGATCAGCACCCGGTTATATCAAAGACCGTCTGAAGAAATACGTGCCAGGACGACGCCTCCGATCGGCTGAGGCAAGTCTTCTGGCATGCCCACCCCTTGATAAAACACTCTGCGGGGGGGGTGAGCCTTCTCAGTTGCGATTCCTCAGCTTTGGAATAAGCTCCCGGATAGCCTTCAAAGGGAAGTTATCTTACTCCCATTTAGGAAGGGTCTTAAGACCTTCCTTTTCACTCAGGCATTTCGATAGGCTTATCCGGAGATGCAGAGCTTTGGGAAGCATGTTAGGCTCCAGGTTTAGGGTTTGTCTTAGTGCTTAGAGACCTGCTGGTGATTTGGTGCTATACAAATAGAAATTAACATAACATAACATACCTTCAACCACCCACATAAATGAGGCACTGGTATTACCCAACTTAATGGTGCTCATTTGATCGACGTGGAAGGATAAAGGGATGTGCAGGCTTCAAACCTGTAGTCTGCAGCCTACAAGCAGATCTTAACTGCGACTGCATATTAGTGATTTACCTGAATTCAGGTCAGTGCGACTTTTAAATATTGACATTATGATGATGAGAGATCAACTCCGCAGTTCATTTGTCCTCTTCCGCCCCCCAAAGAAAGCATTGGTATTGGAAACCAAAAACCAGCTCCTCACTTTGGAATTGTTAGAAGTACAACCGTAGACAAAAAGGACTGTTTATGTGGAGAGGTATTTTTAAGTCACGTTTTCCCTGTGATTACCTAGCTTACCAGTCTTGCATAGGTCCGGAACTTGCTCACCACCAAGCTTTATACGGGTCTGTTCTTCTTTGTCAGAAGCCTACCCTTATATGCCAATAGTCTGTGTTGCAGAGGTTGTTCTGGAGCTCTGACAACAGGATCATGATACCCTTGTATTTCAAGAGAAGGAACACCTGCTCACAAAGCCTAAAACCGGATGGGCAGGTTTGTGCGGAGGTTTGAATGGCGCCTTTAGGAAATTTGTTTCTAGTCCTGCTCTTAGAACTAGCTGTGGATGCAGATACTCAATGAGACAAAAACAGAGAGGCAGGAGGTCCACTTCCATGTACCACCAAAACTGTAATTTAAAAAAGCTTCAAGGTGCTTTGTCCACCAATAGCGTATCCTTGATATAAAAAAAGTGCAGAGAGTATTGTTTTTGTGCTGTGTTACAGTATACCGTATGTACGTGGAACCAGTTTGGTTATTTTTCAAGTATCCTGTTCAAGCTCCCTGCCTTTATGGCTTTATGTAAAGTGATGCTTCTCACAGCAGGTAGCACTGGGTATGGTTCTAAGCAAGAATACACACAATATGAGCACAAACAGTTGTGATATCTCTGCACCTGCCTGCGATTCATCTTTCTGAAGCAGAAATTAGAGACAGAGAAAGGGCAGGCTTGACCTAGAAACTTCCTCACCAAGAACAACAGAAACTACAATCCCACCCTTCACCAATACCATCTACCAAGTAGCAGTGCTCAGGAAGAACTAAAAGAACGAATCAGCTCCCCTTGCAAACATAGCTAATGGAATTGCTCAAGTGAATGCTACCCCAGGTGATTGCCAGTGGTCAGACAATTTTGCAAGGATTGCTCTCATAATTGTTTGTGTTTGATGTAACGCCCGAAATGGCAGAGTGTATGCCTAGACATGGGTCCCCTGCTCAGTATGCCACTGGAATCAAGCTGCACCCGAATGAAGAGGCCCAACTGTGGCTAAAACATTCTTGGCTTGCCAGCTCAGGCTGGACTAATCCTATTTGAGCAGAAGTAAGGCTGATTTGCATATGGCTAGGTATTACCTGAGGTGTCATAGTGGGTAAAAAAAGGATGGGTTTGAATGCTACCCCGAATGATTGCAAGTGGTCGGACTATTTGCAAGTATTCCGCTCCTCACTTTCTGATTGTTTATTGCTGCAAGTAGCCCTGTCTACATCCTTCTCACTTTGTTGTCTGGGTTACACCCTCGAGCCACAGGAATGCAAACAATACACTTCCACTGCATGGAGAAACTATCTTAGCCCCCAACTTGAGCCATGCTAACCCAGGGGCATTCAAAGTGGATCCCACTTTGCTTTTGTAATTAATACAGTGAGCCAAACTTTGAGGTGATCATTAGAAGACATCCACTCCAGTATTTGCAGAAACTCCTTTTTGATGGTTTTAATTATTTGCCTCAAATTTTCTCTCAGTTTGCTATGATCATAAGGTTATTGCTGATTTTGAGTGCAGTCTAAGGGGCATATTACCAAGCAATAGCGATAATTATAGCTATTGCTTGGTTAGAGACAAAATTTTACCACAGAGCTGCGGCGATTTTTACCGCAGATAAACCTTGGTATTACCAAGGTTTATCGCAAATGCGATAAAAAACGGCCGCAATGCATGAATATCGCTGAAAAGTCAGCGATATTCATGCATTACAGAGCTAATGCTCTTAGCCATGTTATCCACCTCCCATTGGATAACATGGCTAAGAACTGCTCAGGGCAGGTGTTAGCTTTTGGAGATATTCGCGCTTAGCGCGAATATCTCCAAAAGTTGGTAATAGGAGATAGCGATGTTAGCGACTGTTTCCAGTCGCTAACATCTTGGCACGCCCACTTTGCATGTCATTAGTGATAAATATCACTGATATGCAAAGTGGGGCCCAAGATGGTCGCTATCTCCTACTAGCTGTCGCTAACTGGTGTTAGCGACAGCTAGGTAATAGGGAGATAATTTTATCTCCGCTTTCTTGGCTTTCTTGGAGATAAATCCCCTTGATAATATGCTCTAAATCCTTTGCTATTTCCCTAAATATGTTTTCTCCCATTAATTTAAGGCTTTCAGTCCTTGGTTAGATCAGATGTTCTTGCTAAAGTGGTGGTCTAGTTATAACTTTTTAAGGAAATAGAATATTGGCCTGATTCTAGCTCTTGTCAGAATTACATAATATAGCACTAATTCAAATGCAAATGTTCTTTTTGACAGTTTGCATCCTAAGATCTCATGCAATCTCAAAAAAGTTCTACCTCTGTATTCCAATGAAAACTGACTTTGACTTAAAACTTCCCATTGTTGCCTCTCCTTTTCTTTAATAGACCTACTTACGTTCCATCTTCTGCATGCCTCCTCACCTGAGCACAGTTTACTCTAAGTCACATGCATGTTTGCTTTAATCGTTATTATTGTATTTCTGAAAATTGTTCACACCTCATTTCGGAGATCATATCACACTTCACCTAGAGCAGTGGTTCTCAAGGTGCGGCCTGCGTGCCGCTGGCTGCCCTGGACACCTTGTCTTGTGGTCTGCAGGTCTTCCTCCGACCTCCTTGGTAAGCCAAGAGTTACCGCAGAGAAAGCTGCTGCTTGCGTGCGTAGTACCAGAGGCATCCCCATATATTGGGGCCATGTGGTGACCTTTGTCAGATCTACTATCACCTTGAAGGATACTCGTTGTATAGCTGCACAGGAACAGAGATGTTAGCTCCCGAATCCTCCTTGGGCAACAACTCAGCTCAAAATAATCAAGCATCCAACCTGTTACCTCAGGGGGAAGGGGGAAATTGGATAAAATAATAAACAACAAGAAGAGACTTTCTTGGCTGGTTCCTCTCGTCAGTCCGACCTGCAGACCGCTACTATTTTGAAACCTGCGGAGAAAGATCTCAATTAACCTTAGTTCTAACCCTACCCTTTCTACTTCTACTCTCACCCCTCTATTCCTCACCTACCATTTATTTCCAAGAGTTCTTGCCCTCTCTTCTATCCTTTCTTTCTTTTTCTGGCGCTGTAGGACTGAGTCTTTGGGTATGTTATTCCCTGCAATGCACAATGAGGTTAAATTTCATTAGTTCTTTAACTCTTAAACTATACTGGTCTTATTATGACGTTGTCTGACTTCACTCACTTGTTTTCTGTCCTCCAGTGCCTTTATCCTAATTGCCTTTATTTCTCAGCTGTCTATTCTTTTCTTTTCTGTGAAATAACAACACACAATCTTTTAAGTATTTATTTAATAACCTACTCTACCTTAATTTAAGTATTGTTTACTGGTTCTGACTTACTGCGCTTTATTTTATTTTCTTCTTTAACTTGTCGCTAGCTTCCTGCTGTATACTTGACTAAATACTTGTTTTTATCTCCATTAGGAATTTCTCGAAATTGGTTCCAGTCTTGTGACCCCTTTTAACTGGGAGGTCTAACTACAAGTCTTATCAGGTAAGTAATACTCTATGCGCATTTACATTTTCGTTCTCTCTACATTACTGTAAAATTCGTTTCACTTATCTCTTGTTTTTCTTCTTAGGTTTTCTCACGCTGAGTTTCCTGGTTGCCAGTTGATTTCCAGGCTGCGTCGTCTCAGGCTGGGAAAAGCGGCTGCCTCAGCTGAACTAAGGTTCTCGGCCGCCTCAGCTGTCGAAGGTTAGTTTCCGACTTACTTTTCTATGATACACTGAGTCTCTCTCGCTCTAACACGGGCACAAGGGATTATCAAGATTTACTTGGGCAAGCGAAACGAGTTGTAATTTAATCACTCGAACGCTATTTTTACAAGAAAGAATTTCCTCTGAACACGGAGCTCTCGACGTCCTCTCCTCACCGAGTCATGGCGCAGGTGAAGTGCGCTGATTCCAGAGAGCGCGCGCCTCACCTGGACTCGGCATTCTATTAAGAGAAACACTAGACCGCAAACTTAAACTCCGGCCCTCCGGCCATGTTGGAGTTCCGCTTGCGCACGCATTCCGACCATGAACAACCTATCTGGTTCTTTTGAGTACAATTATGCTGTTGATGCGAGATGGTAGCTACCTGTGGGCTAAGGGTCCTGACAGTACCTCCCAACAAGGTAGATCCTCTCCATCTTGGTTTTGCAGGGAATCGTTGATAAAAGATTTTGACCAATCTTGGAGCATGAACATCCTCATTCCTCTCCCAAGATCGTTCTGCGGGACCATAACCTTTCCAATCTACGAGGTAGTACAATTGTCCCTTAGAGTATTTTGAATCGAGTATTTCTTTGACTTCATACTCAGTCCCAGTTTCTAAGTTTAAGGACCTTGGTGGCAACATCTTTCTCAAATTGGTTGGCGCCTTCTTTAGTAATGAGACATGAAAAACTGGGTGAATTCTGAGTTTTGATGGTAAAATGAGTCGATAAGTCACTGGATTGATCTTTTTCTCTATTGGATAAGGACCGATATATCGGGGCTGAAACTTTCGGTTTCCTTTCAGTCTCAGATTCTTAGTACTCAACCAGACCTTATCTCCTATCTCCAAGATGGGACCCTCACGTCTTTTCTTGTCTGCATAGTTCTTATATTTCTCCTTCGCTATCCTCAAACTCTTCATTGCTTCTTGATGAATCGACTCTAGATGGGATACTACATCTTTTACTGCAGGAACTAAGATATCAACTTGTCTGGGGGTCGAGTTTGGATGTCTTCCATAATTCATATAGAAGGGAGAGAAACCTGTGGAAACGTTCTTAGCATTATTGTAAACAAACTCTGCTGCCCATAAATACTCGGACCAGTTTCCATCCTGTTTCAAAAGGAACAGCCTTAAATATTGTTCCAATTCCTGGTTCACTCTGTCTGTTTGACCATCGGTCTCAGGATGGTAACTGGTGGAGAACCTCACCTCTGTCCCTAAGCTTTCCATAAAAGATTTCCAAAAGTGAGAAATGAATTGTGGACTTCGGTCTGAAATCACAATCTTAGGGATTCCATGTGTCTTTAGTATTTCTGTACTAAAGTGAGTAGCTAACTGTTTAGCTGAAGGTAGACCTCGTAAAGCTGTGAAATGTGCCATTTTTGAAAAAGAATCTACCACTACTAGAATGGTGTTGTAGCCCTGACTGAGTGGTAAATCAGTGATGAGATCTAATGTGATTGTGTGCCAAGGATAGGGTGGTATGGGCAAAGGCTGTAACAGCCCTTTCGGAGCCTGCCGTTCAGATTTTCCTTGAGCACAGATCTCGCAAGTCTTGACATAGTCCTCCATATCCTTGGCCATTCCCTGCCACCAGTAGTGACGCTTGATCAGGTCCTTGGTTTTCGCTTCTCCTTTGTGTCCTGCCAGTTTTGTGTCATGACACTCTTGCATAATTTGTTGCTGTAACTCCTTAGTGGGGATATATAAGTTGACCAGGTAATATGGAAGTTGCCGAATGATCTTTCTACCTTCCTCACCTTTAACCCACTCTTCCATAGCTTCTGTACTCATCACTTCCGAAATACTGGTTTCAAGGTTAATTGAGGTGGTCACACCTATTATTTTTTCTTTTGGAATGATTGATTGGTTTTCCAGTGGCAACTTCTGACCTTCGGTATCAATTCTGGACAAGGCGTCTGCTTTTCCGTTCTGTGTACCTGGCCGATAGGTAATTACAGAATCATAATCGGCGAAGTACAGGGACCAACGCAACTGTCTTGGGGTCAGCGTTCTGGCGGTCTTTAAGAATTTTAAATTTCGATGGTCCGTAAACACCGTTATCTGGTGCTGGGCTCCCATGAGGTGATGTCTCCATTCCTTAAAAGCGTCTTTAATCGCCAACAACTCCTTCTCCGTGATGGTATAGTTGCATTCTGCTGGGGACAGTTATCTCGATCTGTAAGCAACTGGATGCAGTTGCCCTGTAACCTTGTTATGTTGGGACAAGACTCCCCCCACTGCTTGGTCTGAGGCATCAGTTTCAACATAAAAGGGTTGGGTAGGATCAGCATGTTGAAGAATTGGAGCCGAGGTGAAGTCCTGCTTCAACAGATTGAAGGCCTCTTCAGATTCTTTGGTCCATTCAAAGTGAATTCCTTTTTTGAGAAACTTTGTGAGTGGCAGAATCTTGTGAGAAAATTCGCTGATGAACCTTTGGTAGAAGTTCGCGAATCCAATGAAACTTTGAACTTCCTTAACGCTCACTGGAGACTTCCAATTGATTACTGCTTCTATCTTCTGCTGGTCCATGAGTATGCCAGTTCTGGGACAAACTAATGACACACTCCACAGGATGTGGTCATAACTAGGAGGAGTTGCCCTGCTCTCATTGGCCAGCAGTGACCTGGTGCTTGACCCAGAGAATTTTGAATAAGTATCTGAGAGGGGCAGAGCCCTCCAGATCTGCTGCTTGAAACTGAATGAAGAAAGAAGTGCCCTGCTGAAGGTTTTGCTGTGTGCAAGGAACTCTAAGGCATGCCCTATGAAGACTGCACCTTCTGAAACTACAGTCCTGTGGATTACCTTGCTGCCAAAAGACTCAAGAGTGGAAACTCCCTGCAAGCTACAGGTTAGCAGAGCTCACCTGGACAGCCCCACAAAGAATTCCAAGCCTGGAGCACAGTGGATTTGTAAGGGGTTTTGTTCAAGTGGATTGCGGAATTGAAGTTTCACACTTTCAAGGACCCTCTTGGAGATTCCAGAACCTTGGATTGCGTGTTGGATACTTTGGGACCTGCAAGCAGAACGCCAGGAAGGTGTTCTAACTGGACCCCGCTTGCTGAAGAAGGCGGCCCACTGCAGTGGTGAGAATTCTTCAGAACAATTTATAAAGGTGTGTCCCTGACAGAGCAAACAAAAAGACTTAAAGGGGCGCTGTTGGTTTCTAAGCACTAGAAAGTGACTAATCTTTAAAAATTCATATATCAGGTTCCCTACAGTGGATTATTTTCGTTTTGGTGTCATTTAAAAGATAAAAATATTACCTATTTTTATAAATTGGTGTTGGATTTTTATTTTGTGTTGTGTCTTAATTCTTTACTGAAATGGTGTTTTTAAATGCTTTACATACCTGTCTTTGAAGTTAAGCCTGTCTGCTCGCAGCCACGTTACCAAGGGTTGAGCAAAGGAATAATTTTCTAAGACCTATGCTGAGTCCTATCGTGTGTTAGTGGCCTTATTGCCAGTGGCAGACCTACATTTGCCCCTACCAATAACCCACTTTCCAACACTTGGGCAAGCGAAACGAGTTTTAATTTAATCACTCGAACACTATTTTTACAAGAAAGAATTTCCTCTGAACACGGAGCTCTCGACGTCCTCTCCTCACCGGGTCATGGCGCAGGTGAAGTGCGCTGATTCCAGAGAGCGCGCGCCTCACTTGGACTTGGCATTCTATTAATAGAAACACTAGACCGCAAACTTAAACTCCAGCCCTCCGGCCATGTTGGAGTTCCGCTTGCGCACGCATTCCGACCATGAACCACCTATCTGGTTCTTTTGAGTACAATTATGCAGTTGATGCGAGATGGTAGCTACCTGTGGGCTAAGGGTCCTGACAACCTTTGACTAATATTATTTTATTTGACTTTTGGTGTTTTACTTTATCCTAGCTTGAATGTACAACATCATGTTGCCTGCATGTGCCTCTTTTCCTTGAATATTTATTTTTTGTCTCCTTGTAGCTGCTGAGGGATAGTGCTTTCACAGATTAGAACAGCCTTGCCAGGAACAGAACGTGTGTGATGTGAATTTGAAAGCATGAGAGAGAGAGAGGGGTGTGGAATGTACTTTTGGTCTTGGAGTGCAGTGTTACTAGCAGTGGTGCTCAAATGTGCATTGTGTTGTACATTGGGAAGTATTATGAAATTCTTACTATTGGCTTTGACATGCCCTCATCTTGAATTCTGACTCTGTCTAGCTTGAGCTTTTGCGTAGACAGTTGATTTTTTTGATTACTCAAGTTGTTTAGGCTATTCACGTTCAAGGTTGTTTTCTATACTTTTGGAGATTATTTTCAAGCTTCGTTAAGTTAAGGGGCTGGAACATGTGAGAGTGCAGAAGGATACATGAGAACTCTTTTGCCTTTGGAATGCTTGCATGGAGTGTGGCAAACTCCAGTAGGTTTCCTTGGCGCAGAGGATGGCCTCTCGGAAACGTCTAGTGTGCTTTAAGATTATAAAACTGGGGTCTGTTGACTTGGAAACTGGGATTTTGGAATCTGAATGGAGACAGACGTGTCTACTTCATTGTAGCAGAACCTGGCTTGCTGAGTCTCTTAACCCCGACTGTGAATCCCCCAGTCTGGAGTGGGGTAAGATGCAGTGTTTGCAGCCGGTGAGGTGTTTTATTTTTGATTCTTGACTTTGTGATGTGTGAGTGTGTCTGTGTTCACATTCAAGTCTCCAGTGGTTATAATCATCTGAGGTGTTTTCATTGTGATGTGTGAATGTGTCTGTGTGCACGTTCAAGTCTTCAGTGGTTATAATCATCTGATGTATTTAGTGTACATATCTTTCTGATTTCTTGCAGCGGACGTCCAGTATTTTTATCGTCTGCTTGTATTTTGTTTCATGTATTTTATTCCATAATTGCCCTGTTTGTGCCTCCATATGGGAGGGTGGGACTTTCTATTATTTGGGAGGGCAAAGCAATACAGCATGCCGTTTTCCTTTGTTGCTGGTGTTAGCCAAGTTACATCGTTTTGTAATTCTGGGCTTAAGTTAGTGAAGCTTGGTTTATGTGCACAGGTGAACTGCTCATAAAACAAGCTGAAATGACTGTAGAAGTAAAGTCCAGAAACAAAAAACTATGTTGTAGGGTAGGTTTTGTGCTATTTAGAAAATACAGGCACCTTAACTGAACAAGCATTGACAAAGTCAATAGGTCTCTTTTATGCGACATATTAGGGTTGTCAATGACTTTTAGGTATAGTGTATGCAGCATGGCTGAAAATATTTAAAAAAAGGTACTATGACAAGGCAGTCACGTCATTTTATAGGCATTAACATGGATGCTTGTGCCTACAAAATTTGACATGATTACTGAGACAGTCAATTTTTACGCCTTTTATAGATACAATTACATTTATGTATCCATGTTTTTCACTGAAACTGCTGCCTCGTATTTGTAAAAACCAACTACCTCCTCTTGCTGACACTTAATTTTACTTTGTTTTATCATTTCTTTGGTTCTGTTTTTTTAAACACCCCTGGGTTCTTCTGCTACTATATTCTCTACCTATACAAAAATGAGTGTGTGGATCTTGTGATTATTGTGAATAAAACTCGGTTCGGCTAAACCGTGTTACATACTACTTAATTATCATTCTTTCTTTGCAAAATGTTTTAGGTGTAACACCGGTATGTTTTTGATTTAGTATGCAGTGAAAATTCTATGATATTTATAATTGTTTTTCAAATGTGTTCCATGTGAATGCATATTTCAAGGATACAAAATGAGGTGAGCATTTTTTTCTTTTTATTTACAAATCCCAGATGGATTAGTAAATAAAGGTTTCATGACATGCACCTTTCTGGTATTGCTCTAATGTGCTTT
The DNA here is from genome assembly GCF_964261635.1 of Lissotriton helveticus. NCBI lineage: Eukaryota > Metazoa > Chordata > Amphibia > Caudata > Salamandridae > Lissotriton > Lissotriton helveticus. The sequence goes on from NC_136068.1 coordinate 1,093,407,397, forward strand.
TTTGGAACAGGGCTACTGTACCTTCAACAACAAAAAAACAAGCAAAAGGGGGAGTGAGTAGGGGATGGGCATACCTCTGCCTAGATGAGGCCTCTGGCACAACCCAAACTGTTATTTAGTGCCGGAGAAGATTTTTATGAGTATCCATGCCCTTGAGGAACAAAACAAAGACATCATATTTCTCAGCAAAATGTTTTGTTTTTACTTGTCCTCATATCATTTCAAATCAATAAGCACCGACCAGGATTCTAGTGGCCCTTGTGCTCAAAATTGGTCTATCTCCTTCAAGCAAATTTACTGGGCTACCTTGGGTAGTACTCACTTCCATAGTCCGACTGCTCTGAGAAGATGTAATAATCAAACAGACTGGTTTATTAGATCTTCAAGTCCCAAAAGTCACCATCATCATTCCTGTTTTGCCTCCACCTATCAATCTCCTTGAAGAAGTCCACGGATCTCTTCCAGGCATTCCAAGAAGGTGGGGAGGCTTGAGTCTATAGCTTGCATATTTCCCTTCTCGCAATCAAAATTAAGTAAGACTTCTGATGTTTTTGCGTAACCCCATATCCTGCTGCCTTACCCCAAACATGATTAAAAGGGTGCTTACCTCCATGGTGGTACCCAGTGAGTGAGAAATGGTCATACCCACAACAATCCAAAAGTCTTCTAAATTTGGGCAGGTGGCGATCATATGTATATCGTCGGTCTTGTTTCTACCACACCTCTTACGTTTGGAATCGCCACTTCTGCTTATTTTCGCCAATAAACTCTATGGAGGGTAAAAAAAATGATTTTTCCTTAGTGTAGCTGAGTAAAGTGTAGAAAAAGATACTTGCCAGAACTCTTCCAACTCTGCGCCTGGCATGCATCCATCCCATGCAAAAAATTACGCTCTCATCTTGTAATCCACTGCTGTAAATAGATGCGGTACCACTGTGCCACTTCCTTCTTCTTAGCCCAACGGTCTTGGAGGTCTATTTCCATTTGGCTAGGTCCAGCTCCTGTCCATCCCTGACTCTTAATCCACTCATTCACTCGGTAAGTAGATGCTGGTACCACTGTGCCCCTTCCTTCTTCTTAACCCAACGGTCTTGGAGGTCTATTCCCATTTGGCTAAGTTCAGCTTTTGTACAAACCTGACTCTTAAGCCATGCATTCACTACTTAAGACACTGCAGTAAAATGGTTGGGAGCTACTCGTTGGCAAATGCTTCAGTGCCCCACATAAGAGAAGTAAGTGCTGCAAATGTGTTTCAATACAATGCAATATAATAACTATTTAAACATAGCTATGAGGGGAACGGTGACATACAGCAGCCATTTTTCCTTTTCTCCAAGAAGGTCCCTGTTTCCCTTCATAGCGTAGGACATCTACTTATACATTTTTAGAGTAATTTTGAGGAAACATAACAAGAGTACTAACATATGATTTGAGTCTGATGCTTTATTTCGGCACACACTTAGTGAGCGCAATTAGGTCCATTGTGACGCCCCCACTTTACCAGCTGCTGTGTGGGAGGGGTTCTTTATGGCCCTCTTTTGTCTGCAACTCAGCCAATAAAAGCCTATAATTATTGCTAAACTGAAGAAAGAAATATAGGCTGATATAAAAGGGAAAGGAGGATGGACAAGTGAATGCATGAGTAAGTGAAAGGATGAATGAGTGGATGAAAGGGTGGGTAGATAAAAGGATGGATGAATGAGTAAAATTATGGGTGGATGGAAGGATGAGCGGGTGAAAGGGTGAATGGGTGAAAGGATGGATGAGTGAGTGAAGATGGGTAAACGGTTGGGTGGATGAGATGATGGGTAAATGGGTCGATGAATGGATGTCAGAGTAAATGGAAATCTGAGAGGGGTGGCTGGATGGGATGCATGGATGGATGGATGGACAGCAGAGTACATTTAAATCAGAAAAAGTGTAAGGGTGGATGAATTAATGGTTGAAAGGATGGCGGAATAAATGGGAATCTGAGAGGATGGATGGATGGCAGAGTAAGTGGAAATCTGAGAGGATAGATAGGGAGTGGACGGATGGCAAAGAAAATGGGAATCTAAGAGGATGGATTGATGGAAAAGTAAATGAAAATTGGAGAGGATGGATATCAAAGTAAATAGAAATCAGAGAGGAAGGATGAATGAAAGAATGAATGGGCAAACTGATCAATCAATGGATGAAAGTCTTTATCGAATGATGGGTTAATAAAATGATGATGCACAGGGGGGTAGATGAATAAATTAGTGCACGCATGGATGGATTGAATGGTGAAATACTGAATGATGGATTAAAGAATGAATGGATTAGAGAATGTAAAAGTGAAATGTGGATATCAGCGGGTCGATGGAAGGGTAAAAGGATTAATTGAGTGATTCTTGGATGAAAGAAACAAGGGATCTCTTCTAAGGAGGTTCAGACTCACATACCTCACTTTTGTGTTGCCTTCAGAGCTTGGGAAAGTGGGCGATATTTAAGTTGTTGGGTTATTCCCCTGTGCGCAATCCTCAAAATATGTTTCTGTCATTCATTCTTCTCTTCTACATTCAGTTTCTGGTATGAAAATATAATCACTAGAGAAGACCATTCAGAGTATACATATATTTGTCAATATCCATTTATTTGGAATTATTTTTTTTCTTTTTTAACTGTATATTGGATTTAACTACATGATACACTTGGGGCCAGATGTTTGACCCTAAATTGCATGCGCAAACGGGTTTGCAATCCGTTTGCGCATGCAAAATGGCCCAGGGCCATGTACAATTCCTAAATAGCGAGTCGCAATTTATTTGCGACTCGCTATTTAGGAATTGTGAGTCGCAATTAGGAAGGGCGTTCCCTTTCTAATTGCGTCCGCAAATCAATGTATGAACGTATTGTGACCACAATTGTGGTTGCAAAACATTCGAAAATTACCACCCTCTTCAAGAGGGTGGTAATGCAGTCACAATTTGGAAGGGATCCCCATGGGACGCCTTCCACTTTGTGACTGTCTCTAAAAATATTTTTTAAGGGCGGGCAGTGGTCCCAGTGACCACTAACTGCCCTTAAAAAATGAAACGAAAATGTTTCATTTTGATTTTTTGAAATGCATCCCGTTTTCCTTTAAGGAAAATGGGCTGCATTAAAAAAACTGCTTTATTATTAAAGCAGTCCCAGACATGGTGATCTGCTGAGCCCAGCAGGCCATCATACCTGGGAGGGCCTGTCATTCCCAATGGGCTCGCAAATTGTGAGAGGTTCATTAATATTAATAGGCCTCGCAATTTGCGACCCCATTGGGAATCGCAAACAGAGTTAAACACACTGTTGTACATGGCAAATTGCAACTCGCAAATGAGTCGCAATATGCGAGGCGCAATTTTGCTGGTTATACATCAGACCCTTGACATGATAAGATAGGGGGCCACCAGTTTCTAGCCTACATGTAATGATTTCAAATGGGCATGAAATCCATGAATATTTTGGAACACTTTGGTTCCCTTTAAAAAGTAGATGATTTGGTTTTGTGGTACTCATGATGTAGGACTGTGTTTTAAATGTGTGCTTACAAGCACCCTCTAGTTAAGAAATCAGATACAGCTACCTTATGTTTCCTGAGCTTTTTGTATTTGTTGTTTTATGATTAAGATACGTTACAAAACATTGTTTTGTAAACTGTTTAATTTATTATTCATATAACTCTTCAGCCTAAAAAAGGTCAGTTCTATAACTGGAATAACCACTTGTTGGCTGAATGAATAAGATAGCAATTTGGAGGAGATTAAACATGTGTAACTATGAAGGGACTTAGACTGTTTGAAAAAAGAATCAGCAATTACTATTTCTATAACATATTTGGTTAAACTAAGAGATATTTACTTTTCATGCATGCCAATAGGGTGTGGTAGACTATGGTGAATTGTATGGATTCCCCAACCAATGTGAACCATCCTTTAGTTCACAAAGTTCTAGAAATGTTCCAGAAATATAACAATTTAAAGATGGGGTTTGAAGCAGTCCCCAATTCCACTTTCAGTAGTTGACTGGTGAAGCCTTTGAGTCCAGAGGATACTTGTAGGCTCATGGGTGTTGCTGCCACCTTCCAGTCTTGATTGTGACGTGCCCCTCTAAGCATTTATAAACCTACATTTTGGTATCCCTGTGAAATGCCATATTGGGTTTGTATGCTACCTTTATACCTGCCCCCTTTTTAAAAAAAAAACATTCACTGGTTGTATTTGCATGTGTTGGAACAGCGCACTAACTACTAGAACCTAGGTAGCCTCTTGGAACTGGCTTCTGATATTCTTGGTACTCTAAACTTTCACTTATATTTTTACTTGGATGTGAACCAGTTTGATTTGTGGATGTTTTAACTACAGGATTTCTGGACTCTATTCATGAAACTTGGGAGTAGGGCCTGAAACCCACACATTTACCAACTTTCCCTTCAGAGGCAGAGACTGCTGAAATAGAGGGTCCGCATGTCAAATCAAACTTGATATATTGCATATTTCTGTCTGGCATCTCTGTTTCATCCTTCAAACTCTGTTTTCAAACAAATTTTCAACATTGCAGAGAAAACCCAAACACCTCCCTTAGAACATAATTGACCAATAACTCAATGTTATTCAAAATGTGGCACCTTGGGGCATATTTATGACCCCCTTGTGCTGCTGAGCGTCACTTTTTTGACACTCTTCCGGGGTGAACCTTGAAATCAGACCTATGAGGCAAAGCAAAGCCACTTTGCGGGTCTTTGAATAGCTTTATAGATATGGAGTAGGGCAAGGTAGAGCTAATCGCTGTTCCACAGATGTTGCAGTGGGTGTTCCTATGCAACACCCATGGAGTTTGATGCTTCCCTGATTTACCAGACCATGTAAACCTGGGGATGGGCCATAACCTTATGCCTCCAGAGGTTAGGCATAATAAGGAGAAATATCTTTATTTCTCCTAGTTTTAAATCTTTCTCTGTGTGCTGCATTTAACAACACACAGAGAAAGAGGAAAACAGGTCTCAGGATTGTTTTTGTACAGGAAGGTGCTCCTTCCTGCATAAAAACAATCCTGCCAACAACATAGGCACCCTTGCACCACGTTGCATGGGTGCGTAGGTGCTAGGCTGCCGAAACGGATAAACATTGTGCATTCCTTCCCTTTCACTTTAACGTATGGCAGGACAGCAAGGTGACTTGTATGTATATGTATGTATATATTATTAGTATTGTGCAGCTATTGCTCCAAGGAAGCATCCTGGCGCGGAGTGAAGATTTAGATAACGCTAAAAATGCTGAGGTCTAATGGGGGGGATCAGATAAGCGAGAGGCACAAGGAATCTGGGGCAGCAAAACTCCAAGTTTTCAGTAATTTCCTGAAGCAAGTTTCTGAGTACGTGGATCTGAGATGGCAGGGGAGCAAGTTCCAGGCTTTAGTCACAAGAACAGCCACAGATTTGCCACCTTTTGTTTTACAGCTGAAAGGGTGACATTTTAGTAGATTAGCTGACAAGGATCTAAGTGAGCAGACAGTGACATAAGGCGGGAACCTGGTCGCTCAGTGTTTAGGTCCTAATGCTCTGTTAGCTCCTAAAGTGAATACCAAGATCTTAAATAGCACTCTTTTGTGAATGGGTAATCAATGAAGAGGCTTAAGGGCTGGCGAAAAAGAAGAGGTAGTTTTAGCACCAGACATGCCACAGCATGTTGCACAGTCTGCAGTTTTTTCAGAATTGTATTATTGGTCCCTGCATACAGGCTGTTGCAGTAGTCCAGTCTAGAAGGGATAAGGGCAAGGGCCACTGTCTTTCTAGCAGAGCACAGGATCAGGTCGAAGAACTTTTTTAGGGTTTTTATCAACTGGAAGTACTTCCTAACCATAGCTAAAACTTGTGGATGAAAGGATAATGCAGCGTCGAATTTTACTCCTAAATTTCATTACAAGACCGGAGGCTACCATTAAGCAAAAAATGTATATTTTCTGCCCTTTAAAGAATGTTAATACATCACAATATATATATATATAGAACATTAACAATATCATAAGAAGACGGTGCACACTCCCATCTTCCTCTTTTGTTCGCTGTGACTGACACAGCAAAGGACATTTTCATTTGTGGCATGATTGCTTTGTATCCCTGGGTGGGGAGATGTTTAACCCTACTTGCATTCGGCACCCCCACAGTTCCGAATGGTGGCCAATGGACCACGTCGGAAGATATCTATCACAGTGGGTAAAAAAGCCTTTAGACAAGGAGACTCGCAACCTTTTACGCAATGAGTGTCCTCATCCATCCTCCGAGGACCTGGTCTGCAACACTCCCAATCTTGACCCCAACTTGATCACCTTCCTCTTCAAATCTGGGAAGGACCCTAGAAAGGGACTTGAGAAATGTTTGAAGCAGTGCTAAGACAAACTGCTTGATGTACTTGGACCTTTGTTCAAGATCCTTGATATGACCGAAGAGGCAAGGGCCAATAATAACCCGGTCAACATCGATCTTCTGAAGGGCTGGTCTCAAGGAGCAATTTGCTTCGTTGGTAATGCTAATGCCAACCACATTACAGAGCGCAGGAAAGCGGTTCTGCTAAGAATGAACCCAAAGCTTGCCAACCTGTCCGCTAAGGAGGACATGTGTGATACCAAGGGACTCCTGTTTGGAGACAATTTTGTTAAATCCCTGGGCAAATATGTGTCCACCTTTAACAAGTTCAGCAAGGCATGGTCAAGCCTGCGCAGAGACTTTGGGGGATGCCCAGTTTTTGGAAGGGCTGACAGGAGGGAACAGCCTTTCCGCCGCAGCACCTAGAGGTCCCAATTTTACCCCCAAGACGAAAGAGGCTTCTTTCGTTTCAATAGAGGTTACCGATCCAACTCTATTTTCTTCCCCCAGAGAGGAAGGAATCCAAGATCCCTTGGCGGCAGATCCAGATCCTCCAATCAAACTTACCAAGGTAAGCACAAAGTCTTCTTCCCCTTCAAAGGTGGAAGGAAGACTGAAACTTTTTGCACACAATTGGTTCAGAAATTACACAAAACCCCTGGGTTCTAGAAACTATAGTGGGGTTCAAGATAGATTTTTGGGAACAACCATTCCAAAGAAAAGATTCCAAGGGAAATGATTCTAGATATGGAGAATTCACAGAATTGGGGATGTCCCAAATGTTAGACAAGGGAGCCATTGTAGAGAACCTCTTATCAGAGATTTCAAAGGGTTTTTTAAGTACTATCTTTCTAGTCAAGACGAAAGACAAGGGTTGCCATCCCATCATAAACCTAAAATACCTGAACAAGTTTCTAACTTACAGACATTTCAAGATGGAGGGTATCCATCTTTTGAGAGACATTCTGCAAGCCAAGGATTGGCTAGTAAAACTGGATCTCAAAGATGCCTATTTTACGATACCTATGGACAAGGATTGTCAAAAGTACCTTAGTTTTACTTGGAAAGGAACTCTTTATCAGTTCCAGTGTCTTCCCTTCGGCCTGTCCTCAGCACCTTGGTGTTTCACCAAAGTCCTTCGCCCAGTAGTGAGTTACCTCAGGGAGAAAGGGGTTCACCTAATTATTTACCTAGATGATATTCTCATTATGTCCCAAGACAAACTAGAAATTCAGAAACACTTACAAATGACTGTAGGCCTTCGCCAGAATCTGGGATTCATCATAAATGTAGAGAAATTTATCATTGTCCCGATACAGGAGTTGGAATTACTCGGTTTCCACGTAAATACTGTTTTCTCAATTCTAACTCTGCCTCTCAAGAAGGTTACTAAGATAAAAAACATGTCTCTCTTATCCTATCTAAAGATTCAATTTGTCTGAAAGGTCTCCTGTCATCTTCTATCCAAGCTATCTCTCCCGGCCCTCTTCATTACAGGGGTCTTCACAGACTAAAAGTTCTAGGCCTGAGGAAAGGTTTGTGGTACGAAGACTCAGTTAGTCAAAAAAACAGAAGAAACCTCCGCTAGAAGGCAATATACAATTGGGCATTAACTCCAATTCTTTTCAAATGTAACATTGTCCCACACAGAACGGTTCATTTCAAAAATATGTATAAATGTATTATTTTTTTCTCATCATCATCAAAAAAACGATCATAAATCTAATAGAATCATGGACATATATACAGTCTGTTTACATATATATATATATACATTACAGCCTTCAAACAACCTAAAAATGTTCAACATCCACACACACACATCCATACTCTCATCAGTTAAATAAAAAAACTATTTTTTATATATTCGCTAAACAGGGGAAGAAAAAAAGGTTAACAGACATACAATATACAGAATACAAAATACAAAAATGTGTATATACAGAACAACCAAAACAACACACACAAAAGGAAAAGCGCCGGCGCGCGTTTCGGAAAAGGACCGGATTTACACCAATCCTTCGTCAGGGCGCACAACGTGGATTATTCTTTTTAATATCTTCTCCACAATGGGGGATATCACTTAATCTCCAGTGCTACAGTCTTCATAGAATACAAGTGGACTTGCACATAAGGCTGTATCTTCAATTCTATAAACTATATATTCATGTCAAATCTGTGGGAACAATGAGACAACTATCAATATGGCTAATAAAAAGTAAAGAATGTCTGCTGGAGAAACCACCACCAAGACAAGAATATGAGAGTCCCAATATATAGTGATGAAAAGGAGAAAAGATATTGTGCAATCAGAGGATGGCCATACCTAGAGCAAAGAGAGTTTAGAGCCCAAAAATTTGAAAAAAGGACTAGAGAATAAGAATTTTTATTAGTCAGAACAGTGTTGAGATTAGGAAACAATATAAGTTCCAGATCCGTCACTGCTTGCCCGTGTGTTAGAGTAAATATACATATCAGGCATACACATACCATAAGTTCCATTCCAAGACAAAAATACGGTCTATCGCTTCAGGGGACGTATATTAGTAGGTGAAAAAAGGAAAGGAGATCTGAAACAAAATACGACATAGTGATTAAACAGGCCAGACCTAAAAAGTCCACTATCACCCGCCAAAAAGCAGGTAGATAAAGATGCCAGTCAAATTCTCCAAAATTACAGAACAGGTCCTAACTGATTACCTTTCTCTAAAACGTGATAAGCGGCCATATAATCCAGAGCACGGTATTGGAAGAATTCCCAACAAAGTCTAAAGAAAAAATGAACAAAGAAAAATAAGGAGGCGGAGAAACAAGAGAAAACCTCCTTAGAGATAGTATACCCAAGGTTGGGTCCTGTCTAGGTCCCATTAGCCCTGTCCCGAAAAAGTCTTGCTCACATACCGTGGGCCAGAAGTCCAACACCCAATATGCAGGGGGACCTCAAAGCTATCCCGATAGGATGAAACTGCAGAAGTGGCCTTGCGTTTAAAGATATCCCAAGGAACGAGGCTTGGTTCGGGGAGGAAGGGAAGAAGAAGTAAGAATCTACAAATGAAGTCAATCCTTAACCGCCCACAAATTTTTTGAACGCGGTAAGAACGTATTTCTATCTTCCCTTACTTGTTGTTTCCCCCTCCACTTCCTCTTCTTTTTTTATTTTAGTGGACTCTGGGGCGGTTAAGGATTGACTTCATTTGTAGATTCTTACTTCTTCTTCTATTTTTCACCCTTGTATACAGCTACGAGCCTCCCCGAACCAAGCCTCGTTCCTTGGGACATCTTTAAACGCAAGGCCACTTCTGCAGTTTCATCCTATCGGGATAGCTTTGAGGTCCCCCCCTGCATATTGGGTGTTGGACTTCCGGCCCACGGTATGTGAGTTAGACTTTTTCGGGACAGGGCTAATGGGACGTAGACAGGACCCTTCCCTTTTTCACCTACTAATATACGTCCCCTGAAGGGATAGACCGTATTTTTGTCTTGGAATGGAACTTATGGTATGTGTATGCCTGATTTGTTTATTTACTCTAACACACGAGCAAGCAGTGACGGATCTGGAACTTATATTGTTTCCTAATCTCCACACTGTTCTGACTAATAAAAATTCTTATTCTCTAGTCCTTTTTTCTAATTTTTGGGCTCTAAACTCTCTTTGCTCTAGGTATGGCCATCCTCTGATTGCACAATATCTTTTCTCCTTTTCAGCACTATATATTGGGACTCTCATATTCTTGTCTTGGTGGTGGTTTCTCCAGCAGACATTCTTTACTTTTTATTAGCCATATTGATAGTTGTCTCATTGTTCCCACAGATTTGACATGAATATATAGTTTATAGAATTGAAGATACAGCCTTATGTGCAAGTCCACTTGTATTCTATGAAGACTGTAGCACTGGAGATTACGTGATATCCCCCATTGTGGAGAAGATATTAAAAAGAATAATCCACGTTGTGCGCCCTGACGAAGGATTGGTGTAAATTCGGTCCTTTTCCGAAACGCGCGTCAGCGCTTTTCCTTTTGTGTGTGTTGTTTTGGTTGTTCTGTATATACACATTTTTGTATTTTGTATTCTGTATATTGTATGTCTGTTAACCTTTTTTTCTTCCCCTGTTTAGCGAATATATAAAAAATAGTTTTTTAGGTTTCGCCCTGGGCGTTGCAACTGCGTAGCAGTTGCTCCGCACACGGCGAAATCTCATGATCCTACATATGGGGCTTTGGTTCCGCCTCTGTCTCCCATTGGCTAGCTCCATAAATGGAGGCTAGCCATTGGGAGACAGAGGCTGTCAATCACGCTTTCCCCTGAAAACGCGATTCGGGGGCGTTTCTCGGTCTTTTTTTAAGTCCCGCCCCTTTGTCCTGGGCCGCGCTGTGATTGGCTGCCGGCCCGGGACACCCCTGTGATGTCATTCCCCGGGCCGCGCTGTGATTGGCTGGCCGGCCCGGGACCTGACTTGTTAGTTTCTGTTCCCGCTCCCCCCTCCATTAGCCGTGTTCCTGTTCCCTTTGTTCCCGCCCCCTCCTGCTGTCTCGCAGCTTGTGGCGGTCATGGAGACGTGCGCTTGTTTCTTCATGCAAACATTTTGAAGAGTCTCTCTGCCATGGTTTCCTGAAAACTCCGTGGACGGTTCTACGCAGTGGAATAACCAAAAGAAAATGAGCCAGTGAGTGGGAGTGAGTCGTCGGCTAGAACATTCCCTTGTCACCGCAGGGCACAATTTCAGCTCTTGTACCACAAGATGGCTGTACTGCCACGCGCGCTCTCCGCAGGTAGCGGGCCGTAGTCGAGAAGCTGCAGGCTGGTTACCGAAGCTGGCCGTGTGCACGCATTTCACATACTGCGGAGCTGGCAGCGTCGGTGGCTCGTGTCCCCATGGCTCCGAAAACCGTGCGAGATAACATTGATAAATCCACTTACACAGAAACATTAACCGAAGGAGTTGGCGAGCTGCCAACAATATGTAGCCTGAAACGGATCTACCATTTACAGCCTCGTTTCCAGCTGCTCTTCGTACAAGGCGATCCAGGCTGTTCTACGTAGCCGGTGATCTCTTGTTATGATGGCTTTTCTTTCCAGACGTTTAGGCATTCGTGCCTATAACATATGATTTGTATCGGATCTATGTGAGGCCATATATATTTACAGGTTTGCATCTCTTGTTTTATGTTGCCTGGTTTAAAATAACAGGCGTAAGCAACATCGTGTCTCCTTTCACTACACGATAGCTTCTGAGCCTGCGCTCGTTTCCCCGTAGTCTTCGAAGCCTCATCTTTTTAGCAGCCCTTAAGGGGTCTCCGCAGCCTTTTTTTTGTATGTTGTAGCTGTATACACTCGTGTCTCCAGCATATGGCATGTTGTATCTAGTTGCTGTAGCGACCTCTGTCCAACCAGTCCATTTTCCAGCAGAACTCACCTTATGATGATCATTGGAGCCTTGAACACTATTTCTAACATTTTTCATCGCAGTTTAGTCTTTCTCCCCAGCGATTGAGCCCGTTGCCTGATTATTCATTGCCACCCTATATTACTATTATCAGTTTTACATTGCGTCGCTAGTGGCCTCCAATCCTTTCCGATCCTGACTGGCGTTTTTCCATGTGTAATCAATATAGCGCTAGTGTGTATCATTATTTGCTAGTCGTAACCTGCGAATGTTTGTCACTGTCCGTGTCTGTTTCCCTACATTTGAAGTGAACAATGAAGATTAGTCCGCGGCAGACGGAGCATGTCACGCTGAAGACATGCTAAAAATCTCATAACTCTCGTTTGAAGTCCAGTAACAGGATTACCAAAACTGCACGTAGTCGAGACCTCTTTGGTTTGTTAATTATTTTATTATAGTCATTGAGGCTTTGAGCCACTTCTAAATCGTCCCGTTTATACAGGTAGACGAGTTAGCAGAGTAAGGGAAATAAGAGATGCTATGAGAAAAAGAAGGATTTTAGGAGAAGCTCAACATTAAAATGAACAGGAGTAAATACATAAAAAACACGAAGAGGTCTCCGAGCTCCGACTGAGATTGCACCTTAAGTTATAATCCTTCAGATAAACGCATGTGAAGTGCACCATGATTTCAGACGTGGTGTATGTATGGCGTGTCACTGTTTTCGATCTTCACTGTCTGTGAGTGTTTTCCACGTAGAAAAGCACACCTTTAAATCTTACGACTACACACATGTAAACAATTGTAGAGTGCAAGTTTGATTTAAGGTGTAATAGATGTACTTACTCCATTCACTACAACTAATTGAATAACAATAATTAAGTAACTGAAACCAAAGCACTGATCTTTAGTGTTAAACAGAAGAGAGAATGATGTACCCTACAGTCTCCGAACTGCAAAATGTGTAGTAATGCAGTCAAATCCCAGCCTCTCCACCTGACCAAATTGTGGGCTCCATGGCGCATTGTTTTACTTAACTGTATGATATTCCTTGACCAAAAACCGGACTTCTAATTGGCTGATATAAAATAATCATGCTTCACAATCAATAATAACATAAACTTAAGCCATATAAAGAGAGACCATAACAAACTAACACATTTGGGGTAACTAATGGCAATTTCGTCAGACCGCCGAGATGTTCTTTATCTTGAATGTTAAATAGTTTAAAAAAAAATTACTTTCAATAGATGTCACTAATCTAATGAATTTACGTTAGTGTCTCCTAAAACTTTGGACACAGTCTGTGCTTACATTTACTTTCCTTTAGGCTGTCGCCACTGTTCACAGCCTTTTGGTTTATAGACTACTTAGATTCTTTGTCTCAGTAACCCACTATCTTCTGCTTCTAAATGTACAAGGCTGTCTGCCTTAATAGTCCTCAAATGTTTGCTGACAGTTATAAGCAAACTCTCATAATTGGCAAAAGCTCATCATGTCCATTGCAACTAAGTATTTTGCCCTTCAGGTTGTCATCCATTGGAGTTGACTACAAAAAAATGTATGCCTTTTGATATCTTTTTAACATTTTTTGTTTTGTTTGCTTATTTAAATACAGTAACATTGCTCCCTCAAACTCTTTTAGAAGTTTTAGTACCCAGACATTTGTAATCTTTGTGTGGTTTATGGATAAGATTAATGTATGTACTCTTCATCAGGCATTGAAAAATCAGTAACCTGTTACTAGACCTGCAGGTCTAGTGACTTGAATGATTTACTCGACCTAACTGTAATGGTCTTGACCCATAAACTTGTATCAAATTGTGAGATCCTAGGCAAATATTTTATTTCACTGAGTCGCCCTTTCTTCATTACCACATGCAAGAGTATCTTTAAATTTGTGAGTTCGGCATGTCTGCTGCACAAAAAACTCTTGTTTGTTTTAATAGACTACACTTTTGCTCCATGTATAATAGAAATGGAGCCTTTATATAGGGTACATGTGATCCGTGACACGTCTCTTAGTTTCCTAATAGTAGTCATCAGGGTAGGGGCAGGAATGTTTCTCGGTTTATTTTTTAAAACTCACTTTTAGTAAATATATTGCTAAAGCTTGATGTGGTGGTGCACCGTCATTTACTGACACTTTCAGCTGAAATGGCCACCAATTTTCCCACTGACAACCAGTTTTAATAATTTTTGGAAATCGTTTTTCAGCAAATATAATTTTCACATCATCAATTCTAATTAGTTTTGATCCTAATAACATTTTTGTTTCCATCTCACTACTGAAATATATTTCAAAATATTTTTACAGTTGATTTACAAGCTATTTTAATGTTGTGTGCCCCTCTTGATCGGCAGACTGTTCACATTACAAAATCCTCTAACTTTGCAATCGCAAAAGAATAGTAAACACAAATCTCCAGGATAAAATAAGCAGCGGTTTTTCATAAGATGTATCCTGACATTTGATCTCTGTCTTTGAACGTACAGCAAATGTGTCAAGATAAAATCAAGATTTTACAGCATCTTTATTACTCATTCACTTTCTAACTGAACAAACACCTGTTCATCGCCAGCTCTAGTTCTCTCGCCAGACCGGGCCAGTAGAACCTCAAAGTAGCTTGCCCTGAAACAATCTGACTCGATTTAGAGATTAAGTGAGTAGATTTCTCCAGCGCACCTTAAGTCCGGTTCTTTCCCTTTTTCAACCAATTGGTTCCTGTGCCACTTAATGTCGGGACCATAAAGTACTTCTGTAGCTCTTTTACCACAGAGATTTACATGCCGGGTGTGTGTGTGTGTGTGTGTGGCTCTGGGTGTGTGTGTGTGGTAGTAATTGCTGTCTGCTGAGCTCGTCCGTAGGGTACAATAGGTCTCACATTTGCGAGAGATTAAGCTAATGGCAATGTAAATGACAATGCCATTTATTTATCTGTTTTCAAAACCAACACATAAATACAAATTTTGTCATTTACAATGCCAATAGCTCCAACTTTTCCAAAGGCGAAACCATTGCATTGTAAATGCTTGTTTATTTAACTGATGAGAGTATGGATGTGTGTGTTGAACATTTTTAGGTTGTTTGAAGGCTGTAATGTATATATATGTATGTAAACAGACTGTATATATGTCCATGATTCTATTAGATTTATGATCTTTTTTTTGATGATGATGAGAAAAAAATAATAAATTTATACATATTTTTTAAATGAACCGTTCTGTGTGGGACAATGTTACATTTGAAAAGAATTGGAGTTAATACCCAATTGTATATTGCCTTCTAGGGGAGGTTTCTTCTGTTTTTTGACTAGTTTTCCCTGCCTCCTTCCCCTAGCATTTTGCATTCAGGGACCCTCCTGTGTTTATTGACGAAGACTCAGTTACCCTCTCGGAGGACGCTCAAGAGGATCTTCACTGGTGGATGAAGAGCCTTCAAGCATGGAACGGTAAAGCTAATTTCGGAAATCTTCCAGATTTTACTCTAGAATCAGATGCAAGCAACCGCGCCTGGGGTGATCTCCTGAAAAATATAGAAACCAGGGGGAGGTGGTCCTTAGAGGAACAATCCTTACACATAAACTCCCTGGAGATGTTAGCAGCTCTGAATGCCCTTATGAGCTTCAAGGAGTATCTAAAGAATTCCAACACCTTAATCTGCTTAGACAATTTCTCTGCGTTCTCATATTTAAACCGCCTGGAGGGGGCGTGAGATCCAAGAATCTTTCAGATATTGCCAAACAGATCTGGTATTTTTGTTATGATCAAAAGATTTCTCTCAGGGCGGAATTCATTCCAGGAATTCAAAATCTAAGGGCAGATTTGAATTCTCATTTTCTCCATGATTCCAGTGATTAGAAGTTGAATCCAGGGGCCTTTTCTCTGATCCAGGAGTTAAGGGGCCCAGTTCAGATAGACCTGTTCGCCAGCAGACTAACTCACCAAGTTCAGAAGTATTTCAGCTGGAAAGCGGATACCAGGGCATCGATGCCTTTCTCCAATCTTGGGAGGGGATCAAGGATTACGCGTTTCCTCCCTTCTCAATGATTCAGAGACTGTTATGGAAAGTGAGACTGGAGTCATGCTCCATCATTCTTGTAACCCCCTTTTGGAAATCACAGGTTTGGTTCCCCAGGGTAATGGAACTGACAGTGTATTTTCCGCTACTAATCCCGTCATCCTTAGGTCTACTCCAGGGTCTGGACAGAGAAGAACATCCTTTAATTTTAGAAGGGAGAATGAACCTTCTTATTTGGAGGATTTCAGGGGTTCTGACAGATATTCTGACCTTTCAGGAGAGGCTAAGAGCTGCTTGGAAGATTATTCATGGGCACCAGGAACCAGAAAAAGATACAGGGGTGTTTGGAGAAAGTGATCATGTTGATGCATGGAAAGGGATCTGGATCCCGTACAAAGTTCTTTGCAACACAAAGCCAATTATCTAGCCCATCTTTTTGAGTCAGGTCTCTCTTAAATGACTATCAACTGCTACAGATCGGCTATTCCCTCGGGTCATGCCTTAATTCATAATCTTGCTATTGGTAGCAACCCTTTAATCACAAGGGTAATGAAAGGTAATAGACTAAGGAGACCCCCTAAGGCTTATTACGAATCCCTTTGGGATGTTAACCTAATTTTTTATCTCTTCCTTTCTTGGCCTGATAACAATTTTCTCTCCCTTATACGAATATCCATGAAATAAGCAACTCTTTTGTGCCTGATTTCTTTTAGAAGGGTCTCAGACATTAAAGCTTTAGAACTTCCTAATAGATTCTATTCCTCAGAAGGTGTTCACTTTGATATTTGGAATAGAACTAAAACAATGTTAGAATCTATTTTTTACCCCTTTTTTCATGAGTGTGAAAAATTGTGTGTTTTAAATTGTATGAAGTGGTGTGGAAAAGTGGGTCTATTGTCTTGCCATTCACTTCGCCATTTTGTGATTCACTCCACCATTTTGTGATGTGCCCTTGTGACTGACTTTCTTTCCGTATCACGAACACTTTGAAGCTCCACTTTTGACCTGTTACATTCCTGCATGGACACTCACACCCTGTTCGTGTTTTGGCCTGCCACAAACTGACCAGCTTGTGCTCAACCAGTCGGACAGGGAATTTCTCAAATGCTTATCGTCCACACCCTGTACATTGTGCCCTGCAGGCGTCCATCAACAGGCCTATCCCTGCTTGCTGTGTAATCATACCTCTCACCTATGCCCTGCAGTGGTAAACAGCTAAATATTTGTGGACTCCATTATATAAACATGCTTTTCGCCTACACCCTACAGGGGCCTCCACGTTACCTGTGCTTATCAGATTAACCTTTGTTTGACATGTAATCATGCTATGCCCTGCAGTACCAATTAATCAGAGTGACCTCAGTGTACTATGTAATTATAATGTTTTGCCCATATCCTGCGAAAACCCCCAAAGGCTACTCACCTGCTGTTTCTCCAGATTTACTATTTGTTTAGGAATGCACTAAAAGATGATTGATACAACTCCCTTACATGCCTGGGGCAGGATATAGGGTATATAGGTGCAGAACCAAAGCACTAAGGCAGACTGCCTCCTCAGACAGCTATAGGTGTCTGCTGTTGATGCCCTCTCCATCTCATGAGATTGTAATAAATATCCTTTCTCTCTGGCTCCAGTGTTGGTCTCAGTTTGTATTCCGGACCCCCGTGGACTATAGAGTGACCCTGACACCTTTGGTGGTCTACCAAAAGACCCCCAAATCCACAATTGCCGCCCAGACGTGGGACCGATCAGAGACGCGGATTGCCCGGTCTTGGGGTCCCGAGGAGGAAGTTGAACGGACGGTGGTGGGGCCGGTCTATGTGAAAAAGACCCTTGTCTTCGTAGCCACCACCCGACCTTCACTACAAAAAAGACCCCCGCAAGTGGCTCCGGTCCTGACTCGGGCCCTCGATAGACTTGGACGATCTTTGCAGTAAAGAGACCACCTGGAGAACGAGACAAAGGATTCTCGTAGGGTCACTGATTTGCGACACCTTTTTGTTTGTACTTGGTTTTGGTTGTCTGTTTTTTTTAATTTCACTCTTTGCAAAGATTGAAGATAAAACGGGTAATGTGGACTCTCTGTCCGACCTTTGAACTTCGTAGAAATATTATTTAAGATAACATAGAAAAGCATGCCCGTACTTGGTAAATCCACTTGATAAGGTTGTTGATGACGCCTCTTTTTGGTATTTTTGGTTATCGAGACTTGGTATTTCGATATTTTCAAATAACGAAAGTTAAGCGGGTAAAGTGGACTATTTGTCCAATTTTCTGAAATTTGTAGAGACGTTTTTTAAGAAACTAGAAAAACATGCCCGCTTTTAGTAAATTTGCACGATGGTTAGGTTGTTGTATATCTCGATCGTGGGTGGTAGAAGATAGTCAGCCAGCTCCCCTTGAAGGCACCTCAAGTAAGGATATGTACATAAAATACGGTATTTTTCCCATAATGTATAATTCATTATGGCATAAATACACGTCCAAGGATAAAGAGACTCAGTGGCCCATATATGGTTCATTTGAATCTCACAAAATTGAAGCTGTAGAAATGCAGCTCTTTAAAAGGAGGTCGCGACAAGCAATGTTTGACGCCCTAGGCCAATGGAAAAAGGAGGGAGCTGAAAGAGAGAGAAGGGCTCAGGCAAGGTTACAGAAAGAGGCTAGAAAAAGCGATAAACAGAAATTAATAGAATTACAACAGGAAAAAGTTGCATCCAACCTTGCGTTTACAGATAGAGAACACAGGTAGAATGTGTCTGGTCAGTATCCTGGGCGTCATACACCACTAGCGCGAGCAGACCCCAATGAATAGGAGCTTCTCCTCCATCCCTTACCAATACCATGTCCCTCCCCATCCTATCCCACGGACGGCCGATGGAAATATACCCTCTGACAATGCCCAACCCCTACCTCCCGATCCCACTGCCCCTCCCGCTCAATCTGACCCTGAGACCGCATCTTCTGCTCGATCCCACACAACCCGCATCACATCTGCACAGAAACAGGCCCTGGATGGTCTAGTTTGCATCTGCCTGGAGGATCTTTTTACCTCTAGTCAGATCCGTGCTATATATGAGGCTTATGCACCACCTCAAAAGGGCTACTTCCTACAACAATTTGCTTATGAAATATTCTCTCTTTATGAGAAACGCCACGGACTGACACCAGCCGACCATGTTAGGGGATTGTATCGTAAGTTGACAGAGGGGAGAGAAAGTTCTGAGGAAAGCAACAGTTTGTTAGCGTTCACGCTACAAATGATGGAGGGTCTTAGGAGAGACCAGGAGGAAGAGGAAAAGCCATTAGTAAAGGAGGGTGCGACTGGAGGTCATATGGCACCAATAAGGGAAGCAGCTCCAGGTACTGCTGAGGTACTGGATCGTCCAGATGCCAAAAGTCGGACGTTATATAATTGGGTGTACACTCCGTGGCTTCGAGCTGACATCTTAGCTTTCAAAAAGGACTTGCCTGACCCCCGGAAGAATCCTACGGTATTCTACGAAGGGTTTGACACGGTTATTACTACCTATACAATGACACTGACTGACATAGACCAGTTCTTTGGGTTAATTTTGCCCCCAGATATTTGGAGACCCATAAGGAAAGTGGATGATGAGGCCTTGTTCAAGCATAAGTGGGAAGATTTGACAAAAATGGATAGGGATAGAAAACCAGGTGAAAGGCCTGCAGAAGCTATTTTAGAGCTGGCAGGTAATATAGTAAAAAGAATTGAAGGCCACAATTCCAGCTAGGAAGGTAGATTGGACAGCTATCACTGCTTGTAAACAAAAATCTGAGGAAACTACATCTGACTACTTCTCCCGCCTCAGCCAGGTGTTTATTGACTATAGTGGACAGGACGCGACGACTGAGACAGGTCGACACTTACTAGTTCAGACTTTTGTTAAAGGATTGTTGCCACCCATCTCCACAAAGTTACAGAGTAGCGAAAGCACGTGGCCGGCTGCAACACCCACACAGATCTTGACTATGGCCCAATATTATGAACGTCTGCAGAATAAGATAGAGGAGGAAAAAGATAAGAAAAGAAAAGAACTCAAAGAAAAAGTAATGCTCTCCCAAATAAGCACTAGAGAGGGAGGAAACGGTAGAGGTCCACAGTATAATTATATGCCCGCAACTACTGGAACACAACCACCCCCACGCCAACTGTCCAAGGACCAATGTGCGTATTGTAAGGAAACAGGCCACTGGCGCGCAGATTGTCCTCTTTTACAGCGAAATACAATGGGTCGGGGAAGGGGATTGAATATAGGTAGAGGAAGAGTCCCAACCTCCAACAGACAACGCCCCAATGTCTTTGATAACAATAGACAGGCTTTTGCACACAATTTTTCTGGTGACCACTTCCCCGACAATGAATTTGCATGAGACAGCCAGGGACAGGAAAAGGAACCAGTGGAACTTCCAGTTGCTCAATCAGGCCCCTATGTCACAGCTTCAGTGGTTGGAACTCAGGGGAAATACTTGGTCGACACAGGGGCCTCTAGAAGTGCCCTCTCACATAAACTGATTCCTAGGGCGCCCCTGTCTGGCTTATCGGTCACATCTGTAGGATTTGACGGCACACCCTCCACCAACCCCCTTTCTACTGAGTTGCGCCTGGACATACAGGGGAACGCAGTAATAGCCTTTTTTCTGCTCTCACCAAATTGCCCAGACAATTTGAAGGGCATTGATCTCCTAAAGCACTTCAGAGCCACCATTTGCTGTTCTCCTCAGAATGTCCGAGTCATACTGTTTGATAATGATTGCCCCCTTGGTTATGAATCCCACCTTTATTGTCTCACTGATTCCGAACAGCAGGATTTGTCCCAGTTACCTGACACCCTGTGGGCCATCACGGATACCGACGTTGGGGAGATTGTGATGGAGCCTCTCCGCATAACAGTAAAACAGAATGCACCTCTTCCCCGCCTCCCTCAGTATAAAATTTCTGCAGACTGCAAAAAGGCTCTCATGACTATAGTACAGGATATGATTGTAGCTGGGGTAGTTGAGGAAGTTCAGTCTAATATTTGCAATAGTCCCATCCTTCCAGTTTTGAAACGTACGTCCACCTCTGAGAAAATATACCGTTTTGTCATTGACCTCTGTGCAATTAACAAAATAGTGGCCCCACAATATCCTGTGGTCTCTGACTTAACAACTACATTGACGATGATCCCCTCAACTGCTACCACCTTTACAGTTATTGACCTCATAAATGCCTTCTTCTCCATACCAATACATCCAGAGTCACGCTATCTTTTTGGTTTCACCATAAAAAACAGATCATGCAGATTCTGTCGGGTTCCTCAAGGGTATACTGAAAGCCCTAGTATCTACAGCCAGGCCCTTAAACAACAGCTCAACCAGATACAGTTACCACCCGGCGCTGTTCTCATCCAATATGTCGATGTCATTCTTTTGGCTGCCCTGGCTCGCACTGCCTCTCTTACTACACTACGCTTTTTGGCATCACAGGGCCATAAGGTGTCAAAGAATAAGCTACAGTGTGGTAGACAGCAGGTGACCTACCTCGGACGTCTGCTGTCTAAGGAGGAACGTACTCTCACACCTGACCGCATCCAAACAATACTACACCTTTCCTCTCCCACCACCCAAAGAGATGTTCGTGTACTAATTGGACTCACTTCCTTTTGTCGCCAATGGATACCACATTTTTCCCTCATAGTTAAGCCACTCCTTGCTTTGCTTACGAAAGATACACCCACACCTCTTCCTTGGACACATGAACACAACCAAGCCTTTCAAGACTTACGCCACGCTCTTTGCTCTGCACCAGTATTGGGCACACCTGACTACTCTAAACCCTTCTGCCTCTACTACCATGAGAGCTCAGGATGTGCTCTCTCAGTCCTGACCCAAATTCACGGCACCAAACAACGCCGATGTGCTTACTTTTCAGCCACCCTAGACCCTGTGGCCAGAGGTTTGCCCTCCTGCCTTAGAGCAGTTGCAGCAGCGGCCGTCTCTATCCGACAAAGTGAAGGGATTGTGTTGGGATCTAGATTGACGGTATTAGCTCCACACGCAGTCGACATATTACTGAATCAGACAAAGACACAACACCTTACTAGTGCACGACTAATAGGATACGAACTTACGCTGTTAGCACCCCATATCACGCTAAAGAGATGTGCAACCCTGAACCCTGCCATACTCCTGCCCACACCAGATTCTGACATGCCAGACATACCACAAGACTGCCTTTTTCGAACAGAAGAACAGGCTAAGGGATGGGTAGACTAACCCTGGGCGAAGAACTACGCTCCGTTCGCGGAGCTTGCGGAGTTTCGGCAGCTCCACGTTCCGCGGAGAACGCGTAGCTGTCGATTACTCCGCGATCCGGTGCGTAGCGTAGTTCTCGCGCGCTGAATAACATTATCGCGTGCGCGGCAATGGCTTACCTTCGTTCTGCGTTCGTTTTTTCCTGGTCGCGTGTGCCACCATGTTTGGAAACACTCTCGCACAGTCCCGTGCGACTGTGCGAACGCGATAACGTCATTTGGATGCGCGATAGCATCATAAGGATGCGCGAGGATGCTTGTTGGTAAGATCGAGTTGCCGAACACGCAGAAACTGCATTCTTGCACAGAATAACTCGCGAGCATGTTAAAACCATAATAAATTACCATTTTGGTTAGGAAAAAAAAGCAAAAAACCTTAAAGTTGTACCTTTGGCTTTATTTTTAGGGGGGAAGGAGCCCTCTTTTTGTTTCTACTCTTGTTTTGAAGAGTAAGGAGGAAGGGCTCTTGAGTTTACAACTTCCTGTTCCTGTCCACCAGGCTCCTCCCAGTGCTTTGTCCATGTGGTGCTCACTTTCCTTTGGATTTTGAGCTGGAAGGATCACTTTCTGTCTGTGTTGGCTGCATTACTGATTTATCTTGGATTTAATGAGGACTTTTTGAATTGGAATTCTCTTTTTCAAGTAAGTTTGTGTAACTGTAATGTATGAGTGAGTATGATGTAGACTTGTGCTTGTTTGATTTGATTTTTTTTTAACTACAGTATTCAATCCTGGAATTAAATTATTGATGGAGGCCTGTACTTTCATGAGGTCCCAAATTGTATTTTTTTTTTAACTTGCATCCAGGCTACATAAAGAGGTACCCATGGGTCCAATCATGTTTCTGTAGTCTGTGTTTAAATGTTTATTCCAGTTTGTAAACAAACTTCATGGATGGCATTGGATTATGTTCATTATGCAATAGCAATGTCTGTTGTGGAATTTCTGTTTGTGGAATTTAAAATGTTTCTAATTTTTAAGCCAATATCTGACCCTAGTACCCCATGTAGTTAGTGTGTAGGCATGCTTGAGTTCATTGTATTAACTTTCTGTGGTCGGCCTGGCCATGTGTTGGCGGCCATTTTATGTTTCCAGCCACTTTGCTCTTGCCATAGGCCTCCAACCTTGTGGCCTACTCTGGCAGTAGGCCATAGGTACTACTCATAGGGTCATGAAAGTTAATCAACTGTTTTTGTGGTGTACCCTTAATGTGTAAATCATGGATGGCTTGGATTGATGTAGAAAATCTTATTTTTATGTGTGGGGTATTTCTGGTTTTGGGTGTGTTTAAATACTCTGTCAATTTCTGCCATTAGGTAACCCTAGGAAAACAGCTTGGGTAGTTTTGGTAACTTCGCACAGTGTGAGAACGTGAACTTACATTTTTTGTCTTGTTCGCGCACTCAATGTACTTGCTCGGGAACGCGAAAACGACTTTTTATTCCATTCGCGCTGCCGAACATGCCGATTTAGCATTCTCGCGGACAATATGTCCCGAGTTGCATAAAAGTTTCTGGAAAATGTTGCAGGTGTTTCTTGTGCACCCAAAAAGTCCTCATTTATGTTATGTTGTCATTTGGTTGTAGTTTTCTCTTTTTGGAGCATGGACCACTTCCATTTTCTGTCCTCTATGTAACGATTTCTTTTTTTTTGGGTGGGGTGACCAATTTGGGCGGTGGTGTGGTGTGTCCATTTTGTGAAGCAAAGCATTGTCCCTTTGCCATAGGCATTATTGTCTGTCTTCTCTTTCTTGTCATGTTGTTGTTGGTGGCCAGGCCATGTGGTGGCGGCCATTTTGTGTATGCTTCCTTTGTGATTTTGCCATGTTGTTGTTGGTGGCCAGGCCATGTGGTGGAGGCCATTTTGTGTATACATTAAAGTTGTCCATGTTGTTGTTGGTGGCCAGGCCCTATGGTGGCGGTCATTTTGTGTATGCTTCCTTTGTGATTTATTTTGCCATGTTGTTGTTGGTGGCCAGGCCATGTGGTGGAGGCCATTTTGTGTATACATCCTTTGTGATTTTGCCATGTTGTTGTTGGTGGCCAGGCCCTATGGTGGCGGCCATTTTGTGTGTCCTTCCTTTGTGCTTTTGCCATAGGCATCCAAGGTTTTTGACTATTGTATTGTGGCAGTAGGGCAGAGTTACTACTACTCATAGCCATAGGTGCATTAAAGTTAATCAACTCTTGACGCGACATTACATTTTTTGTCTTGTTCGCGCGCTCAATGTACTTGCTCGGGAACGCGAAAACGACGTTTTCTTCTGTTCGCGCTGCCGAACACGCCGATTTTGCATTCTCGCGGACAATATGTCCCGAGTTGCATAAAAGTTTCTCGAAAATGTTGCAGGTGTTTCTTGTGCACCCAAAAAAACAGAAGTTGTCATTTGGTTGTAGTTTTTGGAGCCTGGAACAATTACTGTGTCTGTCTTCTTGTTTGTGGGTGGGCTGACCACGTGGGCAGCGGTGCGGCTACTTTGTGAAACAAAACAAAGCATTGTCCCTTTCCCATAGGCATTTATTGTCTGTCTTCTTTTTTCTCTTACTTTTCATGTTGATGGTGGTGGCTAGGCCATGTGGTGGCGGCCATTTTGTAGGTACTTCCTTTGTGCATTTATCATTGGACTCCCAGCTTTCTGTCTGATCTCACAGTAGGCCAGAGTCCCAGAGGTAGTAGTTAGCGGGGGTGCTGCCTTTATGTAGCTGTTTTAGTTCGGTGTATGCAATTAACATCATTCATTAGGGCATGTGTGTGTATGGCATTGCATTCAACAATGTGTTGTCTGGGCAGGGGTTTGTTTGTATGTGTTTTTGCGGTGTTAGGTTTACAACCTCTGTCTTAGCCATGGGCTATTTATTCCTTGCACATTAACCTGTCATGTGCAGCAGGCATCCTCCTTTTTCTGTCCATATTGGTATATATAGGCCTGCTTGACTTTATTGGTTCTTTCTGGACTTCATGTGGCCTTTGAGCTGTGGTGCTGCTGGACTGGTATTATGAGTCTTCTGTTTTGTCTTTTATACATTGGCCTGTGTGTCTTTCAATTGTTCATGTTGCCTTACTGCTTGTTTGACTGATGTTGTTCTGCCTTCTTTACTTGTAGGTGCACAAAAAAAGACTGAGGAGGTGCTGGTTGTTTTTTCATCCATCGCTCGTTCTACTGCCAGACGGACGTCCTTCAGTTGTACGCCACGTGTGGTGTGTGACTCATCTGACCAGACATCTCTGCAATTTGTGCTGCTGTGAGCTGACTGACATCAGAAGAAGATGGGCCCTAAGAAAGCTACCAGGTCCTCCACCACAAAGAAAGTTGCTGAGAAGAAGGAACAGCAGAAGGAAGTGTCACTTAAGTCTGGTATGGACTCCAAAACCTTTTTTGGCACCCCAAAAGGTACGCCTGGAGCAGCGGTGTCTGGGGTGCAAGTTGGGACCAGCACATCTGCATTAGTGGGGGCAAGCCAGCATCCCAGGGCCAAGCACATGATGAGGGTCGAAGAGGTAGCCAGCCTTCTGCTTGCGAGCAGTGATACTGAGCCAGAACTAAACTTATCGCTGTCTCAAAGTAGTACACAATCCACGCAAGATGGAAGTGCTCAACAACCACCGCCAGCAGTAGATGTTCAACAACCACAACCACCGCCCGCAATAGGAGTTGTTCACCCACAACCACTTCCCGCAACAGTTGTTGAACAACCACAACCACCGCCCGCAACAGTTGTTGTTGAAAAACCCCAGCCCGCAATAGTACTTCCTCAAGAACAACAACCACCATCTCCGCACCAAATAGTAGTAGTTGTTCCTCCCGAAGTCGGGGCAGTTCAGGAAGTAGAGCCTCCTTCCGAGCAAGAAGAAGAGGAAGCCACTTCTGTAGGTGATCTATTTCCTTTGAATTCACCAAGGGAAAGGAGGGTTAGTGCATCGAGTTCTTCGCAAAGCATCCCTTCCGATGACCTTGATACGGATTGGCAGCCACAACTATCTGCGCATTCAAAGGAGAGACATCCCAAGAAGACCATGCTAGGAAAAAGGAAGTTTCCAGGCAGGCTTGAACTTATGGAGGTCGATGTAGGTGAGCAGGATACTGCTGGTGATAAAGACGGGTCTGACACTGTCATCATCACAAGCGTTATTCCTGGTGCAGAGGATGTAGAGACCAACATTTTCACCCTATCCAGAAATGCTGCAATGACTGATGAGCAGGTACCACGCATAACTCCTACACACTCAACACCCAAAGTAACACCAGCTCCAATTTTTTCATCAGCGAAGGCCCGGCAGCATCCGACATCCAGCAGAAGCGCCACTTCAACAGAAGGAGGTAGTGGCAGTACTAGGACTGAGCTGTCCCATAGTGAAATTCCACAATCCTCCAGTCCATCCGGCATTGGCAGTGGGTCCTCCTCTTCCTATGGCAGGAGACAAAAGTTTACCTCCCCAGTGTGGGACTTCTTTACGGTTCACCCAGTTCAGGAGAACATTGCTGTATGCACCATTTGTCATGTCAATGTTAGTCGTGGTAAGCTTGGTACAAACTATGGGACTGGAGGCCAAACGACCCATTTGAAAAAAACACACTTGATCAGGTGGGAGAACCACCTTGCAAGCTTAAAAAATGTTAGCACTCGTGTTGGTGGGGATACAGTGGTACAAGGTCCACTCATGGTTGACCAGGAGGTAGAAGAAGAGGGAGACGATGACCTTCTATCTAGGAGTGGTACACAATGGACCCCTGTCGCCAGCACTGGAGTGGTAAAGTCCACATCCGCCGCATCAGCAACTTCTCAGTGGCACCAGAGTCAGCTGGAAACACCAAGGAGTGCAAAGTCTGCGATGCAAGGTGGTCCGTCTAGCATAACTCAAAGACATGCAAAGCAGCTTACCATTCCTAGCATGTTAAGGCAGGAGGGAAAGTACGAGCGGAACCACCCAGTAGCACGTTTGTACAATGCCAAACTTGCGAAAATGTTAGCACTGGACCTTCTCCCATTTTCATTTGTTGAGGCTGTTGGATTTCTGGAATTAGTGGCAACCCTCTGCCCAAAATGGAACGTTCCCAGTCGCTACTATTTTGCCCGAGTGGCTGTTCCAGCACTACACCACGACGTGCTGGAATTGATTGGGAAAGCCTTACAACAGAGTGTTGTCCATTGTATCCACCTGACAACAGACATGTGGAGCAGTTGCGATGCTACAGATTTCATGTGCATCACCGCACACTGGATCTCTTTTGCAGGTGTTAAAGACAAGTTAACTTCAGGCCTCCGTGACGTTGCTGGAATTTTTAATGATACGCGCAGACATGCAACTATAGCCATGTTTGGTATGGACAAAAGTCATACTGCTGAAAACATTTTGTCTGACTTTAACGACAAGGTCTTTGAATGGCTGAAACCAAGAGGCCTTAAGATTGGTTTTGTTGCCACCGACAATGGCAGTAATGTAGTGAAGGCAATGAGAGAAGGACATTATTTCAGGGTAGCCTGTTTGGCACACTGCATAAACTTAGTCGTGCAAGACTTTCTGAAAAATGAAGCCAAAGTCAGCAACATAATGGCCATCTGCAGAAGAATATGCACGCACTTTAACCATTCTTTTAAAGGACGGAAGCTGCTACGGGTCATTCAGCATGAGCATAGGTTGCCAGTCAAAGCACTGATCCAGGAGGTCCCAACACGTTGGAACTCAACTTATTTCATGCTTGAGCGTCTCTTTGAGCAGTACATCCCACTGAATGCTTATGTCATGTCAAGAAGATTAGGGGATCCTAGTGTTAATCTTAAAGCCCTGACCATTGAGATGTGGCAGTGGGACCTCATTAAATGCATCACAGAGATGCTACAACCCTTTGAGGTCTTCACACGTGCAGTTAGCAGGTAGGACTGTACTATGGGCCAAGCCATCCCATTGTTGTACATGCTTGAGCAATAGGTGAAGGAGGTCTGTCAAACATACGAAGGTGACGAACAAAAAGTTGATGCATATACCTTAGCCAAGGGCTTAGGCAACCGCTTGTGTGCAAATGTAAGGCTCAACAATATTGTGTCAGGTGAACATTACATAACTGCAACAATCTTGGATCCACGGTACAAATTATTTGTCAGCAGTAGCGCAGTAATTCCATTTTCAGATGAGGATGTTGACAAGTACAAAACTTCCATAGCTGCGGAAGCTAATGAGTTAGAAACTGAACGGCTGTTACTTAAAGGCCTGCCACTGCCAGCCCAGGCCAGTCCAAGTACTCCTGACGCAAGTTCTTCACAGCATGAGAGCAGTGCGTCTGCTTTCCAGCAGGCACCAACAGTACCAAAAGCAGCACCTACACGATCTGATTCAGCAGACCCAACCAAAAGCATAACTGCTTTTTTTCTCCAGAAAGGGATGGGTAAGTCCGTTGCTGTTGCAAAGGGAAAAGAGGACCAGCAAAGCCGAGCCCCAATGAACATTGAGCGGATGGTTCAGGCCTATCTGGATGACACAACAGAGGTGTTCATGGAGCAAAGCCCATTGGTCTATTGGTATGAAAGAAGGAGACAGTGGCCAGTGCTGAGCAGGCTGGCGATAAAGTATCTGGCTTGTCCTGTAGCCAGTGTCTCTTCTGAGCGGGTTTTCAGTGCTGCTGGTGCCATTGTCACATCGAAAAGGACTAGTCTCTCCCCCAAAAGCGTGGAGCGGCTGACAATGATAAAAATGAATCAACGCTTCATACCACCAGACTATCAAGTACGTGAATCACCGCCGGATGAAGAAAGCGAGTGCGAAGACGTCCTCACTACTGGGTTACATGACCTACTTCTGTCTGAACGCACAGAGTTTGAGGACAAGCTCCTCTTCCCTGACAACTAGGACAGGTATATTAAAGGAATGATGCAATGCATTGCATAGGATTGTTTAGCGGACTCTGAGCAAATGTGCATGGAATTAAAGTATACTAGTAACTTCAGACTCACGTGATGGGCAATTTTCCCATGTTATTTAATAATATAAATTATTTATGCACTTGTGACCCTACTACTACAGGTGCAGTCAGTACTTAATTTATCGTTCGTAGTTCATGTTCATGTTGCACAACGTACATTATTTGGTGAAACAGTCCCCCCTCCACCCCCCCAACAAACACAAATGAACTTCAAATGTTTTCTTGTGAAAATATCTTTGTTTTATTTTTATATTTTCATAATGATAATAGAAAAATAAAATATATAACAAATGTAACCCCCTGACCCAGAGCTGTCCCTACCCTCCCCTAACCCCAACCAAATTTCAACCTTAAATGTACACCCCAACTCCCACATCCCACCCACCAACAAAAGGATTTAAAAAGGGGCAAAAAACAGGGTCCATTTCAAAGCCGGCGGGCTTTCAGGTGTTTGTCCACCATTATCTTCACACGCTCCTCTATACCGTCCTCCAGCTTCTTCCGCTCCTCCTCCAACTTACTCGCTACCCGGCGGAGAATCTTCGCTTGGAAATCACGGCACCTACACTTGCATGCATGTTGTTGTTGTTGTGGGGGGGCCGCCGAAGATGTAACAACGCGGCGGCGGGCGGCTGCCTGACCACGGCGACATAGTCCTGCAGGCTTGGGGCCCAGGGCATTGGAAGAGGCAGCAGCTGCTGCCGCCGCCTCCTCCTCCTCCTCCTCGGCCTGATCCACCAGCCGGCGGTAGGCCTCTACAATTGCCTGCAGTTTCCGCTGCCGGGCCCGGACTGCCAACTCCTTCCTTGTTGGTTTTTGGGAAGGAGTAACTATAAAGAAAGAAACAGAATTGTTGTAATCCAAACTCCCCGCAAATCAAGAACACAACATTGATTCAACACATAGTGGGCGGCACAGTAGCACTAGCAAGCAAGCTGAGTACAAAAAATTGTGTTGCGTCTATCTTGAACATTCTACAGCCTCTATTAATTTTTTGGACTTTTTGGCACGGCATTATGCCTGCCCTATTAGCATGGGTGTACTTCAACGGTCACACACATTAGAACGAACACCTGTCTTTTTCATATCTCCTTTTGTATTATATACTCTGATTCCGGGAAGGCGGGAACACTCTCAAACTAACATTAATTAACAGGGGGCAGCTAGTAGTACATGTCTAGTAAAGACTATAATACTTTATACCGCGCAACAAACCTTATTTGGTTTGTGTTTCACCAGCAACGACCCATGCACCCAGTCGTCCCCTCCTTCCCTTGCCTTTGGGTTTGCCCAAAACACCGCTGCTGCTGAGACTATCCACTAACCACCGGTATTGGGTGTGTCTCCCAACCACGCTGGCAGCTGTGTTTTCCCCTTTACATGCTTTAACAACAACCCATGCATCCGACTGCTATCAGCCACTTGCATTACTGTAGTGGTAATGCTTAGCATGCTAATGACAAGTAAAGGTAACATCATATATTTTCCAGTAGAGTACAGTGAGAAAGTTTTCCCCTCCCACCAAGTAATGCAGATCACTATTGAATGTAACTTACCATCGCCCGCCGCTGTTGGCTCCCCCCCCACTGCTGCTGGTGTAGGTGTAGGTGCCTCTGTTCCTCCTGTCCCCGCCGGGATCGCTGAAGCTGCGCCGCTGTCCCCGTCGGCACTGGTCGATGGTAAGGGTTCTGCACCTATAAAAATAAGTACACCTTTTTAGATGGATGCACAGCCCCCTTTGTACTTGTTCACCAAGAATGGAGTTATTCAAAACAGTTAAGTACAACGTACGTAATCAGTAGGAGTCCACATTGCATAGTACAGCAGACTCTATACACATATTAGCATTCATTGTTATGGTATGGTACCCAAGCTCATCTCATCTGTCCTGCTACTCTAGTCCTTGGAAATTGGAAGTGAACTATGTAACCTTTGTACATCAATGTATCCAGTTTTGCGCATGTTAACTCGCATCTTGTTGCGCAGTACGAGAAGACGCTCTGAGGCAACACATTATTGTTCAATGCATACACCTGAAGAGGTGGGAAAGTAAAAGGGCCCGTATTTAAGTTTTCTATGTGGATTGTGGAATAGAGTTTGCTTACAGGTTACAACTTCTTTTTAGCATGGCTGCATAAAACTGGCATAAATGTATTTCATACTGTCTAACGTGCACCACTTTGGTCATTAGTTTTCGGCAGATGAGAAGATTGCCTTCTACGAAGCGGACATTTCCATAGCTTACAAAAAAAGAGGAATATCTGACCAGTATACGTTGGTGAGAGGTCTCCGATAGTTGCCACATTTCCCTATTGTGCACTAGTAGCTGTACAAATGTTGATTACTTTATTCTGCCTTTTTTAACTCTGGATTTTTTCTGGTGGGCCCTTCAACGTATTTGACGGAACAACTTAAAAACATTGATGTTACTTACTTACTTCTAACAAAATAAAGCTTTTGAATGACCACTTTGACTCTGAAGTTTATTTTCAGTGTCTGTTGTCTTGGAGACTCACACGAGTGAGTGAGCAAAAGGGGGTTTCTTAGGTAACGGTTTGGGTACTAAAAGCATTCGGCATCTTGGTATTGGGGTTCAGGAGTGTGAATTGAATAATTGACCAATGACTCAGGCCATATAGGCTGTCGTTCAGTGAATTGTGCGTTCCTCAGAGTTCTGTGACTGAGGTGTAAGTAAGGTCCAACCTGCCTATCAGTACCAACATGCAATTTTCGTGTGCATACATAGTTGTGTAATATGTATATAACTCCATAGGAGATAGAATACCCACAAGACTAGTAGTGGTATACTAACGTTTACAAAAATACTAGACAAACATCATTCTGGATGCATACTTGGTTGCTGTCAATTGCCAAAGCAGACACATTACAGAGGAAAAAACAAGCACTGTTGGACTTACTGGGGACAGCAGCAGGATCCTCAGTAGAGGAGCTCTGTGTAAGTGGTGGTTCACCCGCCGACTCGGTCCCTGTATTCAGCTTGCCCCTGGGTTCTGTGGTTCATGTAAAAAATAATAAACAAAGAGAAAAACATTGAGTGCTGTGAAACATAGACATCATTGCAAAAAACACTGCTACAGTGGAACAGAGCCGGAGGCAACAAATCCATGCCAGGGGCCGCAACGCAAATATGTATCCATCCTTAGAGTATTATTAAATTAAGGATATCTATTGGTGCGGTGGCCCCTGAAGTTTGGTGCCCCTGTGCAGTTGCACAGCTTGCACATGCCTAGAGCCGGCCCTGGCTGAGGTAAGAAGAACAAAGTAACGTTAGCATTCTTTGCCAGAGGAGGATTCGATTCATGCAGAAGAGAAGGCCGTGAAAAAAATGCTACAATATGCAAACTACGTACAATTATCCATCCACCGCTATTTCACTGACGGACAAAGGAAGGACAAGACTCTATTAATAGCATTAACTAACTTCAGTTCTCTACAATAAAGAAAATCTCACATCAATAAACAGCAACAGCTAGCGCCAAGTTGAAACAACACGCAAGAGCCAGTGAAGAAGAAGAACACTGTCATACAATTACAGTAGATATACCGGAATACATCGGAAATGTAACTAGGAGCAAGTCATCGCGTTACTTATTCAGCCAATATTTACAAAGATACAATAACAATATTTATACTACTATATATATATATATATATATATATATATATATAACTATATATATAATATATATATATAAATATAAATATATATATATATATAACTATATATAATATATATATATATATATATATATATATATATATATATATATATATATATATATATATATATATATATATATAATATATATACACACTTTATTTTTGGGGTAGCCACTCACCAAGACCCACAACCTCCACACCAAGCAGGTCCAACAGGTCCTGCTCCCGGTCCAAAATGTCGGCCCAGCGGTGGGACAGCTGATGGTGGGTACGCCGGATACCGGAGCAGCGGAAGACTGCACGGCGCACCTTCGCCCACCGCCGGAGACGCTCTTCAATGCGCTGGTAGCCGGAGCCGGGCCTGCCGCCTGCTGCCAAAGTCAAGGGGAGGTGGCGCTGGATAAAAAAGACCAGGGCGGCCACCTCCTCCTCCCCAAAAAGTTGGCGGGGCGTCACTCCTGCGGGGCGCATTCTGCCGCAAGGCAGCCGGGTTTTTTTCGGCACAGCCGCCTTGCCCTTTGAGCCGCCGATGCTGCTGGCACCCTTCACCATGGTTCTGGGTGGAGGGGAGAAGGAAAGTTGAAGACAAAAAGGTAGGGGAAGGAAGAAGCAAGGTAAAAGAAGGAAGTAATATAAAACAAGAGAAAAGTTGCAAAAAAAGTTGTAAAAGTAAAAATAAAATGAGAAATATAAACCTAGGCACAGAGAGAAATAGGTAATAAGTAAAGAAAGTTAGAAAAACTGAGTGAAAAGACCAGGATGGAAGAGATAGGAGTTAGATGCTAAAGTAGGCCCAAAACCATAGCCAGAGTGTGAAATCGAAGATGGCTCCGCCCGTCGCGACCGCCGCGGTAAGTTCGCGCGATATTTGACGCGATCACGCACTTTGGCAGTGCGAACGAGAAGATGAGTTCCCGAACATGTCTAACACAACGCGAACACGTTACTTGTGACCCGGAACCGGAAATAAGGGAACGCAAGCGGGCGGGACAAACCTCTTTGAGTAACTTAGCGCGCTAGCTATCTCGAGCATGCAGGCAGCGCCCCGAACACGCGCACCGCGCTCCCGAAGACGAAAAACGGCGCGCGAACGGGTCTAGCAAGCTACTACGCATGTCCGCGGAGCTACGTGTAGCTCGCGGAGTGCAAGTGCATCTTCGCGTAGCGTCGCGGAGTGCGGCTACGCGAACTACGCCCAGGGTTAGGGTAGACTTAAAAGACACCACTCTCACAGAACAGGATGGGCAATTGTGGGCGGACGGGTCTTGTATTAAACTATCAAACAGTACCACATCTGCTGCCTATGCCGTCACCACTACCGACACCATTGTTGAGACTGCACGCATACCCCAAAAATCGGCCCAGGCCGCAGAACTTACAGCTCTCACCCACGCTTGTATCCGTAGCCTGGATCTCGCTGTCACCATGTATACCGACAGCCTTCGGGGTAGCCCACAGTTTTGGTATCCTTTGGAAAGAAAGAGGGTTCTTAACATCACATGGTACGCCCATTCAGCATGGTGACTTAGTCACTGCATTGCTCCAAGCATTGACACTACCCAGAGCATTAGCTATCGTTAAATTGTCGTGCTGTAATTTTTCGCCCCTGAAACCTTGCCATGTCATCTCTCTCCCTCCCTTGCCTGAGGTGGGCCCCTGCACAGGAAGACAAGCTGCACACACCCACCTTATCTCCCCTCACCCCCCTCTGTTTACGAGGTCACGAAGGACACGCTGCACGCACCCACCTTATCTCCCCTCATCCCTCTCTGTTGACTAGAACAACATGTGCGGACAATCGATCTGTGGCTCCATGTGCGTCATAAAAAACGACCCCCAGCAGATTGCGTTATCTGGACATTGCAGAGGCTCCTGAGTCATCTGCCTTACAGCCTTGAGAGACCACCTCCGGTTGATTGCATTATCTGGACAATGTCAGAAGCCCCTGAGTCATCTGCTTTGCAGCCTTGGCCCACCACAACCCAAGACACAATGACGCCTCAAACCTGATAAGGAGAACTCCACATTCTATAAAGACTGCTGCATGCCCTGGAGAAAGACACAGCCTCCGTAGACTCACCTAGGCGACTCTGGGACTCTGTCCGATAACTCGAGTTATATTCTGTATAATAAAATATCTTGTTTCCCTCCTCACTCTAGAGTCTGCCTCACTTCTTTGATTAAAAGAAACGCCTGTGGACCCGTAGATTTTAGGTGAAGCCCTCCACTGCTGGGGGTCCCTTTGGAACCCAGTTCTACACTTGGCACCTGAACAGGGACTCCATCAGAGGTCTGTGTCCAGCCCGGGAGCCTTCAGGAGGCCAGCTAGTGGAACCCCGAAGGGAGTGCACCTATGCGAATTTGAAGACCCTCGTCTGCATAGCCCAACTGACTTCTGATGCTGTTCCTCCTCCTGCTTCTGGACCCTTCGATGCTGACCATGACTGGAGCCCCAAGTTCTGGTTTCTATATTCCTGTTATACAGAGGCAGATCTCTGTGTGAGGACGGACACAAATTATCTGGTAAGGTTGAACTTTCCCATATTTCTGTTAGCAGTAGTCAGTAGTTCTGTATATTCGTTCTTTGCAAAGACCGAAGGTGGTTATATAGAATCAGTACTAAATTGTACATAGAAGTATAAAGGTGCGATATTTCGCTGTTAGTTTTCTGTCTTCAAAATAAATGCCCACTTTCAGTAAATTTAGGATGTTTTGTTGCTGTCGACCCGACCTCTATGCCTTGGCAGAAAGTCAGCCGGCTCCTCCGGAAGGTACCCCTTCTAAAGAAATGTATGTAAAATATGGCCTGACAGCGGTAATGGTCAATTCCCTACGGCGCCGTTACACAAAAAAGGAAAAGGAACTGCAGTGGCCTGAGTGGGGCTCTTTTGAGCCTGCAAAACTCAAAGCCCTTGAGCGTAAATTAGACAAACATCATCCTCGTGCTTCCATGTGGGAGGCTTTCAGTCTCTGGAAAAAAGAAATACAACAGAGGAAAAAAAGGGAGGAGGCTAGGGAAAGAAAAACCTTCAAAACACTACCTACTCTGAACAAACACATGAACTTCATCTCCAGGCCCACAAAACAAATGTAGAACGAGCTGACCGACAACATCGTCTAGAAATGACGGGCCAGTATCCTGTCCTTCCTCAGAAAGACCCCCATGACTATCTAGATGAAGAGCTTCTCCTTTCCCGACCTAATCCACCACCTCCCTATCCAATGGTGAACTTATTACCAACCCCCGATCTAGACATCGACTTCCAAGCATTTCCCCCTCCTCCACCTCCAATCCCTGACCCATTTGCAGCAGCACCAGCCCAGGCTTCGGCCCCCACACTGAACGATATCTAAACCACCCACGCGTTACCTAGTTTTTCTCCCGAAGGCAGACTGCCCCGTCTAACGTCCACCGAAAAAACCCGTCTAGACCTAAAAGCCCAAACATTGACCGTGCCAGGTTTTATCAGAGTGGCCCTAATTAAGGCTCTAGGTAAGCAACCCATGCACCTCCGCCACCATCTTCTTTAACAGGTTGCCTACCACACACTAGCCCGACTGGAAAGAGAAAGACCCGACCTTAGTAGACAGCGCCTTCAGACCCTTTTCACTAAATCGACCCAGGGTTCCTCCACAACATTTGAACTAGAAACCCTGTGTAAACACTGTATCGACCATCTGCACCTTTTAGAACAGGATTCTCATCCTGGCCACGAGTCGGACGGTTCTGAAGACACAAAAGAAGGGTTGTTAAGCAGCACCAACATGCCTGTACTCGAAGCTGCCCCTATCTATGTTCCGGCCAGGGGGGACGGCACGGAGACTGATGACGCTAATGCCCACAAAAAATTACTGTATAACTGGGTATATACCCCTTGGACTCGCGCTGAGGTCATGACCCTGAAGTCAGGGATCCCTGACCTCCGTACGAATCCAACAGGATTTTATAAAGAGATGCGACAGATACTGGACACCTACAACTTAACGCTACAAGACACCCTACAGATATTTGGCAGTGTAGTACCCACGATATATGGCACTCAATTAGACACACCGACGACACCCTAAACCTAGGAGATTCATGGGCTAACTTGCGCACCCACGACACTGAGCGTAAGCCAGGGGAAAAACCACACGCATTGGTTTTAGAATTACCAAACAAATTATTGACTAAACAATTGTCCCTGAGCGCAAGGTTGATTGGCACATGTTGACATCCTGCAAACAAAAGAGTGAAGAGACGGTAGCCGTTTTTTTCTCTCGGTTAAATAAAGCTTTCTTTGATTACAGCGGCCAAGACATAACATCTGAGACAGGTTGACACTTGTTAGTTCAAACCTTTGTTGACAACCTTTTGCCAACTATTCAGAATAAACTCAAGGCTAGGAAAGTACCTGGCAGGCAGCAACTCCCTAGACTATTTCATTGACAGCGCAGTATTACGAGACCCTTAAGGACAAGGTTGAGCAAAATAGGGAACAGCGCAGACAGGAGCTTAAGGAATCTGTTCTTCTCAGCCAAGTGGCAGACGCGAGATACACCAATAACCGTGCCCCGCCCCATGTGTGCAGACCTGACTCTGGCCCTACACCACCTCCCCAACACACTCATCAGCAGTATGGAGATAACTGCAATTATTGAAAAAAAAAACGGCCACTACAAAAATGAGTGCCCTGTGCTAGCAGACAATATCCGTTCAGGAAAAACAACCTCCAGAGATAATTACAGGGGCCCCCAGAATCGCCCAGCACAACCGTTCCAGCCCCGCTCTGCTAATAGTTTTGATAATAGGCAACAGAATGTTCAAGACTTCACATCCGACTTCTCAGAGACCACAGACCGATTATTTTCATAGGGCTGTCAAGGGAGGGGTTCCGGACCACTTGAAGTACCTGTCAATCCTCAGGGTCCCTACGTATCCGCCTACTTGGCGGGCACCCTGGCGACTTTCCTGGTTGACACCGGGGCCTCTAGGAGCGTCCTGGCGGGTAATTTGGTCCATCGGGCTGCCCCTTCTGGCAAAGGAATAACATCGACTGGTTTCGATGGTAAGCCCTCACTTAACGCTTTATCACTTCCAACTACGTTCACTCTGGGGGGAGACTGTAGTAAATGAGTCATAGATTGAAGGTTGTATTAAAGATCCTTTATTCCAAACGAGTAGATAAGATATAGCAGACCATCCAGTGCGGCAGCAACAGTCAACTGTCACACTGAAGAATCCAATTACAAGAAATGCATAAAGGAATATAGAACATAGAACATTAACATTGAGTAATCTGATAACAACTAGAATGATAACTTACTTCTATGTACTACATATCTTCTCCCTTTCTTTTTTTTTTTTTAAAACAATCAACATACAAAGTCTTGTAAGTAGGTTGGTGGTTTCCTAGACCTAAAAGGACGTGTCATAACAACATCATCTTGAGCAGGCACTAAGGTTTGTGAACAAGAAGGAGCATCACCTCCTCCAGACAAAGCTGCTCCATTCAGAACATTTGAGTCAGTGAGTTTATCATTAGCCAAAACATATCCACTATTCGCAGTGTGAGTATCATAGGTGCAAGGTGAAGAAGCATTTTTAACTTGAGAAGTAACTGCTTTCTCTCTTTTATAGAGAGCAACCCTCCTAAAGTTCCAGCACTCACCATTGTTAAGTATAACACAGTGGTTGAGGACCTTCTTTACTTTATACGGCCCTTTAAACTTGGATAAACCCCTCTGTGTTCTTCCCAACTTAATTTTAACCAAATCTCCTTCAGAAAAGAGAGGACTTTTAACAATAGAATTTTTAACACTGTTCTGTGGAAGTATATCTTCCTGTAAGGTGACAACTTGTCTCATCCAAGAGGGAAATAGTTTCACTCCAGGGTCACGTCCTCTCATTAATTGAAATGGAGACAAATCACCAAC
Organism: Lissotriton helveticus; assembly: GCF_964261635.1. Classification (NCBI taxonomy): domain Eukaryota; kingdom Metazoa; phylum Chordata; class Amphibia; order Caudata; family Salamandridae; genus Lissotriton; species Lissotriton helveticus. Next base: position 1,093,445,996 of record NC_136068.1, read on the forward strand.
AGCCAAGGGAGTGGTACGATATGCCCATAACATTTCGTTAACCATCTTCCTGATTATGTGTCCACCACTGAAAGCCATCTGGATTATACCTTTCACAACTTTATTCGCCCTCTCGCAGACAGCATTGCCTTGGGGATTATATAACGACGTGCGGTTATGGGAAATTCCACATTCTTTTAAGAAATTTTGCATATCTCTGGACGTGAGTTGTGGACCATTATCTGTGATTATCACAGAAGGTAAACCTTCCTCCTTGAACACATTTCCCAGAAATCTAATGGTGTTTGAAGTAGTGATGTCATTTGTAAAGTGTACTACCAACCATCTTGTGAAAATGTCTACAACAACAATAGCAAATCTGTCATTCTCATTCAACTCACCCATTGGGCCTATAAAATCAAGACTGATCGTATGCCAGGGTAGATTAGGACTTGTAATATGTACATCAGGAACTACTTTAGGACCAGTTTTCAATCGTTTTTCACCTTCTATACATAGAGGGCAATTCTCAATCCAATTAACTACCTGAGCGTCTACACCAGGCCACCAAAAGCGTTCTTTAATACGTCTCAGAGTTAAAGTCTGGCCCATATGTCCTTCATGTGCTAACTTTAGTAATTTATTTCTCAATCCAAATGGTGGAATGAATTTTTCTCCTTTGAAAAGAATACCTCCATCCACAGAAAGTTCATCTAAAACTTTGATGTAGGGCCTGACAGAAACCGAAACAGAGCTTTCACGTCTAGATCCTAACTTAATCATCTTAATAACCTCCTGAAGAGTGACATCTAAGTCCATTTCTCTAGACCAATCATTAGAGGTAAAAGCACCTTCACCTACAAAAACAGCATCTTCCACAGACGCCACAGCAACATCTTCTAATCCTCCAGATTCCACCATACTCCCAGAAGAATGCCAATCTAAAGACAATCTCGAAAGGCAGTCTGCCTGTACATTTCTCCAACCAGGGATGTACTCCATTGTGTATTGATACTCTTGTAACCTAGCTGCAAGCCTCATCAAACGAGCAGAACCTTTTCCCGCTCCACCAGGTGAAAGAACCTTAATGAGTGGTTTGTGATCCGATCTTAGTGTAAACTTCATGCCCCATAGATATGTGCGAAAGTATTCTACAGCCCAAGATGCAGCTAAAGCCTCCCTTTCTATAACTGCATAATTTTTTTCTGTGTCAGTGAGTGTTCTGGAAGCAAAAGCCACTGTGACTTCTGATGTTCCTCTCATCTGAGACAACATGGCACCCAAACCATGTGCACTGGCATCTACTGTGAGTATTGATTTATTGTGTACATCAAAAGGAGACAACATAGCAGCATCACATATTTCATTTTTGATATTTACAAAGCAATCTTGTTGTTGAGTCCCCCAGACAAAACTAACTCCACGTTTGAGCAATGACCTTATGCATGCAGTTTTGTCAGAAACATTTTTTACAAATTTTGAATAGTATTCCACTAAACCCATGAACGAGCGTAATTGGTCTTTATCACAAGGGGCAGGTGCAGAGCGAATAGCTTCACATAGATCTTTTTTTGGTTTTATGCCATCAGATGTGATTGTGTATCCCAAATAATCTACTTCTCTCACTCCAAACAAACATTTGTCTTTGCGTAGAGTGAGACCAGCAGTGGATAGTTTCTCCAAGACTACTTTAAGAGTGAAATTATGTTGATTTTCAGTGAGTCCATATATCAATATGTCGTCCTGGAAGTATACGACTTTAGGTACTCCTTCAAAAAGATTTGATACTAATCGTTGGAATACACTAGCTGCTGATTTTAAGCCAAATGGGAGTCTAGTAAACTGATAAGTACCCCAAGGTGTGATGAATGCCGTTAGACTCTTGGAGTCTTTGTGTAGATCGATTTGGTGATAAGCACTTCTCAAGTCCAGCTTCGAGAAGTACTTGGCACCTTTTAATGTGGTAACTAGCTCAGATATGTTTGGCAGGGGAAATGTGTCGGCTATAACACTATGGTTAAGCGACCTGAGGTCCACACAGAACCGAAGCTTGTCGTCGGATTTCTTGGTGACGACGATAGGCGAAACCCAAGGGGATGCTTCTACAGGTTCTATAACCCCTGACACTAACATTTCATCCAGAAGGGACTTGACTTCATCCCTAATGACAATGGGGATGCGTCGCACTTTGTGTTGGACAGGTATGGAGTCAGGTTTAAGTATTATTTTGTGAGAATAACCTTTAAGTCGACCCAAACTTTCTCCAAAGACTTCTTTAAAATTTGACAATAAGGGAAGTAACTCCATATCTTCCACTACCATGACCTGGGGATTTGCCCTGGGATTGACCACTATATAGAGGTCATATTGATGTACCCAACCTAGTATAGCTGGACCTGATTCAGAAACATAAACTTTTCCTACGATTTGTCTAGTGAGGAACTTAATGTTCGCTTCAAAATAGCCTAAAATGTTCAAAGGTTCTCCTTGATACCCTCCAGGAGAAATATCTTTTGGAAGAAGTGATAATTTCCACGTTTCCATGAAAAGAGAATTAGGCACAATGGTGTACTTTGAACCGGTGTCTACCATCAACTGTACACTTTTATCATTAATTGTGAATAATGCTTTTGGTCCATTTTTTTTCTTTTGGTCTTCATGTTGAATACATTCTGTACTTCCTACTACCAAAATTTTGTTATCCTCCTCATTGGTATCATCAATAAAGTCATTTATACAAGAAACTGATGGACGAGCTTTGCTCCTACACACACGAGCATAGTGCCCAATCTTACCACACTTCATGCACTCCTGTTTAGCTGCAAAACAAAATTTGGAGTCAGACGTGTGACCCACACTACCACATCTCATGCATTGTCTTGAAGTAACAGGTTTGAAACTATTTTGACTTTTGACATTGACTGTCTTCTTGTTAAACACTTTTTTCTGTTTGACCACTGCAATATCATCTTGTTCTTCATCCTCATGTGGGGAATAATTTTGAGAAAGACAAGATACTTCACTTATATCACTTAAATTAGATCTCTTTTCTAATTCTCTCATACAACCCTCGGATTGTTCTACCACTTTTGCTAGTTCAATTGCTGTCTGAAGATTAGGGTTCTTTGCTGCCCATAGACGCTCTTGTATTTTTTTGTTATTACACTGTACCATTAATTGGTCTCTAATCAGTTCGTCTGTCATGTTACCAAATTTGCACTTCACAGACATTTCTCGCAATCTTGAAACAAAATCGTCTATGGTTTCTCCTGTTTTTTTGTTCTTGGTGTAAAATTTATATCTGTTCATTACCAGATTCTCTTCTTTTGCATATCTTACTTCGAGACGAGCAATGGCTTCTTTATATTCGTCAACTGGAGCTTGTGCACCAGCTTGTAGTGCTTGTGGTAGGAACCTAAAAACTCGCTGGCCCTCTTTACCCAGTGAACTTAGTAGAAGGGCTTTCTTCCTCTTCGCCGAATAGTCTTGTGCTTCTAAAGCATCTAAGTAGTTCTCAAACATGGGGAACCAATCCTCCCATGACACACGGGGTTGGCCTGGATTAGATAAGAAGCTAGGTGGTAAAACTACAGCACCACTGTGAGGAGCTATCTGTTCTGACATAATTGCTATATGACTGCAAAATGTTAGTGAGATTATCTAAAAACGGAGTTTTATACAGTGCATATATTTTATAATTAGTCAAAAGCTATTGTTGACAAACAGTATTTAATTATCCACCTTTACGATTATTCAAAAATAATTGTTTACTTGCTTTGAATGCGCAAAAGACGTGCGCATCGTCGTTGCTTTGCCGGGGATGAGTTGGTTTCTATGGTAATCTCAAAATGGCCGCTTTGACGTGAGGACGTCTGACGTCCACGCTTTGTCTAAGGCGCTGACGCTTGACGTTTATTCGTAGTTTGTGGTGCTGACGTGTAGGCACGAAGACTCTTTTCAGAGGGAGCGCACGGGCTGGCTGTGTCACTGAAGCAATCGCTAACTCCCCGCAACGTTCGATTGCGTCATCACAATGAAGAAGGGAGCGGTAGAGTTAAGGTGCAGCCAGAGCGCGAAGAGTCTAAGACAGGTAAGCGTTAGGCAGGATTATTCAACAGATAATTTCTACTTGCCGTTTTCAAAAGGGTGTCGTGCGTAGTGGATGCCTTGCGCACACTGTTGAGTTCCTTCAGCCTGTTGTATACGTCAGTTTCATCCCAAATGGAGGTCTGCTGTATTCCGTTTGTTGTTCTCTGGTTTCAGATGTTGGTTTTAGATGCTGGGTTCGTAGAAATCCCTTATGTCGCCAAAATATTGTAGTAAATGAGTCATAGATTGAAGGTTGTATTAAAGATCCTTTATTCCAAACGAGTAGATAAGATATAGCAGACCATCCAGTGCGGCAGCAACAGTCAACTGTCACACTGAAGAATCCAATTACAAGAAATCCATTAAGGAATATAGAACATAGAACATTAACATTGAGTAATCTGATAACAACTAGAATGATAACTTACTTCTATGTACTACAGAGACACCACTGAATCTTCATTTCTCTTGTCCCCTGCCTGCCTGGACAATCTTCTAGGTATTGACCTTCTGAAACATTTTAGGGCCACTATTACTTGTTCCCCTGATAATGTCTGGGTGATTCTTTTTGACAATACAACGGGTACTAATCAACTGCCCGTCACCATCCAAGACTCCATTGACCTTTCCGGCCTCCCGTCCTCCCTTTGGTCTCAAAGCGACACTGATGTCGGCACCATGGACATTGAACCGGTCCACATCACTGTCCGTCAAAACGCCCCCTTGCCTCGCCTCTCACAATATAAAATATCACATGAAGGAGAACAAGCTCTATTGAACATCATAAATGACCTGATTGCAGTTGGAATGGTCCAGCACTCCCCTAGCAACATCTGTAACAGCCCTATCCTTCCTGTCCTCAAAGAGGGTAGAATGGGAGAAAAGATCTATCGATTTGTTATTGACCTTCGAGAAATTAACAAAATAGTCGTTCCCCAGTACCCAGTGGTCTCAGACATTACTACCATACTGACTATGATCCCACTAATGGTCTGTGTGTTTACAGTCATTGACTTGAAAAATGCTTTCTTTTCTATCCCCATCCATCAGGACTCACGTTACCTTTTTGGATTTACTGTCCGGAATAGATCGTATCAATTCTGTCGGGCTCTTCATGGTTACACGAGAGCCCTAGCATCTACAGTCAGGCCCTCAAGAAAGAGCTAGATGATCACACCTTTCCTCCTGGTGTGGCCCTTATCCAGTTTGTAAATGATCTCCTCCTGGCCGCGGATTCTATGCCTCTCTGTACCTCTGCCACTTTGTCCCTGCTACATTTCTTGGCCCTCAAGGGCCACAAGGTCTCCCGTTCCAAACTTCAATGTTGTAGACCGCAGGTGACCTATTTGGGCCACCTGCTGTCTAAGGAGGGGCGATCCTTGACACCTGACAGAATACACACTTTGCGTACTTCCCCTATACCACGCACACAGAAGGATTACACAAAACCTTTTTTTCTTTTTTGCCACGAACAGGGTGGCTGTGCCTCTTACGTCCTTTGCCAAACGCATGGGCTCTCGAAAAGACCCTGTGCCTACTTCTCTGCCATCCTTGACCCAGTCGCATGTGGCTTACCACCTTGTTTGCGCGCTGTGGCGGCTGCCGCTGTCTCCATTCGGCAATCAGAAGGGATAGTCTTGGGCCACGACCTTGTACTGTTCGTTCCCCACTCTGTCGACATTCTACTTAACAGAACACGCACTCAACACCCCACTCGTGCCCGACTTACTGGATATGAGTTGACCCTCCTCTCTTCCCACATTACTATCAAACGATGCACTACCCTTAACCCAGCCACTCTGTTGCTCCAACCTTCTGGGGAGGGTGACCTGCCCTTGCATGACTGCATTTTACAAACTGAAGCTGACACTAAAAGCAGGGTTGATCTCACAGACACGGCCTTATCAAACACTGACGGCCAGCTCTGGGTTGACGGGTCCTGTTTAAAGAGACAAGACGGCACCACTTCTGCTGCTTATGCTGTAACTACGACCACCACAGTGATTGAAACGGCCCGGATTATACAGACTTCTGCGCAAGCCGCGGAACTTGTGGCTCTCACTAGAGCCTGAATCATCACTACAGATCTCAATGTAAACATATATACTGACAGTCAGTTCGCTTTCGGAGTGGTGCATAGTTTTGGTAAACTCTGGAAGGAGAGAGGATTTCTTACTTCCCATGGTGCGGCCATACAACATGCTACTCTTATATCTCAACTATTGGAAGCCATTACACTCCATAGCAAATTAGCAGTGATTAAGTGCGCTGCCCATAAACGAGTTACTGATGATGTGGGCAAGGGCAATGCTTTAGCAGACGAAACAGCAAGGTTCACCGCCATGACGGCTGAAGCCACTGTCTATGTCACCAGGTCACAGACAGAAAAATGTAGCGACAGCAGGTCACAGATTCGGGAGATACAGAGCATGGCCACGAATGAGGAAAAATAAAGGTGGGAAGAGGAGGGGTTGAGAGACGAGGAGGGCTGCTGGCGGTCAAGGGACGGAACAAAATGGAAATTACCAGCCGCCTACCTCCTCCCGGTGGTACAATCAGTCCATTTGCCCGCCCATTTAGGGCCAGGTGCCATGATCTACCTTTTAACACCTGTCTGGGACAACCCTAAGTTAGATCAACAATGGAGCATTACACCGCAAACTGCCTGGTCTGCCTCCGACATAACATTGGAAAGGGAGTGAAATGTCCCCAGGCTGGTTTCGCCACTCCTGTGGCACCTTTTGAAGTCCTCCAAATAGACTACATCCAGATGGAGAGGTGTTGAGGGATAAAGTACGTGCTAGTGGTGGTTTGTGCTTTCTCTCGTTGGATAGAGGCTTACCCTGTCAAAAACAATACCGCCATCACCACAGCAAAAGTATTACTTAAGGAATTTTATCCCCGGTTTGGGCTCTGCAAACTCCTGTGGAGCGACAGTGGGAGTCATTTTATCGGACAGGTCATCAAACACATTCTGGAAGGCCTGGGAGTTAAACATAAATTCCATGCAGTTTTCCACCCACAGTCTGCCGGGTTGGTGGAATGCTACAATGGCATCCTCAAGAATAAAGTAGCAAAAATAACTGATCACACTGGCCTCAAGTGGCCGGATGCCCTCCCTCTAGCTCTGCTATCAATCAGATCAGTTCTACATTCCCGAACTCAGTTGACTCCCTATGAAATAGTGTTCGGACAACCTATGAACATATGGACTGCCCCAAGGCCTGAGAAATTAACAGATTTCCCAGAAGTTGTATTGAGCGATTATCTGAATGTTTTAACTCATACTCTTGCTTCTCTCCACGATCAGGTCTCTGCCGCCATCCCTGACAAACCTGAAGGTCCGGGCCATGCCATCAGACCTTGTCTTCGTGAAAAACTTCTCCAGGCGAGCGACACTCAAGCCAAGGTGGAAAGGGCCAGCTCTGGTGTTATTGACGACCTGCACCACAGTTCGTGTGGAGGGAAGAAAGAATTGGATCCACATCTCGCACTGCAAAAGACCGTCCAAACTGAATGAAGACCAACCAAAAACACAGCAAGACATTCTGACCCTGGACAGGCCGGTCAAAGAGGAGGTGGATCCTGAACCACAACTGGACCTGATCAACGAACCAGAAGGGGGCTAAAATCTCCGTCCCCGATTGAAGAAATAAACCTGACACTTTATCTTTGACCACCTCTTGTGCCACCCCCCATTTCTTTCTTTTTGGGGCTGTAGTGCTGTGATATTGTCTGATCCAGCGGACCAGTGAAACGCCAATAGGGGTGCTTTTGGCACCCCTATTGGGTGCCAAAAGCACCCAATCACTGGCCAGTGAAGCAACCACCAATCACAGACAGCACCTAGGGAGGCTGGGTTTTCGTGGAGTACACAAACATGAGCACAATCAACAAGAAAATGGGACCAGCCGAAACACATAAGACACTTTGTGGTGGGCGGACTGTCCTGCTGCTTGTACTTTTGACAATATTTTTCCTATCCGCTATCATTTTTTGGACAATTGAGTTGACATCCCATGGGGCAACGCCACCTACAGTTTCCCTTGTTGAGCATGAATTCGCTTCACTACCTCCGTATGTGCAGAATAGGCGCAGGGAATTTTGGAACAATACCTTCGTGCAGCTGTTGCATCAGCATCACCTGGCAATAAACACAATAAACTGTTGGATATGTGGCCTCATGCCTCCTTCTGCCGAAAGAGCAATTCCTTTCATCCCCGTCCCATTTTCTATTCACGGGTCATGCCTGGCCTGGAAGATGTTGATAACACAAGCACTCAATGACAATACTATTTCCGATGCCACTCACTCCCAATTTAATGACAAATTTTGGCGTAACAAGAGTGGGAATAACACTTATCCTTTCTGTCCACACGTGCTTATCAACGACACGTTACAGCTAGACATCCCTGAGCAAGAACAAGAAGAAATGCGAACTTACAAAAAAAGTGGAAAAACCATATTCTCTGCACCAAAGACAAGAGTGGCCGAAAGACGGATAGTGGCCCTGTCCGTCGTCAATGTCCATGGGCACGTCTGTGTGGAAGGTAAAGGTAAAAAGGACGTGGGCACCAGCCACTGCACCATCATCCGTGCTCTGAATAGCATCAGTCCACCGTCCCTTGTGGCCTCAACTAACCCTTACTTCGTGTCTGGAACAGATGCTTATACGTGGTTACCAGCAGGATGGAGCGGGGTCTGCTACCTTGCCCTTATCTTGCCACCCATCTACACTGCTCACCCAGGCCATCATCGAAACAAAAGGTCACTGGAGGTGGACCACACAGACACTATCACTGAACAATTTCTGGATGCTATGAAGGGTGTAATTCCTCTGTGGGGCCCAATGATCAACAGCCGGGCTATTAGACACCTGTCCCGGGCTGTGGAAGCTACCATTAACATCACTGCTGGCATACTGACCAACAACACGGCTGAACTTCAAGCGGTCCGGTTGGTGATGCTCCAAAACCGGATGGTGCTGGACGTTGTCCTGGCAGACCGTGGAGGAGTGTGCCGCCTGATCGGGGCCAGCTGCTGCATCTACATTCCTGACTACACCCCCCCCAGTCTTCAAGGCTATTGATCGCCTACACCGAGTGTCCTCCGAGATCCACGAAGACACGAGCAACTGGTCCCTTACCAGCTGGTTTTGAGACCTGATGGCCACCTGGGGCTGGAAGATACTGGCTGACCTCTGCATCATCACTGGTCTACTGTTCTCATGCTGCCTTTGCATCCAATGTGGCCCAGCCCTCTGCTCCATGTGGCTGTCAGCCATTAGGCCAGTCTCAGTGACCCAACAGTTCGAGAACGAGAAAATAATGTTACAAATAGAAATAGTTTTTTTTTATTTCAAACAAACAGAGAGAAAGGGAGTTCTACATGTGTGTAGGGAGGGAACTCCTGGTCCCCTAGTTATTATATTTTGAACAACACATTGGAGGAGTGCCCCCTTGGGTTTTTCTGGAAAACAAATCTTCTGCAGTAGGAAATGGTGAGCCCAACCATTTAAAGGATGCGAGTAGCCCTTTAAGAAGACCCCTCACTCACCAACCTAGTTGGTGACATGCTTCTTCATAGGGGTCCCACCCCGAAAGCCGAGTGCCAACGGGGTGTGCTTCGACACCTGACTACAGTGGAGCGGGATATTAGTTATTATATGTGCAGTGCTAAAAATACAGTGAGTGATATTAAAAGGGGGGTCAACACTACTCACCCATGGACTTTATTCCTGAGTGGTTGACCTCCTCATAAAAGCAAGTGCAACACCTATTCCTAACTAGGAAGGTTTTGGTGTTTCGAGAAGTGTGATGTATTAAAATTAAGACGTGTGTTATGTGTTTAAAATACAGGTCTACATGTTTCAACCATCTTGCGATTATCGGTTTTCGTCAGGACCAAAAAGACCTGGGTGGTGCACACACGCTAAGGCGTGCCCTGCCCTAGGTCAGTGAGTAATCTGGAACCACAAACTTGTGGACCAATTTTAAAATCGTGAAGTAATCTTCTCCTGTAACTGGGAAGAAAAAAAAAAAAAAAAAACCCAAAAAAAACCTCAGAGCTCGGTGATTACCAGCTCCATGGGCGTCCGGGTTCCAAGAGCGGAAAGCTCATGTAACTTGTGGCTTCTTCCTTGTAGTTAATTAACCTATTTGGATCTCTTCGCGGAGCCCCGGTGGTAACCAAATAGAAATAGACCATATGATGAACATTGACATTGATTAAAAGAAACTGAGAAAGTTGCTATGGCAAAAGGAGGGACTGTCGTGCTGTAATTTTGCGCCCCCGAAACCTTGCCACGTCAACTCTCTCCCTCCCTTGCCTGAGGTGGGCCCCTGCACATGAAGACAAGCTGCACACACCCACCTTATCTCCCCTCACCCCCCTCTGTTTACGAGGTCACAAAGGACAAGCTGCACGCACCCACCTTATCTCCCCTCATCCCTCTCTGTTGACTAGAACAACATGTGCGGACAATTGATCTGTGGCTCCATGTGCGTCATAAGAAACGACCCCCAGCTGATTGCGTTATCTGGACATTGCAGAGGCTCCTGAGTCATCTGCCTTACAGCCTTGAGAGACCACCCCCGGTTGATTGCATTATATGGACAATGTCAGAAACCCCTGACTCATCTGCCTTGCAGCCTTGGCCCACCACAACCCAAGACACAGTGACGCCTCAAACCTGATAAGGAGAACTCCACATCCTATAAAGACTGCTGCATGCCCTGGAGAAAGACACAGCCTCCGTAGACTCACGTAGGTGACTCTGGGACTCTGTCCGATAACTCGAGTTATATTCTGTATAATAAAATATCTTGTTTCCCTCCTCACTCTAGAGTCTGCCTCACTACTTTGATTAAAAGAAACGCCTGTGGACCCGTAGATCTTAGGTCAAGCCCTCCACCGCTGGGGGTCCCTTTGGAACCCAGTTCTACACTATGCAACGCACACAAGTAGGTCATAGACGAAATAGGGTTAGGAAATGCTTTAGCTGATGAAACAGCCCGGGCTACTGCACAGGAAATAAAACATACCCCCATGTACATAGTAAAATCCCAAGCAGAGAAATGCCATGATGTTAGACAACAGATCAGGGACATCCAGTCCACTGCCACCTCTGAAGAACTTCAAAATTGGGAGAAGGGGGGCATGCTTGATGAAGAAAATTGTTGGCGATCCAAAGATGCAAAACTTTGGAAATTACCAAATGCTTATCTCCTCCCATTGTTGAACATGACTCATTTGCCAGCACACACCAATGCTGCCACCATGACTAAAATATTACAGGAAGTGTGGGATAGCAACCAACTCCGGTCTACTGCCTCCAGGTTGGTCCAACAGTGTTTGGTTTGTCTCCACTACAATGTAGGTAAAGGGACTGCCAAGATATTGGTGAAGGAATTCTTTCCCCGCTACGGCCTTTGCCGGGTCCTATGGAGTGACAGTGGGAGTCACTTCATTGGAGAAATAGTCAAGCATATACTATCAGGATTAGGGGTTCAACAAAAATGTCATGCCGTCTTCCACCCCCAATCAGCAGGCCTAGTACAAAGATACAATACAACAATCAAATCCAAACTAGCCAAAATAGTAGAAACTACAGGGCTAAAATGGCCAGATGCGCTACCACTGGCCCTTCTATCAATAAAATCTGTCCCGCATTCCTGCACCTCATTGACTCCATATGAGGTGGTCTTTGGACGCCCAATGAACATCTGGGGCGCACCCCCCGCTACCACACTGTCCGATACCCCTTGTGAATTATTAAGTAATTATTTGTCTGTACTTACACGCACTTTGTCTTCCATTCATCAGCTGGTCCAGGAAGCATTGCCTGATCGATCCACTGGGCCAGGACACGCCATCCTGCCCGGGGATTATGTGCTGGTGAAGAATTTTGCCCGCAAAAAGACGCTGGAACCCCAGTGGAAAGGACCGCTCCTAGTCCTGCTGACCACCAGAATGGCCCTTCAAGTGGAAGGCAAGAAATCCTGGATCCATGCCGTTCACTGCCGGAGGGTCCCCAGCATCACTCAAACCGATCCCACCTTGTCCACCTACAAGGAAGTTTTGACGTACGACCCCCCTGTGTGTGGTCTCCCAGAACCAGAATTGGAATTGTTCAAAGATAACACCGTGCCAACTAAAGAAAGATACAATCTCCGTCCACGCATGGCCTCTGGGGCTCCAGCAACCGGGCAGGGGAGGTGAGCCAAAAGTTGCAGGGCGGTAGTATTATCTGGAAGGGTGGATTGGTGTTCCAGGGTAGCGGGGTACTGAGAAGCCTAGCCAGGAGAAGCAACCACCAGCTATCGGCGACACATAGGGCTCATCTTCACTCTCCAACTGCTGTAGGGCCCCAAAATAAGACTGATTATGACCAACAATGAAACAATGAAACTTTCCAAAAAGAAGATAGCGTTATGTAACAAACTGCATAATAACAGGTCAATAGCTTTGACGACAGTTCTCCTCCTTACTATCATCTTCGCCATCCTCTTATGGATCATAGAGGAAGGGGCACCAGCCAAGGATACCATATTGCCCACTGATTCCACGCCTCCTGAACACTTCCATGTCTCCTTGTCCCCTGATCACTAAAATAGGCATCAAGAGTTTTGGAACAACACCTTCATCCAAATGTTGAATCAACACAATGAGGTATTGAATAAAATGAACTGTTGTGTCTGTGGTATCCTGCCTCACTCCACGGAGCATAACATACCCTTCCTACTTTACTCTAACTCTATACATGCCTCTTGTGCTGCCTGGATGTCGCTCATCATGGGCGGCGCCCATCGGTCCAGCGGCCTTGCCGACATCACTCTCCAACAATTGCAAGATGAGTTCTGGCAGAAAAAGACAGACAATTCTGTTTGCCCAAAGAACAGTTCTACAAGCATGTCTAAGGACGAGAAGGAGGAAATTCTGGTATTCGACTCTACCAGTAGAACACGCTTCTCCAGCTTCAAAACAAGAACACTCGCCAAGCGGACCCCACCGCTAGCTGTTGTTCGCATTTCTGGACTAATGTGTATCAGAGGCTTGGGAACTGAGTACGTTGGGGGACAGCTCTTGTGCCATGACAATGACTCTGAATACGACATCTCCACCGCCCCTGAAGTACCGGGTTTTTCAGAACCCAGCGGTGCCAGGGACACACCCTAAGACTTCGGGTCCTTCCTGTTTCAGACTACAGAAACTCAGAGTCTTCTAGGTGAAGTCAAAGATCGAGTTTATTGGCTGCAACCAAGTAACAGGTGTCCTAGAAGTACAACACGGTGTATATTCTAAGGAGACTGCTCAATCTTACAAAGCCAGCCTTCTCTTTTTATACAAAATATTATGCTTCAGGCAAACATTCCTTATTTTACAGTTGACCATTCACATATTTTCAATACAAAGAAAAAGCAGAGTCATGATGACAAGCCCATATTTCAGTTTGTTCAGCCCACAATCAATTACCCGGCAAGGCCCAGTATTTTCATCAGATATCGACGAAACCCCAATAAAAACGGGCGCCTCCTCCTCGTAAAGCAAGTCATAAAGAAAGAAACAGAGGCAGGTGTGTGTAAGATTAGGAAGGGTTTGTGTGCGATGAAGGGTTTATGGCATGTTGTGCCTTGATACTATCTCGACCGGCCACTGGGAGAGGAACTGCCCAAACAGGTTTGGCCTTGGGCAGTGGAGTCAGCTTGCCAAGGTCGTGCAGGAGTTAGCAAAGGTGTACGTGTCCTTCAGGCTCGTTTTTGGCCTTAGTCACCGGCCTATGTGAGGGCAATCACAAAATGGCTGCCATATACAAAATGGAACCCGAGGGTTCAGGACGGAATCTCTAATTTCAGGGTTAAATCGTCACTCGAATATGACGAAAATGCTTGTGCATAGTATACCAGCGATTCTCGGTCTGCTGATATCAAAATCGTCATGATATGACGATGGTTATAACACGGGTCCAGAATTTTCAGTACCACAGACCCTCCTTTTGCCCTTACATAGGCAATAACCTATACTCATGCTAGTCTGAGTCCAGGTCTATATTCATAAAGTCATTGAGATGTTGCTGTAGCATCATCCTATTACTTAGCTCGTCCCTCGATACAGGTTTCCTTACACACGATGTAGCACAGAGGCCACATATTGCAGGAGCACACTGTACACACAGACAGAACAGGAAAAGAATGGCTAAGATCATCCCAATGACCATCAGAATCTTCCATCCCCAGGCGGATATCAGTTCCCAGAACCATCCCATCAACGACCAATCTCCTTAATCCACATGAATAGATTCAGAGATCTTATGTAGTTTGGAGATGGCCTGGTACAGCGTTATCTGGAATGAAAACACAGCAACTCGATTGGATCACTCTACATACCCCACCTCGGTCTGCAAGTATGACGTCTAACGCGACCCTGTTCTGAAGGGTCATAAGACGATCCGGCTGGAGCTCAGCAGTCAAGTTACTAAGGGCACCGGCCGTTTCATCTACGGTGGATTCAACCACCCTCGTCAATTGTCTTATGTTCCTGTTATTAACCATGGGTCCCCAAAACGGCAGAAAACCCTTTACAAAGTCTCCAAATTCTCGTCCTGCAGTGTCTTCTTTGCTGAGCACACCTCTAACTATCCTTGTCTTATGGTAATCTGCCGCAGTGGTATAGGTGGGAGTCAACAGGAACGAAACAAAACATGTGCCCAAAAAGTCAGGGGGCAACCATGTATAGGCTCTATCATGACAGATGAAATAGGTACCCCTAGCTGCTAGGAATGAAGGGGAAGTCTGAGACGCAAAAAATATGTCTCAGTGCAGATGCTCTTCCCTAACTGAGCTCTGGGATTCTTGCCATTACCTTGCAGACATAGGTGACCCTGATGGGATACAATCCAAATCGGGGAGAATCTTTTACCTCGCTGTTTTTCATTCAGAGTAACTCCATATCCGGTCACGTTCCATCCAATATATGCTAGTGTCTCATCTCTCGGGATAGTCTCGTAGGAAGTATCTTCCCTAATCATATCTACTATACCCTTAACTAGAGCACTATTCTTTGGATTGTCTTTTACAGAACGTAGGGGGTAGACTTCATGTGCGTAGATGAACATTGTTCTTTATGCCCACACAGAACCATTGTGGCTGAATGGCAGGACCAGATAAGGGATACCTTTATCCGTTGTGTGAGGCATAAGACCACACACCCAACAGTTAGTCGTGTTCATTACTATTTGGTGTTGGTGCAAAAGCTGAACGAAGGAGTTATTAATAAACTCTAATCTCCTAACGGACTCATGTTCAGGAAAAGGGTGGAAAGAATGCGAGGAAACAGTAGGAGGAGGTATGGGCTGTGTAGTGGGTGCAAATGTCACTCGAAAAGAGTATAAAACATATCCTATTAAAAACATCATTACACTGAACAACATAAAAATGCATAATATCAAAAAACTTTTCTTGGTCATCATTCTGCATATTCTGGCTTTAAAGTTCACTGTTTTGGCAGGTCTCTCCATCTCGAAAAACTCCATCCTCTCTAATTGCTGCTCGCGATGGTAGGGTGTTCTATGCTAAGGAATGCTTCTGTCAGTCCAGGGCAACTCCCTTAGACAACCAGAACTGTCGACCTAACTTCTTCAGCTGCACTCCAAAGACTTGGGCAACTGCGACCCTACAGCTGAACCCGAATGGTGGTTCAAAAAACAAAAATAAAAAAGTTTCTCAGATGGGAGAGCTGTACTTTTCAAAAATTAGCAAAGAAAAGGAAATTTTATTAGTTCATAGTTCTTGGCCTCAGGTTATAACGTCTTTTCCCGTGTAGTGTCTGGTCTTGGAACAGTAGTTCAGGTTCTGTAGTGTCCAATCAGGTTGACGGTGGCACAGCTTCCTGCAAAAGATTGTCACTTTCTCGTTCAGAAATTGTTCCTTTTATGCGTGCATCGCTGAAAGGCAGAAAACGAGGCACAGTCTCAGTCTCAGAGTCAGCTATACCCTCCTGGACCCACTGGTCGTACGGCAGAGGTAAAGGGACCCTCTTGCAGTGTACGCCGTGGATCCAGTTCTTTTTGCCTTCCACTCGCATGGCGGATCTCGTTGACAGCAGGACTAGGTGGGGGCCGGTCCAACGGGGCTGGTCATTCTTTGTTCGCTGAAAATTCTTGACCAGCACCCAGGATCCAGGATCGATATGATGTCCTGGAGCTTCAGAGACCTGAGGCAGAGTATCGTGAACCTGTTGGTGTAAAACACGCAATTTAGCCGTCAATTCGTACAAATAGTCAAGCAGTACAGGGTGTTCGATCTCACTGAATTTTGTCGGCCTTGGCACTCCCCATATGTTGGCCGGACGGCCGAACACTATTTCATAGGGACTAAGTCCCACTCGCGAATGCACAGTCATTCTTGTTGATAGGAGTGCTAAAGGCAGGGCGTCAGGCCATTTAAGACCAGAGCTTGCTTGAATCTTGGCCAATTTTTGTTTTAATGTGCCATTGTAGCACTCTACTAGTCCAGCTGATTGGGGGTGATTTGCAGTGTGGAATTTCTGTTGGATGCCTAGCCCTTCACATACTTCCTTCATCACTCGACCCACAAATTCACTCCCATTGTCACTCCAGACCATTCTCGGCACTCCAAACCTAGGGAAACATTCTTTGACAAGGGCTTAAGCTGTGGATAAGGCAGTGTTGTCCTTTAAGGGATATGCTTCTACCCATCTCGAAAAGGCACAAACAACAACGAGTACGTATTTCAAATTGTTGCACCTTTCCATGTGGATGAAATCTAGCTGCAAAACCTCGAACGGGTACGTTGGAGGCGCAAAATGACCAGCTGGAGTTGGGGTTCCCCTACCAGGATTGTATTTCAAGCACACCATGCAATTCTTGACTACATTCTCTGCGCATTTTGGGATTCTAGCATTTTGCCACACTGGAGCCAACAACTTACAAATCCCTTTGACACTGATGTGAGCCGTTCCATGGGCCATTGTAACCACTGCAAGCACATACGCATTGGGTAACAACCATCGCTGATGCTCTGATAATTCAACCCAACAACCATTTGTATCCAATTTACCCGTACTTTCTCTCCACACATTCAACTCTTTCTCTGTAGCTTCAGCTTGAATAGACTTCACACTCTCTATCGTGTCTTCACACATTCCAATGTCACCAACCCATCTCGCAGGGCCTGCAACATACATTCGACTCATCACATCCCTTGCTGTTTCTTTTGCAATTTCATCAGCAAATGCATTGCCACGACCAACATCATCAGTAACCTTCTTGTATGCACTGCATTTCACAATCGCAACTTGCAATGGCAAGGTAAGTGACTCAAGGAGCTCATTCACCAACTGACCATGCTGTATCTTAGCTCCATGCGAAGTCAGAAATCCACGTTCTTTCCACAATCGTCCAAAACTATGGGCACACCGAATGCATACTGGCTGTCAGTATATATGGTCACTTTCATTCCTTTTGATAACACACATGCTCTTGTAAGTGCAATCAACTCTGCTGCTTGAGCTGAATTATGTAGGATACGTGCAGCTTCAACAATCGTGTGCAAAGTCGTAACAGCATATGCCGCAGTTGTATCACCATTCGGAAGCTTGAAGCATGAACCATCCACCCATAAGGTACCATCACACTTCACAAGAGGAGTGTCCTGAAGGTCTACTCTCCCTTTCGTTTCTTCTTCTGTTCTGAGAAAACAATCATGCTGTTCAGAAGCATCTGTCTCTGCTACAATCGGCAACAACGTAGCTAGATTCAATGTGTTGCATCTTTTTATGTGCACATGACTCGCTAACAGTGTTAACTCATAACCTGACAATCGAGCACTAGTTAAGTGCTGTGTCTTGGTCCTATTTAACAACGTGTCCACTGCATGTGGGACCATCACAACCAATGTATTATTCATGACTAAACCAGCAGACTGCCGAATAGAAACAGCTGCTGCCGCTGTGGCTCTCAAGCAACTTGGCAATGCTTTAGCTACCGGGTCCAAAGTTGACGAAAAATACGCGCATGGAGGCTGTTTGTCTCCGAACAACTGTGTCAACACTGACAATGCACAACCTTCTTTCTCATGGACATACAATGTAAAGGGCTTACTGTAGTCGGGGGTACCCAACACAGGAGCCGAACATAATGCATTGCGCAATTCGGAAAAACTTTTCTGACACTCTTCAGACCATGGGAGGGGATTCGGTGTATCTTTACAAGTTAATGCCACCAAAGGTTTGGCCAACAAAGAAAAATTCGGTATCCATTGTCTGCAGTAAGATGTAATGCCCAAGAAGGCACGCACTTCTCTCTGTGTCCTAGGCACACTCAATTTCGCTATTGCCTGAATTCTTTCTGGGGTCAGTTTCCTTCCCTCCTTCGATAAGAGATGACCTAAGTAGGTCACTTCTTGTCGACAATATTGCAATTTGGAAAGAGACACTTTGTGATGTAAGTCAAACAAATGACGCAACAACGACAACGTGGCTTCTTTACAGATTTTCTCAGTATCTGCAGCAACAAGCAAATCATCAACGTACTGAATGAGGGTAGCGCCATCAGGTAAAACTATTGTGTCAAGCTGTGCTTTTAAAGCTTGACTATATATCGATGGACTTTCACAGTAGCCCTGGGGAGCGCGTTTGAAGCGGAAGCTTCGACCTCCTAAACTGAAGCCGAAAATATCCCTACTCTCCTCGGCAATCGGGATGCTGAAGAACGCATTCTTCAAGTCAATCACCGAGAACCAGGTCGCGGAAGCTGGAATCATAGTCAATAGGGCAGTGATATCAGGAACGACTGGAAATTGTGGCACAACGATTTTGTTCACTTCTCTAAGATCAATCACAAATCTGTACACTGGTGGCTGAGAAGGGTCAGTATGCTTCAAACCAGGCAGAACAGGACTATTGCAAACGTTGCCTCTTGTTTCTTCAATTACATCCTTTTCAATCAAATCATAAATGATCGTTAGCAACGCTTTTTCACCTTCACTAGAGATCTTGTATTGGGGAATTCGTGCATTTTAACATTGGCTTTCAATGTCACAACATATGGCGGTATTTCCAAAAGACCCACATCAGTAGGACCAGTAGCCCAAAGAATATCAGGAAGAAACGACAATTCTGTCGGAAGTTTATCCTTCGACAAATACATTGGGGAGACCACTTTCTTACCTAGTGTAAGTTGCACTCCTGAAGGAGAACAATACAAAGTCGCATACAATCTTTTCAACAAATCTAATCCCAACAAGTTTTCACCACAACCTGTTGTCAGAATAAGGGGTGCTTCGAATTGACAAGGTCCAACAGAAAGGGACATAGGACTAGAAATCGGGTTTCTAACCGGGCCGCCAGAAAAACCTACTGAAACATTCGTTTCGCCAGACAAAGGTGCGCCAGGGAGTTTAGAGTGCATAATAGAACTCTTTGTAGCACCAGTATCCAACAGAAAAGGCTCTGACACACCTGATGTAATCACCTCAACGTAAGGTCCACTCTGATCTACTGGAACTGAAACAACTCCCTCTCTTTGTCTATGGCTGTCCTAGCAATCATTACCTTCCATATTCTCATCTTTTGCATAGTAGTCATCAGCATAGTACTGAGCCGTCCTACCAGATGCATTATTCTGCTGATCAAAACTATTCATTGAGTTCTGTGGCGGAAAAGAGCGCGTGTTCTGTAGGAAATTTCCACGTCCTCTACCTCTAGGCGCTTGTGGAGTACCTCGACCTCGTGCGCTAGAAACACCATTCATACGCTGTAATAAAGCAGGGCAGCTACTTTTAAAATGACCCTCTTCTTTACAATATGCACACTGATTAGGGCCTACAGGAAAACGTTGTTGAGGATATTCGGTCCTTTGCGTGTTTCTCTGAAACTGCTGAGGCTGCTGATAGTTACTCTGACCACCACGAGGCGGGTACGCCTGCTGTAAAAGAACCTTTGTTTTTAACTCTTTCGTTTTCTTGTCTGCTCTATCTTTCTCATCTTTATCTCTATTTTCGTAATACTGGGCAGTAGCCAATATCTGTGCTGAAGAGGAAACGGCCCACGAACTCTCTGAATCTTTTAACTTTTTACATAACTCAGGAAGCAAATTATGCCCGAACTTGTCAACGAACAACCGTTGACCACCTTCTGTACTCATATCTTGACCACTGTGGTCGATAAACGTTTCTTCGAACCTGGTGAAGAAATCAGACACGGTCTCATCTTTCTTCTGCTTACACGCAGACAATTTGTCCCAATTCACTCGCATCGCAGGCATCAAAGTCTTCATGTAAGTAATTATCCTACCTGGGAGGTCTGCCACTAAAGGTTCGAGTTTGGCACCACCAACTTGTCTGCCATCAGCAGCAGCAATATTAACCCATGTATCACCTAACTCCTGATCATGATCCGCATGACGAATCTTTCCCCATAAAGGCTGTGGAACAACATTTCCAAACAACATGTCTATATCCGCTAAATTCATAATGCATGAGCCTGCAGTCTGTGACAATTCCTTGTAATACCCTGCAGGATTTTTACGGGGGTCAGGTAAAGTCTGCTTAAGGGCCAAAACTTCAGCTCATTTCCAAGGAACGTGTACAAAAACACGCTGGAAATGTGCTGGCACAGCATCGATATTATTAGCAACATCAGCCTGAGTTGCTTCCTTCCATACCGGAGGGACCTCTCTCATGGGATACTGTCGCGCTTTCCTCCTAACAGAGGAATTATGCTCAAATAACGACCGAGAAATACCCTCACTCCTAAACGACAACAATGTCGCAACTGCTTTTTCAACATCAGAACCCACAATTGTGCCTTTTGCAAACTCGTACCGTACACGACACAGCTCAGGTGGATTGCATTCTAAATCATTTTCCTCCAATTCCTCACAAAGGAAAGTACACATTTTCTCAAAAACGTATCTCTGTTTCGGTTCTTCCCACTGATGGAAGACATCCATAACAGAATCTAGCTCATATCTCGTAGGGTCTGTAACCCATCTATGTGCCAAATAATTCAATGTTTCCCGCTCTCTAGAGTCGGGCAGTTGACTACGCAACTGTTTGTTCGTTGAAACAGGGGTCATACTTGTTGCCCCAAAAAGAGGATATAGAAGACTAGCAACAGTGTTAGTCATTCTCTGTCGAACACAAGGAGAAGTCGACGAAAGAACAGGAGTAAAGGCAGAGTGTGGCAAGGCAGATGCAGATGCAGACGCAGTAACAGTAGGAATATCAGAAGAGGCAGTCGATGCAATAGGCAAAGTCGTAAGAAGTACAGGATGAGCAGGTAACAAAGTCAGCGGCTCTTGAGGATGCTGCGTCATAGCAGTAGGAGCCAGCTGAAGAGGAGCTGGTGGTTGTGGAAGAACCTGGGGCACAACAACCGGAGGTTGCACAACTAAAGGTTGCGGCGGTGCTGTAGCACTCTGCGCATAGGGGGGTGGCGAACTCAATAAGTGAGACATTAGCGGATCTTTCCCAAGTTCTTTTGCTGTATCTTGCTGGAGAGGTGGCAAAACTGGATAGCATTTATCGATCGCCATTTTACGTTGCCTGTGCAACTGTTCACTCGCTTGTTCTTCCTCATCATCTTTATATTGCATAGCAGCTTGCATTATCGAAATACCTTTTTCTCTTTTATTCTTTTTAGCTAATTTAATTTCTTTCTGTTTGGCTTCCTTTCGCCATAGGCGGAAAGAGTCAAACATCGCCGGCCGGGCTTTCTTCTTAAAAAGTCTAACCTCTAGATTATCTAAAATCTCTGTGTCAAAGCTACCGTATTAGGGCCATTTTAGAACACCATCCTTTCTGGTGTATTGGATCCATACTTCATTATACGTGATGGGGCCCACGCCGTGTTTCACGTAGAGCTCATAGGTTGGAATTCCAATCGGAGGAACCGGACACGAGTCCTCCAATCGGGAATCCCTATTACAACCAAGACAAAACAAATTTCCAAGTCTGCTAAGACCAGGCATCTTCGCTCTCTAGTCTAGCTTCAAACCTCAAAGGATTATCGAATACGATAGTCTCGTGAATACACGAGTCCCTCGGCTTTGGTACTTGCAAGTTCCAAATCAAAGATCCCAAGGGGATACCCAAACTAAGAACCAACTAAGGACTGGGAGACTTATACTTAACTGAGGTATCGATGACGTCACCAGAAGACTCGTCTATCATTTCGCTCTATCAATCATCAAGGGTCCAAAACAGGGCAATAGTCAGGGCAGCAGTCCTTCGTAGCCGTCGGGAAGCGGGGAACCTCGCAGCAAAGACTTTCGGACCACGTCGACATGCAGGGGTCGATGAAGTGGCGGCCTTCCTCCAGAATTTTCACACGAAGCTCCTCACGAACCTCTGGCTTGGACCGGTACCCCTGATATCGCCCTACGTTGGGCGCCAACTGAAGTACCGGGTTTTTCGGAACCCAGCGGTGCCAGGGACACACCCTAAGACTTCGGGTCCTTCCTGTTTCAGACTACAGAAACTCAGAGTCTTCTAGGTGAAGTCAAAGATCGAGTTTATTGGCTGCAACCAAGTAACAGGCGTCCTAGAAGTACAACACAGTGTATATTCTCAGGAGACTGCTCAATCTTACAAAGCCAGCCTTCTCTTTTTATACAAAATATTATGCTTCAGGCAAACATTCCTTATTTTACAGTTGACCATTCACATATTTTCAATACAAAGAAAAAGCAGAGTCATGATGACAAGCCCATATTTCAGTTTGTTCAGCCCACAATCAATTACCCGGCAAGGCCCAGTATTTTCATCAGATATCGACGAAACCCCAATAAAAACGGGCGCCTCCTCGTAAAGCAAGTCATAAAGAAAGAAACAGAGGCAGGTGTGTGCAAGATTAGGAAGGGTTTGTGTGCCATGAAGGGTTTATGGCATGTTGTGCCTTGATACTATCTCGACCGGCCACTGGGAGAGGAACTGCCCAAACAGGTTTGGCCTTGGGCAGTGGAGTCAGCTTGCCCAGGTCGTGCAGGAGTTAGCAAAGGTGTACGTGTCCTTCAGGCTCGTTTTTGGCCTTAGTCACCGGCCTATGTGAGGGCAATCACAAAATGGCTGCCATATACAAAATGGAACCCGAGGGTTCAGGACGGAATCTCTAATTTCAGGGTTAAATCGTCACTCGAATATGACGAAAATGCTTGTGCATAGTATACCAGCCATTCTCGGTCTGCTGATATCAAAATCGTTATGATATGACGATGGTTATAACACGGGTCCAGAATTTTCAGTACCACACCCCTGGTTGCCTCCTCAAACACCTACTTTGTGTGCGGAACATAGGAGTACACTTGGCTTCACGAGAACTGGGGAGGCACATGTTACATAGCTTTCCTCCTTCCCCCTGTCTACATTGCTCCTCCTCTTCAACATCGCGCCCGCCGCAGCGACAACCTCTCAACAATTCCTGGATGCCATGAAGGGCATCCTTCCTTTCTGGGGACCAATGGCAATTCGTCACCTCACCAGAGTCATGGAAGCCACCGTCAACATCACAGATGGTATCCTAGCCAACAACACTGCGGAGCTCCAAGCGGTATGCCTCCTCACTCTTCAGAACCGAAAGGTGCTTGATGTCATCCTAGCTGACCGCGGAGAAGCATGTCGCATCATTGGCGCCAGCTGTTGCGTGTATGTTCCGGATCATTCATCATCTGTCTATGAGGCTATTTCCACACTCCATCGAATAGCATCCGACCTCCATCAAGATACAGGCTCATGGTCTCTTGGTTCTTGGATATGGCAACTCCTACTGACATGGGGATGGAAGATCCTAATGATTATCCTAGAACCTCTTGCACTGATTTTCTTCTGCTGTCTTTGCCTTCATTGTGGCCCCCCACTTTGCGGCCCATGTGCAAATGCTATCAAAACCAGTCCCCATGAATGCCCATGCCAAAAACGACAAGATAATGACTGAACGTGAGACACAGCTATTGATGAACATTGTAATTTACTGAAAATGGTTTCGCTAATGGCAAAAGGAGGGACTGTGGAAAAGTGGGTCTATTGTCTTCCCATTCACTTCGTCATTTTGTGATTCACTCCACCATTTTCTGCTGTGCCCTTGTGACTGACTTTCTTTCCATAACACGAACACTATGAAGCTCCACTTTTGACCTGTTACATTCCTGCACGGACACTCACACCCTGTTCGTGTTTTGGCCTGCCACAAACTGACCAGCTTGTGCTCAACCAGTCGGACAGGGAATTTCTCAGATGCTTATTGTCCTCACCATGTACATTGCGCCCTGCAGGCGTCCATGAACAGGCCTATCCCTGCTTGCTGTGCAATAATACCTCTCACCTGTGCCCTGCAGTGGTAAACAGCTAAATATTTGTGGACTCCATTATATAAACGTGCTTTTCGCCTACACCCTACAGGGGCCTCCCCATTACCTGTGCTTCATCAGATTAACCTTTGTTTGACATGTAATCATGCTATGCCCTGCAGTACCAGTTAATGAGAGTGACCTCCGTGTACTATGTAATTATAATGTTTTGCCCATATCCTGCGAAAAACCCCAAAGGCTACTCACCTGCTGTTTCTCCAGATTTACTATTTGTTTAGGAATGCAATACAAGATTATTGATACAACTCCCTTACATGCCTGGGGCAGGATAGAGGGTATATAAGTTGCAGAACCAAAGCACTAAGGCAGACTGCCTCCACAGACAGCTATAGGTGTCTGTTGTTGATGCCCTCTCCATCTCATGAGATTGTAATAAATATCCTTTCTCTCTGGCTCCAGTGTTGGTCTCAGTTTGTATTCCAGACCCCTGTGGACTATAGGGTGACCCTGCCACCTTTAGTGGTCTGCCAAAAGACCCCCAGATCCACAATGGTATGAGAATACAATTTCAACTTTTAGACCTGTTGGCACTGATCAGCTTCTTCTGTCATATGTTAGTCCTTTTATACCTGTTTCTTCAGCCACTCTAGTTAAATGGGCCTCCCTGAATATGCATGAAGCTGGTGTAGATCTCTCTAAATTTGGAGCTCACTCTTCCAGGGGTGCTATGGCTAGTAAAGTATTTTGGGCAGGAGGATCCCCAACCAATATACTTAAAGCCCCTGATTGGTCAAATGCAAGTGCCCTCTCAAAGTTCTATTTAAGACCAATAGAGCATGTTAGCATTGTAGCTTTACATGGCTTTAAACATGCATAATGGTAGCCTCCGGTCTTGTAATGAAATGACAATTCTCCAATTATTATGCAGAGATCATCTTGATTTCATTAAAGACATACGGAGGCTAACATTATCCCACCCTCCTCTCTCTGAGAGGCTTGGGTTCGGTACTGTTTAATTTTTTAGATGTTTATATTGTATTTCTCTACATTTAATGTATTGTATTGTGCACCGTTATTTTTATATATTCGGTATAGACCTTGTTTATACCACTTCACTATACAGTGTTTTTTTTCCTTTTTCCTCAGATAACAATGTTTAGGAGCAACCGGAATGCCACTTTGTCCGCCTGTGTCATCGCAGCCTTAGAGGAAGATGGGAGTGTGCACCGCCTTCTTATGATATTGTTAATGTTCTATATATTGTGATGTATTAATATTCTTTAAAGGGCTGCATGTTGGGCAGCAAATAAATGTATTTGCATAATTTTAGCCTCCGTATGTCTTTAATGAAATCAAGATTCTCTCTGCATAATAATTGGAGAGTCGTCATTCTTAACCACAACTACAGTGTCAGGTGGAGGGGGATTGTCTTTAGGCCACTGTAAGCTAGGAGTAAATGGATTGGGTTTTCCTAGAAGCATGATCCCAATTTTTTTAGTATTACATTTAAGACGTTTAAGTTGCATTCAACGAATGACTTCTGTAGGACATAGCTGGAACTGATCTTCTGCATTCTGATCCTTGTCTATCACTAGGATCAACTGAGTATCATCAGCATAAGAGGTAGTTTCAATGCTGAAGGAGGATATCAATGCTATGAGGGGAGCCATATATATATATATATATATATATATATATATATATATATATATATATATATATATATATATATATATATATATATATATATATATATATATATATATATATATATATATATATATATATATATATATATTAAACAGCAACGGGCTGAGGGAGGATCCCTGTGGGACTCCTGAATTCAAGGGTTTTTCAGTTGAGTAGTGTCCAAAAGTAACTACTTCCATACGGTTGGTGAGGAAGGAGTTCAGCCAGGCCATACGATGCACAAGAATATCATGGGAGATGATGTCAAATGCGGCTGATAGATCTGAAAAATCAGTACTGCATTTCTCCCAGAGTCTAAAGTGAATTTGAGGGTCTCTGTGATTTCTAGTAAAGCGGATTCTGTGGAGTGATCAGGCCGAAAACCCGACTGGCTTGGATGCAAAATATAAACCTCTTCTAGGCAGGTCGTCAATTGACTTTTGACTAGTTTCTCAGTGATTTTCCTTAGGCTAAGTAGTAAGGAGATGGGGCCGGAGGTTAGAAGGGGTATTAGGATCGGATATTTGCTTTTTTTGGAGGGGCTTGACTGCAGCAATTTTCCAGTCTGCAGGAACTTCCACAGAGAGAAGTGGGGAATTAATTATATTATTGATAATAGGTTTAATAATATCAATGATAGCATGCAATACTTCTGGAAGGGGGTGCGTCACAAGGGGATCCGGACTTGCATGAAAGAATAACTTTGCCTAACTGATCTAAACTGATAGTGTGAAACGTTTGGAAACTACGGCCAGATGTAGGTAATTTCCATTTACCGATTCTAAAATACCGACTCATACCGAATCGGTATTTCAGAATCGGAAAATGGTATGTAGGAAAAAATTCGGTAAAACTTACCGATTCGGAATGACTCGGTATCACAAATCGGTAAATACCGAGTCGGTAAAAACCGAATCGGTAAAATCCGAATCGGTAAAACCCATGCATTCCTATGGGCCTCCTGGCCCATAGGAATGAATGGGAGTTACCGAATCGGAATTTACCGATTCGGAATTTCCCGATTCGGTATTTACCGATTCGGAAAAACCCAATTCGGATGTTTGAAAAACGCCATGTGAGCCTGACAATCAATCAGGGACACCCTACACACCCCACAACCAAAGCCCTGAGATTCCAACCAATCGGATTGAAGCACTCCTCCCCAGTACCTGGGAGTGGCCACACCCATGCAGGTGAACACCAACAGAACAAACAATTGAGCTGAGGTGAGAGGAGCTGAGCATCCACAGGCAAGCAGTGCTACAGAATGGAGACTCATGAAGGGCAAAAAGATGCTGGGGAGAGAAAAAGGAAGATCAAGTTCAGCCCAGAAGAACTACAGGTGGCTGTAGAGGAAATAGTAAGCCACTACAGCCAAATTTTCAGGAGGCAGTCTCTGCATGTTGCAGAGACTGTGAAGAGGAACATATGGCTTGGCATACAGGGCAAAGTGAATGCCATTGGTGTGACCCACCGGGAGATTGAGGACATTAAAAAGCGGTGATATGACCTGCGCATCGTAACAAAGAAAAAAATTGCTGCCCAAAAAAAGGATGCTGGTGAGACTGGAGGTGGCAGGAGCAAAGCCCCAAAGCTGACTGCGATGGAGGAGCTTGTGGAAACCACCATGGAGCCAGAATGCATCCATGGGATAGGAGATCTGGACAGTACTGCTAAAGCTACAAAGAAACAAGGTAAGAGGCATGTACCCTAATCCACAACCATTAACCTGACCCCGTACCCCACTGTGTAGAATCATCACACAGCATAACAGCTAATACTTGGTGCCAGCAATGCATCATGGTAGAGGTAGTCATGAATAAATTGATGCAAAACATACACCACACGACTCTGCAAGGCATGCCACACACATCACCAAACACACAATGTGCACTGTACAAAGTTGTGTAAACAATTTATTTAAGAACTACACACAGATGAACAACAACATTGACCCTATGTCAATTTCATTCCACAGGAGAGTCCTCATGCAGTTCTGCACCAGCAAGGGAGGAGAGGGCACCCGCACCTAAGAGAAGGGAGAAAGAGAAGACAAAAACAGCTCACAGCGCTGTAGAAGGAGGCAACACCACCACCCAGGAAGCCTCATCCCCAGAGAGAGCCTCAACACCTGTGCCACTATCACCTTTGTTGTTCGGATCTCCTTATTTGTCCACCACACCACGTACACCCATAGCAATGTCCAAGGTGTCCCTGCAGGGAAGGGAAAGTAGGCATGAGGAACCCCCTCAGAGGATCCTGCAAACCTCTGATTCGGAGGATGAGGATGTTGTACCTCAAACAAATGCACCTGTGGCTGACAAGGCTAGACCACAGATTGCAGCAGGCGCTGCGCGCACCAGTGTCCTTGGCAGGAGGGCACGTGAGGGTGGCGAGGGGCAGCAAGGGGAGAGCGTCTTCTGTGGCCTGGAAGGTACAATGGTCAAAATACAGAGCTTGCAGGCCAAAGCTCTCTTAGCCGTGCATAGGCAGGTTCGCTGTATGAACATTAAAATGACCAACATGGACAAGGGTATTGGCCACATAGCATCTAGTTTGGAGGCAATATCAAAGGGGATAACGGACATCTCCACATACATGGGTGTACTGTCGGATAAGATGGACAGGGATCATCAACAGCGTGGGAGGGATCGGCAGTATATGCGCCAGCAAACAAAGGCAATGAACAGATTTGAGTCAAGTACGTCACTACTGTGCCGAAGATCTATATCCATGCAGGATGCAATTGTGCACTGCTGCACAGACTTGACACGGGGCATGGGAAGAGTGACCTCTGCGATGGAGCAGATGCTCAACACAAACACAGCCAATGCTGGTGACACGGGTGTGGAGGAGACAGAGGGGTCAACCAGCAGGAGTGGCTCCAGCACACCTGTACCAGAGGAGCGCAGGAGCGGCAGGCGCAGCCATGCCGAGTCAGGCCCCAGCAGAGAATCAGAAAGCCAGGCACATCAATCACGCAATGTAGTGCGTGGACGTAAGCACTGACAATGCTGCAGATCAATACAACTGCACACAGTGACGGCAACTGAGCAGGAGCAGCCAGGGACATAGACTTTGATGTATGATGCCTTTTCCCATGTGACAATGATGAAGTAGTGAATATTAAACTACACTTGTCAAACACTATACCTGTCTATGTGTCATACATTACCTAGAAATATTGACGTGTAATTTCTGTCCGTCTCAATCTACCATCTATTGCTGCTGGTCCTGTTGCCTAGGGGTCTGCATGTTCTTGGTCATCATCAATGTCCTCGTGATGTGTCACCTCCACCTCTGTACCTTTATTGGTGGCAAGATTGTGCAAAATGGCACAGGTCACAATTATCTTGCAACACAGGATGGGGGTGTACTGTCGAGCACCTCCGCTCTTGTGGAGGCAGCGGAACCTGCTCTTGAGGAGTCCAAATGTTCGCTCAACTACGTTACGAGTTGACCTGTGTGCCACATTGTATCGCCTTTCTGCTCTGTTAGTTGGGTTGAGGTACGGTGTGAGCACAAAGGAACGCAGGGCATATGCACTATCGCCTGGGAGGGAATGAGAGGTACATGAGTTACAATCACATTACACATTCATCTGCCATTCATTACAGGGTGTGTTACACTTATTTACCTAGCAGATATCCATCTCCAAAATCTCCAGCAAGAAGCTGTGTGTATATTCCGCTGTTCTGGAAAATGTAGGAGTCGTGCGTGCTCCCAGAAAATTTGGCCACTATGTCTGAGATGATGTTGCCAGCATTGCATATCACCTGCACATTGATGGAGTGCGTAGACTTACGATTTCTGTAGATGTGTTCAGTGGCTGCAGGTGGGCATAGTGGAATGTGGGTGCCATCTATGCAGCCTATCACATGTGGAAAGTGTGCCAGTCCATAGAAATCTGTTTTTGTTTTGGCAAGTTCCGCAGGTGTGTCAGGGAACCGGATGTAATGTTCCATTCTCGGCGTCATGGCATCCAGAAACTTCCTGAAAAAACGGGACAGGCAGCTCTGGGATACACCACCTACTGCAGCTATCACACTCTGGTAGCTCCCAGAGGCAAGCAGGTGTAAGCTACACAGCACCTGCACATGGGGTGGGATGGCGTGGGCCCTGTGAGTTGGGTGATCCAGGTATGGGTGGAGGTCCCCAATTAAGTCCAAGATGGTTCTGGGGTGTAGCCTGTACCTCTGAAGTATCTCAGGCTCAGTCAATTGGAACAGGGTGATCCTCTGCCTGTACACCTGCTCCTCCCTCATCCATACCCTAAGACCTGCAGCCTGTAGCCTTAGCCTCCTCGCAATCACATAGAATGCCGCCATTCTTGCAACACTGTTGCATTTTGGGGCTTTTTTTATAGCCTGCACCTGGTTACCACCTGCTTCCAGTCCATGGTAAATACCGACTCTTAAATACAGAATTTCATTGAATTCAGTATTTTCTTCCTTTCCTACATCTAGATTGACATATTTTCCAAATTCTTATTTACCGATTCGGAAAATAAGAAGTCGGTAAATTAGAAATCGTTAAATACCGAATCGGAAAATATGTTCTTGGTACATACAGAATCGGTATTTTACAGACTCATATTTTCCGATTCGGTAACTTATTGGCTCCTACATCTCATTTTCAAAAGACCGGTCGGTAACGGCCGATTTTACCGAATTCGGGTCGTTACCGACCGGTATTCGCCTACCTACATCTGGCCATTGATCTAATACTGGGGGACTCTGATGATATATCTATGGAGGGAGAAAATACCATATTGAAATACATTTGTAGATTTTGAGTTTTTTGTTCAAAGAAAGAGGCAATTTGGTTGCAGAGGGTCTGTGAAGGGGGATATCATATTCTAATATTTTAGTTTGGGTGAATGATTTCACAATTTTAAAATTGTTTTGTTGATTTAATGCTTCTATCGTTAGTAGATTAATATAATAATCTTTTTTTTCTACTTGCTTTGTTGATGATAGGCTTTAAGAGCCAATCAGAACTGGGTTAGCTCATCTGATTTATATCTTCTTCATCATCTTCGCTCTAATTGTCTACAGTGAAGTAATGATTCTGCCTGCTTTTTGTGTATACCAAGGGGCTGACACTTTAGTGATAGGTTTCTTTTTCAGAAGGACTGTGGGGGGGGGGGTAAATATATTACTAAGCATGGACACCCAGGAGTTGAAACGCTGAGTGTCTATTGTTGTATTGCCTGACAGAAAGGGTCAGAGAACATGCGCAAAATTGATTAGGTCAGGATTATTTAGCATTTAATTCCATTACGAACAGTACTGGGAGTGCCAAGAGACGTGTTGGCACAAGGCCGTTTATTCCCAAATCGAATAAACTTTTGATCTGACCATTGTAAAAGAACCGTGGAGTTAACATTTAGAGTGAGTGATAAGATTCAAACAAATCCCATCTAGGATATGTCAGGCACAATGTGTGGGAGAACATACCAACTGCTCAAGTCCCTGGGCCCAATTCACAGAACTAACTTAAGACAAATTCCTAAACTTACTGCCATTTTGGTTTCACAGAAGGCACTTACTCATTTTGGTATTCACTGAAGGCACTTACTCATCAATGAGTAAGTGCCTTCTGTGAATACCAAAATGAGTAACTTACTAAAAAATGAGTAAGTTACTGAAAATGAGTAAGTTACTCTTTTTGGTATTCACAGAAGGCACATACTCATCAATGAGTAAGTGCCTTCTGTGAACACCAAAATGAGTAAGTGCCTTCTGTGAATACCAAAATGAGTAAGTGCCTTCTGTGAATACCAAAATGGTAGTAAGTTTAGGATTTTGTCTGTGAATCGGGCCCCCAGAGTTTCAAGAGTATTCAAGAAGTTTCTCACTCCGAGTTCATCCTTCCATTCTAAGTGGCGGTTAAGATCCGCAAATAAGGTAACATTTGAATATCTAAGAATTAGGGGTCCTAATGTGCCTCCCAAAATGTATAAGGACAGAGAATTAGGATGAGGTGGGCGATAAATCAGAGCTCCAGAAAAGGAGGCTGAGCCTTTAAAATGGAAGCAGAAGCCGAGGCTTTCTGCTCCTTTAAGGTTTGGGAGGTTAAACGAGGAACATTTAAAAGTATTGTGATAGATTATGGCAAGTCCTCCTCCCATGGGGAGGCCCTGTACAATGTCCAGATTGCACCATTCTTTAAGCCACATTTCCGTGACAAAGAGAAATTTTAAGTAGAACTCTAAAACCATGTGGTAGATATTTTGGGCGTGCTTACATAAGGAACGGGCATTGATCAGCCCACCTAACAGAGTTTGAAGAAAGCTCGCTTGCTCCAGCATGTTCGATATGTGGGCTAAGTTCCAGTTTGCACTCCTTACAAGTTATGAGGCCTTCCGATTTGTCAGGGCTCAAATGAGTGCCACATTTATGTTGTATATTATTAAAATAATTTAAGAAGTCTCTCGCCATGGTCATACCTGAGAGAAATTGGACAGCATCCATGGCACTGGCTGCGTTCCAGGCACAGAGGGGTTTGCTGGCGGCGTGCCCTTTGCACGTGTCCGCTCCACATCCGCAGTGTCGGGCACATTAAATAGCTTTTGCTCGTCAACCACTAGAATGCTAACAAACAAAATGGCCGCTCTTCCAGACTTTGCAACTCCCGGAAGAGAAGGGGAGTAAGGTGCAAAGTGCCTGGAGTACCATTAAGAGCATCAGGCAGGGCGATTAGGAAGCGTTTGAAAGCTAAAGAGAGTGTCTGGACAGGACACAAGATCGAACCGATTTCAGTTCAGTGCAAATTCAAATTCACCATACAATTAGTAAATCTACATTAATTCATAAATTCATTCCCCAATCACAAAAGAATCAAATAAAATTAATTCCCACAGCATAAAATAATAGGAAATTCGATATAAAAAGGCTCTAGATCTGCAAGAGAAGAGTAGTAAGGTGGAAAGTGCCTGGAGTAGCGGTAAGAGCGTCTAGCAGCATGGTTAGGAAGCGTTTGAAAGCTAAAGAGAGTGCCTGGAGGACCCAAGATCAAACAGATTTTGGTTCAGTGCAAATTGAAATTCACCATAAAATGAGTTAATCTACATTAATTCATAAAACCATTCCCCCAGCATAAATGAATCAAATAAAATTCACTCCCCCAGCATAAAAGATGAAGAAATTCCATATAAAAACGCTTTAGATCTGCAGCATGGAACTTCTGTAATTCCGATTTGTTGTGCTGCCCTATGCCAAAAGCTCATAAATGAGGCCCCAAGTGTTTATGCACTAAAAATATATTAGGTGACAGCGCTTTGCCACAGATGGTCATAGCACATTCTGTTTTTTGTGTATGTCACAATTTCAGCTGTCTGTTTTTTGCTTATTAGTAAAGTATTATGATTTTCTGAATTTATATTGGTGATGGGAGATTAAGGGCATGATTTCGAATTTGGTGGACCACCAAAAATGGGGCCATCGGTGTTGGTATATCGGATTGTCCATCCAATTTTGACAACACAGTTTAACATACTTTTTTTTATTTGAGACCACCAGGGAAACACTGGCAGTCCTGAAAAAAGAACACAATTCAAAATAATCTCCACACTTTGGGAGAAAACTCCTGGAGTGAGTATTTTGTTTTTCAAAAACAAACTCCCACTTTGGAAGTTTGTTTCTGGAAAACAAAAAGGTTTGCTGAGCAGCTGCCAGAAACATGGCAACCATTCGCCAAAGCTTTAGTGCCTGCAGAGGAGCTACCGATGTGGTGGCTTCTCTGAAGGCAAAGAAATAGTGGGCGATAATCATGCCAGGATGGTGGAGGTACTAACTTCTGCTTCCCTGATTGGTAGATGGCTGCCCGTAATACTCTAAATGATATCCAAAAAGTATTGTATTTTATTTTATGTGCCCTGGTGTATCTCAGTCTCTAATGCCTACCACATTCCAAAGTGCTACATTTTTCTATCCTTGTAGAATCCAGTGCGTAAAGGGAGTAATTTGTTTATCCAAATGAAGCATAGTGGTTTATGTGGTGCCAGGACATGGGATTATATGTTATTCACCGGGCTGTAAACATTACCATCATTTCAGTGACAGACTCTTATATTGCAGTGATTTTTCAAATAGTCTCTGTTCTCTCTGTCCTCAGCGTAATCTCGCAACAATCCGCCCAGTGAGATTAGGGTAACGTGAAGCGATCTCACTAAAGAAAAGAGAAGGCAACATGGGTTTCCGCTCCGTGTTCTCCATTATTTGTACAGAGCGTTCGTCAGGGCTGTCTCCTGGATTGTGCCTTGCCATGATATAGGATTCTTCATGGAGCCACCCACCTTTCTAATTAGACACCACCCCCATTCTCTTTCAACCTGGCATAATGGCCTTCTGGAGGAGTGGCGTCCTGAGGAATTCAAGTGTGTGTTCTCCATGTCCATCCCTATGTTTTTTCTCCCAGCGTCGTTTCTTTAAGGATACCACCCTGCATTGGCTCTCTTCCCTTCCATACACATATACCCACCCCCACCCCTCCATCAGTAGGAGCCAACCGCAACCACATTGCCTGTCTCTCCAAGACAGAGAAGTGGTCCAGGAAGTGGTAAGGAGACAGACTAGTGCTGTCTCTTCCCAAAACAAAAGTTGTTTTAAAAAACGATTTTCCCTTTCTGTGATTACTGTCTTTGCATGTGGTTGTTACAGTTTAAAATTGCAGTTTTGACCTGCCTGTGATTGCATATGTTATCACCTCTTTTGTGTTTTAAACTTGTGGTTTTCCCTGCCCATGATTGCTTGAATTTAACGTGTTGAATTGTGGGATTTGCAGTCCAACCTCTGTAGTTTGTCCCTCTCATTCCTTGGTGACAAATCTGTTTTCCCTCCAAATTTCTCCTTTGCTCTGTGCTAAGACCTGTGTGTTCAAAAAGTGTACCCCCAGCCACCATTTTGTGTTCACAAGCCAGTGAGGCCAGCCCCCCTCCCCCCAAACCCCCTCACCCCCCAGCAACAGGGATATTCTACATCAGAGGGTGCTTCTGTGAGCTGTTTAAACTGTATTTACTGGGGCCTCTGCACTTCGTGTTTTTGGCCAGCAGGGGAGAAAAGTTCTATTCAAACAGTATTGTTAGATTTCAAGTTAGTGAAGCCTTTACCTGCAGAAGTCCAAAGTGTGGATTGAGCCTGTCTGTCTCCTAGGAGATTCTGAACAGGAGAAGCAGCTGCCCAGCCCCCACCCCCAGGCCAGCAGACCATTGGCTATTCAGCTACCAGGCAAGTCTGAGCCCTCTCTCACACCTGCCCAGGCACCTTAAGGTCTTGCTGGGTGCACCCCAAATCATTTTCCTCCATCTTGTGAGTTGCAGCCTACCTGTGCCCCAGATTGCAGTGAGCAGAGTCCAGGAAATGGTAAGGAGACAGACTAGTGCTGTCTCTTCCCAAAATAAAAGTTGTTTAAAAAACGATTTTCCCTTTCTGTGATTACTGTCTTTGCATGTGGATTTTACAGTTTAAAATTGCAGTTTTGACCTGCCTGTGATTGCATATGTTATCACCTGTTTTGTGTTTTAAACTTGTGGTTTTTCCTGCCCACGATTGCTTGCATTTAACATGTTGAATTGTAGGATTTGCAGTCTAACCTCTGTAGTTTGTCCCTCTAATTCCTTGGTGACAAATCTGTTTCCCTCCAAATTTCTCCTTTGCACTGTGTTAAGACCTGTGTGTTAAAACAGTGCACCCCCAACCACCATTTTTGTGTTCACAAACCCTATTTCTCATCCTGTGACTCATATATTTAATCTAAATATACTTACTTCCTTTATGTATCTATATACTTTCAATGTACTTATGGATCTATATATTTATCACTTTCTTCTAATTTAGCATTTCCAATGCACTAGCCTATTTGTCAGCCTATACTTCGCTCAATATATCTTCTAGCCCAACCTTCTCACTCATCTCAAACTTCTTTCTACTACTCCTTCCAATGCACTACCCTATCTCTCATCCTATACATCTATCAATATATCCTCTACATCCTCTCTCTCATTTATCCCAATCCCCATACCACTACTATGATTGCCAAAATAACCCTTTCTAGACTCTCTCCTGCTCTACCCCTCCTTGCATCATCTGGCACCCTTTTACTACACCGATCCCCTAAAACAAACCTTTCTAAACTCTCACCTCTGACTCCTCCCCTCCAAAACTCCTTTTTACTCATCCAAAAGCCTCTTCCTACTGCTAAGACCTAAAAAACAATCCTTCACTCTTTTATCCCTCCACTATCCTTTTCAATTAAAATTAACAGACTAACATGTTCACTTCTCAAATTCCATATTCAACTATACTAATATACTGCCCAAATAACTGAATAACATATCTACTACTCAAATTACTTCATATTTATACTATACTAATTTTCAACACTAATCCTTTATGGGTTCCGGAGTGTTGTGCTACTCGCCAGAAAAGCGCTTCAACACCCATCAGGGGTAACATGTGCTATATGAATGCAAATCTTTCTTCCCCTTTTATCCCTCCGCTATCCTTCTCACTCCAAGTAACAGACTAAAATACACCACTGAAATTACCTCATATTTCACCATATTAAATTACCACTAATCCTTTATAGGCTTCCTGAATGCGTCAACAATTGATAAATAAATACAAACCTTTGTCCTCCTCTATCCTTCTGCTATCATTCCAAATCCAAATAACTGACTAACCTATCCACCACTTAAAAAGTACTTGCATGCTTCACTATACTAATTCAACACTAATCCTCTATGGGTCCCGGAGTAGCGTGCTACCCGCCGAAAAAGCGCTTCGACGCCTCGTCAGGGGTAGTAAGCGCTATATAAATGCAATTACAATACAATACTGCTTTATGCAGAGATTTCTTTCTTAGGTCTCGCGTGGTGTTGCAGCGCAAAGCGCTGCTCGCCTCAGCGAGAGAGTTTGTGAGAGAGGAATTTCAAAAGGGGACTTGAAGGCCCGCCCCTCATTTCCATTGGCTGGCGTCACCGTTTTTGCTAAACGGTGGCCTGCCATTGGAAATGAGGGTTTTTGGTTGCCGCCCTTTGGCCTGCGATCCAGACTGGTTTGCCTGCTTTGCTGCTGTCGCAAAGCACTTTCTTATCTTTATGGGGCCATGTGTTAGAAACACATGGCCCCATAAAGACAGGAGATGATGCAACAAGAACTCATGGAGACTTCTGGAAAAGTAAGCATATAATTTCAACTGCATAAAGGAAAAATACTTAAAACTAGACGTGGTATGTTTGTCTTTATATAAATACTAGCAGCCCGTCCCAACGTTGTCCGGGAGCAATTAGGCTTCAGGGCCCCGCCCGCCCCGACGTTGTCCGTGGGTCCCCCGTAGCCTTCCTCCATATATTGCAGTATTATACCTCCGTTCCGTTTGCTTCCTCTTGCTACCTGCACACGTCACTTTTTCCTCCTATACCTCTATGTTTACTTTCTACGCTTTTGTAACCTGCACACGTAACTTTTTCCTCCTGTAATGCACCGTTTGGCTCACTTTTTTAATGCTCCGTTTGCTTCCTCTTGCTCACGATGTACTCTTTTGTAACCTGCACACGTAACTTTTTCCTCCAGTAATGCACCGTTTGGCTCACTTTTGTAATGCTCCGTTTGTTTCCTCTTGCTCACGATTTGAATTTTTGCTTCACTTTTCCGCCGCTCATCGCTCCTAAATAAATAAATAAATAACCTACCTCATCCGCCGCTCACTGCTCCTCCCCGCCTGTCCGCCGCTCCTCACCGCCTGTCCGCCGCTCCTCACCGCCTGTCCGCCGCTCCTCACCGCTCCTCCACGCGCCATGTCCGCCGGTCCTCCTCGCGCTCCTGGACGCCGCTCCTCCCCGCGCTCCTCACGTAGGGCACGCACGTCGCGGCCGGCGCTTCTTCCAAGGGACTACTTTTTTTTCCGGTAAATTTTTTAAATAATGTATATTTATTACGTTTATATAGCCTATGTCCATCTGCACACCCTGACGATTATGACGATGTATCGGGTGTGTGGATTGGCGCTGTGGTTCCCGAGTTTACCCACCTCAAAGGTTCAAAGTTCTTCCTTTATAATAGTAGTATAGAAAACACTTTTAATAATCGAATGAGTGCAAGGTTTCTAGAGTCCACTTATGCACGAGTAGAAAGAATTTCGAACGCAGAGCACTGTTATTGAGTTTGAGCTCGTTAGTCAGCTGTGTGGTAAAAAATCTATTGTCAGTAATCTTAAAACCTCACGGAATATGATACGTAATGGCATTCGGCAGCGTTTGCTTACTCCTGTATGTCCCAATGACAAGCTCTGCTGGAGTTTATGCCCCACTAACATGAACTGTGAGAAACTCGCCCTGTCTTCAGCCTCAACTCTAGCGCTCCCAAGCGTGACCAAAACTTCACGCCACTTCACCTGAGCGCGCCGTTAGAGCAGAAAAACCGTCCACTGTTTTTGGATGGAATTCACAGTTACGTAACAGTTCACAGAAAGCTGTAACTTTTTGGGTGAAATTCGCAGCAATTGTGTAACCACTCACAGAATACTGTAACGGTTTCTAGAAAAGTATATCCGTTGGTGGCTGGGACTAAAATATCGGCTTGAATTCAATGCTCTATAATATCTGTAAATGTACAAATTACATACACCGTTATAATCCTCCCTCCCCCGCCTGACTCACACAGATACCTATCTACAGGTGACCCAGGTCACTGTACGTGCTATTGCATAATAATATGCTGGGTGAAAATGGTGAAAAGAAAACAACAGAAAAACCAACAACAATCGGGAAAAGCTAATGCTCTTGGAAAAGTGTAAACAGAAGCTACCTCGAAGACATGTGTTAACGATTTGTACAGCTTTTTAACAATCTTTTCACCTTTAAACCTATGAAAGTATATAGGACCCGATAGAGCCCAGTGTGTTCTCCATGTCCATCCCTATGTTTTTTCTCCCAGCGTCGTTTCTTTAAGGATACCACCCTGCATTGGCTCTCTTCCTTTCCATACACATATACCCACCCCCACCCCTCCATCAGTAGGAGCCAACCGCAACCACATTGCCTGTCTCTCCAAGACAGAGAAATGGTCCAGGAAGTGGTAAGGAGACAGAATAGTGCTGTCTCTTCCCAAAACAAAAGTTGTTTTAAAAAACGATTTTCCCTTTCTGTGATTACTGTCTTTGCATGTGGTTGTTACAGTTTAAAATTGCAGTTTTGACCTGACTGTGATTGCATATGTTATCACCTCTTTTGTGTTTTAAACTTGTGGTTTTCCCTGCCCATGATTGCTTGAATTTAACGTGTTGAATTGTGGGATTTGCAGTCCAACCTCTGTAGTTTGTCCCTCTCATTCCTTGGTGACAAATCTGTTTTCCCTCCAAATTTCTCCTTTGCTCTGTGCTAAGACCTGTGTGTTCAAAAAGTGTACCCCCATCCACCATTTTGTGTTCACAAGCCAGTGAGGCCAGCCCCCCTCCCCCCATACCCCCTCACCCCCCAGCAACAGGGATATTCTACATCAGAGGGTGCTTCTGTGAGCTGTTTAAACTGTATTTACTGGGGCCTCTGCACTTCGTGTTTTTGGCCAGCAGGGGAGAAAAGTTCTATTCAAACAGTATTGTTAGATTTCAAGTTAGTGAAGCCTTTACCTGCAGAAGTCCAAAGTGTGGATTGAGCCTGTCTGTCTCCTAGGAGATTCTGAACAGGAGAAGCAGCTGCCCAGCCCCCACCCCCAGGCCAGCAGACCATTGGCTATTCAGCTACCAGGCAAGTCTGAGCCCTCTCTCACACCTGCCCAGGCACCTTAAGGTCTTGCTGGGTGCACCCCAAATCATTTTCCTCCATCTTGTGAGTTGCAGCCTACCTGTGCCCCAGATTGCAGTGAGCAGAGTCCAGGAAATGGTAAGGAGACAGACTAGTGCTGTCTCTTCCCAAAATAAAAGTTGTTTAAAAAACGATTTTCCCTTTCTGTGATTACTGTCTTTGCATGTGGATTTTACAGTTTAAAATTGCAGTTTTGACCTGCCTGTGATTGCATATGTTATCACCTGTTTTGTGTTTTAAACTTGTGGTTTTTCCTGCCCACGATTGCTTGCATTTAACATGTTGAATTGTAGGATTTGCAGTCTAACCTCTGTAGTTTGTCCCTCTAATTCCTTGGTGACAAATCTGTTTCCCTCCAAATTTCTCCTTTGCACTGTGTTAAGACCTGTGTGTTAAAACAGTGCACCCCCAACCACCATTTTTGTGTTCACAAACCCTATTTCTCATCCTGTGACTCATATATTTAATCTAAATATACTTACTTCCTTTATGTATCTATATACTTTCAATGTACTTATGGATCTATATATTTATCACTTTCTTCTAATTTAGCATTTCCAATGCACTAGCCTATTTGTCAGCCTATACTTCGCTCAATATATCTTCTAGCCCAACCTTCTCACTCATCTCAAACTTCTTTCTACTACTCCTTCCAATGCACTACCCTATCTCTCATCCTATACATCTATCAATATATCCTCTACATCCTCTCTCTCATTTATCCCAATCCCCATACCACTACTATGATTGCCAAAATAACCCTTTCTAGACTCTCTCCTGCTCTACCCCTCCTTGCATCATCTGGCACCCTTTTACTACACCGATCCCCTAAAACAAACCTTTCTAAACTCTCACCTCTGACTCCTCCCCTCCAAAACTCCTTTTTACTCATCCAAAAGCCTCTTCCTACTGCTAAGACCTAAAAAACAATCCTTCACTCTTTTATCCCTCCACTATCCTTTTCAATTAAAATTAACAGACTAACATGTTCACTTCTCAAATTCCATATTCAACTATACTAATATACTGCCCAAATAACTGAATAACATATCTACTACTCAAATTACTTCATATTTATACTATACTAATTTTCAACACTAATCCTTTATGGGTTCCGGAGTGTTGTGCTACTCGCCAGAAAAGCGCTTCAACACCCATCAGGGGTAACATGTGCTATATGAATGCAAATCTTTCTTCCCCTTTTATCCCTCCGCTATCCTTCTCACTCCAAGTAACAGACTAAAATACACCACTGAAATTACCTCATATTTCACCATATTAAATTACCACTAATCCTTTATAGGCTTCCTGAATGCGTCAACAATTGATAAATAAATACAAACCTTTGTCCTCCTCTATCCTTCTGCTATCATTCCAAATCCAAATAACTGACTAACCTATCCACCACTTAAAAAGTACTTGCATGCTTCACTATACTAATTCAACACTAATCCTCTATGGGTCCCGGAGTAGCGTGCTACCCGCCGAAAAAGCGCTTCGACGCCTCATCAGGGGTAGTAAGCGCTATATAAATGCAATTACAATACAATACTGCTTTATGCAGAGATTTCTTTCTTAGGTCTCGCGTGGTGTTGCAGCGCAAAGCGCTGCTCGCCTCAGCGAGAGAGTTTGTGAGAGAGGAATTTCAGAAGGGGACTTGAAGGCCCGCCCCTCATTTCCATTGGCTGGCGTCACCGTTTTTGCTAAACGGTGGCCTGCCATTGGAAATGAGGGTTTTTGGTTGCCGCCCTTTGGCCTGCGATCCAGACTGGTTTGCCTGCTTTGCTGCTGTCGCAAAGCACTTTCTTATCTTTATGGGGCCATGTGTTAGAAACACATGGCCCCATAAAGACAGGAGATGATGCAACAAGAACTCATGGAGACTTCTGGAAAAGTAAGCATATAATTTCAACTGCATAAAGGAAAAATACTTAAAACTAGACGTGGTATGTTTGTCTTTATATAAATACTAGCAGCCCGTCCCAACGTTGTCCGGGAGCAATTAGGCTTCAGGGCCCCGCCCGCCCCGACGTTGTCCGTGGGTCCCCCGTAGCCTTCCTCCATATATTGCAGTATTATACCTCCGTTCCGTTTGCTTCCTCTTGCTACCTGCACACGTCACTTTTTCCTCCTATACCTCTATGTTTACTTTCTACGCTTTTGTAACCTGCACACGTAACTTTTTCCTCCTGTAATGCACCGTTTGGCTCACTTTTTTAATGCTCCGTTTGCTTCCTCTTGCTCACGATGTACTCTTTTGTAACCTGCACACGTAACTTTTCCCTCCAGTAATGCACCGTTTGGCTCACTTTTGTAATGCTCCGTTTGTTTCCTCTTGCTCACGATTTGAATTTTTGCTTCATTTTTCCGCCGCTCATCGCTCCTAAATAAATAAATAAATAACCTACCTCATCCGCCGCTCACTGCTCCTCCCCGCCTGTCCGCCGCTCCTCACCGCCTGTCCGCCGCTCCTCACCGCCTGTCCGCCGCTCCTCACCGCTCCTCCACGCGCCATGTCCGCCGGTCCTCCTCGCGCTCCTGGACGCCGCTCCTCCCCGCGCTCCTCACGTAGGGCACGCACGTCGCGGCCGGCGCTTCTTCCAAGGGACTACTTTTTTTTCCGGTAAATTTTTTAAATAATGTATATTTATTACGTTTATATAGCCTATGTCCATCTGCACACCCTGACGATTATAACGATGTATCGGGTGTGTGGATTGGCGCTGTGGTTCCCGAGTTTACCCACCTCAAAGGTTCAAAGTTCTTCCTTTATAATAGTAGTATAGAAAACACTTTTAATAATCGAATGAGTGCAAGGTTTCTAGAGTCCACTTATGCACGAGTAGAAAGAATTTCGAACGCAGAGCACTGTTATTGAGTTTGAGCTCGTTAGTCAGCTGTGTGGTAAAAAATCTATTGTCAGTAATCTTAAAACCTCACGGAATATGATACGTAATGGCATTCGGCAGCGTTTGCTTACTCCTGTATGTCCCAATGACAAGCTCTGCTGGAGTTTATGCCCCACTAACATGAACTGTGAGAAACTCGCCCTGTCTTCAGCCTCAACTCTAGCGCTCCCAAGCGTGACCAAAACTTCACGCCACTTCACCTGAGCGCGCCGTTAGAGCAGAAAAACAGTCCACTGTTTTTGGATGGAATTCACAGTTACGTAACAGTTCACAGCTGAGCCAGCCAGCCAGCCAGCTGTAACATTTTGGGTGAAATTCGCAGCAATTGTGTAACCACTCACAGAATACTGTAACGGTTTCTAGAAAAGTATATCCGTTGGTGGCTGGGACTAAAATATCGGCTTGAATTCAATGCTCTATAATATCTGTAAATGTACAAATTACATACACCGTTATAATCCTCCCTCCCCCGCCTGACTCACACAGATACCTATCTACAGGTGACCCAGGTCACTGTACGTGCTATTGCATAATAATATGCTGGGTGAAAATGGCGAAAAGAAAACAACAGAAAAACCAACAACAATCGGGAAAAGCTAATGCTCTTGGAAAAGTGTAAACAGAAGCTACCTCGAAGACATGTGTTAACGATTTGTACAGCTTTTTAACAATCTTTTCACCTTTAAACCTATGGAAGTATATAGGACCCGATAGAGCCCAGTTTCCGCGTAATCTATCTACTGCCACGGAGGGACCTGCCCCACCCAAAGCCCTGTGGTTGCTGTTTCATTTTACGTGGTTACAGTGTGAAGCGAACGGAAAATAACCTGGAGCCTGAAAACCTCTAACCGTCTACAGACGAGTTCGTAGTGCGGTTCAGGTTCTGCATGGATTGGCAAATGGTGCTCTTATTGCATTGGTGGCCCAGAGCTGCTGACTGAGTGAGAGGGGAAAGCAGGTTCGAGTCTCTCATTCATTCAACATCCTGTGATTCTGGGCAAATCACTACATTATCCCTTACCCACAAAATATGAATGTGCGTCCTTGTGTAATGAAACTTGTGCTCGTGCGCCCCAGTACCTTCGGGGCGAATTTGCGCTAAATAAAACTTTAAAAAAGCAATTTGCCCAATATCACAATGCAGTGAAGTGAGGAGACCAGGATTGGAATTCGGTTTGCCCCTTAGACAATGCCATGTTGTAGAGTAGTGCACTATGTGTCCTAACCTCGGAAAGGGGACACGTAGCCCTACCACGCGGTATCCTTAGTAATAAAGAAAATATGTGGGGCTATACCTGGGTTTTCCGTCAGGTTGCTGCCAAACGCTGGTTGGAAAGGGCCGTGTGCCCATGTAAAATCTGTGGGGCAGATTTACAAGCCCCTTGCACCGCTTTTACGCCGCCGTTGCGTCACTTTTGTGATTCAGCAGCGGCGCAAAAGATGCACCATGGTGCGGGGTATGTACAACGTGACGCATCTCCCAGATGTGTCACGTTGTAAAGCCCTGCGCCAGAAGAGGCGCACCATCGCAGGGGGAGGCATTCCGGCGCAGGAACGCCCCCCAAAAGTGGCTGAGTGAAATCTACAAGATTTCACTCAGTCACTTTTGGGCCCATGCTGCATCAAAACCCTGCGCCTGCTTGAAGTAGGCGTAAGGATTGACGCAGCATTGTGCACAAAGGGCCCCCCTGATCATTGCTGGAGCTGCGTCGCGCTTGTGACACAACTCCAGCAATGCGCTGCATTTACGGCACAGATGCGTGACGCATCTGTGCTGTTTTTGCCCCATGGTGCGCCGCATTGTAAATGCGGCGCATCATGGGTGGCGGAGCTGCGGCGTACAATTACTGGCGCATCCCTGCCAATATGCAGGGATGCGCCAGTAATTGTAAATCTGCCCCTACGAGTTCCCTGAAGTGAAATGCTAATTAAAGTTGGTGTTCAAAGTCGCAAACCTTTTGATAATTTATATTAGTGAAATATGTGAGGTTTAATTAAACCACATATGTATTTAAAGTACTTACATTTCGGGGATACCTATGTATAAAATCTCATCATTATTGTTTAACTGTCAACATCATTGCATATTAAACAAGCGTTTGCAATGCAATAGGTCTCGCATTTACGCAAGTTTGAGCTATTGGCATTGTAA
The DNA here is from genome assembly GCF_964261635.1 of Lissotriton helveticus. NCBI lineage: Eukaryota > Metazoa > Chordata > Amphibia > Caudata > Salamandridae > Lissotriton > Lissotriton helveticus. The sequence goes on from NC_136068.1 coordinate 1,093,490,941, forward strand.
ATGACAATGCCTTTTATTTATATTTTGGTTTATAAAACATAAATAAAAGGCATTGTCACTTACAATGCCAATAGCTTAAACTCGCGTAAATGAAAGACCTATTGCATCGCAAATGCTTGTTTATTCTAGCACCAAGGGCTAGAAAATTAGGAAATTCACTGAAATGAGACTGCTATGTCACATCTCATACTAAACAGAACGTTCCATGGTCACCTTTCAGCTGTTGATCGCAAGTAAGCAGAAGGATGTATTTGTACTTTGTTGTGAAAATGCTTTGTTTCCCTAAAACTCATATATTCAAAGCAGCATGCATTTCAAGAGGGCACCCACACCTTGGAACAGCCCCAAACACATTGCATCTCTTTTTAAGATCTCATGTCTTGAATTCCATCGCCTCTTAATAAATACCAAATGTGCTGCACTGTTCAAAAGAAGTGTCATTTTTTTGCTCATAGAGGTCCAGTACTGTAAACAGAGGATATTTCTGAAAACTAAAGACAAGTAAGAGGTATATGCAGAATAAATGAGGCAGATATTTTATTACCAGATGTTTTTACAGGAAGGCTTGTTTCTTCTGAATTGAAAGTTGGATATGTTTTACACAGTCTATTGCACTCTTGGAGGTAGAAAGGACACTGGTAATCCTTATCATTGTCCTGTAGCATAGCCGCACTGAATCAGCATTACAGCGCTTCATGAAAAAATAGTAACATTACATAGCGACAAACAGTGAGCACAGTAAACATCATAGTTTAGAAAATTGTGAAACTTAGAAGCTCTAACCGACAAATAGATTGCATCAGGTAATGTGAAAAATCAAATGTTACTTATGTGTAGTCACAGTTCTGTGTCCTGGTTATGACTCTGAATCTATAAACAATAGAATATTGCCACATATGTGGGAGATCTCTGGGATACTTTATGTTTGGAACCAGGCTTAGGGGAAGCAACATTTACTATGATCTTTAGCGTTTATGTTAAAATAATTACTTCAAAATAGTCAAACAGTCCATTTAGCTGAAAACCTCACTCTTCTGACCGCTGTTGAAGATGACAGAATAAAGGGAAATGCAGCATTTAGATCGACATTATATATACTTCTATGCGCAGTGAGTGACACTGCAACTTTCAGAAGTCCACAGTGGTGGCTTTCTGTTCATCGAGAACTTTTCTGGATACAAACATTAGGAACAATGCACCCAGCGGGTCTTAATGACCGTTTTGATATGACTTGCTTTTTGTGAAGTTACATGCCTATAGCAGTCCGACAGACATGTATACGTGACAGCAAGTTATCAGTAAATTTCTTGATCACTGAATTAGTCTTCCTTACATTTTGTACATTTTCTTATATCTTGTAACGTGACCTTGTTATATGTTAGGCCTTATGTATGTATTATTCTAGTCCTATGGATTTACATGACATAACCATAATATGCCCGTTTACTCAGTATTGTCAAGCTGTTGTATATCAGCCTTTCTCTTTTTCACTTGGTTTCTATGGGTTTCAACTCACGGGTTTCAGCGGCATCATTTATCTGTTGATTCCCGAAGTTATAATATCTGTGGTGCCCCAGTTTCACTCTTGTGTTTACACAGGTTAACTTTTTGTTTTAGTTTTTAGTTTCAATCAATAGTCACTATCTCCCAACAATGCACGCATCAGTATAATTTTGGCAGCGGCCCCACGGATCCCAGAGGTTTCTTGAGGAACCAGTACATACTCAATATTAATGCCCATATCAGACAGTACATAGCGACCTTTTTTCAGGCAGCAATTTATTGTTCAACCATGTGTAAAATAATGGTAACGCACCCTGTTGCGGTTTAGTTCTTATTATGACCTTATGTTGTTTTAGTATAGGATTTTGTAAATATCCTTGTTTTGCACCACTCCATCATGGCGCTCCATTTGTAATCAAGATAGTCCCTTGTTGTTGTTTACTATTCTATACGCATAAGCGCGTCTCTGCCTTTGAGGCGGTTAACTCCCAGTAGGAGCCATATGGGTTAGCGGTTTCACTGTGCTATATTTGTTTCTCGGGTAAGATATACTTTAAAGCACTTTGCTCAATAAGTTTAGGCGACCAGCGATAGCCTGTTTGTGTGACTTAAGCGGGTGACAGAGCGTGTTCCGTTTTATTTCACAGGACGCTTAAATACAAGTTGACCAACTCGACTAGAACACACCCGAGGGAGTCGAGTGGTTTGCTTTCACTGGTTAAACCCATTGTAATCTCTTCTTCGGTGAGTTGAGACATCAGTACTAGTCATTCCAACATGTAAACTAAGCCGGCAGTGTCTCATATGAGGTTCCTATGTCTTCTACAGTTTCTCTACAGAGCTTTGCTTTGTCGGCTTTCAGGACGGACGAGAGGCTTTCTGTTTATAAGGTGGGTGTACCCTTATGGTGCACGCTATTTGGCATTTGTACCATGGCGTATTGGCAATTATACTTAAGTTGTTGTGATGTCTTTGTTTAGCACACGGCAGTTGCATTCAGCCAGGTATCTGATTTCTATGATTTGTGTTTTCACTCTTTTAAAAATTGAAACACAGGGGTGTCTTTTCGGCTAACCAGCATGTTACTCACCACGTTTTTAAATATTTCGTACGTGTTGCACAGCAAGTTCGTGTCACCATGGTGCGATCATTCTTTAATCTTCACAATTTTCTGTGGCTTCTCTTCATTTGGTTACTGCTTTCTCTTTATTACAACAGCTTTTCTCCATGCACATCCACCTTTTTTTATAATGAGCGGACATTTTCCTCCCATGTGGAAACCTGAAGTTATTACTTTTGCATTAGTCAACAATTACATTAGAACGAACTATATGTGTGTTAAATTTTGTTTCCTCTATAGATTGCCCCTGAAGAAGGGACGTCTCTGTCCCGAAAGGCATCGGGCTGTTCGCAAGAATTTGTTTTTTATTTCAAATTGATATACACCGCAAATATTGTTCATGATGCTATAATTGTACACTGCAAAATTTAAGTTTATCATTTGATGTCATTGTTTATTATACTTGCTGTATGGAATTTGAAATTACATTTTCATTGATGAATACAATTGATGAAAACAATGGATATATAATGTTTGATTGATTTGGTTTGAACTGCTATTGAGTATTGACGATTATTTGACAACCACTTAAAGTCTCTAGGGACACCAGTGCACAGTGCCCAGTGTATTGCTACTGTCCTCGGCAGCATTCCATTTTTCTGTTCATCGGTCATTGAGGCAGTGGAAGGTTGTCAAAAAGAGAGTATTTTTTTGTAAATGGGGAGGAGGAAGAGGTATTTATAGATTCAGAGAGAATACCCATGAAAGAGAATTAGGAAGGCAGGTAACTGATATTGATATTGTTAGACCTCAGCGCCGCCTTTGACACGGTCTCTCACGATATCCTTCTGTGTCGGCTCGAGGAGATTGGTGTCGGGGGCCAGGCGCTACAGTGGTTCCGCTCCTTCCTCAGCAATCGTTCCTTCTGTGTTGCCATCCCTCCCTTCAAGTCCAATTTCCAGCCATTGGCCATGGGGGTTCCGCAGGGATCCTCGCTGAGTCCCACGTTGTTCAATCTGTACGTGAGACCGCTGGCTGTGGTCGCCAGGCAGTGGGGCCTAACTTTGGTCTCATATGCCGACGACACTCAGCTGGCGGTTACTCTCAGCGGGGATGCGGAACAAGATGCCCCCAGGTTTCAGGATGGACTGAAGGCGCTGGCTAGCTGGTTGACGGGGAACTGTCTCCAGCTCAATGCCACTAAGACAGAAGTTATGATTGTCGGAAGGGGAGTGGAACTATGGGGTGACCAATGGTGGCCACCAGAGTTGGGACCAACCCCGACGCCGGTGTCAGAGTTAAAAAATCTGGGAGTCTGGTTGGACGCTGGCCTTACCTTTGTAGGACACACCAAAAAAAACAGCTGCCTGTTGTTTTGGCCTGCTGAGAGGCTTAAGACCAGTCCTCAAATATTTTGATGCCCCAACCAGGCAGCTGGTAATCCAGGCCACTATCATCTCTCGACTGGATTACGCTAGCTCTCTCCTGGTTGGGGCTAATCAGGCTGAGCTTACCCGCCTGCAACGGGTACAAAATGCTGCGGCCAGAGCGATTGTTGGCCTGCCCAGATTTTGCTCGGTGTCAAGTGTCCTTCGCTCCTTACACTGGCTTCCAGTGAGGAAGCGTATCCTTTTTAAGGTCCTTTGTTTGACCTTTAAGATTCTGAGAGGCATAGGCCCTGAAATTATGTCCAGCTTTCTTTCTTTCTATGTCCCAACACGCACTCTCCGTTCCCTAGGCCAGGCCTTTGCTGTAGTTCCTAGATACAGGCTTTGCCGCGTGGGGGGACGTTCCTTCAGCGTTAAAGCTGCACTAACTTGGAACTCTCTTCCGGTTGAAATCCGCCTGCTGGAGGACCTCACGGCTTTCCGGAAAGCCATAAAAACCTTTCTGTTTTAGTTGCCCCCTTTTAGTTTTCTGTTAGCACCTGTTGTGTTATGCCTTACCTTGTCAAATGCGCCAGGACGCTCCTTAGCTGGAGTAGCTGTGAAAAAAAAAAAAAAAAAAAAAAAACGAACTCTTACTTCTCTTCCTTGGAATTCTTTCGGATATTCCTAGAGAGTAGGATATAATAGCAAGCTAAATAGAGGCCTTAAACCTACAGCATGGAGGAGATGGGGGATATCAGATTAGGGTTATTGAGATGGGACCAGCACACTAAACAGTCAGGGAGTCAGAATCAGTACAATAAAGTTTAGCAATGGCTTGCTCTAGCTTCCAAGTATCACCTGGCAATCGCCTGGCATAGGGACATTATCTGTTATTTTCTGTTCTGTCTTTGTAGTATTGTAAAGCCCTTTTTAGGTCTCGGCTTGCGAAAGAATGCACAGACATACGCAGTCGAGCTGGCGAGATTTAATGATACAGGGTATTTTCTACTCGTGAGGTTAAGCCCCGCCCCTCTTTTCCATTGGCTGGCATCCTAAACGGTGGCAAGCCATTGGAGAAGATGTCCTAGTGACGTTCTTCTTTCTCTTTTAGCCCCGTCCTTTTCAGACTGCGATCCTTGACTTACTGCTGTGGTAAAAGCTTTCTTATCTTTTTTATGGGGCGACAGATGGCCCCATAAAGAAGATAAGAAAATTTTTACGCCAGCAGCAAGTCAACCCGAGGCCGTCCGAGTGGGACGGGGCTAAAAGAGAAAATGACACGTCACGGCCTGCGCTTGTTGGGGAAGGTCATGGGAATACCGAGGGCGGTAAGTTTTCATAACTTCCACGGTAGGATTAGTTGTCAGCCCTGATCAGAAAGCAGTTCAGGTACCATACAGATGCTGCCGAGTGAAAGTTGGGTGTCATTACCCGCGCTTGCTTCAACCTGTGAGAGATGATGCCTCGCGCCCGATGGCAGGGGAGGGGGCGGAAGTACAGTCCACTTCCTATCTGTCACCTGCCCTATTACTCCTCCCCCAGGCTCTCTATCACTTTATGCTGCCCCCCCTCCAGCCCCCTCGTGGAGCCCCTCTCTGCTTGATGCATGTGGTCCCCTCCTCTCTACCTACTACATCTTCGGCTTCCCCCTCCCCGCCCCCTCCTGAATGCTCCGCACTCGTCAGTCGCAGCGTCTGGTCTCTGTGCCTTGTCTCTCGCCACCGAGATGCTGGACATTTTCATCTTGATATTTTTCGCCACCATCGGGCTGGTGCTGCTCTCTTACATCATCTAAATGCTGTGACTAGCGCCAGAGCCCCGACCCCTCTCCTGCCCCCACGCACGTACATTATAGCTCCTCCCTAGCTGTACCCAAAACTCAATGTTAGCCCCTGAAGGGCTGCAGCCAGCGGGCCGTGGCTGAGCGGAAACACTGAAATAGCCCTGCCCCGCCCAGTGTCACAGCTGTGCCTATAACAGTCTGCGGGGCGGGCCGAGGGGAGGGGGTGCGGGTGTCGTGTGGAAATAAACCTCACAGTCCCCGCGATGCTCTTCCCCTGTAAATTCAGCCTGTGTCTTGTTCTATTACTTGGCCTCTTGGCACAGAGCTTGCATGTGCTTGTCCACGGTGTTTGAGGGGAGGGAATATCGCTGGGTATGTGCGTGCTGTGCTGGGGGGGTGCGGGTTACTTTGACGGACACTGGCCCCATGAGCGCGTGAGACTGGAGTGGGGTCAGTTCTGAATAGGGCGTTTAGCATAAGGTGGTAAGAGGGGTATTCACTGTGAGCAGGGCCTTAGCAAGTTGAAGTATTGTTTCTGGGAGCTGCTGGTGTGACCTGCATGCCTAAAGCGTGACTAACTTTGACTTCAAGCAAACAAACAGAGTCATTTTGGCTGGAATATTTGCATACAAGGTGACCCCCTTGCTGTGCGGCCCTAGATCACCCCCTTCTTATACATTCCCCGTGGCAGGGCTCTTTGGTGTCGTCTTAAGTAAAGAGCAGTAGTGGCGCCACCCTACAACGGTGCAAACCATGAACGTGCCGTAGATTCTTGGAGAGTACTCGCCCGGTGGGACACATGGAGGCAGAAGGAGGCCGGTTCACCGAAAACCCGAAACTATAGACACAAGAAGTTCCCAAGGTGGCTAAGCGAGTTCAAAGGTCACCTACAGCAAGTCAGGACTGTTGGCTTTGTCAATGGTTGTTAGTTGCATAAGATAAATAAGCAGCAACTACTCACTCTTTCACTCTGTACTACTCACTCTTCACTCTTCACTCTTTACTACTCACATCTTACTACTCACTCTCTAATACTCTCTCTATTACTCACTCTACTGTTCACTCTACTACTCACTCTACTACTTACTCTACAACTCTCTAATACTCCCTACTCACTCTCTACTACTCTCTACTACTCACTCTACTACTCTCTACTCACTCTCTACTACTCCCTATACTCACTACTACTCACTCTAGTACTCTCTACAACTCTCTACTACTACTCACGCTACTACTCACTCTACAACTCACACTCTACTGACACTCTACTACTCCACTGCTCACTCCTTACTACTTACTCTTCACTACTCACTGTTTACTACTCACTCTTTACTACTCACACTCGAACACTCTCATTACTCACTCTACTACTCACCCTACTACTTACTCTACAACTCTAATACTCCCTACTCACTCCACTACTCACTCTCTACTACTCTCCACTACTCACTCTACTACTCTCTACTTACGTTCTACTACTCACTATACTCACTACTACTCACTCTACTCACTAATACTCACTCTAATACTCTCTACAACTCTACTATTCACTACTACTCACTCTCTATTAATCATTCTATTACTCTCTAGTACTCACTCTACTACTCTACTACAACCTCTCTACTACTCTATACGCACTCTCTACTAATCACTCTCTACTACTCACTATTACTCACTCTACTACTCACTCTCTACTACTCACTCTCTATTACTCACTCTCTACTAGTCACTTTCTACTACTCTCTACTCTACTCACACTCTACTAATCAATCACTACTATCTACTACTAAACGCATTGTTATTTGCAATGTCAATGGCTCAAGCTCGCGTAAATACACAAACTATTGCATTGAAAATGCAATAGGTCTCGCATATGCAAGAGATTAAGCTATTGGCGTTGTAAATGACAATGCCATTTATTTATCTGTTTTCAAAACCAACACATAAATAAAAAATTTGACATTTACAATGCCAATGGCTCTAACATTTGCAAAGGCGAGACCATTGCATTGTAAATGCTTGTTATAGATAAGCTATGGAGAGACCTCTCTGTATGACAGGGACGGATGAAAGTAGTGGCCTATGAAGTCAAAGTGGTCTTTTCATGGTCCCTGGTTTGGTCCGTTCCTGTTGCAGGCCACATAACAGATGGTGGATCCGTTGGCTCAATGGACTAACGTGCCCACTGTAGGAGCCAGTGTTTGACCTCATGGTCACAGGATCAGATCCTCTCAGCCTTTCATCCTTCTGAGGTCAGTAAAATGAGTACCATTGAGTTGGGTAACGATAAACATCTGTTATTTAGCAGCAAGATACCCTTCTGGGTGAACATGTGTATTACAAATACATACTATGTTATAATTTAGGTATCGTTTGTATGAGGAGTATGAGAGCGCAGAATAGAACATTTTTATTACCAATTGGATTTTACCATATGAATAGCTGCACGGTCGGCACCCAATGACAAATTGTTAAAAGCTGCAGCTTAGTTGTTAGCACTGAGTATCACATGTTTTGGACAACAATCCATCGCTATATATCTGCAGCCTGACAGATGTATTTGTATGTTACCTTTGTATATTGGCATTTGGCCAAAATAAGACTGATGAAAGTGTCACCAATTGCTATTTTTTCCTACTTATTTTCAATATTATTTTTTTTAACATTAGTTTATTTGGGAAAACCCTGTGCTATCCCCACAAATAACCCCTTGATGACTTCAGGATGTTCTCTAGCGTTCAGAATGTATAGTTTTCTGGGTTCACACATGGGGTTCATACCTTTTCTTGCCACAAAATGCAAGTAAGTTGATGTCACAAATTTTAGGACAAAAGGGTTATGTGTTAGAAAAATCTACAAACTGTATTAAACAAATATATAGTTTTCTTTTACATTTCTGCTTGTTCCTCTAAGCTGGAAAGGGGCTGACCTTAGCACAGCAAACCTTTGTTGATTCTATTTTTAGAACAAAAAATGCACGTGCTTTCTTGCACAGCAGTTTTTTCCCATTTTCCCAAAAAAAACGAACTTTTGGTATGTTTTGGCTATTTTCACAGTTCTCGGCAGGGAAATCACTTACTCTGATCACATTTAGAAGCCCCAGGATATGGGGAACAAGGCGACAATTTGGTCTGGATACCTTTTATGGGAAAACATTTTTTATGAAGGCCCCACACATCAAAAAAGAAGCTCAGCACTTGAGCAGGAAACCATCAAACACAGAGCAAAGTTTAATTATATTACTTATGGAGTTGAAAAGTAGGACTGGACCTAAGACAATATGGAGCAAATCTAATAGAACAAAGTATCAGGGTGTGTTGACATCCTTTTTCGCGTAATAAAGCGCCTTTTAGAAGTTTCGACTGAAAGTTGCAAGAGTTGTATCGCAGAATGATCCAACTAGTTCTGTAATAGGGGAGGACACATTTTTTTCTCTGGGAAGTAGTTAAACGTCCATGGGCTTTTAGATATGGGCTTAGCATTTTTAAAGCAACTCAGGTGATCATCTTTAATCCATACGTGGGTCTGGTGGCAGAGCTTCTCTCTTTCTGCAGGGTTCAAAAAGCCTGCAGTATGCAAGGTAGCTCTGCCCAGTACAATTCGAACAGTAAATGGTGCATAAATACCTCACGCTTCAGTGTCTAGCCCTTAGCAGGCCAGCAACGCTCTCTGTCATCCATTGTATATGTGTCCCCTCATAATGCTCATGCAGCAAGCCAGTAGGTCTTGCCTGCGACACCTATTAGCTTTGCCAGGGCTTTGTTTACTCATATAGCTGCCATGTCTTAAGTAAAAAAAAATCGAAAACGCCTGTCTGGCAAGCATATTATGGTAAATTAAGATCCTTTTACCCAAAGTACTGGAAAACAATGTGATTTACCTCATTTCAGGATGATTTTTGACAGTAAGTTACTCAGCTTTACTTATTTGCATTGTCTTAAAATGATTAACATGGTTTTGATTTTTCTGCCTATTGTAATATTTGCTACGGATGGATCAGCCAAAGTTTCAAGAGGGCCCGAAAAATAGGTCTCCTTCATTGAGGGCTGGTGAAAGGGAATGGGGCAAGCTTCAGGAAAAACAAAGCTGTCGGAGATCTATTGAAATTTGTAAATTCTCTATTTATTTTTAGGTTCAGCTGAAAAGAGCTCACGCCTCTCGGACTAGTTAGTGAAGGAGAGCAAATGAAAGGGATCATGGTTAAAAAGTGTAAGATGGTAATAAATAATATTGATAGTGCTAATGACAAAGGGCATTAGTTAATGCGCATATTTAAATTAAAAGTTAAGGTGAGTCCTGCAGTGTGGGCGGGCAGACAGGAGCAAGAAAGCCTTGCATGTCACTGCTTCCAGTGTTACTGCTTGATCCAGTGATTCGACATTGGGAGTAAAAGAAAATCGCAACCTTCAGATTCCTGCTCAGAAGAAAAGGAGAGTGCAGTTACAGTACGGATTTAAAATACAGCAGGTTTCACACACAGACTGTGACACATTGAGCAGAATCAACTAGGAAAAATGTGGCCTGCATATTTCTCAATACTGTAGTGTGCTTTGAATGAATAATCTTAGGTTTACGGTTAATTGGAACTTACAATTTTATGAAAGCAAACGAAATCCCAAATTTAAAACAGCATCCAATAAAATCCATCAATTTCAGTCTTCATTTCTTTGTTATAAAATAGGTTTTTTTACGCACCGTGGCATCCCGACGAAGACCCGATTAAAAGAAAATGATATTTACAGTATGAACCATACATGCTAATATTTCTAATTCAATTATTAAGGTAAACCAAGATCAACGTCAAGTAAAAGGTATTTAAAAAGAATTTACGATTTAAACGCCAAATGGTAAGATTGCTAATACGAATATTCTCAAAAGACCAGATGGTGCATTAGCTTAATTTCAAAATTCCACACTCAAGTATACATAGCCATAGGAAGGAGTGAGCATGCTTATAATATTATAGTTTTGATAGGTAGTGCAAAAGATACTCTTGATAAAGTGCTTAGTTTTTGGCTTTTTTTCAGGTATCAAACTACCAAACATCGAAATATAAAACATATTAGCTTGACATATTTAAATGTTCTGTTTAGAGGTGCGTTGTGCATTTAAAATTGAAAGGAATAAACAATACAATTCATTCATGATTAGAACACTGATTCAAATCCTCAAGGAAAACAAAACACAATGCTAGGCCGTATTTCAAAATGTATCACTCCAATCTTGTTAGAACCAGCAACTTACAATCAAATAACTATAGTGCAAAACACACAATATTAGTATAATATTATCCTCCGGTCTTGCCATAAAATTGCTTAGTGCTTAACCTGGATTTCAAATCAACATGCTAAAAACTACCTAAATAAAAACTGCAGAAGTTAAAACATAATTGCTATCCTAGTGTGCTTGAACCAGAGGTATAATGCTTATTTGTTTGTTTACTTTGGATCTGCCTTCATGCGGCTCAGGAATAAAAATAAGCAGTCGTAAGGAGACACCAAAGCTAATTTTGATGCAGCCAAAAAGAAGCTCCTTTAAAACTCTGTCTTTGCTAATTTTGACTCTGCAATGCACATAAACTTAAGAAATTCCTCACAGAACATTGCGTCCTCTCCTCTGAGACAGGCTATAACTGCTTGCCGGTACTTACGTATGCTGTTTCTAATAAAGTACTGTCTCAGCAAACGCTTTCCATTCCGCTATTAGAGCTGGACAGGTACAGACAACATGGCAAATGTCTTCCTTTGGATAGTTAGTTACAAAGCCGACATGAGATCTCAGCAGTTGACCTCTTCCAAACAAGGGAATTAAAACGTATTGTAAAATCGGCTAGTCGAACTCTAAGCAATTTGAGCTTAGATTTTAGACCAAACAAGTTCCCTAAGTATGTTTGAAATTTGAGGAGATCATATGAACCCATTATCACTAATGCATGATGAGATCTTTTGGACAACACTGCCTTGTCCATAAGGGATGAGATCCTTTCCCCAGATGAATTTATAACTCTGTTAAAAGCTGGTTGTGAAAGGGTTAAAACCCAAAGATCCTGGGCCTTACAGGTGGTCAAGGCCAGGTTCATGTATTCATATGTCTGGATGTTTCTTCGATCACTTACAGGCTTTCCACACAAAAGAACTTAAGGTAGGTCTTGAGTAGTTTTTTAGCTTATAACAACATTTCAAATAAGCACCCAAGCTGCTTATACTCTGCTTCCTGATACCGGACTCAAGGCGAATTTGAGCTGAAGAGGCCTGACGAGGAAGATTAAACAGGCTTCGGTATGTCCCTGCTATAGCATCATCAATTGTTTTATCTGCTTTTTCTCGCAAGGCCTCGACTCTATACGTGACAGATGGGACATGTTTAGCAGCCATGACTTTCAGTACTGGCTGGAGACAGGCTTTTCAAAGAAAAACGTGGGGTGTTAAAAGTGGCAGGTAGCGTGTTGTTTCTCCTTTGTATCGCACTGGTCTGTTTCACAAAAACACCTCTATAATTAAAAATCACCTCAAATATTTGTATTCCATCACAGATTCCAAAGCTGATCCATCTAGGTAGAAAGTAGGTGGTGGAGATCATCCCCTTGTCACTTACATTGTTTTTGTTTCGTTAAAATTCACTCTTAGCACATGGTTTACAGTGTGCTGGGCGTTTATGTTGATCAGGTGCCGTACAAACAAAACAATGGTCCTAGACTAACGTAGCAAGAAATAAAGTCGTAGCATTGAATAGTTCAAAGGATAAACTTCCAAAAGGCACATACAGTGTTATAGGCAATAGAAAAATAGAAAAATGATCAATCTTAAAAGGCCACGATAGTAATGATTGATAACACAATTTATTATTCAATCAAAATGATGATTATTTCATGGAAACCACACAATTCATTCAGGTAAAATATTTACACGGTTATGTCGATTGTTGAAATTATACAATTCCTGTCACTCCGTGATTTTTCATGAAGGGGCATTGCTCAAAATCCACCCATCCCCCCTAACTCCCCCTCGAGACCGGGCACTTAGTCTTTTCACTATTTAACTTTCTCGAGCGCATCACGCCACCGCGTGATCTCCCGGTTACCACGCGTACATGGTGCAATTTTTACCGGTTAGAACCGCCGCTCTGTGTCTCTACACCAGCGAGGCCGACGGTTGCGGCACAGTGCTCGGAAGCTTCGGATTTTGAGTTACTAAGGTAATTTTGTAACCCTGTGGGACATTAGCCGTCTGCTATCAGCCATCAGGGTGCAGCTACCAGGGGTACGATATGCCGACTGAACCCTTTCCTTTTTCTGACAGATTTATGGAATTTATGATTGCGACCACATACGCCCCCACGCCATCTCTCCACACAGCGGGTGAGTCGGCCCGAGTTTAATGTTTGTCTTTGGTTAGCTTCCATGTTAGTTTCCATGTCATTTGAATTGTTGTGTCTAATCGTTGCCCCTTGTTTTCCAACAGTACTGGGGAACGTCTTTACAACCTAATCACGGGATTGAATACCGATGTATGATTAATCCATTATTGGTTACTCACCTGACATTATCCTTGGTGAGCCCCATTATATATTTTCATTTACTAAGGCACTTTCTAAATTCTGTATAGGCACCCTTCTATCAGGCATGGCCCCTTTGATCTGAAATTTCTTGGTTATTTTCAGACGCCCCTTGCCCCTGTCCTGAGGAAGACCCGCCGCTGAGGACTACATTAACCCTTATGCTACAGGGTCGAAACATCGACGCCCCCGAATAGGCCAGCACCCTATACCTGACCCCCTACACTTGTAACACAGATGAGGTTACACTGTGAAAACAACAGTCTAACAAAATATACTACATCTAACTGTACATATAGGGGTAGGCAAGATTTTTGATGAGAGACCATTTTCACTTATACTGGATCTCATATGCTGAAAATATTAGAATCTTGGATTGTAAATAACAACTGCTTTCTCGTTTTCTTCTCTACTCTCTCTCACACGAGCACTGATCTTTCACACACCCCCTCCTTTCTGATGATAACCGTGTAAATATTTTTCCTGAATGAATTGTGTGGTTTCCATGAAATAATCATCATTTTGATTGAATAATAAATCGTGTTATCAATCATTACTATAGTGGCCTTTAAGATTGATCATTTTTCTATTTTTCTATTGCCTATAACACTGTATGTGCCTTTTGGAAGTTTATCCTTTGAACTATTCAATGCTACGACTTTATTTCTTGCTATGTTAGTCTGGGACCATTGTTTTCTTTGTACCGACCAATACCCAGGTCCTTTGACTTTACTGGGTGACCCCATTTTTAGGGCTCGGCCTCCGCCCACGAAGGGGGTGGAGCTTCGAGCTCCTAATGCTAAAGAAGAAAGAAAGGATCTCTAGGGGTCTGAACAGACACATTCCTTAGTGTATTTTGTCATCTGCCTAGTGATTCGTCTTCGCTGTGCTGTGTATGTAGTAGCGTTTCCGTGATAGGATGTAAGTAATTTACGCATGCCCGATGTGGCATATTGTGTGCGAGAACGAGCACGGCAGAGTGATTAATCTTAATTACGAGCTGTCAGAGTGCCCGTGTAATGCAATCCAGATGGTGCGAGCGCGTACACCATTGCATGCAACAGAACAGTGACACGGTAATCTTGCCCCTTATCTTTGCCCCCCCCCCCACTTCCTCCTTTTCAAATTCCTTTCGAGCTGAGCGGAGCCTGCGACTACGGACTGCGAGCCTGAGCTGCTCCTCCCGGCCCCAGCCCCTCCTCTCCTGTGAACTCTGCAGTCTGCAGATTGCACCGGCGGCCGTCCCCAGCAACTTTAAAGGTGAGTGTTGTGTCCTCATGTAACGTAACTGGTGCTCTGTAAAGCGCTCTGATACCCGATTCGGGTCAAGTTTGCGCTATATAAAACTCAGCAAAAAAAAAACGGACCTCAGTGATTTCTTGTTTATATTGAAATACACAGTGTTCAGCGCTGGGTTTTCTCAGATGCACTGGGATCCTTTCCAGCCGTTTGCTCTTTCATTTCTCGGGCCTCCTCCCGCCTCACACATCGGTCCTTTGTGACCTCTGACCTAAGAAGCCCTCCAAAGATAGATGTGTGGAGATCGTCTCCTTCCAGAGCCTGATTTACCTCTGCTGCTAATTAACTGTAGAGCAATGGCCCTCAGCCATCCATTGAGAGATAAGCTTTGGCCGGTGAAAGGGATAATCTTGCACGTCCTCTTATTAAAGACTGCCCAGCTTATGTCCAATTTATTACGCACGAAATACCTTCCAGCACCGGGAGGTAGGCACTGCGCAGGCCACCGAGGCCACGGTGAGAGGCATAACCCGCCCCCTATTTCGACTGACAGTTGTGATGGCAAGTTCAGTCTCTCAATTGCACCCTGAAGAGTAGGCCCTCCAGCTGGACACCACGAGGACCAGGAGGCACCGATCCTGTAGGGCTGCCCTGCCTATCATTCGTCTAAGGTCGATAACATGACGCTCGTTGAGATGGGTAACAAGAAACTCCATTGCACAGCGCCAAGATAAATAATGTAATACTTGGGGCAGCCTCCGACATGGCCGGAAGGCGGAAGGGTTGCTAGCGGCCTCCGTAGTAAAAAAGCACAAGACAAATTCAAGACTAGGCAGCCTTGGTGTTGGGCTTGCGGATATTTAAATGCAACAGCCCCTAGTTTCTCAGTAGCGCTTTGGGTACTCTCTTGCAAATGAAACTCTCGGTGGAGTTAAACAAGAGGGAGACATGCTACTGTTGAAAGAATAATAAGCTTTTCAGTTCAAGAACTTACATTAAAGGATACGAAGTTCCCTTTCTTTGAGAACGGGATAAAGCATAGGGCCCGCGATTGAATTTAGACCTAAAAAATGGAGGGCATTCAATTAACTGTGGGCTTGTTTATCTAAGTGGCGCTTTATACCGATAGCCGGGTTTCAAGCACTTTATAAGGGAGTAATCCTTTCTCTCGTTACTCAGCCCCGGTGCTAATTACGGAGAGGCTTGTGACGGTGCCACACATTTCCGATTACACGGGATACGGAGGCGGAGAGTAGGCCGCACAAATGGGTTTTGAAAACCACAAGATGCTCCCCGCATGCCGCTTTTATAGCGGAGAGGAGGTGGCCTAACGGCTAGGGAGCTCGACCTCGGACCGAGAGGACCCGGGTTCGAGTCTCGGTCACACGACCCTAAGCAGAAATTGAGGGAAACGACAGAAATCGGGGGAAACGATACAATTTTGCGTTCTTTCGCGTTCCACTTTCTTCGTATTGCGCACATGCTTACTGTCTCACGGGCTGCCTGATAAGATAATTGTTTTGCACAGGGGAACAACTTTGCTTTTAGGAGGCCTCTGCGATTCTGTATCTCAGCAAAAGAGTAACCCTTACCTCACACCATGTACAAAAAGTGCCACTGGTGATTCTGAAGAGGCAGAAATACTTGGCTGGTACCTCAGAAGTGGCTTAAAACCCTTGTGGAATGTTCGACTTCTCATAGTATTCTATGCAAGTGTAGTGCTGGTTATCTATACCCGTGACCGTGTAAGTGGAGCATCATTTACACATATGCTGGACAGTACGAATGTCCATACATTAAGGCTGAATCTTCGCAATGGTGCAGAGTAGTGAGTGCAGAGTGCAGAGTAGTGAGTGCAGAGTAGTGAGTGCAGAGTAGTGAGTGCAGAGTGCAGAGTGCAGAGTAGTGAGTGCAGAGTGGTGAGTGCAGAGTGCAGAGTGCAGAGTAGTGAGTGCAGAGTGCAGAGTAGTGAGTGCAGAGTGCAGAGTAGTGAGTGCAGAGTAGTGAGTGCAGAGTGCAGAGTAGTGAGTGCAGAGTAGTGAGTGCAGAGTGCAGAGTGCAGAGTAGTGAGTGCAGAGTGCAGAGTAGTGAGTGCAGAGTGCAGAGTAGTGAGTGCAGAGTGCAGAGTGCAGAGTAGTGAGTGCAGAGTGCAGAGTAGTGAGTGCAGAGTAGTGAGTGCAGAGTGCAGAGTAGTGAGTGCAGAGTGCAGAGTGCAGAGTAGTGAGTGCAGAGTGCAGAGTGCTGAGTGCAGAGTGCAGAGTAGTGAGTGCAGAGTAGTGAGTGCAGAGTAGTGAGTGCAGAGTGCAGAGTAGTGAGTGCAGAGTGCAGAGTAGTGAGTGCAGAGTGCAGAGTGCAGCGTAGTGAGTGCAGAGTGCAGAGTAGTGAGTGCAGAGTGCAGAGTGCATAGTAGTGAGTGCAGAGTGCAGAGTAGTGAGTGCAGAGTGCAGAGTAGTGAGTGCAGAGTGCAGAGTGTAGAGTAGTGAGTGCAGAGTGCAGAGTGCAGAGTAGTGAGTGCAGAGTGCAGAGTGCAGAGTAGTGAGTGCAGAGTGCAGAGTAGTGAGTGCAGAGTGCAGAGTAGTGAGTGCAGAGTAGTGAGTGCAGAGTAGTGAGTGCAGAGTGCAGAGTAGTGAGTGCAGAGTGCAGAGTGCAGAGTAGTGAGTGCAGAGTGCAGAGTAGTGAGTGCAGAGTGCAGAGTAGTGAGTGCAGAATGCAGAGTAGTGAGTGCAGAGTGACAGTGAGTGCAGAGTGACAGTGAGTGCAGAGTGACAGTGACTGTAGAGTGCAGAGTGACTGTAGAGTGACAGTGAGTGCAGAGTGACAGTGAGTGCAGAGTGACAGTGAGTGCAGAGTGACAGTGAGTGCAGAGTGACTGTAGAGTGAGTGCAGAGTGACAGTGAGTGACAGTGAGTGCAGAGTGACTGTAGAGTGAGTGCAGAGTGAGTGCAGAGTGACAGTGAGTGCAGAGTGACAGTGAGTGCAGAGTGACAGTGAGTGCAGAGTGAGTGCAGAGTGACAGTGAGTGCAGAGTGACAGCAGAGTGACAGTGAGTGCAGAGTGACAGTGAGTGCAGAGTGACAGCAGAGTGACAGTGAGTGCAGAGTGACAGTGAGTGCAGAGTGACAGCAGAGTGACAGTGAGTGCAGAGTGACAGTGAGTGCAGAGTGACAGCAGAGTGACAGTGAGTGCAGAGTGACAGTGAGTGCAGTGACAGCAGAGTGACAGTGAGTGCAGAGTGACAGTGAGTGCAGAGTGACAGTGAGTGCAGAGTGACAGTGAGTGCAGAGTGACTGTAGAGTGAGTGCAGAGTGAGTGCAGAGTGACAGTTAGTGCAGAGTGACAGTGAGTGCAGAGTGACTGTAGAGTGCAGGGTGACTGTAGAGTGCAGAGTGACAGTGAGTGCAGAGTGACAGTGAGTGCAGAGTGACAGTGAGTGCAGAGTGAGTGCAGAGTGACAGTGAGTGACAGTGAGTGCAGAGTGAGTGCAGAGTGAGTGCAGAGTGAGTGCAGAGTGGCAGTGAGTGCAGAGTGGCAGTGAGTGCAGAGTGACAGTGAGTGCAGAGTGACAGTAAGTGCAGAGTGACAGTGAGTGCAGAGTGACTGTAGAGTAAGTGCAGAGGGACTGTAGAGTGAGTGCAGAGTGACAGTGAGTGACAGTGAGTGCAGAGTGACTGTAGAGTGAGTGCAGAGTGAGTGCAGAGTGACAGTGAGTGCAGAGTGACAGTGAGTGCAGAGTGACAGTGAGTGCAGAGTGAGTGCAGAGTGACAGTGAGTGCAGAGTGACAGCAGAGTGACAGTGAGTGCAGAGTGACAGTGAGTGCAGAGTGACAGCAGAGTGACAGTGAGTGCAGAGTGACAGTGAGTGCAGAGTGACAGCAGAGTGACAGTGAGTGCAGAGTGACAGTGAGTGCAGAGTGACAGTGAGTGCAGAGTGACAGTGAGTGCAGAGTGACTGTAGAGTGAGTGCAGAGTGAGTGCAGAGTGACAGTGAGTGCAGAGTGACAGTGAGTGCAGAGTGACTGTAGAGTGCAGAGTGACAGTGAGTGCAGAGTGACAGTGAGTGCAGAGTGACAGTGAGTGCAGAGTGAGTGCAGAGTGACAGTGAGTGACAGTGAGTGCAGAGTGAGTGCAGAGTGAGTGCAGAGTGAGTGCAGAGTGGCAGTGAGTGCAGAGTGGCAGTGAGTGCAGAGTGACAGTGAGTGCAGAGTGACAGTGAGTGCAGAGTGACAGTGAGTGCAGAGTGACTGTAGAGTGAGTGCAGAGTGAGTGCAGAGTGACAGTGAGTGCAGAGTGAGTGCAGAGTGAGTGCAGAGTGACAGTGAGTGCAGAGTGACAGTGAGTGCAGAGTGACAGTGAGTGCAGAGTGAGTGCAGAGTGACAGTGAGTGCAGAGTGACAGCAGAGTGACAGTGAGTGCAGAGTGACAGTGAGTGCAGAGTGACAGCAGAGTGACAGTGAGTGCAGAGTGACAGTGAGTGCAGAGTGACAGCAGAGTGACAGTGAGTGCAGAGTGACAGTGAGTGCAGAGTGACAGCAGAGTGACAGTGAGTGCAGAGTGACAGCAGAGTGACAGTGAGTGCAGAGTGACAGTGAGTGCAGAGTGACAGTGAGTGCAGAGTGACAGTGAGCGCAGAGTGACTGTAGAGTGCAGAGTGACTGTAGAGTGCAGAGTGACAGTGAGTGCAGAGTGACAGTGAGTGCAGAGTGACAGTGAGTGCAGAGTGACAGTGAGTGCAGAGTGAGTGCGGAGTGACAGTGAGTGACAGTGAGTGCAGAGTGACAGTGAGTGCAGAGTGACAGCAGAGTGACAGTGAGTGCAGAGTGACAGTGAGTGCAGAGTGACAGTGAGTGCAGAGTGACAGTGAGTGCAGAGTGACTGTAGAGTGAGTGCAGAGTGAGTGCAGAGTGACAGTGAGTGCAGAGTGACAGTGAGTGCAGAGTGACTGTAGAGTGCAGAGTGACTGTAGAGTGCAGAGTGACAGTGAGTGCAGAGTGACAGTGAGTGCAGAGTGACAGTGAGTGCAGAGTGAGTGCAGAGTGACAGTGAGTGACAGTGAGTGCAGAGTGACTGTAGAGTGAGTGCAGAGTGACAGTGAGTGACAGTGAGTGCAGAGTGACTGTAGAGTGAGTGCAGAGTGAGTGCAGAGTGACAGTGAGTGCAGAGTGACAGTGAGTGCAGAGTGAGTGCAGAGTGACAGTGAGTGCAGAGTGACAGCAGAGTGACAGTGAGTGCAGAGTGACAGTGAGTGCAGAGTGACAGTGAGTGCAGAGTGACAGTGAGTGCAGAGTGACAGCAGAGTGACAGTGAGTGAAGAGTGACAGTGAGTGCAGAGTGACAGCAGAGAGACAGTGAGTGCAGAGTGACAGTGAGTGCAGAGTGACAGTGAGTGCAGAGTGACAGTGAGTGCAGAGTGACTGCAGAGACAGTGTGTCAGGGTGCACATTGTGTAAGTGTGCAGAATGAGTGTGCAGGGTAAACAGTGTGTGACTATGCAGGGTGACATTGGGAGTGTGCGGGTGAGCAGTGTGTGAATGTGTAGGGGCAGTGTGTGAGTGTGCAGAAAACACCACACACACATACACCACACACACATAACGCACACACAAACCACACACCTCAGTCTCTCAACACCACACACTTGTCACCACTCAACACAACACACTCACCACCACACTCACTCCCCAGGCTCACCCCCACAGACTCACCACCACACACTCACCAGCACACAGAAAACAAGACACACAACAACACACCCCCAGCCGTCAATGAATGCTTTCACCATGCACAAACACCAACAACCATCATCCATCTGTGCACGCTTTTACCAAGCACACACCCACCAGCCGTCAGTGCACCCTTCCACCAGGCACACACACCTCCAGCCGGCAGTGCACTTTTCCACCAAGCAATCGCAGTATGGTACACTTTACTTTTAAACATATTCATATAAAGCACAGCATGCCACCATTGGTAAAATTACAATTCAACCAACATACGTCCACTACACACCTCATGCACACACTCCATAACACATAGCAAAAAGACATTGGCATTTACAATGCCATTAGCTCAAACTCAAATAAATCCGAGCCCGATTGCATTTCTAATGCTTGTTTATAATGGATCAGGTGCTGTAGGCAGACCTTGGTATAACTAATCAAGACGAAATTGTCGGCGTACAACATATGTGAAGTGCTAAATCTAGCCACCATGGGCTGTTGTCAGAGCTGTTGTCACCTCTGCAAGATACAAATAAAAAAAATTGGACCAATACACATCCTTGCTTTAGGCCATTACTCGTCGGTATCTTCTTTGAAACCACCGTACCTTTTCCCACCCTTACCCATGTCCATGTATCTATGTACAGTAACTGAATGGCTCTTAAAAGGAGAGGAGCAATCCCCCAGCATTGCAACTTGGACCACAGGATATTTTACTGTACTGCATCGAAGGCTGATTGAATGTGTGCTATGTTCAATTAAGCCAGCCTATACAATCTATCAAGGTGGCAAATCCCCTTTGCCATTGTGGACTCTCGTATATCAGAGATGTGAAAAGTGGATGGGTAAATTCAGCAACTATCTGCACATGGCCAGTGAAAGACACACTGAAGGCATATCCATGAATCTGTTTCTCTATTTAGACAATGAGAGGGAAGACCATCATGAAGGGTAAAGGACCACATGTCTGGAAGAACTCTGTGATGATCTTAAAGATCTGCTTAATCTACATGTGAAGGAATTGGTAGCATATTTCATTCACATTCTCAAGAAGCTTTGAACCACATGGAAGAATAACATAGGGCCAGTGGAAGGCAGTGATTGGGAGGAGACATTCAGGCAGCCATGGGAGGTGGTCCTAAATGAACCTGTTAGATTTATCCACAGTAAAATACTGCATTGCACAAACTATAACTAAAAGCAGCTCGCCCAACTGGTATGATCTAAGATGATGATTGCCTTCAGGATGCCACAAGACTGCCACCTTTCTCCATATGGTATTGGCCTTCTGCTGTGTGCAGAGCGTCTTGAGTGGAGTTAGAAAGCAAATCCAGAGAACTATTGAACTAGAATTTAATATGCCTGAGGAATTGGCCTTTCTGGGCAATTGCACTTAACTACATGCACATCTTCTGCAGTCCGCTATGATGGTAACCAAAAGAGATGTTGCAAAAGAATGAGGTGGGAAATGCTCCTCCACACGGGAGCATGGGCAAAAAAATTAAAACTGATGCCCCAAAAAGTTTGAAAAAGTAAAAAAGTAGGGCTCCTTGGAAGGAATACACAGGGTTATTATGGGTCCATCAACGCAGCCACAAAATCCCTCATTCACACCAGCATGGCACTTAACTACACTTCTCACATTCCACACTTTACCATCCTGAGTCACAACACTGTTCATGTTGACCTTCACCACCTTAAGGGCAGGATCGTATTTAGAAGTTCCTTTCGTTTTGAAACCTGGCTTAAGCACGCTCACCCAATCCCCTACCGCAAAGGTGGGCATCCTCACTTTCCATTTGGCATCTTAACTCTCTTTCATTTTCTCCTGTTTCTGTTTCACTTTCAAGGATGTATACTGCATATCATTAATCACAACTTTTTCTTAATCCACCATGGACATAGTTTGGATACAGGCTCTCTTCCCCTCAACAGACGGAAAGGAGTTATCTCTATTACAGAATGAGGGTTGATGCTATACATACAGAGTCTTTTCCTCAACACAGTTTTCCACTTTCTAGTCGATTTCCTGGCCCTTTCCACACCAGCCGTGAAGACACGATTGAAACTCTCGACTTGACCATTACTTTGCGGTTCATAGAGCGAGGTGGTAACATGTTTAATGCCACACATCTTCAGGAAATCCTCCATTTCACACGACTTTAATTGTACACCATTGTCAGTTATTAGCACCTCAGGAGTTCCCTCGCGGGCCAAAACTTCCCTGAAAAATTCTATAACCGCTTGCAAAATCGCATGAATGACAAACGTAACCTCTGGCCACATTGAGTGATAATCAACAATTACCAAAGCAAAACATTCATCCTGTGGGAAACAATAAAATGGACGAGAGATATGAAAAGCTAATTTCTGCATGGACACTTCAGCCATGGCACAGGTTTTAACCGGGCAGAAAAAGGCTTCAACATTTTATCGCTATTTACACACTCACCACATTCTCTCACAAACCTGTCAACCATTTTATACATACTGGGCCACCAAAAACTAGATCTCACCAATCTTTTCATTGATTGACCCTCGTGCACAAGTTTAAGAATTTCATCATGCATCGCCTCCGAAGGTACACATTTCCCATCCTTAAAGATTAACTCACCTTCCACTTCTAATCCACTAGACACTTGTTGAAAAGGCTTTACTTCAGGGGAAGCCTCTTTTCCTTTGGGCCATCCTTTTAGAATAAAATTTTAACTTCAACCTGCTATCTGCAGCAACACTCTTAATCCAATCCTCATCAGAAATAGCAACAAACTCCTTTGAGACACAGTCACCCACAGATGAAATAATCTCAACATTCTCACTTGCTTTAAAGTTTTCTTTACTCTGGTATGGTAGGCTGGAGAGGCAGTCAGCAGTCACGTTGCACTTCCCTGGAATATGCTCCACGCCAAAATTATATTCTTGCTGTTTAGACATGAGCCTACTTAGACAGGCAGTAGCGTTTCACCTACCTTCAGTTCACAAAATTGAAATCACAGCCTTGTGGTCAGTCCTGAGTATAAACCTGTTTCCCCGTAAGAAATTGCTAAAATGCTCAATGCCCACTACACACCCCAAAAGTTTTCTCTCAATAACAGAGTACCTTCTCTCTGTAACACTGAGGGTGCGAGAAGCAAAGGCAACACACCACTCTTCCTTGCTACAATTTTGTGATAACACACCTCCCACTCCACACAAAGCAGAATGGTTTCAAAGTGGGCGAGCTCACAATTTTCGTTCTTGATTGGTTGAAATGTGTCTTGTTGTTTTTGCGTCCAACAGAACTCTGCTTTGTGCCTAGTAAGTTCTCTGAGGGATTCCATCTTTGTGGCAAAGTCTTTTATGAAGTTGCTATAGTAATCGCGTAGCCCAGCAAAAGACAAACATTTCTCCTTGTTGTCAGGAGCTGGGGCCATCACAATAGCATCTACAAGAGATTTGTTTGGAACCACACCATCCCCAGAAAGAGTATGTCCCAAATACTCAACTGAATTACAAAACATTTTGCATTTTTTCTCTTCGAGCGTACGCCCATGCAATTCCAAACGTATACAGACCTACATCACATGTCCAATAGCTCTTCATAGTGGAGTAAAAATACAAGTATATCATCTTGGAAACACTTGACGAAACTATTTAAGTCTTTGAAAATGTGCTGCATTGCTCTTTGAAAACTGACACAGAGAGACCAGTCCAAAAGGAATCCTCTAGTAGTGGAATAGCCCCTGTGGCATAAGGAAAGCAGTAAATTGCTTTGAATCCTTAGTCTAAGTAATTTGGTGGTATGCCGACCGTAAATCAAAAGTTGAAAACACCTTTGCTCCTTCTAGCATGCAAACCTTCTCATTAATGTTCAGCAACAGGTGGCAATCTACCACTATATTAGCATTCAAAGCTCTTAAGTCCACACACAACCTCAAACTTTTGTCGGCCTTCCATGCCAAAACGATGGGAGAAACCCCCTCGGAGGACTCCACTTCTTCAATAATGTCATCACAAATGAGGCTTTGCAACAATTTCTTAAGGTCTTCTCTCAAACACACTGGCACACCTCTAAGTTTTTGCTTGAGAGGTACTGCTCCCTCCTTCCTTTCTTTACCTTTATCTTGTGACTGAAATTATTGTCTTCCCAGTTTTGCAGAAAATACATTGGGAAAAGAGCTAATGACTCTATTAATAACATCACACTTGTCCTCTCCTTCTGATACCACCAACACGGGATCACAACACCTAGGATTAAGAATTACTCTATTGATCCCTCCACCCCAAAATATTCACACCCTTAATAGTGACATATAGTTTAATGTTAGCAACACTCCCCTTGAATTCCATGTCAACTACTTCATATTCTTCCATATCAATTCTGAAATCATCAAAGGTCTTAGTAATAATTAGAAAAAGGGAACTACGCTTAACCGACTGACGGTTTCCCAAACTACCAACACACAAGTAGCTCTGACCGCGACCACACAGAGACAATCCCATTGATCCAGGTTAGTCCCACGGAAGCCTTATCCTTGTGTTTTTACACAGGTGATACGTGTCACGGAGAAATAATTATCTAATGTCCTGTAGAAGGTGGCTATAATCAGCGGAAAGCCTCCGAAACGCGTCGACGCACTATTTAATTGTTAAATTTGGAGTGGTTAACTAACAGAAAGGCATAGAGAAGGGACTCCCAACCTTGTGTTGTCCAAAGTATTATCTGAATTAACAGCGAGAAGACACAGTTTATTGTCTTTTCTATTTTCCTGTGTAGCTTCATGAAATGTTTTTATGATGGATTTTTGTCATTTTAAATTTTGTGTCTTATATTTATTGTACATTCAAGAGAATGTTTTTTAACATGAAAATAAACAGTCTTTTTTTTATATTAATGATGTATTTACTTTGTAAGTGTTTCACATAATGAATAATGTGCATTTATCTCTCTGAAGGGTGTGATTCTTGTGAAGTGGCTTTGCGTGCATGTGACTGAAATTGATGGTATAGGGTTTACCCAAAGGGAAAAATCTTTTTTTACTTGACAGTCATCATTTACTGTACACATCCCCCCTTTTGCATCATCATGGTGTTCTTTCTTTACTGTACACTTAGGGGTGGGGATGATGGGTATATAAGATGTGGAACCAAAGTGCTTGGCAGATTGCCTCCTCAGACATCCATGGGTGTCTGTTGTCGATGCTCTCTCTCTCATGAGATTGCAATAAATATCTGTTCTCCCCCTGCTCCAGTGTTGGTCTCATTTTGTACTCCGGACATGTGGACAATAGGGTGATCCTGCACCTTTGGGTGGTCTTCCAGGAGACCCCCAAATCCACAGCATGAACAGCAGATTACTACCTTGTCTTGTACGGTAGAGGGTTTATAGAATAGGTCACGTCGGAAAAACCTGTGAGTTTTGGGGTTCCAGAGAGGGTGGAAGGGGATGACCCCCTGGGGTTTGTAGTTTGTTTATTCTGGGAGGCTTTTCCAGCATTGACTGGGATATGGGTTCTATGATACATTTGGCATACCGTTTCCCTTTTGTCTTCCTAGTAAACCCTCCTGGTATCCTCAGACCTTGTTGATTTCTATTAAGAATTTCATCATTCAACAGGATATTTTTAGGGCAGAGACTCCTAAGCTACCAGCCAAGGCATGAAGTATCGATTTCTTCATCTGCTCAGAGTTTTGTCATAAACAGTTGTGGGGTGCTGGCAGCTGCAGGAGTCCATTCCGATACTCCAGAAGTTGATGTTTATTTTTCAGAGCATTTGTGGTATTTTTTGGGACAAATTCATCTGGAGCAAGGTCCTTTACATTGCAAGTAAATTATGCAACTTGATCAGACAACAGATTCTTGGCGTTGGTATATACTATGGTAATCTGGGCAAAGGAAGCCTGTGGATAATGTGGATTTATGGTAATTGTGAATAACTGCGGAGGCTCTGGGCAGCTGCTTAGTTTCCTAACATGAAACTAAATGGTAGTGGGATCAGTGGGTCACTGTCCCATCCTGTGACGCACACACTAATTCCTCTCCTAGAAAAGAGGTTCCAGAGTTAGTTCTTCGGTTTCAAATGTGCTTTTATTCAGCAGTATTTGGTTAGTTTCTTCTTAAGTGAATCATTTGTTCATTTTAACGACATTTTTGCAAATATTCGTTACATATTTGATGTGTCGGCACTGTCCTTTTGTTTAACATCCAATGCATTTCGAGGCATATCCGCCTCTTCATCAGGGAAAGGATACTGAAATAAAGTGAGAGATAGGTCGTGGTGAGTGCTGGGGTGGGTCCATGGGGTCTGGGTGATGTTTAGGATCTAAACGTGGGGGGGGTTGGTGGTTGGAAACGTGTCGTGTTATGGTGGCACCTTAAAAATAGTCCAAAACCTGTGTGAGAATGGTGAAGGATATTCGTAATCATGCTTACGTGCGCCGCTTTTCTATCTGGTCATGCAATCTGTAAATCAAAAACGCTAATAAGAGCGAGAATACGCATCGCTTAGGTGGTGGCTTTCAAGGTTTTAACGCGTCATAAGGCTGCCGGGGTGTCTGAGGACTGACCTGTTAGTAAGTGCCGGTTTCGTCAAGAGGGTTCCGAGCTTCCTCGCTAGTCCCTGCGGGAGTGTCGGTGTTGGTTTGGTAGTTGGGTCATGTGGGGTAGTTACGATCACGTGATCATAGAAAGTGACGAAAGCCTCGGTGGGGCAGTGTTAGATCGTGTGTTAGTAGGGTTCCCTGCATGTTGACAGTGAAAATCTATATACATGGATTAAGTATAAATTGCAAAATATGCAGGTCAAAATAAAATACAATAAAACAGGTCAAAAAAATAAATAAAAACGGTAAAAAATGACAGTGAGAAACATATATCCACAGTTTAACGTGGATGTACACAGGTGTCCCATTGTTGCTCCAGTAGTAAATTAACAACATTGTTCATATTCATAAATAGCAAGAGAGTTCAGTTCTTTCATTGAGCCCAGATGGCTTCTGGGTCGATAGTCTTTGAATCCAAACATTTTCACGTTGCAAGAGATATTTGGTATTGTCTCTACCTTCAACTTTCGCAATGGTTTCCAATACAATGAATTTCAATTGGGAAACATTATGTGTGTGTTCTTGAAAATGCATAGCTACAGCATATTTGCTGTTCTTTAATCGTATGTTCGATTTATGTTCAATCAACCTTGTCTTAAGTTTTCGTTCCGTTTTACCGACGTAGAGACGACCAATTGTAAGTACCAGGTGTCTTGGTATTTAAAGTAACTCTGGTAGAGGGTGAATAACATTAGTTCCATCAAAAATGTTTGGAATCGACTTTCTATGGAGGAGTCTAGCAAGGTTTTCTCAATTGCTTCAATGCCCAGTACAGACATACTCCAACCACAAACTACACGGGTACCAAACCGTGTTTAAATTGCGGGAATTGCAATAATGTTATGAAGGGAAATGTAATTAGCCACCCCATGAGAGGTAACACAATAAAATTACAAGTGAATGCTACATGCGACTCAAGCAACCTAATCTATGCCCTTAAATGCCCATGTGGAAAACTCTACGTCGGTAAAACGGAACGAAAAATTAAGACAAGGTTGATTGAACATAAATCGAACATACGATTAAAGAACAGCAAATCTGCTGTAGCTATGCATTTTCAAGAACACACACATAATGTTTCCCAATTGAAATTCATTGTATTGGAAACCATTGCGAAAGTTGAAGGTAGAGACAATACCAAATATCTCTTGCAACGTGAAAATGTTTGGATTCAAAGACTATCGACCCAGAAGCCATCTGGGCTCAATGAAAGAACTGAACTCTCTTGCTATTTATGAATATGAACAATGTTGTTAATTTACTACTGGAGCAACAATGGGACACCTGTGTACATCCACGTTAAACTGTGGATATATGTTTCTCACTGTCATTTTTTACCGTTTTTATTTATTTTTTTGACCTGTTTTATTGTATTTTATTTTGACCTGCATATTTTGCAATTTATACTTAATCCATGTATATAGATTTTCACTGTCAACACGCAGGGAACCCTACTAACACACGATCTAACACTGCCCCACCGAGGCTTTCGTCACTTTCTATGATCACGTGATCGTAACTACCCCACATGACCCAACTACCAAACCGACACCGACACTCCCGCAGGGACTAGCGAGGAAGCTCGGAACCCTCTTGACGAAACCGGCACTTACTAACAGGTCAGTCCTCAGACACCCCGGCAGCCTTATGGCGCGTTAAAACCTTGAAAGCCACCACCTAAGCGATGCGTATTCTCGCTCTTATTAGCGTTTTTGATTTACAGATTGCATGACCAGATAGAAAAGCGGCGCACGTAAGCATGATTACGAATATCCTTCACTATTCTCACACAGGTTTTGGACTATTTTTAAGGTGCCACCATAACACGACACGTTTCCAACCACCAACCCCCCCCACGTTTAGATCCTAAACATCACCCAGACCCCATGGACCCACCCCAGCACTCACCACGACCTATCTCTCACTTTATTTCAGTATCCTTTCCCTGATGAAGAGGCGGATATGCCTCGAAATGCATTGGATGTTAAACAAAAGGACAGTGCCGACACATCAAATATGTAACGAATATTTGCAAAAATGTCGTTAAAATGAACAAATGATTCACTTAAGAAGAAACTAACCAAATACTGCTGAATAAAAGCACATTTGAAACCGAAGAACTAACTCTGGAACCTCTTTTCTAGGAGAGGAATTAGTGTGTGCGTCACAGGATGGGACAGTGACCCACTGATCCCACTACCATTTAGTTTTACAGTTTCACGTCGTGGGACACGCGACGATACTGTGACTGCACCCAAAAACCAATTTTAATATACTTTAAAATTACACTGTGCATCGAGTCAAATTTGCTAGTTTCCTAACATGAACATTAATGGGGTCGAGTCAAAGCAGAAATTGGTATGAGAGGAGTTGAACAATCTTAGGCAGCAAATCTTGTCTCTTCAAGAGACCCATCTCTCGCTGTCAGAATGCTCAGTATTGAAAGAACTTGGTTTTAAGACCTTATTATACCACTTCCCAAAGTGGGGTTGCTTTGATGGCCCTAGATAGTTAGTTGGAGGTCCTGCGTCAGTTTTAGATGCTGGTTGGTAGCAACTATCCAGAAGGGCAGGGACCGCTTTACTATTTGCGCCCTTTATAGGCTTAATACAAATGACCCAAGGGTTTTTGATTTTCTTCTATAGGAGTTGCATTTCTGGCCCCCACCATATATTGTTTGCTACCATTTTAAAGTCACACTGTGCCCTAAAAAGGTTTCTGCATCCCAGATTGGGTCCTCAGATTGGCTGCTTGAGAATCCGGCCTGCTTGGGGAAGAACTGACTGTGGGGGCCGTTATTGCGTTATTACAGCTAATGTCTTCATACGCCTTAGTCGATCTTTGGCGTTTTTTGCATCCTGGTGATACGGGCTTCACGCTTTAATCTGCTCTTCATAAGGCCATGTCGAGATTGGACATGTTCTTGGCTAGCAATATGTTGTCTTCTTCTAGGGTTACTCGCAATCCTAGGGTCCTCTCGGACCATAATGCTTTGTCTTTGCTTATTCTGCTTAAATAGCCAATTCAGGTATTTGTCCCCCGCAACTGGATATTTGAACGCTGGAAGAGGGTTATGCCCGCTCATTGAAGATGTAGATAAGGGAGTTTCTTGAATTTAACTTGGGGGCGGCATCACTTCCTTTGGTCTAGGATTCTCTCAAAGCGTTATGTTGAGGTCAGACTCTCCATTTTCCTTCTATTCAATGTAGGATGGCATTGGTGGAGGAAAAGAGGATCCGATGATCTCTGGGGTCCGTTGAATCCAAGTTAGAAAATAGTATTGGGGCGAGGGATGGGCTTTGGGCTGGGCAGCTTTTCGAACAGTCTGCCGTCCTCAGATCATCCTTTGAGAATAGAATCTGGGAGAGCGCTGTTAAATGTAGCAGGGCTCGACAATTACCATACTATGAGAACAGTGAGGAAATGGGGTGAATATTGTCAATTTGGGTAAAGGATAGATCTTGCTGCAATAATATTCAGCAAGTTAGGGACGAGAATGGCCTGTTAGTTGCTGACCCCATTCTAGTATGTGAGGTCTTTTATCATTTCTATCATGACCTCTATTAGGAAGACTGTCTCTCTTCCGCTGAGGATATTGCTCGATTTGTTCAGTGATATTCGGACCGATGGGAACCACTGCTCAGCGGTCAAAGTTGGAAGCACTTATCACTCTTTTTGAGGTGAAAGAGGCTATTACTTCCCTGGCTAGCGGGGAGGCATTGGGTCCTGATCAGATACCATCAGAATTTTATGTCACCTTTTCACAGACCCTGTCCCCAGTGTTAGGGTATCTTTTTAATTCATTAGATATTTCTGATAACATTCCAGAGTCATGGAGTGAGACAAACACCATTGTCTTTCCAAAAAAGGCAAAAGATCCCAATGCTTATGGGTCATATCGTCTTATATATTTAATCAACGCTGATTCTGAAATCTATACTCACATTCTTCTTAATCATTCATCAGCAATTATCTTCAATTATGCAGCGCTGGTCTTTTCTCTGATCACATAAGTGGTACCCACCAGGGCTGCCCGTTATTCCAGCAATTGTTTGCACTCTACATAGAGCCGTTTATTCAATCCCTCCAACAAAATCAGGGTATATCCTCTTTAAGGCTACCTCTGTATGAGGTGAAAATACTCGTGTATGCGGATGATATTGCAATTTTGACAAACTGCTCCAATTGGGGGTTTAGGGCAGTGGTAGCTGCAGCTAAATCAATTGGGGAGGTTTCTGGCTTTAAGCTGAACTCTGAAAAGACTCAGATCTTATGCAATATAGCTTTGCCAGCTCAGGATCATACATGGGTTCAAAATTTGGTGTACCTTGGGGTCACTCTGACATTTAGTATTCCAGATATTTTAGAGTATAACCATGGGAAGCTGTGTCAGCATTCTGTGGAGGACTTTCTTAAGTGGAATAATTTGCATTTGGAGATTAGGGGCCACTGTAATCTTATAAAGATGACTATCCTCCTACAGTATCTTTCTCTTTTTCGCTGTATCCGACTTTTCTTCTGGTGGCCTTTTTCGCCAGAATGGAAACACTATGGCAGAGGTTTATCAAGGCCTACTATAAACCTTGATGTAAGATTCAGTTTTTCCAGCAGTCCAAGGAAGATGGTGGGGTTTTACTTCCTATCCTCAGGTTTTATTTTTTGGCACCTTTTTTTTAACATGTGTTCGATTAGTGCTGGGATGGGCGCCTCAGCCATTGGCTGGCATGGTTTTACAGTTTATCCCACTGGGCAAATCGATTGTCCATGGTTCAGGTACTGTTGATGCAATGTACTTTAATTACGCTGATTCTGAAAATCTATACTCACATTCTTCTTAATCATTCATCAGCAATTATCTTGCAATCAGTGGACATAAAACCAGCTTGGTTTTATCCCGGGCCTTGACACAACATCACATGTCAATACGGCAATTATAGCCTTGGAGGTGTCCTTGGTGGTAGGGACACCGTCTGGTATGATTTGTTTGTATCCAGAGAAATCCTTTGATCAGGTCTCCTGGCCTTTCCAGTGGGAGGTCCGCTGGTCTGGGTTCCATTTTTATTTCTAGGGTTTGGTGCCTTTATCAGGGCTTCAAAGCTATGTTATGCAGCGTTGGTCTTTTCTCTGATCACATCAGTGGTACCCAGCAGGGCTGCCCGTTATTCCAGCAATTGTTTGCACTCTACATAGAGCCATTTATTCAATCCCTCCAACAAAATCAGGATATATCCTCTTTAAGGCTACCTCTGTATGAGGTGAAAATACTTGTGTATGCGGATAATATTGCAATTTTGACAAACTGCTCCAATTGGGGGGTTTAGGGCAGTGGTAGCTGCAGCTAAATCAATTGGGGAGGTTTCTGGCTTTAAGCTGAACTCTGAAAAGACTCCGATCTTATCCAATATAGCTTTGCCAGCTAAGGATCATACATGGGTTCAAAATTTGGTGTACCTTGGGGTCACTCTGACAATTAGTATTCCAGATATTTTAGAGTATAACCATGGGAAGCTGTGTCAGCATTCTGTGGAGGACTTTTTGGAATAATTTGCATTTGGAGATTGGAGGCCACTGTAATCTTATAAAGATGACTATCCTCCTACGGTATCTTTCTCTTTTTCGCTGTATCCGACTTTTCTTCTGGTGGCCTTTTTCACCAGAATGGAAACACTATGGCAGAGGTTTATCAAGGCCTACTATAAACCTTGATGTAAGATTAAGTTTTTCCAGCAGTCCAAGGAAGATGGTGGGGTTTTACTTCCTATCCTCAGGTTTTATTTTTTGGCACCTTTTTTTTAACATGTGTTCGATTAGTGCTGGGATGGGCGCCTCAGCCATTGGCTGGTATGGTTTTACAGTTTATCCCACTGGGCAAATCGATTGTCCGTGGTTCAGGTACTGTTGATACAATGTGCTTTAATTACAATTGCTTTAAGACCTTAAAAGTTTTTCATCTGCTTTGGTGTTCTTTTAGGAGATTGTTTCTGGGTATCATTACATTTAATTAGCGTATGTATTTTAGCTATGACCCTAATTTTCCTAATGATATTCATAAAGGGTTTCGAGAGATATGGAGAAGGGTTAATCTGATGATCCTAGGACAGTGATTTTGAGTGGGATGTTTTTGTTTCATTCAGCACTTTGCAACAGTTGCTTCCTCTTCCGTCTAGGATTTTCTTTAGATATCTACAGACGTAGCATTTTATTTTTAGCCTCAATGAAGAGGACTTGAAATGCACAAGGTTGTCAGGCTTTATCTTATTAGTAAAACTCCTTCTAGAAGGAATGTTGGAACTGTTTATAAGGCGATCTTTGGGGTTTCACATGCTCTAGTCGAAGACGGGTTTCAGCAGTGGGCTAATAAGTAAAGTCCTTGGCTTAGGACGGAGGTCACTGAGGCTGATCTTCGGTGTAGTAATGTGATGGCTCATTCAGTTTTGTTAACACACTTAAGATGATGAACCTTAATCCGATAGAAGTTCACTTGTCCTGTGATCAGAGGTTAGGGGGCATTATTGGGTGTTCTGGGCTGGAAAATAATGATTGACATTTATGTGTATCCTCCCCAGCTTTGCCCATTCATAGTATTGTGAACTCTAGTGGGGAAAGTCTGGATATTGAAACTCACACCCTTGACAGCCTTAGTGTTGAAGACCTGATTGTTAGTGTTGAGGAGGGTGGCCATCCCATGGGAGTACCATCTGATAAAGGGCCAGTTAGTTCATTTACTGATTGTTTAAACTCTGAGGAGGGCCAAATGTACTCTGATAACACAAGTCCATCCACCCCTTCTCCTCGGGGGTCATTTCCTAGTTTAAGGCCGGCAAGTCCCGCTATTAGCCTCGAGCCAATTAGACGGCTTGAGGCAAACTCTAGGAACTGTACTCCATTCCTTAATGACTGTGTCCATAAGGGTGGTACATTAATTTCTTGGAACATAGCAGGTTTGGGCACTAAGATATCATCGCCTGATTGGTTATTATTCATTAGTCAATTTGATGTTTGTCTCTTCCAGGAGACCTGGGTTTCTGAACCACCGTTTTGCTCCGGTTACCTAAATATTCTTTGTGCCGGCAACCAAGGGGCACAAGGGCCGTCCGATGGGTGGCCTAACTATTTGGGTGCGCCAACAACTCCCTTTGACTGTTAAAGAACTGACTTCAGGGAGTAAAGATATTCAGGTCGTAAGATTGGACTTAGGTACTATGGGTTATTTGGACCTTTATAATGTCTATGCAAGGGGGGTTCGAGGGGGAAAGTCTCAGGTTATAGCGGCCTTGGACTCCCTCATCGAGCATCACTCGGCAGCCAATAATGTGATCGTTGCGGGCGACTTAAACACAACCTTCGAGGCCCTGGCTGCTCCCGAATGGAATCTTACAGATGAGGATGGGGATAGCCAGTGGGGGGTGCCCATGTTAGAACTAAAACCTGTGAAGAAGTGGACAGAGGTTATCGTTCAGACTAACTCTCTATGCTACGAGAGGGGACTTAGGGCACTTAATGGTAGGGCTCCAAAGGACAGGGCTGGGGCTGTAACATTTAGCAACGGGCGTAGTAAAAGTCGAATAGTCTATGTCCTTTGTGGCCTGAGGCTCTGGCATACAACAGTCGACATGATGGGTGTCGCTCGTATAGAAAGCGATCATAACCCTTTGTGTGTTACTCATAAGTGGTGGAAGGAAGATGCCCCCCGCCCTGAATTGTGCCCCCCAAATATTGTTTCTTCTAATGACATGAGGCGACTTAACTGGGCACGTATAGCACCTAAGGAGGAGGTACTGAATCAAATAACTAAGGAGGTTAACAGTGTTTTGAAGACGCTAGAGCAAGTTAATGTCTCGGGCACTGATTGGAATAGGGTAACCCCAATCCATGATACTCTGTTTGAATATATTAGTGCCTATTTCCTGGCCCCTGCCAAAACCAAGACTAACGCGACTCCCAAACCGCTACGGTGGTGCAATGAGGATTGTAGGAGAGCAAGAAAATCCTTGAGTGAGGCTATTAGGGCTGGAAATTTAGCAGCTGTCCGCCACGGAAGACAGGCGTATAAAAAAGCTATCTCCAAGGCCAAGAACTTATGGGACGAGCTCCACTGGCAGGAGCTAAAAGAAGCAAGTGGTAATAAGAATTCCAGATTATTCTGGAACATTATTAAGTGGGGTAGAGGGGGCCACTCTGATCAGCCTGAAAATGTTGTTTCTCAGGAAGGGTGGGTGAACTACTTTAAACCACAGTACGCCCGTAACCCTTTAGAAAGTCAAATGGAAGTCCCCAGATTTATTTATTTCATAGATGATGCTTTTAGTTATGCTGATGTATTAGCTGCTCTGAACGCATTGGCAGGAGGGAGAGCTCCAGACCCGGATGGCGTCCCTGCTGACGTTTTTCTGTACGACAAGCCACGATGGGGTAGATATATCCAGTTGGTGGTGAATGCAATAGCAAAAGGAGCCCCGGTACCGGATTCTTGGAAAGGGGCGGTAATCATTCCTGTGTACAAGAAAGGCGATAGAACACAACCAGGAAATGATAGGCCTATTAGCCTAATTGACACCATTCAAAAAGTAATTGGGAGGATGACCCTGAATAAAATCTTGGATTGGGCTGAGGAGAATAGTGTGTTGTCCCCGTTTCAAGCTGGCTTCCGTGAATACATTAGCACAATTGATCAAGTCTTCCGGTTTATTATTATTTATTGGAAGACCGTGTTTCTAGGCAAGGACAGCCTTTATGCGGCCTTTGTCGACCTACGTGCAGCCTTTGATCTTGTCCTCCGTGTACAGTTATGGGCCACACTTAAGAAATTGGGTCTCTCTGAAGCTATTTTGACCATGGTTGTGAGGCCACACGAGGCAAATTATTCCAAAATCCAATGGGGGTGCCAGGGCAGAGATACCGCCCAATTCCCGGAAGAACGTGGGGTGCGGCAGGGCTGCGCCATGGCCCCAACGTTATTCTCCTTGTACATCAATGATATTGTTGATTACTTGCTACCAGTTAACACAGATGCCCCTACCTGAGCCGGTGTTATAATTCCGATTTTAATGCTTGCGGACGACATGTTAATTGTCTCTAAAACCCCAAGTGGCCTTCAGCGCGCTTTAGTTATTTTTAAAGAGTTTTGCATAGCGCGAGGCCTTGAAGTTAACGTGACAAAGACCAAATTGATGTCTTTCAATCCGCATCCTAGTTTTAAGGGGAAATTTTATATGAATGGGAACCCCCTTGAAATGGTCAATGACTTTACTTATCTGGGTGTCCATTTAGGAAAGGATCTCAAATGGGATCACCATGTAGATTTAGCCGTCCTCAAGCATCACCAGATTGCAGGAGCATTAAGCTTGGAACACAAAAAGTCGCTAACTAAACCAATTAAGCCTGTTCTCCAAGTTTATGATTGTAAAGCCGATAGCTCCGCGCTATATGGCGCAGAATTATGGGGGTTTGAGAAGACGGCTTCTTTGACACTCTCTGAAAATAAATTTTTTCGTAGCATCACTAGTCTCCCCCAGAGCACATCCTTACTCCCCTTGAGATACGACCTGAGCAGGAAGGCTATTGCAGACATCGCCAAGCTACGCCCTATTTTGTATTGGCGTAGGTTAGGGACGCCGCCTGAGCTCTCTGTTTATGCTGCTGGGTTTATGAATGTTATAAAAACTGATTCCTACCATAAGATCCGGTGGCTAAGACATCTTAAGGATAGCATGGTTGCTCTGGGCATGCAAACACTGTGGGAAAGTCCAGATGAAGCCACATTTCCATCTAAGAATCTTATAAAGGAGAACTACTGGGAGCAGGCGACATATCGTGACTGGAGCGCCACTGACTCATCA
Organism: Lissotriton helveticus; assembly: GCF_964261635.1. Classification (NCBI taxonomy): domain Eukaryota; kingdom Metazoa; phylum Chordata; class Amphibia; order Caudata; family Salamandridae; genus Lissotriton; species Lissotriton helveticus. The sequence continues at coordinate 1,093,527,588 of NC_136068.1, forward strand.
TCCATGGCGGGGGTCTTTCTAGGGGCAAAACTTACGCTCAAGCTCGAACCCTACTGGGATACTATCACCAAGCCTGGGGACAGGAAGCTATATTTCCAACTCAGAGCGGGTTCACTGCCCCTGAAGTCACTGACCTCCAGGTGGTCTGCTGAGAGTGGTAACCTTTGCCCGATCTGTGGCAGACAAAGGGAAATGATTGCTCACCTTCTCTTTGCCTGTCCTGCATATGCAACCCCGAGGCGTGTTTGGCTCACTCCAATGTGTAAACTATTGGGTACCAAAAGAAGTTCCGAAGCCGAAAGGCTGATATGCACTAGCACTTTGCCAGTTATCTCAATAGCGGTAGCTAAATACCTAGGATGGGCGTGGGCTCTAAGGCAGAAATCATTAAGGGGATAGTTGATTGCTTACTTTGCACGTGTTTAATCCATTGCTAAATCTTGGTCCCATATCAATTGATTTTAGTTTGATTTTAATAATTTTACCCTTTGGCTAAATGTTTTTAACTTTAATGTAATTTTAAACTATTTTATTTTTCTTAAATCATGTATACTGGAATCAAACTATGCTGATCATGTTGTTTTTTTAACTTAGTATTGTGTAACTCTGGAACATTTGTTTCCATTATGCATGTTTTGCTATGCTTTTATGAGTTTTTCTCGAATAAAGCTATTTGAATCAAATCGATAGAAGTTCAAAACTGTCTCTCGGATTAAGGTTTATCATCTTAAGTGTGTTAACAATTGGTATGTTATTCCACATCACCTTTCCATTATGAAACTACCGCCGGGGGATCAGTGCTTCAGTTGTGGGATGGCAGGTGCTAATGCAGTTCATGTTTTTGCATCCTGTCCTGCACTTTGACTGTTTTGTTAATTCATCTTTAGTAAATTAGAGGGTATTTCCAATATGGTGGTGCTGATGGATTTCAAGATCATTATGTTGGGGCATTTTCCAGCTATTCCCCTACCCCCTTTTGAGGGGGTTTATTTGTTTTTCCCATCATGCTGGCAAGGCTGAATTTGGCTCGATTCTGGCTCGCTAGTGATGCACCGACCCTTGGATCTGGTGGCGGGAATTCTTACAAACAAGTAGGATAAAGATGGTCCTAATTTATTAATGACCCTCACAGGAAAAGGTTGGGTCGGACATGGGATCCTAATCGAGGTTGGCTGGCGAAGATGGCTTCATCTCAGAGGCTCGTTCTCCTAGGTTTGAGCCTGGGTTTTATCCTGCTGTCCACACTGCTTACCTTCCCCCAGGTATTATCTTTCTGTTTATTCATATGCTATTTTTTGTGCTTGTTTTCTTTTTTGTAATGTTAGGTTTTTCTTTTACCTCTGTTCTCAGGAGCTGGTTGTTCCTTGCTGTTTAATAATGAATAATGAAAATAATTCAATACAAATATTTAATAAAACAATAATAATAATAATAATTTATTTCGTACAAAAATTATTTACATGTAGAAAATAAAGTTCATCCAGACATCTCTCTCAAAGATTCAGTGGGAAATAATACCTCGGTGTGTTCGTAATTAAACCATATCTGTGTGAACCACTCAATATCACCTTGAGAATTGATTAACTCTCTACATTCCTTTACTGCTCACTGGTGGATGACTCAGAAAATATCCTCACTGGGTGCTGAGTAGCTCTGCATTCCTAGTGCACTTCATCTGTGACGATGTGGCATAAATCCCCCAAGGTAACTTATCAACTGATCATGCCTTTTACTCTTCATGTAGCTAGATCTCACATATATCTCCCTGGGAACCTAAAAACTCTCTACATTCCTTTGTTCATAAACTCAGTTATCGTAGCAGCTATCTAACATGTAATTGATTGACACTGGACCTGATTCACAAAACAAGTCATAAATCTGCATTTGCACATTTACACCTACATGAGTATAGATTTACAACGTTTTGGAATTCACAAACATTCCCCCGAATACACGTGGAAACCTGCACCAGATGCAGATTTTCATGCATATCCCAGGGAAAGTCATGTGACATTCTCAATGGGATCCTGTTTCTGCTGTGCAGATTTCTCCACATCAGAGAACTCCACACAGAGGAAATGGATCCTCTGTCGAAATCCACATTTTTTTAATGAATATTTGCCCCATGGAGAAACTCTATGCTGTGTGATCATTACCTCATGACCATCATGGAACTACTGCCCATGTTTTGGGGTAGACACATAAAGTTTTGCTGGCAGCTTGCCAAGTTTTGGTGAGTCGTTAGTATGACTGGACCTTTTTCTGTGTTAAAGAAGAGCGTGATGTGCTGACTACTATTGTTTAAATCTCCAGTTATATGTGAGCCACAGATCCTTGCACTGACATTTTGAGTGCATGTTGTGTGCGAGTATGTGTAGTGAATGTGTAGTACGTGTGGAAGTAAGATTCTGTTTGTTGCAGGTCTCTGTGCGGTGAGAATCTGAGTGCGGGGACTAGCGGGATCCACAAGCTTCTCCAGACAGTGGAAGATGACTGCATTCCTCTGGATAGCGGGTGGAAACTCAGACGAAGATGTGATCGAGGATGGAGGCAGAGACCTGTTGTCAATGACCCACTACAAGAAAATGGGTTATTAGTTGCGGAGGATGTGAGTCCTTCCAAACTGATAACACCAAATTCTTGTCAGGTCCAACCCACAAGTTCAATAAAATAAACCTGTGATCAACCCTGGGCAGCTATGCACAGAGCAGGCTAAACATGTGAGAAAATCTGTAAAGTATTTAGCAGTGCCAAAACACCTAAAAGGTGAAAACAGAATATTGTCCAAATCCCACAATCCAATTCTAAAACTTAAGGAAAAATTTATAAGAAAAATGATGGAAAAATTAGTAACATTCAACCAGGGAATCAGAGATATGAATTTAAATTTGTTTACACCAGAAGTGCCAAGAAAAATGAAATGCACCAATCAGAAGTCACTGTTTGTGGTTGACCTGTTTCTCTGCATGATGTCCGACCGACCGAGATGGAGCAGGGGGTGGATACAGGAAGCCGGTCATCCAGGTCATCGTTTTTATCCTATGGCAGTTGTAATAAGGCTGATGGGCTACCTGTCACATTTGTGAGGAGTAAACTATCCACTAAACTCTGCTTTAGGTCCTTAAAATCTGAGTTTGGCGCGGCTTGCAGGTCGTCAAAAGCCAGCTGTTCAGCTGTCCGCAGCAATGGCAGGCAATTCGCCCTATTAAGAGTTAGACAAAAGTCTGTCATCCACTGCATTTTTCTTACTCCATCGATTGCAGTATACCGTAAACTCGGCTGACAGACTAATAGAAAGTTAATACAAATTGGCTAGTGCTTTTACTGTGGCTAGCCTGGCATGCACAGTTCAGGCTTCCACAATCAGCACTACCTAGGAGTTGGAAGAGCAGAGACACAGCCCCATCGGTCTCCAATGGAGTGTTATGTTTGCCTGATCCAGATAATCCTGGCACTGTTCTTATGCTGTTTACTATTATAAGCAGCCTAAAAGCAGTGCTTAGATTGGCTGGGATGCTACTGCCCAGCAAGCTCCCACATCTTTGCCACACAGCACAAGTTGGGGAGATCAAATCGTCAAGTTGTGATTATGTTTATTTATTTATTGTTTAACTTTGTTTCTATTATTGTTGCTATAAACCTTGTATAAAGTACAGTTGTACATAGTTATGTCACCATACAAATTAAAGCGTTGCGTAAACAATCAATACATTTGTGTGATTCCTTATTTCCAGGCATCCTCCGTTTTTACAGGCACTAGTGGCGAGTCTATGTCATGCTGTCATTACATACAGAGTTAAACCATGAGCAATTAAATAAAAACATATATATATAACTCCAAACAGTGTACCCCACCACCCGAAACATTTACAGAAAAGCCATGTGCCACCTCATGTCCTGTAACTATGTCTCATCATTTGCGTCAGAGCAGCCCGCCCAACTATGACTACTATTCGTAACGTATATCCTGGCATCCTGTACCATCCAGTATGCAATGACCACTCAGATGGTGTGTGTGGATGCTCGGGGCTGGATATAGATCTGTGTAGGGAAAGCAAGCAGATTGTTAGTGAGGAGGGAGGGAGAAAAGGGGGCTGGGAGGGGGGATGGGATTATGTCTATTTACAATAGTACTCCTAATAAGCTGCAAAATTAAATGTGTATTGTAGAGATCTATTTACAAAGAATGTGCTCCGATCACCAATGTAATAAGAATGTAAGCCTATCTGTCCTTTATGAAACTATTTAACTTTTGTGTGCCTCACCACTTTGATATGTTGCCAGTTGCCTCTGATGGAAGTTCAACCTCCAAACCTCTGTTGGAGGATAAAGGGCCAAACCATGCCCACAACCTCTACACAACCAACTCAATCACCATGTCCCTACTAGTACAGGTTATAGGACTCTGTCCGGCATTGGTGGATGAACAACAACACAATGCAGAGCAAATTAGATGGTAAGTACAACTTAACTTTATGAACACCAAATCATATCTAACAACCATGTACCATGTTGCCCTGTGTCGTGTTCTTGCTGCACAGGAACCACGCAGGAAACAGGTAAGGGTTTGGTTGCTCTTTATTCAATATTCTTGCTTCCCCCGCCCACATGCACATCTGTCCTCATGCCCTCCTCGTACCAACTGCCATGTCCACTCCCTGACCGGAAGTGGTGTCCAGTTTTCTTCCTGCCTTGTTGTCCAGTGCAGGGTCCTAGTGCCTTTGTCACAAAGAAATGATGATAGAAGAGAGAGAGAGAGAGAGAAAAGTTGTAGAGATAGGGAGAAGGAAGAAAAGATAGCTCAGAACATAGAAATGATACGTATACATCCCCATCACAGCATTTCTTCAATAAGTCTTTTCGGCCTTCTGCTCGCTCTTTTCAGACAAGTCTCTTCCTGTAATTCTTCTGCTTGCTCTTCGCCCTTGTCCATTCCCTTTCCGTTGTGATCCATCACTTCATCTCCTCCTGTCGCAGTATCTTGGCCGTCTTCATTCATGGTCTTCAGTCCTTTGAAATGAGAACTGTTTCATGTTATTCTGTGATGTTCAACGCAGCTGTAATCATTGGCCCCTTCACGTTTATGATCGTTAGTGGTTCCTTGGAGAACAGTCTGTCAGACTTTCTTTGCTGTCGCTAACACACAACCACTTCGTCTCCTTCTTTGAGGTGTGACGGGGTGGCATGACGCCTTGCATCTGCATATGCTTTCATCTTTTCTTTGGCTTCCTTGTCTTTAGCTGCAATGCTGCTGTGCTCTGGTGACACCTTTGCTTCTATCAGTGGTAGCCTTGTCCTGCTTGTCCTCCCCAGTACCAACTCAGTGGGGCATCTTCCAGTGGAGCTGTGTGGTGTGTTTCTATAGTCTTGCAGAAACTGACATAGGACTTGTCCGATGAAGATCTGCGCCAGCTACGCTCGTTGGACAGCTTTCTTGATGTTCCCCATGAACCGCTCCCCCATGCCATTTGCTTGTGGCCACAGCCGTGTTATATTCCTGTGGTGAATGCCCAGGTAGGACATGAACCTTCGGAGCTCTTCTTCTGAGAATAGAGGACCATTGTCTGTCTTTAGGGTTTCTGGGGAACCCCATGCCGCAAAGATGTCTTCTATGATTGGTAGCGTCGCTGTTGCCGATGTTGCTGATACGTGTCGCACTATGGGGAATCGTGAGTAGTCGTCAATTTATTTAAAGAGTTTTATATAGCGCTGGTTAGACTCAAAGGTATTAGAGTGCTTTACATGAGTTTCAACAATGTAACAGAACAAGATCAACAATTACACATTTCATAAAAAAATAAGCAATACATTTGGAGAGGGGAGAAAGGAGAGAGAAAAATAGTGGAGGGGGGAAGGGTAGGTGAGAAAGGGGGATAAGGGAAGGGACAACAGGAGAGACGAAAAGAAGTTTGTCTAAAGACCGACTGGGTAGGTGACGACCAAGGAGGGAATCCACGGCCCATCTCCCCTATAGCTAAACCAGGTAGCTCCATCGGGCATCAGACAAAATAGCTTGGTCTCAAGTTGCGAGGGAAGAAGTTCACAGAAAAACAGGGTGGGGACAAAGGGCAAGGGCAGGTGAGGGCAATGGACAGAGGCTGGAAAGAGTAGGATTGGAGAGGTGTGAGGGGTGGAGGAAGGGAGAGGGGGGAGATAAGGTCAGGAGAGACGTGGGACCATTTGCCCAAAGTCTGACTGGGTAGGTGATGGTCAAGGAGGGGGTCCAAAGTCCATCTCCCATTTAGCTAGCGAGGTAGCTTCACCGGGAATCAGACAAAAGTAGCTAGGTCTCAGCTGTCTAGGGAAGTAAGCAGCGTAAAGTCCTGATGGGTGGGGCGGGCGGGGAAGAGAACTAGACAAATGTCCATTAGCAGCGGGGAAGAAAACAAGACAAATGTCCGTGATCCGGCTGGGTAGGTGATGGTCATAGCGGTGTGCCAGGGCCAGTCTCCCCTATAGCTGTCGGTGCAGCTCCATCGGGAAGCGGCCATGTATGCGTGTAGGGCTCTGCCAGAGAAGAGTGAGGATCAGGAGGGGATCAAAAGGCTAGAAACCAAAATCGGGTGGGAGGCGCTGGCGAGGATGGTAAGGTAGGAGAAGGAGTGTGGTTTTTGCAGCCATCTTAGAGTCGGGCACGTTGAGTCTATTAGTCTCCATGGCTCAGTGGCTAGTTCTAGTTGCCACCAGTTCTAAAGTTGGTTGAACAACACAGTGCCAAAAATCCTGGAAGAAACATCAGGATCCTGATCTCAGAGAGGCGGCTGGAGGGGTGCCAGTGTAGCATTCTCAGGCAGCAGCGGTGATCTGGGATTACAAGACGCTTCTGTGAGGCGCTGGGTGTGTGCTGTTCTATGTTCGGCTGGTGAGGACCAGCAACACTGGAAACCCAACTCTGAGACCCTTTGGAATGGGTGGATCGGCAGCCATGCACCGGGCTGCAGGGGATAGCATGGGGAGCAGCAGCGTGTCAATCAGCCTTTTAAGGGGTGCTCGTCGTGCAATGGAGCAGTACACAGCCAGTGTCCGTGTACTTCTAGGCCGCGGGCATGATCCCCTCAATGGATCCGGATACTAGGGAAACCGCAGGGCAAATTTGCTGGCCTCTCCCTTGTCGCACTTATACCTCTCAATTGGCGCAGGCAGGCCTATCGATTTTGCCGACAAGTAAATTACGGGCCCCATCTTAAGGTCAGGCCCTCTCAGTTAGAGATCATTGTGTTGATGAGGTCTGATTCGTGGGAAGACTTCCCTAAAGCTTGCACACACAGCTTTCAGAACGGTAGTTGTCAAAATCGGCAGTTGTTAGCACCTCAGTTCTGCAGGAGCAGGCACAACGTTTCCCATACACTTCAGACGGTCGCCATCTTAGTGTCAGGCCACTTTAATTAAAGATCCCCGCAAAGCAAACATCCTTTAGTATGTCAATAGAGGCAAGTGTCCTTGACAGCGGTTCAGGCCACTGAAATGCTCCTAAGCACGGTGCCCAGGAGGGAAATCTAGTTTGTCTCCGTGTCTAGTGGTCCCAAAAAATCAGCTGCCAACATTGTCACACCGCCCTTGGGAGTTCTGACATTTACAGCAGTTCGGGTTTGGCCGGATGTCCTGTTGTTTGACAGATGTGGCACGTCACAATGGTGTCTTCCACCATTCTATCCAGGCCAGGGAACCAGACTTTTTCCCTTAGCAGTTTTTTGGGTTGCCACCATTCCGCGGTGTGACTCATGTGTCACATTGACAGTCTGTCTTCTTAGTAAGCTTGGTATCACAATCCTTGTTCCTCGCATCATTATTCCTGTTTCAGTCAAGAGGATGTCTTGACATGTAGTCAGCCGGGTTATGTACCTTTCCTGGCTTGTGCACAGTTTTGAAGTCATAGTTCATCAACCTTATGCCCCAGAGCTAAATGTTAGGCGGCATCTTCGCCGATGGATTGCCATATATTGTCACCAGAGCCTGATGAACTGTGATGATGGTGAACGACTTACCGTAGATGAACATGTGATAGTGTTCAGTACTCCCATACCACTGCTAGGCGTTCCTTTTCTGGTTGAGAGTATGCCTTTTCAATGTCAGATAAGCTTTTACTTGCATACACAACAATCATTCTTGGTGAATCTCTCCCCAGCAGGTGCTTTGCTAGTATTGCTCCTAGTCCCACTGGGCTGGCATCTACCATCAGCTCAGTGCATAGCAAAGGGTCAAAGTAGGCAAGATGATCTACAGTCATTTCGGCCTCTCTGATGGCTTGAAATGCCCAGCTGCATTCCTGTGACCAAAAGATCTTCTGGCCTTGCTTTGTTAGCTCTCGGAGCGGTGTGCTCACCGTGGCGAAATCCTTGATGTAGCGAGCACAGTAGCTGGCCAGCCCCAGAAATGACCTCACTTCTGTGGCATCCTTGGGAGGATTCGTGTTTCTCAGTGTCTCTACTTTGCTGGGGTCTGGCCTCATCCCTTTCTTGGAGAAAATGTGTCAGAAGAATACCAATTCACTTCTACCCAGTTCACACTTGTCTGCGTTCAATGTTAATCCCGCTTGTTCCAGCTATAAGTATACTTGGTGCAGGGCCCTATTATGTTCCTCATCTGACCGCCCGAATACTAGAATGTCATCACTATAGTTGAGCCTGTTCTTCACCGGCCTTATCACCTGCCTTATGGTCTCTTGAAATATCTCTGCAGCCGATGAAATACCAAAGCTCAGTCTCTTGTAGCGAAACAGGCCCAAGTGCGTCGAGAACGTGGTAATGTATCTTGATTGTTGGTCCAGCTCTAGTTGGTTGTATCCTTTGCACAAGTCTAACTTTGAAAGTTTACAGGCTACTGTGAGACAGCTGATCATCTCGTTCAGATGTGGCCCCGGGTGTTGTTCTCGCTCGATTGCTGTGTTTGGTACCCTCATGTCCAGACATATGCAGATCTTGGAGATGGTTTTTTTCAGGACTGCCACTATTGGAGACATCCATGGCGTTGGCCCTTCTGCAGGCTCAAAGATGTCCTGGGCCAGTAAACTTTGAATTTCTTCTTCTACTTGTAGTTGTAGGTGTATAGGTACTCGCCGATGATGTTGTGCTACCGGCTTGATCGCCTCGTTGATGTGCAACGTTATTTGTTTCCCTCTCAATTTTCCTAGGCCCTGCAGAAGGGCGGGATGTTCCTGTATAATGTTCCTTTTTTCCGACATGTGGTATGTCTTCGCTAGTAGACCCATCACCTGCGCCGTGACATTGCTTAGTAGGCACAGTGCTGGGATGTCACCTCTCAGCACATGTATCTCTTCTTGGCAGGACCTGTCCTTATATGTTAAAGTCTCTGTGAACTTCCCCATGTTCTCTACCAGCTTCTTGGAGCCCCACGTTAACACATCAACAGTGTACGGTGATAGCGGCGGCCTCCCTTTCATTTTATCATACTCCGACATGCACATGATGTTGCATGTGGCCCCGGAGTCAAGCACAAAATGTGTGCTATGTCGCCCTACTCCAATGTCCAAGGTTGTGTTTTTCTTTATTTGGTGCTTCTCCATGACATGAACGTGCTCTGGTCCCCGGTCTGCATTGGGGGCATCGGACATTAGATACAGTTGTGCCACGTTCACAGGTGCTGCTGTTTCTTCCGACTCATCAGAGGAACTGTGATTCGCTGTTTCCATGTGTCTGGCATACTGGCTGGTGGTAATAGTGGTCATGCGTGGTCTCACCGCTCTGCTCCGCTCGCTTCTGAACTGCCTGCTCATGCAGGCGCTTGTGAAATGATTGTACCTGTTGCATTTTCTGGATCTCTGGCCCATCGCCGGGCACGTACCTACATGCGAAAGTCAAGTCTGCATCTATAGCATGTTTGTTTGTTCTTCTTTGCTGGCGAGGCCACTGGGTATTCTTTCTTCCTGACGTTTCTCATGACGCGATTCGCCTGTTCCACTCTTTTCTCCTTTCCCAGCTCCATCTCTTTGGCATGCGCTGTTGCTCTCGCTTCCGTGCGAGCCACGGCCAATATCTTCTCCAGCCTCGTTGGTTCCTTCAGGACACGTGCACGGAACTCTGCAGACTGACAGCCTTCAATGATGCGCAGTCGTATCGCCTGCTCATTGTCAAACTTGTCAAACTCACAGTATGTGACCAGTTTTCGCAGTCGTGTTGTGAAGTCGTCAAGGGACTCCTCTGTTCGCTGACACGCTGTGTTGAAGCTGTCCCTCTCAAAGTCAATGTTCCGGTGCAGGTAAAATTTCGCTGTGAGGCACTGTATCACCGTTTTGTATGTTGGTCTTTGATCACTGGGAAATGCTATGAGCAGGTCCTCCACTTCATCCCCTGCGAGATTCAGAAATTGGTCAAGCTGTTTGCTGTCGACAATGTCCGTGGCACAGATGTAACGCTCAAATTGCCTCATCCACCTTTCCCACCCGATGCCAGCTTGTGGTTCAATTAGCTGAAGGGCAACGGTCTTCGAAATATTGCTTTTTTACTCTTTTTGTCACTTTCTGTGTCAGCCATTTTCTTTATTGACATGCGGCTCTTTCTGTAACTGCTTTCTTTCTATGGTGACAGTGGCACTTCCGTCTCAATTCACTGTCACTTTCACTGTCACTTTTACTATCACACTTTACATTCCCTTTTTCTTTACTTTGTTGTCTTTGTCTTTATATATTCGTTTGTTTCACTTTGATCTTGCCTCCTGGCCTTTAATTCCACTTTTTACACCTTTTCTAACTTCTGCCTGACTTCAAAATGGCCTCCCGGCCTTCTTCGACTTCAATTGGCTTGTTTGCCTGTCTTCAAAATGGCCGCCGGTTCTCGCGAGACCGGGATTTCCAGTGCCTGACCTTCTAAAATGGCTGCCGGGTCTTCCTGGGCGCTGATTGGCCGTCCCTGCCTGACCCCAAGATGGGCGCCGCGTTCTTGCGAGATTTGCCTTCACATCTACGCGCAAAGCGGGCTCTTCAGGATGCGGTGGCGGCAGGAACATGGTCAGGTGCACCGGGATGCTCCCGCTCGCAGACGAGTTCACCGCTTGCCTTCAGGCAGGTGGGGGGCTCTTACCGCATCTACTCTGCGGCTGGGCGGGCTCCCGCACTGATGCCTCGATTTTCAGCGCCCAGACCAGGGTGGGCTCCTGGCTCCCTTACTTCCTGCGACCGGGTGGGCTCCGGACATCGCAGCTGTTCATCGTCTATACTTTCTGCCGCAGGCGGACCAGGGTGAGCTCCTGGCTCCGTTCTTTAGTCACGAGGGACCACGGTGCACGCGCTTGGTGGCACTTTCAAATCCCACCTTTGTCGCCAGTTGTTGTGTTCTTGCTGCCCAGGAACCTCGCAGGAAACAGGTATGGGTTTGGTTGCTCTTTATTCAATATTCTTGCTTCCCTGCCCACATGCACATCTGTCTTCATGCCCTCCTCGTACCAACTGCCCTGTCCACTACCTGACCAGAAGTGGTGTCCAGTTTCCTTTCTACCTTTTTGTCCGGTGCAGGGTTCTAGTGCCCTTCACCCAGACCACTACACCCTGTCTGTTCAAATGCCACATACAACCTGCCTATATAGAAAAACTCAGGTAACACCATTTTACAACCCTCCCACCTCAAATCTGTAAATGAATGCGCATTTTTAAAATGTACATGGGCAGCCAATCACAGAATGCAAACACATTATATGGAACCTGTTTTAATTTTTACCAAAGTATCTGTAGACTTGTAATGATTGTACAGAAGTGTTTTTGTTTAAAAACTCACCTAAATGAGTCTAACCTATAATCCTGTCTACAATCTTACCTCAAACTACCAAATCAGAAGAAGAAAAAAAAACTTGTACCCGAAATAGATACTTCCACAACCCAGTCACTGCTATGTTACATGTTCTTATACATAGAGGAGACAAGTGAGCTACTGTGGGGATCGCTGAGACCTTTCTGTTTTACTCTGTATGTTTTTAACAGCGTTTTTGTAATGTTAATACTTTCTGATAATCGCTTGATGGCACTAGTAGCGGGATAATATAACAGGCCCTTTTAAAAAAAACAAAATCTTTATTAGCATTTGGGAATAAACATCATTGCTCAACTGCAAAAGAGAGAAGGGGGAGGGGATAAAGGGAGGGGATGGGGGGCGCAGAATATTACAGACAAAGACCAATAATGTATACCACATTAGTTACAAGAAAAACACATTAGCTTCCGTAGCAGACAAGTGGAGAAGTGTGGCTCACTGGTTAGAGCAGGCAGACCCTGAAGCAGAGATCAGACCCGGGACCAGGGTTCAATTCCCGACGCGGCAGGGTCTCGAGCTCAAATGTCCACGAACTCGATAATTCTCGCTTCGGTGCCTGACCTAATCATGGGTTCACACTCTGCAACTCTGGGCATTAAGCTTGCTTAATCTCCACAACGGCCCCCCGCGGCGGGATACCTGGCTTTCACCTTGGGGATGCCCTGTTGGGGCTATCTCACAGGGAAAAGCCAGGACGGGTTACGAAGGCAAAGCGCTTAGAGACCCCTGGGTTATAAGCGCTATATAAATCCATACATACATACAAACATACATGCACAGTGTTCTGACCACTGGGTGGCTGGGCAAGTGACAGTCACCCCTCCAGTCTCCGTAATTCACGATTCCAGTTCTGCATCTGCAATTTGTACATTCGGAACATAGGAGGAGGGGGGTTCCCCCCTGAGGAGGGCTCTCCATCTCTGGCAGGGGGTGTTGCATCTTTTTGGTGCAGGAAGGACAGTAGAGGTTCCTAAATGTATTTGGGGCGATATGGTAGTGGCATAAGCTCTCAATAGTTGGATAATTGCTCCTCGTAGGAGGTTGCCTCCCGCAGCCAAGTCTCTCTGGTAGGGGCAGGCCGTCTGCCTGAAGGTGCACTGCAATCTGGCGTTTAGCCAGGAGGAGCATGGCAGTGAGACTTCGACCTCCAAGGGGAACATCCCTCATGTACCCCAGTAGGCCGATCAATGGTGTAGAAGGTGAGGAGTGGCCAGTGATGATCTGTATGGTGTAGAATATCCCAACTCATAAGTCCGCCACCTGCGGTCATTCCTATGCACAGTGTAGGAAGGAGGCCTGGGGGCAGCGCAGCGACGGATGCGCGTGTCTGCAGACAGGCCTATGCGATGAAGTTGTATCGGAGTGCAGTATAATCTGTGGAGGAATTTGAAATGCATTAGCTGCAGTCTGTAGTTGGGGGACAGAGATGCCATCTGATGGCAACAGTAGAACTATTATGCATACGTGATAGGATGGGCGGCAGTGTCAGTTTCCTAGGCGGCTGGTGCCACTGGCTTCTATATGGGCGCTGTGGTTTGCATGGGAAAGTAGAGCCGAGTAACCAGTTTTCTTGGCAAGGGAGTTGTTATGTGAGTATGTACTTGAGAGCTTGTAAGGTGGAAGGGGGGGCAGGGAAGGTGTAGGGTAACGCTCGATAGGTGACTTGAATTTAGTGATAGAGAAGATGTTCTAGTGAAATGGGACTCATTATTTCTGTGGTCTTAAATGAAGGCAGGAAATAGTCTGCATGGTATAGATCAGCCAAGGTTATGAGCCCATGCACCCGTGCTCTTGATCTAGCCCCTTTGTTTTGAAGGGGCGGCAGGAGTGGGTTGCGCCCGATGGCTACATAACCCGCATATAGGCAAAGTTGCTCGGCGTGCTACATCATGCCATCCCACACCCAGTGAACGCACTCAACCATGTCTATCTCTCTTCACAGCAGTTTGTAGGGAAAATAGAATGCCATAATCATTGGGCCGGGTGCCGTATGGTCCATCTCTATAGTGTAGTGTGGCTGAAATTGTGTGAGGTTTAGCCAAAATTGGATGCATTGCATCTGGGCACTAAATACTTACAGGGCCATATCTGACGCTCCTGGTGCCCCTTGTTCAAGAGGCAATGTGAGTATTTCCCAGAAAATCTTGGGCTGCTTGACCATCCAGGTCAATGCAATGAAGTTTGAGTGCAACCTCCGCCAGAAATGAGTGGTAAGAAGGAGAGTAAGATTTTGAAAGAGGTACAGGAATTTGGGCTGTATGATCATTTTTGCAATGGCTATCCGTCCCGTCAAGGATAGTGGCAGGCAGGACCACAACAGGATCCTGTCCTCCAGCCACTTCATGGCCTGGCCATAGTTGCCCCTCCACAGTTTGTCGGGGTCATGGCTAAGCCAGATGCCCAGGTACCTAACTGGGTCAGAGGCCCACTGAATTGGGTATTCAGAGTGGAAGGACTGCATGCAGTTGGTGAGGGGGAAAAGTGTGGACTTTGCCCAGTTCGCTTGTATGCCAGAGTAACCCCCAAAGCGAATAACCTCTCAAATGACAGGGGCTAGATACTCCTGTGGTTTACAGATATATAAGGTCATGTCGTCCACATATATTGACACCACTAGGGCTCTGGCTGTGAAGCCAAGGCATTGGTGGGCATGGTGCTGCCGCAGTTTGGGAGCCAGGGGCTCCATCACAATAGCAAATAAGATCAGAGATAGTGGCCACTCTCGGTGTGTGCCGCAAATGATCTGGAAGAGTCCCTTCACCATACCATTGAGCCAGAAGTGGGTGGTGGGGGATGTATAGAGGAGCCTGAGCTGATAGAATAAGCAAGGACTAAGGCCAATTTGTGTGAGTATAGTGTAAAGGTATGGCCATTCAAGGGAGTCGAATGCCTTTGTGGCATCCAGCAGTGTGGCCGTAGCGGCGAGCTGAGGGTCCAAGGTCTTCATGAGAGCAAATATCGTCTGGAGGTTGTGAGAGGTGGACCATCCCAGGATGAACCCAGATTGATCCGGCTGCACTATGGTGGCCACCAAAGGAAGGAGGCAGTTTGCTAGCAGTTTGGCGGATATTTTATTATCAATAATGATCATAGATAGTGGCCGATAGGATTTGCATGGGTCTGTGGGCTTGTCTGGTACGTGGAGTGTCACTATGACCGCCTCACGCAATGAAGATGGGAGTACCCCAAGTCATCATATTTTACGAGTAAGTGAGGAGTTAGGAGGGGTGCATTTTCCTAATTAAAGGAGGTGGTCAAGCCGTCCAACCTGGGTGCCTTGTCACCCGGGAGGCTCTGAATGACCTGCACAATCTCCTCCATTGTAACTGAAAAATTCAAATATGCCCAATGCGCTCGATTCCGCTATAACAGCTGGATAGAGTCCAGGTACGCAGCTTGCTCCCCCGGGTCACAGACCGGCATCGCTGCATAGAGTTTGAGTAGAAGGAGCACATCATGTGCAGGAGTCCCGTAGGAGTAGACTGACACTCCTTGCAATCATCTAAAAGTTCCATCACAAGTGGAGGACGGGGCTTGCGGCTAGCATCTTGCTGGGACGGTCTCACTCCCCCTATCGACATGCTGTCGCCTTGCAGCTGAAATATTTGATCTGATGTGCGGCCTCATTGTCAAATTCAGTTATTTTCACCCAGATAGCAGCCATAGCGGCAGGGCTTTTGGACGCATAGTATTCCGACTTCAGGGATCGCAGATCCCTTTCCAGTATGGAGAGTTGCCCATGTATTGCCCTCAGTATGCCTGACTACTTTGCAATGCATGTGCCCCGTATGACTGTATTAAAGGCCTCCCACAGGGTCATGGGTGAGGACACCAATCCTGCATTGTTGTTAAAGTAGTTCACAATTGCAATCTGGATCTCATCTCGAAATGCCGTGTCACAGAACTCCCCGGGACGCAGGGACCAAGTAATTGCCCACGGGGCAGCGAATGGTGAGGCAAGCTCAAGGAGGGCAGGGCATGGCCTTATAGTGTGCGGGGCATATGCTCCACTGATGTGGCCCATGTTCGGGCCTGTCGAGATAGTACCCAGAAGTTTATGCGGGACCATGCATTGTGGAAGGTGTTGACACAGGTGTTCTCCGAGCCGATAGCGTGCATGAAGAGCCACATGTCGTTATGGTATTGATCTTGTATAAGCGTGTTAAGTTGTGTCTCAGCGTTGGGATTAGGGCATCTGGAGGTGCCTGACCTGTCCAGCCTGTTATTTAATGTCACATTATAAGCCTTCACCCCAGAGCAACTCCCCTGGCATAATTAGAGTATAGGGATGTGTAGTCATCCTTGCACCAGCCTGCATGCAGTCGTGGCGATGTGAACTGAGTTCCTGGTGGTAACATACATCTGGGTGGTGCCTGTTAATGTATGTGTGGACTAACCTGGCCATTCTACTGTCATAAGCCCCCTGATGGTTCAGGCTAGGCATTTGGTAGAGTTCATAAAGCTGAGCATGTGGGGCATTAGCTCAAGGATTGGGAGGAACTAGATTGTCTCAGTGCCAAGAGGGGTATGGGGACAGACGGGAGCTGTGTGGGAACCAGTGGAAAGGGAGGGGAAAGAGAGAACTGAAAAACACAAATGTAACCCACCCACACCAACCTCCAAACATGGTTGAGAAGCTATCCCACCCCCATCCCAAATACATTTAGATTGCTTAGGAATCATCCCTGAGGGTGGAGGCAAGCATGGCCAATGGACACAATACACCCTAAGTGTTAACTATAGACTCCTGGTGCGGTAAATTGAAACTTATAAGAAAGGCATCTGCAATTTGTGTGAGGCCACCAGCACACGGATTGGTATCTCGAGTACACCTGGATGCTCCAGCGTAGTGGTGCAGGTATTACCTCGTCCCTGGTGTCTGGCACTTCCTTGAGCGCTCAAGGCGAGTTATTGTCGCTGAAGCAGGCCTTCTCCTGGTGCCGCAGTGACATGCGGGTGATGCCTTCCTAGCAGTAGCATTTTTAACAAACTTGAGGGCAGCCTTTGCATCCATGAAGTAGTGAGGTTTCCCCTCATGGGGGACCTGCAGTTTAGCAGGATAGAGAATAGCGTATTGGATTTCTGCGTTTCTGAGAAGTCTTTTGGCTGGTAGAAACTCCAGTCGTGCGGCTTGTACTGTTGGTGCAAAATCCAGGTAGAAGGATACTATGTTGCCGTGGCATTGGACAGAGTGGTGCTCCCAGGCCAGGCGCGGGATGGCGTCCTGGTCTCTGTAATTTTGAAGCCTGGCAACGATAGGGTGAGCAGTGGTGTGCACGCTCCACGATGAAAACCAGGGAGAGAGCCTCCCCGAACAACATACGGAAAATGGATTTGACATAATACTACATTTTGTGAATGGCGGTAGACTCCATGACCCCAATAATGAAGAGGTTGCTGCATCTTGAGCTCGCTACGAGGTGCTTGTTCTTTGATTTGATGAGTGTGAGTGTCTTGTCAATGCATAGGAGATCTTCACTGGAGATGGCGTGGCCATCATCTACATAGGATATGTGGGGTTCAAGGTGGTTTAGCCAGTCATCATGTTTATCTATGTGTTCTGTCATGCGGTCGAGGTGGCTTGTCATGAGGTCTTGTTTCACGCCTATCTCACACAAGCTGGATGTGATCTCCATTAGGAGCTCCTTGAGATATCTATCTTGTTGGGGATCCCCATGTGTGTGTCAGTTGGTCTTCAGTTGGTGCTTCTGGCTAAGTGTGATGTGTGTGTCTTTTACCTTCGAAGGGGAGCTTGAATTGCCATACGTCTTGTTTCCCCATGTCTGCATGGGGTGTTGTGCGGGCGGATGGCCTGTGGTTCGAGAATGGAGCTGGTATTCAACTACATGACACAAATCTGTTCTACTCCTCAGGCAATCCAGCACCGGGCTGTGCATCTTGAGCAGACCAGTCGTGTTGCTGGGGATGTCCTCTGGGCCCCACCTCACCCCAGTCTGTCCATGCACAGCAGGGGGCGTGAGCAGGCCTGGGACCCAGTTGTAGCCAGACGGACAGGCATAGTTTGGTTGGCTCTAGTGGTATCTCCGGTAGGTTCCTGTTTCTGCTAGGGCCTCCCCACCAGCTTCGATGGACCCCCAGTTATGTATTCAAGACAACAGACCCCTGTTATGTGTGCATCCAGCAAGGGCCCAACTACAGTTTCGCTCGTAGTATGGGTGGGCAGGCAGAGGTTCCAAGGCCAGCCACTCAGTGTCCGGTTGTGTAGGGCCTCTTTTCGTGGAAACACGGGTGTGGCGCAGATTGTATCATACAGAGGTGAGCAGATAGGTGGTCAATGGTGTGGAAGTGTGGATGGCATGCTGCTATAGGACAATGATCTGTGCCATCCCCCCGGGGCACAAAGCCCTACCACTCCCTGATGCATGGTGCCATGACAGGGGGCATGAGGCAGGCCCAATGCCAGGATGCAGTTAGATGTGGGGGCAGGCGCAATTCAGGCAGCCTCATCCGTGACTCGTCTAGACCTCCGCTGCAGTGCAGGACTGCAATCAAATGTGTTTGGCTTCATTTAATACATGTCTCCGGGGGGCCCAACCATGGACTTTCTATCTGGCACGGGCCTCCGGGCTGGCTGGCCTGTGTCCAATTGTAGGCTGCCTCTAGTGCGGTAATCCAGGAAACAAGCAGATTCAAACACTGGGTGCTGCTCACCTACCTCACCTTGCGCTGCCCCAGCACAGCATCAATCTGTGGCATCACTGAGCCCCAGCACAAGCCCCACAGCCTCCTGGTGTCCAGCACGGTCCCGGCCCGATCGCAGCACCGGAGCCGCCACTCAGCAAATTAAGGGCAGTGGGTGGGAAGCCCGAGGCCATGGATCAATGACTTCAGGGGTTGGTTTCGCCAGGCCAGACAACCAGGGCAGCCCCCAAGGGCAGTTGCTCCGGACGAGCTCCCAGTACCCACTCTCCCAGCAGCCAGCGAGAGCCCGGGCCAGCACAGGCAGTGGAGTGGTAGACTGCCGTGCAGCCACCAGGACTCGGCCATGTTTGGGGCCTGGTGTGGGCCACAGACCTCACCGACACAGTATTGGGCTTCCAGGCAGAGAGGAAGTCTGCCAGTCACTTCTGCACAGCAGTCACATGTAAGCTGTCTTTGCGTTGTGTGCTGTGCGGGAGCTCGATGGTAGAGGATGGTGGACGGATTTTGTTTTTTGGCTGGCATAGAGCGGCCATCTTGCTGCCTGGCTATGCTGTCCCCACCAATGCAAAAGGATCTTTGGTCACCTGATTGCACTTGCACTCTCTGGTCCGTGTTTTTCGGAGAGTGTTCCTTTACACTTTCTGTTTGCCTCAGTTGCCACCTAGGGCACTGTCTGGGGACGTTTGTGCTCTAGTCCTCACTACTGGAGCCATATGCATGCCTCCCACCCATTAGGCAGGGCAGGCCGCACTGCGGACGCACAGCATTCTGAGCCCATTTACTCCTTGTCCATGTTTAGGGCCAGTGACTCTGCCCAATTTTCTTTAGGCGTAAGGCTCAACCTTATTTTAGCACTTTGTTATGCTCCCTTGTGCGCTCTGCATCCATCTATTCTGTAGTCTTTTTTTAAGCGACATTTATTGCAGTTTTTGAACAAACAAGAGCATATACAGTGCATTTATGGCCTTACAGTTCGTTCCAGGCCAACTGTATGTAGTATGTATCCTTTGGGAACAGTTAGATTAATATATAACATTATGCATATAATCAAACAATATATGAGCTCCATGTAGGCAACCAGAAGAAACAATATGAAAATGTAAACGAAGGTAAACTTACCTTCTACCAACTCCCTAACCCCAGCCTACCATCAGCTGTGCCCAACGCTTGAAAACAGTAATGGAAAAAGTGGGATTGGCATGGACTATAGTATGAGTTAGAAAATTAATGACTTGATACAATGTGTAATAACATCCGTGTTGAAAGTCAGGTGATATAGGCAATACAGTGGAAGATATATTATGCCACTAGTGTCAGTCAGTCAAAATTACTTTATTCGGTTATTATTAAAAACCATAAAAGTATTTTAAAAAATACTCATCAACATTACAAGATTAAAAAGAATTATTACCTAAAACCATCCAAAAATATAACATTGCCGCAATTCCTAATATGCAAATATCACTATAAAATACAAACAATATAAAAACCTTTCATGTGCAATAGGATAAAAAATACATAACGGGAACCGGACACATAAACCTGTTTCAGTTGCTACTTCCTTTTTTAGTTGCTTTAACTGCTGCTACTAAAAAGCTAGTAATACTGAAAGTTTCCCAAGGATTGCTCAGCAATTGCAGGTATAAAAGAGCTGATCTTGCCACCAAAAAACATTTAATTTTTAAAACCGGCAGGCTATACTGCCTGCGAATAGGTAAATAAAAATCACAGAATAAGACAAAATGCATAGTATCTTGCCTCGAAAAACAATCGCATGAGCAAGAACCCAGGTCTTCTATCTTGGTCCCGCCTAAAGGATCAGCCAGAAAAAAAATTAAATAGTTAAACCTAAATCTCATCAAAAGAAAATTATGTTGGGACTTGGTAACAGTATCCAAGTAAGGCTCCATAAAATAGGACGTTTTTAGGAGCCGGTGGGCACGGACAGTCGGTTTCAATAATTCCAAGGCATCTCTTTCTGATGTTGCTATGCGCTGAAATGAGGTCTTGGCGCACACAAGCTCTTTTCTACATGTATTTTCTGGGCTGTCAAACAAGTTTGGTCAACCTAACCACTCCGCCGTGCTTTTTAAATGTCTCAACCATGGTATACTACTTCCCTCATCTAGAGCCATGCAATCTCGTATGATCTCTTTATTTAACACCAAATTAAGATTAGACCAGATCGAGATCCATTTGAGAATGGGAGACATTCTAATCAGCTCATAAACATAGCGAGACCCACCTCTTGATGAATTATATACAAGGATGTGGATTGAGTGACGGAGAGCAGGCTTCTTAGAAAGTTATTTTCAACAATTTGGAGATCTGTGCACTCATTATAGCCCCAAATTTCAGAGCCATACTTCACTATAGCAATGCTCTTGGCCTTATAAATATTTAACAAGGCCTGCATGGGCTTGGCACCCATCCTCCGGGTGAAGTCAAGATCCCCCCTGTTGATCTAGCCTTAGCAATTCTCTTCGCCCTCCTTTGCGCAACCCATGAACACCTATCATCAGATAGGACGCCCAGGTACGGGAATGTGTGAACTCTAGTTAGTTCGGTCACGCCACAGCAAAACGTTCTGGCTACCTTTGACTTTCCTCCCAGGCTCATGATATGTGACTTTGACAGGTAACATTTAAGTCTAATGAGCCCATGAAATTTGTGAAGGCGGTCAACAAGTGCTGCAGCCCCACGGCTGTGCGTGCTAATAATGCTGCATCATCTGCTTAGAGCAATGCAGGAATCAGTCGGTTCCTTACATGGACAATATCCTTAGCAGCTCCGGCTAAGGCTGGTTCAAGATTGTTAATATAAACGGTACATAACAAGGGCGCCAGGATGCAGCCTCGTCTAACTCCTCTAGTGATAGCTAAGTGCTGCGTAAGATTATCCTTTTGGTCAAACCTTACTGCTGCCGTAAGGTCCCTGTGCAGGTCTGCCAAAAAATATACAATATTCGTATCCATCCCCATTTCTAATAATAAATCCCAGAGCTTGGACCTGTTCACCCGGTCAAATGCAGAGGAAAGGTCCATAAAGGCAAGATGCAAGGTCCCTTACTTGGCCATAGTATATTTCCCTATCAAAAGGTAGAGGTTAAGACACTGATCCATGGTGCCTCTGCCTTTTCTTAAACCGTATTGGAGGTCTGACAGTGAGGTTCTTTAATTATGACTCCATCTTACATTTGTCGTCATTTTTGTGTTGCCTTTACACAGGCTGCTCTATTCATGAAGTGTCTCTGCCCTTTGGACTGCAACGTGTTGAAAACCCCCCTCTGTCCTTGCTTTGAAATCAATCTCAGACACCAGCTGGCCTAACTGCAAACAGACATGTTCTGCCATTACTGATTGACCTATAGGTGCTGTAGTTTATTTACTTGTGGGTTGGGCAGAAACACGACGTAAGGGGGACGTTCTGGTTACATGACGCTTTGTTCTGAATGTTTTCCTATTGGCTAATATTTTGCAGATCTTGTATGTCCATATTAGGTATTTTGCATGCTTGCAAAAGCTAGGACTGCCCCTTTCTTTTGTGCTGAGTTTGTAACCCTAAGCATATAAAAGGCCTCTGTGTTTTGTACTCTTTAGACTGCCTCATTCAGTTGCTACGGCTTCTGTGTGACGTAGTTTCACTCATTTGAGTTTAATAAAAATGTTCTCTTTATATTCCGGCTTCTGTGTCAGATTCTTCTTTTGTATTAGTGAGACCCCTGAGAATGAAGATTACAGTTCTTCAACAGGACACCACGCTCGTCAATCCATCCTGTCAGTCTGCTGAAGACCACTCTCTCCAACACCTTGACAGTGGAATCAATCAGCGGTATTGGCCTGTAGCACCTTGGATCCACCCTATCGCCTTTTTTAAATCCAGGGACAATAATAGATGTTGACCATGATTTTGGTAACACATTTACACATGCTATATTAAAAACATTTGCCAGTAATTTTGACCATAAATTAATATCTAACCTAAAAAGATCAGCTGGGACCCCATCTGGGCCCGGTGCTTTATTACAAGACATTTGAGCTATAGCCACAGCCACCTCTTGTGCAGAGAAAGTTATACTATAAGCAGCAATAGGGCAGGTAGGCCTGTATTCGCCTGATCAAGTTGGTCCCCATAGATATGTTTAAAATTGGAGAAACAAAGCTCTTCAAGAATGTTACCCTCCACTGTGTTAGTCCCCAAGTCAGGAAAGAAGGGACTGTTAACGATCTCCCAAAATTTCGCACTATTCTTGAGCACATCCACAGACAATAGATCATCCAAAGCCTCTTGTTTAATTTCAGATTTGCGATTACGTAGTGCCCACTTGTACTCAGCCCTTAGCATGGCTATTCTATTTCTGTCCTGGGGTATTTGCTTCAGGCGAGTAATAAGTTCCGGTGAGCAGACGAGCAGTTACAATCAAACCACCTCTCTGCCTTTTGAACTACTTATTTTATAGGTAGGGAGAGGGCACTCTCTACCTGAAGCTACAACAGTTGCCTCTCCTCCTTGGTTGCTATCTAAACAGACCCTCTGTGCCTACAACATTTAACATGTTGGTCAAAAAGAGGTTGGGTACCACCTTGGCCCATTTCAATCTCCTCACTTGATCCCTGGTTCTCAATATGGGATCAAGGGCACTAGTGTCTATTGGTCAACATTCTCTTGGGTCTTATAGGTTTCCAGAAGGTCATCCCACACTGCTGGGTTTACATATATGACTGAGGGCATAATTGAAACGAAGGGAAACAGGAAGCCAAACCAATTCTTGTGCATCTACTGTCAGGTTGCTAAAACTCTACTTTTGTTCTCCCACACTTTTGTATCTGAGTTTATTGTATGACAGTAACGGCCCCAAACTGGTTTTAGTGCTAGATGTAGGAGATACTAGAATTATCATTCTACACTTACCACACACACTCACATCTAGCCCTCAGAGCCCATGTTTAGTGTCGACAAAGACTTTTGATATCTTTGAAATGCTCAAAGTGGGTAGGGTTGACCCCTTTTACCGCATTGTTTAGGACATGTCCAGTAGTTATTCCCACCCTCTAGGCCTGTGCCAGGCAAAAATGTGACACATAGAGGCACCCACTTCAGAACACTCCTGGGCTGAGGAAGATCAGAAGAGGACTGAATGTACTGTCAGCCACCTGAGAAGAGCCCTGGAGGACTGGAATAGCTCTTTCTTGTACACATGACAAACAAAAGGATTCTGGGAGTCATAAGGATTATTCCCTGTTAAATCTACAGGAACAGAACAAGACACAAGAGGCCATTTCCAGCAACTGCCCAGGTGACCAGTGGCAACTGGACCTGGACTGGGCCCTGCTGTGTGGCCTCTGTCTGACATCCTGTGAGTCTCTAAGTACCTACCTCGAGGTTCTGGGGGGCTTTAGAAGTGTAATCCCCGGGTGGATCGGGACAAAAAGGACTACATTCAGAAAGTGAAATCTTTGAGCAAGATAAACGTGGTTGGTATATCCGACCTGTGGTCCATGTCAAATTGCTTCTAGGTCCCTGACTACTGCGACTATTGGCTATTATTGCCACTGAATTTTATTTCGCGTTATTCCTACTTAAAACTTCAATAATTCATGTCTCTGGTTCCCCTTATTGGATTTTTGTCATTTTGGTGTCAATTTCTTTTTTTAGATGTACTCTATTTTTAAATTTGCATTGCGATTTTAATTGCTTTGCATTTCAACTTTATTACTGTTTTGGTACTGCATAAATACTTGACATATTGCCCATAGTAACTTTGAGGGTTCGCTTCGATCAGGTCTGTGATCATTACTTGAGGTGGTAGTCACTCCACCCCAAATGTTAACTAATTTTCTTACATCCAGGACTTGGCTGCCAAAACTATAATGCTCTCAAGTATTGGCCAAGTCCTGTCCATGTTACAGAGTACTGAGTTTTGCATAGTAGTTCCTACACATCATGTTTTGTAAAGATCTAAGCAAGTCAACACTTTTGCACTCTACTACTGGAGTGTAAGCCTAGTGAACCACTTGATGAAGAGCCTTGTTTCCAGATTGGATGGACGGAATACTCAGTCACTAACATGGCAGCTATCTAAAATATATGTAAAAAGGGCATGCTTAGGATGTCCAATAATTTTATTAAATTCAAAATGTAAATTTACTCAATACAATAGCAGTCCAAATTCTTATTCCAATCCTGCAATTTCGTCTTTCCGGTCCAGCATCACTAAAAAAGAGCAGAACAATATTTTTTCTTATCCCTGATGAAGTCTCTGTTAGGAACGAAACGCATTGGCTGGGCTGCTGTTGGATTGTGTATAGAATAAGTTTGCTTTGAAATATGATGCCCTGGCTCCTGCATTATGTTGAAATCTATGAGAACAATCTCGGTGTTTGTATGATCACTACATCAAGCCAAAATTAAAATAATACTTACTTGACTTTCCAAGCAGTTGTGTGCATTGGCTGGACCTGAAAGAAGACGTTGCATTATTGGAATAAGAATTTGGACTGACATTGTATTGAGTTAATTCAAATTTAGATTTCAAAAAATGTTGGGACCTCCTAAGCACTCCCTTTTTATGTATATATTTGTTAATTTAAATTTATGGTTTCTGATCTGTAGAACCATTAGAAGGTCGAGTGCAATAGTATTTATTCTACGGAAATAACACCTGTGTAGCAGGGTAGAGACAATAGTACTCTTGTGGGAAGGCTCTACTAACATCTGAAAGGGCTTGCCCCTAGAGATAGCCACAGGTATTTCAGCAGGAAGGCAGGGACCAGCAAGAGTCTGATACAGATGCATCAATATCAGTCATATTTCTGGCCTATGTTTTAGAGATCATGAAAGATTCAACGAAAATTGTAGGTTGAAGAGCTGTGAGGGATGTAGTTTCAAAACAACTGAGCACCAGTGAGCGTACAGAGAACTTTTAAGGCATTGGAATAAGTGGGGAATTGTCCAGGTCCCCACCTGGGTGACATTATCAGGACAGACCCACTTGGCCATAGTAACGTGAAATAAAGAAATGTCAAGGATTTTTTTCAACTTTTCTTCAAAAGGTTTTTTTACCACTGCAGAATATTGACCTGTAGCCTCAGTCCCATCTTTCCAATGTTCATAGACCACTTCATATGAATGGGTTCGCTGCCCACTTCATGAACTGATAATTTAACATTTTGCACTGTTGGATGTTATTCATGTAAGCCTTTCATGCTATAAGTGCATGAAAGTACTGTAGTATGGTTTAAGGCCTCTTTTTGCGTGCATGTTATGTTAGCATGGCTTATTAGAAGTTTAAAAGCCATTTTACCTTTTGCTGCTTTTTGAACATGACACTGCTTAGCTGTTTTTGCAAGTTAGCTTTCGCGAAGGTCTATACATGAGAAAAGGTTTGTTTTTCGACATCTCTAGACATATATCGTGCCCCCAGTCTGTACAGTGAGTGCTGAGCCGTCAAGGTTATCATAACATATGAGCCTGTTTATCGGCATATCCATGTAACACATTCTAGACACAACATTTTGGCAGCTGCGAGCCAAGCAAGATTCTAGCGCCTTTATAATAGCACACTTGCCATCATTTCACACACTTGGAAGATTCCAGGGATGCAGAGAGCCTTGCTGATCCAGATGTAATTTACACTCACTGAGCGGAAAGGTAATGGGGTACCCCAAAACAAGCTCAAGAGACCTTCATTAGTTTATAATTAGGGCTCCCGGTTTTCCGTTTAAACAGATTTTACATATAAATACAGACGGAAAACAAGTTTTCCTTTGTCTGTATTTATATGTAAAAACGGGTAAATACTAGCACATTTTGCAGCGCTGCCGTGCTCCAGCAGAGAGTTGTAAAACAGGATGGTATGGTGATTGCGAGGCGATTTACTCTGTCAGTAAATCATTATTTATAACAAAGCCTCGTTAGCAAGTGAATGGTCTTTTAAAGACCTGTGAAGTACTTGGGTGCGGCTGGAAGCTCAAAAACTGTGTGTGTGCCCGGGAACCTGTCTCTGCCTGGGCTGACACACACAACATAGGGGGAGGTATTGTGAAACTGTCCAGCTGCGTATATAAGGTCAAGCTTGTCCCTCGGTGCTACCTTAGCTTGAGCTCTGGAGCTGTACGCCTGCCAAGTATGGTAAAGTTCAAGTGAAGAAAGTGAACTCTGTAAACTGTGTCAGCGTAACTCCTCTGGTTGTACAGTTCACGCGGTTTGCATACAGTGTGGCCTTCTGTTACCATTCGACACCCTTATCTACACAAGGTAGAAACTAAACTGCGCAGAGGGGGACGTGAACTCTGGCCTACGGGATACATTTTCTAATGGTGTGTCCCTTTTTCATAATAATTAATATATTGTATTCGACCATCACTTTTATGTTGACTTCGGTAACGCTGAGCTCATCCATCTATCAGGAAGCAGCTGTTTTCAAAAACATGAAGTTGTTGAAAATTATCTTCGCTCTGACAATATCTTACCTGGCACAGCAGTCCAACTACCTGATTCTATATGCTGTTTACTGAAATGCTTCAGGTTTGCATCAATTCCATAATTCATTTCAACAAAACTGATGGTTTTCCAAAGACTGTTATGACCAACTAACATTTTTACTGGGTTCCAGCTTTGTATCATATATGTTGAAATATTAAATGAAAAACACACTCCAAGAAAAATTATTTCTGGATCATGCGTTAACCCTTCAATAATTAGGACAATCCACAAACACTTGTCTTAAAGGGGTCTAAAATCTTTTGTAAAAAGTAAGCAAAAAACAGATGGAGGGGTTTAAAGTTTGTGTTTAGAAGCCCACCCCTTGTGCTGATTTATACTCTACTGTGAACAGAGTTCAGTCAAACCTGTACTGTTAAATGGGGTTTCTTTTGCCCCTGTGTGTCAGGCCATAATTGTGGTCAGGATCTCAAGCTGACAATAGCAAAAACAAAAATATTAATAACTATGGAATTATAAGGAAACAGTAAAGTGCAAGCCACCCTCACTGTGCATTCTGTGTCAGTTAGGGTATGGAAAATCCCGAAATTTTTCCCAATTCAAAAATGATAACATGCAGTTTAGAAAGCAGTGTTGGGCACAGTCAGACATGCTTTTTCAGGCAGCATATTACACTTGTCTGGCGCATAATTTGAATTGAGTGTTTATAGTGAGGCAGTGTATTTTGTATCTGAAGGCAGTGTGAGGTTCTCTCAGTGGGGTAGTATGGTGTTCAGTGTGGGAGAGGATGTGGCACTCTGTGCCTATGACAGAAACTGCAAGGCAATAAGACAAATGGTTTTTGATAGCACGTTTAGTTGTATTTGGGACATTCTGCAAATGGCAACGTTTTCAAATGAATGTATTGTGTTGACCAATAACAAACAGGTGAAGGGGGCATTGTCAATTTAAATAAATGTGCAAAAATACTAGCTGCAGTGTCGTCTTGTACTTGTGGGAAAAATAAACGTGGATAAATACAGATAAAATGCCCAAAAAATAAATATGGATAAATACAGACGGAAATGGCAAAAAAATAAATACCATAAAACCGGGAGCCCTATTTATAATACATGGGGCCCGATGTAGGTAAATCTTTTTTACCACTTCTTAAATACCGAATCATACCGAATCGGTATTTAAGAAGTGGTAGAAAAGAGGAGGGCAGATGTAAGTAATTAATTACCGAATCGGAGGGAATCGGTATTTACCGATTCGGTAAATACCGAATCGGTAATGCCCATTGATTCCTATGGGCATTGAAGCCCATAGGAATCAATGGGCATTACCGATTCGGTATTTACCGAATCAGTAAATACCGAATTTTGCAAGGGTGCAGGGGGTGTCACTTTGACACCCTCTGGCACCCCAATTACAGGCATGTGTGACATGTGGCACACAGACATGCCCTAAGTGTCACATGGCACAGGTGTGCATGCACAGATGTGCATGCACACCTGGATTCGGTATTTCACCACCCAATTGGATTGGGTGGTAAAATACCGACTCCTAAAGGCCTGTGGCACTGTTTGCAGTGCCACCTACACGTGAGATTTACCGAATCGGTAAAATTACCGATTCGGTATTTTACAGATTCGGTAAATTTACCGATTCGGTAAATTTACCAATTCTGTAAAAATGGTCCCCTACATCTCAATGACCCATTTACCGGTCGGTAACGGCCGAATTCGGCCGTTACTGACCGGTAATGGCCACCTACATCGGGCCCTTAGTTCCTATATAGGGAGGGTGTAAAAACTAGGCACTATATCACCTGTTTGCACTATCATTGTAATATGATTCCTTCTTTTGTATCATATGGAGTTGTAACCATGCTGACCATATTATTGTTAATCACATGTCTGCTTATGTTGACTAAAATACTACGCATGAGATCACGTTGTTAAAATAAATATCTTAACCTTACCATGTCTCTTTTTTACTCCTGTTGTGGACTGGTATGAGAGTATAACAAAAGAGTGTTCTCACTTCCCACCATTCCTGAGATGGTCCTAAGTCGCATGTTCTAGGTTGTCTAATCATTGGTTACTTTGCTATAGGACGAAGAGCTAATGTGACACTGATGCTAGGTGGTTAGGGTTTTCTAGGTACTGAGGAGAGTTTCTGGTACACCACAATTCACTAATGTCCTAGGTCTCTGTGCACAGTTCTGTGTACGAGCAGAAATCCTTGCAGCATGGAGCCCAATGAGTGTGGTCTTATTGTGAGACACTTGAGTAGTGCTTACATCAGTCTACGACCCCCTCACTATTGTTTCCGGTTGACAGTAGTGGCGGATAAAACCTACCTATAGTTACATAGGTTTCTTCAAGCTTGATATTTTAAAACGGTTTTCTATTTGAATTACTACCCAGTTGTGCCTTATTGTATTGCATTGTACTTTTCTATTGCTATGTCAATATGGCTGCGGTTGATATCCCAGCATACAGTCGTGTTGCTGTACGGAATCATTTGCAGGAATACCTTGTTTCGTTACAGGGACAGGCAGCGGTTTTTGTAGTCTCAGCTGACGCGGCTTACCCGTTTGAATTATATTACTCATGGGTTACTTTTCCCGCGGTAGATGCTATTACTGGTGTATTTCACACTTACACCCCTGCTGATGCTCCTGCTGCTTACGCTCCATATGGGACAGTGGAAATTCCAATTACTGCTTGGCTGCATGCCGTTTGGTTTAATGGCGCCCTCCCACATGTTATTACATCGGTCAGACAAGAACTGTTGTCGATCCCAGGCGCTACTTGGCCTGTTTTAGCTGCTTACAACCCTAATCCGAGGGCGGGGCAGTTAGCAGCTCCCCAACTACGACCCTTTTATGATTCTGCAGTGTCAGTTATTAGGGGTCAGGTTTATTACATTTCCCACAACCTCCCGGGTGGGGCCCAGGGTGGTGTGGCGCATCCAGTTGGAGGTGGCGGGCTGAAGCTTAGTCCCGTCATGGTTAATGCGGTCATGGGCAAGCATCCCCAGAATAAAGTGGAGATGCCATTTTGGCTTGCCGAGAAATTCGACCAACTGGAAGCAGTATTCCTGAATACTAGTCCTGTGGAGAAACACAGGATCCTCACAGTTAGTTTGCAGAAAGACTTAGCGCTAGACGTAAATGAATGTACAACTTGGGGTGTGATTTTTGTGCGGGTTATACTAGGTGCTTTGGCACCCCGTCAATGACTGTCCTGCCCTCTGTGATTAAGCGTGTTCAGGATGAACACGGACCAGAGGCGGCAGTGGAATTGGGAATGTGACTCATGGGAGCGTTTGACATGGTACGCGATCTCGTCCTTGCTAATGTCAAGGGGATGCAGTAAGTTTCCAGGTCTCTAATGCTTTGCGCGATGTCCCCGACGCAGACAAACCCCGTCAATTACTGAAAATTATTACGGAGGCTTATAAGACCGTTGGCCATAATAGTTTGGGTGTTAAGCCTTTCTCTAAGAAAGAAAAGCAGCAGCAAACTCAGCAGGCGTCATTTGATAAAGATGACTGCCCTAAAGTTCAGAAACAAAATTGGAGTAAGAACAAAAAACAGGGGAAACAGCAACAGAAACAGGGGTCCTGTCCTGCTTCACCTACACCTGCTCCTGCTGAGCGTACATATGAATTGCGTGACCACAGTACTATTAGGCTACCTGTTATATTTCAGGTTCCTGAACAACGTTCTCCTCGCTCTTTGCAGGAAACATCGGTTACAACCACCGGTGGAGGAGGCGGCGGCAGAGGTCAAGGTGCCCAACAGAGCTGTGACAGCGAGATATGCCACAGATAGTGAGACTACAGCTTCGGAACCTGACATGGGCGCTGACGCTGCTGGACAGTGTGGCGGAGATTACCATCGTTCGAGAGGCGCTGCGTCCACTACTGAAGGTGACAGCGACTGACACCTTTGTTGTAGTTGAAACAGCTGACACTAGAGTGGCTCCCCCTG